>NC_083817.1:718049-3118049 GCF_015708825.2 Lethenteron reissneri
AAAGGGCCCGATAATAACGCGGCAGACTGGTTAGCTGGAGGGCACCAATATCAACACCGTACGGAGTTTTATGCTTCTGCTCACAAATTGGCTCGGCCACTCGATCTCGCACTCACGTCCACGACGCCCGGCAAGGCAAAGCGAACGCCTGGCGGCACGGCCCCCACTGCAGTGCCACGGGTGGCGCGCTCTTGGCGAGTGCTCGGGGCAATGGAGGGAAAGGCTTTTGGGAAATGATGAGTGGCGCTGTGCGTGGGGTTACAGCGAAGTTGCATTGTTTTGGTGGAAATAACAAAAGCGTCTGCGTCTGCCACCAGAACGCGAGGGAGCGATAGCTGTGTGCGTCGTGTGCGTCGCACGCGACTATTGCGCTCAGTGTGCCATACAGGGCCAGCGGAAAGGCGTAATGGGATTTTTTTTTCTAATAATGGAGGAATCTTTACATATTTTAAATGTGTCCAATTTTTCAGAAAAGTCATTCTTGGAATAGTTTTATTCTATGTGCGCTACCTAACGGTCCTAACGGGCCCAACGTTAAAACGATAACTGTGGGGTGGGATGACGGAGCGATCTGTCACTCTTACAGCTGCTCTGTCTGCACTCTGAATGGGAAACGTGGGAGCGAGGCCGTAATAATGAGCAGCTATGGAGAAATTGAAGAAAATTTTCAACTTCTGTTCATTGAAAAGAATTACTCACATCCCCGGCAGGAGATGTAGTGCACTGTACGCATTTGTACATTTAGGGCATTAACCTTTTAACTCCGCGTCCGCTGAATGTTACAAGCCGCCGTTTCGCGAGTGCATCTATTGCCCTCGCGAAGTGATGAATGTCCCCCAGTCACATCGCGGCACGTGCACGCGAACCGTTTATCTCGCGTCGCAGCAAATGAAGGGAGCAAGGTGTCTGGTGATTGTTTGGTTTTTTTAGTTTAGTTTAAAAAAATATACATAACCAACGTTAATGAGCGGCCAATTTCATATTATGCAGGTCAGTGTCCTGCTGTCTTTATTAGTTTAACATAATTTTACAAAGATGCTTTAAGCAGATATTTTCTTTATCAGGAGAGGAATACGAGGTCATATAACGCCGAAGTATTTTATTCAAATAAGGCACCGTACACGTGGATAGATCTCTCCATTCATGTCATTGCTTGCTGTGACACGTGATTAGTCAATGGGGTGCCAATTTTGTGCAGGAAAAGATTGGGAGATTAATTTTCTATTTTGCTCTCTGCTTGAGGACAATGATAATTTTCGCTTGAACCCAGTGATGGTTTTATATCACTCCAGAGCGCACGAGGTTCACGTAGCAATCTTTTCATCTCAGCTTGTGGTCGTCGCTTATATGACACAATCTCGCATGCACAATGTTTCCACTTTGCGTCCTTGACTCGCGGACCCGTGGGTGTTGTTTGCTTCATGGTGGCGCGATGCTTGCCAAGTGGCCGATTTTTAGGGCACTCGATCACAGCTTGCTGACGACGCGATGCGCGTGAAATATTTGTGCTTCGTTGCTAAAGTATTTCACTTCCAATACGCACTGTGACGACTGGCTGGCGATCCTTGTTTTATTTATTTATTGTTTATATATCGCACCTGATTACCACGCCCATGCGAGTGAAATGCTCCGTTGCCCACTAATTGTTTTCCAAGCGCCTCGGTATCAAAGCAGACCAGCTTCACGGATCCAATCGCATTCTGTTATAACGCTGCAAGTGCTCGCATCGCAAATGGCAAGAGGTACGGTGCAGGCGCGGCCCTGCAATGTCTCGCCCACGCCGCTGCTGGCGAAGAGAGACTCTGCGAGAGGGTGTCCAGAGGGGGTTTGTCTGACTCGTCCATGCGCGTGGAAGTTCCCACATTTTACCCCGCCACAGGCGGCCTGCCGATCGCCGAACTGTGATGATGCCCCCCCCCCCTCGTCTAAACTGTTGTGTCCACAGAGGCATGGACAGGCGTTGAAGCAGCTTGCCCACCGTGTCAGCCGCCGCGCCGGGAGGTCGAAACGGCGACCTCCGGGTCGCGACTCCAGCGTGCGAACCGCGAGGTCACGGCGGTGACGGCAACAGCAGCAGCAGGGTCCACACGTGACTCATGGTGGCCAGTTCCAGTGAATACATGGCAAGTCGCCACGAGCCTCGCGATCAGATCAGTGCCCCTTCTGGCCAGGGCGGTGATGGAGGGCACACAACACGCACACAACACACACACAACACACACAACACACACACAACACACACACCACACACAACACACACACAACACACACAACACACACAACACGCACAACACACACAACACACACACACCACACACACAACACACACAACACACACACACCACACACACAACACACACAACACACACACACCACACAACACACACAACACACACACACAACACACACACAACACACACAACACACACACCACACACACAACACACACACAACACACACAACACACACACCACACACACAACACACACACACCACACAATACACACAACACACACACACCACACACCACACACACAACACACACAACACACACAACACACACACAATACACACAACACACACACACCACACACAACACACACAACACACACAACACACACAACACACACAACACACAAATACACCACGCACACAATCACCACGCGCCTTCTGCACACACCTGTCGCTCCACACACAACACACACACACCACACACCACACACACAACACACACAACACACAACACACCACACACACACAATACACACAACACACACACACCACACACCACACACACAACACACACAACACACACAACACACACACAATACACACAACACACACACACCACACACCACACACACAACACACACAACACACACAACACACACACAACACACACAATACACACAACACACACACACCACACACACAACACACACACACAACACGCACACAATCACCACGCGCCTTCTCCACACACCTGTCGCTCCACATACAACACGACCAATGCTGGCCAACTGCCAGACGAGTCGAGGCAAGGGCCCTCGATGTGATATTTTGTTCGGAACAAAATAAATATGAGATAGAGAATGCTCCTCCAATGCGCACTCATCTTAGTCATGGTAGTCATCAAGCCACCCAGCCTCTTCTGTAGTAATGAGAAGGCGATGTCTTTCTAAAATAGCAGATGTACCTCCGTGTCTGTGTGAGATCCCAGAGTGCTGGTGTTCCTCTTTGGCTGCGTGACCTCGGGGTGATGCTCCTCACAGCCGATGTCAAAGGCTGCAGGCGGATTCAAGGGCTACAGACAGTGCCGGACTAAGCTAGTGCGGGGCCTGTAGAATATTATGTTATAAAGGGGCCCTAAATAAAAAAAAACATATTAATACACCATTTTTTTACTTGCACAATAAAGTAATTGTATTTTATCATTTGCTATACATCCAGATAATACGACAAATCGCTAACCTTAAAGACCCAGTCGTTCATAAAAGTTGAAGGCAGTATAGTACTACAGTAATAGAGCAAGTGCAGAATTACTGAACCGGAATTGATTAATACAGTAAATTCAGCTGTGACGGTCTCACCCACCTGATGACCGAGACGTGTGTTGCCTCCAAAACGTCGTGATTTATTATTTTATTTCTATTATTATTTCTATTTGTACGTTTTTTATTTATTTTTTATTTTTTACCTACGTGCCTTCACCGAAAAAACCTAAGAGTATGATCCTTGCAGTCACGAAAGCTTCAAATCTAGAACGGCATTGATAGCTTGAAAGCATTTAGCGCGGGACCCTTGAAAGTGCGGGGCCCGTAGCTACTACATATGTAGCTACTACATATGTAGCTACTACATGTGTAGCTACTACATATGTAGCTACTTTTGCTACTCGGATAATCCGGCACTGGCTCCAGCTGGGGAGATCGCTCACGACGCGTGCGCTGCCGAACCCGCGTGGGGCTTTAGCACGATTTACAGCCTTCGCAGGAGTAGGACTCGGAGGAGTTGCTGACCTTAGTGAAGACAACGCGAAAGTAATCGTCGGGCGCTCGAAGTCACGTGCATCGTGCGCAGTGCAGGAGGCTGCGAATCTCACGGCAAGAAGGGTTGAGCGCCTTGTAAGTCCGCCCGGCACGGTGGAGGCAAGTTGGTTGTCGTCGTGACGAGGGAGAGGACCTCGTGGCCCCCCCTGGTGGCGCTCCCCCAGGCCACGCCGCGGGGACTCCACCCAGCGGAGGGCCGCGCCGCGGGCACCGCTGATGACCCCGCTGGCGAGCTGGCCGGCACCTTGCCGCCGGGTGCGGCCGGGGCCGCGCCGACACCCGCGGCGGTGTCCCCGCCACTTGCCGGGCCTGAGATTTGCCACCCGCGCCCTCTCCAGGGTGCCCCACGGGGCCCCGCGTCTCGCGGCGGCGGCTCGGGCCGCTGCCTCAAATCGCCTCCCTTCGTCGACTCTCGAAGGCTGTTGCTCACGTCGGGTTGACATTGATGTTTGTGTTTGGCTGAGAAGTGGCTTCAATGCCACGTCAATCTCCTCCTGGCATTGGGCCCGCTACGCGAAGCTGCTGGTGCCGCACGATCTGCCCGTCTCGCTTGTCGAGGACCCCGTGGACTTTCGTTTTGCCTCTCGCTCTCCAAGCTCAGGGGGGAAGCGTTCGTGCGTCAGCAGCGTCAGGGCCGTCCGTCGTCCTGTGACATAGGGAGGGCCGGCCACAATAACTCGTGGAGATGATCCAATGTGAACAGAACTTTAGAGGTGTGTTGCTCTTAGGGGACTCGCTATTACAATGACTAATGGCCAAACTGAGCTGGGGTCACTTGGAGACACACACCGGAGTCAGCAAGGACTATCAGCATGCACGGCGGACACGGACACGGCTGTGGCTGGGTGGGGTGTCAAGTCAAGCCGCCTGGTGTGCGTAGCAGTGACCGAGCTGGCGTTTCTTTGCTTCGGTGGCAAGTTCATATTCCTCTCGCTGGCGTTGTACAGAGATCTGGTAACGCTTTTGTGCTGAACTTATGACAGAAAACTGCACATTGTTGATAGGCCTACGCTGGCTGAGAAGTATGTCTGGGTTTGGTCTGCGGTGGAAAAAGTGGAATCCTTATGCAGGCAAACTTGCGCAGCCTCAACCTTGTGTGTGCACTTGCCCAGCGTTCGTCTGAATGGAGTGTTCTTGGCAATAACTTGAGCTCATCCAGCAGTATTTGTTTTACAAGCCTGACTTTGCTGATGCGACCCAGAAGGTCGGAACCGGTGCAGAGTAGGCTGATTGATGTACGTGCTGCTTGGCAATGGCGGTGTGTGCTCGTAAACACAACGGAGTTCAACTTGTGTATGTTTTCCCCATAATGCCCAGGCCAAAGACAAATTTGCGGCGTTTTTTGTGTATTGCAACTGGGTTTTTTGGTTTTATGTGCAAATTAAATGCAACCATTCAAATTATATATATAAACAGGAATGATTTTAAATTGCCTTTCCTAGAGATAAAAACCAGGCGCATTCATTCGTGCAATGTCACATTCACACAGTGCACACTGTTACAAGCGGGCCCAATGATGGCACGTTAATATATTGCACAAATACAATTGTAATTACAGTTCACGTGATTCTCAGCCTTCTACTGGGAAATGCAAAAACAGGTTCACAAATTCACACCGACGCTGCATAGGTGTGCACCAGGCAGTCACAAAGTGGTGTTTCTTTCTTAAATTGATGTGAACGTGTGAATTAGATGTTATCAACAATATTTGAAGCATTATTTCTCCTCATATTTGTGTTGTAACAAAAAGAGAGGAGTCGTGGTAACAAAAAGATCGACCTTATTTTTGCTCAATATCTGGGATAAGGGGAAACTCCAAACACTGCGCACACAATCCGTTTGGTTGCCGCAGCTCTCGCAAGAGACGTTGCCAATTCGCAAGACAGACTGCAAACATTTAAACAACACCACCTTCAACCCCAATCTGCAATATTTAATAATTGGCGATCCTGATAACACGATAATATATGATGATATATGCATGCAGAGTGCCCTGTAGAGAGCCCCCATTTGCACCTCACAAACCGACAGCACGACCATGAGCACCACGTGATCACAAAAACGGGGTTGTGTTTATGTATCAGCTCTGTAGACAATACATGAACACTGGCTCATCCAAATGTGTAGAGAGAATGTACCCTACCCAGATCTGTCCCTCCACATGCAAAAAATAATCGTCTTAAATAATCTCTTACACCCACACATCCGGCCTCACGGCCTTCTGGGAGCGCACAATATCAGCAGCATTGGCTCAGTTCAAGCAAACTCGAGACCGGTTTTGACATTCAGTGTCTCGTCATCAGTCAGGTTTGCTTGTACCAATGCTGGTGAACTGCGAGATATTAATTATAGGCAGGGACTTTCTCTCGCTCCGTGTTAGCTCTGGGTTCGAATTCGGCGGTAACATTACATGCGTCGAAAAAATAAATATGGGTCCTAATTCGACTGAAATATCGGGTTACGATGATAATAATAATTCCCTCTACTTATCCAGGATAGCCTCGCCGAGTCTTAAGACTCTGTTTAAAGCGGTTGCTGCACTGGAATGTTTGGTCAATCCCATTCACGGAGTGTGCGTTCAGCAGGCTGAGAACGTGAGGCCGCGGTGTGACGATGCCGTCACGAGGGGCCCGCTCCTCCGTGTGGCCGAGGCGTCTGTTCGGTGTCTGTGCTGCTGGGCGCGAGTCTGGAGGAGGAGGAGGGTGGCGATGCGGGGAAACTCGCAGCGCGTCCCGACCGGCCTCTCGATCCAGGCGCTCATCACCGCGCCGCCGATGTTTCTGTAGCAGCAGCAGCAGCCTCCTCCACAGCCGTCTCGCCATTTGCGCCTCGGGCCAGCCATGCATCTCGGCAATTATTCTGAATTGCCCGCTCGTAAAATGGGACAAGGTTTACACTCGCGTAATAAATGCACGCGCATCTCCACCGGCACGCACTCGCCCCGACACTCTAAAGAGCAACAGATTCAAGCGGTGTGAACGGGCACGAGCTCGGTAACTTTGGGTGTTTTGACTATGTTCGTAAAATATCAATTTATTTTGTGCTACTTCGGTATAGACATGGGGAATATCCAAACACGATGTAGAGCCGGCGGGGCAGTGGTGAGCCCGCTGCTGTGCCACGGATAACGTCGGTGGAGAGATGCACGGAGCAGTCGTGGACAGCAGCACTGGCTAGCACGGTGAAGTCTGCTCAAGCAGCGACCACGGTGACCAGCGGGCGGCCTTCATCCAGCAGTGGCTGGACAAACGGCAGTACTTTGTCGTTACATGACATTCTACGATGCATAAACACGCGTATCTGTATTTGTGCATTAGCTGCGCGGATCACCAAAACATAATTCCGTAATTTGTCATTCACATAGAGACGATTGAACGTGAACCTCACGGGTCTGGATGAGACGTGAATTCGAGTTCTGGGGTACTCGATTCTCCCAGCACACATGACACGCGCATTCGGGAACGGAGGGGCTCCCACAGAACAAGCAGCTTGAGGCGAGGGATGTGAGCACAAGGGCAGCTGCTGGTGGAATTCCACACGAGGAGGAGGAGGTGGAGGAGCTCACAAGCGGGAGGAGGTGGGGGAGGTGATCCCGGCGCCGCTCTCGTCGCCGCAGTCAGCTCCCGGCGCGAGCATCGCACGCACATTTGCTCTCGAGTGAGTGGCGCATGAACCCATCAGGTGCCGGCTGACACCATCCCAATTCCCCGGGCTCCCATCTCATTCTGCGCGCAGTGTAAGCTTGGCTGCCGTGCAATGTGTGCACAACATTTCAATTCGCGTTGAACTCTGACTGCTGCCCCTGCTGCCGGACGAGCGCGCGCGTGGGCACCGCGTGTTGCTGCTGCTCCTGCTGCTGCTCCTGCTGCTGCTGCTGCTCCTGCTGCTGCTCCTGCTGCTGCTGCTGCTGCTCCTGCTGCTGCTGCTGCTCCTGCTGCTGCTGCGGCTGCTGCTCTGCTGCTGTTGCTGCTCCTGCCGCTGCTGCTGCTCGCGGGGGGAGCAACGAGATGCGCACGTGGCGCCTCTCCGAGAATGTTTCCACAGCACGCACCGTGCTGGCACCCACCGTGCTGGCACCCATCCCAGCCACGACGCCGCATTGCTGTATACGACGTTATCAAAACAAATGAGATGCAACTCGCGAACACACAGGGACGCGCGCCTTGCTGTTTGTCGTACTCTGCCCGTGTTTCATCAGTTTTCTTACGTCCATGAGATATTTGGCCTACTCTTCCACGCTGTCCGGACGGAAGAGACGAGAACACCCACACTTTACCCCACCACGTACGACCTGCCGAGCGACGTCACCGCTGTGTGGACGGTGCTGGCTGAGGGGAGGTGGAAGGGGTTCGAGAGTCGCGCCCCCGTTGTTCGAGGTGCCGCGCCGGGAGAACGAACGGACCCGGCGACCTCTTCGACGGCAAGCCCGGGGCGCGAGCCGTGACACCGCAGGAGGCTCGGCAGAGAACGCGGGGACCTCGTGCTGGGGATGCAAACCCTGAGGGGGCCATCGAATCTGAAGCCGGAATCTCCGCCTGTTGCGGCTCTGCAATGTCCACGAAGTCGCGGGGCCACGGAGTTGCGCGCCCCTCCACGCAGCTCCACGCCGCTCCACGCAGCTCCACGCAGCTCCACGTCCCTCCACGCAGCTCCACGCCGCTCCACGCAGCTCCACGCCCCTCCACGCAGCTCCACGCAGCTCCACGCCCCTCCACGCCGCTCCACGCAGCTCCACGCAGCTCCACGCCCCTCCACGCAGCTCCACGCAGCTCCACGCCGCTCCACGCAGCTCCACGCAGCTCCACGCCGCTCCACGCCCCTCCACGCAGCTCCACGCCGCTCCACGCAGCTCCACGCAGCTCCACGCCCCTCCACGCAGCTCCACGCAGCTCCACGCCGCTCCACGCAGCTCCACGCAGCTCCACGCCCCTCCACGCAGCTCCACGCCGCTCCACGCAGCTCCACGCAGCTCCACACAGCTCCACGCAGCTCCACGCCGCTGCGCTCCTCCTCCGTCTGGGCAGCAGGCAGCCCCCTCGCGTCCCGCCATCTCCCTGCCGTACCACAACCCCAAAGCCGCAACAGCGAGATCGCGACATCGTGTTTTCATTTTCTTGCCCCCGCTGCAAGGCTGGATGTGTCGTTTAGCCCAATTTCTAAATGTCACGCTTTGACGGTGCTAATGTAATAGCTCGTGCTTGTGGTCTCATATGAAGACTGCTGCAGTGCGGCCCGCCTGATCGCCCTCCAAACGCTTCGATACGGAGCATGCAGAGATAGTTTAAATCTTCACGCGGTTCATATCAACCCCCCCCCCCCTCGGGCTGCCATGAATTAAGGACCCCCCCCCCGCCACCCCGGTGAGAGGCGAGGCTGTAGACAGCAGACAGCAGGTAGCGGACAGCAGACAGCAAACAGACAGCAGACAGGAGATAGACAGCAGACAGCAGAACCTTCCAAGTGGCATGACTCTGAACGAGGCGCGCGGCGGGAGGAGCGCTTTGAAAGCCCGGCAGAGGGAGGAGGTTGAGATTCGAGTCGGTGACCCGTGCCCCGTGGTCGGACCCCCGCTTCTCCTGGCATCGTGGCAGCGGCCCAAGCTGGGGCGAGGGCTCAGGGGGGGGGGGGGGGGCAGCCTCCCCACACATCAGAACAGACTTTTTAGGGCTGTTAGCGAGCACCTTTGGAGGCCGGCACGGCACACGAGGGCTTGGGTGGCCAGCACCACGCCCGGCCGTTTACACATCGCACCAGTTACTCGTTTGATGCTGAGTCGACCTAGGGGAGGCCCAGGATCAGTTCAGACAATCGTCACCGGTGTTGGCCGTGAGCGGGAATGGAACACTGGTCGGGTGGTTCGTAGCCGCGGTGCGCTCACCACTGTGCCACCGCTCCCCTATTCGCACACCGCGGGCTGCAGCAGCTCCCACAACTCGAGTCCGCTCCCCGCGCCGTCCCGTGAACTGTCGCGCTTTGCGGTCTCGTCGTTTTGTTCAACAACAGTCTAATTCCCTCTTCACGATGCCGGTGGTGCATTACAACTGCCCTGCAGTAGCTGCGTGCGAGTTCTAGAGCAGCAGCAGCAGCGGCGGCGGCGCTGATGGAGGCGGCAGTAACACAGGGGGTGTTTCCTCTGATGGCTGCACGGCTGCGGGGGGGTATTGGTGCTGCCGCGTCTCGCTGCTTCCTCGTGACCGAGTGGACGCGCGCAATCAGCGCGCCCACCTGCACATCACGTTCCTTCATGTTGCCGTGAATTATAGAACAAGAGTGCAATGTTGCCGTGAATTTTAGAACAAGAGTGCATCTCCCGTGTGCACGAGAACGCCTCTCAGCTCGATCGGACCGGGTGGGTTCTGGTGGTTTTGGAATCGTGCGGTCAAATCGAGACTCGGGCCCAAAGTTGCAGCGACACCGTGCAAGGGCGTTGCTGCGGCAACCCCTCGGAACTGATGCAATCCAAGGAATAGAAATAATTTGCTGCGTGAATTTAAATCACATCACAGTTCATTTGCGCCGTAAAAAACAGGCGTCCTCATGTCGTCTCACAGAGGAGGAGTCCCTCACCCCCCTCCACTACGGAATTAGATGTCGCGCTTACAGACACCGCACACCCTACCAAGATACAATGCATACAACTCGATACAATGTATACAACTCGATACAATGTATACAACTGCTACATCACTTGACGGATACTAACATCCTACACGTAACCTTATGACCGGCCGGGTCGTCGTCGATGACGCGACAACAACATTGTACTGCACTCCCCGTGTTCTCGACTACTCGCGCCCAATGAACAACGACAGAAGGCTGGAAACCCCCAAACTCGTCAGCGCGGCGTGACGCGGCCTGTGATGCTGGTGACGCCACCAAGTCCCGACCGCCACCTCCCGTCCAGCGGCACGCATGGCAACAAAGATGTGTTTAAACCACAACCGTCTTCGCGTTGTACAATTAGTCGAGAAATCGAACCGACGATTTGGTGGAGTCGCTGACGACGTAAGAGCACCGGGGAGTGAACCGCGCAGCACGCGGGGACCGGCAGCTTCACGTCTCGAGGGAACGGCTGAGCCCGTGGGCTGGGGGGGTGGCCGTGCCCACCACGGCTGGTGGCGAGGCGACATCTCCAGCAGGGCGTGGGAGCACACGGGCCAGCAGCACGGCCCCTTCGCGTCGCAGCGCCCGCGAGGACGTCTCAAAGCGTCTGAAGTCGCCACCATCCCAGAACGACGGCTGTGTGAATAGTAATACTAATAGTAGTAGTGGTGGTGGGGGTGGTAGTGGTGGTGGTAGTAGTGGTGGTGGTGGGGGTGGTAGTGGTGGTGGTAGTAGTGGTGGTGGTGGGGGTGGTAGTGGTGGTGGTAGTAGTGGTGGTGGTGGGGGTGGTAGTGGTGGTGGTAGTAGTGGTGGTGGTGGGGGTGGTAGTGGTGGTGGTAGTAGTGGTAGTGGTGGTGGGGGTGGTAGTGGTGGTGGTAGTAGGGTGGTGGTGGGGTGGTAGTGGTGTGGTAGTAGTGGTGTGGTGGGGGTGGTAGTGGTGGTGGTAGTAGTGGTGGTGGTGGGGGTGGTAGTGGTGGTGGTAGTAGTGGTGGTGGTGGGGGTGGTAGTGGTGGTGGTAGTAGTGGTGGTGGTGGGGGTGGTAGTGGTGGTGGTAGTAGTGGTGGTGGTGGGGGTGGTAGTGGTGGTGGTAGTAGTGGTGGTGGTGGGGGTGGTAGTGGTGGTGGTAGTAGTGGTGGTGGTGGGGGTGGTAGTGGTGGTGGTAGTAGTGGTGGTGGTGGGGGTGGTAGTGGTGGTGGTAGTAGTGGTGGTGGTGGGGGTGGTAGTGGTGGTGGTAGTAGTGGTGGTGGTGGGGGTGGTAGTGGTGGTGGTAGTAGTGGTGGTGGTGGGTGGTAGTGTGGTGGTAGTAGTGGTGGTGGTGGGGGTGGGTAGTGGTGGTGGTAGTAGTGGTGTGGTGGGGGTGGTAGTGGTGGTGGTAGTAGTGGTGGTGGTGGGGTGGTAGTGGTGGTGGTAGTAGTGGTGTGGTGGGGGTGGTAGTGGTGGTGGTAGTAGTGGTGGGTGGGGGTGGTAGTGGTGGTGGTAGTAGTGGTGGTGGTGGGGGTGGTAGTGGTGGTGGTAGTAGTGGTGGTGGGGTGGTAGTGGTGGTGGTAGTAGTGGTGGTGGTGGGTGGTAGTGGTGGTGGTGTAGTGGTGGTGGTGGGGTGGTAGTGGTGGTGGTAGTAGTGGTGGTGGTGGGGGTGGTAGTGGTGGTGGTAGTAGTGGTGTGGTGGGGGTGGTAGTGGTGGTGTAGTAGTGGTGGTGGTGGGGGTGGTAGTGGTGGTGTAGTATGGTGGTGGTGGGGGTGGTAGTGGTGGTGGTAGTAGTGGTGGTGGTGGGTGGTAGTGGTGGTGGTAGTAGTGTGGTGGTGGGGTGTAGTGGTGGTGGTAGTAGTGGTGGTGGTGGGGGTGGTAGTGGTGGTGGTAGTAGTGGTGGTGGTGGGGGTGGTAGTGGTGGTGGTAGTAGTGGTGGTGGTGGGGGTGGTAGTGGTGGTGGTAGTAGTGGTGGTGGTGGGGGGTAGTGGTGGTGGTAGTAGTGGTGGTGGTGGGGTGGTAGTGGTGGTGGTAGTAGTGGTGGTGGGTGGGGGTGGTAGGGTGGTGGTAGTAGTGGTGGTGGTGGGGTGGTAGTGGTGGTGGTAGTAGTGGTGGTGGTGGGGGGTAGTGGTGGTGGTAGTAGTGGTGGTGGTGGGGGTGGTATGGTGGTGGTAGTAGTGGTGGTGGTGGGGTGGTAGTGGTGGTGGTAGTAGTGGTGTGGTGGGGGTGGTAGTGGTGGTGGTAGTAGTGGTGGTGTAGTGGGGTGGTGGGGTGTAGTGGTGGTGGTAGTAGTGGGTGGTGGTGGGGTGGTGTGGTGGTGGTAGTAGTGGTGGTGTGGGGGGTGGTATGTGGTGGTGGTAGTAGTGGTGGTGGTGGGGGTGGTAGTGGTGGTGGTAGTAGTGGTGGTGGTGGGGGTGGTAGTGGTGGTGGTAGTAGTGGTGGTGGTGGGGTGGTAGTGGTGGTGGTAGTAGTGGTGGTGGTGGGGGGTGGTATTGGTGGTGGTAGTAGTGGTGGTGGTGGGGTGGTAGTGGTGGTGGTAGTAGTGGTGGTGGTGGGGGGTGGTAGTGGTGGTGGTAGTAGTGGTGGGTGGTGGGGGTGGTAGTGGTGGTGGTAGTAGTGGTGGTGGTGGGGGTGGTAGTGGTGGTGGTAGTATGGTGGTGGTGGGGGTGGTAGTGGTGGTGGTAGTAGTGGTGGTGGTCGGGAGTGGGGTGGTAGTAGGGGTGGGGTATAAGTGTGGTGGTGTGGTGGGGGTGGTAGTGGTGGTGGTAGTAGTGGGTGGTGGGGGTGGTAGTGGTGGTGGTAGTAGTGGTGGTGGTGGGGGTGGTAGTGGTGGTGGTAGTAGTGGTGGTGGGTGGGGGTGGTAGTTGGTGGTGGTAGTAGTGGTGGTGGTGGGGGTGGTAGTGGTGGTGGTAGTAGTGGTGGTGGTGGGGGTGGTAGTGGTGGTGGTAGTAGGGGGGGGGTGGGGGTGGGTAGTGGTGGTGGTAGTAGTGGTGGTGGTGGGGGTGGTAGTGGTGGTGGTAGTAGTGGTGGTGGTGGGGGTGGTAGTGGTGGTGGTAGTAGTGGTGGTGGTGGGGGTGGTAGTGGTGTGGTAGTAGTGGTGGTGGTGGGGGTGGTAGTGGTGGTGGTAGTAGTGGTGGTGGTGGGGGTGGTAGTGGTGGTGGTAGTAGTGGTGGTGGTGGGGGTGGTAGTGGTGGTGGTAGTAGTGGTGGTGGTGGGGTGGTAGTGGTGGTGGTAGTAGGGTGGTGAGTGGTGGTGGTAGTAGTGGTGGTGGTGTAGGTGGTGGTGGGGGGTGGTAGTGGTGGTGGTAGTAGTGGTGGTGGTGGGGTGGTAGTGGTGGTGGTAGTAGGGTGGTGGTGGGGGTGGTAGTGGTGGTGGTGTAGTGTGTGGTGGGGGTGGTAGGTGGTGGTAGTAGGGGTGGTGGGGGGTGGTAGTGGTGGTGGTAGTAGTGGTGGTGTGTGGGGTGGTAGTGGTGGTGGTAGTAGTGGTGTGGTGGGGGTGGTAGTGGTGGTGGTAGTAGTGGGGTGGTGGGTGGTAGTGGTGGTGGTAGTAGTGGTGGTGGTGGGGGTGGTAGTGGTGGTGGTAGTAGTGGTGGTGGTGGGGGTGGTAGTGGTGGTGGTAGTAGTGGTGGTGGTGGGGTGGTAGTGGTGGTGGTAGTAGTGTGGTGGTGGGGGTGGTAGTGGTGGTGGTAGTAGTGGTGGTGGGTGGTAGTGGTGGTGGTAGTAGTGGTGGTGGTGGGGGTGGTAGTGGTGGTGGTAGTAGTGGTGGTGGTGGGGGTGGTGGGGTGGTATGGTGGTGGTAGTAGTGGGGTGGTGGGGGTGTATGGTGGTTGGTAGTAGGGTGAGTGGTGGGGGTGGTAGTGGTGTAGTAGTAGTGGTGGTAGGAGTAGTATTAAGTGGTGGAGTAGTAGTAGTAGTGGTGGTAAGTGGTAGTAGTATGGGGTAGTATATAGTAGTGTTGGTAGGTAGTATAGTGAGGGTAGTAGTATAGTAGTGGTGGTATGGTAGTAGTAGTGGGGGTAGTATAGTAGTAGTGGTGGTAGTGGTAGTAGTAGTGGTGTTAGTATATATATGTGGTAAGGGGTAGTAGTAGTGGTGTATTGTAGTAGTAGTGGTGTAGTGGTAGTAGAGTGGTGGAGGATGGGGGTAGTATAGTAGTAGTGGTAGTAGTAGTAGTAGTGGGGTGGTAGTGGGGGTGTAGTGGTGGTTGGGGGTATATGTGGGGTGGTGGTGGAGTAAAGGGCGTTGGACTCCAGCGGGCGTGGACGAAGTTGCTTTCATCGGGTTGGGTTCAAACGTGTTGCCTTGTGCGTATCGCGAGTAAAAACGTTCACGCAAAGCGATGTAAATTAGTACTTTGAAGATTTGCATTTGTGCAGTGTTGGACGTTCAATCACACGCAGGCTGATGGGTGAGCGCGGTGGATGAACCGCGGTGCCGTGGCGGTTCCTCTCCGTGGCGCGACGCCTCCCGCTGGACTCAGTTCCAACCCCGGTCGGGGTGCCACGGCGAGATGCAAAATGGGCACAGGATGCCGACATCATCATCATCATCATCTTGTTGTTAGTGTGCGAGAGAGAGAGAGAGGGGGCATCAGTACCGGTGGTTCACGTGTGGAACCGAGGTCAACATTTGGATAGGTCATAAATAAGGAGAAGACCACGCCAGGAACAAACTCTCTGTGGCTGATGGTCAGAGTGGCGAGAGGGGTTCTGACGATATCAGTTCAGAACAGCGAGTAAGGGGAGACGACATCAGGGATACAACGCATTGTGCGGTGACATCGTTGAGCGCTTCTCTCTTGTTGCAAAGATTGGTGGTTCAAGCCCAGCAGGCGCCCTAGTTAATAGTGCGGGTGTAGAGCATTAACCAGACGAGACGCGCCATCTCACCCTCAGTGGACGCTACAGATTCTGTGGCGTTATCCTAAAACGAGTAGAGGCCAATGAGTGCCGGCGTCACGGTTCGCATTTGTCGTACTCGCAACGTTACGTATTTTGTTAAAACAAAACCGCGACATCGCCGCCTACTGGCAGACCATACTCATCTGAGAAACACAGCGTCTTGGTGATGATATCCTTGTGCGATACTGACCAGCCACCACACATTACAAGATGTGTGGACTTAGTGTGTCAACCATTACACCACGCGGCAGTTTCTCTAAATGGTGACTGACCTTTTGCTATTTTGTTCAACAAAGTAAAACAAATCAAATCACTCCGTAAACATAGCAGCATTGCGATCCACACAATGTCCTTTGCTCTCGGCGTGTTAACAGCACTTGTCACGGTGCTGCTGTATGTTCTCATGAATCCGCAGTGTGAATGTGCAACACCATTACACAAACACGCTGGCAGTCGCAGAGGACATTTCCTCAACTCGGGTTAAAGTGACGAGAACGGCGACGATCAACCCATAGCCAAGATAGCTCGCAGAGGCAAATGTCAATGCATAGCTTCCAGATGAAGCTAGTGCGGGGCCTGTAGCATATGTTATAAAGGGGCCCTAAATAAATAAAAACACAAATATTAAAACACACATTTTTTACTTGCATAGTAAAGTAATTGTATTTTTTAATTTGCTATACACCCAGTCGTTCATAAAGGTTGAACGCGGTATAGTACTATAGCAATAGAGCAAGTGCAGAATCACTAAACCGGAATTGAGAGCTTGAAAGCATTTAGCGCGGGGCCCTTAAAAGTTCGAGACCCGTAGCATGTGTAGCTACTTTTGCTACTAGGATAATCCGGCACTGCGTATGTGTAATCTAAATATATCAATTAGGATATTCCTGAGACATTTCATTGATATATCCAAACGTTTTAAAGCACCGTTATTGGATTTTGGGTAATTTATATTTCGTCGGTGAAAGTAAAAATATAAAATTGGCGCCGGGGCGTCTCTCCACTCCACCAGATGTGGACACGGCACATTCCCATGGCAGGGACCAGTCCCCTCCATAAAGCGAATCACTCTTCACTTCCGACAAAGTACAAAATAAAGAGATAGATATATCGACAGTTAGATAGACCACTCAACCAGCGAAGATAATTAAATCAATCAATAAACGTATGACAGCAATTAGCCAATTAAATCAATCATTCACACGGAGCACGATCAATTAAATCAATTAAATTATTAAATAAATCTCAGTAAAATTACGCCAATCAAACGATCACTTATAACAAATAAATCAATACAATTATTAAGGCAGGCTCAGCCAATTAAATCAATCAATCACTAGCACAAAACTCAGCCAATTAAATCAATTACTCACCTAAGCTCAGCCAATGAAAGAGGCGAGTGAAGGCACGGCTCAGGGGAGTGTTGCACCACGACGCTGACCCCCCCCCTACCCCCAGTGGCCCCGTCGAGCTCTCGCCATGATGTTCCGTCTTCGCCGTCTCGTTTGGATGATTCTCTTCATTCTAAGCATGCCATCCTCAACCCTGGTCGATCCACTGCTGGATAACCCCCCCCCCACCCACCCAAAGTCGTCTCTGCCACTTTTCACGATCTGGGGATGCAATCGTGCACCCAGCACTGCACGCGCGCCGATTCCACGGTTTCGTCTCCTCCGTGACGTCCGTACTGTCGGTCGGCGTCCCATTCCCTGGCGGCCACGGTTCGATGCACGTATCATGGGCATAACAATTTAATTTAGTCGAAGAATCGATGCACGCTGCATGCCTCCATAACAACCAAATGAATTCGTGGAGGCTGGATGTGAGCCAACCTAATATACGCACAACTCTGATAAACGCAACACATCCTTCAATTGCCTTGGGAGGCAAATGGCAACTTGTGACGCAAGCGCACGTGGCCTGTACGCACGCTCCCCTCTCAGCTGAATAAAACTACAACTTAACATCTGTGAAGAAGGAGCTTTACAGCTCATCGGATTCCTCCAGTATAAATACAGATGCAGGCTGCTGCCACCAAAGTTGTTTGGCCGTGTGAGCAGCGAGCGGTGATCCCTGCCGCCGCCTCGGCACCACGCGGGGCGCGAGCAGACTCGGCGCTCGTGCTGCGGGATGATGCACTGCGGCGACACCCACGCAGGGGCACAGCCGCTGCGGGTGGCGCAGTGGGGACGCTTTTAACCACAAACTTTATTTGGAAGTGGACTTGGGATGAGAGATCAAAGGAAAAAAACGTGGATTCAATCGACCTACTGATATCTTTTTTACGCGAAAACATCGGTATTTTTTCGATGTTTAAGTGTTTTTTGTAAACCAACCATTTACATAATAGTGCAATGCAAATATCCAAATGCAATGCTACATTCCCGAAGGAAATAAAAGACAGTCATCATAAAATAGCAAACATTCTAACACAGCTGTTGTTGCAGGGACAGACATTACCGTGTGGCGTCTTTTTGTTTAATCGAACAACGTGTCCTTCGATCAGCAGCGACGACGACGACGACCTTCACCCTCACGCCGAGGGCCGAGCCGTGGAACCCGGAGCCAGGAGCCCCGTGGCTGCTGGGCCGACGACTCCCCTTGTCCGTGACCAAGTGGAGAGTGGACTTTGCGCATCTTATCCCGAATGTGACATTGTTTTTATAGCTTTATTTTGGTGATTTCGAAAACGTATGGTTTAGCCATGTTTGTTTATTGAAGTACACAGTTAGCCTGATCACTTTTATCTAAATTGTCTTATAGTTGTTATTGTTTGACTTGCATCCCACTGGGGTTTCTGCACACATCGTTGATATACGGTGCTTTTTTCTGGAAGACTTTTGCTGTTTTTTCCTGGATTTTTCTGTTGCGCGTAGTCACTTTAAGATGTTCTTTGTTCACGTGTTGTTAGTTGCGGTTGCACCCGAGTCAAGAGCCACATGGCTCACAGGGCGACACCTCATACAGGAAACTGAAAATGTAGCAGACACCCAACGAGACCCGTTGGCTCGTGGGAGCAGAGCGACTGCACGGCGCGCCTCTGTCTGCCACGGCCACCGCCGCCACCACCGCCATGGCCACGTGCGCTTCTCTCGATGCAGAATTTCGTCACTCGCTGGGCACGCCGCTTTTTATCGCCGCTCTCTTCTGGGGGGTAAAAAAGTGTGATTTTAATTATGTTTCACTTTTGTGCTGAGCCATTTACACAGCGAATGTTGAGTAAATGCCACACCGACTCGGCATTCTCTGCAGCCGCTCCTCGGCCTGCCAGCACAGAGCCCCCCCCCCCCCCCAGCACAGAGCCCCCCCCCCCTCTCTCCTTCTCTCGCGCGCTCCCTGCAGATGATGCGCCGAGCGGGGAGGACTCGGGCTCCACGCAAAACGAACCCCCCCACGTCAGTGGTTGTGGCTGCTGTCTTTACGCTGCTAACAGGAGAACAAAACTCTTCCTTCCATGCCGCTCGCCCTCTGCTCGAGTCGCGGTGTGGAGCCGCAGCGTTCACGACTCGCTGCGATAGGGCACCCTTGCTGCTATCTTTGACCCTTGATTGACCCCTGTGATAACGCACGGCCATGCAAACCGCACGCGAGATCCCGTGGTAATGATCATCACCGCAAACAGACGACGCACTTTCGTGCGGGTCACGTTGAGCACAGGATCACTCACGGGCACGTGGCGACTCGAGGCCCTCGACCCCGCCGGGACTCGGGGCTCGGGACGCCGACGGAGCTCCCGACTCTGGCCACAGCTGGCGCTCACAGAAGGCCCAACACACCTACAGACTGTTGGGGCAAGCGCTGTTAGCGAGCATCGATAAAGATCGGCACGGCACACGAGGGGCGAGTTGGCAGCAATGCACTCGACCGCCTTTGTCTCCCCAGTGGGGATGTTTACACATCCCACCAAGCACTCATTTGAGGCTGAGTCGACCGAGCGGAGGCCCGGGACCGGTTCAGATAATCGTGACTGGTGTTGGCCGCGAGCTGCAATCGAACCCGGGTCGCCGGGTTCGTAGCGCAGCCCAACTCGAACCACGACACTCGAACTCCCCGCAGGCGAAACTCCGACACACGCCTCGAGTCGACGTTCCGTTTAAATTGGACATGTAGCAAACAAGGTAAGAACAATTCTAGATAAACAATGAATGGACGTGGGCATCCACAGACCGCTTGAAACGTCAAATACAGCAGCAGGCACGTCTCTCGGGTCCACGACTCAAAGGGCGATGCCTTCTCTGTGCACATTGTAGGTCCCTCACCATCCTCACCATCCTCACCACCCTCACCACCCTCACCACCCTCACCACCCTCACCATCCTCACCATCCTCACCACCCTCACCATCCTCACCATCAGTCACCATCCTCACCATCCGTCACCATCCTCACCATCCTCACCACCCTCACCATCCTCACCATCAGTCACCATCCTCACCATCCGTCACCATCCTCACCATCCTCACCATCCTCACCATCCTCACCACCCTCACCATCCTCACCATCCTCACCACCCTCACCACCCTCACCCTCAGTCACCATCCTCACCACCCTCACCACCCTCACCACCCTCACCACCCTCACCATCCTCACCATCAGTCACCATCCTCACCATCCGTCACCATCCTCACCATCCTCACCATCCTCACCATCCTCACCATCCTCACCATCCTCACCATCAGTCACCATCCTCACCACCCTCACCACCCTCACCATCCTCACCATCCTCACCATCCTCACCATCCTCACCATCAGTCACCATCCCTCACCATCCGTCACCACCCTCACCATCCTCACCATCCTCACCACCCTCACCATCCTCACCATCAGTCACCATCCTCACCATCCGTCACCATCCTCACCATCCTCACCATCAGTCACCATCCTCACCATCCTCACCATCCTCACCATCCGTCACCATCCTCACCATCCTCACCATCAGTCACCATCCTCACCATCCTCACCATCCTCACCATCCTCACCATCAGTCACCATCCCTCACCATCCGTCACCACCCTCACCATCCTCACCATCCTCACCACCCTCACCATCCTCACCATCAGTCACCATCCTCACCATCCGTCACCATCCTCACCATCCTCACCATCAGTCACCATCCTCACCATCCTCACCATCAGTCACCATCCTCACCATCCTCACCATCCTCACCACCCTCACCATCCTCACCATCAGTCACCATCCTCACCATCCTCACCATCAGTCACCATCCTCACCATCCTCACCACCCTCACCATTCTCACCATCCTCACCATCAGTCACCATCCTCACCATCCTCACCACCCTCACCATTCTCACCATCCTCACCACCCTCACCATTCTCACCATCCTCACCATCCTCACCATCCTCACCATTCTCACCATCCTCACCACCCTCACCATTCTCACCATCCTCACCATCCTCACCACCCTCACCATTCTCACCACCCTCACCATTCTCACCATCCTCACCATCCTCACCATCCTCACCATCCTCACCATTCTCACCATCCTCACCATCCTCACCATTCTCACCATCCTCACCACCCTCACCATCCTCACCATCAGTCACCATCCTCACCATCCTCACCATCAGTCACCATCCTCACCATCCTCACCATCCTCACCACCCTCACCATCCTCACCATCAGTCACCATCCTCACCATCCTCACCATCAGTCACCATCCTCACCATCCTCACCACCCTCACCATTCTCACCATCCTCACCATCAGTCACCATCCTCACCATCCTCACCACCCTCACCATTCTCACCATCCTCACCACCCTCACCATTCTCACCATCCTCACCATCCTCACCATCCTCACCATTCTCACCATCCTCACCACCCTCACCATTCTCACCATCCTCACCATCCTCACCACCCTCACCATTCTCACCACCCTCACCATTATCACCATCCTCACCATCCTCACCATCCTCACCATCCTCACCATTCTCACCATCCTCACCATCCTCACCATTCTCACCATCCTCACCACCCTCACCATCCTCACCATCAGTCACCATCCTCACCATCCTCACCATCCTCACCATTCTCACCATTCTCACCATCCTCACCATTCTCACCATCCTCACCACCCTCACCATTCTCACCATCCTCACCATCCTCACCATCCTCACCATCCTCACCATTCTCACCATTCTCACCATCCTCACCACCCTCACCATTCTCACCACCCTCACCATCCTCACCATCAGTCACCATCCTCACCATCAGTCACCATCACCATCCTCACCACCCTCACCACCCTCACCATCCTCACCATCCTCACCATCCTCACCACCCTCACCACCCTCACCATCAGTCACCATCCTCACCATCAGTCACCATCACCACCATCACCATCCTCACCATCCTCACCACCCTCACCATCCTCACCACCCTCACCATTCTCACCATTCTCACCATCCTCACCATCCTCACCATCCTCACCACCCTCACCATCCTCACCATCCTCACCACCCTCACCATCCTCACCATTCTCACCATCCTCACCACCCTCACCATCCTCACCATTCTCACCATCCTCACCATCCTCACCATCCTCACCATCCTCACCACCCTCACCATCCTCACCATCAGTCACCATCCTCACCATCCGTCACCATCCTCACCATCCTCACCATCAGTCACCATCCTCACCATCCTCACCATCAGTCACCATCCTCACCACCCTCACCATCCTCACCACCCTCACCATCCTCACCATCCGTCACCATCCTCACCATCCTCACCATCAGTCACCATCCTCACCATCCTCACCACCCTCACCATTCTCACCATCCTCACCATCAGTCACCATCCTCACCATCCTCACCACCCTCACCATTCTCACCATCCTCACCACCCTCACCATTCTCACCATCCTCACCATCCTCACCATCCTCACCATTCTCACCATCCTCACCACCCTCACCATTCTCACCATCCTCACCATCCTCACCACCCTCACCATTCTCACCACCCTCACCATTCTCACCATCCTCACCATCCTCACCATCCTCACCATCCTCACCATTCTCACCATCCTCACCATCCTCACCATTCTCACCATCCTCACCACCCTCACCATCCTCACCATCAGTCACCATCCTCACCATCCTCACCATCAGTCACCATCCTCACCATCCTCACCATCCTCACCACCCTCACCATCCTCACCATCAGTCACCATCCTCACCATCCTCACCATCAGTCACCATCCTCACCATCCTCACCACCCTCACCATTCTCACCATCCTCACCATCAGTCACCATCCTCACCATCCTCACCACCCTCACCATTCTCACCATCCTCACCACCCTCACCATTCTCACCATCCTCACCATCCTCACCATCCTCACCATTCTCACCATCCTCACCACCCTCACCATTCTCACCATCCTCACCATCCTCACCACCCTCACCATTCTCACCACCCTCACCATTCTCACCATCCTCACCATCCTCACCATCCTCACCATCCTCACCATTCTCACCATCCTCACCATCCTCACCATTCTCACCATCCTCACCACCCTCACCATCCTCACCATCAGTCACCATCCTCACCATCCTCACCATCCTCACCATTCTCACCATTCTCACCATCCTCACCATTCTCACCATCCTCACCACCCTCACCATTCTCACCATCCTCACCATCCTCACCATCCTCACCATCCTCACCATTCTCACCATTCTCACCATCCTCACCACCCTCACCATTCTCACCACCCTCACCATCCTCACCATCAGTCCCCATCCTCACCATCAGTCACCATCACCATCCTCACCACCCTCACCACCCTCACCATCCTCACCATCCTCCCCATCCTCACCATCCTCACCACCCTCACCATCAGTCACCATCCTCACCATCAGTCACCATCACCACCATCACCATCCTCACCATCCTCACCACCCTCACCATCCTCACCACCCTCACCACCCTCACCATTCTCACCATTCTCACCATCCTCACCATCCTCACCATCCTCACCACCCTCACCATCCTCACCATCCTCACCACCCTCACCATTCTCACCATTCTCACCATCCTCACCACCCTCACCATCCTCACCATTCTCACCATCCTCACCATCCTCACCATCCTCACCATCCTCACCACCCTCACCATCCTCACCATTCTCACCATTCTCACCATCCTCACCATCAGTCACCATTCTCACCATCCTCACCATCCTCACCATTCTCACCATCAGTCACCATCCTCACCATCCTCACCACCCTCACCATCCTCACCATTCTCACCATCCTCACCATCTTCACCACCCTCACCATCCTCACCATTCTCACCATTCTCACCATCCTCACCATCAGTCACCATTCTCACCATCCTCACCATCCTCACCATCCTCACCATCTTCACCATCCTCACTATTAACAATGCCCACATTGTTCCTCTATTCGATCCGACCCTGTAGCCTGGATTCTATCTGCGCAAATTCTCTCCAGGGCTCCCTTGTCTGCTGCACGTGATAAAGGCAGTCCTTTAAAGAAATAAACATCGACATTTAACCAAGAAGTGAGAGAACGTAGCGGGGAGAGAGGTGGGTGGTGAATGTGTGGCTGTAGCCAGCTGCGGATATGATTATAGCCGGTGTTGTCAACACATCCTCTCAGCGGCCCACTTAAAATAAACTACCAGCTAAACAACTCCGAATTCACGTTGAGGCCTCCATAGATTGTATGTTTCATGCTTAGATGCAGTCATCTCCTCAGAGGAGGTATGCGAATTTGCCTGATAAATCTCTTGGCAGTGCAGCAAGAAAGCCCCGATGTGATTGCCAGTGGCGCCGGTCACCCTCGCGATGCCACGAGCGCGCGCGCGAGAGAGAGCCGCCCCGTTGCGTCTCATCAATGAGTCTCAGACTGCTCTCATTCACTCTTCGTTGTTTTCGATGCGTTGTCAGTGACGAGAGATAACCACCGCACGTAACGAGCATCGCTACCAATACTGAGACTTGCCTCATTACTGCAATTTGCAAACTGCCTTGTTTTCAGAGTAATTACATAATTCCAGCGAAGTTTCCCTCCCCAGTTTGAAGCACCAGCTGTTAAACAGAATGCATGATAAACTCACTTCCAAATAAGCTACATTAATAAACGACGTGAATAAGCTACATTCGTTTCGGGTTTCCTTCCTTAAGTCCGCGACATAATGCGGTCAAGCTATAGTAAACAAACGGTGAAGACTCCATCATGTAGAGTACAGTTTAACACGTGGGATTTCGCGACCAATATCATCCATAGAGGTTTTTTGGGTTAGATCGCGTAAATATAAATGTGTCGTTAAACCCGCCACCACCCGACACAGCCAATTAGTAAGGTTTGTCACGTAAACAGAACGTGCCAATTCGTCAAGAGTACAGCACACCGGTGTGTTGGAGAGCAAATCCACAATATTTACAATTCACCCAAACCCACCCTTATACATTTGGCACATTCTGTTTACGTGACAAACCTTACTAATTGGCTGTGTCGGGTGGTGGCGGGTTTAACGACACATTTATATTTACGCGATCTAATCCAAGAAGCCCATATTATGTATGTAGAGTACAGCTAAAGAGAGCAGTGGTTAACCCTGTCTTGTTTCAAGATAACAGGAGTTTGACGTTTCACCGAACGGTTGTGCCTCTGACCCATCGAGCGTGGCCGACAGCACGACCGCACTGGACCTCGCGAGCCAAGTCGCATGGAGCCCGGCGACTCTTTGGATGGGTGATCGGCGTCGTCGTTAGGGCTTGCCGGGCGCAGGGTTGCGATTTCCGTACCAATTTCCGCAAACATGCTGTTTTCGACCGCATTTTGCGGTAGTTTCTGTGACCCTCTTCCGCACAAATTTCCGCAATTTGCGGTGATTCCTGTGAAGACTTCCGCAAATCGTGACTTCGATTCCCGCCTTTCTCGGTGCCGTACTCGCGCGGTTGGCGCACATATCTTGCGTATGCCCATTTGGCTCTGCTGACTTCTGGAAAAAACGATATGTATATATGAACTATGGATTCCTGCATTCAGACAGCGTTGTTGGTGCGCACGAACTGTGAAAAAATCAATGAGAGCCGCGAGCTCTTGTGCGTCGAAGTACTTGTCGATGCCGTCGATGAAGCACACTTGCCACAAGTACACGACGCCACCGTTGACATGTTTGTCGCCGATAGGAATCCCTACGGTTGCATCTTTCCGGATCGACGCAACCCCCGGCGCTGTGCTCAGGCCCTTTTGCCCAGCCCCATGATGTCTCCTAGCGTCTGCCATTCGGAGCCCTCGCAGTACTCGTAGCGACAAAGGAAAAACAAAAAACTGTAGCATTTTCTTTATTCATATTCTGTCGATATGCAAAACTATTCATCGTCGCTCAGATTGCAGCGCGTTGGGAAATCCACTGGTAATTTTGGCCAAGCGCTCAGATACCCACGCTGTTTTCGATACGCTCAGATACACACGCGTTTCCGCTCAGGTAATATCCTCGTCCAGCGTACGCTCATTTGCCTCTGTCGTAGCTACTTTATACCTCCTGCGAATATATACACTTTACTGCTAACGATTAAAACTTTGGCGCACAGGTCGGTCGGCTGTGAGAGGGCTTTCTCTCTGCAAAACAACATCAAGCCCGAGGAGTGGTTGCTCCTCTCGTGCAAGCAGTTTAACGCGCTTATAGTTTGCGCCCGCGACAAGCCAAAACTCAGCATCTTTCACGCCGAAGACGACATGAAGCGCTGGAAGAATGCGAAGAAGTGAAAGTACATGTGCTCGTAATCACGGCTCCGCATTTGAATAAAGTATGTGGTTCTTGTGCGGAAATGCGGAAATCATATATTCATTCCAATCAGTAACTCAAAGCCCTACGTGATGCTGGGCCTTGCATGTATCCTTTCCAATAGAACGCATTAACGTGTTGTTAAAAGCGCGCGGTCATAGGAGTAGTCTTTCCACCGTTTGCGGTTGACTTTAGCAAAAATGCGGGAAATTTTGAACCCTCCTTCCGCATTTTCCATGCGGAAATCGCAACCCTGGCCGGGCGTCGTCGGTGCGGGATTGTGATGCGCGGTCTTCTCAAAATAGCTCGAGACTACGCGAGGATGCGCCCCCCCCCCCCCCCCGCACGCTCAACGGCGGAGACGGTGCATCTTGTAATTTGTGCTTGCGTTGAGCGTTGGTGAGGCAGTCACGTATTATCCTATTTTGTTCGCTGCCGCCAAGTATATCTGGAGACGCGGCGGCAGCGCAGCAAGCTGCGTGCTCTTGCTGCGCAAGACGCATGGCTCAACCACGCAGGCTCAACTGGGGTTTAGGTGTTTTATTAGACGCAGTACTTCCACAGTAATTGCTACTACATAACGTAATAAAAATCAATGTGTTTCAGTCCCCGCTGAATACATTTACCAACAACCATTTTTGTTGTTGTTATAGAACATTCCACATTCTGCTTGGTGTTGTTTACATTTGCATGTTCTCACCCAGCAGCCAAACGACATCAATATTCACCCAAACCCATCGTTATACATTTGCAGCACAAATCATGTTATTCATCAAACCCAATGCGTTTTCACATGGGCTGCACGTCTTAAAATGTACGTAAGCACAAAAGGACACATTGCTAAAAGCTAAATTCATTTAAAAGCAGTGAATTGATGTGAGCGTGTGTCGTGATTATAACCGAGCTGACAGATAACGAATTACAAATGGGGAAAAATGTGTAGACACGTTTCGCGCTAGCAGGAGCAGCACATCGGCTATAACAGACTAGCGTAGTGGTTGCAGTAAGGCACGGCTGATTGATATGTGGAGCATGTAGAACAGGGTGATAATTAACAATGATCCGCGCACCTGGGACAGCCGCACGCAACAGAGCGGGTGGCCGGAGGCCACACGAGGCAGACTAAGCAGACTAAGCACGCAATTCCGATGCTCACCACAGGCATAAACTGCCAAGCAATACCACTTTCCATCAACACAGCACTGCCAGGAGCTGGTATTCCTTTGTCAAACAAGTGAAAAGTAAAAGAACGCTTACAAAGACAATCTCAGGAGTCAACAGACACGATGGCCTTCATGTGTAAGATGATAAGGTGTCATGTCATTTTACGTCCGCATCATTTGAATTGCCCCTTTGCCGCGTCGACGTTACCTCCTGAGGCTCTTTCGGAAACCACAAAGCGCTGGTTCCATGCACAGCGGATGGCTCTCGCAGCACGCTCGGTGCCTACAGTTTGGATTTCATCTGAGACATAAGTTTCTCGAGCTTGAGCGCCATGCCCATGTCTCCCTTGATCTTGAGCTTTCCAGACATGAAGGCCATGGTGGGCTTTATCTTACCTGCAACAGAGCATCACACCACATAATTCAACAGTGCATGTAGGTTATTTTAGTATTATTATTTCTCTGCTCATATGGAAATTACACTCTTGAACTCGGTAGAGCTGCAGCCCTGCAACTTCTCGCTCACACCACTGCTGGCAGAAGGGTCTCTACTACGGAGGGCTTTAAAGAGCTCCACTTGGGGGATTTCATAAACCTGCACCGTTGTTTTGACTGCCGCACCAGGAGAGGGAATCGAACTGGGGTCCTCTGGATTAACCATCCCGAACAAGAATTAAATAATCTACAAAGCGTACAAAACAATCAACATTGTAAAGTAGTTGTTATGCCTGTGTGGAGAAATATATTTAAGATTAAAAGTGTGATAATTCACATGAAGGAACTTGTATAAAATATATGCCGAGTGAATAATATAAATAATTATTCCACTGCCATATCCTCCAAATATATACCTTCACCACTTATTTGAATGAAGTATTTCATTTAATTGACCTTGCTAAATGTAATCTATCTTGATTTGAAGCTCTGGTGACTGCAGGAATCCATACTTTTTGGTTCTTTCGGTAAAGTCACGAAGGTAGAATAAAATAAAATTAATCACGACGTTTCGATCGCAACACAAGCGATCGAAACGTCGTGATTTGTTTTATTTTATTTCTAACTACGTGACTTTACCAAAACAACCAAAGAATATGTAATCTAATTACTATCATTGAATATTGGCCTTCAAATTAGGAATTTAGCAGTTACATAAAACCACCTTAATCGTCGCAACATTGTCAGTGCAACACTTCCTAAAAGGGATTTTACCACTCTTATTACGATCAACGCGAAGCAGGCAGGCGCTGGCCAGCGACCAAAACACATCGAGCGGAAAATGGAAAGCTAACGTTACGCTCGTTGAAGAAGCCAACTGTTTTAAATTCAACTAAGCAGCTACCGCACCATCCGGACGACACGACCCGGCGCAGGCGCACGTTCAACGCTGCGCACCGACGAATCGGGAGCCTGGCGGTCAACGCAAGCTCGCACGCCAAACACAATTACACTCATTAGGCCGTTAAGATATTACTCTTCACTTGGTTCTGCTCGAATGGTTTACATTTTTGAATGTGTGAGCACAAGCCACATCCGACGTGATGCTGCCCGCAGTGCAATGGGCATCGCAACGGACTCCAAACACAGAGGTCGCCGGTACGATCCCATCTCCTGGCGCCGCAGTTGAATCAACGGTGAAAGTTTCTGAAATCTCTCCCAACCCCCCCCCCCCCCGCTGCTTCTGTCGACCGAGCAATGTATGTGGGCAGGTATCGCGGCGAAGTAGAGCGTGGGGGTACACCCACCTCTTCCCAGACGCCTCCGAGTTCGCGACCGAACAACGATTCGTCCGCTTTGTGAAATTTGCGCACGTTGCAAATGGTTGTACTGTTATTAACAGCAGTGTGGAGGAGTAGGCCAAACACTCCCAAGAGGGGTTTACTCGAGCATCCTCGAGCGGAGGCCCTTCCGCTGGACGTGACGGGGCTGCGCCTTTGCCCGTGGTGCTGTGGGTCCGCCGTGCGGTACCTGCGAACATGCTGACGAAGTCGCCGCTGTCCAGGCTCATGATGACGTCGGCCTTGTCGGGGGACGGCCCGTGGCCCGCGGCTCCGGCGCCGTTCTTCAGGTCCAGGTACCAGGTGCTCGCGTGCTCGCCTGCGCCGTACAGTGGGCACCGTACAGTGGGCACCGACGCGCCCCGTCAACGGAAGAGCTACGACGCTCTCGCTCGTACGGCGCCACTTCAGCAGATCGTGACACGTCGCATCGCAAACCATCTCACGCGCTCAAATGCCACCCCCCCGCCTGCCCCGGCCGGAACAGCTGTCCCCGTGCTGGCACAAGGTGACTCTGTGCCGGCCTCCGAGTGGACATTGGTCTGCCAGTAGGGGGCGATCGTTGCTATATGCGAAATACAAATTGAGTAATTCGTGGGTCATTCCGTAATTTGGCAAATTTTTACCCTGACGCTGGCACACAACAGCCTACTAATTTCGAAGGATCTTCAACATCAATTGCAAAGTAGACGGTGCATATTTATGGTTCATATACCTGCAGTAATAACCAGGGTGGCCAGCCTGATTCAAACCATGATCCTCGACAACATGCAACAGGCAGTGGAAGGGCTAAAGATGGGCCATCCTTTGGGTTACAAGTCACTCGAGAAAAACATCAGTCGAGTTATAAAATGTAGAATCTGCATCACGTCACGAGACGTTTCCATTCTGAACGCTCGCAGAGCAGTGCATCACCCCGTGCTCGAGAGCGGAAGGTGATAGATATCCCACAACTACTTCTGAGACCCCTTAAAGAGAGGGTACACTTCCCACAAAACCCTACTACAGAGAATTGTTCGCCGTATGGCATTCAAACCAAAATGTTTAATTCTCAGAATTGTAACCTTTCCAAATTAAATGAAAATCCCAATGTAATAAATTTTGTAAAGGTGTCATTGATGCGCCAGGCTGAGACCCTGAACTCGCTACACGAGAGAACCTGGTGTCATCACCGGCTGAAACCCAGATCCGGAGCCAGGAGCTCGGTGGTGATGGCTCGGTGCCCTGACCCCTGAGTCACCCGCACACCTCGAGGAACAAAGTCACTTAATTACAGTTTTAGTGCAACGATGGGAAAATTAGAAGCGCGACGCTGACACAAATCATCATTATATTGTCAGTGAATTACCCAGACTCGACTAAAAGCAGCGCTGCAGCATGCAGAGAAAGGCAGCCAAGGTGCCTCTTTTGGTTTCCCAGGCCAATGTGTGGACTAACATTCCAAAGCAATACCACGTATCACATTTTCTTGTGAAGCAAGACATTCGATTCAAAAGTAAAGATAACAATGAATTATCCAAAATATGTAACTTTGCACTTCAGTCAGGGAATTTGACATAACGGGATTTGAAAGCACAATATATATTTTGTATTCACAGTTTTCATCAAATATAAATGTCCATAAAAGGAACAATATTCTGTTTTCATAATAAATGCCATTACAGTAGACACAGCCATTGATAACACTTCAAACAGCGGGAGTAGACACCAGATAGAATGAGCCCACAGTCACGGGAGATAAAAATGCAAGCGGAGAAACAAATATGAGAAGAGAGAGAGAGATACAGGGAGGTGCGCATGAAAAGCCATTGTTTATCTTCTGCACGGCAAAACACCCTCCTCCCCGTGTGTAATCTCCCAGAGTCATTAGGGAGAACGTGGGGATACTGCGAGAAGCAGCGTGTGAAGAAATAAGAAAAACGGAGAGACACGATGACACCGAGTTCGCGTGCTCTGCCCAGGAAGCACTGGGCATGCGTGCAGCCAGGCTGCTGGCTGCTTGGCTTTGTCTGGAGATGGCTGCCTGCAGTGTGACTCAATCTGGGCTGTGCTGCAGGGCAGAGCTTAGATCGCCGCATCACGCACGAGCAGTCACACTGCAAAGGTGGCAGGGAGGCACAGTGGTTACACACTCGTGCCTCGCAGCAAGGAGCCCCTGGGTTCGATTCCTGACTCGGATGCCTTTCTGCGTGGAGTTTGTGCGTTCTCTCCCCCCGTTCTGCATGGGTTTTCTCCGGGTTCTTTGGATTCCTCCCATAGAGGAATGTACGATGTCACTTGTATCGAGCAAGCATCTCAATGCTGACTAATTATCTGAAAACGACTTAACTGGTATTACACGCAGCAGCAACACCACTCCCACTGAAAACACTTGGCAGGACCCTCCTGAAAAAGTGTCTTGAGACTCAGTGAGGCTTTATTCGGTAAATAAGCAGAATAATAAATAAAAACAAACTAAAGTATATATATATATATATGCAACATTTGATGAGAGATGAGCATTGCTTGCAGGGGCCTGGAGGGGGGGGGGCTGTTGATGGGGGTGCTCCACTGCTCTGCGCTGCTTCCGTATGTGGCTGGCACCATTGTATTCATCCCCACCGTTTGTTGCAGCTAATAGCTATGGAAATAGTTGCACAACTTACAATGTGTCTAATTGCACGATAACGTACAGCCACATGGTTTTTTGTAGCCAGTTTTGCCAACATTCGAGCAGCTGGTTTTTTTGTAATGTTATTAGTTTAATGCCTCATTTTTCAGCAGGCCACTCAGGTTGTGCAGTTCTGCGATACGGTTCAAGCAGCAGCAGCATCAGCAGCAGCATCAGCAGCAGCATCAGCAGCAGCAGCAGCAGCAGCAGGTGACTCAAGTTAAACGACCTGCAAGCTCTCGCTGCAACATCCAGCGCAGGCCTCAACGCAATCGCTGCACGGATCATTTTTTTTTATTGAAAACCACCACATTCGCAAACCACCATGTTCCTAAACCATCACGTTCCCAACGCCATCACGTTCCCAACGCCATCACATTCCCAACGCTACACATAATTTGCTCTTTCAACCCAGTCAATGTTATTTTTTTATAGCCAGCTTTCTGTTTGTGTCAATATTTACCACGATAATAATATATTTTTCTCAACCATATTTTTTACACGGTTAATAATCCCACAGAAATATCAGATATAAATGCGTCTTGTGTTTATAGACTGTCAACATCTAACTCTAAAAATCTCAATACATAAACTACAATGAAGCACCAACCATTGTGAAGCAAGCACAGCTTAGGTGCAGAAGAGTGGGCGCACACAGCAAGACAGATTCATCACTTAGCGTTCAACCTCACGCCCTCGTACGTGTATTATGGAACCGTGCGTGTAAGAATCGGGCGTTTTTGATTGTCGAATGTTGCGTTTTACTGTTAGAAAACCACCCAAATTAAGACCAATCTCATCACATCTCATAAGCGAAGTGGGTCGGGGCCTGGACAGTGCTCCTTGGAAGGCGAGGCCGCTGTGCCCGACCTGGCAGCTGTGGGCCGCGGCGCTGCGAGGGGAGCAGCAGAGGGCACTGCAGAAACATCCATTGTTGCACTGCACCCCTATGCTCCCTTGTTTACCGCTCGCCACCTTTTTACCCCAGGACCCCGTCCAGCAGTAGACGGACAGCAGGGCCGCAGGTGGTTCACACAAACACTCCGGCCACGAGAGGCCACACGTTCACCGCCAAGGCAAAAAAAAAGAGGAATCAATTCTGGAATCGAAGTTTCACTCCGAATTCTGACAGTTTATTCCGGCTCTGGGGGCGAATGATACATGTGTCATGCCAGGGTGGCACCTGTCGGCCAGGAGAGCTAATCACGGGTATGGGCGTGCTATACAATAACCAACTAGAAGGGAGCGTGTCTGGGTTAAAGGTAAAAGGCGGGGTCAGTCGAGAAACGGTATATTTTTTATGAAGCTGCTGCTCGGGGATAATAGTTTCCCCTTTATTGCATCTTCCCACGCGGCAGTTGATCCAATGGGAAAGTTTCTCAAACCCGCCCGTCTCTGTCCACCCAGCGGTGCAAATGGGTTCACCCGTTAGTTGATATTCCCACCTCTTCGAAGATGTCTGGCCATTGTGGAAGAGTAGGCCAAATACCTTCTGGAGGCCCTTCCACCAGCAGTGGCGTGAGTAGGTAATTGCAGGACTGCGCCTTTACCTCTCAAGAGTCTCTTCGCAACAAGAGACGAGCTAGCGTGGAGCTAGCGTGGACCTAGGGTGGCAGGGAGGAGCATTGCAGGGGCCACGCCTTCAAAGGAAACATAAATAGCTTACGTAAATACATTCAACCCACGTGCTCTGTTAGGACAATAAGAAATCTCATCATGTGATAATAAGCAGCTAGTACAAGGCTGCCAGCTACCCGCTACTGAAGCCCGTGTTACGTCTGTGTTCAAGAACATCAGGCTTGCGAAAAACAGCTTCCAGGAAACCACGCTTCTGTTTAAAAATGTCAGCCAACGTTGACATGTTAATGATAACAATACAAGACCGCATACGTTGCAACAGACAGCACTGAAAATGATGTGAAGTAGTCAAAATAATTTGCAATAAGAAACTGTTCAACCCACATGGTGCTCTCTCTCTGTGCCTTGTTGTTTTACACCATCACTGTGCTCCAACATGTACGCATGCATCTGAATTCACAACCAAGAACCATTTAAAGTACTTTTCACATCCGAGAGGATTTTAAAAGTCGCCGATTGTTAAAATAGCTGAGTTTTTAATTCCCTGGTTTAGGTGTTTTTATTCAATTTGAAACCACAGACTCTCGTCGTGACAGAGAGGGGTTAAATTTAAAACCACAAGGCAATGATTTGTCCAAGCACAAACTCGGCAAACTTAAAGACTTCTTGTGAAATTATCAAACGCAGTTTTGACATTTCACAGAGGAGTCTGTTCGATTGATAACAAAACAAAAACACCTACGGGGTTTGGAGAATGTATCGACTTTCAAGAGCGAGCTGAAGTGAGAGACCTCAAATACGATTTGAAGCTTTTGGATCGCGGCGTCGAAACACCGGCGGAGCGGCCGCAGCCACCCACGGTGTCACCACCACCTTGCGACAGCTCACGCCACGGGAATGTGTAAACTCCACCGCTGGCTCGCGGACGCTAGCGGGGATGAATGCTGCTCTTTTGCGTAGGGGGACGCATTTGAAGAATTGTAAACAAAGAAGAACATACGACTCCGAGAACACACGAAGGTTTAAGAAATAATTTAAACTGTTTAGAAAAATGAGGACGCTTCTCGGGAAGGGACGATGGCCGACGGTCAACAATAATCACGACGGAGTGGGAGCCAAGGGGTGGAACGCGTTCAAGAGGACATCAACGGAGGAGAAAAGAGCGATGAAATCAGCTCGTGTGCAGGTGCTGCTTGGTTTATTACTACAAAGCAGGATCGTGAGAGATGACAGTGAATCGAATGCTGTTGAAACTGATAAAGCTGTTAACACACACTTTTGGGTGTATGAAGATTCCATCGTACGAGTCCCATCGCTCTCAACTCCCACACATCTGACGTGGCGTTGGCGACAATCGTGTCGAGGTTCGAGAGAGCCCCAGTGTTCCCCCAACATGTCTACCGCGGTTATTTCACACACTACTCAGTGAGATGCAGGAGAAGATCACTCAAGCGTTTCAGTTTTTTGGCACAAACTTTATCTGTCGCGTAGGCCCAGCATTCAACCACGCAGTTCAAGCTGCAGTCTAATTAAAATGATTCAATAGTGGATGACACCTGTGTGGACACCGTGTGTTATTTTCGTGTCTACATCGCACTTGTCGCCCGTACGCGGAGCGTGGGTGCACTGAAGCATTGGCGAGCGTCGAGCGCTCAGGCTCACGCACTGCACGGCGCACGTAAGGATGTATTTTTTAAAATCTATTTCTGCTAATTATATACTCGTGTGACATTCAGACTAGCGCGTCCAATAAAACCTACACAAAACATGGATGAGGTTGACAAATGAAACATTACAAACGAGGCAAAAATAATTACATTTTTTAATCGAATCACGGCCCTGAAGAGCCAAAGAATAACCGAGTGGCGTCCCTCACGCACAGTGGTGTCTGCCTTCACTCAAGGGGCTCTCCAAGTGGGGAGCGATGGCTCTGACCACAGTGGGGCGTTCACGAGAGCACCCACTCGAGATGTCAGCGTGGCCGAGGCCCGCGACGCCACCTTTCGCCATCGCCGCGCTGCGGTGGTTCGTGGCCGGAGCGATACCACCCCAGGTGTGGCCGCTCGTCCTCACTGGGACCAACGGATCGTCGCCGTGCCACTGCCCTGCCGTGGGCATCAGCGCCCTTCAGACTTTTTCGGCTAAGTTCTAAAATGTTACGACCGGATTAATCCCGCACACACACTCACACGAGTAGGGAGATTATTCGTATCGCAGTAGACCGTGCGCGTCCTGGGCACGGAGCGGCCGTCTCGTTCCGCTGCCACGCGGTGGGCACGGAGAACTCCTTCGCTTGAAGCGACCTGAGAGCCACCCACCAGACCTCCCCCCGTAGATCCAAACTCGAGCACTCCGAGAGCAAATTCAGAATCTTGGTTTATCCTCGAGAAATCCTGCAAGAATCCGATTCTAAGTCTTCTCTTTGCAATACTTCCGAAGCTACAAGTACTCGACCATCATTATAACTAAAAAAGAACAAACGTTGGCAACGGATGTGTGGAAGGTGTTGATATAGTCGTGTAGCATGAGCATAATAATATGACGTAACACACGATACGCAAAATAAATGTCTTCCAAAGTTCGAACACCGAGGAAGGAAATTACACAGCGATATTCACTGCAAATTGCAAAATTAGCAATGAGCCATCCATTCTAGAAGCTGGTTGCATGACCAAGAAAATGAATCTCATTGACAAATGTAAATTTCAAAACTTCTGACAAATACACGCCCTAGAAGTTGCTGCAGAAACGAATGCAGCAAACCCCATGCAGCCGGACTCATGGCATACTGCAAACAATTAACGTTGAATAAGTACTAACATTTTAAATCACATTTACACGTAATTAATACCAAACACACTTAATTAACACTTCATAACGAATATCTAAATATTTATAATTTAACAACATATAATTCACGTCACTTAACACAGCCATTAAGCAGACGTGGAAGGCTTTGTTCTTAAACTCTGAGAAAAAAAGGCCGATTCCCACGGGCTTGAAGAGAGTAGTTGCATTTGTGTAAACAAATAAACAACAAATAAACAACAAATAAACAACAAATGTAAATCAAACGTAAAACGAAAGGGAGAGCGAGGGAGAGTGCTAACAAGAAGTCGACCGAGGTGTCTAAGCGCATGGGCTCACTGAATTCCATACAAGAGCTCAGGGAGATGCTTTAGCATTGCTCGTGCAGATATGCAGACCGTCTTGCGGCGTGCAGCTTACGTGCTGCACATCCTCGAATCTCGCCCAGATCGGGAAGAACACAACTGCCAAACCGAGTGGAACACCGTAGACGTTCAGAATAAACACCTCATTCGAGACCCAAACATCGTACCTCCTGGCTTTGAAATTCCTAAACGACAACGGGGTAACCATCAATGGCATCAGAACATCAACAGGCTGATGCGCGTGGGGCCATGCAACGCAAACTATGGACCGTGCAGTAGACTACTGTGGTCTGCACTTTTTGAATAAAGAAATAGCAAAACGACACGGACTCTCTCCTGAAGCCCTCTCGTCATCGCTAGCAGAGCTCGACATTGGCGTTCAGCTCCTGAAGAGCATATTGCCAAACACAAGAGCACAAGACAATGTGCTGGAGAGTGATCCTCCTGCGGGTGAGTGTGTGTGTGTGTCATGCACGTTCTCATTCATTTGGTTTGGCTGGATTTTTGAGATTTATCCACAATACTTGCTTACTCGAGTCCAGCATCTCGAGGCTTTACGACAAATAGCTTACTTAGGCTTCTTGTACAAGAATAAGTACACTTCCCAGGTTAACAATGAACAGCTTGTTATGTCATGTGCAATTTAACATTCAAACCGTGTGTTTTGCGTGCGTGCAACTTGTCCGTGTTCTGTTTAACAACGAGTGCAGCGTTTCATTATTTCCCCGTTTAATTTTCCTCAAATCTCCCGGGCAAAATAAACGGCGTCTCAACGGCTCCCGCCGGGTCTTAAGCAAAAAATGTACGTGTGTGCATCAAAATTCGTTTTTCTCAACAAACCACCCGAATGCCAATCTGCTAAAGACGTTTTACCATGAGGTTCGTTGTGTAGCGTACAATCACCGAGAATATTCTGGGCGGCCCAAGAGAGCGTTCCAAGAAACCTCAGCTCATGGGATAACTGCTGCATGCACCACAGAGATAGTCACTCAGAACAAGGGACATACCTTGTGAAAGTAAAACAGATCTATGTATGCCACTTCATCCGCATTGCATTACAAAGCCGTGCTGGAGGGAGCCAGTGTAAAACAACGATGTCTATTCAAGACACGCAAGCGGACACGATTTGCCCCCTTCACAATTCTGCACCTCCATAAAAACAATTTAAACATTATTTACACATTCTCAGCAGCAGCCTTAGTTCAACACAACCAACGCTGGACTGGTTTCATCATTCAATGTCTCATCAGCAGTCAGGCTTCATTGAACTAATGCTGCAGAACTGCCAGGTATGTACAGGCAAGGACGCCCTCTGTTAGATATGGGCCCTAGTTTGACGTAAAACTTGATAATACCGAACCCGAGGCCGCCGGGCGCGTCGTCCGAGAGAATACAAATAACGAAGCAGAACATTCACCTCCACGTATCTGTCCCTCTACATGAGAAAATGAAAGAATCTTTATTTGTATACACATCCCATCAGGTTATATTTCACAGCAGCTTCTGATCCCATGTGGGCGTTTGGGAACCTGTAATGAGCCTGCAGACAGACAATGCGTGGAATCGTCTCCACAAACTCCCTCATTCTCAGCGGCTTGTTGAGATGTTCCTTATTATCCCATTGGGTACAGATGTGATGAATGCACCAGGAGTACGGAACGTGCACTGTGACTACACAGCGCTATGCGTATAACCGCCTGATCTATAAATATGATCTCGTGCTACTAGAAGCCCTATGCCTAATTAAAATTACAACTTAAACTGGGAAATAAACACAAGAACGTAGAGGCACACAGACAACTGCTTATATTGGCGCTGTCAGTGCTGATAACATTTAACAAGGCAGTGTAACTACAGTGGTTCATTTACACATACCCCTCTGATTTATAATGACCCTTTTAATTTTTTCTCAAAAGGCGAACGAATACTGTGAGAGCGTTGGCTTCCGTGCGTTACAGCGGAACAGAGGAGGAAGGCTGTGGTGTGCGGTGGAGATCAGACATCTGTGGCATCTCACTCACTCACCCCGCGTCTCTACGCCGGGAGCAATGTGGGTGTGTGCTACGCCGCAAAGGAAGAACCATTTACACGTTGCATCGCAAATTCTGTGACAGAGGCTCCGTACATTTTTTTGAAAGACAAAGAACAGGAGGAACCGAGGCGAGCGTGTTGCATGCAACAGGATACGATGATTATCAGCCCTGAATCACAATCTATAATTCTAGAATTCCCCCCCGCCCCCGCTATTTCGGTGGTGTATCTATAAAATCTCGGGCTGTACTTTCACAAGAGAATGTTTCCCCCTGCAAGGCAGCTGAAAACGAACGTCCATCTATGAACCCTGACCTGTGCGTTGCACGCGTTTGAATTAAAAAGAGCGCGCACACGCACGTAGGCACGCAAGTGCTGCGTGCAACTTGCACCGAGCGAGTGCGCCACTGTGCCGAGCGGTGAGCGACGCCGAGGGGGCCGGCGTGGACGGGGGGCGGCCTCCACCAGAGACGCCGAAACCGTTTCAGAAGATGGCTTCCGTCGTGCGGCCTGCCATTAGAATCTTTGGCCAGATGTTTATTCCATTTTAATAAAAATATATTTTTTAATGTAAATGTATTTACGCTGCATTACGACCACAATGATTGCAAACTCATAAATTCTGTCAATATTTCAAATACATGACTGTATTATAATATTACGCTGCAGCAGTAAATATATAAAGGGGAAAAACCTATAATCAGTAAATTTATACTTACGTATTTACAAACTTAAGAAGCTTGGGGTTTTGACTTCACTTGCCCACCAGTGTGGGGCGTGTGAAGTGCACATTCTCGGCGTGTGAGACGCAACCCTGAAGCGATTCTACACGCGCAGTGCGACGTCGAGGGGAGGCGACGCTCACTGCTCTCCCAGCGATGCCGTGCACCGCAAGCTTCTTTTAAAACATTTCACGACGGTGCAGAGGTGCCCCACTGACCACCCGAGCCATCGCCAAATGCACCACACGCGTGTGGTGCGGCACGCGGCACACGCGCTTCAGAGCAGATGGGTCTCATGGCGGCCGAGCGACGCACGATGCTCTGAGAGAGAAGGCAACTGTAGAGGTGCAGCCCTGCATCTGCTCGCTCAGACCACTCCTAGCAGAAGAGCCTGCTGCAAGAGGGTAGCTCCAGAGAGCGCTCGTCTCTACTGGGCATTTTGGTCTACTCTTCCACACTGGTCGGATATGTATGTGTCGTGCGTATTCGCTTTGTAATCTCAACGCAATTTTGTTCGGTGCGGTCAAAGAACGCCTCGGTTTTGTTTCCCAAGCATTCAATTTCATGAAGGATTTTAAATAAAACGTGAGCCTGTCGCTGATTAACGCGTCACCCCACGCTGATCCTTGCACTGAATATTTGCAAATACAACATCCATCACGATAACAACAAATAATTAATGGGAGAAAATACTGATGTTCTTCCATAAATTATTAATATATATTTAAACTATTTTGAGTTATGCATTTCAAACATGTTTCTATCACCAAGGCACATTTACCTTTTCATGGACATTTAAAAATGCAAAATATATGATTTGCACGTAAAAACATAATATCGCGACGCATATTCATCACAATGCATGCGCACAAATGGCATCGGCGGCACATAGAGGGCCTAACAACGCGATTGTAATGAACGCCAGCGCTCTGTGAAACTGGAGCCGTGTAAACGACTGCCGTGTGTGGCCTGGGCGCGATGCAAGAAAATTAACAACCGCCGAGCGCGAGCAAGACAATAGATGCATTGTGAAGACATAATTTTGCGTCCGACATTAATCAGAATAGCTGGCTGCTGGAGTGTGCTCTGGCAATTAAAAGACTGCATCAGAGAGAGCTGTGTTAATATTTCCATTTAACACAATTTCGTATTCATTTGCACCCCAGATTAAATGTAACCTTCTATTCATGTTGCTAAGCAACCCCCCATCTGGAAGCCAAACCGTGTATATATTCTGCAACAGAATTGGTTGGAGTTGTGTGGTTTTTACTTTCTGCCTTGCGACATTGCAATTGAAATACACGGTTATTAAACACTGCACTGGGTCTCGGATAATGATGAATACGCACAAGTCTAATTCACCGGGAAGCGGGCAAAACACCGCACATTACTTGGCAAAAAACCCAGAAATTAATGCAAACATATTAGAGAAAGAATAATTATATTTTCATGACTTCAGTTTGAGTCTATTCCAAAATCTAATCAGCCACATTGCTCATTACAGTAATGAAGTTGATAATGTAATTGTGTGCATTAATCAAATGTTGTAGCTATTATTATTTTTTGGTTTAAAGCACAGAGAGAACGACAGTCATGTTCATATCAGTTGCAATAAATACAACTCTTATTATCTGCAAAATTAATTACTCCCGTTTCTGCATCTGAAAGTCAACCGGGAATGAATGTTAAATTGCAAGAGATATTATCGATGATATAGCCATTTAATCGATTCTTAATTGGTTAAAACATCACTCGCTGCATGTCAACCGTGGTTGGGAATTGAACTCGGGTAGCTGGGTTAATAGCACATGCCACTAACCACAATGCCACCGCTCCTCCCGTCTACTATATCCCAGGGGTTAATACACCGAGCGACGCATCATATTCCCCCATCCCTAACACGCTCATTCACAAGCAATGCTACACGAGAAATCAGCACGTATGCATTTATCCCTGTTATCCGCTGACCCTAAGAATTCACAGAGAAGTTAATCACAAACAAAAACGGCATTATGACTGTGATATTATAGCCACGACTAAGTATGTATTACTATTATCACTCTGCTTGTTTACCAAGCGATTCCTCAACGAGTCTTAAGATTTGTGTTCAGGCACAAACTCAATTGAGGAATTTGAAGATAATTTTCAGCAATGGAATGTTTGGCAAACACCAGTTACATTGTTTTATTGGCTATGGGAGAAAACTGGATGACCCAGAGGAAACGCATGAAGCGGTACAAGGGGAGAACGCACAAACTCCACGCAGAAAGGCACCCGAGTCTGGAATCGAACCCAGGCACTTCTTGCTGAAAGGCATAAGTGTCATCACTGCGCCACCACCCTATAATCAGGCCGAGTGGTGCTGCTGTGCCGAGTACACCGTCTCACAATCGCAAGGTTTATGAATTCAAATCATCGTTGGAGGGCGGCTCAGCCTGTCATCATCTGTGCGGGGTCAGCGCGAGGAGTGCCGCACTCCCACCGGGAAGTACGCGGCTGGCGTCTCACGGAGACAGCGGCGGCCGCCCCCCCCGCCCTAGCGGCGGAACCTCCAGCGCTGCCACCGTGCGACTCGTGCGAGCGTGTGGCGAGGCTGGCACTCCGTTGTTACGTTGGTGCGACGACGTCCCTGCCGCAAGCAGCCAAGAAAGTCCAAGGGACTTGAGGCTCAAGTGAGCGGTGTTCGTCTCCTCTGTTGAGTACAACTCCTGTGTCCCTGTGCCTCCCCCGGGCAAGGCAATCTAGGTGAGACTGAGCTCGGCCCAAGTCACTCGTAATGATTTTCAGCAGCCATGATCTATCCAATGGTGAATGAAGACCAATACGATGTCTCTGACTTGTGGGATGATCGATGTGTTCCTCTTTTTGTCTCTCAATGTAATCCACGCATGTAGTCCACGCATGTAATCCACGCATGCATGTCTCTCAATGTAATCTATGAATGCACTTCTCCATGCTACTTGGCACACTTTTCACTTTTTTCTTCATTATCTTTAGTTAATTGCCGTGTTTCTGGACGCGTGGCACTGCAGGTAGTGCGCACTGATGACGTTCTTCTTCTTTAGGCACTCCGGAAAGTTGCCTTCATTATCAAGTTTAGCTTTCCAAAGGCACTCCTTTTGACGAACATAAACTTTAGTATTATAGCCAGAACTACTGCATGATCAAAGTTTTGGACGACCAAAGCAACTTAAAAAAAACGTATCTGGCCTTTTAGTGTCGGTGCACGAGGAGATGTGTAGGAGTCACATGGTTAAGACCGGGAAAGCGATTGTGAACCTGAGCATAGAAGAGGGAGAGAGAGCAGTGTAGACGCCATCAGGGCGGGGAGGTGATGCTGGGTGGCATGCTGGGACGCGGCAGGGCAGGGCAGGTCACCCAGAGAGCCTCGTGAGAGGCAGTCGGCGATGGACAGGGAGCACACGAGCGGTGGTGGGGACACAGTGGAGCCAGGAGTGCCAGCTGTGCTCCAGGGGCCACTTGGTTCTGCTGGGCTAGGCCACGTGGCAGTTGCATGTCAAAATTATTGTCATTTTCCATCCACCGCCCAACAGGCCAAGAATTCTGACGTAAAACTACCGTGTGGCCTAACCAAAATAAAACAAATACGGAAATTGCATTGGCTACAAAAACCTCTGACATATACCCTACGCTTGTGCTACGTGGCAGAGGGAAGCGACGTGGGGGGATGGTGGTGCCTTGGACGTCGTTCGCCATGACAGTGCGCCTACCCTGGTGGCGGAAGGCCGTCCTCCGCTCCGTGAAGCGATGCACCTTCGTCGTGCGGTACGGCTGCCTAGTGCCATCTCAATGCCGACAATATTTTCGCTACAATTGGCAGAGAAGGCAGCTCAGTGCATGGTCTCGCAGGCGGGAGGCTGTAATGCGATTGGCGTTGCATTGGTGAGATGGTTCGACATTGCTTGGCTGAGCCGGCCTCGGGGCCACCCGCAGGCCCAATCTACTCCACGGCAATATCTGGCATACGAACAGCACGATGCCGACATAACAATACCGAACGGCAGCTACAATATTGACAACTGAAAAACGTGATGCAATGGGAATTTACATGAATGTAAAGTCAATATGTTGCATTCCAATTAAAATAAGCCGTTACGGGGTAGAATTTGTGTACTAATTGTGGCAAAAGGCTATGAAACAACCGCACGAAGATAAGTTGGCTGAAGCCCAGGCTCGCGTTTAGAATGTGATTGATTTTTTAATTAGACTAATTGTTTCAGTGCAGCAAGTGCATCTGGCTATTGAACCAACACCACTGGCTCTGGCTCGAGTAGAATATCACGGAGCAGCACGTTACATCAAAGTCTCGCGTAAATCACATCACCGCACTCGTGCAGCCAGGACGGCTTTCCTTAATATGCCACGGGCAAGGCCGTACATCACACTAACGCACGGATAGAGCCTCGCACACCCCATCACTTCCACTTTTTAAAATCATCCTTCTCTTCTGTTATGGCAAGACGGCTTGGCTTCGTAGTGATTTGATATTTGCCATATCCACAGTTTAAGGGCTATGGGACATAAATTGCAGCCTAACAATAAACGTGGCGGCTTTGCAATATTATGACGAACACATCATCTTTACAATGACAATTATTTTAGATTTTTTTTACCATGCATTTCATAAAAATGTAATTTCACGGCAATGTACAATAAACGAGCGGCAGCCACTTACGTGCGCTATTTACGCGATCAATCACACTCGACGTGTCACCTGCTAAGGAGGAGGTGCGCGCCTGCCAGCGCACAGCCACGAGATGGTAAGGGTCGACTCGGCCCGGTGTCCGTCTACCACCACTTGGGGGTGACTCATCAGTACCTAGCCTATGCTGAGACTTGCTCCTGCCATAGACTAATGGAATGTCCACTCTCTGGATCAGGACTGCCAGTCGACACAATGGACACTCTCACTCTCCAACAGGCAATGGAGCACGCGCACACTCGAGACTTTTGCAGGATGTGCACATCGCCCCGCGCCTACGATGTTTACGCCAGCTGTTCCAAATTAAATAACACTGATTAGGAATTCCATGTTTTTCGGACAAACTGTGTAAGTCACACCAATACGTGAAGAACCACATTCAAAGCAACATACTTGCCAAAATGCTGGCTCAGGGAATGACCAATGGTATTCAACAATCCATCGCTGGACGAAGGCATCCTCAAGCCATTGCCGTTTCTACGATGCGTTCCTACGATGCAACAATGCACCCAGCGCCTGCGTACGAGTTGATCTCGTAGCTCCATCTCCATGGCATGCGTCCTCTCGGGTGCGTCCCCTCCGGCTGCCACTCCGCTGTTACTCTCCTGCCCAAGCCCACAAACTTTTCGCCACCGCCGGCCACCGTCCGCTGTGGCTGTGACGTGTCCTGCCCAAGCCCGTTTTGTCCATGTCTCTGATTCATATGTTGCAGCAGGCAATACGGACCAAGCTGTTTGTCAGCAAGGCAAAGTGCAAGAGATCGACAATATGGAACCCCAAGTCTAGACAGTCAAGTGCACGTACGGCAAGCCTTGGGTTTGTGTTCAACATCAACATGAAACCTTAATTTGAATGTGTTCTTTGACTGTGGGCCAAGGCAGAGTACTTACATTTTGTTAATATCAGAGTTATATGATCACATACCTCTCCTCTGAAGGTAAAACAAATTGCTGCCACATTGACCCAGAATTCTTTGCAGCATCAAGTCAGGAATGAGGACACTGCCGCGGTGAAGGGGTTCGCCCACTGATAGAGTGGAGCGGTTCGCCCACCAGACTCGCAATCCACAGCTTGCCGGTTGCAGTCTCCCCGCACAGCAGTTCAAACAAATGGGCAACTTTATTAAACACGGGCTGCCTAAATGGGTTTGCCACAGTTAAGATGATGGGACTCTGATTACCCTCGTCTCTTCCAGGACGTCTGGAGAGCGTGGAAGAGCAGACCAAATACCCCCAACAGCAGCTCTCTGTGGAGCTTCCTCTAATGGAGGACCTTTCGTCAGCAGTGGTGAGCAAGACATTGCAGGGCTGCGCCTTTGCCTTTCCCCGGGTGACTTTGCGCACACCGGAGCACACGTGCGAACGGTCAGCACGAAACGCCACGGCACGCGAGAAATGTTGTGATTTGTTGCGTTTCTAAAATTCGAAAACTCCGTCGTCGATTTATCAAAGGAGTAATACGAAGCGGGCAATATCACAGAGATAAAACAAAGTTGTCTCGAATTAGATTTGGATTTGATTTTACGAAGATAGGAAAAACACATTTTCTAATATTATACCTAAGCTGTGAGTAAAAGGTTTAATATAAACTTAAAACAATATAAACTTCAAACAAAGTCAGATAAAGGCCTCTTCTTCATTCTTGTTTTGGTAAATATGGGACTGGACAAATTTAAGTAATGTTTTGAAGCGTTCATTTGAGGAATAGTTTCAGACGTCCTATCACGGACTTCAGACCAAGCTTTGAATTTGTGAAATATGAAAGAGCACTCCTTACTCATCAAAAAGGCTTGCATCAAATAACAGATATGAACCAGTATAAAACGGAAATATTCAGTGGCATTTTGTGAAGATATTGCCCGGTGTAAGAACAGGCACGGTAACGTTACATTACCCAGAACTCTACCCGTTAGTTTACCTTGAACTGAACCAGAAGATGCATTCTGAGTATTCTGGCAAAACCAGTGTGAAGATGCGCACTGCCATCCATCCCGATAACAACGGAGACATCTAGCCTCCAAACTCGGGCTAGAGGTAGCAGTGGAAACGTGCTGGCACGCGATGGGTTGCCAAAGCGGCACTGCTCACAGCTCCCAACACGTGGGCCGGCACTTTTAACAAAGTTTAAAGCATCGAGCAACACTATTATGTTTGTATGTATGTTTGTATGTTTGTACGTATGTATGTTTGTATGTATGTTTGTATGTATGTCTGTACGTATGTATGTTTGTATGTCTGTACGTATGTATGTTTGTATGTTTATATGTCTGTACGTATGTATGTTTGTATGTATGCTTGTATGTCTGTACGCATGTATGTTTGTATGTCTGTACGTATGTATGTTTGTATGTTTGTATGTCTGTACGTATGTATGTTTGTATGGACACGTTTCAGGGGAAATGTCAGTGAACGTGGGCTGCTGCAGGGCGGATCGGTTTCGTAGCGGCGCTTCTCCGTGCTCACCGAGACCGCTGGCTCGATGAGCATCTACATCTCATCTATGTCTCATCAAACAGAGTACCACTGGGAGCACGGCCAGCTGTGCTTGTATCCAGCTGTGCTTGTATCAGAAGTCGCACATTGCCTTCCTCCCACCAGTGTAATGTAAGGGCGTGGTGCTTATAAGAAAACTGTCCCGATAGAGGGTGTGCTTATATCCAGCGTCTCCGATCCAAGACGGCGCAAGGCACCCGGCGCGCAGAGAAGAGAAGTTTCTCTGGATATTGCCACTAAAATTCTAACGAAGGAGCAAAGCCAATTCGGAATGTTTACGGTCAAACACGAGGTGCCTTTAAAAGTGCAGAAAAAGGCTGAAATCGGATCTGCTTTTAGTCTATTCGATAAAAATGGGCCATTAACATTTTAATGACCTAGAGACTACATCGAGAGATTAAAAATAATAATTGATTCGCAATACATCATTGGAAGATTTTTCTTCTTGGAAGATGACCAGTGTTGCCAAAGAAACATAATTTACCAGTTTATCAACCAGCCAAATATACAGGCCCCAACACCTAGGACACAGGCTACGTAAGAGCGTCCTCCTCTCAGGCTTCAACCCCGCTCAGATGGCCAATAATGTTCATGTTAGAGCCATATCGTAAGGATGAAGCGAGCACAAGACAGCCAGCCAATTAATTTGATGATGCAACAAAGCCAGTAAAATTGGGATCAGCTGTGCTGAAGAACCCGATGGCCCAAGGAGGAATTGCTTGGCAGATGGCCAGGTGGCTAAGCCCAACGCCTGAGCACGGAGCTGGAACCGCTGAAACCCGGGGTTCGAGTCCGCTCGCCAGGGCACCATTCGGAATTACGCAATGATACTGGTTTGTTTGTATGGGTAATGAAAGCGGATTGTGACAACATATGCATTATATGAGGTGGATTCATAATTAGCTTTACTTGGCAATTTAAAGATGTTAGCACAACTAAAGTGTAACCCTCGTGGATTGTAGCAGCAAGTTAATTATTTGGTCTTGCTCCATGGGCAATTCGGACCTGGGCAGCTGCCTGTGAGTGAAACAGGTTTTCAAATTTAGAGAAATCATGGTCTCAGCCATGTTAGGAATGACCAAACCATTTGCTTAAATTAAATTTAGTGTTTCACTTAATTAGGCTTATTTTGTTTTCTTGCAGCGCAGCAAATCCTCCATTATCCTGAACTCCTCCCACCTTTACCAACGGGCACCAAAAGGCACGGTGAAGTGCGGTCAAATTATCCTTCACGGTCCCCCAGGACGTGTGTAGAGGCCCTCGTCCGTCAGTGTAAACGACAAAAACGGGTGGCGTCTGTACAGTCCTGACAAGATGAAAGCGAGCCCGGAAGGAACGAGAGTATCGGTGACAATACCGGAGAGGTCGAACTGGAAGATGCCACCGGTGGACTTGACGACGTCGGCGGAAAGGAAGTTGCGGATGCGCTCGAAGGTTTTGCCGATGGGCGCTGGGCCCTCATGCTTGCCGGCCTCGCCTCCGGCCGACGTTCCGGCTCTGAATGCCGGCTTCCCACCTGAGGGCCGACAAGCACGACGGCGGTGAGGCGCGTGCGCCCCGCTCTGCTCCCGCGGCAAAGGGGGTCGACGATGGGGCGTGATTCACGCTACCATCGTTAACACAGCGGAGCGCGACTAAAGACGTTGATGTCCAGGCTGCCACGTGTTCTCACCGTCCTCAACGCTGGACGTCCCGCGCCGAGTTGCAGGCTCTACCAGATCAAACTGTGTCCCCCACCAACGAAACGGGGGACTAAGAAACTTAGTTGTGAGGTGGGCGATCCAAAAATGTCAAGATTATTTAAAAGAACCCTTAATTAATAAACGTGGTGGCCACATGCACCACCATTAGGGATGGATGTTAAAGCGCTCCCATGTAGAAACGTATAACTCCGAGTCCCCTCGGTAGCGAGACAGAGTTATTGTGTCCTCGCGTCAGACAAGCTAATCAGCTGCAAAAATGAGCAATCATCTCCCACCTCACAAAAAACGGGCTCCTTGTGCAAGTGTTCAGTACAGCTTAATGGCGATGTATCACCCCTGTGCCAACCCATTACATTTATAAGGTGGATATTGCCTTTACATAACAAGTTATCTTAACGACCAAGAACTAGGCCCACGTGGAGACACTAAGAATATCTTTCAGCCAACGACAAACAGCCAAGAGCAACAGCGAACAAGGTACTTGAAAGAAGAGGGGAGAGATGGGAAAATGAATGGCGATGCCAAACAAATACAGCATACACCGGTAGAATATGCAGAACCCTGTAAAACTATTAGTAAATTATCAAAAACATTATTTAGGGAACACTAAAAAATTGAATTAGCCACGAGCGTGAAAGTATCAAAAGGAGATTGATGAAATGGCTGTAAACCCTTGAGAAGAAAGATGGAACCACAACGCATGATTAGAGACAGACTCTTGAAACCAGTAGATGCATCTTAAGCAGACCTCTATAGCAATAAAAACTCCGTAGATCCCAGGAATGAAGCCATTTTTCTCATGAGCAGGAGGAAGGAGCAGATGTCGCAATTGAAGAAATAATGCCGTGTCTTTCATCTTGAAGAAACGAGCCGGTGAGATGATGCGATGAATGATTCCCCTTCCCTCCTGCAACCTCACCGCGTGTACGGACCCAATTGCCTCCATCTCTCGCCTGATGGAAATCATTCATTGTTTATTATTCTTACTCCTATTACTACTACTACGACCAAAAAAATGAATATACGCTCTCATGTATGGAAATGTGTAAAATATTTTGAGACGTAACCAGTTGGCAGGTTGACAAGAACACGCTTCACTGGTTTAAATTAATGTAATGGCAAATCGGGGGAGGTGCACCCGTTAACATTCTCTACATTGCATTTTATTTACATTTAGATGTGCACTGCGGCTTCGTACAAGGCTGCTCCAAAGAGCGAGCGACACGATCTTCAGATGCTTTATTCCACAACGAGCATTTAACACAAGTGGGAAAACTATAGAGGGTACCTGAGAAGACATTTTGTTTATAAGACGGGAAACCCGGTGAAGACACGCGGCTCAACGCTTCTCTTATCCGCGACCTGTGACGCACGACTGCCAGCATCCACAGATCAAACTCAAGCCGCATCAACTCCCATTACCCAGCTGGTCAATTCTTCCTGATTTAAGACAGAATTGCTAATAAAAGAGCTTACGTGTAACTAACTTCAGCCGGTGATAAAGTAATCTTATTATGACCCGTGGGATCTGCGGATAGAGGTTATGTGAATGAAAAAAGTGCACGCTTCCATGCTCGTGTCATGAGCGTAACAATAGATTGATTGATGCACCATCACGCCCCTAATATGAGAAGAGAGATTGTGGTTGATGAGAAGCAAACCGGTGGCAAAGAGGTGTTGTCCTTACATCATCAGAATGATGTGCAGGTGGTATACACTACAGGCACATCGTGTGCGTGAGACTCACTCGCGCGCACACACACACACACACATTATGAATGTACAATTAGCAGCCTCCTGCTGCTGCTCCCTTCAACGGAGGAGAATTTCAACGCTCCGAGGCGGCGCAATAATAAATTAGCCCGCTTCGTTGTGCGTCGCGTGGCGGTCATTTTCCACGTCAGCAGACGCTGCGCCTCATCTCTCTCCCAGCGCGGTTAGGCAAGAGAGGCAGCCATGCGAGAAGAGGCTGTGACACGGCGTAAAAGCCGCGGTTAAAATGTCAACCCGTGTCTTTAATGAGGCGGCGGCGGCGAGGGTGGAGAGACGCACCGTACTCCTCCATCTTCTTCACCAAGTCCTCGGGCTCCTCGTCGAGGAAGAAGTCGGGCAGCAGCGGGTGGCCTGCGGGTCGCAGATCGCAACGATAGCCGGGTTACCCTCCACGGTCGCTCTCCTGACAGCGAGCGCGTACAAGAAACCCACGAGCGTTCACCACAACGTGCCGTGACAGGCGGCCATGGGGCTGTGCTGCATTGTGGGCAATTGTAAAGGTAGAGGTGCAGCCCTGAAATTATTTGCTTATGTCACTGCTGGATAAATGGCCTCCACCAGAGGGTTCTCTATAGAGCCCCTCCGCAGGGTGTTCTGTGCTGCTCTTCCATGCCGGCTGTATGTCGTAGAAGAGGTGGGATGACCCACACTTCACCCCAACACGTGCAATCTGCCGATCGACTGTACTGTACTAACTATTTATACCCTTGGGTGGACAGAGGTGGAGGGATTTAAGAAACGTGTCTATTGTTTGTCATGGCGCGCCAGGAGAACAAACCAACCGCTTCTAGAATGTAGGGTCCGGTGTGCTCGCTATTAAACCACAGCGACATACCGGCTTGTCAAGAGGGATGCAACTTTGTCATTTAGATGCAAGAGGAAATGATGAATCAACATCACTTGAGTTTAATGATATCTACCAATTCAAAAGTCCAGCATGCTAACCATTAAACCACAGCAGCATTCATGTGCACTATATTACATATTGACACCTTACGATTTTCAAAATGTTGAGAACTTTAAAAGGCTATGCTATCAAGAACATTTTAATAGTACTTTTAAAGAACGTATCATTCAGTAAGAGAGTATTAAAAAGCAGACACGATAAGCTCAAAGTGGCAAACGATGTAGTCAGGATTTACGGAGAGGAGCACGGCGCTTGCTAGCGGTTGATATATAAAGAGGAGCTATAGATGGGAAAGCCAGCTGACACTACGGGATGCACGCATTCTGCCAGAAGCACACAGCGAGATGGAAACATAATTGCAAACATGACAGCAACCAGCATGGAGCCTAGCAATCAGATTCATGGCTCAGTGTTTCTCTTCTAAAGAAGTGCACCAGGCATTGACAGTGCAGCGCGAGGCATGCTGGCTGCTTACGGAGGAGTGGATGTTGCAGACATGTCTGAGTGGGTCATGAAATTTAATGGCAGCGTTGCATTAGTGGTTAGGAGCATCATGTTGTCACTCAAAAAAAAACATTACCGGGATGGAGAGAGACCCAAATAAACTGTACAAGCATGCTAGCATTACTGAACTGCGTATAAATCCCAACAGCCGTGAGCTCTTGTGAGAAATATGGAGCAAGCGGGACCGTTCAAATCGTGGTTATTTGTTTAACCGAGTGAGAATTAGTCTAATTTGCCAGTGACCTGTTTGCATGAGCCTACTTTTGTCTCGGCCTGACCCGCCACGGACACCCACAGCGAGTGGCGCCGGGAGTAAGGGCAGTCAAGCGATGTCACGGGCTCCTTGTAATAGGTCGCACGGTGTCACTTGGCTGGGGTCAGAGTGCTTCCTCATCGTGATTGTGGTTCAGCACGGCTGCCAACGACCGCGCGTTCGTCACCACGTGGGTTTGAGCAGTTGTGCTGCACGTGTTCTCCGACGGGCGTGATTCTACACAATGTCCGGCATTTTGCTTCACGTCCTGGGAGCTGCTCACCCTCGTTACCCTCCTCCAAAACCTTTCTGAAGAAGCTCCCAGCACGCGGAGCAAAACGTCGGACATCGTGATGAACAAAGCCTCGTACAAGTAGGAAACGCATCGGAGAGCTCTGGTACTTTAGACGTTGTAACTGCATAGAATTATCATAATGATAATCCACAAAGACACGTGAAGAAAGCTGCATTGCGTATATTAACAGCTTCCAACATTCGCATACTGGCTGCGTAGCTCTCGGCAGCAGCATTAACACATTTATGAGTCCGTGTCCAAAGTTCTGTTCATATTCCATTCCACCCTTTACACGCGAGGGTCCCACTGGATTAAAACAATATGCATTACCATGTACATTAGCTTGCCTCGTGCTCCCTGCCACAATCTAACTTTAAACCCACTCCTATCGTTGCAATGAGGTGCCTCGACATGACAATGTATTCAGCTGCTCTGCAATATCATCCGAGTTGCCGAGCACTGTACTGGGCAAGCAAGAGTGAAGCGCTTCAATAACGATCAGTACGCAGCACCACATCCATCACCGCCACTTACCAAACATTCCACACGTTTCTTTTAGCAGTAAGGTCACAGTGTCCATTAGGGTTTCCGTCATATCATTTTTCACGATACGATATCAATTTTCACGATATAACATTTTTATTGTGAAATCCGTTTTCTGTAACTTTGTGACTGTATATTTGTTTTATTGTGTTTGTTTTGGTGCTTTGTCGTACCTCTGGTACGAATACAGAACCACAGTTCTTCAACTGCAGTAGGTAAACATAAGCATGCCAACGCCTTTAAATCATTGTAGCTTGACAATCCATAACGCTTATTACGCAGCGCACACTGCCAGTTGTGCATGAAATAATTAAATAAAGCTCAACAGAATGAAATTACGACTTCATATAGCCACCACTAAGCTGTCAATTACTCCGGAAAACTGTTTTTCAAATCACTAATTTAATTATAAAAATATTTTATTTAGAACTTCAATTACTGAGTTTGTTATATTTAAGATTAGTTTGTCAGAATCATTTGTATAAAAAAGAGGAACGGTATTCACAATATAATGATATTTTGCAAAACTAACACGCGATTACCTTATATCGTATGATATATCACAGTACTGTCACTTCGTAGCCATCCTAGTGTTGATTATATGATACGTATATGATCTGTATAATCGTGGATTTCACAACGAATCCTATAAACGTCAGTGTAGCACAGAGCCAACGGGCTAGGCCAGGTTGGTTTACCCATCACACCCACACATCCAAACGCGTCCCTTCAGCGGGCAAGGTCACACGCAGCGCTGTTGCGGAGTCTGCGAGGCGTCCCATCGGCGGAGCATCTCACATCCGCCGACACAACGTGTCTCGTACAGTGCATTTTACGCGAGCACTTGAAGGTGAGGATCCACTGAAAGCATCGCGGAACACCGAGAGCACGAGTGTGTGCCCGCAGCATGGAAACGCATGCCATTATGCGGCATGTAAAAGCATCAAACCCATCTTTGATCTCGGTTGGGGGGTGTGCAGCCCCCCCACCCTCACGCGACCACGCGGCCCCCCATCTGCAGCTCGGCTACTTTCATCCGTTTGACTCCTCGAAGGAAGTGCTGGGAGGAAGAGATGCTTCAAGCCTCACCACTGTGTCGGAGCTGCTCGGCAAAACTGCCTTCATGTGCGGCAGATATTTTTTTTGCAACAGGCATATGGATACAGCTTGCCTTCTGATGCACGCATCTGATCTACGGCAATACATTGTCACATAGCTGGTGTCCGATCACACAAAACCGCGTTGCGCATTTGTACCGACCCGATAACGCTCTTCATGTTTCATTCTTTTTAAACAAATGTATCTTCCTCCCAGAATTATTTTGAACGCTTGACATTTTGTCCTGAGACGACATGTCCCTGGCAGGGTGTCAACCCCCCCGTGATACAGAACGGCCGTGCAGTGCCTTGCTCGGTGTCCCTGGGGGCGCTGACAGCGAGTGTGATGGAGCAGCATGCTCCTGCCTGGCTTCACGAGCCTCGGGCCTCAATGGTAATCTTAAGGGACACGTCGCCAGGCGCCACGAGTCTTGAGAACAACGTTTTAATGGGAGCGATTAAAATTTTGTTCGCCAGTAATTACATCTGGCATCAACAGGCGATAACTCTGGCTGCCGCCTGATGAGGCTGGTTGTAATTACTGGCGAAACGTCATACTCGAATTTTAAATGTTGTGGGTTTACTCTCCAACACACCGGTACTAGTAACGAATTGGCATGTTTTGTTCACGTGACAAACCTTACTAATTGGCTGTATTGGGTGGTCGCGGGTTTAGACGCATTTATATTTTCATGCTCTAACCCAAAAACCTATATTATGTATAGTATTCTTTTGTTGCTGTGTATAGTATACAGTGTCATGTATCCGACTGTCTGATAGGTTTAATAATTATGTTGTGCTGTGATGAATAATTTTTACTGATGGAATTCAGGAATTTTCCTTCACTTACTGTTCCGAAATAAAATCAATGAACATTCGGGAAAGTTCCTGAGCCTTGCATGGAACGCAGTGAACCTTCAAGCAGAATAATTCTGTATTCTGCTTGGAACAACAGCGGAACATTTCTGCCAATCATTTGGTTGAAATCGCTCCTTATTAATTTAAATGTTGAGTCACCCCCTAAATTGTGGTTTCCCAGCTGTGGCTCTCACGCGTGGCATCACGTAGCGGCTGCCCTGCCCCGTCTAAACACAGCCGGGAGGGGATCCCAGGTGCGTGGCAGTGCGGACGAGTTCAACGCGCCGCACAGTCCAACCGTAGTGACGATGTCATCGCTACACTCTACAGAAGTAACTCTTCTCATTAGCAAGGCTCTAAACTCAAGTCGGGACCTCCTCGGCATCCAGCTACAGCCAGCAAGCAATTGGACTGTTGGGTTGCCGTCGTGCAAGAGCAGCGTACACGGGATTCAACTTCACCCCGCAGGCGCAGCTCCCCGCCGTGTTGCCGTGCTGTACCGTGTTACTTTCTCCCATTATCAAAACGATCTGAAAATTTGAAAAAGGGTCGAAATTTGCCCTTAAACATCCCAAATCAGATTTTTCTTTCATCCAAAACTCATCTGGCGCATGTAAATGGACTCAAAGTGAAACATCACAACCAGCTGTTACACAGCTGCTGCTGCTGCTGCTGCAGCCGAAGAGCACCTCCCTCGCTCAGCACCATTGACAAACGAGAAATCATTAAGGGGTGACTTGTGACATTTATCTTGGGGCCCGCATATTCATTGGCAGAAATATTAAACATTCAACATCTTTATAAAATCATACAAAGCAGGCTGCCAATTGGATGCGTTAAATCTTCAATATTTGCTCTGGTAATTGACAGCGATGACAGACACCGCGGGCAACACCCACCAAGGCCGGGTGATTGAGTGACTCATCTTCCCAACGACGAACGGCTGTTGTGAATGGTTTTAATTAAGAAAAAAAATACACCTGTTATACCGGTACCGCGAGTAAATATAAGCACGTGCAGCTGTTAATGTTAATAAATCAACGATGTTAACACTTGTGTCGATAAAAAACACTTGTATTGCATCATCAATCCATATTATGCGAGTGAAAATATTCAAGAAGTGTTCACCAGCATCAGTTTCCTTGATGACATGCCGGAAGTTATACTTGAAAGACCGTGCTAATAATGTAACTGGCAAGTTATTGAAGCCATTGCATCAACAGCGTGGTCCGTGCAGTCCCTAAACGTGTGTTGCTCACACACGGCAGCTGTGGGAGCCACGTGTCCGTACGTCACCGCACCGGTGAGCGCGAGCTGGTGAGGGTGGTGAGGGTGGTGGAGGCTACGCTGCTCCGCCGCCTGTAATCCAGCACTGTGGATGTCAGGGTTTGTGGATCGCACGAATTTGTGAAACTCCTTCCTTTCCTACTCTTTGGTTTTTTCGGTAAAGTCACGAGGTCACCGTCTCCTGGCTTGCCAGGGTATGATGGCAGTATAGAATGTAGCATAGCCCCACGTGTGCTCCCGCTGTTCTGGGTCTCCTCTAGGCTCTTCTCATAGCTAAAACAACATACAAGGTAAACTGGTATTGGACCAACATCCAAATTCTGAAGAAGACCTGTAAATTATGGAATTGGGATTACACATAGCAGCTGCAACATCGCCCCTCTACTGCGAAACAAAAAAAACACTTTTGCAGGATCCTCCTCAAAAAGTCTTGAGAAATAGTGAGGCTGTCATGGGTAAACAAGCATCATCATCACAATCATAATAGAATAACGATACGTCGTCCGGTGGTAGAGAGGCTCATGGTACCTGGTGACATGTGGTATATGTCGAGGTTGGTGATGCCCTCTTTCATGAGAATATCCTCGTCAATGACGAAGTTCCCGGTGAAACTCGTCGGCTTGCACAGGATGGCGTAGGCGGCGTCCGCCATGATGTCTGGCTTGCGGCACTGGTTGGCCATGCCAGACCCGGCCAGCATGTCCATCGCCGCCGTGTGGATTGCTAAACGGCGAGAGGCGACGTCATCAGCCCAGCGTGGATGCGATTATTCTTATTATACGTAAGCAGGCAAATACGCCTACATCCAGAAAATGTCTCACCACATAAAATAACTTCATTCCAGATCCTATCGGCCATATGGCCTTCTGGGAGCAACATTGGTTTAATAAAAGTTCACTCTGGACCGGCTTCGATCTTCAGTGTCTCATTGGCAGAATGAAGCCAATGCTGCCCGACATTCATAGGCGAAGGCTCCTAATAGATCTATCAGACCACTGAGCATCGCAGTAGTTCGCAGGAAACTATTGACAGGGAAATAATTACACGTGGACTTTCCACCTTTTGTTTCTATTATTGCTTTTTTACATAATCCATTAATAGGTATTTAAACTGATTGGTAATTCTAAAAGGTTAGCAAGTCTGGTGGTGCACACTAGTGGCCAGACACTTCATAGACAGAGTTAGTTATTCTTATAAATGTCATCAAGTCCATGATACTCCCAACCTGCTAGGAAGCAAGCTGGCCAAGAGATACAGTGCAGCTGTGGGTTGCAGACCACCAAACATTGCAGCTCACGAAAGACGCTACCTATTCTGCCAACCGACCATCGCGAACCCATTCGTACAGCAGGGTGGACACAGGGACGGGGCGTGGAATTAAATGAAACATGCACCGCCGTACAGGAGATCACACCGGCTGCCTCTGGATGCAAGTCTAGTGCCCTGACCATGACACCACCATGGCAGCACCCCTGCTGTCAAGGGGGGTGTTGGTTCACATGGAGAGAAAATGATGACTCAGCTTCACTCGAGTTTAATATCTAAAAAACGATGCGAACACTTTACATTTCAGTTGTGTTGTGGTAAGGGATGAGAGTGGTTGTGGATGGGGAGGGGAAGAACAATTACCCATGAGAGTCACCCCAAGGCAAAGGGTTCCTTCTGTGAATGTGCAGTCAGCGCGGTGTGGACTCGTGCTAATTCATACCCTGGGTACGCGCTCCCTGATGCCTTTGGAGTGCAGCAGGGCAGTGGGATGGTTGGGATGCGATGCATTGTAATGCGCTTTGAGTTGCTGCATCTTTTAAGCCAGCTCCACTAAAACATTCAAATCCCTGTCCTTAACGGACATAATGAGTGGGAATGACATCACAAAAATATTACAAAGGTGCAGTGCTCACCTGTTTTAGGCCACAAGGCATTGACGGCAATTTCACTGCGGAATTCCTCAGCCATGCCCAGCACACACATGGACATGCCGTACTTTGCCATCGTGTAAGCTGCAACACAGTTTTGCATGGACATTACACAGAAAGCAATACGAGTTTGTAACATTGCATCAACATTGTCATCATTCATTCTTTATACCACGACTCCCTTGCAGCACATCTCAAAGTGCCAACAGCACAAAAGGCATTACCGTCACACCATCAACCATACCTCAACAATCGTTACCAAACTCAAGCTCAAATGTCAAAAGACAAAAACAGGGCGATAAGACATTTTTAGAAGGCCCTGAGCCGGTGATGGAAGCTCCTCAATCCCGTGACAGGGAGCAGTCTCTCCCGAGGGCAGCCACTGACAACTTCCCCAACACTGGTGGTGGGATTTGATTTGCTCGAGTGCCCGATGGATGAAGAGGTGAGATCAACGCTGCCGGGATTTGAAGTTGCAACCTTTCGCTTGCAGCGGCACGGCTTCGCCGGACTGTTTCACGGAAACCAGCGACGGGAATTTATTCTCAATTACAATTTTTGTAAATATGATCCGAATAAACATTGCGTGTCGAAAAAGGTAAGCTGTGATGAGGCAAGCAACAGAGCAATACAATTAGACTTTGTTGTGCGTTTTTAAGCATACTCAAAAAGCCGTTAGGTGTGTTTCCTGTCGTGTTAATTGAGGTGTTAGGCTCGGAAGAAATGCAAACGCTTGCTAAATGGCCTTTAGGTAATCCAGGAGGATACACTGTGAATTAAGTTATTACATGTGGAAGTAGCTTCCACATATCGCCCCGCATGCCACTGTGATGGTCGTGCAGGGTGGCAGGTTCTGCTTGGTGGGGGGGGGGGGGGGGGGTTACGTTTATTTATGTTCATGTTTCAATAAAGTGAAACTAATTCATTCTTCATATACGGTAGCATTACCGCATGTTGTGAAACTGCCTATACAGTATACAGCCAAAGCAGGCCTGGCAAATATTAATATCAGCACCTGTAAATCTTACAACCTCCTTCCTTGATAAGTATCTACACCTTGGAAGTATACGAGGCCTCGGTGCATGATGCGTTATTCAGCGTGTCGATCGGTTTTTATTCAGGCTGGTGATGTGCTCTTTCTCTTCAATAAAAACAACAACCAGTATCCAAACAGGCAGCAAACTACTTCCTGTAGTAGAGAATCTAGTTAACGGCATTGAGGACCAATTCATGTGATGCAGTGACGTCGGGTGAGTTTTCTTAACAAGAAGTTATGTTAAAACTATTGCACAATCTAAGTCCTTTGAATAAGGATTCAAAATTATCGTTAAAGATATAAAATCATACTGAAGAGAAGGCTCTATGCGGAGGCTCACTAACGAACCAGCGATGTATCGTGCGTGAATTAAACCTCTTACATTGCAAGTTGTTACCCACAAACTCATTAGCAATGAACACGTGTGTATGTCTACCAGATGGCCGTGCTTCAGAGCGAGCGGTTAGGCTGGCTGAGCCGCGCAATGTCAGGCACTTGTCAGCGTGCACAACTCACCGCAGTGGTTCTTGAACCACACGGGATTCATGTTGATGGGGGGGCTGATGTTCAGGATGTGCGGGTTTTTGCTCTTCTTCAGGTAGGGGATGCACACCTTGGACCTGCACAGGAAGCGGATGTTACAGCAAGGACAACTCCACGTCAAGCCACCCACAAATTGAAACTCGGCAATCTGAAAACAGGCGACAAAGCGTCATATGTACGTACGTTGAACTTCCTTCGCACCATACGTAGCCAACCGTGCTCATCAGAGGTACGGGGGAAGAACAACAAACTAAACACAAAAAACTATTCTGAAGAAATTAGTTTTCAATCGAGATTTAAAAGCGTTGAGACGCAGGAAGCTCTCTTGCAGTAGAGAACTGGCCAAAAGCCCCGTAGAATTGCAAATTATGGCACACGGTACGTGACAAGATAAAACAAGGGTGCAAATAAAATCTAAAGACTTGTGAACTAAAGTATGGTACTGTACTGGATATAAACCTGGAGCTAAAACTGTAAGTCGTGAAGATTAAAGTCAAGGGATTGATAACTCTCTTTAAAAAATGTATAAGCTAAAAGCACATGACAGCCTATTGACACGCAAATTAATGTATATACAGTAGATCTCAGGAACATGCAAGGATCAGGTTTCAGGACACCAATTCTAATACTCCCATAAAATGTTCCAAATATGCCCATAAAAAAAACCTACAAAATAAAATCATCATCATCATCAGCCATCCACCGCTAGACTAAAGCCTCCCCAAGCCGCTGCCACCTTCAAGGGTCCTGCAATGTGTAATTACCCACCAAGCACCTGATGTCATCCCGACATTTCTTCGAACGCGGTTTAGGACGCGTTCAATTCCTCGGCTGCCACTCCGTTGTCATTATCCTTAACCACAGCCCTCATCCCCTCCGGCATCACACTCTACCCAAGCCCACTCGCTTTTCTTAACGGCACGGATGATCCCAATAGCTTGCGTATGTCCTCTAGTGTTCCTCTCTTGCCCTCTCTAAATGTCATCCTAAGCATGCATCTCTCCGTGCTTCTTTGCGCAGTCTTCCAAATTGTATACCATACGCTTCGTTTATGGCGCGTGTTTCTGAACCGTGTCATAGCAGGTAGTACGCACTGATTAAAACATTTCTTCTTGAGACACAATGCTGGGTTACTTATCAGGGTCGAGTTCAACTTGAAAAAGCACTCCCTCCAAACTGTTTATACATTTCCTAAAAAACAAGGTGTTACACTCAACAACTAAAAAAACACGGCAATTGCAAACAATTCAGACGTAGCCAGTCCCATGGGTAGAAACGAGGCACAGCGGTCCCCTGCGGCCGGCAAGCTCCCGTGATGGTCTCCCTCCCACTGGGAGTCCACACTTGACGACAGACATTGCAGAGGGACACGGGTGGGAAATCACCCCAGCCACAATCGTCCCCTGCCTCCCTTGGGTACCTGCGCTCCCAAATGTCACTCTTACAAACCACTTGGCTGGAAAATGGTCAGGCTACGGTATATAGAGTATATAGAATGTAACAAATTTAACACTGCACCAGTTGCTTGTTAACACTACTACTGCAAACTAAATCCACTCATACCCCCCTCTACATTGCATATTATTAGAGTTCGAACTTTTAGTCGATTCAGTTATTTAAGAAAATCAATGTTAGAGTCAACTATGTACTTGTTTTGTGGTCGATTACTCAGGCCTCTTTATAAAGGGTCGTTGCCCCCACTTCCTTGTTCCTGAAGGCAAGAAACCCCCGACAAACCCCGCCCATCGTGACACCGCTGATGACGCCGGCGAAGTTACCCAGCCCCGCCCATCACCTCCCATCCAGCGGCACACGTGGGAACAGAGGTGTGGATCTGATGATCGTCAGAGCGATCGATTTTTTAATCAGAAAGCCCGGCTCCACGTATAGTTAAAATTAATTCTCAAGACATTTTAAAAGTTATAATTGTAAGATTACATTTTCGACATCCGGCTTTCAGAGTTAACCAAGGTCCGTCCTATTTTGATTTGAAGCTTTCGTGACTGCACGATTCCATACTCTTAGGTTATTTCGGAAAAGTCACGTAGATAGGAAATAAATAACTAATAGATCACGACGTTTCGATCGCAAACAACAAGCGACCATCCTCAGGTGAGAGAGAGAAACATGCCTCTGTGACGAGGCATTATATAGCGGGGGAGGGGGGGCGTAAAGGGGCGAGAGGGTGGGGAACATGTCAGATTTATTTTCTCTCTCTCACCCAAGCCCTCTTTGAATTTCATCACCACCCTCTCGCCCCTTTACGGCCTCCCCTCCTCTATATAATGCCTCGTCATAGAGGCAAGTTTCTCTCTTTCACCTGAGGACGGTCGCTTGTTGTTGCGATCGAAACGTCGTGATATGTTATTTATTTATTTCCTATCTTCGTAACTTTACCTAAAGAACCGAAGAGTATGTCCGTCCTCTTGTCTGTATATTTCCAAATGGAAGTGAAAGCAGTGGTGACCTGGGAGTAGAATAGCCCCGCAGGAGTGTGAATCACTCATCTGCACATAGAGTGCCATCTGGTGGGAGAGCTAATGTAACCAACCTTGTGATATACTCTCTGCGTCGTTCACTGCGGAAGCTGTGTCACTGCCGTCTGCTGAGCATTACACGAGATGGGCGACTTGCATCTCATCTCAAACTCTGCAAAGGCCCCCCCAGTGGCAGCTGTCCCTGCGCTGCACACGGCGACTCAACACCTGCCCTGCCAATGGTCATTTGGCCGCTCAGTGGGCAGGCGATGGTGGCTGTGTTAATAATCCCTATTGAGTTTACTCAGCACTAGAATAAAGACCACCATCTGTCAATCACTCAAAGTTTCATTAACGTTTGTGCATTCAGAAAAAGAAAATGCATTTAGCGATATCACAATACTGTTATAAAGAAAGCAGCCATAGCTTGCCATTTATCAACACCTTGACAATAAAGTCAGTGCTGTGGTACATAATCTGGTCTATGTCCCAAAGGACGATGTCATAGTACTCATCACCATCAGTCATGATGGATCCACTGCTGGATGAGGACCACCACACGACATTCGTCATCCTTAACGGGCTCGTAATGCCATAATCCATCTGGCCCGTGCACCGGAGCCAATCTCATCGCTCTATCTCCGTGGTGGACATTCTCTGGGGACGCGTTCTCTCTGTTGGTCGCCATTCCCGTCGAGTTGCCATCACCGCCCCCCTCCCCCCCCACGTGACGAGCCCCGGGCCAAGCCCACAGACTTCACAGTCAGCACGGTGTCTCTAACCTCCGCTCTGCATTAAAAACCACACCAGCACTTGCCATGGATACGTAAAAAAAACACACGTGGAAAACATGAGAAACCAAACGAATCCCTTGATCGAACGTTCACGTCATTGACTGCTGAGCTGATGAGGAGATGACGGATCTGGTGACCTCTCCTCAACCCGCCCCTACACGATTACCAACAAAAAAATTACAATTATTGACAAATCACTGCACAAGCCTCGCTTCTTCTTGTAGCTCCCCGAACGTAATTGTGCCGAAACCATTTTTCAAATGCGTATAAGCTGCATAACATGACTCGCTTGAACACAAAAGGTTGACATGCACATTTAAGATTCAAGGAGACTTTTGATGAGGCCATTTCCAGGAGCACGTATCACAATAGCTTCCCTTCTTCAACATCGCGTATCAATGCTGTTCAGGTCTCGTCACAGTCAAATGTGCAATGACCGAGGCAGACCCACAAGAATCTCCGAGAACACAAAGCAATATCTGGAGACGGATTACATCTCACTTGATATTGATCGTAAGCCATGGGTACAGTGGGCTGTGTGTGAAACCTTCCAGTACCCGACCGCGGAGTAATAATGCAGCTTCAGGCGATATACGTGCAGCACAGCGTGCCGGCGGGGACAACATTCGGGAAAAGAAAAGATTAATGTTAAAATGTAAATGTTTGTTCAGGTTTATTTTAATCCAACCTTTACCTATTATGAAGGGGTGATGACAACAGTGGTAGTGTTGTCTTTGGCCTGCAGCCGTGCTATGTGATGTCTTGATAAGAGACACAGTTGATTTATTGAACATCTTCATAGTCTGCCATTAAGCTATATCATACTTAATGGCGCTTTAACTGTTGAATACGACTCATGGAATACATGGTGATCCATTTATAAATACCCCATTTATTTTACTTACTTTCTTCCCAACAGCTGACTGGCTCCGAATCTTAAAGAGGAACAGAGAAGAACCGTGCTATCGTATCGCAAACTCTGTGACGCAGGTTCTATTACAAAATGTAAAGACAAAGCCAAACGTGGTAACGAGAACGTGCTGCGTGTCCAAGATGCCGAGCTGCAAATGCAGGGCTTTCTACCGACGATGTTTAAAGAGTATCTGTAAACGGACCACCCCATGCACTTGTATTGTAATGACTGAAAGAAGCGCATGCGGCTGCAGGGATTGAAGGTTTCGTGTGAGCGCCGGGTCCGAGGTCTATAGTGCGTTCACAAGGTCCAAGTTCAACGTTGGTATCTGATGGCAGCTTAGAGGCTTGATCAAATAAGCATGCAGTTTTGTGATGTGGCTGTTCTGATGATGGTTTCAAAAGATACAATGAAAGCCCACATAGGCCATCTACAACAGTGGAAGTCCACGGATCTGTCATCCCCTCTCCTACAAGTCCTGCTATCCAGAGGAACCCTGATGCAGATTAATATCCCGTCCCCCCCCCCCCCCACCCCCGTTACTCAATGAATTGAGAGTTATTGAAGAGATCGGTAGCATACAGACACACTTGCTGTGACAGGGAATGCGACGACGTGGCCGTGGTGAACATACGCACTGTGGGACATCCCTCAACTAAAAACAACGAGGGCAGACAACGATCTTGCTCACAAACATGACATCTTATCTCCTGAATAAGACCTCGGGGTTAGGCTGCATAGATTATAAGAGCAAGATGGAGATGAAGATGATGATGATGATGATGTGGGCAACGGTATAGAAGGTGAGTCCATAGCAGCAGGGATATGTTTTGGATAAAAAAAAAACGATATTGGATTTTCAATTTTTGGGGCAAAATTTCAGACTTTATTTCATATTCTTGAATTTTGGATTCAAATGTATTAAATTGTAATAACTTGAATTGTCTGTAACGTAAATTTATTCATTAAAAAAATGTTGGTTATTTTAAAATAGAAATTGACCTTCCATTTCTATACCTCCATCAGAAATAACAATCGCAGGCTGCCGCCCTTCAGAAAGGTAGGGGTGGGATGATTCACCACCCTCCCCCCCCCTCCACTCCCTTCGCTTAGGCGCCAGGCTTACGCGCACCCCAATGAGTGCTTCTTTATGAATTCCGCGCGTGCGTGTCGATGTGGTAGGGACGTGAATCGCTGCTGGCTGTTGTCCATGTTGCTCTACGGGGGCACGGTGATTTCGCGTGCACGTCGAGGTTTAGACAAAAGCAATCTAAAAGCATAAAAAGAGTTTGTAGCTGTGAAGTTGGTACTCATCGTCAGTTCATAAAGAGACTAATCAATGCATAGGACATTTCAAGTACCGAATTTCTCGTCGCACTTTCATTTCCCTCTTAAAAGGAATTACTATCACTACGAGGACCAAATTAACTTTCTTAAACACGATTTTCAGACGTGCCACAATCGAGCTTGCACAGCCAGCGCAGAGTAACCCTCTGGGCTGGCCTAAGAGCAGTGGCATTCATTAAGTCACGGCCGTTTAGCGGCATTCGTTGTAAAGCAGACACCCTGCACTACAGAGAGAGAACTGGGTGTGCTTCTTGCAGCCCCGGCTGTCTGTGTTCGCCCGGCACCGCCGCTTGTGATGGTGAAGGCTGCTTCTCATCTGACGTGCCCCGGTGGCTTTAGACTCTCTAGACAGAGTACAAATCAAACACTGTCTTACACGTTCACGCACGCCTAATGGCTTTTCTTTGTAGTGCGAGCCAAAGAAAACAATTTAAAAAGTTTGCACAACCACATTCTGTTCAATGGGACCACTTGGTCGCAATTTTGAACTGTAAACACGGCTGAGTTTACACCACCAACTGTGGCGAAGCTATCGATCTCAGTTACGGTATCGACACCGGAATTAGCGCAACAACGCGGGCGCAGTGAAAGTCCAGTCGCTGAATCACCTCGAGACCAGGCACGCTCTCACATTTTCAATACAAACATTTAACTCACTCCCTGCACATGCAGGTATATAAACACCCATAGACAAAGCAAATATTAATTTGTGCGAATGTCTCACGTGAGATAAGTGCCCCGAAGGTTGATGCCCGTCATGAGGTCCACCTTCTTCATGGAGGTCTCGAGCGTGCCTGTCAGACTGATGGCACTTGCATTGTTCACCAGGATATCAATTCCTGTCCAACACAAAGCCCAAGCAAACAAGACAAACAACAAAATAAATGCTTGGCCCATAGTTTGACAATCATCACGCATCTCATAGATATGACATTATTTTTTAACAAAATATCATCGAATTTTCATGAGCATTTAAACTCTGGGAATTTAATGTTGGCGGTTGCTTCATCACGGTTTCATACATTTCACAAAAGCCACAATGGGAATTACGGATTAATATAAACTATCACTATATAGCAAATGCCGAGCAAAAAAAACAAGAAAAATACTGGTCCATTTGCGTTTTAATTTCCCAGGATCACTGTAATTCCCTTGTATTAACATTGAGTGCTATATACACACAGTGCTCGGGTGGGCAGACATCACACTGCTATAGCTGAATGCCATCTCATTCACGGGTCCCACTAAATAGCACACATACTGCCGTCGTAATCAGGGGATGGCTAAATATGGCATGTTGCCATTTTATCTTGCAGCCTGGGGAAGTGCTGTGGTGTGTGCCTCTCTCTGTGAAGTGCATCTCGTCTCCCTGTGCTAAACAGCAGGCACACACACACACGCACACACACACACACGTGCAATGTAGTGCAAAGTTCATTTATACTTGTTAATATGTAGAGGCTGCCCGTCTCAAAGTTGCAAGGTTGGTCACAATTGGAACTAGCTGAGTTAACCCCGTGTTCAGGATTGACTCAGCACATCATCCATTTGGGGTCAACAAACTCATGGCCACTTGGTTGGGTCATCAACAGTGGTTGCTCTCTGCAGCGACTGGTCCTGGAACGGGCACGTCTAGTGCGATTCTCCGCTATAGGTGGCTATTGAGCTGAAACCGCAGTTGTAGATCACATTGTAAAATGTTCACATGAGGATTTAGAAGGATTGCCATGCATAGGGCACTGAAGTGCCTCAGAAACTCAAAGCACCTTACCCCATGTCTCATCTCATCCATCCCGCTGCTCTGCTGCAGCCTAGCCAAGGGGACCTCCAGTGGCAGCTGGCCCTGTGCGGCACGAGGTGAATGCAGCACCGGCCTGCCAATCGGCATTCAATCTGTCACTAGGAGGCAATCTTGCAATGTGGCTTTTCCGAAATAAGTCATTTATGAGTAATCAACTAAATTTGGACACTTTGGAATATGTCGCCAGCATACATGACCTACTCTCTTAAGAACAACACCACAAGGCATTTAACGTCAACTGTGAAGCAGAAGACGCGTACGATTACGATGAGCACAGCCACAGTATTAACTCGGGCGACCGCTGGGCTCGAACTGTGAACCTCTGCGGCAAGCGGCCACCCCTTGCACGCGTCGTCGCCCCGGAGTCTACACACAGAGCCTGCTGCCGGTGCAGCGGCGCATACCTCCAAACGTGTGCACGGCATTCTCCACGGCCGTAGCCACCTGCTGCTCGTCCCGCACGTCCACGATGCACGGCAGGGCCTTCCCTCCCGCCTCCTCAACTGAGGGGCAAACGCACAACGGCAGATGTCAACAGCAGAGTCGGCAACAGCTCTATTCCGGCGAATTAACGCGATGGGATTGTCTGCATTGGGTTCCAGTGATCTTACTAATACACTGACAAGGAATAAAAATCATGCACACGCGTGGATTCTGTAAAGCTCTCTGACGTTAGCTCAATTTTTCATTACCTGATGAAACGTCTAAAAGTCTCAATATACTGGCAAGTGTAAACAACGTCTCTGCGAATGTGCCAATCTGGTTGGGTGGCGGAGGAATTCATAATAATAATTTTGGCAAAAAAACTACTGCCACACGTGGGCTAATCCGAAAACAAACATGGTTCAACAAGCAGAATTAATGTATGTATGTTGAACTTCTTTCGCACCGTACGTAGCCAGCCGTGCTAATATTTGCCACCTCTAGTAGTACCAAATTCTGTTTTGGCACATAGACGATGAAATGAGTTATGGAGCTATGATCACAATGCATCATAAAATTATACTCTGATTGTAGATTTGCATGCAGACACTGTATGGCTTGTAATGCTGTAACATCCATTGCATTTAACAGACTTTGTTCCAAGAAAAGTACACATTCGATCAATTTCGTGGTCTGAGCACGTATACAGAATAAAAAAAACATGTGAATCTCTGCAGGACACTACTCATGCCAACCATTTATGCGCGGAGACAAATTGCACATGGGGGTCACAGTGACTTGAAACGGAAGACAGCCTGTTCCCACTTCACATCCAATAATGTACAACGGTATAAACAGTGCGGTGCCACCCGTTCGTGTGGACCACTGTAAAGTTGCATAAGCAATGAGTAAGATTATCTACCAGCTTTAAAAACTGCTAAGATGCGACTGGAGCATGACTACGGTTAGGAGCCATGAGAGGCGTTTCGCGTGTCTCCTGGTGCTCAGAATGGGTGCAGCGTGTTCACACAATCTGCTCAGTCAATCAGTGCTGTGGAAAATCTAGATTTGAAGTTTTCGTGACTGCAGGGATCCATACTCTTTGGTTCTTTCGGTAAAGTCATGTAGGCATAAAATCAAATAAATTAAAGATGAATGGATATTCGGACCGCATTATCCGCAAAGCTGTTTCTCCAACCATGGAGAAACAACCCCCCTGAAACACCGATTAAAACCATGAAGTTACCATACATAGCAGGCGTTACCAAAAAGATTTCAAAAATCTTAAACAAACACAAGATCCAGGTCCGATTCAGTACAGTACATAAAATCCGTGATTTAATCCCATCTGTGAAGGATGTCATTCCTGACATGCAATATCGTAGAGTCTACAAACTAAGTTGCACCTGTGGTAATTGTTACATTGGGGAAACGAAACGTCATGTCTCGGACCGTGTTCGCGAACACAAGGCAGATCTGAAACACGGCAGAACTAATTCCTCCGCCGTGGCTGACTATTGCTATAACGCTGTGGGCTCTCATGATATTGTTTTTTTCTGAGACCCAGGTGCTCTGCAAACCTTCGGGCTACTATAAAAGGTTTGTTCATGAAGCCTTCCAGATATATAAACATAGACATAACTTCAACTGGGAAGATGGATACAGATTGAGCAATCATTGGAAGGATGTTATTAACCAAGTAAAACTACAACTACTTTTGGCCTGCCCTCATATCTGCATCTCCAGTTTCCTAACCCTCCCACTCCCAGCCCCGCCCACTTCCCCTCCCCGGCATTTTCTGCCGTGCTTGAGTCTTACTTGTAGCCTCCACTTCACCTACCCCACACCCCCACCCTCCCCTGTCTCTCCTCCCTGGCTCCTCCCCCCCTTCTCTTGCCTATATGGCCTCTTGTTGCAGCAGCCCCTTTTTGCCCACTTCAGCAATTGTTTCTTGCTGTGATTGTCTCACCTGATGACGGACGCTTGTGTTGCACCCGAAACGTCGTGGTTTAATTTATTTGATTTTATACCTACGTGACTTTACCGAAAGAACCAAAGAGTACGGTGCTGTGGACTCCCTGCCCCTCTTCAAGTCCAGTTTTGCCTCTCTCTCGCTCTACAAAATAAAAATTCCCACCGTTTCTGTACGGGGTTTTGCGATACGGTCAAATTCAGATGCTATATACGTATCCAAATAGCATTGCATTGTACTCAATATCGTGCGTGACACTGAACAAAGCGTGCGACTAACTGATGAACGAGCCTGGTTCCGGTCCACTCCTGGCCTGTCACGGAGGCGAGACGAGAGACGTCACGAGCGGGGGACTGCTGGCGGTGCATTTGTGGCGGTGGTTCAGGGGCGCCGTTCTCAGGCCGATACCGCCACGGGCCGGCACGCTATTCACCGGCTGTAAAAGCGGAGCGAAGGCTAAGCAGGAGTCATGCCCGGTACTCACTCTCTTTTGCCGCCGTGTAGATTGTCCCGGGCAGAGTGGGGTGCGCCGTCGCCGTCTTGGCGGCGATGACGATGTTGGCGCCATCGCGGGCGGCTTTCAGCGCGATCGCTTTGCCAATGCCGCGGCTGGCTCCGGTGATGAACAACGTGCACCCCGCGAGCTTCCTGCAAACAGCAACACGGGTCCCCTTCATTACCTCCATACGGAGAGCTGCCACAGTGGTGTCGCGGAGAGCACACTGGACTGGAATTCCAGAGGTCGCCAGTTCGACTCCTGGCGTGGCAGTTGTAACAATGGGGCAAGTTTCTTCAATCCCCTGGCCTCTGTTCACGCAGCTGTACAAATGGGTGGTACACCCACAGGTGTTTAATCGACCAGTCGTGTGGGGCCAGGTAAAGTGTGGGTATGCGTACATCTTCCAAGATGGCTGGTCAGCACGGAACAGCAGAGCAAATACTCTTTAGAGATTTCTTATGCCAGTAGTGGAGTGAGCAAGCAGTTGCATAGCTGCACCTTTGCCTCTTGTCGACCTCTCATTTGGTTTAATCAAACATGACGGTGCTTCAATCCTCAAGTGATCATCTGTTAGCAGCCCTCAGACAGTGGTGGAAATTACACATTCTCATGCCAGGGGCCGTTAAACCCAGAGTACAACCACTGAGAATTCCCTGCAGTGTGGTAGCTGTGTGACTAACTCCCAATGGTGGGAAAAGGGATACATCAACTAACCAAGCTCTTTTAAAGCTGGCAACCCTGCAGTGTGAGCTGAGCTCTCTCACCACACAGCTACTCGCACCGACCTGTCCACTTCGATGATGATGTTGTCATGTTAACAGAGGCTCTCAACAGCTCTACTAAGCTCCCCCTTCAGGGCCTTGGTAACTTTCTAAAGGGTGACAACAGTTATATGACTGCACGAACATGTGATATTTTATCGATTCAAGATTTAAATAGAAAATCATGCTCATGATACATGAATCAAATTGTGAATGTGCAAGTTATGGGCAAATGAGGTGCTCAGGCATGAGGCACGGGAGAGTATGAGGGACAATAGAAACAAAGTCGTAAACACGACACGATAAATAATTGATTCTTGAATCGAATCCGGACCCTAAACTGTGGCAGTTCATGAAATCACTGGAAAGTAGAGGCAGCACATGCCTAGAATAAATAAGAGCCTCCCAGTCACCTTGCGGAGTGCGAAAGAGCAGGGGAGTCAATGTTTTGTACTTCCACAAAGATTTACAAAACCCAGGCTGTTCACTCCGGGGGGCCAAGCCACAGTTACCTAAAGACGTCGGGACTAATCAAACGCTTGAGAACCCCTGGCTTACAGGATGGAAACACGGCTAACCTTATCTCTTAGCAATAAGTCCTACTAGCAACGAAAGAATTGCCATAAGCAAGGCAATGGGTTCTGAATTATGAAAAGGTCAGGATTATCCATCTCGATAGGTAAAGACAGCACTCTGTGTGCTCGGCTCTACAGGGGCCATGAGGCTTTCCAAGCACGAGTTGTACAAATAGTTCTACATACTTGACCCAAAACTGCCCAGTTTTATATTCAAATAATTTGAGTAGCTTGCCATTTTCAAAAATGAAATTGCGTTCACTTCAATCGTTTCTGCTGGTGGCATGAACTTTGATTAAATGTGGCAATGATCAGGTGCAGCACCACAAGTGCCTTCCCACGCCATTACTGGCAGAACGGCATCCACAAGAGGGAGGTCAAGGGTGCTCCCTCTCGAGGGCCTTTGGCCTACACTTCCGTGCTAGCCACGCGCAACCTGCCAATCAACGAACTGTGGCGTGTCCATATTTATACCACTGGGTGAATAGATGCGGGAGATTTAACAAAACCAGGCCATTATTTCAACCGCCGTGCTGGGAGATTTCTAGCTCAGAGATGGAAACCCGAGCACTCTGCTTGGCTGAGCCAGGGCATATCGTCTGCATATGTCAGCGCTCTCAGGCCTCCATCCAGTTTGGTCAGAGGGCAACCCTGCTCCTCCTCCACAACACAGTCTGCAGCTGTCCGCATTTGCAGTGTGGCCTGGAAGTCCGCTGAATGACCTCGTCCAGTGAGAAAACGGTTCAACAGAGCCCTTGCATGGCAAGGCTGCAGGGAGAAACATAGCTGATGGGTGGTTGGTTGCATTGATGAGAACATTATAATAACAAAACAAGTGATCACTGCAATTATGTCCTCCTCCCAAACCCACTGCAATTTATATCTCAAATAAAAATAATCCAGGACTTGTATGAGTAATAGCAAGCTTCCAAACCAGTCCATTAATGGAGCCTCCGAGGCTATAACCTTGGTACTGTAATCATGGTACTTTAGTAGGTATTCTGCTGCGATGTAATGGTTAGCGACCTGGACTTGCAATCCAGGTCACCGGTGCGACCTCCCGGGACGACACATTTAGTCGATCGGCAGATCCTGTGTGGCGGGATAAAGTGTGGGCACTTTCACCTCTTCCAAGCGTGGAAGAGTAGCTCCAGAATAGCGCTAGAGAGAGTTTCTTATCTAGTGCTGGTCCTTCTGCCAGCAGTGGCATGAGCATTACAGTGCAGGGCTGCACCTTCATTTGCATTGTATTAAGCTGCTGCCTTGCACGGGGATCGGTCCTCACCCCTCCCACGCATCGCTGGTCCAACAACCCCATCCCCCCTGGCAGGAGCTCACCCCCCCGCACCCACTTCACCACCCCTCTACGCTATCACTGCTGGTGAGCAGCCCAAGGTCAGCTCTGTAATAGTCATTGTGGTGCTCGTCTCGCCCTGAATCTGGAAAGCTGCATGGCAGATTTTGTAGCGATCAGTGTCGGGGCTCCGTGGTTATCGCGAAGACATCGGAAGCGGTGCCGACAGGCGAAGACAAGAAAACTCCCGGCGCTTGCAATAAGTAGCCCACGGCTGCCCGACAAAACTCAACAGAGCACAGAGGGCCGTGATTCTACGCACCACTTGCAGCCTCATCTACTACCACCGTGAAACAAGCAATGAGGCCGTAGTGCGGCAATGGCCCTTCATAGCACATACATTGGGCTGTTGACATAGTCGATGTTTCAGGCAACGGCCTTCTTCATTGCACAAACATCGTGCAATGAAAAAAGGACATTGCCCAAAATGTTGCCTCATATTGTTTTCCTTTTAATGTCACAGTGTTGTCGAGGGATGTGTTGAGTCTTTTTACAATCACCTGTGTTGTTTTAGTAACATGATTATCCATCTGGCCAGTAAACGTATTTTGAAAAATAAACAGTGCCTAGTAAAGTTGACAATGCTGTAATTTATTAACAAGGACACAAAGAAGTAGACTAATTCAGCCTTGAGTAATGGGCTTATTTTCAAATTAATCACCCAACACTATTTGCATAAGTACCTTAAATGCACTAAATCAAACAATAACCCACTGCATATCTAATGATCTGTTTTCCCTACCTTGGGCAGTGTGCATTTCCGATGAAACTGCAGTGCAAATATTATGCAAGGATTTACATCACGTGACTACACTTTTTGTGCATTGTTCCATCTGGAATGAGCCTCTAGCAAAGGATTTATTTTCATAAACACCGCGAGGTGAAGTTTTATACACAACAAGAAATGGGGCAGTGAGATCTTCGTTTCAGGAATTACAGGCTGCATCCCTGCTGGAACCTTGTACTCATTCTCAGTAAGAAATACGAGGTGGTGATGATGATAGTGAGGTGTTCTTTTATCAAGCACACTGTGAGATTTGTTTTACCAAGCAATATAAGTTTACAACTAACATAATTCTCGAAGGTCAATAGATGTTATCCAGCTGGATATTTCATGTTATAAAGCATAATAATTGTAAGCTGGCTAACGTACACCTGCATGTACATTTCCATATCTGAATCCTCACCACTAATCTTACCACTATATGTTGTATGACTTGCATGAAAAGTTCACTGTGGTGTGCTAATACTGGCAATTTGGTTGAAACTTCCCAGTAATACATGTGCAGTAGAACGCCTCTTATCCTGAACCCCATTATCTGGGACTTATTATCCACAGGAGTTGTAAGGTCTGCAAAAACCCCTATTACTCATGGCCCTATTTACTACTATAATGAGCCAAGAATGTCTGTGTGTCCCGCGCGTGACGTCACTCCACGTCGGCCAGCCCCCCTCATTAATACACATGACCAGGTGACATCCACCACGTGGACACCCCCCCAGCATTAATATTAATTAGCGGGTGACGTCACTCCACATGGGGGCGGGGCGAGGCGCCTCCTCCCCCCTCCTCAGCGTCAACTTACAACCCTCACTACAAAGGCAGAACCCTCACGTCACGCGATCTCCGTCACGCTGTTGATACATAGAAGTAAAAAGGACGTCGTGATGAACAAGGGATTATAACCTTCAAATGAAATAAGTCTGTGTCACCGCGGCCTTACAAATTGCCCACGAATTGATGCAATGGACATCACGTCGCGCTCTGCTTTTCGCTTGCAAGTTTCAGATTTGCTGAAATACACCCGTCCTTGGACGGGCAGAAGGCGAGTACTTCATATTATCCGCGGTTTTCCCATCCTGCACTGTACAACAGCATTCCTATTATATGCAGTTTTTGTGGAAAAGTGGAGTCGTGGAACAAATTCATCACATTTTTAGCCACAAGTTATCCACAATTTGTTTAACATGGTGCTAAAATAAATTTCGACATTTAAAAACAAATTCCTATTCAAATGCTAATGAATTGGAATTTAATCATTCTTTTTGAGGAAGTTTCAGCCAGGTAGTCATGCCAATGCACACACACGAAGAGTATTCAACCGCTTAGCAACTGCAAGAGCGGTGGAACGCTTCCAGATCAGCCAATGGTACCAGGGCAGATTTAAAAGTGTGCTGGAAGCGTCTGTTTCCCATGACATCTGAGAGTCAGTGAAAATATTGCACATAGATCACAAACACAGACTTTTATATTCAGCAAGGGTTTTTTTTTAACTATGCTGGATTAAATCCATAATGTTTACTTATCAATCGCTAAGAACCTGTAACAGGTCTCAAGACACAGGGAGAGATGTGTTACATGACTGGTGAACTCCAATCGGCAGTAAAGGCAAAATGAACAGCACAAACAAGATAAAGACAGGAATGCATGTAATATGTGCCAACTAAATCTAACCATGAAAGTAGACATTAGGTAGTCGGTCAAAACTGAAATGAAAAATCCAGTGAAAATGTTCAAATTAATAAAAGACGTGTGTTTGCGCATGCAGCCAAGCTTGTCTTCACCATCATGTCACGTTTTACTCTGGAGCTGCCTTCTCCAGGTAACAATGGCCATGCAGAGTGTGCATTGGTAACACATTTCACAGTTTGGGGAGATGGCTGCCACAACTTCTGAGAATAACTCGCCTGCGGGCACTTGCTCAGCGTGGCACAAAGTAAACATTCCCTGTCCTCCACCCTTCACTAAGCATATCTAACCCACCTCCTTCATATAAATCGGACAAATTTTCTCCCCTCTAATGTCTTTCTATCGTTATGAGAAATTAGGGCTTTTGGGTGGCAGGGTGGAAACAGTGGTAACACTTGTGCCTCACAACAACAAGGACCAGGGTTTGATTCCTGACATGGGCGCATATCTACGTGGAGTCTGTACGTTCTCCCTCCCTGCTCTGCATGGGGTTCCCTGGTTCCCTCCAATAGCTAAAAGCATGTCTTGGTTAGAGGTCAAACATCCCAACGCAGGACCATCTTGAAAGATTATTTAAGCTATGGAATGAATTCATTATCATGATTACTAGTCTTTCGAGTTCAGAAATATATTTTAAATCATGCCAAGACTCAATTTAAGAAATGTGTGTCAGTAAGCGTGAGTACACACATTATTGTTCATTAAAGGCTATACCCATTATTCCTACACCTGCTCACACAAAAAGTGGGAAAACTTGTGAATGTTGCATGAACTAAAAAACACTTTAAACAGTCTAATATGCACTTACTAGTTTAAAATACATCAATAAACAAAAACGTAGATTACGCTTGGATTAATAAATGCAGATACAATTAAAACCACCCCCCTTCTCTATAAAAAAAAAAAACTGGAATGAGATCCACAATTGCACCTATGAGAGCTAAAAATAGAAGCACACGAGCCCAATCCTGCACAGAGGTCAGTGGAAACGCCGGGCGACGGGACACGTCTGACTTTGCACACAATGTCAAGGGCGTGCAGTGCCACAAGATCACCAGACGTCTCGTCACATCGCAGCTTTTCACTCCTCATCACAATATATATATCTTTACCCTGCACAGAGAGGTGTCTATCTGCAGCGCAGAAGAATCATTGTAATTGACAACCATTCCATTCGTCCATGGCCACTGCTGTCCACAAGGGGTGTATTAGTTGTGCAACGGTGTACCTCCCCTCGGCGATTCAACGAAATGTCGCGATTTAGAGATAGACAGAGTTGATCCTTGACCAGGATTCAAACTCAAACCATTCCAATTGTGAGTTCAGCGTGATAATCACAGCGCTGCTCTCTTTACGAAGCCCAAATTTCCTCTTCCAGCGATTTTTCCCTATCCATATTTACCCATCTGACGCGGCCAAACATTTAAACCACAATGGAATGCCATGATGTTAATTTTTATTAACCAGATATATTTAACATAGATAATTTAAATATTGAAAAAAGACCAAAATATAAATGTGGGCAAATCTTAGTTGATCAACCACATAAGACTATTGTGTTGTTTAACAGGTCAAGTATTATTATAGTTAAAATTGAGTGGAATTGTTCAGTCTCTAGCTGAATTTGACCATTTAATCTAGACAACTGCTAGCCTCTGGTTCTTCTATGGGTCTTTCGGTAAAGCCACGTAGATAGAAAATAAGAAAAAAAATCACGACGTTTCGATCGCAACACAAGCAATCGTCTCTCACCTGAAGACGATTGCTTGTGTTGCAATCGAAACGTCGTGATATTTATTATTATTTTTCTTCTACCTACGTGGCTTTAACCGAAAGACCCATAGAATATGTATTCCTGCAGTCACGAAAGCTTTAAGTCAAGATTTAGCCGATGGTTGTTAATGCACTATCAGTGTAGAAATTATTGTTTTCAGATTGATTATTGCATTAAAATATCATGGTATAAATCATTGTTGATCAGATGAGCATGTAGGAAGGTTCAAACAGCTGGGCACATTCGGGTATGTTTGGTCATTGTGGCAGCCATCACAGTGCACCAGTGAAAGGGATCATCTGTCATCTCGTGGTTTATTCTAACCAATACCAATACCCGCCATTCGCCACTAAGTGACGGTGACGACACCTCGGCGCCTGTGCCAGGCCAGGTGCACTTTGAGGCCACGTGAAGTGTCGAAGGCTCGCTGACAGGTCTCGGGACAGACCCAGGTGCCATGGGTTGGCTGCCTGAGATGACTGGTAGATGCACCAGCTGTAAACCCTACTGTGCCAACTTGTTGTATTTTTGCCGCCCAGCGCTCCGCTCGTTGTTGTGAGCGTCGCTCCTCTGCCCTCCGTTGTTGCTAGAGGGCGACTGCCTCCAACTGCCCAGTAGCAGCGTCCTTCACCAGTCTCCTCCATAGAGGCCAATCTTGATACCACTGTTACCAGTCGTCAGCAAGTCCACTCAGCTCCCCATCCTCTCATACCGCATCAGTCCGTCTCTTCTCCAGCTCATATCATGCCCATTTAGCGCCCTCTATGCAGTCAAACAGAAGATGCTTGGGCATGCGGTGGCTGGGCATATGGGCTACATGACCCAGCCAATGCAGCCTTGCCTGCCGGAGGAGCTCACTGATGGGAATGTGTCCAGACCTTTAATGGATTTGTGAGCTCCTCACACAATCCAGCCTGGTTAAACCCAGGATGGATTGTAAGCATGCCAGCCTGAATGTTTCTTACCGGTGCAGATGTTCTATTAGTGGGGTCCACGTTTCACAAGCATAGAAAAGGGAGGGCATGACTCTGGCCGAGGTGACCCGAAGCTTCGTGTGGAGCGACAGACCTGGTAGCTTCCACACAGTTTTGCGCAGCCGATGAAAAGATAAGGCTGCCCAGACTGATTCGGAGTGAGACCTCTTACTGTCAAACCGGAGCTGGTCATAAGCATACTTCCCAGGTATGGGAAACTCTCCACTCTCTCCACAACTGCTCCATCACCAACACACACACACACAATGTGTCAGCAACATCTAATCCTTATTTTTAAACATTGCTACATGCGGCAAACAGATCATGTTTATCGCGTGTGATAACTGAAAATGCAAAAAAAACTAAATTAACAACCGTATACTAGCCCAGCACTACTTGCAGGTATTAAGATACATTTAATTTTGTTTGCCCAGGTGAGACTTTAAGAGACCAGGATAGCCTAATCTGCAAGAGTGATCCTGATCGCATCTTCAGGGCAACATCGCTCACCACAGCAGGTTTTACCACATGGCCTTGGCGTGGGTGGAATTGGCAATATTTATTTTAATATTTAAAAATATTTATATTTTCTTCAGGAATGTTCCACATTGAGCCATAAAAATCAAGTGTGACACAACAACATGGATAACACGGGGCCTGACTGATAAAAGTGTTCACATTGCCAGTCTAGTACACGCATTTCTTTACTCACAGACCTTTCACCCACATCATCACTTATAATAGTTATATTCTACGATTCTATGCATGCATTTTGAGCTTAGAGAATGGAAATCAATCAATGAATTGAGGCATCGTGACAGCCCTATTAACAGCATTTCAAAATTGTCCCACGGTCCGTTTTAGTTCTACACAGTATCTAACAAATATGTCCCAAAACAAGATAAATCAACACAAAGTAGAAATAATAAATACTGGACATCATTAAAGAAATCAAACACACGGGGCTAGAGACACACTCCCTGCTATTGGATGGTGAATGGGCGCAGGAAAGCATCGCCAAGTGGCTTGACCCTGAAACTCACAAGAATACATATTCCCACAATGCAATGTGTCAGCAACATCTTCGGGGCCGTCCATAAATGACGTCATGCGATTTTGGACGATTTTGACCCCCCCCCCCCCTCAAATAAAACATGCTTCAAATCGCTTTAAACTATTGTCATTGTAGTGCGTATTTAATGTGGCGCTGCACTCTGATGTAGGAGAAAACATTTATTAAAAGTATATTTAATTAAGCAGAACGTGTTGTCTATATTTATTTAAAGTTGCGCATTTTGATGTGACGTCACATTTCTCCCCCCCCCATCACACATCGTCTAACTCCCCCCCCCCTAGGTGCGTGACGTCATTTATGGACGGCCCCTTATAACTTGACTTGGAATAAGTTTATTTAGCAATGCATATTTGTTTTATTTATGGGGGGTACATACGCCTATTGAAAAACTGGTTTCAGAACACAAAGATTTTCGAATGAGGCCCCATTGTGTAAAGTGCAATCACCAACTCTTATGCAACTCTATCGCCTCTCTTTATACCATCAAAAGTGCCGCTGCCCAATACGTCGCATATTCTATTTTACTCTTTTAAGGCACTCTCACTGACGAATGTGTCGAGTGGCTGTTGGCTGTGTGTCACTGGCAATGCAACAGCATCACCAACTTGCTTGTTAGAGGTTGAAGTTTGCGACACGTGGAGGACAACACGGGAGTGCACGGCCCATCGGCGCACAGCTGACGGGACACAGAGCGGCAACTACCGACTGACAGGACAGAGCTGGCCGCCGTCAGCGTGCGAGGCAGCCACCGCACGACTGTCAGCAGATGATCAACACGGCCGATGGTGTTAGAAAGACACACACAGACCGGACTAGCACAACAGCTGATGGCGGTCAGGAGGAGACAGGAGGAGGAGGAGACGCAATGGTCCGCACGCATACACAGCCATGGACGAGAGGTCACCGCACTCACCTTGTGTTGGGCAGCATTGCGCAGGAGTGGAGGGAGTAAGGACTACGGAGACTTGTGAGTGCAGCAGTTATGGGACTCTGAGCTTCAGGAGACACACGCACACACTGCCTCTCCCCAGGGGTCGCGGACTCACTCCCCTATGTGGGTCAAAGGGCGAGGGGGGGCGCTGTGAGTCACCGCGCTGAGGGGGCTACGAACGAGCGGCTGAGCGAGCTCGGCGCTCCTCGTGCGGCAAACTCCGCGCGCTGCAGGCGGCGGCGTCTCCCTGCTGCTGCTGCGGCTCCTGCTGCTGCTGCGGCTGCTGCTGCGGCGGCTCCTGCTGCTGCTGTCCCCGCGTCTCGACGAGCGCCGCGCACTGTGCACACGTGCGGCTCAGGGGCACGCACTGGAGGACGCGCCGCCGTGCGTGGTGACGTCACCGCAGCAGCACCGACACGAGGAGGCGCGGTACGTGATGACGTCACTGTCAGCGCTTGCATTCGGCTGTACGGTGCGTGATGACGTCACGACATTAACTTCCGCCAAGGCACGCGCCGCTGTCGCCGTCACGCCGGGGCGTCTGCATGACGTCACCGCGCGGGCAATGCCGCTCCCTCGGTACGTGATGACGTTGGCGGGCCAAGCGTGCAGACGCAACCGTGCGCGGTGACGTCATAGTCGTACGCGACGGCGTCACACGTCATTGCGTTACTTTTGTGTGGGAATAGATGGAATGAAGAATGTCTAAGGTTTGCAGTTGTTGTTAACTAGTAAATGGTAAACTGCCTCACAGGGACTTATTGAAGAACTGAATAGAGAAAGCTGGAAAGTCGGGCTTTAAATAAGTATGCCGTGGTTTGTTACGCAACACAAAGCAGGTGATGTGTGCAGGGGCAGTATTAAGGGCGGATCGAGATAAAATTGATGAACGAAAGAGGTGGACGAATGCAGGATCGAGTGGCACTGGTAGGAACCTCCTGGTGACACCAGCCCACAGGGGATTATTGTGTCCGTCCGTCCGTTGTGAATCCAAAAATGGGAGGGGTGGGGCTGGGTGGAGAGGGGCTTGGTGGGGAGGGGCTGGGTGGGGAGGGTGGGGCTGGGTGGGGCTGGGTGGGGGGTGGGGCTGGGTGGGGAGGGGCTGGTCACCCCGTGGTGCCCTTATAAAACTCAACGCTTAACCTACTCACGCCGGCTTGTGCCCGCCCTCACAATCGGGCATATTTGCGGAATACACCACGCCGCCGTTGACCCTGCAGGCCATTGACCGTGCAACCCAACGTTCCTACCAGCTCCCTCCGCAGGAGGAATGACAACCGCAAAGTAGACACCAATCAGCTACAGGATACTTGTGAAACTACTGGACATCTGTGGAAAAAAACAGAGCTTCATAGTGCATCGGATTCTTCCAGTCTAAATAACGATTCTGATTCTAAAAATGTCCGGATTCTTTATGGAGAGACACCGGGAGGAGGAAGCGAAGTTTCACGACAAATCTGCCGAGGAGAGGCCACGACCACTGCCCGACTCGCGCCCTCCCAGCCGCTACACACTCGGCGACTCGCCCCCCCTCCCCCACACGCATGTCGCGCCGTGTGACCCCCCCCCCACACGTGTCGCGCCGTGTGACCCCCCCCCCCACACGCATGTCGCGCCGTGTGACCCCCCCCCCACACGTGTCGCGCCGTGTGACCCCCCCCCACACACGTCTCGCGCCGTGTGACCCCCCCCACACACGTCTCGCGCCGTGTAACCCCCCCCCCACACACGTCTCGCGCCGTGTGACGTCTCGCGCCGTGTGACCCCCCCCCACACACGTCTCGCGCCGTGTGACCCCCCCCCACACACGTCTCGCGCCGTGTAACCCCCCCCCCCACACACGTCTCGCGCCGTGTGACGTCTCGCGCCGTGTGACCCCCCCCCCACACGTGTCGCGCCGTGTGACCCCCCCCCCCCACACGGGGGGTGGGGAGGGGGGTAACGGGGGGTGGGGAGGGGGGTAACGGGGGGTGGGGAGGGGGGTAACGGGGGGAGGGGGGTGGGGAGGGGGGGTAACGAGGGGAGGGGGTAATGGGGGGAGGGGAGGGGGGTAACGAGGGGAGGGGGTAATGGGGGGAGGGGGTAACTGGGGGAGGGGGGTGGGGAGGGGGGTAACGAGGGGAGGAGGTAATGGGGGGAGGGGAGGGGGGTAACGAGGGGAGGGGGTAACTGGGGGAGGGGGGTAACGAGGGGAGGGGTTAACGGGGGGGGGAGGTGAGGGTAACGGGGGGAGGGGAGGGGGGTAACGAGGGGAGGGGGTAACGGGGGGAGGGGGTAACGGGGGGATGAGGGGAGGGGGTAACGGGGGGATGAGGGGAGGGGGGTAACGGGGGGAGGAGGGGAGGGGGGTAACGGGGGGAGGAGGGGAGGGGGGTAACGGGGGGATGAGGGGAGGGGGGTAACGGGGTAACGAGGGGAGGGGGGTCCCGCGTGTCTGCCCCCCCCCTCAACTCATCATCACGACGACAGATCCGCGAATCGATTTCACGGCGCGGGCTCGGAGCTCGCACAGCCGCGCGGCGCTTGCTGACAGCGCGGGTCTCTCTCTCTTCGCTCTCCTGCGGCTCTTCGTCGCCGAGCTCGGCAAGCCGACGAACGAGGCGACGAACGAGGCCGCGCTGAGCCGCGCTGAGGCGGCCTGGAGGCTGCCGCCAGCGCGCAGGAATCGGCGCCGCCTCTCCGCGTGCCCCGAATCGACGGCGTCTTTGGTCGGCCGCCATTTGCCGCCGTCGCTGCTGCTGCCGTGAGGCCCCGCGCCGCCGCCATGGACATGGACGGGTGAGGAGGGGGAGGGCTGTGTGTGGGACTGTGACACGGGCTGTGTGTGAGACACCACACACGTGTGGTACGGGCTGTGTGTGAGACACCACACGTGTGGTACGGGCTGTGTGTGAGACTGTGGTACGGGCTGTGTGTGAGACACTGCACGTGTGGTACGGGCTGTGGGCGAGGCACCACTTATGTGGGCATGCGTGGAGATGTGCTGATATTATTTCGGGTTAATGGAGCGAACAAAACGGTACAAGTGTTTGTCCCAAAGAGAGCGAGAGAGAGATTTACTTCCCTGCCGTCCATAGGAATGTGGAATGTCCACCGCAGGCTCAGGAGCGCCAGAGCAGTGATGAGGCCCGCCCTACTACACCCATTGTTGGCGTGAGCTGCCACCGATCTCGTCTCTCGCCTCTCAGGGAATGGTGACAAATATCTTTCGTGATTAGCAGATCTCTCCTACAAATCTCCGGACTAGTGTTTCAATAGTTATAGGAGCATCGACTAATATTCGATCTGTGTGTTCACGATACTTGCATGAATCGCGTGCACGAGTTGATGTAATGGGTTGACGTGACCCATTGTCAGCCACGAGAGGCCGCTACATCCACTACTTTGGAAAACAAGTATTGATTCGTCAGTCAAGCTGACAGCTCAAGCGTTGCAAGTCATTAAATAGTGAGGCATGCGAATTGTTTCGCCAATGTTCAGGAGGCTAATGTTTCGGGCAGTTATCCTCTTTCAGAACCGGGGCTATTAACATTAACGTCAGCCTCTTACAGTTCTGTATAGATACCATCTGTTGTTATGCAGTGTTAGTGATACTAGTGGTGCGTGATTATGTTTGTACTGATGCCTATGCAGGCCATTAATTGTAGTTTTCTGATTTTTTTTTGTGCCATGTGTGTGTCTTAGCAATAGTCGATCAGATATGGGATCACCTGCTGGTTCAAAGGTAAGTAATTTCTACACCAGAGCTCTTGATTTGTAAAAGTCACGGAGTGTGTGTAACCCACATTGTAACGTATTAAAACAACAAGCGCAAAAGGTCATAATGGTCATTGGTGTAGATTTCACCACAGCCTGCCATGGTATCGTTTTTCTAGATGATACAGGACAAGTACACGTCTGTATTCGCTGCACGGTTGACGTCTGATGCGCGAGCTCCACGCCGTGACTTCCGCCAGCTGTAGTTCTGACCTTGCTGCTGCCCGTGCCATCGCACCTTGGCGACCACTTCCTTCTGCTCGATGCCATAGTTGTAAAGTGGGCACCCAGCCTTCGAGCTCTGCTCTTTTATGTATCCCACCATCCAGCTTCAGGTCTTCCTCCTAGGAGCTGATCTCGTGGCGACACTGCAGCACGTGTCTCTCCACGCATCTCTACACACACTTTTGCATTTGTTCCCAATTCTTTGTCGGTCATTTGTCCACCGTGTCATGGCAGGAAACATGCAGTGGCTGAACACCGTCTTCTTTAGACACGTTGATAAATGCTTTTCCTCACCAAATTTCAGCTTCCAAATCCTGCTCTTATTCTTTCACAATTATAATGCAGCGCCTGCCATTGTAGTTACAATTAATCCTCCAGTCTGGTGTATCTTGCGAAGAGATCCATGAGCCTTCCAATGGCCTCCGAGAACACGTGTTAAGTTGATCCGTGAATTCAAAGTGCTGTTTCTCGTTTATCTGTTTTGTACTCTTGTTGACATTTATGGGCCAGAAACTTCCATGGAATCAATTCTGAGCTGGAGAATTGTAAGACATTTCTTTGAAACGGAAGGCAATGATGGGGGGAGAATATAAAGTTAAATAGCCATGGGAGTGAATCTAGCCGAACACCGCACCACTTTCATGACCGATAAATAAAATAGATGTCTCATTGCCTCAGGGAACTCGACAAAATCATGCATTACTGACCTGGCACATGGGAAATCCCGAGATTGTTGTGTTTACACAATGAGAAGTCTGAATATTGAACCACTTATTGGCCCCGAAACTAAGTATTTGAGATCTAGTGCAGGTAATAGTGGTTTGAAATATATTTTAAATTGGGAGACATATACATACAAGATGGCTCAGAATAATGTTTGGAATTGCAAAGCTGTAAATTCATTCATCCTATTTCTGGTGTGAATATATCACGCAAGTGATGTAGGGAAGAGGGAAAGAGGTGGGAGAGAGATTGTGTGAGGACACAGTCAAGAGAATGCAATCTGTGTGCATATTCACCGTAATTGGGAAGTCGGCAAGGGGGTTGGAATTTTAACAGCAGTATCAGAATTCCAAAGAGGTGATGCAGAGCCCAGTCAGGTGTGAATGTTAAAACCCACAAAGGATTGTGGGCTTCCTAACCACATGTTTCACAGAGTAGCCGAGCAAGCAACATCCATGATCTTGTACAATAGGGTCATAGATTGCCCAAATTACTTCCAGTTGATTGCAGATTTGCGGATGATGATGTGTGGACTTGAGTAGGAGCTCCTCTCATTTGGGAATTGTGTCATCTATATTTGCTGCTGCCTCTACCAAGGATGATGGTTCAATTCGTTTACAATGGGTAATGTAATATGCTGTTTATTGCGATGTTATACGATAATAGATTGCCTTCAATGGGATTTTTTTAATGACTTGTGTTTGTTTCAGAGGGGACCGGATAATCTCTACTCTGCTAGTGCTCCTAAGAATGGCTCCACTGGTAAGGGTCAATGTGCCTAAATTTGATCGATTCAGTTTGTGTGGTCTCTTTTTTGCACCTGGGACAATCAGCCGTCTCTGTGTTACGATGCGATAGGGAGGCTGGCCTTGATACATCTCAGGGCCCATTGTTCATGTGTCAATCCACTGCTGGATGAGGACCACACCGCGCCGTACAGGTCGTGGGTATCGTTTGACATACGCGCGCTAGTCATTGCGGGTGGTGAAGGTAGGGAGCGTAGACAGAGCATACTACAGTACGATTCTAAATATTGCTGCACTAAAACATACAAACTATGTCATCAAAAGTGTGAATAATAACGAAGAGTAGACTTATTTTTTCGAATACTTTATTGACCAAACTAAGAGAATGGCTAAATGAAATCTATAGGCGAATTCGACTGGTTGTTGTCGTGAAGACTGAATTACCACTGCTGCCCTCCTCGAGCGTGTGTCTCCGCTTCCGTTGGCCCCTGTGCTGCCGTGGCCCTGCAGCCGAGGGCAGCGAGAGCAAGAAGTTCAAAGGGGACTCGAGCGACGAGCTGCCCTCCAAGGTGCTGCACATCCGCAAGCTGCCGGAGAACGCCACGGAGGCCGAGGTGGTGACGCTGGCGCTCCCTTTCGGCCGAGTCACCAACATCCTCATGCTGAAGGGCAAGAGCCAGGCGAGCGCTCCTCCATAACACCCCCACCCACGGCCGCCTTGCTCGGAGGCCCCCACCGCGAGGACTGCAAACGATTCGCTCCCCCTCGCAGTTTGATGAATTGTCGTTGTACACAAGAACATGCACTACATACACAAATTGAAACCAGTTGCTGCTTACGTGTGTGATTCGGTGCTTTTATTGTGAGCATGATAATTTGTTTATAATTAATGTATTGTTACAATGGCAATGGCCATGGTGTGTGATTTAAATGTTAGTTTGCATGTTTATCCTTGCACTCAGCGAGTAGAGGCTTTCTGTATTTGTAAGTGGAGTTTGAGAAGCTCATTTTTAAGGCAGTGTGGTTATCCAGCCAATGTCAACTTAGTGCCATTCCAGCCACACACACCATAGTTTACATTTCATATTTGGCGAAAAACTATTTCCCAATCCTCTCATTGCAATGAGAAGCAGCTCTCTGTGCTCAAGTGTCAATTGGAAGTATGTTTACAGATTTTTGCTTAATGACAAAGATTACTCATCGTCTACCTTAGATTATTATGACAGTGAATTTTTTTTACTGGCATTACAAGGCAGACCTATAATAACAAAAAAATCATTCCAGCGCTTCTGGTGGCGTGTCTCTTGCCACTAAGCTCACTGCGTTGTACCGAAGTCGAGGGCAGACGTTTGGCGCGTTTCACAAAGCGCAGACTCGTGACAGCGCGTGGGCCTCTCTCGCTGCGGCGCGTTCAGGCGTTCCTGGAGATGGCCTCGGAGGAGGCGGCCGTGGCGGCCGTGACGTTCTACAGCACGGACCCGCCCGTGCTGCGCAACCAGCCCGTCTACGTGCAGTACTCCACCTACAAGTCCCTCAAGACCGACAACTCCGCATACCAGGCGGTGAGCGATCGCGTCACTGTGCGGGGAGCGGTGCTGACGCGGTGTGACGCTTGCTAACACGCCGGGCCCGCAATACGGAATCAGAATGTTAATTTAGACCGGAGGAATCCGATGATCTATGAAGTTCTTTTTCACAGATGTAAAGTGGGGGTGGATCAGAAAGTTTCAACAACAAACAATACAAACACAATAGGAGTGCAAAATAGAGAAAAGGTAAGCAAGTCACTCTAAATAAATCTGAATACAGTATAAAAACACAAATTTCACAAGTGCATAAATTCCTGCCGATTTACGGAGGTCAAATTCGATATCCCCGCACAGCCGTCGAAACAATGGCCGAGTTTCTTAAATCGCCCGTGCCGCTGTCCACCCAGCGGTGTAAACGGGTGCGGCACGGTTAGTCTATCGGCAGGTTGCCTATGGTGGGGTCAAGTCTGAGCACTTCCACCTCTTCCATCACGTCGTGAAGAAGCTCCCGTCACATCGAGTGAAGCGTCGGCCATCATTCCAACAACACGTGGTACAGCCCGTATCAATAATGCTTAGACAGTGATTGGAACCTCATTGTACAGTTCTTTGTTAATCCACTGCTGGATGAGGACCTTTTCAAGCCACCTGGGTCATGGAGGTACATTGACTGTACTTTGCACTGGTCAGTGTGGTTGGTGAAGACGGCCTGCATCGTCGTTGGAGCATAGTACAGCACAACAATGGATTTTTCATAATACGGGTTTTTTCGGGTTAGATCGCGTAAAAATATATGTGTCGTTAAACCCGTCACCACCTGACACCGCCAATTAGTAAGGTTTGTCACGTAAACAGAACGTGCCACTTTGTCACTCGTACAGCACACCAGTGTGTTGGAGAGCAAAGTCACAACATTTACAATCCGAGTACGACATTTTGCCAGTAATTACAACTAGCTCCACTGCCTTCTGCTACAACATAGCCTCACAGTAGCCTATAACACCTATTCTATGGTTCCTTCGGTAAAGTCACGTAGATAGAAAAAATAAGAACAATACAAAAATTAAAAGAAAGTGAATAAAAAAATAAAAAATATCACGACGTTTCGATCGCAACAAAAGCAATCGTTATGCATGGTATTGGTCACCCATCCAAGCACTATCCCAGGTTGATGACATTGTGGGCCGAGTCGTTGAATAACATTTAAATGTGTTATTCATACGTCTCAAACTGACACCAACCCTTCACCTGTGATCCGATTGCGCGACTCACCTTAATGTGCACACGCGTGCCGGGAGCAGAAGGCCCAGGCGGCCATGATGGTGGCGAACGGCTCGGACAGCGAGGAGACCAACTCGGCTGCCCCCCAGAGCCCGATCCTGCACATCATCGTGGAGAACCTGCTCTACCCCATCACCCTGGAGGTCCTCCACCATGTGCGTACGCACGGCCGCCCACTCCCCTCGCCTGTGACCCGCGGCCGCTCCGCGCTAACTCTGTCCTAGCGCACACTCGGCTGGCTCGAGCAGTCGACAAACCTAACCACATCCTCAACTCTCAAAGCTCTTAGTGCAAAGCTATACTTCTAGAAATCATAGCGGATGTTTCTTCGGCGGAGATTTAGCCAGATTGTAAATTTGTCACTGATGACTTATTGAACAAGTGGAATCTGTCTGTTGTTGTCTTATTGCAGGTGTTTTCTAAGTACGGCACAGTCCTGAAAATCATAATTTTCAACAAAAACAGCCAGTATCAAGCCCTGATGCAGTTTGCGGATGCCAGTAACGCACATCAAGCTAAAACGGTGAGTAACTTTGTAACATTATCCAGGTCGTGTTAGTGCAGATAAGATGTTTACAAGAGTTGTTTTAAAAGTAGTTATCTGTCAACTTCCAGTGACGTTTCTCAGGCAAATCCTGGATGGAGTGTTCACCGGGAGATCTCTGAACGGAAATGTTTCGGTCTTATAAAACGATTCAAATATAAGCGTAAGCAATGTAATTACGAGAAACAAATACATGTCAAATAATCTAAACACAAAGCAGCGCCGTGTGAAATGGCAGCTGTGGCTAACTACGTGTCCACACCTCACAAATGCACACGTGCATCATCTAGAGATCCACATGCAATTACGGCAGTGGTTCCCCCTAACCGCTATCCACCTGCTAGGGTTTTTGGGAAACGAATCGCGTGCAAAACACTTCCCTCTGCCTGGTGGACCAGCAGGGCTTCACGTGCCACAGGTTGGGAACGGCTCACCTGGAGGGTGTTGAAATCCATGCGATGCTGTGTGTAAGGTCCGTCCACCGCACAGCTGTGCGGCCCGTGGTGGTAGTGGTGGCCGTGGTTGCGGCGGTGGCGGCCTGCGTTCACACGCGTTACGTCAGCGTCGCCCGAGCCGCATTGTGCGCGGCACCCCACGGCGTTTCTTTCTCTTGTCACCAGTTTGCCGCTGTTAAAGTACGAGTTGGGTCTTCGTGCGGTGCATGTGCGCCCGATGTGTGCTAGACACGTCCTCTGTGACTTGGAGAGCGCAGTTTAAAGTTAAGGATGGAGCTCTTCATGCGCACACAAGGTTTCTACTTGCGTACGCGAGACTTACGTGTACACACGTTCACAAAACCTCTGTGTGTGCGTGCGTGGGCGCTGTCCCATATTAATTTATCTTTTTTTGTGCTTACCCCATGCTCTCTCTGTCTGCCCTTAGTCCTCTTGTGTTTTATAGATCGTGTTGTAAGGGGCTTTGAGATGCATCGGCATTTAAGTACAAAATAAATGCAAATTCTGATCCTAAAGACAAAGCAGTTAGTGCTGCATTAAGGAGGTTAATCTTCCCAGTGAAGTCACTGTGTGCTTGACATTCACTTGAGAGCAGGTGATGGCGTTGGTAATGGTTATAGTGCATTTAGCGCTTCATGTAATGAAACGGTTATGGTGCAAACATTTAGAGAAGACGACAGTGAAGTGCAGATGTGTGGATCGTTTCGTGGAGAAAGGGAGCAGATCACATTGCCCTGTCGCCTGCCTACTGCTTCACTTTGAGATATCACATGGGAGTCGTTCCCATTGCTGGGAATTGGGCAATCCGGGAATGGGGGAGGCACAGCTGTGCATCATCTCCATCAGAACCACCATATTATGTAGAGCGCCACCTTAAACAAACGCCGACAACGCCAGCCATCGTAAAGCTGCCAAGAAGGGGCCATCCATTGCGTACGTATGCATGGAGGGGGGAGGGGGGTTAACCCAAATGCGTAGCTTGCGTATGGGGGGTCTACTGACGATGTGTGTACGCATAGGAAATGGGGGGGGGGGGTGAAGCCTCGATAATAATGCAGCCGGCGGTGGCCTATCTGTTTGCTTAAACACGTTAATATTATTAATCCTTGATCGTTTATGCGTGGATTAAATATTGGCCGTTCTATAGGATGCGGGGGGGGGGGGGGGGGGCGTCAAGCGTACGTACGCTGGTTGGGGGGGGATGTAAAAAGTATGCGTGCGTACAGGGAGGAGGGGAGGGGTCAAGTTTTGACAGATTTTTGCGTACGTACTAAATGGATGGCCCCTAAGTGTCGCATCACTAATGCTCAACACCAATTAAATAATCCCAGTCTTGACCATGTGCAGGTACGTGTTCTTTAAATGAAATAAGAACCCATTGAGACATTTCCTTTTGTGAAAGTGCCTGAGTTACACGCAGGAGTTCATGGGTAGGCTGGACTGCTCCGGCAGAGTAGTGGCGGCTTGGGAAACGGATACGTCCAGTCTGGTGGCATTATTGGAAGAGGACAACAGACTTAAATTTTGATTTAAAGCTTTCGTGACTGCAGGGATTCATATTCTTGGTTCTTTCGGTAAAGTCACGTAGAAGGGAAATAATAAAGTAATTGTTTTATGTTTATATTATTTTATTATTTCCTTTCTATGTGACTTTACCGAAAGAACCAAAAATATGACAACAGACTTCCGAGCCTGGAGGTCATAGAGGCCCGTTGTGTCAGGAAGGTTATGAGAGGTTCTATTTGTGGTATTTCCTGACCCTGAAGTCCTCTGAGGGCTCCAGCATTGTAATGGACATGGAATGGCTAAACGTGCATGTGAACACCGCAAAGTTCAAAATAGAGACCTTGGGGTCCATAAGGGCCGGCTGGCCGGCATAGATCTGAATGTTGCCTGCCTCAACACTCCAATAGTATCGTCTCACAAGAAGTTCCTTGTGTTTGACCAAGGGAAGACGGCTTTAGGTTGGTAGCACGACCTTGAAGCTAACACTTCCACTACGTTACGACTGCAGAGTTCTGGTTTTAGGTCTGGCTGATAATGTGACTGAGAAAAAGTTCTATTTTTGAATTGGTTGCATTGGTGACACCTGCAGGTAATTATTTTGTATTTTATATAAGTGGTGAAAAATTAATTTTCTGAAAGAAATCTACTTGCCAGTGTGCCTACAGAGGAACGTTTTGAGTCAATATAAAATAACTACACAACTTAACCGTAGGATGATAGTGTGGGCAGCATAATATCTGCGGTTGCTATGTTACTTAAAATTGGAAAATATTTTGTCAAAACGAGCAGCGTTGAGCATCGTTACGAAGCACTGGCCCGCATTTAAAAAGGCACCGCAGAGCCACTGCTGGGCAACATAATGCTGTTTGCCATCAAGAAAGTCTACACCTGCCATGCAAGACCACACCGATTAATCCCCGTACAGAGGGAATTGGGGGCAAAATGGCGATCCGAGCGCTCTGTCTGAAGCGGCCTGATGGTCTGCAGCCAGGATAGAGACCCACTCTGTGATGAGATGGCGCCCACATAGAGCAGGTTTGACATTTACAATTGATTGCAATACAACTCTGTTAGCGCATTGGGACTAGGAAGGGCACCCAATAATTTAATTTCTTGAGTGGAATTTAAACTTAAAATTGCAGCAGATTCATTGAGATCGTGGCAGTGAGTGACTTGCAAGTACACTTTTCAAGCGTTGGTTTTTTTGGCTTCACCTCGTGACGGGTTTGTGGGAATATCTAGATTGTGGGAAGAGTTTTGGTTTTTAAAGTCTGACCATATTTCCATCATTGATATTATTTTTATTGGTTTTTAGAGTTTTAATTTTGACTTATATTTGCATTAAATCCAGGGCTGTTCGAACTTGGAAATAATTTTCATTATACAGTAAAGTAATTGCAGAAACCAAGGCCACTAAGCACATGGCCAGGCCAGTCCGAGCACTGGTGAGTGGGTTTTGGCCCAGGCTTCCCCACAAGCCTCACAGTGCCAAGCCAACAGAGCCGTGTGACTACCTTGACCGGCAGCCTCGAGCTGCTTGACTACACATGCTTGACTGCAGCTGCTCGACTTGGTAGAGTTGGCAATTACTCAACCACCGTGGAGACTTGGCGAGGCTACAGGGCCTGCAAGTTGAGGGCTGCCCCTCTTCTTGGAGCACCTGCCGGTGGACTAATTATCCAGTGTCCCAGCTGTGGACCCTTCTCAGTTGCGGATAATCCATCGGGTGCTATTATGCAATTTTTACCCAGATGCCACCACGTGCAGTATGGGTAAGGAAAGGTGCTTTTTTACTAAAACAACTTAATCCCCCTGTCGGACCCTCGCGGCGAGCAGATGCTGGACGGGCAGAACATTTACAATGGCTGCTGCACGCTGCGCGTGGGCTTCTCGCGCCTCACCAACCTCAACGTCAAGTACAACAACGAGAAGAGCCGCGACCTCACTCGGCCCGACCTGCCGGCCGGCGAGGGCCAGGGCCCGTTCCCCCCGATGCGCGCACAAGGCAAGGAGACCTCCCTGCTCGGTATGTGTCCGCACCCGCAGCGTCCGTTGTTGCGTTGTGGCACCTCTTTATCGTTAAGGTTATGACCACCCTTGTTTAGCTAGGAAAGCCTCACTGAGTCGCAAGGCTATTGTTTTTCAGGAGGACCCTGCTATGTGTTTGATGTAGGAGGGGACGATCGCGATGTGTTTCGCAAAATAGTAATATGGGAGTAATTTTTTTTTTATTGGACCATGATGCCGGCACACATGGCCAACTCTTTTTCGGGATATGTCCCGTCCACTGTGAAGCAGACACCGTGTATTTTTTTGGTCAATACACTCTCAGTATTAACCAGGGCTGCCACCGGCTTGATTCGAAGACCTCTGCATCGAGCGGCAAGCGTGCTCCCACTGGGCTGTATCCCCGTCCCATGTGGCTGTGGTTCTCACGATAAACTAGGTATGTCACGATTCGTGAGTTATTCAATTTGTACGAAGGTCATTTGTAAGTGATGTGACAACATTACAGTTAGGATAATTGAGCAAACAGAAATGGCACAAACAAGGTGTAAAAAAATTGATATTTCAGTACGATGGTACAGATGAGACAGAAAAGTGCAGATTTTTAAACTGAATTGCAACCGGTGATTGCGACAATTTTATTTCTGTTTTGTTGAACAAAACGTTTGACGCCGACTAAACAGAGGGATTGATAAATATAATGAGAATTAGATCCTCTGGTGATGTACGCAATGTACGGGCCCGACCTCAAGGTTAGTGGATTAAAGGCACCGCCGCCACACCTGCGTCGTAATCACAATCTCGCGAGCTCTTCTGGGCCGCGTTTGTTTCCCATCTGCTGCGCGTTAACCCCAACGACCGGCTGCCACGCGGCGAGTAGCCGCGTTGCCGCCATAATTAGCCCCGCCGAGGTTCAGGGTGATCACATCGTTAAAAAGAAACTTCGCAATGGATGCTTAACCTAAAAACATTCGCGAGATTTCACAGCGCAGAGAAGGTTGTTCCAGCAGTTCGCCGTGTACCTTTCCAGGCGTGCGCGAGTGCAACGCTGCCATTCTGCGTAATCTCCTTGGTTCGCTTCACGGGAACAGCAATCATCGGCGTTGCTCAGCATCTGGCGAATTATCCTTCACGTAACATTTAGCTCCCCGATGCGTGTTTGAGTCGTGCCGCGTGTTGTTTGGACGCGCGCTAAGGCCTGAAGGACACGTCGGAGAGCCGTGCAGCACGTCCACGATGACCCGCGTGGCATTGTAATGGAACGTTTCGTTTCGATAAGCAATCTCTAGAAGAAAAAAACAATTTTGCTCATGAGCTGAGCCAAATTGTGTGGAGAGGAGGGACTCTCTCTGACTCAGGTCTGTTTTTAAAATAACATTTTGGTCTTTCAACCTTTCGGGCCCTTTGGAGCAAATGTTACAGACAGAGTTTGAACACGGAGGTAACAATGATGCTGAGAAATATTGGTCCCGACGGCCTTTACGCTGGTACCTCAAGATAGCAATATAAATTCCAATTATTTCGCTAGGAAATGCTCACCAGGTTGGTTTGTGCAAACACAATTTTAACCAATTCTGTAAACAAATATTCGTCTGAATGTGGGAGGAAACTGGAGAACCTGGAGAGAAAGTCCACCACTCACGCGAGAGCACCTCACAGCTCCACGCCAACAACGCCTGGCAAGCCCTGGTGCTCCCCAATCCAACAGCACTGACCAAGTGCAAATTCCACTTCGCTTCCGTAATCCGATGAGCATTGCGGCTGCCTGCAGAAGTGTGGGGAGGCCCAGGAGTGGATTTGCAAATGGCTGGACGTGTACATGACAGTAGTTATATTTTCAAAGTATGAACTCTTAGCCTTTAATGTTTCCGTGGCTGTTTATCCAATGAAACTACTCTGACCTCTTCCTTCGCAGTGCAACTGCTGAAGACGAAACATATCACAATTTTAAGTAATACCTCAAATTGTGCACTTTATCAGTTAAAACATTTTGCAGTGGTACACGTTGACACAAATTAATAATAAGAGCAATATGAAGGCTAGGTGAGTCAGAAGGAAATTATCAAAAATGTTTACATTCGGATTGTCCGAGCAATTGTGCATTTCTATAATAGAAAAATGGTTAAGAGGGAAGAGTTATTCACTCACTGCTTCAGGTCTGTGAAGTGTCGTGATGAAGGAGCAGGCTCCACATTAAGTATTGACCCTCGCCGTGTAGCACCGAGATGCCGTGGTGTGCTGGCGAGGGTTTAGGTGCGGTGCGGCTAAACTACTAGTGTGGTTTCACTTTGTATTGGCTGCTTGAGAAGCGTGGCCTTGGGCAGGACACGTCGCGAGAACGGATGATGGCCAATGGTCATGACTAACGACAGATTGGCAGCCAGAAGAAGGAGCGTGCCCGGCAGGACGACCACTGCGGAGATGAAGGCACGAGATTGGTTCATGTGCTGGATTTCGATGGATTGTTGTGTCCATTGCGAGACCGAGGGATGGCGATGGCTTAAGAAGGCATTTATCCAGAAGTAGATGGATCTTGGCTGCTGCTGAAGATTCTAATAGTTTTGTAATTTAAACATTTAATTTGAAGAAATTTTCCATCAGTTTTGACCATCCAGTCTACAAGGCTCCACTGCTTCCAATTTTATTAAGAATGAAAAGTATGTCCCGGCATTAAAGAACCACTCATTTTATCTTTCTCAGAGCCGCACTCGACGGAATAACCGCCGTTCTGGCAGAAAATAGCCTTGGCAAGCTTCCCTGCGGTGCAAGGGAAGAGGTTTCACCACGCGAACAGCAGCGTTCAATTCGGCCGCTTTCTGTGCGATGGAGCTCACAGTAGTGGGTGGGTTGATGCAGAGACGGAACATGGAAGGGCGCAATTTCCCCACAAATCCAAACCCACATTTCAGCCAGGTGGAAAGGAAGATTCTGCCTGCATGCACGCGTGTAGCTTGGCAGGAAAAGAGTTCCAGGTGGTAATGTCCCCCACTCTGTTTCTCTGCAGGTAACCCAGCCCTCATTCACGGAGGCTTCCCCAACATGTCCCAGTCTGCAGGTCGGTTCCCCCTGCTTTTGTGTGCCGCATGCATTTCCGTCAGATGAGGTTGCAACTCCATATCCATGCCGATTGCATCGCAGAAATTTGCGATCACTTTCTGCGTTAAATTTTTTGAGGACAGAGATGTCCCTGACCGTTAGAGCTAAGTCATTCTCATACGTTCATTCACAATAAAGGTTTTATGGGTTAGATCAAGTAAATATAAATGTGTCGTTAACCCATCACCACCCGACATAACAAATTAGTAAGGTTTGTCACGTAAACACAACGCGCCAATTACTACTTTAGCAGACTGGTGTGTTGGAGAGTAAACCCACAACATTTACAATTTCAGTACGACATTTGGCTGGTCATTACAACCAGCTTCTTCAGGCGATTTGCCATCATTGTGAATAAATCTGCGTGTTTTGGTCCCATTCAGATATTCATCATTTGGGCTTCTCCACTTCCTATAATTCCTTCCCTTAAAAAACCCAAAGTATTCATTAATGAGCTCTGGTAGACACTCGCGTTACTCATTTCTCACTCCAATCATCCTCTCATCTCTGCACCTTAACCTGGTTTTACATTGGGCACCCGTTATGATGCTGTAACAGATCGTAGCCCGTTAACTCTGATCTTTTAGTGAGCTTTGTTACCTAGCTTGTTGGCAGTTGGCGCAGTAAGTGTAAGTGGGGATTCACACCTTACCTACTCCATTGGTAATAATTGCACGGTACGTTGGAAACCCGTTGACTGTTGACACGTCTTCACTTCTGCAGTGAACCCCTGTAACCTAGTTCTGGCCCTAATAATACCCCGTTACGTCCCAAGAGACACAAGCCTTATTCTTGGGTCTTTCGGTAAAGTCACGTAGATAGGTTCAAATAATTTTTTTTTAAATAACAAAAAGCATGTTATTTTCTTTGAACCTATTTACTTGACTTTATTGAAAGACCCAAGAATATGAATTCCTGCAGTCACGAAAGCTATAAGTCAACACAAGCCCTGCTGCAATGTTTCCTTTTTCAACACTCACCGGCCATGGGTAAAAATAACCGCTACTTTTCAATTTCACTAGCTGCTCTTCGTGAATGATTTGAATGCTTTAACAATGATTTGTTCCGAATCCCATAGTTTCAAAGCGAGCGTGTCAAAGGCAACCAGAGCACAATGATTTATGCCGGCCTGTTATTTGTTTATATTTTTTAATGCGATTTTAATGATGCAACAGCTGTTGTGTTTTTACACTGTACACTTATGCCACAAATAGTCTGCACTGTGTTGTACTCGTTACAGTGCAGAACAATGCATTTGTCAACTAATTGTTTATCTGCACCTGAAACAAATAACTGTTTTAGTAAGTTGGATTGAGAAAGATAGGGTTGCATTGCTTTCTCTCCTTTGTTTATCTCAAAGTGAAGTGAAGTTTCTCCGTGCTCAGACTAGTATGGGTTGCACACATCTGCATTGAAGCAATTGGGCAGCGCTGGAAATTCCACATTCCCATAATGGGGGCCAGTCTTTCGATACGACAACCACCGATAACCTTGCTAAAGTTGGTCCTCATTTCGCTGGCCCAGGATAACTAATACGTGATTTGGTGATGCTGCGTTGGCAGCGGTGCACACGCACATTTAACATACGCAAAAACTCAACACGCTCGTCAACAACATTGCCTTTGTGTTTAAGGCCGTGTTGTTGTTGACGGTGATGAGTGTGTTGCGTTTTTCAGGATCACTAATTGGCCGAGTCAAAACCGGCGTGGAATTGGACTCGCAGACTTCCAACTGTGAGTCCATCGCGCCACCTCGCTGGATGAACCTCGTTATGTATGCGTCTCCTACGTTGTGTTTCACGTCCAGTGCACACGAGCCTGCTTTACGTTGCCAGCTGTGGCATCGCGCTTCCCCGTGCGCCCGCTGTCCCTCGTGGCGTCCACCCTTGGGTCTCCGCGGAGTTTGAGGTGGCGTCGAGCAAGGGCCTAAATTCTCTCGGCACTAATTACTAACATCTCTTTCTCATGCAGATTTAAACCCGCGGCATTCTCAAAACTACTTCCCCCATTCTCCGGGTGAGTGCGGCAGACGGCTCCATCACGCTGTCGCTAAAATCACGCTGTCACAGCGCCTCTGTGTTGAGACAATTCCTCACCGTCATCGTCACGATTTGGTGCGTGCACTTCATCTGTTTTACGCATTGTTACGTTCTAACTATTCAAATGAAATAGCACAGGGAGCGAGAGTTTTTGCTAAACAGTTAATGTTAGCGTGGTGAGTGTACAGAAATAATGTTAGCGGTGTGCGTTTAGTACCGGTGGCATGATGCGTCGCATCGGCAATTAATGTTGATTCTCGAGCGTACGATACAGGCATGGAATCGCAGTGTATGAATTAGTTGTTTTATATTCGGATATGTTTTAACTGTTTTGTTCATGTGACATTCTCCAGCCCATCAGATGCAGCTCCACTCACTAAAGGTGTTAAAAAAGGTTACAACCATTTTGTGTTTTTTCATTTTCGACAAAGCCAACCTAGAGTAACAGCACTAGGATACAAGATGTTTCTGCATCGGTATAGACGAATGGATCTGAATATTGTACTGCCATTGAAAGCTCGTGGGCTTTGAGCCTTACTCTGCGCTGTGTGCGCGCCTACATTCTCAGAGCTGCCACGTGGCAGTGCTGTCCCTGTTGCTGTGCAACAGCACCACCAGCCGCTCTCATCAGGAACTGATAGCAGGCAGAGGAGCGTTGATTCACGGCGTCCCGTGTTGTTGGCTGAAACGTGCGTTGGTAAAACGTGCGTCCGTAAAACGTGTGTCGGCAGGTCGGCGCTCTCCTGTATACTCAAGTGGCGTAGCTACTTGTTGTTGCTGAGAGGTTCGTGGTTTAAATCCAGCGGGCTACCTTGGTAATTCCTGTAAAATGTACGTGCTGTCTGCTTCACAATGGATGCTTAAGATCCCCTGATGTCATTCCAAATAAGTAGTCCTTTTTGTGCTGGTTTCATGGTCCACATTTGCCATATTCGAACAATTACACTGCAAATCATTCAATTGGAACTGCTGTTTGCTTACCAGGTCAGGTATTGAGTCAACTCTGCCGCACAGAGACGGCTGGCACTCGGGGTGCCCTTTCAAATGGTTGAGCTGAGACGTGGATGCACGTCGCTTATCACGTGTGAGGCGCTCTGAGGCTCCCCTGTGTGTAGAAGGGGCGGCTCTTATCGAACGCAAATCACGATTGTGATCGTGGCTGTGTTTGGCTGCTGCGGACACAGCGGCTCCCCCGTCCCATATGCGTGGCAAGCGTGGCAAGCGTGGCCGTTCACTCGTTCACTGGGACGTGGCCATGAGCCGTTGAGTCACGCTCGGCACAGAGAGGGATCGCCCCCTGTAGAGCTCGCTCAGTGTGGTTCAGGTCAAGGTTCGGGTTGGATGTTTTCACACAAATTACTTCAGTGTTGTCATTCACTGGAGTGGAGATCTTAGAATAGATGTTTTTTTTGCATGGTTTAGAGACTGAAGTTGATGTGAATAAGATCTAAGAGCATTAAGCATTCTGGACAATGTGTAAAATAGATAAGCGGACGATGTTTTCAGCAAACAGCTGTCTCTCCACGTAATTCAAAGTAATTATTACAACCTGTCGGTTCTTGACATCAGTGTGTAGATACACGTACACCGCTGTGCATTCACTGCTGGATGAAGGCCCCCGCACACTGTGCGAGTCACGGGGATTGTTTGACCATACTTCACCACGCTGGTAGGCGCGTGCTGGTGTTGGGCAGGTGGAGGGCAGCAAGATTGGGTGAATGGCGTTGTAGGAATGTGCATCTCACTAATGCACTTTGGAAACTCGCCCTTCTGTTTACCGCTTGTTCTGTCGAAGGCCAACGTGAACTCTAGGTCACGCTTTCTCCAACAACATTTTCCAGTTTCATTCAATCCCTGTTAGCTTGCCAAGGACGGTTCTGCTTCAGTAAAGCCCTTAATCTTCTACCCGGAGACATCCCATTCACCAGCATCAGTCTTCTAAACCGTGTGTAACAAAGGGACCCAGGCTGCTCGACAGAGTTGTTCCCTGCAGGGGCTGCAGAGTGAACGCCGTGCCCTGCACCCCGGCAGATTGCAGGGCACGGTCGTCAGATGTTAACTACCTCGCCTGGTATGCAGGCGCTGTATATTTGGAGTTTATACGTCTCTCTTCCCGTGGTTACGTGGATTTTTCTCTGGGTTCTCTCCACATTTAGAAACATGCGTTGAGAGTATTTGGCTGCTATGAATTTCCACCACTTTGTTGAGCTATTATATGTAGCCGGGTCTCTTCTGAAAAAGAGCTAAATATCTCAGTGGGCCCTTACCTGTGCCGTTTAGTTTTAGATCAGTGTATTCGCTATTAGGGGTATGATGCTGCACCGATTAATTGATTCATGTCCATGTGTGTAAGAATCAACGTTGCCCTGTCAGTATGCGTTGTATGGGATGATGCTTACGTGGTGTAAATGGTTAGCGCACTGGACTTGCAATGCAGAGGTCGCCGATTCTATCCAATCTCCCGGTACGGCAGTTGAAACAACTCGCAGGCTTCTAAACCCCCCCGCCCCCTAACTGCCTCTGGTAGGTCGTGCGTGGTGGGGTAAAGTGTGGCTACTCTCAGCTCTTTCAAGGCATCTTGTCAGCGTGGAATAGCAGACCAAATTTCCTCTGGAATGGCTTTGTTTTGCAGGCCCTTTTGCCAACAGTAGTGCGAGCGGGCAATTGCAGGGCTGCTCCCTTGCCACCCTTTTATTTGTTGAGTGTAACGAGTTCATGAGAGTCCTGCATCCACTAGAGGCCGCTGCTTTCACAAACTGTTAAAAAAGGATCGATTATTCAGTTGAATTGCCATCGTGATCGTCGTCATTTAATTGGCTTGCGATGGGAGGCGAAATAACGAGAGCGGTGATGAGTAACTCACCAGCCAGGCGGCTCAGCGGTATGGGGAGCTGCTCGCAATCAGAAGGTTACGGGTTCAAATCCTGATTGGGGGGTTGACTTGGCCCATCATCCCTTCATGGTCGATAAATGTAGTGTTTGTCTTGAACTTAGACGAATCTCTGCCACAGGAATGGGGAATTTCCACCGCTGGCTCAGGGCTGTAAACAGAAGATGAGTACCAATGCCTCAATGCTCATTTCAGCAGGAAATCGCTTTGACCTTTGACTTTTAGTTACTGCCCTTGTGGCTGTGGGTAGCACCCACCCAGAGTCCAGAGACATTTGTAAATTCTGCTCGTAATTGGCAAGAAGCCTGCGGCTAGGTTTTTAACTACATTTTGGACATGGTGTATTTTTTATGCAGCGTTGCTGGAGGCATGTAAAAAATTAAAAGTAATGCGGCTGTGAAATGGGTGGTTAAAAAATAGCCTCCCAGGTGGCGAGGCCTGTCATCCATTAAGGCATGAAAATGGGAATTCACAGTCTAACAATTACTCAAATATAATGTGTTTTTATAGCAGGCATCGCCGCCTCCTGCGAACACTTGGCAGGACACTCCTGAACGAGTCATGAGACTCAGTAAGGCTTCCTTGGTAAACAAGAGTAATCATGATAGAAAAAAGAAGACTTTATCCTTTTGAAAAAAAGGCTTTACCATTTTTTAAATTATCTTATTACTCGCAAAAGGGTCCTGTAGATATAAGCTTAATAAGAATGACATCTACACTGGACCCTGAGTAACGTTTTGCACCACCACACATTTTGAAAAATAGAAACACGCCTTGGTTTGGCCAGGCGTGCACCCTGACCTCTCTGCTCGTTTGCCTGCACTGGGTGAGCACGTTTAATCAACTGAACATCGTTCACATTACACCGCAACCGTTCTCGTGCAACGTCCTCACAAATGCAATACATCCGCGCGTTTGTGCGTGCGCTGACACATTGAGAAAATGTTCACGTTCGCGGATGACGCACGCGCACTTACGGAGGGCGATGGTTTTCATGGAAACGGCGCACAAATTATTTATTTTCCTTTTTACTCTTAGCGGGGAGAGGCGTTCGGCTTTAATCATCGTGTCGGTGCAAAACCCATGGTCAGCCTGCTCCGCGCCAGCAATGCGGGGTGCCGAGCCAAGGCGGCTTAACAGAGGCCCCCCTTGAATTTATACGGCGACGCTGCGGATCCCGTCGTTACTCATCACCCGCAAGCCCCGGGCCGTGCAAACGCAGAATGTGCTCAGATCACGCAGGGGAGGCCGCCTCCCTGCCACGGGAGACACGTCAAGGGATTAACGTTTCCTCTGCCCTTACTCCATCATTGCATTCTGGTCACACACTCAATTTCGATCGTCAAACACCGCGCGGGGGTGGGGTGGGGGGTGGGGGGATCCTTATCACACTGCCCCAAGCCCCCAGCCCCAGCAAAGCTTCTCCCAGCTGTCCGCCAGCCCGGGTTGTTTTCACCGTCCCAACTCTGCTTGTAATTTAGTCGTAAACACCGCAGCGTGTCCTGGTTAAGCGATTAGCGGTAATAACTAAGCTCATATTTCCGTGGCCACGCGAATTTATGTTTGGCGTCGCGTCTCCGCCGCCTCTTTCCAACGCGCACGTCCCGGGGACGCCGCTTGCTCCGTGTTCGTGGGCGCAGGAGGCGAGCGTGCGGCGAGCGTGCGGCGATCAAAACAAGCCCCAGGTTAACCCCCGGAGCGGGCCGCGGGCTCTTGACCACGGGCGGAGGACATGCGAGGCCACGGCTGGCGGAGACGCCCTCGCGAGGCTCGAGTAGAGTCGGCGGCATTGCGCTGCGGTGAAAGTCAACCCGGGATAATAAGGTCTTCCGTGATCGTTGGTCGACGACACTGCCGACAAGGAAAACAATATCTGATTGGCAACGTTTCAGGCAATGGCCCTTCTTCACAGCGGAATCCAATCTGGACTGGGAAGCTGCAGTTTTACCTTAGAATTAACTCCCCTCCGACGCGTTCTGGGGCGCGCAGCACGTGCCGTTTTTCGGCATGAAGTCCGAGGTTTCTCTCAACGTGCTCACTCGAGGTGGTGAAGAAGAAGACTCGGCGGTCAGCGCGTGGAGCAGACCCGCCACACACGGGAGTTTAGCTGCCACATTTTGCTGTGGTCTAACCGGAACGCGAGAGAGCCCGTCGGGTCACGGATTGACTTGCGTGTTGCAAGCGTGCCTCGGCAGGCGTTGCCTGCGCGGGTCAAGGAAGGGCGCGCGCTCCGTGTTTGAACGCAAAAGAACCCGGTGCCATTTAGAGTCTCTGTGAGTCCAGCAGGGACTGCTGCTCCCAACCGGGGCCACGATGCCGCGTGCAGCAGCTTGCGGCGGGCTGCTCTCTGGCGTCGGGGCGCGCGTCACGGCGTCACGGCACCTCCGATTAGCACGGTTGGCTACGTAGAGTGCGAAAGAAGTTCAACGTACATACAGTTAAACATACGGAGTCACGGCATTGCGGCGTTACGGTGCGCTGGGAAAATTTAAAGGCGTTGGAAAGTTTCCAGCAGATGTTCAAATCTGAGAAATAAGAGAGAACCCAACGGTGTGGATATGAGACACCTGACTGGCGATCGTCAAGGATGTTGATCATGAGTGATGTTTTTAATTAGCGTTACCCTCATTTATACCGTGTTGTTTGGCAAAATTACATTTTCATTAATATATCAGTCGGTTTATATTGAATTTTAATTGGTCGTGCATTTATTTTTTAATGCAAATTAGTTTTCCAGATACTGAATAATTGCTCGACCCTTTCTGAGATACCTTGGCATGTAATTAAGGCTCCCTCTTATGATAATGATTTAGTTTTTTAATTGATATTTCTACTGCACCTTTCAGCATGAAAACACATAGCACCTTGCCTTATAGTCACACATCCTGGATACATATTCAATCACTGACCATGCACACACTTACGTGCAATTCTCAGATGTAAAGTTCATTACAAAAGCCCCGTTTTTCAGGGCTTCTCTGTAACACCAGACACGTGCCAGTGAATCATCAAAGTTGTGATGCACACACAAGGTACGTCACCAGTGCTAGCGGGATTGGTTTGTCGGACTGCCAGCAGATAAGAGGGCTCCTCCTCGCACAGTCCGACTTGTGGTGCTTTCAGCAAAGAATCATCCTGCAGGTGCATCCAAGTTTTGTCATTTATGTGGGGCGCGGTAGTGTCGCGGTTAGCGCATTGCGCTGCGGAGCTGATGACCCAAGTTCAATTCCAGCTCACGTCCACCACCAGCGATGATTATCCGAACCGGTCCTGGCTCTCCCCTAGGTTGACTCCGCCTTAATTGAGAACCTGGTGTGCTACGTAAACTTCGCCATTGGTGTAGTGCTGGCCGCCCATCCCCTCGTATGCTGCTCCGGCCTTCATAGGCGCTCGCTAACAGCGCTTGCCCCAACAGTCTATTTGGCCATGGGGGGGATCCTTGTACGATGACACGACGCGTGATGGCGTGTGTGTGCCCGTGTTGTGTCTGCGTGCTCCCAGGCTTGCCGAGCGGCGTTGGCGGGAGGCTGCCCGGTGGCCTCCCTGGTGGCATGGGCTCCTCCTTCGGCTTCCCGGGCATGATGGGGCCGCGCCTGGGCCTGCCCCCGCCCACGCCATCCAGAGGCGGCGGCGGCGGCGGCGGCGGTGGCGGCGGGATGCCGGGCCTCCCCGTCAACTCCCCAGTGCTGCTGACGAGCAACCTCAATGCCGAGGTCCCGCCGATTCTCTCGCGCCGCCCCCCCGGTGGCGTATCCACGACGGGGCCCGCGCCGTGGCCCCCCCCCCTCCCCGCCCGGGGCTCCGGTTGCGTGGGGGCCCCTGGATAGACTCTGCCCACCCGTGGGTTTGTTCCCTCCCGGCAGCCAGCTCTGCCCCCCTAGGGGTCGGTAGTGGAACGGAGAAAGCGACTCGCGGCAGAGTTCCTATGCCCCAGCGGTTTGGCTGTGACCACCGAACTGAGGAAGCCCGTATGTTATGCCTTAATGGCAACACTCTCGGAAGTAAAGTTTTTTTGTGTCAAGTCTTAGTACGGTCAAATAGTTTTAGGCCCTAAGACATCATGGAAATAACCCCTGCTACCTTGCAAGATCTGCGAGTACACACACACATGTGGCTGATCAAGGGAACATTGCAGACACATCACTGAGTGAAAACACTCACAAATTGGCCAATATCAGACAGCAGAGTATGGGGAGGGATTTGGTGCCGGCTCCTCCTCGTGACCATCTCACCACCACCTCACCACCTCACCACCTCACCACCATCTCACCACCTCACCACCATCTCACCACCACCTTACCACCACCACCTCACCACCACCCCACCACCCCACCTCGCCACCACCTCACCACCATCTCACCACCTCACCACCATCTCACCACCACCTCACCACCACCTCACCACCACCTCACCACCACCTCACCACCACCTCACCTCACCACCACCTCACCACCACCTCACCACCTCACCACCATCTCACCACCTCACCACCATCTCACCACCACCTTACCACCACCACCTCACCACCACCTCACCACCACCCCACCACCCCACCTCGCCACCACCTCACCACCATCTCACCACCTCACCACCATCTCACCACCTCACCACCATCTCACCACCATCTCACCACCACCTCACCACCACCTCACCACCACCTCACCTCACCACCACCTCACCACCACCTCACCACCTCACCACCATCTCACCACCTCACCACCATCTCACCACCACCTTACCACCACCACCTCACCACCACCTCACCACCACCCCACCACCCCACCTCGCCACCACCTCACCACCATCTCACCACCTCACCACCATCTCACCACCATCTCACCACCACCTCACCACCACCTCACCACCACCTCACCACCACCTCACCTCACCACCACCTCACCACCACCTCACCACCACTGTGTAGCCGCTGCTACCTTCCCCCTGGTCTGGCTCCTCCTGCTAGTGCCTCTGAGTCGTTCTGTTCCAGAGCGAGCGAGTCCAGCGGCACCTTACGAGTTGAACTTATTATTAGAACTATACGGTAGTAAAGTAAAACTTCCATTTCACGTGAATTGTGAACTGGAAGTTTTGAGTTCCGTTCATAGCCACCTTTCCATCCTAATACCACAAACTATGGAGGCTATTGCATCCTGACATGCAGACGTGCATCTTGGTTCGCGCCCCGCGCCATGAACCCGCCAACTCGAGTTCGATTCCCGGCCACGGCTAACATCGGTGGCGAGTGACATCAGAACCGGTTCTGGCCTCCTCACCCGAGCCTTCACCAACCCGCACTGACCAGCGTGGTGAAGTATGGTCCAAAAAACGTCCATGACCAACAATGCGTGGAGGGATGCCTTCTTCCATTGGTTTTGGACTGTAATGGTTATGCACATTTAGGATATGTGTGTGTATATACGGCAGATTCCAAGGTATTGTAGGGTGTGTTCCCTTGATGTCCTTTGGCATATTTTATTTCGTCCCAGGGCAGCACATATTCTTTTGCAGTTGGCCGAGCTTCTCATCTGCTGGGGAGGATACTCTTGTGGTTGTAAAGTCATTGGTTCTTTACAAGTAGTTGTTTTATCGTATGTAAGAACAGGCACATATGAGCTGTCAATCCTGACAGTGTTGCCGTTAAACTTTACAGGCAAAGTCCTTGTTAAATTTCCCCATCAAAGCAACTTGCTTGACACTGAACATTCTAAGGGGGTGTCTTTGCTGCTTGTTAATGAGTCACCGTGTGTATGTGTGTGCTGCATGTGGAGGCGGTTTTGATTTTACAGGAATGTTGTGCTCTTGCGTTGTTGTTATTATGATTCTTACGTTGTTTTAATTAACACTCCAATCTAGCTCCGGCAGCATTTTGTTTGAATGCGGCTCTTTTTGTTCACCATAACAAGCTGAAGGTGCAGTGAGTGTTTCGAGTTAACCTCACGAGTTTGTCAGCGTGTTCACGTGGAGCAGTGCCGCACAACTCGGGAGTAGTTTTTTGTACAACGATGAATTCTAGAACTTGAAAATTGCGAGGATTGCATTGGCAGTGGTGCTGCGTGAGCGCCAACAGAAACATTCGCCACGTGCGCTCATCACGCCGCCTTGTGACAGAAACATGCACTCCAATTGGGCAAAGTTTTGGGCGATGGGCCTTCGTCTCGAAGCCATGGGTTGTGGGAAAAACCCGTTGAACAACGCCGTTTTCAGTTTACATGAGAACAGTTTTCCATGAGTGGACATGGAATCCTTCAAAAGCACAAAATACCCATATAAACTGGCTTAAATTACAGGTAGAGTTAAAACGGCTGATTTAATATCAATGTAATCCTTATTTTCTTTTAAGTAAGTCATTCAAATATATTTGCAGATCAACTGCATTTGCTTTGTAAGCAGAATTATAGAGTCAACCGTAATCTAAAATGTATAGAGAATTTAGTCGATCAGCCGTTACAGTTGTTACGGCATTTTTACCTTTGTCAAATCTTACCGGACAATAAAATATCTTCAGATGTTAATGATTGCCCACTTATAACTTCACGCAGGAGTAGACCTTTTATAGCCATTGCAAAATATTACTTGCCATAATACATTCCTTCGGCACCGTTTGATGATTTTATCCCCACCATTTTAGTATCCACGCGTGGGAAGTTGTTCATGTGCCAGCACAATATAATCATTTGTTCATTCTCTTAAAACATCCACCGAGGGTGTGTAGTGCGTGTAGGCCCCGCCGTGGTGCGACGGGCGATCTCCCAACTCCGAGTTGGCTGATCTGTCCTCGCCGAGCGGCACAGCGGCAGCGCTGTCGCCGCTTGTCCCAGAGGTTCTTCTTTCCGTGACGCTACGCGCTGCCAGCTGCCGTGACGCTACGCGCTGCCAGCTTCACGCACGGTGGACGTCAAGGACCCCTTGACATTCGCAAGATTTGGCCATTGCGTGCCGGCATCGGGGGCCAGATTTGACAAATTATCCGCAAATGCCTTAACATTGCTGAATTGGGATTATGCATGACAATTAAGTTAAACTTATCCTGGTCTCTTGAATTCTCACCTCGTTAAACAAAATGAATTGGGCTGCGAAGAGAAGGGTATTTTCCCGTGATCTCAGGCGAGTGTGTGTTTCTGTGAAAAGGCAGCGCTGCTTTGGAATTCTTTCCAAAGCCCAAAATCCTCTTTTATCGATATTGGGCGAGTACATTTTAATGCAGCCCATTTGAATCTGTCAAGGAGCTTGCGATTTACTGTTTTTAAAACTCGCTCGCTCTCTACACCTTCACGTAACCCCTTTGACTTGCTGACAGGGCCATGCTCACATGCTGACCTGTGGAGCTGTAGATTGGCATGGCTTCACTTTGTCTCCTATCGCACGTCTGAAACCTCCAATGTCCATTCTGCCCTTGTCTTTCTCTGCATTACTCTTTGCCTTTTCTGATCTCTGTTTCCCTCAGTTTGGCTTCCACAAATTCTTAGAAACACCCGAAGCCGTAGGGCAAATGTGCAACATTTTCCGCAAACACAAAAAGCCAGCGCTCGGGATTTTTCCGTAAAAACTTCGATTGCAACGTTACGGACTTACCAAAGGGAAGATTTATGTACGTCAAAAAATACAAAATACATTACATTTGAGTTACTTCCATTTGACATTAGCTTAATTCACAACATTGGTTTTTCAAAGAAACGCAAAATATACCTAATGTGATATGAAGCTAAACTTAAATCAAATGTATCCATTACATTGCTAGTCTGGCCCTTGCTATACCACAGTCTGACTCTTACAAAACTTGTTACTTTAACGAATCGGCCGCCCAAGTTAATTTCGGTGAACACTTCAACCAAAGCCAAAACCCACGACGCGCGAGGTTTGTACGTGCATGGTCTTTCCTTCACTCGTCCTGCCGATTGATGATTTTACTTCTGGTTTCTGCTGTATCTGTTGGCCTGCGCCAAAATCTAACCACATTCTACCGATCTGATGCATCTTCTCTTCTTGCGCTCTCTCTCTCTCTGTGTCTCTCTGTCTGCTCTCTCTGGCTCTTTCTCTCTCTCTTCTTGCCCTGCCCAGCCACAGCGGCCTCGCCTCTTCTGTCTACGACCTTCAAAACTGCATCTCTGTGCTAATCTAGGAGCGGTTGTCCTCATTCCCTGCCCCCTCCTCGCCGGCTCCTCGCCGCGGTCGCGAGCCACGCCGCTGTCGTCGGTGCCCTCTCCTCTCCTCCTCCTCCTCCTCACCCCGGCTGATCTTTGTTTTCCTGTTTTTTGGATGGCTCCCTCAATCCCTCCCTCCTCCTCCTCCTCCCTTCCCCTCCTCCCCTCCTGCCTCCATCCAAAGCCTGCATGTCACGCACCGTGCCGCTTCCCTTCTTGCTCCAAGTTCCCGTTGTTGCTCCCCGTCATGGCTTCCCTCTCTCCTCATCTTTCTCTTCCCCTCACTGCCTCCGCTCCTCCAGCGGTCTTTCTTTCCATGCCTCTGCCCCCACCCCTCGTGCTTCCTCTCATCCCCTTGAGCTCCATGCCTCTCCCTCTCTCTTCTCTCTCTCTTCTCTCAACTCCCTGCCTCCCGCTTGCTATCCCCACCCCCCTTCTCCACCCTGGCTCCGCGCTGCTCCATTGCTTCCTCTCCTTTCTGCCCCTTCTCCTCCTGCCCTCCTCTACTCGAGGCTGCTTTCCTGCATCCATATCTTCTTCCTTTTTACGTCGCTTCATGTTTTTATCATCATGTCCTTGTTCCTTCCCTCCCCCTCCTCCCCTCCCTCTCTCTCCCTCCCTCCCTCCCTCCATCCCTTCCCCTACCCGCACCTGCCATTCTGTGGACACGACTGTGGCTTGCGTGTGGCTGCGCTCTGCCCGCTCTATCTTGCCGACTCGACCGCCTCCTCCTCCTCCTCTCTCTAGGCGGTTACGCCTCAAAGGCTCTTTAATCTGTTCGGTATGTCCTTGCCTCTACGTGCCCTGCATCCAACCTCACCTGGGGGTGATACACTCGTTCTTTAACGCCTTCACCACGGCTCGTGTAGCTTCCTCGGGATTTGGTTAAGTTTTTTTTCTCGATCCAGATATTAAAAGGTACAAAAGCGGCCCTTGTAAAAATAAATGCTTGGTGCTCCAGTTTACAAATCCTGCGAGCACGCAGGTGAATTAATGAAAAAAAAGGAGAGAATTCGACGCCTGCGAATTGGCAAGAGGAATGTATCCGTCGTGGTGCCGGGTCGCTGGCACCTACCAGAATACCCTGAGGGTACCGAGCCCCGTTCCTCTGTGGAGTTGCGCGCCTCCTAGCTGTGCGTGCAGCGCACCAGCTCGTGCCCAAGAGGGAGTGCTTGCGCACGTTCGCCATCCGCCTCCGAACCCAGATCACCCCAATGGACGGATGTGTGATTAATCTCAGAGCCCATCGCTGCGGTTTGACGTTGAGACGTGACCCGGGCGGTCTGCGCTCCCGTGAGGGAGGCTCGCGGATGTAAGAGGCCGCCGCAACGGCTGCGTGACAAACTGCCGAGGGCGCCAAAATTTCCAAACCAATTTTCTCCACAGTTGCCCGTTCGAGGCTGGGATTGATTGGGGCCTCGCCACGAGCAACGCGGAATTTGTAACAGCTGAGCCGCCCCTGTGCAAAGGCACGGGACGCTTATTAAATAAGCGTTTATAGATGCCACTCATTGGGAACGTTTGTGAAGGCCACAACGGTTTGCCGAATGTGGCTGGCACATTGAGGTCCACGGCCGCGGAGGCTGCGGTGTTGGTGAAGGAGTTAAAGTTTCCCGGTGGTCGTGTCTCATCTGTTCATCGCAGATGCATTCATTGTGCTGCTAAGTACCACGGCGTGTTTGATTAATAGCATGCGAGTTCTGACGGATTTGTGTTTTTGCCTCGTTTGTGTTCGTATTCATGAACTCACAGTCGACCGTTTACGTTAATTTAAAATCGCGTGTAAAACGGCTACATTTATATGTTAGCAAGCGAATAAGATCATTTTACTAAGGCCGAGAAGTTGCAATAACTTTAACAAGTACTGTGTTTGCAAGTTTGCTAACCATTGTTTTTATTCCATGTGAAAGGTAAGGCTTTGAAGTATTTATTTTATTTTACTGGTGACCCCGAAGTGTTTTGTTATGGAAATATCCGTGCATACTTATCTCTTTACAGTGTTGTATGAACAATACGATGCCATTTGGATTTATATAGCATCTATAAACAAGAACATCTCCATTGTGCGATCACCATACCAACCAGGCTAGTCGGCAACCCTCCCAGCTGAATGTATCCCATAGCAACTCGTAATCTGCCGCTACGAGGCACTTACAACTCTGGCACAAGATCCCAGGAACCCTGCGCAGGGCTCGAAGTCGGTGAGACGCGGCACCGTGGCGCCACCGACAGCCGCGGCGCTGACGCCGAGGATGAGTTGGGCTGCGCTAGGCCAGGCCCTGCGTGCTCTGTGGAGCGTGCGGGCAGCCACCACAGCCCTGGGGGCAGCCACCACAGCCCTGGGGGCAGCCACCACAGCCCTGAGGGCAGCTACCACAGCCCTGGGGGCAGCCACATGCATTGTGTGTAGGGAAGCCAGGGGGCTTGTCCCATGGCGTTTGTAATGTAAAAGTATTTCCCCCTCCCACACAACATCACCTGCAGCACACCAATCCACAGTTTTCGGCCAAAGTCATCAGCAACGAGCTCAAGCAGCTCCGTGAAGTATGATCGAATAATCCCCACAACCAGCGCAGCATTTCTCTAGGACGAAGGCCAAATCACGTGCGGGTGATGCTCCGTAGAGCCGTCTAGTGGAGGCCTTGCGCAGCTCCAGCACTCCGCACGGGGCAGCTTCGTCGCGTGGGAAGTTCTCGCGGTAACCCGGCAGTAGCATCGCTGTAGGCGCGGAGCTAGGAGAGGCAGGGATGTGTACGCGCGTGTACGTGTGTACATGTGTGTGCGTACGCGCGTGTATGTGTGGTGTGCGTGTGTGGTGTGCGGTGTGCGTGCGTGTGTGTGTGCGCGCATGTGCGTGTGTGTGGGTGGGGCACGCGTTGGAGGGGAGGGCGAGCGGCGAGGAGGCGGTGGCTGCTGTCCGCGCGGTGCCGGTGCTGACGTGGGTCTGCGTGCCGCGTGCAGGCATGTTTGGCGACGTGCTGCGCGTGAAGATCCTCTACAACAGGAAGGACACGGCGCTCATCCAGATGGCCGACTCCAACCAAGCGCAGATCGGTGAGGTGGCGGCCCCCTGCCCCACATGCTCGCCATAGCTCACAGTAGCTCACGTTAGCTCACGGTAGCTCACGGTAGCGCACGGTAGCTCACGGTAGCTCACGGTAGCTCACAGTAGCTCGCTACACTCCGTAGGGTTCGCTCAGGGATCTCGGTCCTCGCACACGACATTTAGACTCCGGTACTCTAGGTTGGCTTTGTCGAAAATGAAAATAAAAAAACACAAGGGTTGTAACCTTTTTTAACACCTTTAGTGAGTGGAGCTGCATCTGATGGGCTGGAGAATGTCACGTGAACAAAACAGTTAAAACATATCCAAATATAAAAAAACTAATTCATACACTGCGATTCCATGCCTGTATCGTACGCTCGAGAATCAACATTAATCGCCGACGCGACGCCTCATGCCACCGGTACTAAACGCACACCGCTAACATTATTTCTGTACACTCACCACGCTAACATTAAAAGTTTAGCAAAAACTCTCACTCCCTGTGCTATTTCATTTGAATAGTTAGAACGTAACAATGCGTAAAACAGATGAAGTGCATGCACCAAATCGTGACGATGACGGTGAGGAATTGTCTCAACACAGAGGCGCTGTGACAGCGTGATTTTAGCGACAGCGTGATGGAGCCGCATTGTATCTGTAGGGCATGATGAAAATGTTATTTTGAACAAAAATTCGTATTTGAAAAACAAGGCGTAGGTTTTGGCAGGACACGTCGCAAGAAGAGATGACGGCCAAAAGTCGAGGATAGTGAGGAAGTGGCAGCCGTGGAGCGGGACGCGTCTCGGAGGGCGGCCGTGCTGGGTGCCAGGCGGACCACGCCGTCGTCACGGTGGCTCGGGGAGGCCTTTATCCAGCTGTGGATTGATGTCGGCTATGTTGATTAATCAAGGTGTGATGGACAGAGCCGGAGTTTCGTAGCGACGCATGGCGAAATATTTGTTGCAGTCATTGGAGTCTGGGTGGAGTCGATCAACTCGCCAGTTAAATCGGGTGCAGCCCAAACCCGGATTCATACCCAGAATCTCGTCAGTGCCAGGGTCGGTGCGCCAACCGCCGAGCCACTGGTCCGACTCGTCTCTCCCACCGCGGTGGCACGCGCGCCACCGTGGGAGAGAAATAAGCGTCGCGTCCTTCCCGCCGAACCCTCCCGCAGCCATGAGCCACCTGAACGGGCAGCGGATGTACGGCAAGCCGATACGCGTGACGAGCTCGCGCTACCAGACGGTGCAGCTGCCGCGCGACGGCTCCGACTCCCTGACGCGCGACTTCTCCGACTCGCCGCTGCACCGCTTCCGCCGCATGGGCGCCAAGAACTTCCACCACATCTTCCCTCCCTCCGTCACGCTGCACCTCTCCAACATCCCGTGAGATCGCTCGACCCCCCCCCCCCCCGTGATTACCGCTCGCGATGACGCGACGATGACCGTCGGGTGCCGCGTTGCCTCTGCCGCCGTCGTGTTCGCGAGGGGTGGGGGGGGGGGCGTGCGGAATTCGTTACAATCCAGAGCAGCGACGCGATTCTCTCCCTGTGTTTCTCAGACTCTTGAGATTGTGTGAGAATTCCAGTGGTCCGAGATGATGGTCAGAGTGCTTCTTGAGAAAATCCTCCTAATCTGCTACTCGGGTTCCCACGCACGTCTGCCCCGGCTGCTTCCTGCTGCTTTGGCAGAGGCAATCCCCTCGTAGGGATTAGAATTGCACACACAAAATGCTAGAAACATCTATGGCTATTATGGCCGAGGGTTGAGCAAACACTGGCACGTGTTATTGCGCTCGTCTAAACAAGAGAAAACCTCACCGAGTCTCAAGACGCTATTAGCGGAGGATCCTGCCAAGTGTTCGCAGTCGGGAGGCGATGTTTCTGTGCATTGTCCCGATTGAGTCGTTTTCTGGAAGTCTTTCAGCATTGGGATGTTTTTGGCTATGGGCAGACACCGTAAAACCCAGAGAAGACTCGCGCAGAACCGGGGGAGAACGTACAACAAACGTATCAGCTGTTTACTATTACGTGGTATTGCGTTTGGAATTGTGGAAAATAAAATAATACAGATGGGCATCTTTTTTACCAGAGTAAATACAGTAACACGCTGTTGGCCCATCGGCCTACGGACATGGGTTACAGAAATGTTAAACCCTGGACTGGTTTTGACTTTCTGAGTCTCATCAGCAGGGTGTGGCCTGTTAAAACATGGTGTCTGTATCACCGGGAAAGCCAACAGAAGGCCGCCAGTCGACTGATGGACTAGGACGCGTGCCTTGCGTTTCTATGAAGTGCATCGCTGTGTCTCGTATTTCTTGCTTTATTGCGTCCATTGTTCTGCCACCGTCGTTCCGTGCCATCTCTTTCTCTGCCTCAGATTTCGAAATGATTTGCTGTTCGCATACTGACTGCCACTGAACCTCTCATTCTTGCAGATCCTCGGTGTTGGAGGATGATCTGAAGACCCTTTTTGAGAGCAATGGCTGCGTAGTGAAGGCACTCAAGTTCTTTGCGTAAGTGTTTTACATTATTGTTCTGAATATCTTTCACCAGGATCTACACGCAAATGTGCCGCTGCTGCGTAACGGTGAGCACAGCGGAGTTGCAATCCAGAGCTCGCCGATTCGATCTCCCGGCGTGGCAGCTGAAACAATAGGCCAGGCCTCTTAAATCCCCTCTGCCTGTTGTCTTTGCGTTTGTCTCACATAGATAAGCAGCTCCTATTTAACGTCTTGTGTGGTAATGCGTGTGTTTTTGGCCCGACGGGATGAAATATCGGCACGAGACACAAATGTCGGCAGTTGTGGAACATGCCTGCCAACAAGGCCATGATGTTTAATAGTTTGTTAATACCTGCAGGTATGACTCCTGCTAAGTCCTGCTCACCTATGTCGGTGTGCTCATGATGTCACCTCACCTATTTAAGGCCCAGAATCGGTGAACATTTTCTCGACAGCAGTCAAGTTCTGGCAACGTACTGATGACGCCGGTTGTAACTACCGGCGGAAGGTTGTCCGTAATTGTTAAATGTGTGTGGATCGCACCCCAGCGTTCCCGGTGGTGCTGAAGCGACCCAAACATCAATTGCGAATAAATTGGACGTTTACCCGATAATGCCCCAGTAGCATTGTTTTTTTGCAATAATGAAGGCAGAGTTAATCTGGCGTTTGAGAACGTGGCCGGGGATAGAAGCGGTGACGTGTTTAGGCTGCGCAGCGGCACGCCGGTCCGATGCGTCGCATGTGACCTTGGCGGTTTTGTGGTCGTGGTGGTGATGACAGCACCGACCACAAGATGGCCCTCGTCCAGATGGAATCGCTGGAGGAGGCCATCCAGACGCTGGCCGAGTTGCACAACCACGAGCTGGAGAAGAACCGCCTGCTGCGCGTCTCCTTCTCCAAGTCGGTCATCTGAGCGGTGCCGTGCCGGGGGGGGGCGGGCTGCGGCACCGCCGCCGCCGTCCGCAGCCTCTCGAGCCGGAGGGCCCCTCCACTCTCCGGGAAGTCGGCGGTCAGATTCCCCCTTTGCTCCAACATCCATTCCTGTCGCCCGCCCCACCTGTCTCTCCGTATTAAAGTGAATTTGAATGTTGAGGGTGTGCCCGGTTTATCACCAGTTAGATCTCACTGAGTCATTCAAATCGACCAGAAAGAGAACCGCCTCTTAGCAAGTAAAGTATTCACCCGTGAGATCGTGTGCTGCTGCTGCACTCGCTGATGACAGGTAGCTGGGATCTCCAACACGAGCAGCCTTCACGCTTCACTTGTGAAGCGGCCAGCTTCCCGCCGCGGGGGCACGGCCGGCGTGTGGCCCGGCCAAGGTGTGGGCGGCGCCGCCGTTGCTGCGGTTGTGAAGCCGCGAGGTTCCGCGTGGCTCTCCCGTCACACGCGGAGACACGGAGCACGACAGTGAAACGCGTCCATGCCGGTGGCTTCGGTAATCAGTGCCTTCGTTTGAATGCAAATTTCTCATGATTTGGCACTTTTTCCAATTACAAACTCATCCCTGCAGCCTCTGCACCCGAACCCTAAACTGTTTCGACATCATTGCCTTAACATGCCCTTCGACTCTTAAACGGGGCTGCATTGATGCGTTCCACAATTTATCATTGCGGTTTTTTGTTGTTGCAAATAAACAGTTTGAGTACGGAGTTAAGTGTGAGATCGGCTCCTTACGTTGAACACTTCAAGGTTAATCGTCATTCTTGCTCCAAACACTGGAGGGAGTGATGCATTGTGGCGGGGAGCAAGGCTGCGCGCCGCAGGGATGTCTCCGCACCACTGGTTGTTCTGTCCATGGCCGCGTGGTCACAGGCCGCTCTGGGTGCCTCTCTCCGGCGGCACTGCACCACCACATCCAGTGCTGTGGAGCCCTGTTTTGTATTTTAACTTTTTGCAAAGGGAATCTTCAAACCCAATAACCATCGCACACTATCCGAGCATTTTGGTGATAACCGTCGGTTACACGTACATGTTTTGAGGGTTGCAGTTGCTTTATGTCACGAGACTGTAGTACGATGCATAAGCTATCGTGTTAAACGTTAGGAGCGTCTGTTTTAGGTAAGTTGTACTAATGTCGTAGAAATTGCAGCGTAACAGTGATGCCAGTGATGCCAGTGTTTGAGGGTTTAGCTCGCGACTCGTCTCCGCGTGATTTTTCGGCACGACGTGGATGCCAAGGAAGTTTTGTGCCGAGTAGAAACGAGAGCTCGTGAGCGCTACGATGACCTCTCGGGACACCGGCGCATGCCGCCAGGCGCGTGCGGCCAGGCACGCGCCTCTCCGCGTGTGCTCGCGCCGTGTTGCTCGGACCGATGTCCGACGTTTCGCTGCGCGTGCCGGGAGCCTGCATTGTGCCGAACGACCCGCGGCGTCGCAACCCGAGAACTCGTCGTGAGAGCGGCGCAGCGCCAAGCGCCAAACCCTGGGCAGCCGTACGGCACCGATCAATTGGTTCGCCTGCTCCGGAGCCAGAGGCACGGAGCTCGCAGTGGCGGCGATCGCTCCGATCTGTTGGGTCCCCTCGGGGAGGAGCTGCCTCGTGCTGCCCCCCATGGTGGTCGAGGAGGAGGACCCCGAGGGCACGGTGGTGGTGGTGCGCTCAGATTGAGACGCCGTAAAATCGCCGCGTAGCCGTCGCGGAGACTGCTGCCCCTGCTAGGATCTTGAGAGGCACCCGCGTGGGAAAGTGAACCTTTTAAATATTCGGGTGAATATCTTGAATTGTCAGGTAGGTTTCAAACAGGTTAACCTTGACATAACCTGCTGTATCCGTGGATGCCTGGCACCAGCAGTCATTGTTGTCTGCATGCATTTGCCAGACATGACACTGCATGCGAATGAGTCCTTGTGTTCACCAGCATAGAGAGCATGCACAGTTCCGTGTTTGACAAGAAACGCGTGATGATTTTGGTCCTCGCCTACTACGGGATTTATCATCACAATTGCAGATACAATGTGATGGTTATCATTGAGAGTATATGCACAAGCTGCACGTTATAGGGTTGCCGCCAACTGGTCTGGGTTTGACCCGGACCGTTTGGGAATTGGCAGACCAAGGTCTCGTTCCGGTCGTGTGTTGAACTTCGTTGAGGTGAACTGCACCGTTCTGATGGACCAAAGCGGACCGAGAACTATGCCCGGGTTTGGTCTACAGTGGACAGAGGCCGAGTGCCAGCACGGCCGCCACTGTGCGGGCGAGGAATGCGCCGATCCCAGGTGGCACCGCCGCAGCGCACACGACATCACCCCTCTTGGCACAGCAGAAGCGTCCTCAACTGGCAGACTCCCTCCGGTGGTGGCACGGGATAGTCGCTTTAATCTCCGCCTGCGTGCCCAGCGGTGTCGCTCTTGCGTCTGAGACGAGAGGGAGAATTGAGAATTGGCGTTCGAGACGCCGCAGTCCCCAACGTCCGTTCGCGTGGCGGCGACGCGCCCAGGCGAGGGACAACGCGGACACGTCCACGGGGCTTCGCTTCCTGTGTGTGTGGGGGGTGAACAGCTGTTCTCGTTGGCGAAGGAGACCACTGCCACGATCCCCCCAAGTCGGTTGTCTCTGCAGCGGTCATTCAAATCATTCTACACAAAGTGAATTTCCTCTTAAAAACCTGGGTGTCTGAAGGTAACATTTCAGCTTGAAGGATCACTTACCGTGCTAGTATGGTCAAAAATGTTCACAATTTACACAAACTCGCGAGCAGAATGTTTTACTTTGATAATTGATGTGATGCACACGACGAGCAATTCTGCCAAAGCTTGCGAAGCTTGTATGTCTACCCGACAAGGTAATCGCCGTTTAAACAACCCGCGTCGTTCACTTACCTCTGTCGTTGACACGTGGCTCGAGCGACTTGCTGCAGTGTTGCTGGAATTGTTGCTCGTGAACTGCGTCAAGTCACGTGTACGCTTTGCAGGGGAGGACGTTTACAGCATCGAGTTGTAAACATCGTTGTGGATTAACTGCCATGCTAAGACGTGACATACAACAGCTGATGCTACGACCGTGTTCTCCAGATTATGAGTGCTGCGGACAGTAACACGGCACGCCCAAAGTTGTGCCCCGTGTCAGAAGCACAAATCTGGTCAAAGATCCCCCGTGTCGCCTGAACAGACTTGGCCAACACGGGGGTGTCGGTGGCTAGCACCACGCCCGGCCGCCTTTGTCTCTCCACCGCTGATATTAAAACACCGCACCGGGCATATATTTGATGCCGAGTCCAGTTCTATTATCGCTTGATGTTAGCCGTGAGCGGGAATGGACCGCGTGTTGCGTGCGGATCGCTCCGCACCAGGAGCAACGGGGCTGCTTAGACCCCAGGGGGAGGCAGCCAAAATAACAAGTGGAGACATTGTTTTCGAATTCGGTGAATTAAAAAAAATGACCATTCAAAAGCCGCACTGCACTGTGGTGAATACGAAACGGCCCTTGGTAAATGACGTCACGAAGCAGCCCTTCCAGAGGCGCCGGTTCCTGCCCCGTGGCGTCGTGCGGAGAATTCGGTCGTGGCCCAGCAGAGTCCACGATGGCATGGACGCAGCCCACCCCCTCCTGGGGCACGACGCTCTTGCCTGCTTGTTCATTGAACATCGTAAGTTGTTTAGATTGCTGTGCTTTTAAATTCCCAGGACAAACTCTTAATTTGAACTTATTTTCGAAGTAATTGAAAGTCTGTGACAACAACCGGTTATGGTGAACTTATTTCGCAGTTGTCCCGTACCTGCATGCGCAGTGGCTCGCACCTGCAGCAACGATCAATCCCACAGCCCAAGAACAGCGTTGCTGGAAGAGTTCACGGCACCGTCGCATCCCACATTGGAGCGTTGGGTGGTTTCGCGCTTTGATTGCCGCTTCTCGTTATTTGCCTCACAAACTGCTTTGGCGATGAAACTTTGTGATGATGGTTTAAGCCTTCGTGTAGTTTGTGATAAGCCCGTTTGGGGGTTCGTGTAATGTCAGATTTTAAAATGTCCTTGTAAACCATCGCAAACTTTGAAATCTCTGCTTTGTAGAATTAGAGGTGTGTGATGTTTATTAACCCCCGTGGTGTTAGCCAAGGCTGCGGTATTGACTGTTTTTTCCGTTTCTAAATAAACATTCTGAAAATTTCACTTTTACTTAATTTCATTTTTAAATGTCGAATTGTTTTAGAAACGAAACACTGCTTTGTCACAATAATGATGCTGTGAATTCACTTTCTACCATGCTATTTAGATGTATTTTGATGAGAGTTATTCTGAGTCGTCTTTAGTGTACAATCGACACATTCCACCACTGCTGCAACAACTTAATTGTTGGGTCTGCTTCAGATAAAACCTCAAGGTAATAAATCCGTGGAGGTCATTCATGTCAGGCTGAACGGGGATTTAAGATTCCTTGTTTAACCTGCCAGGGCACGTGAAAGTGCACAAAGATCACCAATTCGGTGCAGGTTCCGCGTGGCCTTCACGCGCGCACAACAAACTGACGCACACGGCAGCAACGGGATGAGAGAGCGCACCGTGTCACAGCAGCGGGCAGGTTTATTTATAAACGAAGCCAGAGAGCACTGAGCAAATATAAGCAACAACGATGAACGCGCTCGTCAACAGCTCCGCAGAGTCCTTCACGAGGCCTGCATTCTTAGTGGCCTCAACTTCGCGTGCGCCTTTTATCAAACTTCTACAAAGTGTAACGATGCCACCAGCTCTCAGAGCCCAGTCCCCGTGTCCACGTGCAGTGGCGGCAGAAGGCGGCAATGTGGTGGAGTGTAACTTTGTCCGAGGACACGGAGGAGATTGGACGGAGTGAGACGGAGTGAAACGGAGGCGTGGGTACGGAGGAGAAGGCTGCAGATCCGCGAGCTGCATCGAGACGGCCAATGGGGACATCTCGAACGGTATCGACGAAAGGAGGAGCGTGGAGGCGGCTGTCATCCGACGGAGACGAACTTGAGGGGACTGGTTGATGACAAAGGCCGTTACCGGAGAAGGGACGGGGCGAGAAAGGCCAAGAATTGGGAATGAAGAGGTGGCAGAGACAGGAGAGGATGGAGGCCCCCGCCGTGGGGGAGGTGGACAGGGAACGCGGCGAGCGGCACACCGCGTGAGACGCGACTCCTGGGCAGAGGGCCTCGATGGTGGGCAGCGTTCAGTTTGAGGTATTCTTTCACTGGCGATGCGTGACACGCAATGCAACATTGGTCTCGCTGGCTTACAGCAGCACCCGTGGGTTATGGTTGCACAACAAATCTCACACACTGCGATGAACTCCATGTCTAATGTAGCGAGAAGCGGTGTTAAAATGCCATCTCTTGAACAACATCGCCACTTAATTCGGTTACATCCTTTAAATAAGCAGGTCCTATGGTTCAACGTTTTTACATCGGTTGCATATTTTTCGTGAAATTATCATTTGACAATTACGTAAAGTGTCAATTCAATAGGAAATACATAGAAAAGTGTACTTTGGGAAATTGATGAAATGTAAAAGACCAAAAGTATATACATGCATGCTACATTTCTTGGTTAAATGCATCCGAGGCGTATGCAGAACGGCGCAACTTTTATCTTAAACACAGCACAAAGAACGGCCCACAAACAGTTTAACGATATGGAACATGCATATGTAAGTGCGTATAGATCTCATATAGGTCTCAATACAAACGCCTGACCCCCCCCCTCCCCCGTGAGCCACCCAGCAGCAGAGTCGTGTGGCTGGGGGCCGCACGACACGTGGCGGGGGCTGCTCGGCTGCGGAGTTTTGAATTAGGAAATCTGCGGGAGCGCCCGGGGAGCACTCGTGTCTGGCTACACCACCAGGGGAGGGGTGACCCGCACAACTGCGGCTTCCGCACATGTTTCCCCCCCTCTTTCACGTGGAGTGTTGTTGGAAGGTCACGAGTTGAGTAGTCCCCTCTCGAACCGCCCGCGCGAAACTGCCCAGGGGCCGCATGCGGCTCGCGAGCCGAGGTTCTGCCTCTCCTGGACCGCACGCCTACCAGGTGCACACGCATGCCACACGCATGCCACACGCATGCGGAATGTCCTCCATGTGTAAGCGCAGCTCGTACGCGCGCGCCGGGGCTGCGCAAATTGCTGACGTGTGCACACATTCTCTTCATCGTCAAATAGCAACATTCACAAAACTATGAAATGGTAAATTAAGCGCGATGATGAATGTAACTTAAGGTCCGGGGGTATTCTTCACGAGGCGTGCACACTGCTCGACACGGGGGGGGCGACACCGGCGAAGACCGCAAGCGTGGTATTGACACACGCAGCAGCAATGCTCCGAAACGCGATCCCGATTAGCACGACTGGCGACGTACGGTGCGAAAGAGGTTCAACATACAGACGAAACAATGCTAGCTTGGGCTGATGCGAGAATAAAAATGAAAGCAAAATAATTGTTTACACTTTTTTTCAAACATCCTCCATCAGAGATTTGATGCCCTATGCCGCGTAGTACTTTGCGTGTTTATGGTCGAAGCACATCCACGTGTCTGGACGGTGTGCCGGTAATGAGGAGTCGGTCCCACTCCTTGTGCCGTCATCAGCCCAACTACAACCACACGAGCTCAAAGCAATGCCACGGCTTCTGCTCATGGAGTAACATTAAGCACTTTCTCGTGACCTACATCTGCACGCACACGGTTACCAACAACCACCATGACCTATCCAGAAAACAAGGAACTTATACTACTTGTGGGGGGGGGGGGGAGGTTTTCACAGTTGCGCGGTACAGCTGTCCAGGGTGCCTTCAGTTTGCACCCCACGTGTTGTTCGGCAGTATGTCCGACGTTTCGCTCCGTGCGCTTCTTCGGAAACAGAATCTGAAGAAGCTCCCAGCACGTGGAGCAAATGGAATTGCCGGCGCGAAACGTCGGACACAGTGCCGAACATCACGCGGTACGCGCCGAAGCGCATCGGAGAGCGAGCGTGCGCTTTGATTGAGATGTCAATGAAGACGAGAGGTCAAACTGGTCTGGACCAACTTGACCTCTTCCAGGGTGGGACGGCAATGGTGCATGCGAAGGCTCTGGCCACCGAGCGGGCGGGGGGGGGGGGGACCCCGGGACGGCGGCTGGATCGTACCGCGTGGGGTCTGCACGCCTCAAGCACACCAAGGCGCACGCTACGCGGGCCACGATTTGTTTGCCGCTGCATTAGCGTCACAGCCTTCTTCCTAACCAGCAGAAACCCCATTAGAACCAAACACCTCTTGTCCACTGAATATATTAGTAACTAGGTTAATAGTTGTATTTACGACTTAAGTGGCACACTTATTTATTTACAAATTAGCATCGTGATGACATTGTTTGTTAAAGGTCGATAGCCATCCGCAGTGGTGCACGCACTGACGGCCTCAGCTCAAAGCAGTGAAGCTCCGTTTTGAAATCTCAGCACGGATCGCCCGAGGGCAGTGCCGAGGGCCGCCTGCCCACGGCCACTGCGGAGTCGAGGTGACGGGATCGGGGGTCGCGCGTTGTTAACAAATACATTGCATACCCATCTGCACAGACGAATGGACACCACTGGATTTGAGAGGCCAATATATACACTGTTGCTGTACAGAGAAGGCAATCGGAATGTTAAGATTTGATCCCGGTCTCTGGATTTACGGTTAATGCCACCTCCCTCTCTCTCGCCAGGTGGCGCTGCAGAGCCCTCCCGAGTGCCGAACGCAGGCGGGAGAGCCATGATACAGCACAACAGCAAAACCTCCTCCGCCGTGTGGTGCCAGTGGGTGGGGCTCGTATCGAGATCAATCCTGTCGCTGAAATCCTCCAGGGAGGATAACATGATTACCACATTTTGTGGAAGTCAACAGTGGCTGGTTGTGCTACGGACATTCACCACCCCACCATAGGAATGTGGAATTTCCAGCACTGACTTCGGGCTGTGAGCCGGAAGCCACTCGACTTTCCTCGGGAGCACGACTGCTGGGAGGCGGCGCTAACCCCCCGCGATCGGGCACCACGGTGCAAACACGCGACGCAGCCACCACGCGAGACTGAGCGAGCATTGCCATCTCGGGTTTGTTTCCGAAGTCCACGCAGCTCAAACTGAAGAGACCACCGCATCGTCACGGTTACGTCCAAGCCATGTTAGGTGAATAACAATTGTATACTTCACTTGAGATTTAAAAACTAAAAAAACTTTCTATCGCTTCGATTTAAATTTCTATTCGTTAAAATTGTTTAAAAGGGTTAAACAGCAATCCTACTCGGTCGTCAGAGACTGGTCGTTCTGAAAATCAAACCCTTGCAACGTTCCCAACCACATTCCCAAACTCCCAAAAGTTTGAGAAAACTCCGTGAAGATGCTCCAGACACTTTGTTTTTAAGTATTTGGAAACCACGAGCCTGTTTTTAGGTGATTACTGTGTGTGCATTGCGAGTTGTCTGTCTGTGTACATTCTGAATTCTAGTTCACCAGTGAATTACAATTTTTTAAAGTATTTAGTTTGTTTACTATTACTGTTTCAATGCTGCGGGTTTTAACTTGTGATCTTTAAGCATGTGGATGTTTTCTTTAATGTTATTTTTGTCCCTGCGCCAAGTTGCCCACTCTCAATGTCCGCATGGAATTTGCCCAAAGTCCTCGCTGCTGCTGCTGCCGCCGCTGCTGCACGAGCCTCGCTCCACTGGGACCTCGCCTGGTGCCCCACGTGAGGCGAGATCTCAGCATGTCCGATGGCATTTAGCGTCTTATAAACCGACAGCAAATATTCAACGAATTCATCTGCCTATCCCAGATGTATCGGTCTCATACTGAAGTCTCTATTCACAATTATGATTCAGTTAAGAGATAAACATTAGTCTCCATTAAACTTCGTAGCCGTCATTATAGCACCTACTCGAGATGCCCGTACACGACGGTGTTACTCGACTAGCTGTCGGGCGGTGGAGGGCCTTGCGACAGATGTGGCCGGATCGTTACTGTGGCGACCGAAACCCCAACATCCACAGTGCATCGTAGCACTTACTGCGGGGTCGAGCGACGACATTCACCTCCACGACACGAGTCCGGCCGACAGCGACACAAACCGTGGCCTCCGCGAGAGGCCTTCTCAAACCGCAGCCATCCTCACCGGCCCTACGCACGCTTCGCTTTCCACAAAGCGGCCCTCCTCAGGGGCAGATACGGCGGCCGCCCCCGTCCGGGCCGGGGGCGCACGGCAGGGCGTCGTCTCACCCCGAGGGGAGCGGCGAGGCGTCGCAAGCCGGGATAACCGAGCCCGAGGCCGGCACGTCTCCGTCGATCGGCCGCTACCCCGCGACGGAGAGTGGCACGGGACCGAAGCTCGAGACGCCCTCCCCGAGGCAGATCCCCCACGAGGCAGATCCCCCACGAGGCAGATCCCCCACGAGGCAGATCCCCCACGTGGCAGATCCCCCACGTGGCAGATCCCCCACGCGGCAGCGGCGGCGGCAACGGCGGGCCGAGTTCGTGGGGGAGGTTGCGGCGTGCGCGTCACCGCAGGCTCGGCGACTCGTCGTGAAACCGTCCTTTTATTCACATCCATGTATCATACCGCTTGACATGCGGTGGGATCAAGTCTCATCTTAAAAAAGAAGAAATGCATTTGACATCAAAAACTATCACAGCCCCCAGTTTGTTGCATGTGTCCTCTACTATATATACAGGCAGCGTATATATCGTCTTCATGTGCCGTGTATCGAATGCTTACACAAACGTTTATCATATACAAACATGCACACAATAACACACATACACACACGTATATACTGTACAGTATATGGTATCCAGGCCATAACGTTAACATTATTGCATTTTATTGCATTGTGGAGGCATCTGGTAAAGCAGCTGCTGCTGCTGCTCCACGCTAGCGTGACAGTCGGCGCCATGCAGGAAGCCCCGCGCTAAAGACCCGCAGCGCCACGCGCGGGAGGCTGTGGAGTGGCACAAAGGCGGCTCGCGACTCCGGGCAGCTTCCATCGGAGGCCTTGGCCACAGTGAAGCTGCCCCCTAACCTGCGCTTTCCTCAAACGCCATTCCCCCCCCCCCCCTCTTTTCAAATTTTAATAATTCATCACAATAATGGTTACAATTTAGTTAATTTTGGTTTTCGTGCCATCATTCTTACAAAGCAATGCCGCCACCGTCTGTCGCAGTTTCACAGCAGGGGGCGATGTTGCGGCTCTGTGATCCCAATTGAGTCATTTGCGGGCAATTTCACAAATTTGGACAATGAAAAAATTCTACAAAAAATCTGAGAAAGTGACAACCAATTGAAAATGGACATTTAAGGCTCCATTTTAGTGAGCGCAGGGACTTGGCGGCTCTTCTAAGCCTTCGTGTGATCAACAATGCAGTGTCTACCCTCCTGCAATGTTGTTTCCCTCGAAGGTGTGTGCTGCTTCTCAATGTCTGCGACGTCACGATTTCGATGCTTTCACGTTCTCTCTCGTTCACCAAGGCCCTCCGCGGGGTCACTCTTGTAAAACAGCTCACAGCTGAACGTTCCTAATCCTCGTCAACAAATAAAATCTATGACACGCGCAGACCCCGCGGCACGCATCTGCTGGGCAGCTGCACGAGATTCAACGGCGACAGCGGCCACCCAACAAGTCAAGCCGAGGCCCCTCCCCCCTCCCCCCTGCGGCCATCGGGCGACGGGTCGCCGCTCGTCGCGATCGCTGCCACCGCACTCGGCCGCTGTGCGAAAGGATGTGTACTGTAGGGTGTGTACTGTAGAATGTGTACTGTAGGATGTGTACTGTAGGATGTGTACTGCAGGGTGTTTACTGCAGGGTGTGCTGCAGGATGTGTACTGTAGGATGTGTACTGTAGGATGTGTGCTGCAGGATGTGTACTGTAGGATGTGTACTGTAGGATGTGTGCTGCAGGGTGTGCTGCTGTAGGATGTACTGCAAGATGTACCATAGGATGTGTACTACAGGATGTGTACTGTAGGATGTGTACTACAGGATGTGTACTGCAGGATGTGTACTACAGAATGTGTACTGTAGGATGTACTGCAGGATGTGTACTGCAGAATGTGTACTGCAGAATGTGTACTGCAGGATGTGTACTGCAGGATGTGTACTGCAGGATGCGCGCCCGTTGTTGGCGACATAAACCCAGGGGGGCGGGGAGGGGGCGGGGAAGAAGCTTCGAAATGGAGGCCAGCTCTATCTGGCCCCGATCGCCGACTGGCGGCGTGAGCGCGTCAGGGAGGGAGGGAGGGATCGCGTCGTCTCGTGGCCACCGCCGCCGTCGTCGTTGCCCACGTGTGCCGCCTCCCGCGTGCCGCCGGCGCTCGCGCCAGGGCGGTGGCGGCTCGCGTTTTACTGGGAGCCTCACTGCGACTTCCCGTTGGTGACTGGCCGCCCTTGGCTCCGCACGAACAGCACCTTGTAGCAGCCGCGCGCGATCTTGTACATCCACATGACGTTCATGACGTCGAGGCACACGCTGGACAGCACCCACGACACCTGGGGGCCCGTGCCGAGGCGCGCGAACGCCTCCGTGCCCACGGTGGCCAGCATGCGGCCGTAGTACGGCGGCATCACCGCGACGCGCACCGCAAAGAAGGCCACGGCCATGAGCACGCCGTTCACCACGTACGGGCCGCCCGCCTTGGGGTACCCCAGCGCCTCGTAAAACCACCTGCGGTGCAAGGGGCGAAGCGGGCGCACGCAGCGTTAGGGGAGCGCGTGAGCGAGACACGGCGTGCCGAGCGAGACACAGTGCCGAGCGAGACACAGAGTGCCGAGCGAGACACTGCGTGCCGAGCGAGACAACGCGTGCCGAACGAGACACCGCGTGCCGAGCGAGACAACGCGTGCCGAGCACGCCGAGGGCTCCTTTTGGAACTGCGCTGGTTTTCGGAGCTGTGCCGCACGGCTCTCCGATGTGTTTTCTGGTCGTACCGCGCGTGGTTTGGCACGGTGTCAGACGTTTCGCTGCACGTGCGCCAGCTCAGTAAGAGGGTACACGTTTACACTGAGCATTAGTGAGCGATCCATGCAGAGTGACATCTTTGCAAGTGTCGCTGGCCAGTGAAGTTGTGGCAGTACGCTATCAGAAGAACGCTGAAGCTCAGTCGAGACATTCCTGTTGGGAAAGAGGAAATATAATTCTTAAAATGTATGTTAAGTACAGATGGTAATTCCTCGGCGCACGGATAAAAAGCCCACGGCACTGTGACAATCACCTCTGCCAACCCGCACTGACCTGCGTGGTGAAGCATGGTCAAGTAACCCTCTCGACCCACACGGCATAGGGAGGGCCTGATCCAGCAGTGGATTGGCAAAGGGTTGCACACTGTACGTGCATTGAGATTAACAGAGAACGCTACTCGACTTCTGGCGCGGTGAACATATTCGTCTCTCAGTTCATTTAGCAAACTTCAGATGAGCTCCCGCGTTGCTAAACCAAAAGCCAAGAGGAGCAATCACCTCATCGTGGCCTCCCAGCAGTTGCGCTGCTCTCGCCGAGATCGTTTTAAGAACTTGAAACTTGCAACCGGGCCAGGGCCGGCTGGGGGACGTCGCAACTGTCCACGTGATTCTCTCCAGAAACAAAACACACCGAGAGCCAACACGGATTCCTCCCTTCTCACAGACGTCCGCTGCAGCAGCAGCAGCAGCGTGCGCCGGTCATCATCCTCCCGGTGACCCTTCCCTTCTTCGGCTCAGTGCAACCCCCCCCCCCCGCTCTCGTTTGCTGCGTTTGCACTTTCGCGGCACGAACAGCATTATTCATCCCCCAACTTCAACAGTAAATATTTAGAAACCTCAACAGTTGCATAAGCCAGAGCCAGATGTATTCAATCATTAATTTGCCTGACGTGTGATAGTAGCTGCAAAGGGAGAGACTGCAATGCAGACGGCACGCAGCATCATTGCGGTCGTCGCACCTGCGCAGTATTAATCAGCACAGCCGCTAAATTCAAAACCGCGCACCTCTGCGAGGAGCGGCGAAGGCGCTATCGCTGGGCGCGTGCGAGGCGGTGGTGGTGGAGGAGGGGATGGGGACACGGGACTCACCGCTGGTTTACAAACGGCGTGGACAGCTCGGCGAGTTGCCGGAAATTGGCAAAGTACGGCAGCACGCCCCGATCCTGCAACACAACAGCGCAGCAGCAGCAGCAACAGCAGCAGCAACAGCAGCTTGAGAGCTCACGACTCGAGGAGGTCGAACCGCAGGGTGACGCGCCGAGCTTTGTTACGAGTGGTTTGCTACGTTTATTCGAGATTAAGCCGCAACACTAACATAGCAACATTTATTTATTATATCTCATTATTCAGTGATAATCATAACATCCACACTCGAGTACAATGCATATTTTATGTGCACATAAAAAAACTATTCTTGGTAATTTGAAACTTTACAAAGTGTCAATGAACGGTCTGTCCGCAGTATCTCCAACTCGTAGTGGTTATAGGCTCGACGACTTCCTGCAAGAGTGATTCGAAAACCAAACTGAAAACATGCAGCAGATTAAAATAATGAAAGATAAAGAATTGAATTAAATAAGATACCAATAAAAACAAGGACTCCAGATGTTTCAAACCATGTGATACGACACCATCATATGTTCGCCAAATATATAAACCCTATGCGTGTATTGCAAACTGATATAAGTTAAACTTTAAACGACGGAACAATCGACCTGCAAATTGAATAAAACGCATCAACACCAGAGAAGCCGTAAGAGGAATGAGTGGTGTGTGGATCCTGCAGATTCACACGCCACAGGTGTTGCAGACACCTCCATGGGGCAGGCCTGCGTCATTCTCTCACTTGCGTAACGGCGATGAACACTCCTGAAAGTTGGCCCCTGATGACACACAACTCTTTATAGAATCACCGGAGGACAATTCAGTCCCCATCCTTCCAAATAATCCTTCCTTCCATCTCTTCCTTCCATCTCTTCTCCGCTGTACATTCCCTTGCCTCCGATCTTCTCTTCTAATCCCGATGTGCCGATTTGAAGGCTCAGCAGCAACAAGTAAGAGGCGAATCGTCACCGGACAGGCCAAGTTGATGCATTACGCGGCACTCACTGGAATGACCGCGGTGGCGTGGCAAGCGTCGATGGTCCACGTAATGAACGCAGGTGCACCCCACCAACATGACGAGCTGGCTCACAAATGTCTCAGCTGGTTCCCAGGTCAAAATCCTCAGCTGGTTCCCAGAATTCTCAGCTGGTTCCCAGGTCAGAATTCTCAGCTGGCACCACCGAGGTCCTGGGTTCGAATCTGGCCGGCTGCCTGTGATTAAGCCGGAATCCCAAGTGGAGAGAGTTGATGTCCGTAGCTTAGGTCACCGATGGTTTTGCACACGAGCTGTGTAAAATTCCGGCTCTGAGAATTCAAAATATCTCTTGGACTTGTCGTTAAGCGGAACAATCTCTTGCCAGAGTATGTGTGAAAGAGCGCCGCCTACTGTGTATAGAGTAGAAAGGCCATGTCTGTGAATGAGCTGTGCGCTCACCATGACGTAGTAATAGGCGTAGAGGGCAGACAGGTGGTGCATGATGAAGAACTTGTCCCCAATGGCGTTCCAGTTGCATACGATCAGCAGGAAATCTGTAGGCAACACCCGCCCGTTACTTTGCGCACACACCGCAGTGCAGCAGGTCGGCGTAGCGGGGACAAAAAAACATCCGAGCGGAACGTCGTCGTACGTTGGTGAAGAGGTCAGTCGTGAAAAGTCTCAAGACATAGAAAAAGTCTCAAGCCGTAGGCCAGAGTTTCATCGCCACGTTGACACAGTATAAATATGTTTGTAAACGTGACAATCTAGTTAGGTGGCGGAGGGTTAGAGACAGATAATTTTGGCATAAAACTACCACGTGGCCCAAACCCAAATATGGACTCACCACAACATTTCTTTGTTTCTTTACTCACAACCTGATTATAAACATTCTTAAACTCTACGTCAGTCAAATAATTGTTTAGGTTTCTTCAGCTTCGAATAAAGGCCAATGCGTGAAACGTCGGGCCACGGTATATTGTCCCCCAAGGCAGCAGCGGTGGCGTTGCTGGCAGGAGTGGTGAGGCTGGCTGTGACCCAGGCTGGCGCACCATAAACCTTCGCTTTGCTCTGCGCCATGTTAATATATTTAGGTTGACGATCGAATCAGCTGACCGTGCGTCACCACCGCCGTTAAACCTCGCGACCTCATCACAACACAACAGCTCCCATGAAGCGGATGTGTCATACGGCGGTAAATACACGCAGCCAGCCAGCGGTCCTGCGATTAAAAATAGTAGAGCCCTGGGTTCCTGCCACGCAATAGCACTCAAGAGCACCGAGAGGAAGTAATACCAACCGTTTGTACAAACACAGCAGTAAAATACGCCCGAGCTCGGCATAACAAAGCACAGCAACGCAAAAGAGGAGAATGTATTCAACGTTGCCCTGCACTGTGCACTTACGCAACCGTCGCCTCTACGTCTACCCCGTGGCACAAAGGGAGCGGAGCTGTTCGGTCGACGGCGTGCCCGTGGTTGCACAGCATGCGGGTATAGCCACCACCTGCACCGCGCACACAACCTGCGCGTCCTAAGTGCCAAGGGGAAGGATCGGCTTCACAAAATGCGATCTTTGACCCCTGCCTCTACCCGGACGAGCGGCTTTGCTCCGTGTCGCCGGTGTCCGTGGCGTGGCGAGCGACTCGCCCCCACGTCCTCTCCCTCGCCACCCCAGGGCGCCCGCCGCCCTGAACCCCAACGGTGATGGGGTGGCGGTGTTTGTGCCGCGTCTCACCTGAGAACAGGTATCCCGTCGTGATGGCAATGTTGAGCTGCACGATTTTAGGATCTCCCCTGGAAAAAACAAACAAGTCAGTGGGGGGGGGGGGCAAAAACCACAAGTGATTTAGTGGGCAAACAATCGCATCTTTCCTGGGTCTCGAGACACCTTTTCCGGAGGGTGCTGCTGCATTGGGATGTTTGGTCGCTTCCACAAGATTGGGCTTATCATGTAGGGGGAAACGGGAGAAGGGGAAACCCACACGGACCACACCGGTTCCACACAGATCGATTCAATAATTCAGGTGCACCTCCAATTAGCACGGTTGGCTACGTATGGTGCGAAAGAAGTTCAACGTACATACATCCATACAGACGTGCAGGACTGCAATCTCCTGGCCACCTCACAGCCCATTGGCTTTGGGAGTTTTAGAAATCTGTGCGATCCGCCAACCCCTGCCTTCAACCCTTGCGAGCGACAAGCGTGCTGACTACACGTGAAGGGGGAAACCACCACAGTGGGAAGAATGCTGCCACTCGGGTATAGCCAAACATTTCTGATTTAGCGGGATTAGTTGTAAAAAAAATAAAGTTAATGTAATGTTTTTGTGCAGTCATTGTTGACCGGGCTGAAACCATCAACTCCCTACACTTGAGATCCCGGTTTAATCACGGCCGGCCAAAACCCAGATTTGAATCAAACATCTCAGCGTTGCCGGCTGAATCCTCTGGCCCCCAAGCCAACACAATGTATTTGACATCACAAGTCAAACTCCACTGTATTTAAACACAAACTACGCCAGCAGCAGAATCTCGTGACATGACAGTTGAATCGTTTTGTTCCAAGTGTCAGAGTTTTTTTTTTACAGAAATCATCGTCTCCCGTGGCCAAAAGCTATCAGGGCTGTGCAACAACAAGCTTCTAAAGTGTCTCGCCTTTTAGTTTTGTTTACTCTGCGGTATTTGATATGTATTGCTGAACGCGTTGTCCAAAGGTCATTTCAACTTTGCTTACTTCACAGAGCTGGAATAAGCTTTACAAATAGCTACAACATTTTTTAAAAGAAATGCTCCATTTTACCCGAGATACAGCACACGCACACACAACTACCAGAACAGATCTACCACCTTGCCGAACCATACTTGTGCAATGCCAGCAGCAGAGGGCATAGGAGTGCCAAGTGAATGTCGTCTCACTCCGGTATTTAATCTTATGGCTGAATCCAGTTATTTATGGGGCCTGGGGAGCCACAATCCTTCCTGCCAGACGCAACCACTAAGGCTGAAGAGACAAGTTCGATTACAGATAAAACATTTCAGACTGAAAGAGGAGCACGTGTATGATGAACATGTTGCAGGCTAAGACCACAATGAGAAGTGCTAATGAGCGCGAGTGGGGCTTGGGCTTGGAAGGGACAATTTCTGACGGCAGTGGAAGCCAAGGGGTAGAACGCATCCAGGAGGACGAACACTGAGGAGATGGAGCGATGAAATCGGCTCGTGTGCAGGTGCTGGGTGGATTAATACATTGCAGGATCACGAGAGATGCCGACGGCTTGGAAAGACCTTTATCCAGCAGTGGCTTGACCACGGCTAATGATGATGATGAAAAACCTCACCGCAGTGAAGCTTCCACGCTTCAGTGTAGATTCTCTGCGATTCCAATAAGTATTTGAAAGCAAACTTATAAACTAGTTAAAACTAAACTAGTTTTATTAAGCTAGGGGAGCACGACCGTGGTTTAGCGCTCCTGCGGCCACGCCACCAAGTGTGGCGCGCACACGAGGAGCCCAGGCAACGCCACCCGCAGATCCCTCACCACCACCACCACAGATCCCTCAACACCACCACCACAGATCCCTCACCACCACCACCACAGATCCCTCACCACCACCACCACAGATCCCTCACCACCACCACCACAGATCCCTCACCACCACCACCACAGATCCCTCACCACCACCACCACAGATCCCTCACCACCACCACCACCACCACAGATCCCTCACCCACCACCACCACAGATCCCTCACCACCACCACAGATCCCTCAACACCACCACCACCACAGATCCCTCACCACCACCACCACAGATCCCTCACCACCACCACAGATCCCTCACCACCACCACAGATCCCTCACCACCACCACAGATCCCTCACCACCACCACAGATCCCTCACCATCACCACAGATCCCTCACCACCACCACAGATCCCTCACCACCACCACCACAGATCCCTCACCACCACCACCACCACAGATCTCTCACCACCACCACAGATCCCTCACCACCACCACAGATCCCTCACCACCACCACAGATCTCTCACCACCACCACAGATCCCTCACCACCACCACCACCACAGATCCCTCACCACCACCACAGATCCCTCACCACCACCACCACAGATCCCTCACCACCACCACAGATCCCTCACCACCACCACCACAGATCCCTCACCACCACCACCACCACAGATCTCTCACCACCACCACCACAGATCCCTCACCACCACCACCACAGATCCCTCACCACCACCACAGATCCCTCACCACCACCACAGATCCCTCATCACCACCACCACCACAGATCCCTCACCACCACCACCACCACCACCACAGATCCCTCACCACCACCACAGATCCCTCACCACCACCACCACCACAGAACTCTCACCACCACCACAGATCCCTCACCACCACCACAGATCCCTCACCACAGATCCCTCACCACCACCACCACCACCACCACAGATCCCTCACCACGTGGGCTTTCATTCAGTCAGGATAGATATGTGATGGATGACGAAGTGGCGTTGTGCTGTATTATAAAAAAAGAAACCTATTGTGTGCACAACGTGTGTGAGCGTTGACTGCACGTTAGATTTCTTCCCACTTTGTGCAAACCGTTTTGAGCGAGGCGGGAACGAAAGCAAACTTATAAACTAGTTCAAACTAAACTAGTTTTATTAAGCTAGGGGAGCACGACCGTGGTTTAGCGCTCCTGCGGCCACGCCACCAAGTGTGGCGCGCACACGAGGAGCCCAGGCAACGCCACCCGCAGATCCCTCACCACCACCACCACAGATCCCTCAACACCACCACCACAGATCCCTCACCACCACCACCACAGATCCCTCACCACCACCACCACAGATCCCTCACCACCACCACCACAGATCCCTCACCACCACCACCACAGATCCCTCACCACCACCACCACCACCACAGATCCCTCACCACCACCACCACAGATCCCTCACCACCACCACAGATCCCTCAACACCACCACCACCACAGATCCCTCACCACCACCACCACAGATCCCTCACCACCACCACAGATCCCTCACCACCACCACCACAGATCCCTCACCACCACCACAGATCCCTCACCACCACCACCACAGATCCCTCACCACCACCACCACCACAGATCTCTCACCACCACCACAGATCCCTCACCACCACCACAGATCCCTCACCACCACCACAGATCTCTCACCACCACCACAGATCCCTCACCACCACCACAGATCCCTCACCACCACCACAGATCCCTCATCACCACCACCACCACAGATCCCTCACCACCACCACCACCACAGATCCCTCACCACCACCACAGATCCCTCACCACCACCACCACCACAGAACTCTCACCACCACCACAGATCCCTCACCACCACCACAGATCCCTCACCACAGATCCCTCACCACCACCACCACCACCACAGATCCCTCACCACGTGGGCTTTCATTCAGTCAGGATAGATATGTGATGGATGACGAAGTGGCGTTGTGCTGTATTATAAAAAAAGAAACCTATTGTGTGCACAACGTGTGTGAGCGTTGACTGCACGTTAGATTTCTTCCCACTTTGTGCAAACCGTTTTGAGCGAGGCGGGAACGAAAGCAAACTTATAAACTAGTTCAAACTAAACTAGTTTTATTAAGCTAGGGGAGCACGACCGTGGTTTAGCGCTCCTGCGGCCACGCCACCAAGTGTGGCGCGCACACGAGGAGCCCAGGCAACGCCACCCGCAGATCCCTCACCACCACCACCACAGATCCCTCAACACCACCACCACAGATCCCTCACCACCACCACCACAGATCCCTCACCACCACCACCACAGATCCCTCACCACCACCACCACAGATCCCTCACCACCACCACCACAGATCCCTCACCACCACACACCACCACAGATCCTCACACCACCACCACAGATCCCTCACCACCACCACCACAGATCCCTCAACACCACCACCACAGATCCCTCACCACCACCACCACAGATCCCTCACCACCACCACAGATCCCTCACCACCACCACCACAGATCCCTCACCACCACCACCACCACAGATCTCTCACCACCACCACAGATCCCTCACCACCACCACAGATCCCTCACCACCACCACAGATCTCTCACCACCACCACAGATCCCTCACCACCACCACAGATCCCTCACCACCACCACAGATCCCTCACCACCACACCACAGATCCCTCACCACCACCACAGATCCCTCACCACCACCACCACAGATCCCTCACCACCACCACCACCACCACAGATCTCTCACCACCACCACCACAGATCCCTCACCACCACCACCACCACAGATCCCTCACCACCACCACAGATCCCTCACCACCACCACAGATCCCTCATCACCACCACCACCACAGATCCCTCACCACCACCACCACCACAGATCCCTCACCACCACCACAGATCCCTCCTCACCACCACCACCACAGATCCCTCACCACCACCACCACCACAGAACTCTCACCACCACCACAGATCCCTCACCACCACCACAGATCCCTCACCACAGATCCCTCACCACCACCACCACCACCACCACAGATCCCTCACCACGTGGGCTTTCATTCAGTCAGGATAGATATGTGATGGATGACGAAGTGGCGTTGTGCTGTATTATAAAAAAAGAAACCTATTGTGTGCACAACGTGTGTGAGCGTTGACTGCACGTTAGATTTCTTCCCACTTTGTGCAAACCGTTTTGAGCGAGGCGGGAACGAACGGTAACTCCGCCACGGGGGTTGCAGAGCATCGCAGACTCACCACACTGGGTCCTTATTGACGGCATCATCGAACCACAGTATGTAGAGGCAGAAGAAGCCCACGATCAAGGCGTGCAACGTCGACACCGTCCTGCACGCCACACGGGCACACATTTCATATCTGGTCTCATGAGCAGTTCCCTCTCATTAACCGACTGTATCATAATAATTTTGCCGGAATTTTAGCACCTAGGTTTTCCGCAGCCACTGGTAACCAAAACTTGGTTTTCTGGCATCTTTTCAAAAGCGCGCCCGCGCCGCACACGCACCTGGAATGCCACTCGATCTGTTTGGCCGGAGTGAGGGAGGCGAAAGCCGGGCAGAAGAGGCGAGACAGCGGGGGGCTGACCCAGTTGAAGAGCGCCTGGAAGACGCTGAAGCTGATGAAGATGACGAGGCAACAGAACTTGGCGTAGCTCTCCATGGCGGCCGGCCCTGCTGGGGTGGAGGTGAGACGCAGCACGCACAGCACGCACAGCACGCACAGCACGCACAGCACACACAGCACACACAGCACGCACAGCACACACAGCACGCACACAGCACGCACAGCTCTAAACCAATGCTGCTTTAATTATGCATTATCAGAAGGCAATGTGGCCGATGAAATTTGTGAAAAGAACGATTTTGTTAATGGAGGGACATTTTAAAAAACTTAGGTGGTGCCAAAATTGGACAAGGGACATTTGTCAACACATGAATCGGACTGTGTGTGTATAAGAGTCACAGTATGACGAGGTTGCTGTATCATACTCAAGGCACCCAAAGAACATTGTGGAATTGACGTTATGAAGTAGTCAAGGCACCTGCAAGCGTGTCTAGCACAGCGGTAACCCCACACTGCTCACCCCACTCACCCCACTGTGCACATGCCTGCAGATACAAGCCTGCATTGGGTGGAAACATGCATCACAAACCACAGCATTGTGCTCCCCTCTCTGACCTTGGCCTAACTCTGCCACAGCCACGATCAACGTCTGCTTTTTCCCACCGCGTGTAAAGGGGCGAAACTTGAATCCGGCATAAAGCGCTGTGCAAACCGCGCGGTTGCCTGGTGGGAAACTCTCTGCCACTCTTCTTCCACCGGACCTGAGCGAAATGGGCCAGGCCTGTGGCGGTACTCCTCAGGGTGGCCGCGTCACAGGAGAGGACGCTCGATGCGCTTCCGTGGCGGTGGGCCGACTGCCGTCCCCCAGCTGGACTGACGGAGTTTGGCGAGAGACCAACGGATTCGACGTAACTGTGACTTTCCAAATCGATTGGAGACAAACATGATGCCACACACTGGCAACACTAGTTTGATTGACGGGCTTATGATGACATGAGTACTCTGTAGATCGTGTTAATTTCAGATGTGTATTGAAAGCTTGTATAGTTTTTTTAATATTAAACTGAAATTACTTCAGTGTAAGGTGAAATGGTCTCTATTTGTTATTAATTTTATAACATTTATTTAACCAAGAAAGCCTCACACGGAGTCGATTTTCGCCTCCAGTCAATCAAAACGTGGTAAAATGACACCGACAGACGTGTTAAGTTTTTTGTATGATATGATAAGTTGTATGAACATTGTAAATAGCACAACTACAACTCGGAAAAAAATTTTCTCCTCGAGCCAATCAGGATTTGTTCTCTATCACACGCACAGCCTCACGTTTCTGCTGCTAATCATGGGTTTAAAGTAATGAATATTCTGATGATAAATGTAAATACAATGCTCGGATTGAACTGCCACAAACTAAGAGCACGATTGCAAAGCTCCTGTGCACATTTTTCAGGCGATTAAATGAGAGACGTGCAGATTTTAAGCCCGAGCTGGACAAGAATGAGAATAACATTTCCAAGTGCTTGGCTGTATCAATGTGCGTCTGTAATCCATCAAATCCCAAGTAAGCCCTAAAGCCATACTAAAGGAAATATCTTTGGCCGAGTGTACTGTGCACACTTGCACAACACGGTCCTTCACGTGGCTAATTCTACCGTGTTGGTAATAGCAGTTTGAACATACAAAGTTGCTATGCATGAATCTGCTTCAATCTGCAGCGATTGTCCTGGAATTCAAACGCAGAATTGCACGCGGTGCCAGTTCAGCGCTCTAACGCAGCATGAGCCATCTGGGCGCCCCAGCCACCGCACTGAAGTTATAATGTCATTTATATATCCATTTATATATCCATGAAAGCTTCACAAAGAGATTCAGTCGTTTTTCAGGAGGGTCCTGAATTTGGACATTTGGCCAATTCTATTGGAGTGTTTTTACTTGTGGGAGGAAAGTGGAGTCGCGGGAGAAATCACACACGGGACAACGAGACGACACGTAGAAGTCCACAAAGACAGGTCCATGGACCCATTTGTTGTACTGCCATGTCGTGGCCACCTCGTAGCCCAACCACAATACGTGGTGCACTGACCGTTGCCTCCAGAGTGCTGCTACACAGCCGTGAGCCACAATCCCAGGTGCCCCCCGCTCCATAAGAAATACCACTCCTCTGCATGTTTACAAAACAACACTCTTGTTTACATTCATAACAGCGCTCGGCTTAAACTCAACAAATGAAGGGTTAATTTGACGGCATATTTCTTAACATTGGTGCACAAAATATAAACAATATAACTGGCCAAACTGCATTCCAAACTCTGATAGCGCTTCTTAGAGTGTGCTATGAATATTGCACACCAGCAAAATTCCAAATTAATCAGGTTTAAAAAAAACAACGACACGTGTTGTTTCTGTCATGTAATCAGTGGTGTCTACTTGCAGATGCACATACATGCATCACCTTACAGCTGAGGTCTGCACGACCTTCCACCACCACCAGAAGATGTTTAACATTCCTTGCATAAGTCACATTCCCTGCATCTGTCCAATAAGCCATCAAATTAGCTAAGCTCCCATTTGTTCAGTGCACAGCAAGCCCAGTGCTGCTGCGTATAAAGCGACAAATGTATCCGTTCACTGTTGCTCTCCACCGATAACGCAACTCTCTTCTCTCCGGCCTGGAAAGCCCCTGTAGAGTGGAGAAAACAGCTGCTGCTGCAGCTGCTGCTGCTGCTGCAGCTGTTAAAAAGCCCTGAAAATTCGGAGGACCCAAATGCTCAATCCACAAACCCCTTCCATCCACCTGCACATGACCCGTGACATTTCCCGTTGCTCTGTTCAAGACCCTTGATGCAAGCATCAAACTTACTGCTCTGTCTCCCCAGCACCCTCAGCCACCTCCCACACACGACTGCCTGCAGCCACCGCTCCCCAGCGCGCGCTCTCCAGTGCGGCGTGGCGGCGCGTTGCGTGGCGACGATCGCGGCGGCATGGTGAGATTACACTTGGTGGTTATCCCGTTCCATGTCCCACGCTGGCATTCTGTTATTTTGGAATTCACCGCACTCGATTGTAATACTGGATACGTGCACAAAATACACGGAACCAGGCTTCCCTTCAAAAACAGACTCTGAATGGGAATAGAATCATGACCGGTTTCAATAAAGTCACTCTTTCTAATGGCGGAGCGGTTATCACACACTGTGCTATGAACCCAGCGGCGTGCATTTCATTCCAGGCTGCGGCGAACATCAGTGGCGAGCGATACCTTGACTGGACCAGGGCGGCCCCCTTCACAGGGCCGTGAAATACGGCCAACAGACCCCAGTGAGCAACACGGCAAACAGGCCCTTCATCCCACAATGGGTTAACAAAGAGCCGTGAAACATCAGCTATTTTATCTCATGCGTAATAAATATATCATCACATAAATAACTGGATTATAGTATATGTATATAGTATATTTAAGTTACATCTCAAAAACATAACATAAGCGAGCTAGTTTTAAATTGCTAACAAATGCACATCAGGAGCTGCTTTTGAGCAGAGCGAAGACGATCTTCATTTGGATGAAACGTGTAAGCGTCTACTCTGTGTTTAATGAGTGTATGTGTATCACTGCCGCAGGATGGGCTCTCTGGATTTTTTATAACCCAGCTTGCAGTCGGCCCGACCGTATAGATTCAAATTTTAAAAAATCCGAATGCGAAATACTATGCGCTGAAAGTATAATAAATTGATGAATATTGCGAAAGTCAAAACATTGAACTTTCGAATACATAGTTAATGTGCCTCGAGAATGAGCTGTAAATTTACAAAGGTGATGGAATCGAGAAAATCTTTTATCACGAACCGCAGCTTAACAGTTGTCACCTTAAACGCCACGACAGGATTTTTTGTAAAGCGCTTCGGGATATATTTTTTTGCGTGAATATCATCAGGTGAATATCATCAGTATTTTTTTTCTTGACAGCTTACTTTCTAATACATCTGGAGCCCTGCCTCCAAAAAGGTTCCCACATTGCAGTGAAGAAACGGGGTCATTAACGTAGCCTTGACGAGTGGGGGCCTCTGTGGGGTAGGTGCTGTGCAGCTCATGGCAATGGTTTCTCCTGAGAAGCGTAAATGTCCGTATGTTGAACTTCTTTCGCACCGTACGTAGCCAACCGTGCAATCGGAGGTGCGGGGGAAGGACAACAAAAGCATCGTCAGCCAGTGATCAATCCACTACTGGAAGAAGGCATCCAGAAACTATCGCCATCTCTAATGGAACCATCGTCGGGGCTTGCAGGTTGGCACAATGTGCCTGCATTGTTATTTTAATTAGGCTCCTGTGTAAGCGCCCATGTGGATAACATTTTCACATCCCTGCTGGCCAATGGCGATCTGCAATGGATACCCGTGGAGCAGGTGTTGACGAGGTGACGAATGCTGGGTCACTTCAGCAGAGCGGTCTGGCTGGAGCGAGCAGCCGTCGCGGTGAGCCGGTCCGTGCCAGTGGAAAGCCCGAGGACCCAGGCCGCAACCTGGAATGCAATCCACATGCAGCCGCGCATCAGCATTGACGCGTTCACGCAAAGACAAAGATCCCCCATATAGCCTGTAACAGAATGTTGGGGAAAGTGCTGTTCGCGAGCAACTATGAAGGCCGGCACGGCACACGAGCGGGTGGGTGGCCAACACCACGCCCGGCTGCCTTTGTCTCCCCAGTGACGATGTTTACACACCGCCCCAGGTCTTCATTTGAGGACGAGTAGACCTAGGGGAGCTCCAGGACCGGTTTAAATAATCGTCACTGATGTTGGCCGTGAGCGGGAATCAAACTCGGGTCACCGGATTTGTAGTGTGGCGTGCGAACCGCTACAAAACCGCTCCACACACACATGTTCACACACACACACGTTCCCGTCCAAGTCCCATGCTGGTAGTATACGTGTACATGTTAGCCATTGTGTATCGAAATGTCGTTCCCCCATATATACACTTTTTATTCCGGTTGCCGAGGCATAGGCCAGCGGCAAACAGTCGTATGAAAGTTGTAATGGATAATAGTTTACATGATTTTTCATTGATTGTTGGTTCAACGTGGTCTGACCAAACAATAAATTATGAAACGTAATGATGAAAAGCGTCCCATGGAAATGAATCGTATATTAGCTGCGAGAAATCACGTGCTAAGTGTAAACACTGTCTTGAAATAAGCAGATGGCAAGAGCTTGTGGAGAAAAAGAGACGGAAATCCAAAGTGGAGGAGTGCGAGGGGAGAAGCAGAGAGTGAGGTGATCTGCGGTGCGATGAGTGGGTGGGTGAGCGCGTGGGTTAATGAGTGAGCGATTGTGTTGTTGTGACCTCCAGTGTGCTGGTTGAACAGTGTAGATGATACAAGACAGTCAGTCTCGTAGACCAAGTCCTGCAACATTGAATCAATGATTGAGCGTCACGGGAGCAGTTAGTCTACCGGCCACGCGAGAAGAGTAACAAGAGACGTGTCTGCTTGTGCACGCTCGCGTAGACGAGCACATGCTCTCGGACTCGCCTCCATCATCACTATGAATGAAGGCACGTCCCCCTTATTGACACCAAGTGGAGGTTTCGTACATTTCTGAACAGAAGCGGTACCCCTAAGTCAGAGCCTCATCGTCACATTGCGCCGTGTGTTGTTGAGTGTTTAGTTTGTTGTCCTTCCCCGACAACTCCGATTAGTGCGGTTGGCTACGTGCGGTGCGAAAGAAGTTCAACATACACACACACCAGGGGTCAAAGTTCGACTGGCCAATGTACAAGAGCCATCGTCTATGCTCCCCACCTTCACCGGTCCGCATTGGCCAGTGTGGGGAAGTTTGGTCAAATAATCCACACAACCGGCCGTGGAATGAGAAAATGGGCTCTCTGTGTACAACGGTGGCTATTAAACACTAAATTAGACAACCGTGTCAGGTAACACGTTGATAATGCGAGTGACGTTGACAAAAAGAGAGAAGCCTCAAGTAGCGTTCAGCTTTTCTCTTGTCTTTATTCCCGTTTGTCGTGTTTACTGTCTCCACCGCAATGTTCTTCAACATTGCATTGCTCTGCTATTGCTTTCTTACCAAGTAACCGTCTCAAATTCTCCCCTTTGTTCTGGCGCCTCCCGATCTGGCGCAAGGGAGGCGCGGTATCAATAATAAATTACGACAGTGATGATGGCGAATCGTTCCACCTCTATTCAGCATATTTGCCGGTGTCGCGTCCTGCAATTCACCAACTCCCAGGCAAAGCAACCGTGTGGATAAATCACAGCTGAACCTCCGACGGTTGCTCTGCTTAAAGCCAATACGGAAACAGGAACCACACAATCTGCCGAAGGCCACAGATTTCCATTCATTCAATATTTCGCCAGGTCAAGGCGACGCCCGGCTTGCATCGTAAAGCCCCTTGGTGTGCAGGATTAAGCCATGTGACTGCAAGGCTAATTGCGTGTTCACGTATGGCGAGCACCCGATGAAATCCGTGTCACATGTAGCATGGGTCAACGGCGACCAAGTGGATTTAGTTACTGCAGTGCGATTAAGCCGGGGAATTTAAACGCAAACAGCCTCTATCAGAAACATCGTGTGAGTGTTCATTCTCATAATTCCAACCGATCACGTCCTACGTGGGCAAAACAGGCTGGGTCATTAAAAATTACGCTGCACGACACGCAAACCCAATTATGACATTCTAGAGCGGCTAAAAAGAAACTGGACTGCAGAGGTTTGAGCCAGACCTGCGGTTATATAAAAATGTGGAATATCCACTGACGGACACGAGCAATGCCCAATGTTGGCATGACGACACACCGAGATTTAACGTCTTGTTAACAACGGGAAGGGAGAGGTGGTGTGGGGTGGTGGCAGGAGTTAGCACACTACAATATGAACCTGGTGAACTACATATTTAATACACAACTACGGATAACATCAGTGGCTAAGAGTGACATCCGAACTGGACCTGAGCCTGCCCCTATCTACCAACCCACATTGACCAGCGTGGTGAAGTATGGTCAAACAACACGTCATAGGGAGGCCTTCATCCAGCAGTTGACAAAGGGCTGTAACACATTTGTTATTATTTATCTTAATATTATGCCACGAGCAATAGAATGGTAACGTGGTATATTGAAAACCTTCAGCATTTTAGTAATGCAATTACCAATTGCGTTGCAGTATTCATTTACACAATTCCATCGACAACATTCAGTATAACCTGGCGAGCCCTGCAAGCGGCAAACTCAAGGGGCAGCTGCTATTTGTTTCAGATCGTGGTGGAGGAGACGTGTAAATATGATAGAGGAGACGTGTAAATGTGTAATCATTCCCGAGCCTCACGTTAAGTCCGCCTCGCGGCACACAGAGGTGGAAAAATGCGGCTCAAGGTGAATGATAAACATTACCTGCAATAGCCACGATTTCACACTGTACCGTTGGATGGCGGCTGACTGAGCCGATGACGCCGTTTTCCCTCAATGCCCAGAAGGAATGATGACAACGGACTGGCGGCCATGGGTTCCCCCCGGGTTCTCCGCATTCACCCCTTAGCTCACAGCATGCGACGGCATCACGGGTGCCATCAAACATCCCAATGCAGGACCCTCCTGAAAAAGTCTTCGGACTCGGAGTGGCTTCCCTGGGTAGGTTTGTTAAATTATTGTTCACTATAAGGAATGGACGGCATCCGAGAGAGTGCGTCCACCGAGGTGGGCTGCTTTGTCGCTGGATCGTGAGCGAGGCCTGCCCAGGGATGGCCCCGCTCTTTATCTCAATCACTACCTTACGTGTACAATTTTATAATTGCAGTAAAGCACCTTGGAATACGGTCCCCAAAATAAATATAGATAAGATAATGGGAGCTATGTACAGTAATAAACCAGGAGGTCAAATTGGACACCTTCACACACAGCACCGCAGGGGCCTGGGTGTGTAGAGTTAAGAACAACAGGACGGAAGGGCAATCCAGCGATGATCCTCAATGCCATAAACATATTCTGTCAATAATTGACAACATATTTGAAATAGCATCTGCCCAGGCACCCTTTCATCTGCCGAACAAGGGCCACCATCCTTCAGAGAAACCGCAATGACAAAGTTACAATCTGTAGCGCCGGTTTCCAATTGATGAAAAGTTCAAAATGAAACGGCGGCGACTTATTTTTAACAGTGCCGCCCGATGGCCTGCGCGCACCGGCTGCTTTTCCACGATGTTTTTGCAAGTGGAGGAATGCGTGATGCCAATCTGGAGATATTTTGTTGTTGAGGCTCCAGTTGCTGGTACCACCGTGGCGAGGCCGTACGTCTGCCGGCCTGTCCGCCGAACATTCCCACGTTGTTTCTAAGCAGCACTGCACTATAATTTGATGCTTTTAAAAATAAGATCACAATTGAAGTGCTCATCTCAGCTGCATTGTTGTTAAAAACGTTGTTCTTCCCCCGCACCTCCAATTGGCGTGGTTAGCTACGTACGGTGCGAAAGAAGTTCAACATACATACAAATATACATGGCTGTAAAATAACAAAACCTTTGCATAGCCTAACGTAACCGATGCCGACATACACGTTGTAAAAACTTGATTTCTTTCACAACCACTTCCTCTCTGGCCGTGGATGTTAGTGAGAGAGAGGGATGTTTTTGGGGGGGGGGGGGGCACAAGGGGGCTGAGTCCATGGAGCCTCGTGGCTCATGCAGCCCGGACCTGGGCTATGATGCCAACCATGGAATGTAACCGGATTGTTTCTGGGCCGGTGAAAACTGGTTCCCCAACGGTCGTGGAAAAGCAGAAAGTTACGTCTTTATAGCTTCCCTTTGCTTGTTGAAGAGGTACAACAATTATGTACATTACTTGATCATCACACAGGTGAAATGTGACAAATGCAGCCGATGAAACAATACCCCAGCAGATGTTAAAGCCGCATGGCAAGCAGTGTGGCTTCATGACGGAAGGCCTTCTGTGAGCGAGCAAGTATCGATGAGCGTGCATCCTCGACGCGACCCAGAGGCAAGGAAATGAACAATGCTTTGCGAATGCCTCCTATAGCATGGGAGCAGATTCATTTCACTACGCTCTACAATATCATGGCGTGCAATGGATGATTACGAATACCGTAGATGCTGCGTCTTGGGCACAAAGATCTTTAATTGGTAAATGTACTATGCCTGGGATGTGTACACTGCTTTGAGATTTCGTTATGAAAAGCGCTTTATAAAAACCAAGATTACTACAGGATAATAAAAACTGATCCTCGCTTAGAAGGGCATAGAGAGACAGAAGTAGGAACACACAGATTAGAGAACATGTGATGGTTAATTACATCACCCAAACTGTTAAGGACACATCGCGAGAAGGGACGATGGCCAATGGTCCCCTGCGAATAATGAGGATAACGGCAGCGAAGGAATGGAACGTGTCCATGAGGACGTATGCCCAGGAGGTGGAGCGGATAAATAATCTGGTGTAAGCGCTGGCTGGGATGGTTACATCACAGGACCGTCCAGCATTGGATTGACCGTGGCTGCTGATGATGACAGTAACAATTGGCCGATTCTAAATGGAAGCGTATGAAACAAACACGCCACCCAAGAAAGGCTGGACTTGAGACGGGTTACGTGGTCAAACCTCGGCCCCGCGCGGCCACAGCAACAAGCGCGGTGCAAAGTACTCTGTCGGCAGTCGCAACGACACGTCGAGTCTGCACACTGAGGGCTGCATTTATCAGGTCCTGCTCATAATGCGGTCGTCTTTTATGTGAAGTTGGCGCGTAAACGCAGCACGCGTGCTCATTGCTGACGCAGCGGCCAAGATTCAGTGTACCACTTCAATCACAGGGCGTGCCACAGTCACTATCAGCTGCCGCGTTGTGCTTTGCCACCGTGTGCCAGTTTACCACAGTGTGCCGGTGTCCACAGCGTGTCGCAACGCACCAGTGCCACAACGTGCCACAGCGTGCCACAGTGTGCCACAGCGTGCCAGTGTGCCACAGCGTGTCACAGCGTGCCACAGCGTGTCACAGCGTGCTACAGCGTGTCACAGCGTGCTACAGCGTGTCACAGCGACCCAGTGTGTGCCCTCCCACTTCGCCGTACAATGGCACATCACATCTGAGTGGCTGTTCACTTGCCCCAATGCTCGTAGGTGAATGTGCATATCTCTGTCGGGTATCGGGTATCATCATCAGATCAGCTTGTGTTTGTAGATTGTGCACTGCGCTCTGAACCGGGTGACTCCAGTTCGAGTCCTGATCATGGCAAGCATCACTGGCTTGTGATATCTAAACTGGTCCTGACCCCCCATTTACCAACCCCCACTCACCAACCTCAATGGGTAATATTATCAGTGCTCAACGTTCTCATCGAGGGTCTTGCTATAAGGTAATTATAACACAGTTTCCACCTCGTCAGCAACATTGCCAAGAGCCGACTATGCCACGAATGGCTTTACGCTTTAGTCGAGGGTTCTGGAGGTAATCTCTTCCACGAGGAAGGGCACCGGAGCAAAGAAGCACACCGCGTCCGCAAGGAGCAGGAAGATACATTTTGGGGGTCGATAAACCGAGCACCACTCTGTGAAACCTGGTTGTCCTCTACAAGACATACCGCCGCCAAAGGAACGAGGAATTGGCACCACCAGCTCAGGGCTGTACGCTCGATTGAGCAGACAACCAATTCAGTGACGGCGCTGTCACACATTCGATGCGTATGTGTGCATTTCTACGCTGCTGCTTAACCGTGCAGTGTCTGCCATGAACTACTGCGCACGTGTGCACAGCGTTTATCACAGCCCGCTGTGAACAGGCTGAAGTACAGTGGGCTAAAGGGTATGTGCTACCATGACGTAATCTGGTCCCCTGGGGTCCTGGTAGATGCCGGTGTCATCACACGCGTACAGCACTGTGGTCATTCAAATACAATCCTCCAGCCAACACTGGCTGCCCATTACATTAACTGGGCGCTAACGGATGTTTATTTGGCGAATGTGTAACTAAATTACGTGTTAATGGTCCCACGATAAGGGTAAGTGCGCTATTAATGCCATTACTGTGACCAAAAGCAACAACATTCAAGAGTAGTCGATCTGATTGTGTGGTACATACACTCCGAATTGTCACAATTGATATGAAGAACCGGTCCTGTGGTTACCATTCCGGTGCAGGTGGCTAGAGGGAGCCACGTAAACCCACCACGTGCGTGAGTGGCAGGGTGGCGGCACAGTGGGAATGCTTCTGCCTCACAGCAACAAGCGCCTGGGTTCGATTCCCGGCTCAGGGACCTTTGTGTGCAGAGTTTGTAACGTATGTTCTCTCCCTGCTCTGCATGTTTCCTCCCATAGATAAAAATACAAACAATGTAAATGGTATTTGGCAAACATCCCATTCTGGAAAAACTACCTCCAATTTACTCAATTGTGATTACACAAAGCTGCATGCTCACTCCTGGGTAAACTTGGCAGGACCTCATGAAAAGGAGTCTTGAGCCTCAGTGATGCTTTCTTGGGTAAACAAGTGGAATAATTATAAATATTACTCATATAGGAATCTAAAATCAATGATTCTGACACATGGGTTGCATGTACTGTGACATTAAGTCGATTGCTTCATCGCAACACCCCTTACGGATGGCGAAGCGCAGAATCATTTGTCCTGGCACAAAGCGAAAGCTCCACCTTGCTTCTCCGCCTCCATGCGAACTTGCGGGCAATGCAACTTAAATACATTCACAATTCATATTGCTGTAGAATTAAGAGAAGCAACATTGTTTGAATTGCCTGGGACACGATTACTCTTGTCAAATGTGATTTTCGATCAAGACGTCGCTGACGCCACCACCGTGCCTCGCGACCAACGCCCTCTACCCCAAGCGCAGGAGGCATGGAGCGACCTTCTGACAGTCCCCGGCCATCTGCTCTTGCTTAGCTCTTCTCTTCCCTTGCTAGCCGTGGAGACTACCCCAATGCCTGTCTCGGCCAAATGTGATTTTAAATGAATAGAGAGAAAATATCTCTGCAAATAGTCGTCTGACATGCCGTGCACCGAAGCAGAGCAAAGCAACAGCGGTGCATCGTGTGGAATAAAGCACTGCGTGTCCCAAGGCCGTTATTTAATACAATGTCCATTGTACAGCTCTACCCTGGGAGCAGTATACCTCGCTGCACGCGTTACGCAGAGCCCACCGCACACACCGCCCACCGACCCGTGCGTGAGTGTGTGAGACACACGCACGCACGCGTGTGTGTGTGCGTGACACACGCTCTTCAGGAACATCACGCACACCTTGGCGTCAGCGCAGCAAGCGCAGCAAGCGCGTGCACGCAGAGCGTTGCAGAGCGAGATGCTGGAGGCGCAGCCCCCAGGCACGCGGAATGCACCTTGCACTGCAGTGTGCGCACGTCCGTTACCGCGTGCTGGCCGTCACCACGTGCTACACGCGCTTAAAATCGTCACCGTTATTTTTTTGCAACTGGTTTCATTAATTAGTTCTAAATATTCAACATTGCACTCAATGGCAGTGCCTCCAGTGGCTGGATGGATTAGGTGAACCCTTCACAAATGGCATACTGCATCTACGATTTTAAAAACAAAGATTCGATTCATTTGATCTACCGTGAGCTTGCGAAGTGATGTGAATGGATGAACAGACGCATCCGCGAAGCCCTACTTTGTATGCTACATGCGCGGCTCACACAGACTCTCCTTGGAGTGCGCTAGGTCTTTAATGATTCGCCCTCGCCCCTTCCAACCCCAAGACTCACATTTCCATGAAGTCTCATGCCGATTATGAAGTCTAATACGTGGTGTGCCTTGATGTATTCCGTCTCATTTGTACAATCTTGCTTCCTGCATCAGCGCAATTGTACCACTGGTCTACAACGGTCCAAAATTCGAAAAAGTACCTGCGAATTACTGAACACTGGAATATGCATAGCAATCAAACGCACTCTTGCTAAAACTATGCATGACCCTGCTGAAAAATAGTCATGAGACTCAGCGAGGCTTTCCTGGATAAACAAGCGTAATATATATCGACGTACACATTGCATAGATTGCAAATGTTCACCGGCCGCACTGCCAAGCTCGACGACGGAGTTCACCCAACGAGCGCGCGCTGTGCTCGCCATGCCCACCCGCACCTCGCACGCGACACAAACTGGCAGAGCGTGGGAATTTTATTGTTTTATATTAAAGTCACGTAGAAGGGAAATAATAAAATAATAAAAATACAACTATTAAATTCTCAGTGAGAATTTGATTGTTTTATTTTTATTATGTTATTATTTCCCTTCTACGTGACTTTACCGAAAGAACCAAGAATATGAATCCTGCGGTCACGAAAGCTTTAAATCAAAATTTAGGGCAGGTTCCGTCAATCTGTCCCCCGCACCACCTACGCACCTCCGTCCACCCGGCAGTAGAAATGGGTACGCCACAGTTAGTCGACCGGCAGGTTGCGTGTGGTGGGGTAAAGTGTGGGCACTCACTGTCGGCCATCGTCCCTTGTAGCCGTGACGCGTAACGCCCAAGCCCGTTTACTTTTCTTAACATTCTGAATGTCAATAACCTGCATACGTCCCAGGCTGTGTGCACACGTGGAGATGTGCATACAACTCTCACACTCAATTAATAACAACCCCTGGGGCTTATTCAAACTCAGTGGTCAAATCCGTTTTTAATAGCAAAGTCGAAGTGATTTCTTGCTCAAATGAGCATTGAGAGGTGGTGTTTATCTCGAGCTTGCAGCCCTAAGCCAATGGTGAAAATCCCCCCATTCCAATGGCAAGGGCAGGTATATCCATAGGATAACCACCTTTTTGAACTCGCAACTTTCACTTGCGAGCCGCTCGCCCCACAACTGAGCCACCTGGCCATTCAACGGCAAAAGGGCACAACAAAGTAAAACTGCAAAGTACAGGCGCATTCATTACCGACATGATCTAAGGAGCCAGCGTACAAAACAAGCCAAGTCACAAAGCCATCATCACACCAACACAACACGGACTCGTGAAACCAGAGCACTACAAAAGCCACACACGCTATTTATACAGTAGGCGCACACGCGCATCCAACTCTGGTGAATATGGATGCGCACTTTGCAGGGCACGTGCTCAAAGGCCAACGCGTTACATAATTTAGGCTTACTGGGCCCAGAACAGCACAAATACGTGTAGTGTTGACTATAAATACATGCAGTCTCAATTGTTACTTGTTGTTGTTGCAGTGACGATCTTGTAAGTGCCTTAACGACCTCATTATTTTGGCAAATTAAGCATGGTTTTTGAATTGGCTTTAATGATATCCATTATCAATGCTGCACCGTGCAATTTATAACTTGACACAAATTGAGAAATGACGCATGGCCTTTAATTTATTGATCCAAATGTCAGTTGGAAACTATAAACGGGCAACGTGTATTATTTCACAATCACGGCTCAACGGGTGTCCCTTGGTTGGTAGTGGCCAATGTCTCCGCACGCTCTCACTCGCCAACACAACGCGTTAGTATTGGGCACACCGAGTCGTGCCGTCAGCCCGGACCAGGGAACCTACCACCTTGGTAAGCAAGGCTGCTCCTACAGCACCTTGCTTCAAGTCCTTTGTGGCCCTTTGCCACCAAAAGAGTGCTGAATTCGTTTGTAATGAAATTAGGATACTGATATTGTGATGTCAAATTGCCTACTGTCATGGAAGCACAATTGGAAATAAAACGTGGTAAGTACATCAGGAACTATTGACTCATTAAATCAAATAAACTTTGTAACCGACTAGTATTGTGCAACAGTAAATAGATATTATGTTGAACCAGGTGAGAAGTCGTGAGACCAGGATAATCTCATCTGCAAGTGTGACCTGGGTCACCAAAACAACAAAAGCAAAACAAACAAAAACTCGACAAAGAAGTGGACAAACGCTCGAAGCAGGCCCACCACCTGCCCGTCAGACAGTGAGACTCTCCTGGGTCAACTGAGGACAGTTATGATAACACAACCCACCAATCCTATTACAGAAATCCACTTACATAGAATTAGTCCATTAACAATGTAATTCTTGCAATTAGGTCGATGAGAGATGTACTGGGTATACGAGAGACCTGGGGGTTTTCTCTGGGCCACATCACAGACAACAGCAAACGTTGAGCGCATTCCCTCATTCTAGCCGCTCATTTCAACTGGGCTCACGGACCACGCCGCGCCATTTCCGAAGAACTTCACTCGCGAAAGTGTGACGTGTATCATTCTGTTACAATACAATGGAATGATCACCCTAAATAATTGTTCGTTTCTGCGACTTAATTTTACTGTAAATGTTTATTAAAGTTATTTGTCTGAACCAACTGTCGCTCCAGAATATTCATTCTATTTATTATGTTTACGTGACAAGTAGATGACAGAGCAAGCTAAATGAGTCCATCTGTGTGGAGTTAAGTGTTATCCCCTAATAGTCATGGCTTTCTGTAGGTACTCTGATTTCCTGCGACACGCCACACATTAAAGGAACTGCAGGAGTCTCCTGATCCATTGTCTTGGTACTCGACGAGGACTTTTCTCGCTAAACAAGTCGCTATTATCGTCATTAATAATATAAAACAAATCAATCCCGGAAAACCGAGGAGTGGGCAGGGGCTAGTTGAATTAGCAGGGGTAGTAGCAGTTTGGGAAAGCCTTCATCCGGCAGTGGATTATTATGGCCGATGATAATGAACTGCATTGTCTGGGAGACTTCAGCATAAGCAAAGGTGCCATTACCCGAGTGTCTGGCCTGATTACGATGGGTACGCCGCCCTTGATCGCATCGCATCGTTTCCCACGTGACCGCAGTGTTTGACCCCGGGAGGGTGGCGGCACTACTTGCCAGTAAATTGTGAATAAGGCCGGCAGAGACTCGTCGGCCCAGGGGAAAAGCCGCTTTATTCATGTTGTGTTCATCGGAGAGGGCGGCGGCCGCACACTTGTGAGAAGAGGTGCACTCTATTTTTATTTGCTTCCGCAAGACTGATTTAGCTCTGCTCTTTAACAGAAATAGATAAAAAAAAACGCCGAGCGTGCAAGTATTGACACGTCAACGACATTAAATACAAATACCCTATCAACCCTGGAGGAAACAGGTAGTGGTAAAGGTGCAGGCCTGTAATCGCTTTATCGAGCCATTGCTGGCAGAAGGGCCTCCGCTAAGAGCGCGCTCAACAGAGCCCCTCGAGAGCAGCGGCTCCCAACGAGTGGCCAGCGGCCACACGGCCGTGGGAAGTGATACGCGGAACTCTTGCTGATAAGAGTTTATTTACACAACACCAGATATTGGTGTAAATGGTGACAGCCATCCGTGGGTCAATAAAGGTTGAGAGTCACTGTTCTAGAGAGTATTTGGCCTACTCTTCCGCACTGGCCGTGTAGTCTTGGAAGAGGTGGGGATAACCCGATACTTAATAACCCCAACACACGCTGCTGGGTGGACAGGGACAGGGGGGCAACTTAAGAAACTCGCACCCTTGTTTCAACTGGCACGCCAGGCCATCGAATTCAACCGGCGACCTCTCGGCTCCGAGTCCATGAGCACGCTGGAGCGACTGTGGCGTAAACAGAGCAGGTCCGAAGATGCAGGAGGTGCACAGCCAAAAGCAGCCCGGGTCACCGCCTCCTGGACGAGCTGTGCGGGAATAGCACGGACATGGGACCTGCGCCTCGTGAAGGCTTCAACGGGGAGGCTCTACCCACCGCGGCGGCTCCGCCGAACCGTGCTCACTAACACATGCGGCAGCAATAACTTAACATCGTAAACCACGGTTCAGGAATAGCACTCGGCAGTTTGCTGGGCGAGCCACGCTCCGGCGCCCAGGCTGCCCAGCCATCGCGGCTGACGGATGGCCCCGGGAAGCGGTCACTCCTCTGGCCGCTCCGCACCGACTGCCACCAGTACGGTCGCCGTGCCCTGGGCCACTGTGTTGAGATGAATCCCCAGTCATGGAGCACCTGCTCCTCTGCGCTGCTGCCCCAAAATGAACGTCACGGGACCAAGTTCCACGGTGGTAATCACGTTTTATTATTTTCAGCGTCTTCCGTGCAAATTGCATCGCAAAACGGTGTAAGATTTAGAACGCGCGTGTGAATATCGCATGGAGGCCTGAGGCAGGAGAGGCAGCCAGAGCCAGTGCCATCAATTGCCCATACTCTGTGGTCCCTATGTTAGGATGTTTTGCAAACGCAATAATTGAGTATTTGTAGGACAGTCCCCGACTTACGAACGCGTTACGCTCCTGACACCCATTCGTAAGTCGATTTGTTCGTATGTTCGTACTGTACATACTGTACGTAAAATGTGTTACGGATCAACAAAGGGAAGCACTGTTAAACTCATTACCATAAATATTGTACTTTTGTATGTTATACTGTAATAAATATTGTATAGTAAATAAAACATTCAATAAAGTTACATGAAAAAAAAAATCTGTTTTACTTTCGCTTACCTTGAGTCCTGATGCTGGCTTACTCGTTGGAAGGGGCATTGTGGATCACGCGGGATGTTGGGACTCATCACATCTCGCGGAGGATCGCTCCGACGAACAAAATAGTTCCGCGGGCCGGTTCGTAAGTACGACTGATCATTCGTAAGTCGGATCGTTAAAAACCATAACATCTTATGGCAGCTAATTCGAAAGTACGGATGTTCGTAAGTCGGACGTCCGTATCTCGGGGACGACTGGTTTATGTGGGAGAACCCCAGGGCACACTGAAAACCCACGCTTGAGGGTGGGGTCAACAGATGGAATAAACATGGCAATGAATCCACTTGCTGTACTGCCATCATGCCCTGACAATCCAGGAGATGGCGATCTCAACACCCATGGGTAGGCTGTGATTTTCACGGAATTGTGTGATCCCCCAGCCCTCACTGCCTCCACAGCGCTGGATTAGAGACTGCGTGCGGAGCCACTAGCGCCTGGCATGAGTTGCAGCGAGCAGCTTGATGCAACTGGTGGAGTTAAAGCTCCCTTGGGCAAAATATGTTTAACTCTATGGCAATGTCAGTATACAACACATCATAATTCCTCCCTTATTTACATTTTCAGTAAAAAAAACTTTCAAGCACAAAAAAAGATAATAAAAATTTAAGTTCTTAGGAGTGGCAAAAACAGCTCCAAGTTATTTTGTGTTTCGCATCGTGAATACGTACAGCATCTTGAGGCACGGTTGAATCTAGCTGCTCTATAAATACAAATCGCATTGTCACGGATTGTACGTGCTAATTATAACCATAATTTACACTTCTAAAGCTCCTTTCACCTGGAGGTCACGAGGCACTGTAGAGAGAGAGAAAAGTTATAGCTCTACAAAACGTGAAAGCAACTAGAGTAAATCTAAAATGTTTGATCTATTTTAAATATTTTTTCATAAAAAAACACCTAACTAAAAATCATGTTACTATAATGACATATATAAAAAAACTCTGGTGTCTGTGGCTGTGAAATTACAATGACACAGGATGTGAAAGAGTTCGCTTCGAGAAGATACACACAGGTTGATGACATGCAAAGCATGTGTAGTAAAATAAGTGGGCTTGGGGAGGATGCGTCGATACAAAAGGCATGATGGAAGGATGGTCAAGAGTAGTAAGGGAGCGGCAGCCAAGGAGTGGAACGCGTCCGAGTGGATGTGCACCGAGGAGATGGGAGCCATGAAATGAGTCCCTTGGCGAGCGCTACACGGATCATTACATCGCGGAATCATGAGAGGTGGTGGCGGCTTGGAGCAACCTTCATCAAGCAGTGGATCGATCGTGGCTGGTGATGATCTGTGGCTGTGTCGAGTGCGAACGTGGGGTCATTGTGGAGCTCGACGGCTGTCAATACTGTACACCAGACACCACCCGAACACAATAACCACCACCGCCGCCGCCGCCGCGGGCATGCCCGTGCCCAATTAACAAGGGTAAAGACCTGGCCAACAGGTTATTTTACTCAACACGGGTGGTGCTCAAGTGCAACCGTGTCAATATCCTTGTACTCGTGAATATATACAGACTTGAGTGGAACCGGGGGTGACCTGCGGCTGCCCAACACTCCCTTGCAAGGCAAGAGCACTGTCACAGTGGCCTGGCACATGAGAGCCACCCCTTCTCATCGCATTTAGCCACCAAGACCCATGCTGCCAGAGATAACAACAGGCTGCTGGTGGCAGCGATGTGTTTACAGCGCGTGGCGTCGAGCACGAAGCTCAACTGGGAATTGTTTGCGGGTATAGCCAGGGGCCAGTGAAACCAAAACTAGAAAATAATGAGAACGTGTTGCGATGGTGTCACGTTTACAACCGTTTACCATTTGCAGTGGCAAAAGGATAACACGCCAAGAGGATGCACACACGGTGCTATTAACCCGGGTGACTGCAAGAACAAAATTAGTCTGGAAAACATTACACAATTTAGATACGGATACAGAACGCTTCAAATATAGATGTGTGTATATAAACATGGCACATATTAGACAGCTTGTACCCAGATGTAGTTTCAAGCCAAAAATAGAAAGAGTGAAACTGTTTGTGTGCCAGTTGACGTGGGGGACACGACTGGTGACTGCTGTCATCCACAGGTATCTGCAAACATAACTCCTCTTTATCCACCGGGCTACCCGTGGATAAACACAATCAGATGAATTTGCCACAAAGAAATAAGAATCAGATGAACTCAGCACCCCTGGGAGACCACTTCCTCGTATGCCTCTTATCCACGGACTACCGTGGATACCGTGGATACCGTGGATACGAGGGGTTTGTGTGGAGTGATCGGGGTCCGTGAAGGTACTGGCAAGCACGGTGAAGAATGGTGAAATGGTAAACAACACACTCTCGTGAGCAGCACAGCAGTGGGGAGGCCTTCATTCAACAGATGTTCGACAAAGGGTTGTAAATAATTGTTATTTGTATTTATACTTGTGTCAATTGTATGTGCGAATGTAACAGCTCGTACGTGTTTATCAGCGAACGTGTGGGCATACGCTGGGCACTCTGCAATAGGACTCCTCGCACAATTTGAGAACCTTGTTATCCACATGGGAGCCGATGGGCGGCGGTGCGTGGTTCGCACGTGTACACGCTACTGCTCCGGTCTGTGATATACCACAGATTAAAGGAGACCATCAGTGGCATCACAGAGAAGAGGCCATCATCAAATGAATGCGTGGCTCAGATAACTTCAAAGGCTATAATGTGACCTCGTCCACACGACGGATAGGTGGTGGTCACCCACCACAAGGCTGATAACTCCCGTCTGTGTAGAATAACACCGCCGATCGAATCAGAGACGACATCAAGTCCAGAATTCGCGCAATCTGCAACAGTCAATTACCGTACACGCCCAGGTTCCCACCCAGCTTGTTTGTCCGATGGCAGGGTCGTTTAAATCGGATGCTCCAACCTGGTGACTGAGAGACACAAGGAGAGCGCTACGATGTCAGTCCTCAAAAACCACTTCATCACCTTTCACAAGCTCACCTCAACCCAGTCCCCGGAGACTCATTGAATTGGGTCCCGCCGTAAAAAGTATTTAAGAGTTAAACCGCTCTCCCATATTCATGTGGCTCTTTTTTCACTTTTCTGTAAAGTGGCTGGGAATGCCACTAGAATGAGATGCAATATAAACTGAAATTGTTGGTGTACATGAAGTGCTATACTGATTTGTTCCAAGGACTGACATGTATTTGATTATGAGCATTAAAAGTGGTACTCTTACTGTCATCCAATACTGTCGGTACGCAAAGGCGTATCTCTAATTACTACGCACGTAGGGATTCGTATTGATTGCAACGACCACAACACACAGAGAGTCACTTGTGCCTTGCTTTTTCCAATTGCTTCTGCAATGTTGATGGTGACTCAGGCCACTTCCTGGTCTCGTGAGTTCCCACCTCAAGGCTAAACAGCAAACTTGAAACTTGCAACAAGGCATCAAGATTATTTATGCAATTTATACATGTTACCTTTGAGCTAATATAATGAATAAGACAGTGCACGAAAGATGGTACAAATAACACAGGACAAATTGGATATAAAAAAGTCCTCGATTCGAATCGTGACCCAGAATTATATCCCTTTAAAGGATCACTGGGGATGGGACGGGGGAAGGGTGGGAAAGTCGTGAAAATGACGATAATTTAAAGATTTTGAAATATAAATAATGATTCAGACAAGGACTAAACCATGACACAATTTAACTTCAATTAAATTCAGAACTTGAGCTGCAATTACTTCATTTGGACAGAAAATTTTCTCAAATCCAGTCACAATATTTATTTTTCCATTTTACTCACACCCACAAGGTCCATGGATCTCTGGTTTGCTCATTTTAAGCAAACCATTTGGCTGTGCATACAAGACAACCGAAATATCTAATGAAAGTATAGTTTACCAATATACACAATTTCTTAGAACACCTATCATTGTAGTTGTGAATGTTTAATTTATCCTTTTTCATGTTTCCCAGCTATGTGTGCATTTGGTCTTCTAATCACTCCCTTGAGTCACGTTCAACGCTTAAATAGACGATTGTCAATTTGCGTTTTGGGTTTATCCTGACTCGCTCACCATGTGATCGGCTCTTGACAGTTTAATGGAGGGAACAAACCTGTTAATTTCCACCGGTATGAATGCCATGCTCTGTAAACACGTTCTAATAAGTAGTCTTAAACTGAAGCACCTGATGTTTCAGCCTCAGCTTATGGCCACTTCTTAGGTTAAACTTGTTATGGGAAGTGAAGTTCTTGCAGTTCTTCAGCTAATCTGTAATCACGTGAAGTCACCTGCATTCTCTATGTTCCAGCTCTGTATTGTTCACTTCCAGGCCATGTTGTCTCAGGGGATAGTCATGACCTGCTTGTCTTTGATGGCTTCCCGGAATGCACCCAACGCCTACTCACTGCCAGTCCTGGTTCCTGGATCCCATTTTTGCCCCCCATGATGATCGCGTGAAGTGTTTTGCCCTTATTCTTTAGGTCTTTCGGTAAAGTCACGTAGAGAGGTTCAAATAAAATAACAAAAGCTACGTCGTTTCGATCGCAACACAAGCGGTCGTCATCCTGACCCAAAGAATATGAGTTCCTGCAGCCACGAAAACCTTCAGTCATGTTTTGCCCTTGTTAGTCAACGGTTTTGATTTATTAATGAATACTCTTCAATAATGCATCATTGTGACTTGCTGCGGATTATCAATTTCTTTTATTGTCTGGAGAGAGCTTTAATTCAGGCAGCTCTCTATCCAGAAAAATAAAACCCTTTAAAACTTGAGATTTTTTTGTCTTAATTCCTACAGATTTGTGCAACACTCCAATTTTCAAAACCATAAACACTGCTGGGTGGAGAAAGGCAGGAGGCTTTGAGAACTAGGAACCTCTGAATCGCAAGTTTGGTGTGCTAATCATTACATCACGGCAGGAAGAATAACAAAACCAATGATGAAATGTCACGGGTATTGTTCTTAAGGCCACCACAGCCGCTCTAAGGCTACCTTCTGGCAGGTTCACACAACATGTGAATGATGATAACACACCGTTCATAAACTCCACGTTTATCAATTAAACCTCTACTCTTTAATTTCACTGCTCTGCATTCACAACCAGAAGAAAATTGGTAATGCGAATAACTATTGTGACAAGGTGTCAAAGCATCTTCCTTCATTAAATCTTTAGTTTACTCAAATTGCATTTCTTTGTTCTCCGCAGAACAGCAGGGGCTTGCATATGCCGCTATACAGAAGGAGGAGGAGAAGGAGGCGTACAGGAATGTAGAAATGAAACCGTGCATACACGCGCCTCGTCACTGCAATTGACTGATTTACTTACTATCACTTCCACCAATGTCATCCACAGTGATGCACGAATACGAATAAAACTACGTTGTCCGTGTGTGTGTGTGTGTGATATACTGTATGTGATGTACAGCTGTGACCACAGGAAAGGTAAATCCAAACATCATTGATTAAATCGTCAGGTGTCCGATGTCAAGACAAAGATGTTCACCCTGGAGCAGACTTAAGGACCCAGGAGCAGACACCGCCAGCGATCGCATGTGTTTCTTTTTTTCGATTCGTTTGTTCTATTCGCCGAGTTTAGGACACCGCTGCAGGTACACTCGGGGTGCTACCACCCACCGCAATGTTTAAAATGAATCGATTCGTTCATAAAAAAATCAATCGACTCTCCAGGGAGCGCGCATTGTATCAGCAGTACGAAACACATGATGGTTCACAGGATTCATGCCAGGTTGATACAGATTCCTAATCAAGTCTAGCAGATATTCATTGTGAATGGCAATGAACAATGCAAAGCGTACACAGCCCTTTGTCAATCAACGGATGGATACAAGGAGGCCTGGAACCGGTTCAGACATCCCTCGCCGCTGTTGTCAGCCGCGGCCGCGACTCGAGCTCAGGGATTTTGAGTTGACGACACAATCAACGTCACCCACCGCTGCACCCCCATACAGTGCACACACCACCGTGTCCATGTGTCACAGCAACGCCACACACGGGAGATGGTCGCCGGGTACGGAATGAGCCGCTCACGACGCAGCTGTGGGCCCCTCTGCTGCTGCTGATGCTGCTGCTGCTACTGCTGATGCTATGCTGCTGCTGATACTGCTGATGATGCTACTGATGATGCTGCTACTGCTGATGCTATGCTGCTGCTGATGCTATGCTGCTGCTGATGCTGCTGATGATGCTGCTGATGATGCTGATGCTGCTGATGATGATGCTGCTACTGCTGATGCTGCTGCTGATGCTGCTGCTGCTGCTGTTGGCGACTCGGGTCCATCAATACTAGTCGCCTGCTGGGCGCCTGCTCATATAGCCACTGCTCATCGACTACCAGTCACGTTGGGACATACTGACGACACTTATCTTGAACGCGTAGCCTCAGTAATGGCTGTACATGTGTTGGCTCATTAGAGACACACAAACGGGTTGGCGGCTCGCAGATCAGAGCCCTGAGCTGACGACCACGGAGGAGGAGGCCTGGGTTAGAACCCGGGCAGCCGCCCTCAGTGAAACCGTGTGGCTTCTCCCCCAGTGTGGCGAGTTGGCCGTCTCTGCATCAACACGACCCCACGCAGTGTCCACAGAGGGACGTCTCGTCCCGGTCATCCCGACCAGGCAGAGCCCCGACACACACGAGGCCCCGTGCCCCGTGCCCAGAGCCCCGACACACACGAGGCCCCGTGCCCCGAGCCCCGACACACACGAGGCCCCGTGCCCAGAGACCCGTGCCCCGCCACAGCCACAGCCGCAGCGGGAGACGCGGCATCGGCCTCTCTCCTTTGTTCCACTCACACGCGACGACGGGGACAGCCGCTGCCAGCACTGCCCGGCACAGCCGCACAATGCGCACTCACACCGCTCCTCATCATCCTCACCATCATCGCCATCATTACCATCATCCTCACCATCATCATCACCCCCACACCAGCGGGCCCCGTGATGGTGAACAGTGCGCGTTGACACGGGCCCCACTCCACCACCACCACGATCACCACCACCACCACGATCACCACCACCATCACCATTCCACCACCACCACTCCACCACCACCACTCCACCACCACGACCACAGACTCAACCCATCAGCGAACCCCAACTCGACCAACACGAGTCGCAACTCAACTAGGCCCCACGACCCTCACGACATCCCAACATGGACCGCTCTTGGCCACGTATCCGCCCCTACGCCACCACCACCACACTCCACCATGCCCCTGTCGGTATACACCAGCGAAGCCCACCGCACCCCTACACACCTCGACCCCAACCCACCCACACGTGTGCACACCCCTCCACGCATCTCCCCACATCAACACGCATCTCCCCACATCACCACGCATCTCCCAACATCACCACGCATCTCCCCACATCAACACGCATCTCCCCACATCAACACGCATCTCCCAACATCACCACGCATCTCCCCACATCAACACGCATCTCCCCACATCAACACGCATCTCCCATCCCCTGCTCGTGCCACCCTCCTCTGGAGATGCGCTGAAAGAGCAACCCCAGCAGCACACCGACTCGCCTCTGTAAGCACGAGCACACACACACCGGGCTCCTCACACACCACGCACCACGTCAACACACACCACGTCAACACACACCACGTCAACACACACCACGCAGCACGTCAACACACACCACGTCAACACACACCACGTCAACACGCAGCACGTCAACACACACCACGTCAACACACACCACGTCAACACGCAGCACGTCAACACACCACGCACCACGTCAACACACACCACGCACCACGTCAACACACACCACGTCAACACGCACCACGTCAATACACACCACGCAGCACGTCAACACACACCACGTCAACACACACCACGCACCACGTCAACACACACCACGTCAACACGCACCACACACACGTCAACACACCACCCGTCAACACACACCACGTCAACACACACCGCACCACGTCAACACACCACGTCAACACCACCACGCAGCACGTCAACACACCACCACGTCAACACACACCACGCCCACGTCACACACACCACGTCAACACACACCACGCACCACGTCAACACACACCACGTCAACACACACCACGCACCACGTCAACACACACCACGTCACACGCACCACCACCACGTCACACACACCACGTCAACACACACCACGTCAACACACACCACGCACCACGTCAACACACCACGTCAACACGCACCACGCAGCACGTCAACACACACCACGTCAACACACCACGCACCACGTCACACACACCACGTCAACACACACCACGCACCACGTCAACACACACCACTCACACACACACGCACCACGCACGTCAACACACACCACGTCAACACACACCACGCACCACGTCAACACACACCACGTCAACACGCACCACGCACCACGTCAACACACACCACGTCAACACACACCACGTCAACACACACCACGCACCACGTCAACACACACCACGTCAACACGCACCACGCACCACGTCAACACACACCACGTCAACACACACCACGTCAACACACACCACGCACCACGTCAACACACACCACGTCAACACGCACCACGCAGCACGTCAACACACACCACGTCAACACACACCACGCACCACGTCAACACACACCACGTCAACACACACCACGCACCACGTCAACACGCACCACGTCAACACACACCACGTCAACACACAGCACGCACCACGTCAACACACACCACGTCAACACACACCACGCACCACGTCAACACGCACCACGTCAACACACACCACGTCAACACACACCACGTCAACACACAGCACGTCAACACACACCACGCACCACGTCAACACACACCACGTCAACACACACCACGCACCACGTCAACACGCACCACGTCAACACACACCACGTCAACACACACCACGCACCACGTCAACACACACCACGTCAACACACACCACGCACCACGTCAACACGCACCACGTCAACACACACCACGTCAACACACACCACGTCAACACACAGCACGTCACGTATCACAAGATGCACGTCGCGACTGCTGCTGCTGCTACAGACGCTGTGGCTCTACCTGATGTGGTCGTGAGCGTTGTGGCCGTTGTTGTGAGCATTGTGGTTGTGAGCGTTGTGGCAGTTACCCGTTGTGGTTGTGGCCGTTGTTGTGAGCGTTGTGGCCGTTACCCACTGTGGTTGTGGATTGGCCGTTGCTGTGAGCGCTGTGGCTGTGAGCGTTGTGGTTGTTGTTGTGAGCGTTGTGGTTGTGAGCGTTGTTGTTGTGAGCGTTGTGGCTGTGAGCGTTGTGGCTGTGAGCGTTGTGGTTATGAGCGTTGTGGCCGTTACCCGTTGTGGTTGTGAGCGCTGTGGTTATGGCTGTGAGTGTTGTGAGCGCGGTGGTTGTGGTGGTACCCTCTGTGGTTGTGAGCGCTGTGGTTGTTGCTGTACCCGCTGAGGTTGTGGCTGTGAGCTCTGTGGCTGTGGTTGTTGTTGTACCCGCTGAGGTTGTGGCTGTGAGCGCTGTGGCTGATGTTGTGGTTGTGGCTGTACCCGCTGATGTTGTGGCCGGTCTCGTCCGTCGCCCCCGCTCTCTCTGCCCGCTGCTCGTTGCGCCACCGATTCGGAATCGCAAATTTGTCTGGAGTCGAAATCGTAGTCGAGACCAGGAGTCGAAATCGATAGGAAAATTGGGTGGCGGTAAGTCGGAATCGAGAGTCGCTGCAGTGAGAAGCAGTGTCGGGGCCACGCCAGCCAATCACGTGCGAGAGCCGTGACCACGCCAGCCAATCACACGCGAGCCGTGACCACGCCAGCCAATCACACGCGAGAGCCGTGACCACGCCAGCCAATCACACGCGAGCCGTGACCACTCCAGCCAATCACACGCGAGAGCCGTGACCACGCCAGCCAATCACACGCGAGCCGTGACCACGCCAGCCAATCACACGCGAGCCGTGACCACGCCAGCCAATCACACGCGAGCCGTGACCACGCCAGCCAATCACACGCGAGCCGTGACCACGCCAGCCAATCAAATCACACGCGAGCCGTGACCACGCCAGCCAATCACACGCGAGCCGTGACCACGCCAGCCAATCACACGCGAGCCGTGACCACGCCAGCCAATCACACGCGAGCCGTGACCACGCCAGCCAATCACACGCGAGCCGTGACCACGCCAGCCAATCACACGCGGTGGCTGTGTGAAGGTGACAGACGTGTTCATTGAGGTGGAGGATCGTTCGATGGCTCCATCCGTCCTTCAGTGAAATGATTAGATGATGGGCAGAAGGGGTGATTTGATGATGCACGCGTAGCAGAATAATGAGAAATAGTCAAACGACACAAACTCTCTCCTGGAGGCTCTCGTGGCTAGCAGACCTCGAAATTGGCATTTAGCACCTGACCACATTTATTCGCGCAATAATAGAATGTGAAAAATGTGCCTTTGTGCCCAAGCAAGTGACACCTATTGAGTGTGCCACCACTCTCCCTGGCTCTGCCGAACGAGCACCACCACCACAGCCGCCCGATGACGCATTGATTGGCCGCTGTAAAGCAAAGCAATAACACGAGATATCTGCAAAGATGTGTGATTATTGGACGATGTGTCATTACCAACAAATTATATCTGGGGCGTGTGCTTGCCCATATAAGGAGTCGAGACTATACTCTTAGGTTATTTCAGCGTGAGGTTTGCATGCGAGGTACAGGTGTGTGTTAATGTAGCGGTGGTGTAGCGGTTAGTGCTACGCTGCACTACGAACCTGGCGACCCGAGTTCGATCCCGCTCACGGCCAACACCGGTGACGATTATCTGAACCGGTCCTGGGCCTCCCCTAGGCCGATTCAGCCTCAAATGAGTACCTGATGCGGTGTGTAAACATCGCAACTAGGGAGACAAAGGCGGCCGGGCGTGGTGTTGGCCAACCACCCCCTCGTGTGCCGTGCCGGCCTTCATAGGTGCTCGCTAACAGCACTTGCGCGAACAGTCTGTTAAGGCCACACGGGGGATCTTTGTCTTTGTGTTTATGTGAAGTGCGCCTCTGGGAGTGGGCACAATCGACGTGCCCGTGCAGAATGCGTACGCACACGTTTTGTCGGCTCGAGTCCACGGGTTTCCTGCTTCGTTGACTGCAGGGCAGTGATCACCTCCCGTTCACGGTCTTGACCCAGTTGGGGGAAATCACACATTCCTTGCGGGACTGATGACAATGGTTTGTGTTTGAAAATGACGCCGCTGGTGTACGTGGAGGCCAGGAGGGGCTTGTGATGTCTGTAGGTTTGTGGGGTTACATTTGGTACTCTTGGTTTTTCGGTAAAGTCACGTAGGTGAAATAAAACAACTCAATTAAATCACGACGTTTCGGAGGCTACACAAGCCTTCGTCATCAGGTGTGACTGCTCCAGCCACAAACTTACTGTCGCGTACGCTTGTGTTGCTTCCGAAACGTCGTGATTTAATTTAGTTGATATATTTTTATTTTATTTTGTTTTCACCTACGTGACTTTACCGAAACAAACCAAAGAGTATGGATCCTTGCAGTCACGAAAACTTTAAATCTAGAATTAGATTTGGGTTTCATGCGTACATTTACAACCGCCTGCTTGTCGTGAATAGAATCGTGACTTGGCAGGCAGGATTTCCGCTCCGATGGGTCCGCGACGTTTGCCGCGTGCGTGAGTGCGCGCGTGGTCGTGGTGGTGGTCGTGGTGGTGGTGGTGGTCGTGGTGGTGGTCGTGGTGGTGGTGGTGGTCGTGGTGGTGGTGGTGGTCGTGGTGGTGGTGGTCGTGGTGGTGGTGGTGGTGGTGGCTTTGTGATGGACACGATTCAGGCGGACGGTGCTGCGTGAAGAGCGGCTTGGTAACGTGGCCACCTCTGAAGAGAGCACGCGTCTGCTGGAGACGTATGTCTGTCTGTACGTCGGTACATTGAGCTTCTTTCGCACCGTACGTAGCCAACTGTGCTAATGGACACCCAGCGATGTGCCACACACTGAGTGTGGACTGGGCGGCTAAGATAATGCGCTTCCCTCTTCTGGTGAGCAGTCTGCTTGCTTACGACATCGGCCTGTGAGCATGAACAGACTCCATCGTTTTTGTGATATTGCATTGGCAGTGGTACACAGGCACAAATAACACAAACCCAACACATGTGTCAATAGCGTTGTCCGAATTCAACACAGTAACGGTGTATAATCGGCGAGGTGATGGACACTTCTCTAAAACGTCACCTGTTGTATCGCGTCCCTCTGTCGGGCAGTGTGAGGCTGTGTGCACCGTCAGGTGCTCGACATGATATGGATTGTTTGAGTGCGTTATAGATCAATAATTGATCATACTAATTGATTGCAAATGAGTCATATTAGAAAAATATAGATTATATTCGTGAAGTTAATTGCCGAAGCTGAGCGTGATCTTGTATATATGTGGCATACGGTTTATGGATATCGCCTTTCCCCTGCTCATAGAATTCTCCTCGAGTAGCGAACGTCGCTCTTCGTGAAATGTTGCCAGCTAGGAGGTAACGGATTACAATTAATCTTGGTAACGGATTACAATTGATCTTGGTTAACGGATTACAAATAATATTGGTGACGGATTACAATTAATCTTGGTAACGGATTGTACTTGATATTGGTAATGGATTCTAATTAATCTTGCTAATGCTGAAGTCCCGATACAAACTGTAACCTTGTTTTACAACAATATAATAAACCGCCTGAACGAATTGGTTCGTTTCAGTTTGTGTCATAAACCTGTCCAATCCGGACTCAACCTCAAATGAGTAGTTGGTGCGGTGTGTAAACATCGCCACTGGGGAGACAAAGGCGGCCGGGCGTGGTGCTGGCCCCCCACCCCCGCGTATGTCGTGTCGGCCTTCATAGGTGCTACTCGCTAACAGCCCCAACACTCTCTTAAATGCATCGTGCAGCAAACACGTGAATGGTGAAGACGTCTTAAAGGTACACGTGTGTGTGTGTCAATCGAGACCCTGGCCACTCTTGGCAAAAATGAGATGTTCCATCTGAAGTGATTAGCCAGGTGAAATATCTGGTCAATAAGAAATAAATAAACTAATGATCTCGTGTCCCAATACTTGCACAAAGTCACTCTGGCAAAGCGCTCAATTTGGGCTTCTTTCGCACCGTACGTAGCCAACCGGGCTAATTGGAGGTTTGCGAGCGGCTACATTTGCTGGGCCACTGTCTGTCGGACAAGCACCTTGCGTGTAAGGTCAGGCAAGTGGAGTGGCAGCCAATGGAGGGGACGCGTACCGAGAGGTCGTCCACCACCGAGAAGGTGGAGCGGTAAAATCGATCCCCGCGTGAGGCCGGAGCCCATGAAGGTTGTCAGGCGGAGAGCTGATGGATGTGCGAAGGGAGCAACAACCCAGCCACGAGGAAGCGTGATTCACAACAACGCTTAGCACGCAGTCCACCGCAGTAAGGAACTACTCTAACGCCGCAATACATGCTTACGTCGACAGTAACGTGGGTATATGTTGTCAAGGAAATTGCAAACTGCTACACGTGCTTTCCTATATGGCAATAACAACAGTGTACATTGCTACGGTGAAGTTATATCCGTTCACACGCAGCCAGCTATTCACGGTCGAAGCAACTCCCCAGCAGCGCGCGTCCTGCACCAAGCCCCACGGTGCAGCGGTTCGCATCCTGCAAGCGCAGTCCAGACAGCGCGGGTTCGATCTCCCGGTGTGGCAGTTGCAACTAGGGTGCAAGTTTATTGAATCCCTCGGCCTCTGTCCGCCCAGCGCTCTACGTGGGCGCACCCCAGTGAGTCGATGGGCAGCTCACGTGTGGTGGGGTAAAGTGTGGGTGCTCCGGATTTTCCCAAGACGTATGGCCAGAGTGGAAATGTAGGCCGAATTCCCTCTAGTAGCGGCTGTCTAGAGCTCCATGTGGTGGGGGGGGGGGGCTCTTGTGGCAACAGTGGTGTGAGCAGGCAATTGCAGGGCTGCGCCTTGAGCTCTTATACCCAAGTCCAGCGACTGTAGCCCCTCACAGTCCAGTGGCAGAGCAACTCCCCGTGTCCAAACAAATCTAAATTCGCGTGCATAGCAGGCGTCACTCGCGCGAACCAGTGCTAATGTTCATCTCACACGTCCGTTCGAGCGCATGCAGAGCCGCAGCATAGAGGAGGATGGGCGCGCGGGGTGGATTGGAGAGCCGCGGGTGATGATTACAGGGCCACGGGGTCTCTGTCAGTGGGCGGCGTGAGTGGACGCGACTCGCGGAACAGGAGGGACATTAGCCGGGCTTTGCATGGCTCCCACGCCCTCCGCCGCGCGTGTTAAACTGTATCGAGATATCGTTAATCAAGTCTAGTCGAAGCAATAAGTAGCCGCTAAGTTTCCAATTTTCTGCAAACCAACCCCCGCAGGGAAGTGATTTCTCAGTCTAAATTACAGAAGCAAGAAAAACCCCTCGATCTCGCCACACTCGCAGCGGTTTAGAAATTGGAGAGGTTTAGCCCTGCGGGGAGATGAAATGGCCTCTTTTAAGATTAAAAACTTCGCTTTAAAGCAGATCATAATTTACGACTTTCATACTCCGGTCCAGTCCATTACTTTGTGTTAAATGGCAAATTGAAGGGTATAGGGGAAAATTCGAATGCTGCCATGACAAGCAAGACGGTTCTGTAAAAGCATCACCCAGGTGAATTCGGTCAGGGGCAATGCATTTAAGTAAAGTGAATCTGCAAATCCGTGTTCAAGGAAAGTGTAAGACATTCGGTCAAAAGCGAATGTTTGTGACCGGGTAATCGTCTGCAAGGTTTTACTTGGGAGCTGACACGCATTACGTGACTTTACCGAAAAAACCTAAGAATACGCATTACATTGCCACGGCCCAATTCTGGACAAAGGGCCGCTTCGTGCAAGCGCTTGGAGGAATTGGAAGAGGCACCGCGATGGTTGCACAACAACTGAGAAGTGCACTCGGCTGTGGCCGCGACTTCAAATCCTCATTGGGGGTTGACTCAGCCCGGTTTTGACATTCTGTGTTCTCATCAGCAGAGTCAGGTTTTGTTAGATCGATGCTGCTGGGTTGCCCGATGTTATTGGCAAGACGACTCTGCCTCAACAAAGGGGTCCTGCTTCACGTAAACAGACATTCTGCTTACAAACTTATGATGCATTGCAGAGTGGTTCCCAACCATTCTGAACCTGTCGAACCGCTGTTAATACTCAAATGTATTCCGTGGACCACCATGTGGTGAAACATATATGGTTTTGACAAATCAATGTATCTGTAAGAGTTAATCGGGTCACTTCCCCGTGGCCTTGCAGACCACCACTGGTCAGAGGACCACCGATTGGGATTCACTGCTCGAGTGAGTGATGATACACAATGCTGAATTCACTGCCCGAGTGAATGATGATACGCAATGTTTAATTCACTACCCGAGTGAATGATACTCAATGTTTAATTCACTACCCGAGTGAATGATACGCAATGCTGAATTCACTGCCCGAGTGAATGATGCTACGCAATGTCTAATTCACTGCACGAGTGAATGATTGAATGATGCTACGCAATGTTTAATTCACTGCTCGAGTGAATGATGATATTATGCAATGCTGAATTCCACTTCAGAGCACTGCGCCTGGGCAGTGACCCTCAGCGTGATTTGGGAGCTGCAGGAGTAGAATGTGAAACTGCGCGTGTCGGATCTGGACTGCAGCTCACGGCTAACGAGTGCGGTGACGGCAAATGGCCTTGTGACTCTCACAACGGTCATCCGCCGTGAGTCGGTCTACCTTACTCAGAGATGAATTATTCAGAGGTAAACAAGTCGTCTTACGTAACCATCACCCTGACCGCCAGACGCACGAAAGGCAATCGATCGTTGGGACTTCACCTGGAACTATTAATGACACGAGACAGAACGAACTCTAAGACTCGCACACAACATACCAGCATGCTGTATTAGTAACAATGGTAATCACAAGGCTCTCCTACAACTTTATGTGGTCATAAATTATCAGTGTTGCTGTGTGGTCAATCGGAGATTTTGCACGAAAAATCAAGGTGCATGAGACGAGGGTTGTGCCGATTCTCTCGCGTGGCTCCGAATCCTGGAGAAGGCTAAAATCCCAGGAGCAAACAATAGCAACCGCAGAATGAATACCGAGTGTGTCTAGACGAGAGGTGGCACGAGAGCGGGAGCCATCAGAGAATGAATGGGCCAAGTGGTGGCGCCGAGAGGGCAGGATCTTGTGGGTTTGGACGCGTGCCTGGGATGGACCCAGAGAGCAAATCAGACGCGGCGCCGGGCGCGTGATCACACGGGGCGAGACGCGCAGAGCAAAGATGCGGGGTGCACTGACGCGGCGTAGAAAGATGCCGAGGAGGAGGAGGAGGAGGGGAGGCGAGGCCGGCGCAAGACGGGGGCAGGCGGAAGGGCCTTAGTCGGTCTCGTCGTCTCAGCAAGGAGACGGAAGGGAACGAGAGGGAAGAGGGCGGCACGCTGCTGGGCGAGCGCTCTCGTGGTTTATGCATTCGAGTTAAATATTTAGCCGGGATCAGTGCACGGCCGAGGCAGGGGGCACTTACGGAGCGGTGCTGCAGACAGAACGCGCGGTGTCCTTGCCAGTCGGAAAGGCATTCAATATTCTATGTGCATTAGCTTACTAAGGTCAAATGGCATGTTACGTAAACGTTAGTTTATAAATATTGATCACGCTCTTTCAGCTACGTCATAATAAAGTTGTTTTGCTTAATTGCACACTTAAATGTTCTACATGTATATGGTCCTCAGACGATTTGCCAGGTGACAGCGTTCTTTTGCACGAGTCTACAGTCTCAAGTTCAAGTTCATTTATTAGGTATAGCCCTGTGAGCCATTCGGCTCTTGAATCGGGTGCAACCGCAACATACAAAAAACAAAAATATGAACAAAAAAACATCTTAAAGTGAATATGTGACTAAGTGCAAACAGAAAATCCAAGAAAAGACAGCAAAATATTGCAGAAAAAGCACCGTACACCAACGCTGTGTGCAAAAATCCCAGTGGGATGCAAGTCAAACAACAACAACAACAACCACAAGACAACTTAGATTAAGGCCATCAGTCTTACTCCGTACTACAACAAACAAACATGGCCAAACCAATACACTTTTCAAAATCACCAAAATAAAGGCATGAAAGCAATGAAACAGTGATCATAGGAACTGTGACGGAATTTTCACAATAATGTCACGTGGCGAACTGCGAGCGATCTGGCAACGCGTGAGTGCTCTGGGACATCACGGAAGGTGGCATCTCGCGCCTGCAGCCAGGCGGCAGGGCCGTGGCGCAGTGGCGGCACTTGTGCCTCGCAGCGGGCACCTTTAAGCGTGGACATTGTGCGGCTTCCCCCCGGTTCTGCATGGAGTTGTCTCCGGGCACTCCGATTTCCTCACGTAGAATGTGACTGCCATTGGCCAAACATCCCAATCCTGAAAAATGACCTGGAAATGACTTGATTGGGACGACAACATCGCCCTCTTCTGTCACAACTTGGCAGAGGAAGGACCTTCCCGAAAAATAGTCTTGAGCCTCATTGGGGTTGTCCTGAGGTGAACGAGCGAAACAAGAACGATGACTAATCACAATGTTAGTCTCATAGCCAAGCCTCAGGTGGCTGCGTCGTTCGGGCAGCACGTGCAAGCCAAGCAACGGAATGGGCAGTGCATGTGCCTCGTTCAGATGCAAATTGTTCCTCAAGAAATATACAACTGCCTGCGGAGGGCTTGTTTCACCCTCACATCGTTCATATGAAGGTTTTGTTTTATCTCATGAAATGTAAATCATGAAAACAAAGTACGAGGCCTCGGTCTTCTCGTTGCTGCTCAAGGAGCGAGCATCCCACGTGGTGCAGCTCTAAATACGCTGCGTCACGAGGGGCATTGTGACGTCACAGCTTGCTCAGTGCTCCTCCTACATACTGTATATGTGTTTCTTTTTTAGAAGCTAAGTGGCTGTGTTAATTTCCACCGAGTCAAATGCCCGTTCATATTTTTCCAGATAACACGTTTGATCGTGTTTAACGAGGTGAGGACGCACGGGACCAGGGTGAGTCTCCATAGTTGAGTTTTTTTGGGTTAGATCGTGTAAATATGTAAATGTGTCGTTAAAACCCGCCGCCACCCGACACAGCCAACTAGTAAGGGTTGTCACGTGAACAGAACGTGGCCAATTCGTTACTAGTCCAGCACTCGTGTGTAGTGTAGTGTATAGTGTAGTGTATAGTGTAGTAGTGTATAGTGTAGTAGTGTATAGTGTATGTATAGTGTAGTGTATAGTGTAGTGTACTAGTACAGCATGCTGGTGTGTTGGAGAGCCAAGCCACAACATTTACAATCTGAATACGACGTTTCGCCAGTAATTACAACCAGCTTCATCAGGCGACAGCCATATTTGGCTGTCTCGGGTGGTGGCGGGTTTAACGACACATTTATATTGACGCGATCTCACCCGAAAACCCCCTCTATTATGGATGATACTGGTCGCGAAGCCTCCTACTACGTGTTAAACAGGATGAGACTCTCGTTTGCAAGGGTGTCGACAACCACCGGCCACGATGCTGCTTGAGTTCCACATTCTCCTCTCGCTCTCACTGACGGCAGCTATGTGGTCGACGGGAAAGGAAAACGTGAATTCATCCCAGGAATGAAACCGCCCTTCAGATGGAAAGGAGGACGATCCAGATGTGACGCGTGGAGAAGTGAACAACAGTTGGGGAAAAAATTGAAAGCTTCTGAACCAGATAGAATGACCGTAGACATCATGACAGATATACAGAATTTGCTAAAGTACCACAATAAATGTGCCTCCGGGCTCTGGAGACCACCTCGAAATAATTCCGGGCACGTGTTGACAACGATGGTGAACAAGTGGAAATTCTTTGACTTTTTGAAGCTATGAACATCACATTTGTTATCATGTTACAATGTATTATCCGTTCTTTTCCCATTAAAAACGATAGTCCCATATACGTCTTAATATTATTTTGAAGCACCTTGTATATAAAATGCAGACACATTAACTAAGTTTTCACAGAAACGAATCACGTATCCTAAATGTGCAATGATTCATTCTCCCATTGAATGCTTCATTCCATAATTCCTCCATTGAAACATTGCGGCAACACACCGACTTGAAGAATAACAACATGCACGTTTGCGATTTCATCGCGCGTGTGGACAGTTCTTGCACGACAATAAGAGCACACGTTGGGGCGAACCAACCAGCAGACCACGTGGGTCGTGGGAGATGTGCGCCACGGACGATGCCAGCGAATGGTCACGTCTTGGTATTTGCAGGGGCACCCTGCCACCGTGTGGCGTCATCGCAGAGTGCCAGCACCGTGAACACACGGACACGGCGGATCGCCCCATCCATGTGGGAGGAGTGACTTCTGTGCAGGGCAGGAGCGCGGTACGCACGTCAACAATGCCGTTGATCTGTTTAGCCCATCCCAAGGGGTATTTGCGCGCCAAGTTTTGTTTTGACATCGGTAGTTTGGCCCTTGGCTTCAAGTGTCGGGACGACAGTGCCTATGCGAGACGTGTTCGCAGACAACCGTTCACCGTTGATTTGTCGACTCGGCCGCAGAGTGATCCGGTCATTTTTTTGTCGCGTAACCCTCCACCACCCGACATGGGCAAGCAAATGCAAGTGTCACGTGGTGTACGAGCCAGTCCCGGCTCCAGCTCCAAAAAGTGCTGCGAGGTCGAGGTTCTGCTCCTGGGGTGATGGGGCTTCTGCCAGCGGAGCTCCCAGACTGTGGGACGCTTTGTCTTTAGTAATCGAGCAATCAGTCACCAGAGCTATTTAAATGTCTTGAAAACCCACCTCCTTAACTTGGTATTTGCCCCCTTGTTCTGACCGTTTGCCCTGGTGATGTTTTATTTCAGGCTTTCCGTGCACGGCGCATTGGGATCTACGGGTGAAATACGCTTGAAAACCACTACCACTAGTATTGATGTTGTCAACAGTGAGTCACCGCTAAGGGAAGTGAACTTGGGTGGAGCCACAGAGCCATCGGGTGGTGCAGGACCCACCCCAGCGCCCCCTAGCGCCGGCCCAGCCACAGGCGTTCATGACGCAGCTCCGTGCTGTCGGTGGGATTGAAGAACTTCCACAATAAATACGCGCTGAGCCGCTCCCTCGTGCACACGTCAACTGCTGCGCTAGAAGTCATTTACTGGAAGAAGATAGGCATAGGGGAAGAGAGGAACCAGGAGGATAGATGCAGGGTGCTCTTGATTGACTGATTGCACTATGTAACACAATTTCTGATCCTGGGTAATAAGTGTTATTTCCTAATTGCTTATGCCTAAAAAGTATAGAAAATGGATATTATTCGCCACAAACTGTGCTTTATACTACTATTTATATTACTGGAAAGTTCTAGAATTTTCTAGAAGTTACTCCAAGTTTACTCAGCACTGAATCTATCTGGAATATTCTGGAAAATAGGTGAATTTCTAAATATCACTGTCCTGGTCATACAAGCAAAGTTTGTGGGGAATAATAGCCATTTTCTGTACTTTTGAGGCATAAGCCATTAGGAAATAACACTTACTACCCAGCAACCAAAAAAATGTGTTACAGTGTAATCAGCATGCGTTTAGAGTATTTGGCTGCTATATATTTCAACATGATAAGCCACTTCGTTGAGCTATAATTTGTGGTCAGGTCGCTTTTGAAAAAGAACTACATATCTCAGTGAGCCTTACCTGGTAAAACATCGTAAACAGTTTCTCGCTGTCTCCAAACGTGATCTCCAACTACTCCACAGGCCAATCTCTCTGCCTTATTAATCCTGAAGGCCATTGCCCGAAACAGCGACACACTCCCTGTCTCTCCCTATCTCTGTATTTGTAAGCACGTATCTGTCCGCACGTGTGTATGTCGGCATGTGTTTCTGGGCGTCTGTGTGAGTGTCTTTTATAATTCATAGTGAAATGAATATTATAATCTGCTCTTGAGATAAAGCTTCTGATGTTGACATGTATCGCATATTGACAAAAATCGCGTGATCTGTAAGACAATCCTCTGATCCTGAGTTAAATCCATGGCTATTGAGATAAACCCTCTCATCTTGACGTACATTCTATAATCTCGTGGTGATTACTCTATATGTTGTTGAGGGTATAGCAGAACATAAGATCATCTCCATTTCACTGCTCGATTAAAAAACCCATCCTACTCACTCCCACTGGCATTCGCTACATCGAGATGAGCGTTGGGCAAACATGAAATCTGTTTTATTTTATACCTACGTGACTTTACCGAAAGAACCAAAGAGTATGAAATCACATTTAAAAACAAATTAACCTCATTTCTTACACGGCGATTGCGTTTCTTCTGCCTTAAAGACGGAGCACACGAGGCAATGATGACTCACCCCCTCCCTCCCTCCCCTCTTCGATGAACCGTCACGACTCGGAGTCTCAAGTCTTTCATGAGTTGTGTATTTTTGTACTATTCATGAGTTGTGTATTTTTGTACTATTTATAGTGGCTATTATCCGCACCCCTATGCGCCCTATTTTCCGTGGGCTTTCCTACCCTGCAATGCACAGATTCATCCTATTATCTGCGATTGCCCATGCGTTGTATTTGTCTGCGGATAAGTGGAGAAACGACGCGGATATAGGGATCCGCAATGTTCGTACCCCACCACATCGCCGCGGATAAGAGGAGGTCTCCAGTGTATGTGTCTGTTAATAAGTAGACAGCCAAAACTGCATTGAGTGGAGAGAGAAAAAAAACCCAGCCAAAGTTGAAGAAATTCTGCAAAACCTGATATTTAAACACAGGGTACAATTTACAGAGAGCACAATTCGCGCCCGTGTTCACTACACGGGTTATGATGACATACAGTATCAACATCGTAAACAAATGCGATATACAGAACGCCTCTTTCGTAAAAATGTGAAATGGGGGAACGTCGAAGGGTAAATGAGAGGAAGCCTTTCAGGACGCGGGCTTCTAAATGTGTTGCAACCGCTCATTTTTTAACTGCGTAAAATTAGAGGCAATTGAGTCAGGTGAACAGTGAGCTTAGTATATGACACGGGCAGGCAGCTTCAGCGATGGTCAATTTGGTTTCACGTGACCCACCAGAGCTCAATCCACGGTCGGCCCAGCTTAGCATCCGAAATCTGATTCCAGCCGATTTGGTCTTGGGCAGAATCCGTTGCCCTCCTCTTGCCGTGGATGGACAAATGTCTGTCCATCTACGAGTGCTAGGTGGACATTAACATCACAGATTCACAAGAAATGTCGGTGCCTTGGAGAGGACTTCAGCCAGGAGAGAGATGGACCATGGCAGATGACGATGATGATGATGATAATTTACGTAGAACTGGCCCAGAATCTTTAATCTTCACAAGCGCATTTGAAGTGATATCTAGAGGAGACCACAGGTTGTGATGGCAGCTCCACAGTATTCACACAAAGACAACTTCGGAATTGTAAATGTAGTGGAAATCATCTTGGCTCATCTGACGACCTCAGGCGATTATTGAGATCGAGGTATTCACGTCTGGGTGTTGTTTGGATGATTGATCATGATGGGTGGCTGTAACGGCTGTGTGAATCTCGGTCGGACCGCGTATTTGTTCCGCACGATGTCCAATGTTTCGCTGCACGTGTCGCGAGCTTCTTCAGGGAATGAATATTCAGAGCAATTAATTGTTGATGTATGCTGGTATACAGTGGCAGTATGCGGTAGAGTATTCAACGTTCATTTTCCATGTAAGGATTCACAATTTGAAAGAGCCGTGTACATATTGAATCAAGTACAATAAACTAAAGTGGCAATGATGTTTAAGAATAGATGTTTTAGATCCATCTGTTATCACCGGTCCAGCAACAAACAGCACTTATAGAGTGTAATGTATAAGAGTTGACACGTGGAATTAATCAAGGTCATACGAGCTTGGGAAATTGAACGATGGCAGGGAATCACAAGGTCGGGCAGCGCGAGTGGAGAATCAGAAATCGACATGCCGTGTGATTGCGGGGTGGTGGTTGGACGCAGCCGAGACGCATCCTTGGCCCCAGAGTTTCAACTGCGAGCCTGGCCCTACGAATCATCAAATGTCACGGCGCGGGTGGCTGTGAACCACCGCACCCCGCGCGTCCCGTAGACGTTGGGCGGTGTGGAGGGGAGGGGGGTCACGACGGCATTCCCTGTCCGCACGTTCCACGAGTGGAGGAAACGCTGTCGACGGTCTCCCCGAGCACGCGTTCGGCGTTTGATCGCGTTCGGAACAAATCACAACCCGCTGCTTTGTGCCCCTCGCTCGCGTCTATGATATATTCGCGTGGTAATACCAACAACAACAACTTATTGGTTCTTTCGGTAAAGTCACGTAGAAGGGAAATAATAAAATAATAAAACATAATAAAATAATTCTCACGACGTTTCGGCCACAACGCAAGCAGCCGTCCTCAGGTGAAGAACAGGTCTGCCGGAAAGATAGCGTCTGAATGAGACGCTGTCTTTCCGACAGACCTGTTCTTCTTATTTTATTGTTTTATTTTTATTATTTTATTATTTCTCTTCTACGTGACTTTACCGAAAGAACCAAGAAGATGAATCCCTGCAGTCAACTACAACAACACAAATGTACACCCGGAGCGGGCGGGCGGGCGGGCGGGCGGGCGAGGAGCACGCGTGGCGGGGCCGCGGCCGTGACGCCCGTGGGGGGTGGAGGTCTGCGGGGTCTGCGGGGTCGGGGCACAGCGGGCGCCGGCTGCTGCCCTGGGTGTGCGGGGTCGCTTCAGCGCCGCTCGCAGGCCCCCGGGGAGCTGGCCAACAGGGAGGACCCTGTTCCTGCAGCGGGGCGAGGGCGGCGGCGCGAGTGAGGGAGGGAGGGAGTCAACGCCCTTCCCCACTTCCCAAGCCGCCGATACTTTCATCCCTGCTGGGGCGCCTCTCTCCCCACACCCCCAGCCACCCCCCAGTGCCGGATGATCCTCGGAGCAAAAGCAGCTACATATGATGCTACGGGCCCCGCACTTTCAAGGGCCCCGCGCTAAATGCTTTCAAGCTCTCAATTCCGGTTCAGTGATTCTGCACTTGCTCTATTACTATAGTACTATACCGCCTTCAACTTTTATGAGCGACTGGGTGTTTAAGGTTAGCGATTTGTCATATTATCTGGCTGTATAGAAAATAAAAAAATACAATTACTTTACTGTAAAAGTTCAAAAAAAATTCATAACATCATATGCTACAGGCCCCGCACTAGCTTAGTCCGGCACTGCCACCCCCTGCCACTGTAGCGTTACGACTTTGCCATAGACATGGTCACGAGGGTTGCCACCTCTAGGGTACAAGAGCAAACGGCACTCAACGTGGAAAGGAGCGGATACCTCAATACCCCAAGAGAGGCACACGACGTGCACAAGTTACATTATTAACTTCAATATTTTCCGGAAAGCTGCCAGGTTTTACTTGGAGTAGGGATTGTCGACGTAAGGCACTACCACCAGAGTAGAGCGTCGCCTGTCCATAATAACAAGACAAATATTGTTCTTCCCTATTTTCCGACATCTTATGAACATGTTTTCTCCAAATACAAGGTACAACGAGAACAATACATGCGAGAAGGGTGTGACTGGATGATAAAATTATTCCTGGATCGGTGTTGCAGACCGCTCCGGCTGAATTGAAGCACTGACTACAGTGCAAGTGTAGTGTCGTAGGTCTCTTCTTCCTTCTCGAGGCTTGTGTGTGCGGGTGCGGGTGGCGTGTGGCGCACACACACTCGTCGGAGACGAGGTAATCTCTCACGTTCACACCAACGACTCCGGCCCCCTCTCTCTCACGACCACGCTGCCGTACGACCCGGCCCAGACACGACCCCGTCCGCGTTGCACCGACGGCGTCGACCGAGACAGCGATCCGCTGTCCGGCCGTGCAATGATCGGGCAAAGACGACAGCGAAGACGACGACGAGACGACTCCACTCCCAGCACCGGCAGCCCGGAGCCCTCGCTCTCCGCTGCTTTTATTCCCCTCAGAGGGTTTCAGAGGCCTCCCCACGAGGTCCACACCGTGGCCCTTGCCCCAGTTCCTCCGCCCTGCCGGCACACACACACACACACCGTGTACATCATGCTCACGGCGTGTGCGCTAAGTGTCCACCTGCAGTTGCCGCTGCTGGACAGCAGTCGGCGCCGTGTCACTACACATGTACATGCGTCACCTTGAGGGGTGCATTAGTACAAACTGACAGAACCCGGACTTGCAGATTTCCCTAGACGGTGACCACAACGAAGAGGACGTCCTGGGAAATCCAAGACAGGTGGCAACCCCAATGGCTATTAACATCAGATGTAGCAAACCTGTCAACCCCTTATCAGTGCCCTACCTTATTACAAATTCAGACCTTATTGGTCACCCCGTGCCCCTTATACATCTCAACGTTCATCCTACAAAGTCCCATCATCACAAGGGAGAAACACAAACAAAAACGGATGTTCGCCGTATGGACCTGAAAATTAAATTCCTGTACAAGAACACAGCGGAATAAACCGCGTGGGTTGACAGCTGCGGGTGTAGTGCATGATCAGCGACCTGGTGAGGCGTAACTTCTCACAGGACGTGGTCTCGGCAAGGTGCTCGCAGCCAGAGGGAGGTGCATACTGGATGTGGTGTGCCGAGTGGGGAAACACTTTCTGGGTCGCGATTTAGACATCGTAAGCCTGTTTGTCTGATATAAGTACATATCTTTACCAAGTTTTATGCTGGTCACTAGTGTAACATTCGTGGACATGAACAGAATGCATTTCTCGCTTGTGTACATCATGTGGAGGAGGATGTTACGTATCAAATGCACTGCGTAAATATTTTAATTATGGTAATGTGTGGATTTGAACCGCTTAATGTCCCAACATGTTTTCTTAGTGCTCTGCTAAGTTTGCTGGGAAAACACAAACGGAATAAAGACCCGGAGTGTGCAGGCCGCGGTGATATTTGACTTCCCACCACACGGAAACCAGTGCGGTTGCGGTTTAGGCAGAGGCTCGGGCAAATGGAGCCCTCTGTTCGCGGCGCCCACGTGGGTGTGGTGCAGAGGTCCACGGCTCCGACGCCGCTGGCCGCCCCGGCAAATACGGCGGGTGTATATTAGCCGTAAGATAATGGTCTATACACCGTGGACGTCAGAGTGTGCCACTGCGTGGCCGGCATGGCGCTTCGAATGTGCCCGCTGGCAAACTCCCCGCCGGCAAACGCGGCAGGACCCTGCTGAGGAAGAGCCGCGATACTCAGCGAGGCATCGCGTGCGGGTCCTGGCTTCGAGTCAGTCTCCTGCCCTGCGTGTGCCGCGGACTTCTTTCGCACCGTACGCAGCCGATCGTGCTTATCGGAGGTGTCCGGGGAAGGACAAGAAACTGGGAAGATACGCCTGCCTGGCTGTGTGGGGGGCACGGCTATTCGTTCGGGGGGCATGCACCCCCAATCTCACCCCCCAGAGCACCCCCCCCATCGCCTCTCCAGCATCATCAGCAGCAGCGACAGCCCTGGAGGCAGCCGCAAATGACCGCGGTCTCTTCGCGTCGTGGCGCTGCCTCCGAGTGCCGCGCAGTTGACCGCTGTCCCCGGCGGCGCGCGGAGTCTCCTGGCAGCGTCAGGTGGGGGCGGGCGGCGTCGTCCGCTACCCCCTCACTCACTCACTCTACTCGCTCACTCAGTCTCTCACTCACTCACTCCTCATACACTCACTCACTCTCTACTCTCACTCACTCAGTCTCTACTCTCACTCACTCAGTCTCTCACTCGCTCACTCTACTCACTCACTCAGTCTCTCACTCACTCACTCACTCCTCATACACTCCCTCACTCTCACTACTCACTCACTCAGTCTCTCACTCTGTGTCTCACTACTCACTCAGTCTCTCACTCACTCTCACTCACTCACTCTCTACTCTCACTCATACACTCACTCACTCAGTCTCTCACTCACTCTCTACTCACTCACTCAGTCTCTCACTCACTCCTACTCACTCCTCATACACTCACTCTACTCACTACTGTGTCTCTCACTCTACTCACTCAGTCTCTACTCACTCACTCCTCATACACTCACTCACTCAGTCTCTCACTCACTCTACTCGCTCACTCAGTCTCTCACTCCTCATACACTCACTCACTCACTCTCTACTCTCACTCACTCAGTCTCTACTCTCACTCAGTCACTCAGTCTCTCACTCTACTCACTCACTCTACTCAGTCTCTCACTCACTCACTCAGACACTCACTCACTCAGTCTCTCACTCACTCACTCTCTACTCTCACTCACTCAGTCTCTCTCTCCTCACTCCTCATACACTCACTCTACCCAGTCTCTCACTCACTCACTCGTACTCACTCCTCATACACTCACTCACTCTCTACTCTCACTCAGTCTCTCACTCACTCACTCTCTACTCTCACTCTCTCACTCTCTCCTCACTCCTCATACACTCTACTCACTCAGTCTCTCACACTCTCTCCTCACTCCTCATACACTCACTCTGTGTCTCTCTACTCACTCTCACTACACACTCCTCATACTACTCACTCCTCACACACTCTGTCTCTCACTCACTACTCATACACTCACTCTACTCATACACTCACTCTACTCACTCTCACACTCTACTCACTCTCACACTCTACTCACTCTCACACTCTACTCACTCTCACACTCTACTCACTCTCACACTCTACTCACTCTCACACTCTACTCACTCTCACACTCTACTCACTCTCACACTCTACTCACTCTCACACTCTACTCACTCTCACACTCTACTCACTCTCACACTCTACTCACTCTCACACTCTACTCACTCTCACACTCTACTCACTCTCACACTCTACTCACTCTCACACTCTACTCACTCTCACACTCTACTCACTCTCACACTCTACTCACTCTCACACTCTACTCACTCTCACACTCTACTCACTCTCACACTCTACTCACTCTCACACTCTACTCACTCTCACACTCTACTCACTCTCACACTCTACTCACTCTCACACTCTACTCACTCTCACACTCTACTCACTCTCACACTCTACTCACTCTCACACTCTACTCACTCTCACACTCTACTCACTCTCACACTCTACTCACTCTCACACTCTACTCACTCTCACACTCTACTCACTCTCACACTCTACTCACTCTCACACTCTACTCACTCTCACACTCTACTCACTCTCACACTCTACTCACTCTCACACTCTACTCACTCTCACACTCTACTCACTCTCACACTCTACTCACTCTCACACTCTACTCACTCTCACACTCTACTCACTCTCACACTCTACTCACTCTCACACTCTACTCACTCTCACACTCTACTCACTCTCACACTCTACTCACTCTCACACTCTACTCACTCTCACACTCTACTCACTCTCACACTCTACTCACTCTCACACTCTACTCACTCTCACACTCTACTCACTCTCACACTCTACTCACTCTCACACTCTACTCACTCTCACACTCTACTCACTCTCACACTCTACTCACTCTCACACTCTACTCACTCTCACACTCTACTCACTCTCACACTCTACTCACTCTCACACTCTACTCACTCTCACACTCTACTCACTCTCACACTCTACTCACTCTCACACTCTACTCACTCTCACACTCTACTCACTCTCACACTCTACTCACTCTCACACTCTACTCACTCTCACACTCTACTCACTCTCACACTCTACTCACTCTCACACTCTACTCACTCTCACACTCTACTCACTCTCACACTCTACTCACTCTCACACTCTACTCACTCTCACACTCTACTCACTCTCACACTCTACTCACTCTCACACTCTACTCACTCTCACACTCTACTCACTCTCACACTCTACTCACTCTCACACTCTACTCACTCTCACACTCTACTCACTCTCACACTCTACTCACTCTCACACTCTACTCACTCTCACACTCTACTCACTCTCACACTCTACTCACTCTCACACTCTACTCACTCTCACACTCTACTCACTCTCACACTCACTCTCACACTCTACTCACTCTCACACTCTACTCACTCTCACACTCTACTCACTCTCACACTCTACTCACTCTCACACTCCCTCTCCCCACACATCTCCCCCGCTCTGCCCGCGGGCCCCGCGCCGTTGCCGCCTGGCCATGTCGTGCTGCGCGCGGGGCGCTCCCCACGGCGCCGTGGAGGTGAGGAGACTCACACCCGGGCCGGCACCGGGCCGGCCTGGCACGGGGCTGGCACGGGGCTGGCACGGGGCTGGCACGGGGCTGGCACGGGACTGACTGACACCCGGGCTGGCACGGGGCTGGCACGGGGCTGGCACGGGACTGACTGACACCCGGGCTGGCACGGGGCTGGCACCGGGCTGGCCCCGGGCTGGCCCCGGGCTGGCCCCTGGCTGGCCCCGGGCTGGCACGGGGCTGGCACGGGGCTGGCACGGGACTGACTGACACCCGGGCTGGCACGGGGCTGGCACCGGGCTGGCACGGGACTGACTGACACCCGGGTTGGCACCGGGCTGGCCCCGGGCTGGCACGGGACTGACTGACACCCGGGCTGGCACGGGGCTGGCACGGGGCTGGCACGGGACTGACTGACACCCGGGCTGCCACGGGGCTGGCCCCGGGCTGGCACGGGACTGACTGACACCCGGGCTGGCACGGGGCTGGCACGGGACTGACTGACACCCGGGCTGGCACGGGGCTGGCACCGGGCTGGCACCGGGCTGGCACGGGACTGACTGACACCCGGGCTGGCACCGGGCTGGCCCCGGGCTGGCCCCGGGGCTGGGCTGGCCCCCTGCTGCCGGTGCTGCTGCTGCTGCCAGCGCCTCTCATCCACGCACGCCTCGCTCCTCTCTCTCCCTTCTCCACGTCTCGTGGCGACTTGTTGACTTGTTGTTGTATAAGTTCACGTCACCTTGCAACGACTCCACATCCTCTCGCCTTACTCTCAACCTGTCTCATCTGACAGCTGATGCCAGTCAACACGCAACGTTCCTCGTTTACCGGGATCCGACCTTGCTAGTTGATGCGGGCATGCGACTGGGAGCCAGTGACAATGTAGCGCCATGCCCTTGTTGTTGTTGTTATTGTTGAATATTTGAATCGACCTGTTTACATCCTAAAAACCTGGTGCTGTATCTCTAAATTGCGTATGTTCTACCAATCGAAGAGTTTGATTCGTATATGTTCTAAGTAATGGGTTCACGTGATGCCTTGCAGCCTTGAGTGACCGCTACATTGACCAACAAATCAGTGACAGGTGGCAAGGGCTTGGGGAGGCCTTCATCCAGCAGTGGATTGATGATGGCCGGTGATGACGAGTCGCCAAGCTCGGCATTGGCTACTGCAGGAGAATGGCTTGGAGATCTGGGACGTTCACTAATGCCATCAAGTGACTGAAAGTTGTCTAATTGCCTCCTTGAGTCGCTAATCAATTCAAGTAATTGTGTTTAATTGGGTTCATTGCTCAAACCCACGTCACTTGACCTCGTCTCCTTGCTTACGGCAGCGTCGATGCGCCACGGTTGGTGATGATGGTGCTGAGGTGATGATGGTGCTGAGGTGATGATGGTGCTGAGGTGATGATGGTGCTGAGGTGATGATGGTGCTGAGGTGATGATGGTGCTGAGGTTATGTAACTCTGGGTTCAAGCGAATACCGGCTGTGCAGCACGTGTTCATCATTACGGTTTGGATTTGATTCGCCGCATGCAGCAACCGCATACCACAAACACATGAGACATTTTCAGCATCGGTTGCTTCAAATCAGACTGTGGCATAACAAGCTCAAACCACAAGGCGCGAACCGCTCGTAGATATTGGCCAATATCATCATCAGGAGCCACGACCACTCCACTGCTGGATGAAGGCCTCCCCTAAGCTGTCGCCACCTGTCACGGCTCAGTGATGTTGAGAATCCGCTCAGCACCTGCACGCCAGCAGATGTATTGATGAATGTAGAGGTCATTGATGGTGAATGTAGCGGTCATTGATGGTGAATGTCACTGGTGGTGAATGTATAGGTCACTGATGGTGAATGTAGCGGTCATTGATGGTGAATGTAGCGGTCATTGATGGTGAATGTCACTGATAGTGAATGTAGAGGTCACTGGTGGTGAATGTAGAGGTCACTGGTGGTGAATGTAGCGGTCATTGATGGTGAATGGAGCGGTCATTTATGGTGAATGTCACTGGTGGTGAATGTAGCGGTCATTGATGGTGAATGTCACTGATGGTGAATGTAGCGGTCATTGATGGTGAATGTCACTGATGGTGAATGTAGCGGTCATTGATGGTGAATGTCACTGATGGTGAATGTAGCGCTCATTGATGGTGAATGTCACTGATGGTGAATGTAGCGGTCATTGATGGTGAATGTAGCGGTCATTGATGGTGAATGTCACTGATGGTGAATGTAGCGGTCATTGATGGTGAATGTAGCGGTCATTGATGGTGAATGTCACTGATGGTGAATGTAGCGGTCATTGATGGTGAATGTCACTGATGGTGAATGTAGAGGTCACTGGTGGTGAATGTGGAGGTCACGTGGTGAATGTGGAGGTCACTGGTGGTGAATGTGGAGGTCACTGGTGGTGAATGTGGAGGTCACTGGTGGTGAATGTCATTGATGGTGAATGTAGCGGTCATTGATGGTGAATGTCACTGGTGGTGAATGTGGAGGTCACTGGTGGTGAATGTGGAGGTCACGTGGTGAATGTGGAGGTCACTGGTGGTGAATGTGGAGGTCACTGATGGCCACAAGGCATCACGTGAACCAATTACTTACAACATATACGAATCAAACTATTAGGATTGCATGGCTAACGCAGGTTATATGGCTTCACACAGGTTATATAGCTATCATACTAATATTTGCGTAACTCGATGCAAGTTATAGAGATGTCACGACACGAGTGGCAACCAGAGGTTGGGGATCACGTCCGAGAGGGCGTCATTCACCGTGGAGATGGAGTGGTGAAAGCGGATCGTATGCAGCAGCTGGATGGATTTTTGCACCGCAGAATTGAGATCGATGCCGGCAGCTGTGGGAGACCTTGATCCAGCGGTGGATCGATCACGGCCAATCATGATTTCAAATCGAAAAATATTCTGACACGTGTTGTGTGATGCACGCATCATGAGCTTAGGAACCGACATTAACCGGTGAATCGATGCATCGTTACATCTCAAGTGTATCGGCCGCACCAAGGAGAACTGAACAGTTCAGGCCATACCCCGACTGTGGTTCTGTGCCACTGCTGATAAGCTGAAGGATGTGACATGCATTCAGTTGTGAAGCTGTGTTTATTCTGCTCAGCTTGAGTTGAACCACTCCTGCTGAAGTTATGCACTGCCAGAAGGCTGTGCAGCTGATGGGATGTGTAAAACATTATTATATTTTCACGTCGAGGGACAGTTATGCGAAGGTGGCATGCGAATGCATTTTGTTATTTCTGCCCTCCACAAGGACGCTAATGGTTATTTTGTCTTACGCCGTCTCTGCCGCTCAACAGGTTAGAGCCCTCATCACCCATTGGTCGGTTCCCTTATCCGTCTCGTCAACACGCTGACTCCCACCATGGCCGAGCTTCCTCTGCTTTCCATTCTGGCATCTGGCATCACGCGTTTATGTTGTTTTTTGTCACAACTTGTTCCATACCCCTTTTAAGTGACGATAATGCGCCGCAAATTTGCGTAATTGACATTGTGTTTGGCTCTCTGGCCTTGGTCAATCCGCTGCCGGTGGAAGGAGGCCCTCCCGCACGGCGGGTTTGGTGAAGGAGGGCAGTCAGACACCACGGGTCTCCCTCGCCACACGTGCGGGCGGTGCGCGAGTCGCTGTCCCTCCACTTCGGTCAGATGATCAAAGCTCGTCTTGCCAAGCAGAGACCTCGGCAACCTTTTTTTGGAGTCGCAACGGTGTATTTATGTTTGTGTTGGAATGCGTGGCTACGTCGTGTTTGGGATTTGGGCTGTGTCGGCCGCTCACGATGCACCGCCGCTCGTGTGAGCTAGAAGTGTTCACGACTCCTCGGGCACGGCACACTTGGCTCACGCCTGGCAAGGCCCGCAGCCCTGCAACATCTCGCGCGCGTCACCGCTGGCGGAAGGGCCTCTCCTAGAGGGAGCTCTGCAGAGTCCGTCGAGAGAGTATTTGGCCTCTCCTTCCACGCTGGCCACACACCTTGTTTGTACTAATGTTCAATTCGACATCTGTGAAAAGAGCTTTATTGCTAATCGGATTGCTTCAGTAGTCAACCGCGCTAATTGGAGGTAATCCTGGAAGTGACGGCAGTACCCACACTTTGCCCCACCACACGTCACTTGCCGATCGACTCGTAAATCAATGGAACATTTAAATGTGAAGAAGCGGCTGTGTGTTGCTGTTGTTGTTTAGTAAAGACACACACAGCTGAGCTGTGTAACCCAGCACAGAGCAGAGCTCCCCGGCTCCACCGGACCGTACGATGCGCGGTTGGTCCTGGTTCATCTTCATTCGTGCCACGGCAGCACACTTCATTCTAGCCTCAAGCTCTGTGCTTAAACTTGAATTTACTGGAATTGACTTCATCCAATTTAAACACCACCATGTATTTGGCCATGTCTTCCTTTGACGTGAGTACACAATTAGATACAATAACGTCTGGATGTCAAGAGACTGATAGAGAGAATCCCACAATGCACCATGTGACCTTTGCCCTTAAAATTCAGCCTCCCCATGCCATTCCGGTCATGGGGTTGTGTGACCATACTTCACTATTCTGGTCAGTGTGGCTTGGTGAAGGGGGAATGAAAAGCAGTATGGGTGGTGCAGATATCACTCACCACTGATGTAGTAAGCCAGAGCCAGGAATCCAACTCGGGTCGCCGGGTCCATCTAGTGAAGCGTGTTGCCCACTGAGCAGGCATATGAGGATTCACTCTCTTGTCTCGGCTTGCAAGGAATGTAACACTTAATGGGCCTTTCCCATCGACTGGAGAGACAGATCTTGAATAGTTTGTTGGCTGTGGGGTCGAATCGCCGGTGAATAAGCGCAGACTTCAAACCCGCCCACCCGCCTATTATTCAGCGCCACAGTGAAATATTGCAGCAGAACAAAGCGTGCGGTCTCATGTGTACTTGACGAATTGCAATTGCTTAATTTAGATGGCATTTAAATACGATTATGACTCTCCTGGCAGGAAACGTTTATATTGGAAAGAAAGGTTCTGCCAGGAATCCTGGCCAGGGGAAAAACATTGCGCCAATTTAAAAATCTAGAGCTTTCTATATACATGTACATATCTGCATCACACACACACACGCGCAATGTACACACGAGCGTGAGCGGTGCCTGCGAATGGCTCGTGCCTGTTCAGGGCGTACCCTCCGGCAAGCGCCCGTGCGTGCGTAATCCTTCGCGTCGTGCCATCTGTAAAACTTTCCGTTGGTGGAAACTTCCGCGCTGTGGAAGTTCTGCGAGTGGCCACTGTCTAGTGTAGGTGGCGGTGGGCTTGGGAACAGGGGATGGCTTCAGGTGCCTTTTAACAGCGCGTTCCGTTGTACAGTGCGGTCCACCGCACCCGGACTGACGGAGCAACAAGCGCATTCACAGTCAGACGCGCGCTGAACAAAGACACATCCAGCGGCTCTAAGGGGTGAAAACATCGACCTCACGGTGTACGTACTCGTCCAGCGCTTTGGTCAATCCACTGCTGGATGAGGGCCTCCCCCACAGCCCCCCGCTCGTGTTGGGGGTTATCGGGACGTACTTCAATCTTGATTTGAAGCTTTCGTGACTGCACGACGTTTCGGGCACAACACAAGCATCCGTCATCAGGTGGGAAATCACCTGATGAAGGATGCTTGTGTTGCGCCCGAAACGTCGTGATTTATTTTATCTTATACCTACGTGACTTTACCGAAAGAACCATTAGTAGGGACGTACTTCGTTACGCCGGTCAGTGCGGGGTGGTTGGTGAATTGTTGAGGGCCGGAACCGGCTCAGGTTTCACTTCGCCACCGATGTGAGCCGTGGCCAGAAATGGAACTGAGAACACGGTGACCAGCACCGTGTTCTTCCACTCGAGACACCCCACGAACCCCGTTGAGAAAGTTCCACGGAGGGTCTTTCACTGAAATGCCGCCAATTGTTAAACCGGTGGGTAACAAAACAAACCTGAGAAGATCTCAAGTAGGGAGGCAACTCGGCGACGCACAGCCCCGAGCGACACGCCGTGGGGCGCGCCGTGCGTGGCATGTCGCGTGTGCCCGCTGTGTGCACACGTTCACAAGCTGTCCGGCTAAAGTTATTTTTGGTAGAAACGCTGAATCATCATCACCACTGTTAAGTTGCATCTTCCTTTGCTTCTGGTGTCAGGGTTTATTCTAAAGCAGTTCACATTTAACAGCAGAATGCACTGCTGTTGTAACCCGAATACGCATCTTTAAATGTCTACTTATTCTGGTTCTGCGATCACCTCTCTTGCGGAATGACCTGGTTTCCGTGGAGGCGGGTAACCTTGCTGGTCGTCGTGATGTGGTCACTGCGAGAACAGAGTGTCCACAAGTTGCGGTGAGACCTCGGTTAGTTGTACGGAAATATACAACTTCCTATCGGCGCGGACGATCACAAAAGGCCATTACCTGAATTTGCTGCAGTTATGTCCGTCTTGGTTAAACGGCTATGATGGAAATTATCATAATGCACTCAAGCTGAATTAACCACCCTGGTTAGCACCATCATGTCATAAGATTGAATATTTATCCCTTTATTATGGACCCCGACATTCGGGACAACTATTATGGCCGCGAATATTTCACTCGCCTCGTGTAAGCGAGATGCGTAGTGATGAAACTCTCACGGCGGTGGTTTCTCTGTGGTCAAATGTTTTCTCTTTAACTTGTGGCCTGTTTTACGTGAATGATGCAATCTGCAATAAAGCCTGGCCCCTGCTAAGAGGTCGCATTATTGACAATGTTCATGCACGACCCTTGCGTCAATCACTGCTAGGACGAGGGCCTCCTCCCCACACTCTCCGGGTCATAGGGGATTACTCGACCTTACTTCACCGCGCTGGTCAGCGTGTGGATGTGGCAGCGTAGAAGCAGAGTACAACGATGGATATTTCTGCATCGACCTCTGCTCGTTACGTCACCACGCAGCCCCCCGATTTGTTTGTGCGTGGTGATCACCCATCCAGTATCGTCCAGGCTGGATGAGATCGGACGTATCCGGGTGTTTAGTCTTGGGCATTACTGACAATAGGTCAAAGCTGCTACTGCCAGAGCGAGATGAGCTTGGACCTGAATTGCCCTCCCGGTGGCGGAGTGCATTTTCATGATTCAAAGTTCAATATTGGATTCAACAGTGGACGCATTTTTGCGTTGTTTATTCCGTCTCGTTTGCATTGTTTCTCATTGTTTTTCCTATCTACCGTGTACCGTGTTGTTCGCTCAACGAGCCTACGCGTAAGATGAGCACGTGACTTGCACGAGGCGTAAGTCATCGGTAATTGCACGAGCGATTCCGTGGCACCCATCGCGAATTGAAAGAGGAGTATTTGTTAAACGTGAGCAGAGGCCATATTGAGTAAACAGTTGGCCTCAAGGCCGTCCAACTGGTTCAGCAGTGCGAGGGATTGGAGACGCCTCCATCCATGTGTCGGGGTTAGGCCTGGAGTCCAACCCGATGCCTGTGTGTGGGGTCGCCTGCCAGAAGCCTTAACGACTTGACGGTCAGACCAAGTTTAAAAGTAGCAGAGCCACCGACACCCGACTTGGTCGGTGATGCCACCACACCAATCTGATTGGAAGGCATCGGAGCATTCACATCAGATTGGTGTAAAGAGACGTGGCGGGAAGATTAAAATAAAGGATAAGGGATGGTTGATAACCGTTGAAAAATAAGAAAGGGGATTGGAAGAAAGAGGAGAACCTTCTAGAAAGGGGGGGGGGGTACAGGATTTATAAAGGGCCCCAGAGAGAGAGCTAAAGGCGCATTCTGGAGTGGAGCCCCTATAAGCATGGCCTCTATGTGTTTGCGAATAAACCATGAAGTTGAGGGATACTTACCTCCTTCGAAGTCCTTTGCACGTATGGAGACGCCATCAGGCACGGGCGGACTTGGTAATGTCTTAGACATCCGAGATGTTCTTCGACTTTATAATGGTCAGAATTCCTGAAATCAAATGGGGCCTGGCAGCGAAGCCGGGGTGCGTGATTAATGCCGGCAGGAGGAGGAGGAGGAAATGCCAGCGGATGACGCTCGCTCCGCTCGAGGACGCTCGCTCCCCTCGAGGACGAAGACAATCCAAGGAGCTCCGCGATGCAAATGGAGCGGGGAGGAATGCAAATGGCACGGCACACAATCATCGGTGACCGTTCCACCACGTGACTTGGTAAAGGAGCGATCTACATGGGAGAGGGTGAATTGCTTCCAGCGGTCTTCACTCACCGGGGTTCTGTTGAGGAGTTGGAGGAATAACTCGCCCTATGAGAATCTAAATTGCCCGGTATTCTGTTTTTGGTAAATGTGAATACATTGAGGAACTACCAAGCCGTACAAATGTGCACCCCACGGTTCGTCAATAGGCAGATTGTGTGTGGTGGCATAAAATGTGGGTATTCCCACCTTTTCCAAGACGTCTGTCCAGCGTGGAAGAGTAGGCCAAATACCCCCTCGAGGGATTGTCTCGCGCCCCATCCAGTGGTGGAGCCCCATCCGCCGGCGATGGCGTGAGCCAAGCAATTGCAGGGCTGCACCTTTGCCGTGAACAGAAGCGTTGCACGGCAATGTGAATCAATTTGACCATCCCTCGCAAAACTTAGATCTTGAAAGCTGCTACGATAAGCACGTAAAGTAATGTCATTTGTACACTCTGGTACTGTGCACCCTCAAAACAAGGCTTACTTTATGTTGGGCTGGTATATTTTTAAACTTGTTTTCTTAAAAAATATATATCGTTGTGCCCTCCCTACATTTTTGTTCATCGTGTAATTGAAATACATCATTGTACCGTAAAGTATTTTTTTTTTCTGTCGCACTAAAAATATTTGTTTTACATTAGAAAAAAAAAATCCCGTTGCCATAGTAGTGGGTGTTGTTTTAAGTCCGGCAGGAGGAAGGAGGCCGCTGGCGCCCGGTTCACAGAGAGGGTGCCGCCCGGCCGCCTCTCTCCGCGCCGCATCTCGCCCGGCCAAGATAGAGGCGCAGCCCTGCTCACGCCGCTGCGGGTGGAAGGGCGTCCACTAGGAGGGGGGGGGGCTCTAGAGAGCCCCTCTACTCTGCCATGCTGGCAAGACGTCATGGAAGAGGCGGGAGTCTAAATTAAAACTCATTTCTTTACAGCCGCTTTTTGCTGTTTAGTTCGTTGTCCTCCCCCCGCACCTCCAATTAGCACGGTTGGCTACGTATGGTGCGAAAGAAGTTGAACATACATGCAGCGAGTACCCACACTTTACCCCGCCACGCACGGTACGTCGATCGGCTCAACTGTGGGGGTACCAGTTTTACCTCGCCGAGTGGACAGGTTGAGAAACCTGCACCGGAGCTTCGGCTGCCACGCCCAGGGATGGAATCGAACCGGTGACCTGTGTGCCTCAAGCCCAGCAGTGCGCTGACCACCGTCACAGCACCGCGACAATGTCCTGTATGTCGTTACAGCGGGACACGTTGTTCCACCAGTCTGCATTTCTTTGTGAATACAAAGCAGAGTTTGGTTTCGAGACCATGATTAAATTTTTCCTATCCCTCAATATTGTTATGGAAAAGTATTGGCTGAGGCAGAGAGGGCCTCCCCGGAACACCAAGTCTGTGTTGGCACCATACTTATATGAAAGTGAAAATATAACTTATTAATGTACTTGTTTTAAAAGAGTAAAAATGCAGAAGAATGATGAAATAGACAAACAGACAATGTCTTTGTCGTAAATCGGTCTCTCCACAAGAAAGATAAAGTAACTTTTGCACTTTCCATCAACCACATGGCCGTCTGGAAGTTTATAATATCAGCAGAATTAGCTCAGTACAATCAGTTTCACCATTCAGTGTCTCATCAGCTGAGTCCGGCTTGCTTGAACCAATGTTGGTCAACTGCCAGATGTTATAGGCAAGGACTCCCTCCTGAAGATATGCCTCCTAGTTCAATGGAAAATTACATAACAACACGATTGTTTCGTGGCGAATGATGGTTACCTGTTGCAATGTAATTGCAAGTCTTGCACAATACCCCTGCAAGCTGTTGTAGCAGTATGTACTGCCCGAGTATACACTGTGTGTTGTATCGTGTGCGTGGATTATTTTGTTAATTAGACCCATCATCTTGTCACGGTTGCTGCTGGGCGTTCTTATTTACAATGGCATGCTTGATAGTCTACGCGTGCTGGCACACGCGTGTGCCTGTGTTTCGTGTGTAATGGGGAGTGGTCGTGTCGTAGTTAGCACGTGTGTGTGTGTTGTGTGTGTAATGGGGAGCGGTGGTGTAGCGGTTAGCGCGCCGTGCTATGAACCCGGCCACCCAAGGAGTTCGATTCCCGCTCACGGCCATCACTGGTGACGATTATCTGAGCCGGTAATGGGCCTCCCCTGAGTCGACTCAGCGTTAAATGAGTACCTGGTGCAATGTGGAAACATCACCACTGGGGAGACAAAGGCGGTCGGGTGTGGTGCTGGCGATCCACTCCCTCGTGTGCCGTTCTGGCCTTCATAGGTGCCGTTCGCTAAGTGCACTTGCCCCTAAAGTCTGTTAAATGCTACACGGGGGATCTTTGTTTTTGTGTGTGTCATGGGTTCACGCGAGCCCGGCACCACCGTGGTGTCGAGATGAGCCACTCGGTGCAGAAACGAGAAACGTGGCACCTCACCTGGGGCTCGCTCGGCCCCAGGTGAGGCCAATCACCCCCTCCATCTGGCATGGTCCACCAGCTCCATGACAGATCCACTCCCTCCATGCCAGATCCACCCGCTCCATGCCAGATCCACTCTCTTATTCGCCAGTCCAACCGTTAATTAATTACACTTAAGCAAACGTAATCATTAGCGTAGTAGAAAAAAACACAACTACTTATTTTAATTACATGTTTAATGGTTTCATTCTGGTTCATTTACTATAATTATTTAATGTAATACATTCACTTTGATTTATTTCGTTAGGAAATGCATTTCTTTGCAATGTGGTTTCATACTGTATGGAAATAAACCTTTAGTACAGCGACTCATACGTTTGGAATTCCACGCTGTTCAGCCTGAGTGAAATGTCTGTATCTCATTAAATGCTCATAACATTCTTGTCATTATATGCATTTGTAAACATGTAGAATCTCCCTCAGATAGTACCGTGTTTCTTAGCTTGCTTTTTCATCTTAACTTGGGTGGAAAATTTAATCTGAAACGGTCCCCGATTATCTACCTTCATCGGTCTGCATGAACCAACGTGGTGAAGTATGGTCAAAACCACGAGTGGGATCCTGGGTTCAAATAAATAGCCCTCCGGATGTCGAGGGTATAAACGGAGCCGAGTGTACAGCACTCAACTGAGAACATGATTATGGTATCTTTGGCACCGTTCGTAGCCAACCGTGCTAATCGGAGGCGTGGGGGAAGGATAACAATCTAAACACAACAACAACAAGAAGCAGTTCTAAAGAAATTAAGTTTTCAATCTTGCTGGGAGCAGCCCTCGACACCCGACTCCTCATTTGTGTGGTGTTTTGCGCTCGCCACATAATCTCAACGTAGCAGTTTTTATTTGGTTTTAATTTCCCAACATTATATTTTGTTTATTTATAAGGGCATTGCTTCGTGAGAACTCTGATATATCTGCTTCATTTTTCTTTCAACGACCCTCTTATTGTTTTGTTAACCAACGGAGGCATCAGCGCACACTTGTGCAGTGCGTGCGTGCAGCGAGTGAGAGCCGTGCCAGTCGGGAGGTCCCGTGGACGCCCAGCGCGGGGCAAGGGGTGAAGCCGGCTTGTCACGGCGGCGCAGGTGCAGGCAGAGTGGGGGGGTCCTGCCACGCGGGCAGACCCAAGATGGATCGAGCACCCACCGGCTGGGTACCGGGCACCGAGTCGATGCACTGTGATCCACCGCAGGTATTCGCTGTGCTTGCGGGCAGCGGGGCCGCTGTGACCCCCCCCCCCCTATCGCCATGACTTTGTCTAAAGCCACAAAATGTCCATTGTGCGACAAAGATTATGTTCTGACTCGCTCGACCGCATGCCTCGCCGCAGATTTCACCACACGTTGGTGTACAATGTTTCTGAACCCGGTGCAGAAAATTCTCATCACGCATTGCCGTGAATTATATGTGCTTAAAAGTGTTTTGTAGAGTCAAGTTGAGCTGGAATAGATTATGTTTTAGGGCATCTACAGAATACGTGAATGTAGCTGCTGGAAATGACAGGTTCCTGTTCAAGTGCAGACTTGAGCTGTCCCTCTGCTCTTGTGCGGGCGTGACTGTTTGTGTGTGGGTGTAATCATCCTGAGTGGTGTGTGTGTGTGTAGTCACCCTGGGTGGTGTGTGTGTGTGGGTGGTGTGTGTGGGTGGGGTGTGTGTGTGGGTGGGTGGCGTGTGTGTGTGGGTGGCCTGTGTGTGTGGGTGGGGTGTGTGTGTGTGTGGGTGGTGTGTGTGTGGGTGGTGTGTGTGTGTGGGTGGGGAGCGTGTGTGTGTGGGTGGTGTGTGGTTGTGGGTGGTGTGTGGGTGTTGTGTGTGTAGTCACCATGAGTGGTGTGTGTGTGTGTAGTCACCCTGGGTGGTGTGTGTGTGTAATCACGCTGGGTGGTAGTCAGGGTGGGGGTGTAATCACCCTGGGTGTAACTCAGGGTGTAACTCAGGGTGTGGGTGTAACTCAGGGTGTGGGTGTAACTCAGGGTGTAACTCAGGGTGTGGGTGTAACTCAGGGTGTAACTCAGGGTGTGGGTGTAACTCAGGGTGTAACTCAGGGTGAGGGTGTAATTCAGGGTGTGGGTGTAACTCAGGGTGTAACCCAGGGTGTAACTCAGGGTGTGGGTGTAACTCAGGGTGTAACTCAGGGTGTGGGTGTAACTCAGGGTGTAACTCAGGGTGTGGGTGTAATTAAGGGTGTGGGTGTAACTCAGGGTGTAACCCAGGGTGTAACTCAGGGTGTGGGTGTAACTCAGGGTGTGGGTGTAACTCAGGGTGTGGGTGTAACTCAGTGTGTAACTCAGGGAGTGGGTGTAACTCAGGGTGTAACTCAGGGTGTAACTCAGGGTGAGGGTGTAACTCAGGGTGTGGGTGTAACTCAGGGTGTGGGTGTAACTCAGGGTGTGGGTGTAACTCAGGGAGTGGGTGTAACTCAGGGTGTAACTCAGGGTGTGGGTGTAATCAGGGTGTGCTGCTCGGCACCCGCAGGCTTTGTTCTGCACTGGGGGGGAGGGCAGCAGCCTCCAGGGGTTCATTGAGGGGGGAGGGGCCCGTGAGGGTGGGGGCATCGCCCCCCCCCCCCATTGCCACCCTCTTGAGACCCCAGGAACTGTGACATGTATTGATATTTACCAGAGAAATACATGGAATGGTTTTTATCGTGTGTGTGAATGTAGGGCCCTATTTAAAAGGTTTGACATTTTGCAATCGCAACCCCGGCCCCACCCTCCCAAATCCGTTACTAAATTGGGTCAGATGTCTACCTTGCAAATGTTAGACGAATTATAAAAGTATGCCCTACATGGCAATAGCCCAATTGGTGGTGGATTGCTAGTGCTATTTATGCCATGAGTATGGCGGCATTCTAATTCAATTCGTGAGAACAGGGTCATTGTTTGGCTCGCGTGTTGCTGCAATGTTCCAGAATTTTGAGGTTTTAAAAATGATCCGCAGTGGGTGATTCGAGAATAGTTTTTTCAGCGGTGGTTTGGGGGGATGTCGTGAATCCGAAGTATGCATCGTGCTTGAGTGTTACATGCAACATGTACACGTCAACTAGGCGCAAGGCTGGCAACAACTAAAGTCATCCTTAATGGACCCGATACTGTCAGATCCCTGAAATTAAGTGGAGTTGAGCCTGGTTAGTAATTGGATGCCAGGCAATAGCGAGTGTTTTACGCTTGGCCCTGCAAGATGGCCACGAGATATCAAGAGTTGAAACAACAGTGCAAGTTCCTTAGCCACCCTCCCCTGTCCCCGCAACAGTAAGTGTGGGTGCACCACAGTCGATGGACACATTGCGTTGGTTGGGTAAAGTGTGGGTGCCCCCATTTCTTGCAAGACGTCTGGCCAGCGTGAAAGAGTAGGCCAAGTATCCCCGCTAGAGTGGCTGTCTAGAGCTCCTTACAGTGGTGTGAGCAGGCCATTGCAGGGCTGCAACCTTCACCATGTTTAATTATGAGCCGCGGGCGGTGAGCCGGGCGAGGTGAGCCAAGGGTGGTGAGCCGAACGTGATGGCCTGCTGTGTGTCCGTGTTGGCGTGACCCTAGGAGGAAGAGCAGCAGCCAAGGCCGGAGGGAAGGCCGAGGCCTGGCCGCGGCTGCACCGACGTGCCTTGGCTCGTCGCCTTCATGCTCTTCTGGGCCGGTTTGGTGAGTCCTCCGTGAGTCCTCCGTGAGTGCTCCGTGAGTCCTCCGTGAGTCCTCCGTGCCATCGGCTCCTTCAACCAAACCCCACTCGGGTTGCCACCTGCTCTGGATTTTCCAGGACATTTTTGAGGTAGCCGTCCTGGGAAGTCTGCGAGTCTTCACAGGACGTTAAAAGTTATCGTTTTTGTCAGTTGTCTAACAATACATGAATTGTAAGCATCTTAACAATACTTAACAAACTAATCAATTCCAGCCATGCCCATTTCTGACCATACTTCTCCACACTGGTCAATGCAGGTTGGTGATGGGTGGATCAGGGCAGGACCAGTTCTGAAATCACCCGCCACTGATGTGAGCCATGGCTGGGAAATATTTTACCTGGAATATCCCTGAGATCTCATTTCCAGGGGTCGAACTAGGTTCGCCAGGCTCATAGTGCACCGCACTCACCACTGTACCACCACCGCTCGTCCTCTTCGTGTAGTTAATGGTGTTCAGTTAACAGTGATGAACTGTTTCGTAATTAATCAATTAATTATTTACGGGATGCCAAAAATACTACCACCACCACCACCGTATCCCAGCTTTAATGAGCCCTTTGAGAGTCACAGCCATGCCTCAGTGCATGCCTGGGTTGTGTAAGTGCGGTCATGCCAGTCGGCCGCGTTGGGTTGCCATGGCAGGACAGAGGGCGTCCTGTGTGGAGAGCGCCCCTTGTGCTGGAGGGCAATCTCTGGTTGGTTGGGCCCTGTGGAACCATCTCCCTGTGGAACCATCTCCCTGTGGAACCATCGCCCTGTGGAACCATCTCCCTGTGGAACCATCTCCCTGTGGAACCATCTCCCTGTGGAACCATCTCCCTGTGGAACCATCTCCCTGTGGAACCATCTCCCTGTGGAACCATCTCCCTGTGGAACCATCTCCCTGTGGAACCATCGCCCTGTGGAACCATCTCCCTGTGGAACCATCTCCCTGTGGAACCATCTCCCTGTGGAACCATCTCCCTGTGGAACCATCTCCCTGTGGAACCATCTCTTTGTGGAACCATCTCCCTGTGGAACCATCTCCCTGTGGAACCATCGCCCTGTGGAACGATCTCCCTGTGGAACCATCTCCTTGTGGAACCATCTCCCTGTGGAACCATCGCCCTGTGGAACCATCTCCCTGTGGAACCATCTCCCTGTGGAACCATCTCTTTGTGGAACCATCTCACTGTGGAACCATCTCCCTGTGGAACCATCTCTTTGTGGAACCATCTCCCTGTGGAACCATCGCCCTGAGGAACCATCTCCCTGTGGAACCATCTCCCTGTGGAACCATCTCCCTGTGGAACCATCTCCTTGTGGAACCATCTCCTTGTGGAACCATCGCCTTGTGGAACCATCTCCTTGTGGAACCATCTCCTTGTGGAACCATCTCCTTGTGGAACCATCTCTCTGTGGAACCATCTCCCTGTGGAACCATCTCCTTGTGGAACCATCTCCCTGTGGAACCATCTCCCTGTGGAACCATCTCCTTGTGGAACCATCTCCTTGTGGAACCATCTCCCTGTGGAACCATCTCCTTGTGGAACCATCGCCTTGTGGAACCGCCACACCACCGCTTGGTTGACTTCTGTGTTTGTGCGCTGGCTGTGAGTCTCAGCTAAGCGTGAAATGATTAACCCTCCCCCCCCCCCCTAGGGTCACAATTTGATCCAAGAACCAATTCCTAAATGTTAAAGAATTTATTCCTACACGTGACGTTCGGTGTACGTATCATGAACGTCAAATCTTTTTTGATTAATTAATTAATCAATACATGCCTGATACTCAACACATTGATCAATCACGTATAGTAAGTAATGTTTTAAGCCATGACCCTCTTCATAGCAGGGAGTGGCTTGTGCTTTGAATCTTCTTATTTGGCAGTCCCGTGCCATCGAGGGAGATTGTCGTCCACCGTTGTCTTTTCTGTGGGTCGTCTGAAGATGGCTGATGAGGCCGATCCGGGATCTTTGCTCTGACGAAGGACCATTTCCCGTAACGTCACCTGTTCTGTATTTTTAAACAGCGTAGATTGGTAAGCAGTATATGTTGTCTAGGGCAGTGCTATGGACGGATGTGTTGAGTTCTTGTGCTTATGGACCGCTGCCAACACAATCTGTTGTGACCATCATGAATGCTGCAACATCTGCAGCGTGTCATGGGCACGGCTGGTGCTTCTACGTTGAGACTCCTGGGTCTGCTCCCCTTCAGATGAAGCGCCTTGAACTCCGTTTGCTCAACTCCTCGAGGTAGTCAAGGGTGTGTACAGTACATGTTGTCTCTGGGAGCAGGAGTGTTTTCGACTTAACGTTGCCTTTGCCTGTCATACCGATGGAAAAATACTCTGCAAAGTCACGAAAGCCTGCAACAGATACTCACGTAGGGGATAGGCCGCTTGCGTTTGTCACGTGGGTTCGATTGCGGCGCGCGTGTGCCCATGTTGTGGGGTCGTGTTGTTTTTTTGTCGACATTGTTCATCTCTGCACAGAAGCGGTATGTTAAAAAAAGACATCCACCAACTGTTTCTGATTATTTGACTTTTTTTTGCACGCGGAGAATGAGCGTTGCCACAGTTATTCGTGGGGCCCTGGGATTCGTTACAGGAGCTCCGCGGCGAACCGGAGCCCTGCCGCCCGCCGCCGGAGTCTCTGCCATTAATTGGGGCCATCAATTCTACGCCGTCATTTGTGTGCAATCGTTAATTCACGTGTTAACGTGCCGTCTAAAGGAGACCCGCTGTAGGAAATAATACGTAAAAAAAAATACCCCCCGATAAATGTCGTGTTTCTTCAGTTTGAGTGTACACCGTGAGATGCCTCACTTGGGGGTGGCTTTTTATGGGGCCTTGTGTGAGGCAGGCAAGTAATGGGATCTCGTGGGAGCCCCGGCAGCTACTCGTGCTCAGAGGTGCATCGCAGTGTGTCAGCCCGGTCTGCTGTGACACTGAGTTTTATATAACTTCATCGTGTTTATGCCAGAAGCACTTGGCTGCCCCAGAATAACCTTGAGCCGTCCGCTGGCCCGCGCAAGCTCACCGTATCGTGGGCCTGCTCCGATCGTTGGTCGGGTTGGGAGCAGTGCCTCTTTGATTCAGACGCCTCTCATGGGATTTGTGTCAGCTGAGTAAATTTAGTGCCACCCCAAACTGGGTTTGGGTTGGCGGATGAATTATTTAGATTCGTCATTAAATGCGCTAAATTTGAATGGAAAATATAATTTCAAACATTGCCCAAAAGTAGTATCCTAACTAAAATAAACTCAAGCGACCGCAAGTGAGGCTTTGGCTTATTTTATTTGTGCTTTTGATCAATATGCCTTTGAGAATACTTTCCAGATGTTTCATCATTCTTTCAAAGTTGGATTTCCGCAATATAATTTTCCAAGAGAGTATACGATATAACCCTTCGCGATAAGATAACTATAGCGATATTAGTTTCACGTAACTTTGTAATTGTACGTCAGATTTTTATTGTCCTTGTTGGACTTGCAGTGCAAATAAATATCGATTCAGTTATTCAACTGCAGTTCACGCAACATTGCCCTGCCATGAGTCTTCTCGTCATTTCACCATTGTAATTGACAACGCGAACAGCACACATGCTGTCGGTTATACTAGATATTATTCAATGGACTGCGAAGATTATAACGATGTTATAAAAACTTGACTTAAAGCTTTCGTGACTGCAGGAATTCGTATTCTTGGGTCTTTCGGTAAAGTCACGTAGATAGGTTCAAAGAAAAAACAAAAAACTGCGACGCTTCGATCACAACACAAGAAGACGACCGCTTGTGTTGCGATCGAAACGTCGTCGTAGTTTTTGTTTTTTTCTTTGAACCTATCTACGTGGCTTTACAGAAAGACCCAAGAATATGATGTTATAAAACTGTGTAATTTCCCACATCCTGCCACAGGTGTGTGTGTGTCACAGGTGTGTGTGTGTGTCACAGGTGTGTGTGCGTGTACCACCCACACCCTGTCACAGGTGTGTGTGTGTCACAGGGTGTGTGTGTATCATCCACACCCTGTCACAGCTGTGTGTGTGTGTGTGTATCATCCACACCCTGTCACAGGTGTGTGTGTGTCACAGGTGTGTGTGTATCATCCACACCCTGTCACAGGTGTGTGTGTGTCACAGGTGTGTGTGTGTCACAGGTGTGTGTGTGTATCATCCATACCCTGTCACAGGTGTGTGTGTGTCACAGGTGTGTGTGTGTCACAGGTGTGTGTGTGTCACAGGTGTGTGTGTGTCACAGGTGTGTGTGTGTCACAGGGTGTGTGTGTATCATCCACACCCTGTCACAGGTGTGTGTGTGTCACAGGTGTGTGTGTGTGTCACAGGTGTGTGTGTGTCACAGGTGTGTGTGTGTATCACAGGTGTGTGTGCCAACCTCCCCACCAAACAAATCTCACCCACGTGCGGCTTTTTCCATTTGTTTTGTGTGTGCCAATTTTCGTACTTTCTTTTGAGATTAAGATATACCAGATGTTTACGCTTTTATTTATTTAATATAGAAAATATTTAGGCAAATATTTTATCTTTAAATTGGAGTCTTGTCCCCATTGCATAACAAATTTGTGAATCCCAACCACAGTCCTGTACTTGGTCCCAGATTGTTAAATGTAACATAGGGTCTGAGATGCACATATACATTTTAACAAAATAATAAGAATTTGTATATATGCTGTACTTCACATTTGAAATTGTATCTAAGCTGTCCACCATCACCAACAATAATTTACAACCTTTGTCAATCTAGCTCGGGATCTGGGCCTTCACACGCATTCCAGACATTTTTCTTTATTAATGATCGTTCTTGCCGTTGCCTCGTCTCGTCCAGATCTTCATCGCCGCCTTCTCCATCGCGACGGGGGCGGCGGAGCGCCTCGTCTTCGGCTACGACAGCTTTGGGAACACGTGTGGGCAGCTGAACCACGCCATCCCCGGGGTGGCCCTCTCGGGGCAGGACATGCGCAGCCGCACGTACGTACCTCGCCCACGCCTCGCTGGGCACAGGCGCGGCGGCGCGGAGTGTACGGTACGACAACGGAGTTTGCCGCTTTCTTCTGACCACCACGTGGATATTGCCCCCTCGCTCGCAGGATACAAGCTCGACCCTGCTCGGCGTCCGAGATCTCACGAGATCTCACGAGATCTTACAAGATCTCACGAGATCTCGTGATCTCGTGAGATCTTACGAGATCAGCTGCTATCCACGTGATTTTGTCAGGGGCTGCATCACCTTTGCCTGCTTACGAATGTGTGTACACTAGAACTCCATTATGATCCGTGGTTGTTGTCGTGCGTCATCAGAGTCATTAATCACATGCCGAAGCTCCTCCTATAATCCGCATAAAATGTGCGGCTCAATGAAGTCACGTGTCTGATGCCTCCTAAAATTTTCGGCTATCCGCGGTACTCTCGTCGCGGACTTGTCGATGTTGTCTAGCGGCTTCGCCACAAATTACGGACGCTCACCGCCAAATGTTGTTTAACAGGCGGCGCCGTGTCGGTTGCAGGTACCTGTCTAACAGGCGCTGTCCATTGTAGGTACGTGTTCTTCCTGGACGCGTGTAACATCGACGTGGAGCGCGCCAGGGTGGTGTCGCCGGCGCTGTGCGTCTCCCAGTGCCCCCAGGAGGAGCTGCCCACGCTCTCCGCCCTGCGCCTCTTCGCACACGAGAATGGTGCGCGCCAGCATTGCGCCCGCGAATAACCCCACGGATCAGTCATCAGTGCTGCGTCGTGCTCACAAATAACCCCGTGGATCAGTCATCAGTGCTGCGTCGTGCTCACGAATGAGCCCACAGACCGTACGTTCTCTCCCCACCTTCGAGACTTGATGGATTGCCTGATTCAGGGTCGACATTATATTTGAGGATTTATTTGGGTATTTTTTTTACAACACGCAGCGGTGTGCATTACAGATACATTTCTCAACCTTGCGCATTTGGCGAGTCCACCAGTTCAGAAGAACTGCATTGTGGTCATTTTCTTTAAGTCCACTATCAATACATTGTCGTGATGGGTTTTGTCGTCATTCACAGAGCAAAGGGGAAACAGTAAAAATGAGATGGTAAACAGGAGGCAAAAACATATATTCTTAAATCAAATCAGAGCTCTGAATCGTTACAATTAACCAAATCCCCAGGTGATGGCAGTGAATGGCCTCAGCGCTAATGTCCGGCATCTGTGTATGTACGTACGTTGAACTTGTTTCGCACTGTACGAAGCCAACCATGCTAATCAGAGATGCTTATCTGAGCACCTGACCACCGAACTCATGACCTTTCTGTATTATGCCTCGAATCATTCTGAATGATCTACGTGTTTCTTTATTGCTGTATTTTGTGAATTGCGGTGTTAATTCTGATCGTGTACTTGAGTGGATTATGTTGGGTAACTGCAAGAGGTACAGTAGAGTACCTTGTAAATACAGTAATGGGAACACTACGCAATTAAAACAACATTTTTCTATCAACCCACAAACAGCCGCTTGTGTAATGCACACCGCTCACAGCCAGCATTCTCAAACATCCGGGTTCAAACATTCCAACAACGTTTAATATACGCTTGCTGTAGCAGCCCGTGAACACAGCAGCAGCCCGTGAACACAGTGAGTTAACTTGCTCGTCGTACGCTGCGCTGCTATGTAAAGATCTCAACGAAAGAACAGAATTAAAGGTGAGAGCGAAATGACCTCTCCTCGTGAGCACTCGCGTCAACCTCACTTGGCCGCCCAGGATCTGCCCAGGCCTAGCTTAGCCTGCAGGCCTAGCTCAGCCTGCAGGCACCGGCGGACCGCGCCGGCCGTCCCGACTTTCGTTTTTGTGTTTGACGCAGGCTCGGCGCTGTGCACGTACGACCTGGCCCCCGCGGAGTACACCACGAGCCCTGTCGCCCACGACAAGTGCCCGCGCCTGCCCGTCCCCGCCAGGTGATGCCGCCGCCGACCCACGACCCCTGGGTTCCCTCTGAGATGTCGGAGAAGTCGCTCGGCACGTTCTAATCAACATTGCCTGTCCCTATTACAATGTCTAAATGGTTAATGTCCCGCTTCAATCCGATTGGTTGTTCCTGTGAGGTCGTGACACCTGTGTCATAAGCCGGGTCAGGTGACACGGTTATTCTGACTTTGGGGCCGATCATTACGTGGCCTAGCCGAAAATCAATGAAGAATCACAGCATTGGTAGAGAAGACCTCCTTGTTTAGTAAAGTAACAATGATGTTTTCCAATGGGGAATTGTTTGTCTCGAACAACCTTGACGGTGTCGTGTGCAGCGTCTTGACTTCAACTGCCGGTAATGTGACAGGAGTCCATCGCGTGTGCCACGCCGAGACACACCGCCCACCCACAAGGGAGGAGATACCTCTTAGTGAGATGGGAGGGAAAGATAAAGGAGATGTACAAAGTCTCACCTCGGTCCCCGCACACGTCACTCGAGTGTCGATTATGATCTTGAGTTCATCAATCGTCTCGGATCGAGTCGCGTAGTCACGACGGTCTGTGACATCACGCCGCTTGATTTGCCGTGCGTGCTGACGACGTGTGCCACCCCCCCCCCACCTTTCATGCCCCCCAGTTGGCTGCCGTTCTTCCACCGCTGTGCGCCCAGCTCCTCCAGCTGCTACGCTCACTTCCTGCGTACGCTGGTCGTCTTCTACAACCAGATGGACGCCTTCCAGAGGGCCATCGAGGCCATCACGGCCAACTACCGCGCCGTCCTGGCGCTCTCCTTCCTCTCCCTCGGTAGCGCCATGACCCCCATCACACTGCGTGACCCCGTCACCCGGCGTGACCCCGTCACCCGGCGTGACCCCGTCACCCGGCGTGACCCCGTCACCCGGCGTGACCCCGATCGTGATGGCAGCAGTAGTGGAGGAGTCGCTCAAAGAAAACGTTTACACCCTCAAATAGCACGTCGGCTTCTCATCGCGCGCCATTCGAAACGAGGTTTTCCCGTTGAGAAGAAAAGTGTCCCCACGAGCGTGTTCACTGCCGCATCCATAGATAGCTGCTGCACGGAGGGACGCTTTTACAATCGTGTTTTTCTAAACAATAGATGTTTACGTGATCACAGAAAGGCCTTCATAGATGCCTTCATAGATGCTCGCTAACAGCACTCGCCCCAACAATCTGTTAAGGCTCCTGTGGGGGTCTTTGTCTTTCTGTGCGTGGTGCGCATGCGTGCCCGGGCAGGGCTGTCCCTGGCCATGCTGCTGGGCCTGCGCCACCTCTCGGCTCTGCTGTTGCGCATCCTGGCGGCGCTGCTCGTCTTCTCGCTGCTAAGTGAGTGTCCCGCCGCACGGGGTGGTGGGCACACACGACCGCACCCCCCACCGCGCTCCCGAGACTCTTTACATCCACGGGGCAGCGAGACAGCGTTCGCGTGACGTGCGGTGCCGCGTGCGGCGCGCAGTGGTGACGGGGCTCACGTGGTGGATGTACTCGGACCACGCCGACCTGCTGGCGCGCACAGCCGCCCAGCCGGGCCCCGCGCTGAGCCCGGACGTCGGCGGCCAGCGAGACGAGGACGGCGCCTCCCCGGTGCCGTTCGCCCTCGCCGCGACGCCCGCCAACAGCTCCGTGCCCCAGCTGGGCATCCTCGAGGACAACACGCTGGCGCTGCTGGTGGGCGCCACGCTGTCCTCCATCGCCACCGTAAGTCGCCCGCCGTGCTTGCGTAAGGACTCGTCTTCCGGTGCGAGCGGTGTCCCTTTTCCATTTGAGCCGAGCCGGCGCGTAGCCCTCACAGCACCGGTAGTTTTCCACTGGCTATTTGCCGAGCCGAGCTGGGACCTAACAGTGGCTAAACGAGACCTCCGAATCTGGCTTGGGGCCAAGCGAAGCCAGAGATGGGGGCTCAGTGACACGTTGGTTGCGTGCGCAGTCAGTCGCTACGCTGCGAGGACGTCGGTCGACACGTTATCTACATGCGTCTCGACCTGGCACCTCCCGAGGCACGCCACACTGGCCCAGCGTGGCCCTGGCGTGGCTCCGTTGAACAGTGGATAAGATCAGTTACAGTCATTATGCAGAGTAAGGTTTTGTTTGGCACACAGACTGGTTCAGATTTCACTCTCCACCGATGTTAATCGTCCTCAGGAATCGAACGCAGGTCACCAAGTTCGTAGCGCAATGCCTCACTGCTCCTCTGGTGGGCACACATGAGCTATCCAAACACGAGCATTCACCAGTGTGATCACCATTGCGTCTCCAATGCTAAACACAGCACGGGGAATGACGCAGATAAAAACCCGACCAGGTTTAGTGGAAACTGGGACATTGCCCACTCCTTAGGCTGGTCATCAGGGGTGGGGCCACACGCCCAGCCGCCCTGAGACACGAACCGGCGCGGTGCGATGGTTGGTGCACCGCACGGTGACCCCGACGAGCTGAGTTCCACCCTCGCCAGCGGCAGCAACCCATCCTGGGTTCCCCGCTTCACCCAACCCTCACCAACCGGCGTGGTGAAGTATGGTCAAATAACCCCATGGCTTGATTGACATAGAGGGCTGTACAACTACAAATCTGTCATTATTATTACTGGGACAGGACACTTCGCACAGGACGGGGGCCGAAAGTCAAGAAATAGTGACGGAGTGACGACAAACAGATTACGTCCACGGAGGAGATGGAGTGATAAAATCCACGAGTATGCAGGTGCCAAGTGGATTGTTATAAATCACAGAACCGTGAGAGATGACAAAGGCTTGATCCAGCAGTAGGTGGTGCTGACGATGCTGACGTGTGTGTGCTTGTGTGCGTGTAGTGTAGCGGTTAGCGCAATCGGTTACGAACACGGTGACCTGAGTTCAATTCCCACTAATGGCCAACACCGGTGACGATTAACTGAACCAGTGCTGGGCCTCCCCTAGGTTTACTTGGCCTCAATCGAGTACCTGGTGCGGTGTGTGAACATCGCCACTAGGGAGATAAAAGGCGGCCGGGCGTGGTGCTGGCCACCCACCCCTTTGTATACCGTGCCGGCCTTCATAGGTGGTCGCTAACAGCACTTGCACCAACGGTCCTTTGAAGGCTACACGGGGGATCTTTGTCTCGTGCGCGTGTGAGCCAGGTGTTGCTGCTACTGCTGGTGCTGCTGGCGTGGAGGCGCCTGCACCTCGCGGTGGGGCTCTTCGGCATGCTGGGCGGGGTGTTCTCTCACCTCCCGCTGCTCATCCTGCAGCCCGTGTGGACCTTCGTGATCCTCGCCAGCTTCTGGCTCTGCTGGGTCGTCGTGCTGCTCCTCCTTGGCACGGCAGGTGAGCGTCCCTGGGGGGGGGGGGTGGGGGGGAGAGACAGCGCGGGTGTCCGGCAAGGCCACGCGCTCCTCTAACGGTGCAGAGCGGGCGAGAGAGGTTTCTCACTTACATGGCGGAAGATGCCCGCAGTAGCGCGGCAGTGACAGATGATGAGACTTGGACAGCCTGGGGCCCTGACAGCGCCGGACGTCAGGTGCAGCCCACGTGGAACGATGCAATCTGCGTTCGTGAGTTGTCTCAAGGCAATCAAGATGCTGCGCGCGGACAGTGGGCATATTCGCTACACAGAGAGAGGCAGCCCCCGAGACGTGTCGGTGTTCGTGTGTGCTTGCGGTTGACGGTGATGCAGTGGCTGTTAGCGGGCTCTACCTGGCAACCTGGGTTTGATTCTCGGTCATGGATAACCTCAGTGGCGATTGGTATCTGAACCGGTCCTGGGCCTCCCCTAGGTCAACTCAGCTTTAAATTAATACCTTGAACGGTATTTAAACATCGGCAGCTTGGGAGTCAAAAGGCGGCTGGCTGCGGTGCTGACCACACCGCCCCCTCGTGCGCCGTGGCGGCCGTTATTGCCCCAAACGTCCGTGGCGCCAAACGGGACGTCGTTGTGGTGTTTCCCGCGTCCCGCCTGTGCGTGCGTGCATCTGTGAAGGCGACCCGGTGCGGACGGCCCAGGGCTTTGTGGAGTTCCGGCTGATTGGGCCCATCCGCTACATGTGGTGGTACCACGTGCTGGGCTTCGTCTGGGTGACGAGCTTTGTGCTGCACTGCCAGCGCATGGCGGTGTCGGGAGCCACTGATCAGCTACTACTTTGCCCGGTGAATCCCCTTGGCCACCGGCAGCGCTCTGTGGTTGTGTAGCAGCCCATTGATTCTTCACTGCACGCTCGTTTACTTAGCTCTCTCACGAGCCATTGCGACGTCTGGGTTATGTTTTTATGCTCAGTTGTGGTCACCGTGAAATGAAATATTTTATGGCAGAGAGAGCAGATGGTGATAGTGTACTGCACGATAACTTAATTTGGTGTTTTTAAGCTGACATATTTTTTGTGTCCTTTACTTCACTTCGCATTTTCTTTGTCATTTCGGTCACCCAGGTCACCCTTGCAATGAGACTCCATCGCGGTCTCTTGACTTCTCCCCTGGTTACACAAAGTCACACCTGAGACACTTAAGCATCACTCTTCCTGTAAGGGGTGGGAGGGTGGGGGGTGCGCGCCGCTCGTGTGAAACTCCATGGTAACCGCTCCGTTCCTCCTCCTCTCGCCGCTCAGAGACAAGCAGCGGTTGCCGCCATACCCAATCCTCTCCTCCGTCTGGCAGCTCTTCCGCTGCCACCTGGGCACGGTGGCCAAGGGCTCGCTGCTGCTGCCCCTGCTGGCGCTGCCGCGGTGCCTGGTGATGCACTTGCTCTGCTGCCTTCAGGACAAGGTCAGGGTTTCGATTCCCCCGTTCGCACGCTGTGTTTACGCGAGTCGAGGAAGAGGTGGGAGCACGCACCCTCGAGTGCCAACGCCCCGTCCACATGATCCGGACAATCAATACATCCTGCCGAAAACAGCACCCGTGAGCCGACAGGAAAAATTTACGCGTGCTTCCTTCAAAGTTTGTCGAGTGCACGCGTTGAAGCCCCAGGGAATAAGTTTTAAGTCAAAACAGCCCCTGCATCTAATGAATAGAATATCGTGCTTCCGCTTGACTCCCGTGTGGGTTGTTCACAGTCGTGCTGCGCACCTCTTCACGAGTTGAAAATTCGTGACGAAGCTCCCGGCACGCGGAGCGAATGTTGGGGAGCACGGCGAACAAGACGCACGGCTGTCTGATAACACGCCGGGACTTTCTGCCAGCTCTGTTGAGAGCGTGATGGCGGCGGTGTCTTGTTGAGGCTGCTGTTATTTTCGTACAGTTGTATCGGCGGTGGCTGCGTTGTGCTGATGATGCTGATGCTCCTGCTGCTGGTGTTGTGTGCAGAGCAGTGCCTGTGCCCGGTGTTTGCTGAAGAGCTGCTGCTGTCTGGAGGGCCTGGAGAAGCACCTGCGCCATTTGCACGAGGTGAGGCCACCGAGTGGCGTGACGATGCTGCCCCCAACCCCGCACTTTGGGAGGGCGCCGTTACAATGGAGGCAATGTTTCACAAGTCTGAATGGTTTTTTTTTCATATCCTCGGGAAACAAAGGGTTTATTTTTGAGTCTGTGGATCTCCAGGTCAGTCTTTGGGTCTCTATGTGAGTCTATGGGGTAGCTGTGCAAGTCTGTGGTTCACTCTGTGAGCCTAGAGGGGAGTCTGTGTGCGTCTATAGGGGATTCTGTGTGAGTCTGTGTGAGTCTATAGGGGACTGTGTGAGTCTATAGGGGACCGTGGTGGAGTGGAATCTCTCATCACCGATCATTGCCCAGATCACGACTCTGCAGTAGGTACAAATAGACTTCATCTGACGACTCCGGATGCCAGCGAATGGCTTTACAAACTCAATACGCACTATAAACCCGGTCCGCTGCTTTGCAAATGCCTTGCGAGATAAGAATTGTGTCCACTACTACCTCCGACCATGATGGCATTCTGTGTGTGTGTGCAATTTTTGCAATAATTATTGCAGGCACTAATTATAAGCAATGTGCATTTTTTTCAATAATCAGTACCTGCTCATGAAGGGGAAGCTCGCGGTTTGTCCTCATAATATAATGACGGAGTACACTTGGCATTGGCGCGATGGTTCTCACAGCGCGAGGCGACCACCGCAAGTGGAGTGCGTTGCCGCCGTGTTTCACGAACGCAGTCCCCCCAGCCGCCTCACACACGGGGGCGGCGATGCCGTGCCCGCCATCCCCACTGGGCAATCGGCGGCTCATTCAGCAGAATTTCACGTGATGTCTCGCGGTCTTTTAAACATGCCGACGGCACATGCTGTATTTGACGGTTAATGCACCCGCGGTTACTCAACTCTCGTCCACCCAAGAGTATAAATGGGTCAGGTGTGTTGGGTTAAAAAAAAAAGTTTGTCTGGCTAGCGCGGTAGAATGGGCCAATTGCCGTCCAGAAGATGCTGTCTATAACTCCCTCTGGTAAATGCCCTTGTGCAAGCATTGCAGCGCTGGGCATTTACCTTTTACCATGGTATTCCCCTGCACGATGTACTATAAATGTGAGAGATCTTGGAGCGGTAGATATGGATCGCAGCAGCCGTTCATCTACCCTCCGTGCCTGTCTGTCACCTTTCAGACGGCGTACATCGCCACCGCTCACAGCGGAACGGATTTCTGTGCGTCGGCGCTGGAGGTGTTTGAGCTGCTGTCCTCAAGGCCCCTGAGGATCATGCCGCTGGTGGCCCAAGGCAACCTCCTCGTCTTCTTGGCCAAGGCAGGGGCAACACGCACGCAGCACGTGGCCATGCTAACTAGAAATCAGGGCCCAGCCGTCATTCCCAATCTCTCTCTATCCCCCCTTCTCCCTGAGCCCAATCCCGTTTCTGGTCATTGTCCGTCCTTGCACCCCTCCACTGGAATTCCCCTGAACATTGAGCAGTCCCCCTCCTTAACCTCCTTCCGTTCCTCCCTTCAAGCTCACCTAAATTGAAAACTATTTTTTTGCATTGAAAACTATTTTTTAAGGATTTTTTTTGTGTTTAGTTTGTTGTCCTTCCCCCGTACCTCCGATTAGTACGGTTGGCTACGTACGATGCGAAAATAAGTTCATCATACATATACGTACAAAGCTTGCCTTGTAAATATTTGGCAGTCCACCCACATTGGTTCAAGAAAGCCTGGCTAATCAGTTGAAGCAACAACAATGTCCAAGCTTGATTTAAATCTTTCGTGACTGTATGAATCCATACTCTTTGGTTCTTTCTGTAAAGTCACGTAGGTAGAAATAAAATAAAATAAAAACAATGTCCAGCTTGACATCTTGTAAGCAGAGGGCCAAGTGGGGAGGACAGAGTAGAGCCTTGCTGGACCGTTCATAGAATGTTCCTGCACAATTTCTGGTTTCACCGGGCTCTGCTTGGGACTTATCGGGCTAACTGATGGAGCAGTCACCCTGGTAGAACACATGTTACAACACTGCTTGTAGAGCTCCCCTACTGTTATTTTCTCTGAAAGACCATCCTGTGTTTCGGTCACAATTTTGCCACCAGAAACGTCCATTGTCCATCCCCAGAACAGCACGTAATCTTTAGTAGAACTGCATCTTATCAAAAACTTTAATTGAGGAAATTACGAAACACATATTTAAATTTCATAGAAAATCGCTTGGCTGCATAAGCAGAGAGCGATTTGCATCGACAGTTCTGCATCAGCAGGCGTTGGGTCCCCTACAGTCGTCAACACGTGTTGGCTCCCCTACAGTCATCCAGTCACTAGCCCCCATACAGTCATCGTGCTCGCTACCGGTAGTTTGCGAGATCCTGGTTGGGTGTTGACTCCGCCCATCATCCCTCCAGGGTCGATAAAATAGATACAAATCCATGGGCAAGTCAACAGTGGTTGTCCTCGGGATAGACTCACCCCCGTCATAGGAATGTGGAAATGCCACCACTGGCTTAGGGCTGTAAATACGAAATGAGCACCGCCTCAATGCTTATTTGAGCAGCACGAACTTATTTGGCAGAAGCACTCTTGTGGAGGTCACGGTTCACATTCCGACCGTTTTTTTCATCACGATATGAAAAGCTTTTCAACGAGAAATGTGCTTGTTATTGTCTATGGGAGGAAACCGATACACGCATCAAATCATCTGTTCACTCATCGACAATTTCCGATGAAAGTGAATGACAAGCTCGTGTACATTTAGACGAATGTTGTGTTTTTTAAGAGAAAACAAGTTTTGAAATATATATATTTTTTCCCCGGGCAAAGCCGGGTACTTCCTGTATAGTAGATAACGCAATGCAACTGGTATTGAGCAAATATCCTAATGTTTAAAAATAATCTGCAAATTACTCAGTTGAGATTGCACACAGCAAAAATGGCCCCCCAACTTAAAAAAACTTGACAGGACCCTCCTGAAAAATATTCTTGAGACTCCTCCCGGGTAAACAAGCGTAACAACAACAACAACAATAATTTAACAATTTACAAAATCCCTTTTCTGCAGTGGCTAATTCCGTGCCACTTGCGGGCCGTGCACAGATGCTGGTGGTGGCCGTGACGGCCTTCTTCAGCATCCTGGTGCTCAACTTCCAGCCCAACTACCACCTGTGGGTGGTGCCACTGGGCCTCGTGTGCCTGCTCGCCTTCCTGGTCGCGGGCTGCCTGCTCTCGCTGCTGAGCAGCGTGTCCGACGCCCTCCTCGTTTGCTTCCTCCGCGACTGTCGCGGCAGCAGCGACGGTGGTGCTGGCCGGGGTCACGACGCCGACGGCGAGATCCAGGTGTGTGAAGCGGCTGGCTTTGAATGGAGGTGCCCTCCTCTCGGCTACGGGCCGATTCCGACCCTCCCGGACGCTTGGGGCGAATCGATGCATTGTCTCAACCGCCGTGCCTGGAGACTGAGCCGGTGCCCCAGTGTGTTAGCCAGTAAAACAATGAATTGTTTGTCTGTATCATAAACGACTTTTAGTCTTCACGGACATTCACCTGCCTGTCCGCTGCCTTCATGCAAACCAAGCTGCCCGCATGTCTACTTACATGACTTCCTATGCACATGCAGTCGCTTTTTTATATATATGTATAAACCTTCTCGTAGACTTGATTGTGCTCTTCTCTGTTGATGTGTGATGGGACTCAGAAATGTGTGAGCAGAAGCATCAAGAAGCTGGCAGAGTTGGATCGACGGAGAAAAGACAGCAATGATGCGAGGGATCAGGCTGTAGAGGAACAGGAATTGAGGTCGCTGGTGAGTGATGAGTGCTCTCCCCAGCTCTCCCCAGCTCTACCCAGCTCTCCCCAGCTCTCCCCAGCTCTACCCAGCTCTACCCAGCTCTCCCCAGCTCTCCCCAGCTCTCCCCAGCTCTCTCAAGCTCTCCCCAGCTCTCCCCAGCTCTACCCAGCTCTCCCCAGCTCTACCCAGCTCTCCCCAGCTCTCCCCAGCTCTCTCAAGCTCTCCCAGCTCTTCCCAGCTCTCCCCAGCTCTCCCCAGCTCTCCCCAGCTCTCTCAAGCTATCTCCAGCTCTCCCCAGCTCTACCCAGCTCTCCCCAGCTCTCCCCAGCTCTACCCAGCTCTCCCCAGCTCTCTCCAGGTATCTCCAGCTCTTCCCAGCTCTCCCAGCTCTCTCAAGCTCTCTCCAGCTCTCCCCAGCTCTCCCCAGCTCTCTCAAGCTCTCCCCAGCTCTCCCCAGCTCACCCCAGCTCTCCCAGCTCTCTCAAGCTCTCTCCAGCTCACCCCAGCTCTCCCCAGCTCTCCCAGCTCTCCCCAGCTCTCTCCAGGTATCTCCAGCTCTCCCCAGCTCTCCCCAGCCCTCCCCAGCTCTCCCCAGCTCTCCCCAGCTCTCTCAAGCTCTCTCCAGCTCACCCCAGCTCTCCCCAGCTCTCCCCAGCTCTCTCCAGCTCTCTCCAGCTCTCCCCAGCTCTCCCCAGCTCTCCCCAGCTCTCTCAAGCTCTCTCCAGCTCTCCCCAGCTCTCCCCAGCTCTCCCCAGCTCTCTCAAGCTCTCTCCAGCTCTCCCCAGCTCTCCCCAGCTCTCTCCAGCTCTCCCCAGCTCTCTCAAGCTCTCTCCAGCTCACCCCAGCTCTCCCCAGCTCTCCCCAGCTCTCCCCAGCTCTCTCAAGCTCTCTCCAGCTCACCCCAGCTCTCCCCAGCTCTCCCCAGCTCTCTCAAGCTCTCTCCAGCTCACCCCAGCTCTCCCCAGCTCTCCCCAGCTCTCTCAAGCTCTCTCCAGCTCTCTCAAGCTCTCTCCAGCTCACCCCAGCTCTCTCCAGCTCTCCCCAGCTCTCTCCAGCTCTCCCCAGCTCTCTCCAGCTCTCCCCAGCTCTCCCCAGCTCTCTCAAGCTCTCTCCAGCTCACCCCAGCTCTCCCCAGCTCTCTCAAGCTCTCCCCAGCTCTCCCCAGCTCTCTCAAGCTCTCCCCAGCTCTCCCCAGCTCTCTCAAGCTCTCCCCAGCTCTCCCCAGCTCTCCCCAGCTCTCTCAAGCTCTCCCCAGCTCTCCCCAGCTCTCTCAAGCTCTCTCCAGCTATCCCCGGCTGTCGCAATTTTTCTCCAGCTGTCTCCAGCTCTCTACAATTATCTCTAGCCTTGTCCAGCTGTCCTTTCGCAGGAATGGATTGCAACCAGGAAAAAGTGGCCAGTGTGAAAGAGTCGGCCACATCCCCTGTAGAGGGGCTCTCTACAGCTCCCTGTGGTGGAGGCCCTTCCATCAGCAGTGGCATGAGCAGGCAGTAGCAGGGCTGCGCCCGAACCCGCAATACATTGAAGCAGCAGGGAAATGTGTGCAACCGCCTCGAACATTCACAACAACAACAATAAGTCTGATTTGCAGCGTGCACGTAACGTGTGTGCAGCGAGCACGCGACACGCTCGTGCCGTGTGGCTAATGACTCGCCGTGTCCCTCCGCCAGGGTTCACCCAGCGCCACGTGAAGCGCCGAGGCCGGCCCCGTCGCGCCCAGTGGAGGCCCTCGCTCTGCCTTCGCGTCCGCCACCACCGCCGCCCCTCAAGCTGCACCGCACAGAGCCCCGTCTGGTGCTGTCGCGTGGATTGCACTGAGAATAACAAAATAGCAAAGAAATTAAAACTCAATCGAATAGCATGTTATAGTTATACAAATTATCATTTATTTACACAGCGCCTTTAATCGCGAGATCACAAAGCACTGTACGTGTCAACATTTCAACACTCAATCCAAAACAAAATATATCGAGGCAATTTTTAATGCTTTACAGGACAATAGAATTATGGAATACAGATCACACCTAGTCATTGGTCGAGAGCTACAAGAACGATGCAATAGGCGTGAGTCCTCGGTCCTGATTTAGAAACACCGAGAGGGCCCGAGTCATGGACACGGCTGTGGGAGGGCGGCCATTCACGCGTGGGGGTAGAGGGAGCCACGCGTGGGGGTAGAGGGAGCCAACCGCTGAAGGTCCCTAGCCCCCATAACCAAGGTTACGGGGTTTTGCCCATCTGCAAATGTTTAATCTTATTGTGTAACGCTGTTGTTTTCAATGTGCGCGCTTGTGTGTGGGTGTGCTTTTGTTGAGTGTGGTGCCATTGTGGTCAGCACACTGCACTACTATCCAAGCAGCTAGAATGTAATTCCATGGATAATGGAGGAATATGGGACATGAAGCTGTCCTGGCCACCCCTACCTGGTCAACTCGGTCTTAAATGAGCGCTTGGTGCGGTGTGCAATGACACGAGCGCTGGTTCGACAAAGGTGACTGGGCGTGGTGCCGGCCACTCTACCCCATCATGCGCTGTGCGAGCTTTCAATAGGAGCTCACTAGCAATGCTTGCCCAATGTGCGAGAAGAAGAACTGGGGAAACGGTTGCAATTGCGTGTGGTAGTTGCGTGCACACACACACACACGTCGCAAAGCCTCTCACCGCGAGCCCTCCCCCCCGGCTGTAGTCTCCCATTCAAGTCGGATAGACCACTGCCGACGGTGGCTTGGGGAGGCCTTCATCCAGCAGTGAATTGATCATGGCTGATGATGATGATGACGAGGCCACACTGTGCTTCGTTGAGGTTGAATGCATCCATTTGGCATCTCTGAATGCAGAGGTTAGGTAATATCAACAATACACCACTACCTTGCCCAGATATTACAGTGTTGTGCTCTGTGTTTTATGTAATGGATTGTCCATTGAGTATATTTTAAGTGGGAAAAAGTTTCTAGACCCAACTCGCACGAGAGTGCTGTGATACACTACAGTTACATGCGATATTTTTGTTTAATATGTGCAGTTCATATAATTACATTTCTCACCAAGGTGCAGGTATCTTCATCTGACAAAGCAGCTCGTCACTCTCAGTGCACTGATATTTTCCATGATATCGTTCGCATCTTTCTAGCATCTAAGTGCAGCGGCACCTCAACCCTGTACAAGCCAGCGCTGTGCATCTGGGGGGTGGGGGAAGAGGAGGTGTAGATACACTTTGTTTGAGAGAAGGGACATTCATCGGCAGAGCAGAAGCCTGGAATTGAACAGGGCCAGGGAGCTAAGAGCGTGGATGGCTGGGGGGAGAGTGGGAGTCGTTTTATTTATATTTTTACCAAAGGAACCTATTTAGAACGTATTTATTCATCAGGCCGAGCGAAGCGGCTGCACCGCAGGGTGACACTTTGCGGTGTGGCGTTCCGTGTCCTCTGCTGCGTGTGCGTGAGCCGCCGCCCTGTTGAGGACCGCCGAGGGGAGAGAGCGCGCAAGGTGCGTGGCCGGGTGGCTGGCAACGCGTGAGCCGAACAAGCTGAGCGCCGCGCAGACTCGGGAGGGCTTGGGGCTCCACTCTTGGGGCTCGCATCACCCAAAGCTCACGGTCCTGGAGCGTTCCAAACCCTCACGTAGTCAAGAATACGAAACTCTGTTAAACATTCAGTCGCCAAAATACCATTGCAGAGAAGAGTATAGCTACGTATGCTGCCCTTTCATTTTGCATTAATGTCCTGCAGGCATGTATTCTACCTATTATTGCCTTTAGTTATGATTTCAAATAGAGAACGGTGACTGTATATTGTCCCTTGATGAAGAAGTGTACAGATGTTAACGTACAGGAAGTGACAAGACAGGCCTCCTTGCTGCAAAGGCCTGGAACTGAGTGACTTGGGACGGGTTGCCACCTGCGAGCTCCATGACACCAGAACTTGCCTTGGGTGCAGGGCCGGATTCAGATTGTGTAGGCCCCTGGGCTACAGCCACTGTGAGGCCCACAGTAATATTTTCCAAAGGAAAACAAAGTTGAAGAATAATATAATTTATTTTTACAAGGCTAACAACAAATAAAATTCAGCATTCACAACTGAAACAACTTTTCACTTCATCTCTGGAGGCCCTCTCCAGCTGGTGGAGGCCCCTGGGCTGCAACCCCATACAACCCCGTGCCTTGATCCGGCCCTGCATGGGTGGAAGACTCACGACCAGAAGAGGGGGAACGACAGGTTATAATGCATTGGCTTGGGTGAGTGGGGGGTGTTAGGATTAGTGTGCAACGGACTACAACCGGGACTTTGTAACGTCCCAGGAAGTCTCTGATTTCCCAGGACTGCAGCTGCCTCAACAAGAGGACAGTCCTCGGAAAACCAGAACAGGTGGCAACCCGAGATGGACAACAATGCTGTTTACAAAATGGTGAACAAATTAACTCTGCAGTTTGATCAAACCTTCCTTCCTCGATATATCGAACCATTTTTAATGGTGAGTAATTTTAGGATCATGTTTTTAATGTTTTTTCTGTCGAAGCATTTAGAGTTGTCTTTTAGAGGTTAAAACAAAGAATGGCTTTGTACACAAAATCGTTTGAGGGGAGCTTTGTTTTTGTGAGGTTTCTTGGAAAGACCTCGTGTTGCCGTGGGCCAAATGAAACCCCACTCTACCAGCTGGGTGGAGGTTGAACCGAGCGATGGATACGATGATTGTTGTCACGGGAATTCTCAGTGAATCTCACGGCGGAGGTACGGGAATAAAGAACTAATCACGGAGAGGTCACGGAATAAGCTGTGGTTAGTGCCTTGCCTCATATTTTTTAATCAAAGTATTTATTATAAATCAAATCAAACTGTTTAGATGACTATTTAAAAGTAAAACAAAGACTTAAAGCACGTTTCTAAATTTATTTTGATCAGTCACATTGTGGTGTTGGGTTAGGTGGGGAAAATGACCAAATGTTCCAGCTCTGCAGCCTGACTGAAGGGTTCACTCACCTTGAAAGCTTGCCAATGACCTGACCTCCGGTCGCCGCCAATATTTGGATGACGCTGGTTATACGCAACACTATAGTGATAGATATTAATAGTTATTATCTCGAATAAAAACGATATACTGCAGTGCCATCATGCGTGTGAGGTTGACAAAGGCCGCTTGGCCGCACCCAATAGACATCTCCACCTGCATGGAAATTGTCTACTCGTTGAAGACAGCAGATAACCATATCTCATTCTAATATATTCACGTGTAGTAGTATTTGCAAATTGATTTCAACAATTACCTCAACAAAGGGAAGATACTGCTCTTAGGATATCTGTTGGCCTGAAATAACTTATTAGTCGACTGCTACTTCTGGGCTGTTGCATTGCATGAAACAAAGCTGCTTTTAACGAATCTACATCAACACGTTGTATTTAGTTTCTATTTAATTTGTATTTAACTTATTGCTACCGAACGTAACCAGGTTGATGCATTTTAACAGGTGTGGTGACTGCCAAGCTTGCTGCTCGCTGTATGAAGTGTTCACTGAGGTGATGTACTTTGTGAAGTGTTCACTGAGGTGATGTACTTTGTGAAGTGTTCACTGAGGTGATGTACTTTGTGAAGTGTTCACCTGAGGCGATGTACTTTGTGAAGTGTTCACTGAGGTGATGTACTTTGTGAAGTGTTTACTGAGGTGATGTACTTTGTGAAGTGTTCACTGAGGTGATGTATTTTGTGAAGTGTTCACTGAGGTGATGTACTTTGTGAAGTGTTCACTGAGGTGATGTACTTCGTGAAGTGTTCACTGAGGTGATGTACTTTGTGAAGTGTTCACTGAGGTGATGTACTTTGTGAAGTGTTCACTGAGGTGATGTACTTTGTGAAGTGTTCACTGAGGTGATGTACTTTGTGAAGTGTTCACTGAGGTGATGTACTTCGTGAAGTGTTCACTGAGGTGATGTACTTTGTGAAGTGTTCACTGAGGTGATGTACTTTGTGAAGTGTTCACTGAGGTGATGTACTTTGTGAAGTGTTCACTGAGGTGATGTACTTTGTGAAGTGTTCACTGAGGTGATGTACTTTGTGAAGTGTTCACTGAGGTGATGTACTTTGTGAAGTGTTCACTGAGGTGATGTACTTTGTGAAGTGTTCACCTGAGGCGATGTACTTTGTGAAGTGTTCACTGAGGTGATGTACTTTGTGAAGTGTTACTGAGGTGATGTACTTTGTGAAGTGTTCACTGAGGTGATGTATTTTGTGAAGTGTTCACTGAGGTGATGTACTTTGTGAAGTGTTCACTGAGGTGATGTACTTCGTGAAGTGTTCACTGAGGTGATGTACTTTGTGAAGTGTTCACTGAGGTGATGTACTTTGTGAAGTGTTCACTGAGGTGATGTACTTTGTGAAGTGTTCACTGAGGTGATGTACTTTGTGAAGTGTTCACTGAGGTGATGTACTTCGTGAAGTGTTCACTGAGGTGATGTACTTTGTGAAGTGTTCACTGAGGTGATGTACTTTGTGAAGTGTTCACTGAGGTGATGTACTTTGTGAAGTGTTCACTGAGGTGATGTACTTTGTGAAGTGTTCACTGAGGTGATGTACTTTGTGAAGTGTTCACTGAGGTGATGTACTTTGTGAAGTGTTCACTGAGGTGATGTACTTTGTGAAGTGTTCACTGAGGTGATGTACTTTGTGAAGTGTTCACTGAGGTGATGTACTTTGTGAAGTGTTCACTGAGGTGATGTACTTTGTGAAGTGTTCACTGAGGTGATGTACTTTGTGAAGTGTTCACTGAGGTGATGTACTTTGTGAAGTGTTCACTGAGGTGATGTACTTTGTGAAGTGTTCACTGAGGTGATGTACTTTGTGAAGTGTTCACTGAGGTGATGTACTTTGTGAAGTGTTCACTGAGGTGATGTACTTCGTGAAGTGTTCACTGAGGTGATGTACTTCGTGAAGTGTTCACTGAGGTGATGTACTTTGTGAAGTGTTCACCTGAGGGGGTGTTTAACGCCAGCTGTTGTGAGTTTAATTCTGTAGACGTTCAGTGCTTTTTCATTTATATAAGTGAATGCAAAGTGGTCACCATTTCATTTCACATTTATTGTTTAAACATAATTTTACTCAAGCTCATTTGAAATAGTCACTGTATTGCCTAGAATGTTAAGACTTAATAAACGTAACAACATAATTCCGTGTTTTTGTATTAATGTGGATTGTTGTTATTGACAGGAATATTAAGAATTGCCAGGGATTCTCTGCTCTGATGTTTAGTCACAGAATGTGTACCTTGTTATGGATTCATTGCCAGGTGCCTGCCCTGAGACCATCATTCCACTGAATGTTTTCTCCTACAACATCAGAGTGCAGCGCCACATTAAATACGCACTACAATGACAATAGTTTAAAGCGATTTGAAGCATTTTTTTTTTTGGGGGGGGGGGGGGGAAGAGCTTTGTGACGTCATATTTGAGGGGCGGTCTGACTTTTTGTGACGCTGCGTGACGAAGGGGGGGAGGGAGTAAAAAATCGTCCAAAAATCGCGTGACGTCATTTATGGACGGCCCTTTTTGACACAATGAGATGTCTTTTAACGATTCTCATTGGGAAACTTTCTCAGGTGTTGTGCAGTTGGAGCAAGGTTTTGTGCAATACGTTGAGAGAAACATTTGCGGTTACAATGTAAGTCTCGTCCGTGCACGCCCCGTGAGTTGGCACGAACGATTGTATTCATCAGCATCACTCATGACTCCAAAGTGTTGAATTTGTCTGCCCTGAAAATGTATTTTACTCCGTCACAACACCAGGCTCTCTGGCGACAGTTGTGCTCGTGGCTGTGTGCTGCTAAATGCAGGGTAATGGAGGAGAGGCCACCTTTAATTGTGACAATTTCATTGGGAAGGTTTCACGGACACGGCAGCTGTCAGCAAACGCACACACGCAGAGATAATTCTCTTCGATCCAGATGAGCGCTAAGTCGGTGCCTCGGGATGATCCCAGATTTACAGGGCATTGACGTGAAGCAGCAGCAGCAGCAGATGTTGGCTGCACACGGACCCTTCACATCTCAGCTGGGCACCCGAGGTAAGCGAACGGTCTCTTCTTCTAAGGTCGTTAGAGATTCTGCGAAGATAATACCGGAATCGGTAAAGTCACGTAGGTAAAAAAATCATAAAATAAAAATGAAAATAACTAAATTAAATCACGACGTTTCGGAGGCAACACAAGTCTCCGTCTTCAGGTGGGACCGTCACAGCCAAATTTGGCTGTGACGATATTTTTTTACTTACGTGACTTTACCGAAAAAACCTATGAGTATGAATCATTGCAGTCACGAAAGCTTCAAAACCAAAATGTATGATATTATTAACACGTCTATACGCCATACGTAATGTAAAGCAATCTTAGATGTACTCATTCACAAGGCTGATGTGGCAACATTGCCTCAATGTGCAGGCAAAGTAGAACATGTTGCTGTCTAAAGTTTTCAATTCCTCTTTAGGTGGTTTACATTTTGAGTTCCATATTTACTTTATGATCTCTGTTTTAAGATGTGAAGTTTTGTGTGCAAAGGCAGTGAGTGATGAGGGCAGAGCAGACAGGGATGGTTTATAATAGAGGTGTTTTGCGTTAGATCGCGTAAATATATAAATGTGTCGTTTAAACCCGCCACCACCCGACACAGCCAACTAGTAAGAGTTGTCACGTGAACAGAACGTGGCCAATTCGTCACTAGTACAGCACTAGTGTGTAGTGTAGTAGTGTAGTGTATAGTGTAGTGTATAGTAGTGTTGTGTATAGTAGTGTAGTGTATAGTGTTGTGTATAGTCGTGTAGTGTATAGTGTATAGTAGTGTTATGTATAGTGTAGTGTATAGTGTAGTATATAGTGTATAGTGTAGTGTATAGTGTAGTGTATAGTGTAGTATACTAGTACAGAACCACACCGGTGTGTTGGAGAGCCAAGCCACAACATTTACAATCTGAGTACGACGTTTCGCCAGTAATTACAACCAGCTTCATCAGGCGACAGTCGGAGTTGTGGAGAAGTCTGACTGTTTCGTTCCTTATATCGAGACGTAGACGTGGTGACCACGCTTCTGTGCTCTTGTGCAAAGTGGGGGGGGGGGGGGATTACTGAGGCAACGCACATGATGAATGTGCATTATGCGAGCCCTTTGAACTTGTCCTTCCTGTCGATTGTGTTTATTATTAAAATAGCCGTACCAACGTTAATCCCTATTGAAGTAAGCTGCCCTTTATCGGCATGCATTTAAAAAATGTATTATTTTATTGTTGGCTTCCACGCAGCCCTAAGGCGGTAGCTATCCGAACGGTTAACATTATTTATTTGCTGTTTCCGGGAAGTAGTCTGCTTTACGATATGCTCCTAAACTGTGTTTTAGAGTGACATTCCTATTATCGGTGTTCCTATTATTTCTCACTCCCGTTACTCGTGGCCTGAATCTACGAAACACGTGAATTGATGCCTCCGTGCCGAACAGCCCTTGCCGGCGTTGTGAGCCCTCTGCAAACACACTCAATGATGGTGACGAGACTTACAGACTTTGACTTCACTATAACGAACGATTATTTCAGTCTCAGAAAAATGTCTTGGGTATTAAAGAAACCAGTTGTACACATGAGTATTGAGCAAAGTTTAACCAATTAGGTATGTTTTTACATCAAGGCTAAGTAGTTTGAGAGCAGTTCCAATGGTGCAGTTCCAATAAGCCTAAAGACATCGCAAACATTTGAAGCTTTCGTGACTGCAAGTATTCATATTCTTAGGTTTTTTCGGTAAAGTCGCGTAGGTAAAAAAATTAAATTAAAATTAATAAAAGTAAAATAAAAATCACGACGTTTCGGAGGCAACACAAGCTTCCGTCTTCAGGTGGAACCGTCACAGCGCGCTTGCTGTATCAAGTAGCTATGTGTCGCAAGTTTGGGTGGAGAGGCAGCTTCTTAAATTTTATTGCCATTTATGTTTCAGTTCCCGTGGATGACAGACGGGTCATACCAGAGTGAGTGGGCTAACTTCCCTTCGCTCGCATTACATAACAATAACAGAGCAACTTTAACGTATTTCTCCATGCATGACCGTTTCCTCAGCGGTAGGCGAAGGCATACATCTTGATGACCTTCGTCAGATTCTTTATTTAGACGGCAGGATGAATCCGATGAGCTCTGAAGCTCTTTTCCACAGATGCGCGGCCGTGAGAGTGGAGGCCCCGTGGATGCTTAGCTGCAGTTGAGAGGGCCTCGGCTTCACTGCGCTTGCCGTGGCAACACACATGCAGCAACTAGTGTGCATCACTCTACGACTAATCTGTTTACTTAGCCAGGGAAAACACACGAAGTATGTTTGGCCAACACCAATAGCGCGTTTATAGTTTAGCAGTGGGAGAAGTCTGGAGACCCCAGAGGGAGGCACGGGGGGGGGGACAGGGGGGGGGGGGATGTGCTGAGAGGCGCCCTCGTCAGGAATCAAACCCGAGCGCTTCCGGCTGCGAGGCGCGAGTGTTGCCACTGTGACACCCTGCCGACACATAGCTACTGCAGTCAACAACGATGAACTCTGTTTAGCCGTACTAAGACGACGTTATAACACCAGACACAATATGAATACAGGGGGCTCCAACACAAATGTCAACGCTTCTGAGAATCTGCTGCAGTGCCACGAGACACTGGAGACCACGTGGGGAAGATTCCAGACGCGCGTTGACAACGATGGCGAGCACGTGGAGACTCTTGACTTTTGGAAGCTATGAACATCACATTTGTTATCGTGCTACGGTGTATTATCCGTTCTTTTTCCATTCAAAACGACAGTCCCGTATAAGTGTTAACATTCCGTTTGAAACGCCCTGCATATGCAAACGACAATTGGCTTGAGTTGAGCTTTGAGGTGAGGTTCTTCGCGTTTCGGTGTAGATGCGCCCAGCAGCAGCAGCCACCTCAAGTCCTGCGAGCCGCGAGCCTCTCGCAGAAGTCCGTCGGGGTGGTGCTGTTAGGAAGCTCCCGGCACGTGCGGACGTGCAACTCCTTTCGCACCGCACGGAGCTAACCGCGCTAATCGGAGGCGCGGCACACGAGGGAGTCGGTGGCCAGCGCCATGCCCGACCGCCTTTGTCTCCTCCATGCCGATGTTTTTACACACCTCGACAGGCATTCGTTGGAGGCTGATTCGATCTAGGGGAGGTCCAAGACGGTGAGCAGGAATTGAGCTCGAGTCACGGAGTTCAAAGCGAACACGCCACTGCCGCTCCCTCCCTCCCCTACGTCGAGGTAGAATTGTCGCGCTGAGCCAAAGACGGCTTAGCCACAGATCATTAATTATCGCTTCACGCTCATTCAAAACAAGGGTGACGACCGTGACCACGACGAAGATGGCAATCTTGAAGACGGTTGGAGCGATGATGATGATGATGATTATTATTATGATATTTTTTCTAATGAAGATAGCTGATAGTGATGACAATGATAGCGGTTCTAATGATGATGCTGGTCATGATTGGTGATTAATGATTGCGCTGCTGCTGTAGCTACCTATGATCCATCAACCATAACACACCGGACATTCATTTAAGGCCGAGTTTCCCTAGGAGAGGATCAAAACAGGTGGGACTGATTTTTGTCGTGATGAGAAATCGATGCTAGGTTGCCGCTAAGTGTGGGTTACATCTGGGCTAACTCCCCAAGTCAAGGAATTGATTTGTACGGAGATCTGGTGGCATTGTGTTGGACTTTATTGCAGTAGACTACACATTGTCGATAATAGATTTGGGTTGACTGAGACATCTTTTTGTTCTTCATTTGCAGTGGAAGAGGTTGGTGACTGTGCCACCTGCACCCTAACCACATACTACATCGAGCCGCGAGTTCTGTTTTGTACGGAATCGGCCGCACATGAATAAAAAAAATGTGGAATTGGTCTGATTTTCTGCAAGCATGGCCATCGGCCCACCGAGCAGTGGCACAATGAGGGATACAATAGCTCCACGAATCATCCGGCAACAGGTTGCATGCAGCGAGCCAGCAGCTACTCAGTCGGCTTTACCAGAGCTCAGCCAGGCAGCACGGGAGTCACACGCGACACAATTGAGCTTTTTGTGGAAGTAAAAAAAAAAACCCTCCTAAGTTTATTAATAATTTCAACACATTTAACAATGGTCGAGTACAACTATTTCAGCATTTAGTTTTTTTTGTTTCTCATGTAACTTTGTAAAACAATTCCATCTTCAGAGATGTTGTAACAACCCCTCCACCTCATGTATATCCCATATGGGCCCTGCGCCCGTATCGCCGTTCTTTGCAAGTTCCTGAACAACTCTTTTTGCGAGTTTTCCTACAAACGAAGTGAACGTTGGGCGACGGCGGCCCGTTCCTCCAGCAGCCCTTGGCGCTGCACGTCCGACGCTTCGATCCCGCACCTCGCTCAGTGGCGCCGTCGCCTCGTCGTGGCTGCGATGGACGAAAGGCGAACGTGTTTGTGTGCTCGCTCGCTCGTTCGGCGCCCTTGTACCGAGCTCGCCACGACACGTCGCGTGGTGCTAATTGTGCTTTGGTTAAAATATAGACGAGGTAATAGAAATCGGGTTAAAAGAAAAAAGAAAACGATCAGTTCAAGTTGTATGCCAATGGGCACTGGCCCTAGCTATCTATATTTATTTATAATCACAGACATGATGCATGTACTGTATGTATGTAGAAATTATTTCGCAAACCGTACGTAGCCAACCGTGCTAATCGGAGGGGCGGGGGAAGGAAAACAAACGAATATTTATATAAGATCACCACTCTGACACGTTGCGACAGCATGTTTCCTTTTGCACTTCAACGGCACGGAAACGCCGTTCAAGTTGTATTCCATACCAGCGAGAGGCACTGGAAATGAAACCAGACACTTCTATTTGTAATCGTCGACTGAGCGGCATTGCCAGATAAGCCATTTGTGTTTCAGCTGCCAGTGACAGTTTACCAGCTGGTCGGTTGCAAAATAGAAATTTACCCAATGCACTAAAAAAAGAATGTTGCATTTAATATATATTTTGTATGTATCTCGCAAAGTTCCTATTACACCACTTTCTAAACAAGGCCTACTGCTTCTGTCATATGGCTTATGAATAGCAACCATTAGCCCTTCAGCTGCAAGTGATTTAGCCATTCAGTGGCTTTGTCTCAGAGTTGGTGAATTGCAGATCCACCGCCTTCAATGTTGTATTGCAGGCAACGCGAAGGTATAAAGGCCTCGTGAAGCCGAGGCGGACTTGGTGATGCGAACGCAGCAAGCCTCTTCAGAAAGACACAATCCACTCCAGGGCTGTGACCCACGTGATCCACGTGGATGGTTCCACGCCAACTCGTCCACCGCTCCGTCTCTTCGCGCTGTTCTTTATCCACGAGCGGCCGTTCCCCTCACTGGACGGACACACCGCACCTCACCGCACGTGGCAGAGCGGAGGGGGCATGGTAAGGGGTGCCACCTGTCCGAATGTGACCTAGGCAGACCGGGAATTGGCACGATTTGTGTTCGCGTGGCAGAAACTGATTGATACTGAAACCCGCGAACGGTCTCGTGTTGTGTTGTGTTGTGCTGTGTTGTGCTGTGTTGTGTTGTGTGAGCTGTGTTGTGTGAGCTGTGTTGTGCTGTGTTGTGTTGTGCTGTGTTGTGTTGCGCTGTGTTGTGGTGAGCTGTGTTGCAGCGGAGCACACAGTTTTCATGATCGGCCTCGGCTGACCGAGGAATGTGTCTGGCTGTTGGTCTGTGGAAGGTGGCAACACGAAGAGATCGTGTTCCTTGCTTATCGCTTGGAAAGTCGATGCAAAAATTTATTCTGTAAAACCTTGTGTCCTCATGTATCAGCTCAAATCTAATACTAGTAGACATAAGTTATATTCACGTAAACAGATAATTCATCTCGGTCATCTCTATTTTGTCAGCAGCTTTCTTCTGTTATCTCACGTCATTTGATTTTTGTCTCAATTACATCCGCCGATCTCTTGTCTAGATATTTTCCTGTCATCTCACTGGGATGTATTACGTTGAAATATAATTTCAGCCTAAATTTCATTCCGATTTAAAGTCTCTAGGCCAATGCAGAAAATGGTACCACCTCCAACAGCACAACTTTTGCGATACCCCTGTGAATTATCCGGCGAATTTGAGCAAAAGTTTGTACATTACCACTCCACGTGGCTATCACCGGTGTAGACCACGTGGAGCTATTGGCACCATTGCAGCGTGTCGTTCGTTGTCCTTCACCAGCACCTCCGATGAGCACGTTTGGCTACGTAGGGTGCGACAGAGGTTCAACATACCTCTGCTGGTACCGACAAGTGAGATATCTGGTCTGGGCCTATGAGCTCAAGAATGTGCGTATGATGCCCCAGCAGCAGCAGCAGCAACTCTTGACTATATTATTCATATAACAACCCAGGGTGATGCCCGTCTCGACTGCCGCCACGCTGCGAGCCAAATCTCCGAGAGCTGCATGTCGGAGCTGTTCCTGACCTGCACGCTCATCCTCAACAACCGCGACTGGGACGAGTTGGACACCGAGCACCAGCTGGGCCTGCGTCTGCGCAACAAGCTGCTGCTGCTCTACTTCGGCTCGGGCAGCTGCGACGACTGCCGCGCCTTCACGCGCCTGCTGCGCAGGTTCTGGACGCGGCTCACGGACCCGGCGCACGTGGAGCGCGCCGCGCCGCTCGCGCTCGTCTACGTCTCGCACGACCCCAGCGCCGACTGCCAGCGCGCCTACATGCGGCACAGCATGCCCAGCGAGTGGCTCAGCCTGCACCACGGAGACCCGCTCGCCTCGTGAGCCCGCCTCGGACTCTCTCGCGGAGATCGCCGGCGGCGGGAACGCCGATTGAACCGCGCGCTCGAATGCTCCGGCGACTCCTGTAATCCGCGGAGTTTTAAACCGGCGGAGCGCCGCGTTGCCCGAGATATTTTGTAATGATCACGATAACGGTGGGGTGCAAGGCCACCCCTACGCTCATCACACCGCTGCTGGTGCCCCCCCCCCCTTTCCCCGTTGACGGAGCGCCGTGTCGCCCTCTCAGGGAGCTCGCGCGCCGCTTCGAGGTGCGGGCGCTGCCGTCCGTGGTGGTGCTGCAGCCCAGCGGCGAGGAGGTGACTCGCACTGGCGCGGAGGAGATCCGGCGTCTGGGCGAAGCCGCCTTCGCGAGCTGGCGCGAGGCCGCCGAGGTGCTGGACCGCGGCTTCCTCCTCGCCGAGGACTTCGAGGAGGTGGAGACGCCGTTCCGCAGCCTGTCCCACCACGTGCGCCGCCTCTTCTACAAGACTGAGAAGGAGAAGCAGGGGTCCGACGACTTCCACGTGTAGCAACCCGAACCACCACAGCCCTCGCTGTGGTGGTTCGGGTTGCCCGTCACGTGCCTAATCCGGCCTACCAGTGACCCGGCACACCACATCCAGTAAACATCTTGATGTGACTGTGGCTGCTCGTCACGTGCTGTCCACTATAGTCTACCAGCGACCCAGAAATTATGAACAAGGAAGTCGTGAAAATAACAATAGGAAATCATTGTTTTAAGGTCAGTCTTAGTTACAGAACGTGACGTCTATTCATTAGTGCCCTGAGCTGAATTCGTGATCCGGCTTCTCAAACTGCCTCACCCTTTGGGGAACTGGGACAGAAGTGAGTCAGATTAATTCAGCCGGAGAAATCCCTCACTTCATTTAATAATTATAACAACAATAGTAATAATCTTCAGCCCTTGTCAATCCCCTGCTAGATGCAGGCCTCCCCATGCCTTTAGGTCACAGAGGCTGCCTGACCAACCGTGCACGAGTGGGCTGGGGACAAACAGGGTTGTCCAGAGCCCGTTCAGATATCGCTCGCCACTCGTGTTAGAATCAAACTCAGGCAGCCAGGTTCAAAGCGCAGTGCTCCGAACAATGTGTCACTGCTCTCGCAAGAGTTCATTTATTTAATCAGATATTGTCACCGCAAACTGAGCGTGATTATGTTCGCTGATATTTTTACCGTATTGTGTTTTGATAGCTTCACCGAAAACACGTGCTGAAAAGATGTTGCTTGTTCTCTCTGGTTCTTTCGGTGAAGTCACGTAGATAGAAACGGTGATGACGGACGCTTGTGTTGCGACCGAAACGTCGTGTTCTACTATTATTATTATTTTTTCTACCTACGTGACTTTACCGAAATAATCAAAGGGTATGGATTCCTGCAGTCACGAAAGCTTCAAATCAAGACGTAGCGGTATTAATCGACAGGACGCTGAAGTGCAGCCTTCACGTCCATGGCACAGACGAACACCGCTGTTCTTGATCCCAGTTACAGGCAGCTGTGCAGCAGTCCTGAGACTACAAGCTGCCCTGTCTGGTCTGCAACAAAAACAAAGACAAAGATCCCCCGTATAGCCTCAACAGACTGTTGGGGCAAGTGCTGTTAGCGAACACCTTTTAGAGCCAGCACGGCACACAAGGGGGTAGGTGACCAGCACCACGCCCGGCCGCCTTTGTCTCCCCAGTGGCGATATTTACACACAGTACCAGGGTCTCATTTGAGGCTGAGTCGACCTAGGGGAGGCCCAGGACCGGATCAGATAATGGTCACTGGTGTTAGCCGTGAGCGGAAATTGAACTCGGGTCGCTGGGTTCGTAGCGCAGCGCGCAAATCGTTGCACCAATGCTCCACACGCACACACCGCTTCACACACACACACCGCTCCACACGCACACCGCTCCACACACGCACACACTGCTCCACACGCACACCGCTCCACACGCACACACACACCGCTCCACACGCACACACATACACACCGCTTCACACACACACACCGCTCCACACGCACACCGCTACACACACACACACCGCTCCACACGCACACACACCGCTCCACACGCACACACCGCTCCACACACACACACACTGCTCCACACGCACACCGCTCCACACGCACACACACACCGCTCCACACGCACACACATACACACCGCTTCACACACACACACACACCGCTCCACACGCACACCGCTACACACACACACACACCGCTCCACACGCACACACACCGCTCCACACGCACACACGCACACACCGCTCCACACACACACACTGCTCCACACGCACACCGCTCCACACGCACACACCGCTCCACACGCACACACGCACACACCGCTCCACATGCAAACCGCTCCACACGCACACACGCACACACCGCTCCACACACACACCGCTCCACACGCACACACCGCTCCACACGCACACACGCACACCGCTCCATACACACGCCCCGAGGGGGAAGCGCCACCGCCACCCTCCAGCAGCAGTCGCCTTGCCCGCCTCGTGCCACCGAGCTCGGCGCGGTTCCGACGGGGTGCAGCCCCCCCCCCCCGGCTCATGCCCCCCCCCCCCCGGCGCATGAGTAAGGTGAATGTTTTGCCTTATCGTTGGTTGGGACCAGTTTCCTGCTACCGTCACGATGAAGTTGTTTGAGATTGGAGACTGAAACACAGCCCATTTGTCCTTTTCACGTCCGATTTCTTGTCACTCGTTTTCTGTGCGAACTGAAAAATGATGTTCCTCTCTCGGGCATTGTCCCACCACACACACGTGGTGGGACAATGCCACCACGAGTGTGTGGTGGGACAATGCCACCACGTGTGTGCCCCCGTGCTGCGCCAGCATCTCCACATCCACTGCACAGCCCTTCACATCTCCTGGCCCGCCACGTGGTACCGCATCCTTCTTAGATTCGCTGTCCACTTGTACCCTAGGGGGTCCCTTCTTCCGCTGTTCTTACGACGTGTCTGGTATAATTAGTGATTGTACTTTGTTATGTGTATGTTGCGCAGAGCCTCAAAGTTGTAATTGATGATGTATCACTATTTGTTGTTGCCTCTTGTAAATTGTCATTGCTCATCTTCTAGTTTTATACATTTTGAACGATGCAAGATTGTAAGCCAGTTTCATGGAATGAGAATAAACTGTTGATGCTGAAATTAAATAATAAAATTATACTGCATTAGTTAAATCATATTATTTAGACCTAACATTTTAAATCACTCACGTCTTTACTTAAAACATATATATTTCAATTTTAATATTGCTATCACGTGCCCGTGTGCGGTCTCAGTAGAAGGGACTAGAACTTCCTTGGCAAAATAAAGGTGTTGCCCTGAAATTGCTTGTTTGTGTCATCAATTGACCCAACAAAAACATTCATAATGTTTTAATATATATGTGTAAGAGACATATGTAGCATTGAATTCTGAATGGTGTGCAATATTGTATTTCCAGATTTAGCATTTACATGGCAGATGCATCACATTATCAATAATGCTGTCGCCATTCCACGACCGCAGATCAGAAGAGCGGTGAGATGTTATTCGGTTTTATGTCCATGGAGGGAGTAAAGTCAAGGGACGTTAACTGAAGAATCAAGCTATAACGTGTGTGAACATTTACGAATCGGAGAAATGGCTGAATTAGGGAAAGCATTCAAGGGCTTCGAGTCGGCATGTGGTTGATCAGACCAAACAATCTTCTGCGTCACGATTTTCCCTGAACATTTCCGGCTCCCAACAGGCACACGCTGTGTCGAAAGTTCAAATGGCCATCGATAATTATTCAATGCGCGGTTTCAACGCGCTTACCTCTGACGACCGGTACACGCCGCGGTCCCACTCGGCGTGAACCTGTAGACCCAGGCCACGCTGACGCAGTTGGCAGCCTTGACGCCCCTTGGTGACCTTTAGCCTCAATGCGGAGGGGCCTCGCGCTGCCCTGCGAGACCTCCAATTGACGTCTTGGGCTCGTGACGTCGGCGAGCATCGTGGGTGTAATGATTGAAGAAAAGAGACGAAACAATCGATACAGAATAAGTACCAGGGTCATGCCCCCATTCACTACTCAACTAGCACCGTTTTAAGAATCGCGAGTGTCTTGAATCGCTGTGCTGAAACACACTTTGAGTTTGGTTGATGGCTGACATAACCAAGGGCTTGGTGAATATTTGAGTGCCACTTTATTTGTACTTATCGACGGTGAATAATTTAATGCGAAATCAGAAACTTGGCTTTAGCTTGAGAAATTATGACCACGCCAGGCCGTTTGTTTACGTAGCTATAAAATCATAGCCACTTCCATAAACATTCGCTGATAATTCACAGCTCTCTGTGACCTACATCGCCGTTCTATCCGCGTGCCACCCAACTTAAATTCTTGGCACTCAACATCATTGACTGTCCTCAGCCAATGGTGCAAATTCCATATTTATATGGTGGGAACCAATGTATTCATTGGAGGGCCACTGTTGACTCTCTACAGCCTGCAGTCACCACCGTTATCATTCTATAAACCTGTTCACGGGACGAAAGGAAAAACATAGGTAACGGTATTAAAGGATCTTTATGCACGGGCGTAGCTTGTGCTCTAGTGGTAGTGCCTTATGCCGATAATAATCCAGACTTGAATCCGGCCAAGCAGCAGCGTTCTGGAAAATATCGAGAGAGAATTAAAGCCTCGGTCTGGTTCACTCCCAGGAAGTGATTCGTGCCTCTAAATTCGCGTAGCAAATGCCGTCACGGGCCGCGTGAGTGGTGCGCTCGGCTGCACCGGTGACTTCTCAACTCGAGTCGTGTTCACCCATTCATCGTCTGTCGATGAAGTGGGAGCATTTAATTAGTTTCCCCATCGGATTAAAATGCGAGCAAGCAGGGCAATGTGCAATGCAGGAAATTAAGAGCAGCGTTGAGTCATGCACCGGATACAACCGCACAAGTCCAGCGTGGCGTATATACTTCGTCTTTTTTATTGTGGGAAGCGGTGCTGAGGGCACACTTTGATTCCACATTGCTCCAGGCACACCAGTGGTCAACTTGGTATCACGAATGTACCAGATAGACGCAAGCCACACAGAAAGGGAAGGCATGTATGCATGTGCATGCTTCCTGCAACACTTCCCGGAATACGTTTCTCCTCGGGAGCATGTTGTCGATCATAGATGCAGGTTAAAGGCATCATTCTAACGTTTAAGCAGAGTCGGCTAGCTTTAGCAGGACACGTTATTAGAAGGGGTGACGGCTGATGGTCAAGAATAATGACAACATATCAGCCGAGGAATGGAATATCTGAGAGGACGTTCACAGAGGAGATGGAGCGATGGAATTAGCTCGTGGGTTTGCCGCAGCTTGATGATGAATAACGTTAACGTTCAAATGTTGCGTTAATGCCATTTATAAAAGGTGACAAAGGCACAGCCCTGCAATTGCTTGCTCACTGCACTGCTGGCGGAAGGGCCTCCACTACAGCGGGCTCCCGAGAGCTTCTCTCCGGGGGTTAACCTCCACTCTTGCATGTCGCCACGGCTTCTTGGAGGTGTGGATACCCACACTTTGCCCCGCCAAGCATGACCTGCCGATGGACTGCGGTACATCGATTCATACCGTTGGGTGGACGGAGTCAGGGGGGGGGGATGTATTCAACTTGCGCCATTGTTTCAAATGGCGTTTAAAATCAAGTTAGAATTAGCAGCCCACAAGCCGCTATATACGTGGATAGTGTGCTCTACAATATGCACTGTGCATTGTCATCGATAGCTATTTTACGTAAGCATACATTTAGAGGAATGTCATCGCTATTTGAAAGTGGGACCTTCGCAAGCTAACGGTTGTGGCTAAAAAACGATGAAACAGTTTTTTTTTATTTCACCAGGTTAAGGCCCACTGAGCTGTGGAGCTCTTTTTCAGAAGCGACCTGGCCACAAATGACAGCCCATCGAAGTGTCTTATCACGTGGACATTTATATCAGCAATCAAATACTCTAAACGCATGTTTCTAAATGTGGAGGGGAAAACCGGAGGCACCGGAGAAAAATCAAAACGACCACGGCGAGAACACGCAAGGTCGTGGGTTCGATACGGTATCGAACCCACGACCTCCTGTACACCAGGCGAGGTAGTTAACATCTCGTCACCGTGGCTGAAGCAGCCGAAGTGGCCCAGAGGACAGCAAGTTTGATACCGGTACTTGGTCTAGTGGATCGCACCCACGAGGGCTAGGGAAACGCCTTTCAGAAGGGGTTGCAGCCTGCTGCAGCCTGCTGCAGCCTGCTGCAGCCTGCTGCAGCCTGCTGCAGCCTGCTGCAGCCTGCTGCAGCCTGCTGCAGCCTGCTGCAGCCTGCTGCAGCCTGCTGCAGCCTGCTGCAGCCTGCTGCAGCCTGCTGCAGCCTGCTGCAGCATGGATACCGTGCAGGAGGTATCTTGAATGTGCACGGGGAACGTCAGCGTAACGCCTAACCCAACCACACTCACACTCACACAGCATCACGTGAAGTCTTTTCCTCATACTACAATGCAATAAGTGAAGTTGTTTCGTTTCAGAATGACAATGCCTTGCAGAATACAGTAACAACATTTTTTATTAACCACAAGTTTATTGAAGAAAAGAGCTTCCTAAAAATGTAATATCGTACCGTTTTAAACTACAGCGAGGATTTTTGTTTAAAATAAAGATGCTTACGTTTTAAGAAAAGCAGAGCTTGTTTTTGTTTACTATCACAAAAAGATTAACTGTATTAGTAACACATATTACACACATATTACAATAATAGTAACAAAAATATATTTTTAAAAAATGTAACACAATGTAAAATTGTATAAACTGTATTAATTCTAGATTTGAAGCTTTCGTGACTGCAAGGATTCATATTCTTAGTTTTTTTCGGTAAAGTCACGTATCTTGATACAGCAATCGTGCTGTGACTGTTCCACTTGAAGACGGAGGCTTGTGTTGCTTCCGAAACGTCGTGATTTTTATTTTATTTTTATTTTACTTTTATTCATTTAAATTTTTTTACCTACGTGACTTTACCGAAAAAAAAACCTAAGAATTTGTATAAACTGTGTAAAGAGCGTAGCCCTGAAATTTCTGGCTCACACCACTGCTGGCAGAAGGGCCTCTACTACAGCGAGCTCTGGTGAGCCCCCTCTAGAGGGTGTTTTTGGCCTACTCTTCCATGTGGGAATCACCAACACTTTGCCCCACCACACATGACGGCGGTTGAAAGGGCGGAGTGGAGTTTTTTTTTCTTTTTAAATCCCCGAACCTACGTGGGTTCGGGGATTTTAAAAATCTAATTTAAACCCCCCACCAGCCGTTTCAACCACCGCGCCAGGAGGCTGAACCGAGCTGGTGCCCTGCGAGTCGCAGTGCATTATTTCCACGATACCCGCGTAACCGTGGTATTACATTTATATACGTGATTATAGCTTTGGGTACATAAGGCATCGTTAAATCAGCATTTGCTAACTTACTAATACATGGAGCTTGACTTGTCTGTAAGTCAAATGGCTTCAACGCAAATATTCGTGTGGCAACAAAACAAGATACAGTCGTGCAAAATTGACTAATTTCCAATGAAATACACAGGTTTTGACCTCTCTGTAATGCCACTGAGTAGGTTGTCGCTGTTGTGCTGATGGCTCTCTGTTTCCTGTTGGTCGCGGCACGTGGAACAAAACGACGACCAGGACACACGCGACGAGAGTCCTGTGATACACGTGATACATCCCGGCTCAACGACTGTAGAAACATCGTTAAGCCTTATTTCATTTAATACACAAATATAAGAAAAAAAACTTCAAGAAAAGCAGAATTCTAAAACTAATTATAAACTTTCGGTTAAACAAATTTGCATCAAATGTATGACGAACATTTATTCCCAATAATGTATTTGCATCACGGTTGCTAAGCAAAGGCTGAAAGGCGCAACATGCCAAGTGGCCAGCAACAAGCAGCACGATTGTGGAAGGTTAAAGAGACGAGCGTGGCACGCGCTGATTTACTCGAGAAAGGTCATCGCAGGAACTTGCCAAAAGAGGCGACGGGATGGAATTCCCAAATGGAGCAGTGCGATGAAAGAAGCCGAGAGAGGAGAGTTTCGACCTGCAGTGTGGCGGTTTGTTATAGTATAGATTCCACCAATTTGAATAAAATTAGCAATCAAAATGTATTTGTGTGATCCTGTATGCATGCATTAATGGTAATGCTGAATAGCTTGGCTCTTGCTCGGGAGGTTTATTTTTCCTTCATTATCACGAGTGAGGCCCCTATTGACAGGCCGCAACTGGGAATAGTTATAATTCGTGTTTGTTAATGAATATAAACTATATTACACATCACATATTACTGGACGCGTTAGTGAAGGCAACAGTGAGCCAACATTTAAGAATACACAATTGACAGTCCCGTGTACAACTGCCTTGCGCAAGGTTTCTTGCCGGGGTTTTTTCCATGGTATTTATCGATATCTCAGTACACACGCTCCCACTGGGTGTTGCAGGCTGGTGTTGACATTCGTGTCAGAGGTTTCACAGTCACAGGATCGTGTCCTGTTCCAGGCTCAGCGCTCGAGTGGGCGGCGTGCCATCGTAAGGCGATGAATTCACTCCCAGGCTGGGGTTGACTCAGCCCATCATCCCTCTAGGGTTGATAAAAGAATACTACTTTGTGGGGAGGTCAACAGTTGTTGTCCTATGGATAGACATGCCTCCTTCTTAAGAATGTGGAATTGCCACCATCAGCTCCGGCCTGTAAACAGCAGGTGAGCACAGCTTTGATGCTCTGAGCAGGAAATCCCTTTGCCTTTAGACTGTATGTGGACGAAGCGTTTACATTTTTACGTTGGTAAGATATTGACAAGAGGATAGAGAAGAATAATGATGAACAGGGAAGTGTCACAAATACTCCAAGTAGGCCGGACGTGGAGTCGGATGGAGGAAGGTGGCGTGCACTGCGGACTGCCACGCCACCTCCTCCTCCTCCTCGGCAAGGTCAAAGATAGAAGGGCGCGAGGAAGACAAAGAGGGACGCGGTGGCGGGGGGTTGGATGGGGTTGAGGAGCGGATGCAGCTGAGCACGACCTCCGATAGATCGAATGTTCCTGCATCCGACTTGCAGTACCAGTGAAGGTGCCGGGCTTGCACAGGGGAGAGGCTGGGTGGTGTGGAGTGTGTACTCTTAAGTAGTACACATAGTAAGGGTTGTTGTTTAGGGTGTAAAGATACGTGAATTTGTCGATTACATTTGAGTCTCAGGCTCACGATGCCTGCATTGAATGGTATGACAACTGATTATATAATTAGTTCTTGGATTATCACCGTGACCTGGAATCGTAAGAATGTATTGCATTGCGAGGGAGGGGGGCAGGGGATATCATTACAGATTGCAGGCCGAATTGTTTTGTTTGATTACCGATTGCTGGTGCCTCCTTTTAAAGAGTGTTCATGGCCTTACTCCGAATGGCATTTGACGAACTTAAAAGTGCTGCTTGCACTGTACATGAAAGTGGAAACAACGTGCGGTCATCTGATGTCACCAATGTGGTGATCTGGAGTTGCAACGTTTCGTTTACACAAATGATAAATGCTGCTGATTTACAGTAACGGTAATGATACTTCATGAACTTCCGTATTGAACACAGCGAGACAAATCAAGTTCAAACCGGGAGTGAAGAAGTCCTCTGAACTGAAATAATAGTTGTAAAGAGATTTCCGTGCCACACTGTCAAATATAATCATTGTTCCTCGGTAGAGGTGGGACGATATCCAGGGTTATTGTTCAAGATTCAATTCTACTTGAATATTCCCGTGAATGGGAATTCCTCTCGTGTCTGCACGGGTGATCTTAACTCATCACATTTGACACGTGTACAGCCATTTGTCAATCAACTGCTGGGTCTGGGCCTCCCCTTGCCATGCGAGCCTTGGGGGGTATTGACCATACTTCACCACACTGGTCAGTGTGGGTTTGTGAAAGGAAAAGGGTCCATGATTTGTTCCGATGTCACTTGCCACTGTTGTTAGCCGTGGCCGGGATTCAATCTTGGGATGCGGGGTTCTTAGCGCAGTGCAGTAACTCCCGTGGTGTCAATTTGGAGCGTGTATTGTGGCGTTATGAATCTATAGTCAACGGCGGTCAAACAGTTAGTGAGCGATGCGGTGGCAAGATGGTGAGCGCACTGCCGCCGTGAACGAGGTTTGATCGCTGGCCACGGCAAGTCTCGGTGGCGAGTGACATCCCTGCTGGTTCTGAGACCCCCCTTCACTAACCGACCATCGTGGTGAAGTCTGGTCAAGCAACACTTATGCCTGGCAAGGCACAGGGAGGCCTTCAGCCACCAGTGGCTTGCCAAAGGGCTATTAATGATGTTGGTTCGTTTACATTTGTGCACGGTTTGTACGAACAAACTGACACTCGTGGCGCAGACAGCGCGTCCATTCCGCACTGGCGGATCGGCGAAGGGAGAGGAGGGATCGTGGCTGGGTGGGAAGAAGTCCACTGGAGGTCAACAACAATCCGCTGGCCTGGGGAAGGGTGCTAGGACGGATTTGTCAAGATACACAGGGCGGCTCTCTATTTTAAAGCTTCTATCGTGCAGGAACATGATGACTTGTACTTTTGCATGTTTTATAAATTAATTTACGAGCTGCTGGGGCTGTCGGGGCTTCTGTGGGCTGCTGGGTCTGCAATAAAGCAAATCATTTGTTCGTGTAAAAATGTGTGAGACAAAACACCGCAGGACATTGAATCTTGTAATGTGTAACATATTAAAATAAAAAAGATTGGAAGGCATTAAGTTAAAACGAGAGAGCTAGTATGTGTCACAGTTTAAGTCTTAATTTCACAAATATCAACTTAAGACAATTATAGCAATGGGAAGACAAGTTAGAAAAGTATAAAACCCCAAATATGAACACAGTACACATTTACTGTCAATTCTATCGGAATAAAAACGTCACCGGTGATATATAGCTCATTATCTATAGTACCACGGGTCCCTGGATTCTTACAGTCAGAATTAACTCAAGTCTGTACAGCACTATATCAGCCTGCTTAAAATGTTGTTTAATTGTGTTTCTTTCATGTATTCTGCAAATGCAATGTGTGCAGTAATGCAATCGTGTGCTGCGTGGAATTTCAAGCCTATTGGCTGAATTTCACTCAGATAAATGTTATTTGCATAATCTGAACAGCAAGTACTTCGGGAAATAGATTTACTTTTAAACGAATAAGCACAGCACACATATTCCATAAGTGCCGTCTCGGGGCCAAGTAGCTGTCATACGTGTCTGGGTGTCTCTGAGCAACTTTTAAAGGAGAATCATCTATTTGGATCAAACTGGATGTGAAGCACACGCCCGCTAATTCACGGTGAGTGAACACAAATTAATTTTACCTTTTGCAGTTGGTGCAAGGGTTTCATAAGCACCTGCGGACAACACGTGGATAAAACAAAGCATACGGATTAGAAGCAATCCACATGAACATCATGAACACAGCGTACAGTGCTTATGAAGAGTGAGCACCCAGCAGCACAATAGTGCAGCGTAGTCCATGTGAGAGTGCTCCACTGACGCTCACAGGCCTTGACTTAGCCACTCGGCCCATCATCCCTCCTGGGTTGATAAATGAGTGCCACTTTGTGTGAATCTATGTATGTATGCTGAACTTCTTTCGCACTATACGTAGCCAAGCGTGCTAATCGGAGGTGCAGTCATCATTTGTACTAATTAGTCCCTGCGATGAGAATTAGGAATTTTCACGGTTGGAGATGGGTACGACTAGTGTTGTTGAGATGAGTACACGAATGAGCATGGAGGCACTTTGATTGCAGATACTGTAATGTGTACATGTAAAGAACATCTCCGTTTAACAAGGGCCCACTGGTGGAGCATGTTCTGTGAGGACAGAGGTGCGACTCCAATTTCCACCCAGACAGGTTTACCTTCATTGACCACATGTTGCTTCAAAGATTCGTAGGGTGTGTCATGGCCATGCTCAGATCCTGGTCGAAGCAAAGCAAAAACATTAAGATAAAACTAGAGAAACTCATATAAACGTCACAGTTGAAATCTTAATTTTCCAAAACGAATTGCAACTGTCAACCAACAAACTTGAGTAACGGGAATAGAGTCGAGATATGTATTTCTTAAACCTCTAAAAGAATAGCAGAGAATATATTTGATCACTGTTTACCTAGCTCAAAGGTGACAGGTGATATGTAGCTCATAATCTACCGTACCGCAGGTTCCTGGATCCTTGCAGTCAGAATGAACTCTCACTCAAGGCTGTACAGAACTATGTGAGCCTCCCTGAGACATGTACAAATGTTGCTTCTTATAATGTAGGTTTTAAAAGCCATGTATGCAGCAATGCAGAGAAATGCTTTGCAGCATGCAAAGTCGTTAGTGGGCTTAATGTGACTTAGTGGAAAGTCATTTGTATCGTTTAAACCACAACTTCCTAAGGAAATATACTTTTTTTGAAAAGAATAAACACAGCACGCATAATCAGTCAGTATCGTGCACTTGGGGCTGATAAGCTCTTACACGTCTGGATATCTTTGATCAACTTAAAAAGGAGGGTTTGTTTCCTGATTTATCGACAGAAAGTTTACAGAAATGAGTTACCCTGTTCAGCGCCCTGAGTGGTATCACGTTCACCTGCAAAGTAAAAGCATGTGGATTTGAAGCAATTCATGTTGGAAACATTCATATCCTGTCTCAGAGGCAGGATAAACAGCACACAACCACATGATATGCTGCTGTGTAAGATCATTTATCAGTGGGCCCTATTGTTCGATTGATCGACATACGAACAGTCATTGACTTACAAACACAATTAGTTCCTGAGACCTGTTCGTAATAGGGCTGAACGATTAATCGATTGCAAATCGAAATCGCAATTTGAAACAATGCGATTAGCAAATCGCAAAGACTGCGATCTTTAGCGATTTAAAAAGTCCTATTTCTTTCTCATTATATATTTATTATAACTTTATTTAACTTAACAATTGTTCTGTTTGAGTGTTCTATTTTGATATATTTTTTTAAAGAAATACATGTGGGAAGCAATTCATATATTTTAGTTGTCATCCTTGCATTAGAATATACAGAGCAGTTCATATTTTGATGGTATCATGCGGTAATGCTCCATCACATGTTTTAAATATATTACACAGTGAATATTGAACTGAAGCTTGACTTAAATTTTTTATCGCAAATCCAATCGCAATATGTCAGAAAAATCGCAATTAGACATTTTCCCCAAATCGCTCAACCCTAGTTCGTAAGTCGTACAGTTCGTAAGTCGGAACAGCAATCTAGTATATTTAAAAGCCCACAAACACATAAACACTCACTCCCAGCACGAAGCTGACTCATTGCATATCGCGGAGGATTGCTCAGCTGAACAAAATAGTGCCGCAGTTTTATTTGCAAGTGAGAGTTCTTGTTTAAAGTCAATGTAACAAAAATTGCGACAAATCTTTCATGGAAGCTGGTTTATAAGTGCGGATGTTCGCTATGCGGTTGTTCGTACATTGAGGCCTCTCTGAACACTCATAGGCTGTCACTGAACCACTTAGCCCAGGGGTCGGCAACCTACGGCTCCGGAGCCGCATGCGGCTCTTTACGGGCTGCTTCTTGACGATATGTACGTATGTACAGTATGTACTCAGATGCATTGCGGCTCTTGAAATACTGAATTTTGTACCGAATTGGAAAGAAATGGCTCTTCTTGTTATTTTGGTTGCCGACGCCTGACTTAGACCATCAGCCTATAATCTCTTTGGGGTTGATAAAATAGGTACCACTTTGTTGGAGCAGGGCGAGCAGCTCAGGGAGTGGCTGTGTTGGCAGCGCGTCTGCCCACGTGTGTGTCCCACGATGCGCGTGCCACGCTCCGCCTGCTATCGAGGTCTGGCCCCTCAGATCTGACCCAAGTCAGCGCGAGGCTGCTGCGGTCCGGGTGGGTTCAACACGCGTCTATTGATTGCGTCGATCCGCGCCAAACTTGACATGCTGGCCTAGCAGCCAGGGTGGGGGCTAATGACGCGTTCATTGCGTGTGACGTCGGCGGCATGGCTCGGATCCTGTGGTGGAGCACGGCCCGAACAACCGCCTCACATCCAGGGGGGGGGGGGCCTTTATCCACTCGTGCACTCAGAATTGTTTTGAAATTCACCCAGATACAGAGCCCCGTGCTTCTCACCGTGCACGTCGATCATTTCGTAGTGGGATTCCTCCGTTCCTGTTCAGCAGGGGGCGGGGGAGGGCAATGGAGATGAACGTTCATCTCGCAACGCACTACACCAACATTCACCTTGCAACCCCAAAAACATGTATTATGGATATAACTACTTTGTTCCATTAAACCGATGTATTCATTAGCATTACACAATGTATTTACTTTAGCGATTGAGAACCAAAGGGGTTGCGAGGCCGCAGTAACTTGGCTCAAGGTCAACGCCGCGCAGAGGCGCCCCAACGCCCCCGTCCGTCAGTGCTGACGGGAGCCCCGCGGGGAGGTTCCACGCGGCTCCACGTGGCTCCTCGTGGCTCCACGTGGCCCCACGCGGCTCCACGTGTCTCCACTCCTGCGGCACCAAACCCCTTCCCAGCCCCGACTCTAAATGCGATGTCTGTACCCAGTCAGCACGGCAGCAACACCCTGAGCTTGCTTCGTGGTTTAGGAACCGTTGATACGAATCATGTTTGAGGTTGCATCGTAAAATCGAGCATAATCTCAATAAAGACACGAGCGATAAGCACCTGCTTTATTCGGGTCGTGCCCTCTCAGATGTGTGTAGGTATTTTCCTCTGTTCCCTTGCGAGCGACTGCAACAAACACAGCCGTTAACAACAACAAAATACAGAAACAACAAAAATGAACATCTTAGAACCTCTATGGATATAGCGGTAGGAGCTCGTCACGAGGGGTCTTGTTTGTGTGTGTGTGTGGTGTGTGTGTTGTGTGTGTGTTGTGTGTGGTGTGTGTGTAGTGTGTGTGTGTGCAGTGTGTGTGGTGTGTGTTGTGTGTGGTGTGTGTGGTGTGTGTGTTGTGTGTGTTGTGTGTGGTGTGTGTGTAGTGTGTGTAGTGTGTGTGTGGTGTGTAGTGTGTGTGTTGTGTGTGGTGTGTGTGTAGTGTATGGTGTGTGTGTAGTGTGTGTAGTGTGTGTGTGTGTGTGTAGTGTGTGTGGTGTGTGTGGTGTGTGTGTTGTGTGTGTGTGTAGTGTGTGTGGTGTGTGTGTAGTGTGTGTAGTGTGTGTGTAGTGTGTGTGGTGTGTGTGGTGTGGTATGTAGTGTGGTGTGTGTGTGGTGTGTGTGTGTAGTGTGTGTGTAGTGTGTGTAGTGTAGTGTGTGTGTGGTGTGTGGTGTGTGTGTGTAGTGTGTGTGTAGTGTGTGTAGTGTAGTGTGTAGTGTGTGTGTGGTGTGTGTGTGGTGTGTGTGTGTAGTGTGTGTGTGTAGTGTGTGTAGTGTAGTGTGTAGTGTGTGTGTGGTGTGTGTGTGTAGTGTGTGTGTAGTGTGTGTAGTGTAGTGTGTAGTGTGTGTGTAGTGTGTGTGGTGAAAGGTGCCAAGGGCAACAGAACCACCGCGGCCTCCTCCCAGGCCGCCGGCGTGGCGAGTCCAAGCGGGGAAAGTTCGGGAATTCGGGACTGCGCCCGAAACTCCTGGGGACGTTGCTCCGCGTCGTCCCCTTCTCCGAGTCGCTCCCCCCTCTGCGAGTGCCTGCTCTCACCGCCCCTCTTGCGAGTTGCCGGCTCGTGAGGAGGAGCCGCTTGTACCGACTGCCACGGCTGCAGGCGATGCTCTCCCCCCTCACGCCCGCGGGGGGGGGGGGGAGATGAGGGCGAGGTACCGTTACCTTTGTGACGTTTGCGTACGCAGCAGCAGATGATGATGATGGACGTGACAACCACGAAAAGCGCAGCGGCGGCGGCGGCGCCCAAGATTAGTGGGAAGACGCTGCCCTTTGCTGAGAGATGCGTTTTGTTCCCGTGGTGCCCATCGCCGGTGCCATGGAAGAACCAGAGGGGATACAAACAAAGAATAAACAACCGTCGGTGACAACAGCCTGACGCACGAGCCGCAATGTCACCGGCACCAGTTCAGGGGTCAAGAAATCCGCGGTTCGTCAGTCAGGTGTTGTCATAGCGAAGGAGCTGTCGGGACAACGTTGGGCAACGTTATGTCAGGGTCGTGCTGCAGACGAAGAAGCGAGTCAAGGGGAAGGAAGACAGGTGAGCGCCACAGGGAGGATGGAGTGTGCAGCGTGTGGGCAATTTCACGTGGACATGCTGTATCGGATTATACATGTTTCTCAATCGGAAACGAAATATTAGCGAGTAAGAGCCTACACGTTTAGCTGGAAGATAAATCAACGTTCAATCATGATGGGGTTTTCCAGCTTTACTTGAGCCCCATGAAAACAACGCTGCCTCCTCCTGCTGCTGGTTGTAAGGGCAACTCGGGGTGTCCCACCTCTTGGTGGCACGTCAAGAGCCACTCAGCCACCGCTGCTGTTTGCTCGTAACGAGCAAGCGTCCCGCAGGACTCTGCGCACAGCCGTGCCGACGATGATGATCACCGCGCGTGGCGACACCACGCACGGTGTGTTCACCTGCGGGGGTGTTCACCCTAAATGCCATGTGTGCCAGTGTCACGGGCAAGTTGGGCCACATTTTAAAATTACTCGCAAATGTCCTTAAGTAGGTAAAGCCACTTTGCAGCATCGCCACCTACCGTGACGATACCCGTCTGTGAACCACATCGGTGCCTTCGTGATGGTGGCCTGCGCTGTCAGAATGTTGTGAACGCCACGCGCAGTAAAAGTCGATGTCGACTTACCCATGGGTAGAGTCACTGATGTCGTGTATAACAACTTAAACCCATCCCCATAGATCTTGCACGTGTAGGTGCCACCGTCACTCGCATTAAAAGACTTGATGAAGAGAGAATTCTTTGAATTGCCCTCGGTTAAGATCTTGATCCTGTCGGAGAGATGCGTTCCTGGCAGCGTGTCTGTCAATTTGGTATCGTAGTTGTAGTCGATAATGTAAGTGTAAAAAGGAACGGGTCCGCTGGCTGGCTTGTAGTGCCACACGACCCTCCTGAGGTTGACGCTCGGGCTGAGGGCCGCCTCGTAACCAGAGCAGTGCACCTCCTGGCCCTCTCCTGCTGCGGCCGCGTTGGATGCACAGCACGGACCTAAAAGGACATGGAAGTTGCACAGGAATCATTTCATTCGACGGTGGCGGCCCAGTGGGAAATCGTGCCTCGGCAAAACTTAGGTATGTTCTCCCCCTGTTCTGCATGGGTTTTCTCCGGGGTCTCTGGGTTTGTTCAATGCATTGGGGGAAATTAACGTGCTATACAATGTAGCTGGTGTTGGCCGTAACATCCGAATGTAAAACAATTACACCGCAAATTATTCGATTGAGATTACACACAGTGGCATGGCCCCATAATGCGAAATATTTGCAGGAAAAAGGTGTATTTATGTAATATTACTTTATTTACAAGGTAAAACCTTCTAAGCTATTAGATCTTTGTCAGAGGCGACCTGGCCACGCGTGATGAATGCTCTTCGAAGTGGCTGATATCATCATCAAGTGTGGGAATTTATCGTAACAGTCGTATAATCTTAACGGATGTTGTGGCTACATGTGGAGGGGAAAACCTGGAGAAGCATTCATACGAGCACCAGAGAGACAGCGAACATGCGGACTCCAAAATATTTAGAAGTGAGTAGTTTGTCTAGATTGTTCCTCCCCACAAAGAACTCGGCCCGCTGTGGCCAGTCCCGCCTGTGGTAGTGCGCCTTGGTGTCTGAATCTTTTGTAGTCATTCTTGTGTTACTTTAGTATAGATACATGTTCGTTTTGATTAATATGTAGTTTTTTTATGACTTTATGTGAACGAAAAGACACAAATTCGCCCGTTTTCTCATTGAAAATAGCTACATTTCAAAATGTCACTGTCCTGGTCACAAAAGCAAAGTTTGTGGGGAATAATAGCCATTTTCTGTACTTGTGAGGCATAAGCAATTAGAAAATAATACTTACTACCCAATAATTGTTATTGGTATCGTGTATACAATTTAGTAAACAGCGTTTCAAACGAATAAATGTGTAAAAAAATCACTCCTGTATTGAATCGATGGTGCAGCAAGTGTTAAATGCAATAGAGTAAAGATAACTTAGATGCTGAATGTCATGAAAAAATATAGAAAAATATCTACTTACACACATCGCGCTGACTGAAAATAAGAAGCAACAGCCAAAGGGAATGTGTGGGTAACATCTTGTACGGCGTTCTCTCCTCTCTCGTCTCACAAGTCTCTCGTCTCCTGTCTCTCGTGTCTGAAGTGACACGGGCTCGCTGCCTTTATCCTTCCCACGCTGCCCAAGTCAGCAGACTTCCGCCCGCCTCGGTCCTCAGGGGGCTGCAGAGAAGAGGACTTAGTTCCTCAAACCTCCAGCAAGAACTACGCGCACGCCATCACCATGCAGCACTCAGACGCTTCGAAGCCAACAACTCAAACTCCTCAATAGCACTGCCCCACGACGAATTCGTAAGGTGTAGTGATGGCCAATTTTGAACCGAGGTGGCTGGGCATCCTTAATATGAGTTTGTAAGATTGTTTTTATATATGGAAATACAGATATGTGCACGAGACATTGTGTGCGAAAAAAATTCTGATTAATATTTTCCACAGTGATGCTTGTGGTTGTTTAGAGCCATGTGCTGCAATATAATTTAGCGTCTTACTCGGACCTAGGACCCCGCAGCGTAAGGGGTCCTTGTCTCTAAGAGCCACAGTTCACGAGCATTGATTCCAGCGAGCCTGACTGCTGATGAGACAGCGGATGTCGAAATCGATCAGTTTGCTGTCGAGAAAAAATGCCGCAGAATTGATAAATTCCGAGAATGTAATGTGGCTGATGAGTTGTGTAAGAAATCCGTGGAGAGATGGATATGTGAAAAATGCATCTGCTTGGCTATTTTGTAAAAAACAGGGTAAGGTAATTAATCAGTAAATACTTGATAATTAGGGAAGGATCAGTAGCATTGTGTAATGCTCAGTCACTGAAAAAGCGACATTTTGAGATCATGCATGGCTGCCAAACACAGAAGTGCAGTGCTTGGTGGTATGGCTATCTGCAAATCCCACTTCTCTACGGGATTGGCGTCTATGCAAATTGCCACCAGCATACTTCACTAGCCCGGTACATGCGTAGTGGGTTCCACGGAGGCACACACTTGAACTTGGAGGCAATACGTTTATTCTCACACCCCAACAGGGTAACCACATAACGTACAACTCGACCACAACGGGGTAACTACATAACCGGGTCAGTCAGGAACACACTGCCTGACCCACGATGCGGAGCGTAAAGACCGAAGACCGATGATCGAATAGACGTAGCGCCGACGGGTTCCATTCCAACAGACAGCCTCGATCGGCTCTTGGGACCTCCCTTTTATGCCCCTGAGCGTGGCCTGGCTCCGCCCTCGGCCACGCCTCCTTCTAGATCCTCCTAGAAGGTTCTGGGCCATACACCACGTGTCCCTCTCGACACCTTTAGGCCCCCCTCATTATCCTGTCCTGGTCACGTGCCCTCTGGGGTTCGCCCAGACTGTCACGTCCTCAACTGCCCTCTCTCTGACTGTCACCAGAGCCATGCCCCCTGGGCCCCCTTCCATGCCATACGCACTCTGGTGCCAGAGTCTCTAACACGCACAGTTGCACTCTTCTCTCAGTAGCTGGCGCTAAACGCCATAGCGACTCCATTTACGTCACTGCACATGTGTGTGTGTCGCACTGCGGGTCATTCAAGCGAGGTGAGGAGGGACGGAAGGGGTCACGAGTGGCAGTGGGCGAGGGTCCTTGTGGACTTAGGGGGACGCTCGGCAGACACCAGCCCGGACACGAGTCCGCCTGGCGCGCGCATGGCGATGCGCTCAGCAGCTCGGCGCCGCTGTCGACGTCTGCTGGTCACGAGAGGGCATCGGGAGAGAGATCTGCTACAATTCAAATCACATTCAAACTATAATACAGCCTTGAATGAGTATCATTTTACTAATATATATTGTATTGCACTCTAAAGGGTATTATGAAGTCTGCAAATTTAAGCTCCTAAACGTGTGCACCCCTTTATCAATATACTTCCGGATGAGGGCCTCCCCACCCTGTGCAGATAAAGGGGGTTGTTTGACCATATTTCACCATGCTCGTTCAGTGGGTTGTTGAAGTGCAGCAGAATGGACGATGCTGCACTGCCCTCTAGCGCTCACTCTGCACCCTAAAACGATCATTTCATTTCACCAATGCGGTACACCAAACATGCCACCACGTAAACAATACCCTACGGTGTATGCAGCTCATCTTAAAGCGAATGAACAACATAGGTTCGTAAACTACAGTACTGCAAATACATTGTATTTGAATGCAGCTCGCACGCTGCCGATACACCTATAGGCTCGGATCGATTAATAATCTAGTCGAGAAGATGCGTGCACGGCGTCGAGCACGTGAGAATCAGAGGGCACGTGTGACCTACGCACGCGACGTGTCAGAGTTATATGATGGCTGGCGAGCTTAAGGAGGCCGTTAAACACGACTAAATATCAAATCCTCTGAATCTACCTGTGGTCCAGATTTGTGACAAATCAGTCAATTGAGAGGTGCGCTGTTGATAGCGGTGTCGTGTCCGCGCGTGTTGCGTAATCTTCAAAACACAATGTTTAATGTGCCACGAGTCTTTTACTTTAGAGTGCCACTCGGCGCGTGTGCTCACTCTGCCCTTCGCACCGCACTCGCCGCCAACCCCGCGCCACTCACGACTGCGACCACTGCTTGAGTAGAACACGAACAGCCGAGACTCGAGGGAGTTCGCTCGCGAGCGCCGCGCTCCGCTCTCTCGCCGTCGTTCCTCCACGCGCGGCTCCCACCTCGGCAGATCTCATAAGCTAAGCCGGGTGGCGCTGCAATGCAGTACAACAACAATAATATCTGACACGGGACGAAATCACCAATCAGATATCTGCCCATTTATGGAAGAAGGTCGGCGTGGTGGTGCCCGAAGGCGCGATGCGCTTTGAACATTTGGCTGCCAGTGGGAATGGTTTGACTTCAGGGTCGGGAAGGGGTTAACTTGGTTCACCGTCACGGATTGTGGAAAGTTCACCAGGGACCGATGGTGTAGACTCGTCTACACAGCGGAGAGACATTGAGCGGCATCGCATGCATGTGGAACTTCCATCTCTGGCTCAGGGATTGCAACACGCAACACTGCCTTTTGGCCAAGAGACGTCGATGTTTACACAGTTACAACATGTTCCTGCCGGGTAGTCGTGGGGAGCCGGCGGGGCAAATGAGGGCAGCGGTCAGCCTCAGACACTTGGTGGGGATATTAACTCCGTGGGTGGGGGAGACATAACGAGGGCGGTAGCGAGGAGTCGAGTGAAGAATGACGAAGGGTAGAGGGGGGGAGAGAGAGAGCCGATGGCCAAAGGCCATCGGCTCTCACAACGACGCCCACCCAATTAGAGAGCCGAGAATGATGGCGGGTGGTGGGGGAGAGCACTCGGGGGGCACGGAGAGTTCGCGCGTGGGCGCTCGATCCGAGCGGCTGGTGCCGGCGCCAGGCAGGGCGAGAAGGAGGAGGAGAGAATGGAGAGTTGGGGAAGAGCCGTGCGCGGTGGCGGAGTGAGGCGGTGAGGCGGAGAGGAGGAGGAGGGTCAACACAATTGATTGCAGCGCTGCAAGCGAGCGTGTGACGCGATCCCACCGAGCACTCGCTCACCTGCCGATGAAGATGAAGAATCATAATAATAATTCATCAACACGTGCGTCAGTGAGGGGCAGTTCGATCACAGCAATGCATTGTGAATGTTACAATGGCGTTATAACTATATCTAACGCTGAATTATTCTCTTAATGGGATATATTTTACTGAAACACATGTTGAAATAATACGTTAACAATATGATGATTGTGCTTAATGGCGTGAGCTTTGCTTGCGTGCAACCCGTCGTCACTCCACTGCTGGATGAAGGCTTCCCCGCGCATACCAAGTCATGGGAGTTGTTTGATGATCATACTTCACCAACCTGGTCAATCTGGGTTAGTGTAGACAGGGTGCGGAGCGCCAGGATTATTCACTCGCCACTGATGTTATCCGTGGCCGCGAATCAAACTCGAGTAGCCAGTTCGTTGTGCATCGTGCCAACCACTGCGCCACCGCTCACCCCATAGCAATTCTGGATCGACCATATTTGCGTGCTGTAATCCTTGTGGGGACTTTTACATTCCACACGACCTCGGTTTGATTTTGGCTTTATTATAATTACTAATTTTATTCATGATGCAAATTTAATGATGGCAAATCACCTCCATTCATTGACGACACTTGTTCACATTGGCAACAGCATCGCTGTGATTTAGGTAACACGCAAGAACGCAGCAGACACACAATGCCGCTGCTGCTGCTGGTGGTGCTGGTGCTGGTGGTGCTGGTAGTGCTGGTGCTGGTGGTGCGCCACACGTGCCACCAAGAGCGCGCAGCCGGACTCGCGAGAGACACGCGGGCCTCCTCCACACGCCCGCATCGTCGCTCTGCGCGCACGGGCCGCCGCGTTGCTACAACAATCTGCGAGGCTGCTGTTGGGCGCCGACTGTCGCCCGGGTGACTGCTGCTGCTGCTGTTTTATAACAGCTCGGCGTGTTGACGTCACGAGAGCAGAAATCCCGTCTCTCCCCGTCCCCCCTCCTGCTCCCTCCTCTCTCCCTCCCTCCCTCTCGCCCGCCCGCCCGCCCGCCCTCGCAGTCTTTTCATTCATCTGCTCCTCGCCCTTTGCCGAGCGAGAGAGCGCGCGGGCGTGCGGGCGGGCGTGCGGGCGGGCGGGGTATCTCGCTCACATATTGATACAGTTAAACCACGCCTGTGCCTAAGCCCCACCAGCGCCTTGCACAGCGCACACTTGCACACACACTCACTCTTACAACATTCGTGCGCCGTACGGAGTGAGGATCGTGGAGTGGCAGCTTTGTGGATTCAGCACCCCGCGGGCAGTGGACAGCGCCCGGCCGTGCCCTGCAATGCCCGCGACGGCAGCATGAGGCGGAGGAAGTGGAGAGGTACGGGGCGCGTCGCGACGGCAAAGCGGCGAGCTTGCTGTGCCTGAGCTCGCAGCGGGCAGGCGGACGAGGAGGGAGCTCCAGAGAGCTCCACAGTCCACGACACCTGCCCTCGGACGAGGAGACACGCGCTGTTCCACGCCCTCCGCTGTGGTCCGGCCACCACAGCCAGCGGCGCATTCAGTGAGAGTGCTGTGTTACTGTGTTACTGCGTTACTGTGTGACTGTGTTACTATGTGCAGCTTCGCAGCTGTGCTGATAGATGTCTGGGGTCGTGCCGCATGCTGTTCGGCGCGATGTCCGACGTTTCGCTCCACGTGTCGCTGTGAAGCCTTACGTGCTGGAGAAATCTTCAGAACGCGTGGAGCGAAACGTCGGACAATACGAGCTATAACTAGAAAACACATCGGAGAGTATAACAGCGCATGTCAGACGTTTCGCACCATGTCCCGGAGAAGCTCCCAGCGCGCGTAGCGAGTGGCATGGCGAATACCAAACCATACGACGGTGCCATGTGCTAACACAGCGCTGTGATGTGCCACGTACCAACGCAGAGAGACGTGCTAACACACTCCACATCGCAGGGCTGTGTTAGCAGCGTTCAATTGACATGTTTTAAAAGAGTGATCGTGTTGGTATTTCTAATCAACACGTCTGTTGTCTCATGTAAATATAAAGCATTAGTTCGTCAGTGTTGCACTTTCGCAGATTACAAGAGGCGGTGCATTTCGACTCCCGGAGCGCGCGAGCGCATCGGGTGATGTGAGGGGGTCGTCACATGTCCCGTGTCACTCCCGAGTCCTCACCAGTCAACGCGCTCACTGTCTACTTAGGGGTTTTAAAGCATCGGTAGATTTGTTTTCACCTTTCAACTCAAGGACACTGCAGTGTGTTTTTTTTTAAAATAGAAAACACGCTTAAGTGGTTAGAGTTGAATTCATATGGCAATGGCTATTTGCAATGAGGTAAAGAATGTTGGGAGAGCTGTGGCGCAGTGGTTAGCGCACTACGCTACCATCAAGTGCCGAGTGACACCACCTCCCTTTCACCGACCCGTACTGACTACAGTGACCAGCGTGGTGAAGTATGGCCAAAGAGCCTCCAAGACCAAGACTCAAATATCAACGTGCCGCGGTTATTCCTGCGACGCATGCACGAGGTGGTCCATGGCGACGTCTGTTGCGTTCACATTTGGATCTAATGAAGCACGACGTCCATTTTAACCTCAACACAATTTTGAGATGAATTCCCAAGCGGCGGTTGAGCGCAAGTTACTCCCTAGCTTTTAGCTACACGTGCGAAGGTTCGTCAACGAGCGTGACTAATTTAGCACGGTGACACGGGCCACGCAATCCACGGGTTGCGCTCACTGGCAGAACGAGCCAACGTCATGCCAACAAGAGCCACCGCGACTGATGGCGCCTCCCCCTTGATCGTGGCGTGCGTGTCGGGCTTCTGGCTTGAGGAACTTGTGATGTGCAGCGGGTCGCGCGCTGCAGACTATATTAGTCCCAAGCTCCGCCGTCGCGTTATGGGACGGGGTGGAGGCGGCGAGGGCTCTGTGGAGTCGCAGCCCCCCAACTCGCTCCTCAAGGGCTCCCCCCACGCGATCTCGTCTCGCGGCGCCCTGCCGTCAGCCAGATCGCGCGCATTCCCTGCATTCCTCCTCCACCCTCAATGCCCTCTCCCCCTCTCTCCAGCCCCTTCTCCCTCTTACGCGTCCTCCCCTGCCCACACTTATTTTCCTTCCCTAATAAAGGTATAATCACGAGTAGGCTAGCGGATATGCTCATGGACGTCTGAATTCGCTTTGGTTATTAATCGGCGAAATAGAGGTTCTGTTATTGGCTGAAACAATTCGCCTACTTCCCATATTTGGCGCTACGCGTAACAAGTGAAAGTACCTTTTATCACATTCCATGAGCCACACGGCCTTCTGGGAGTGTTTTTTTCTAAAAAGCATTAGTTTAAGCCTCGATGGACATCAATACTCTTTGTCACGATGGTCCTGCATTGGGATGTTTCGACCAATTCAAAGCTGAGTATAATGCGGAAGAACGCCAGAGTTACTGGATAAGAACATGCATATGAGGAGACAACACTCAGAGCTCCACACAGATCGAATTAAGAAACCATCATCGCACTGCTACCGCCTGGTCTCCTCGCAACTCAAGCCGACAACACCTGGCAATCCCAGGCAGTCCGTCATCCAAGCACAACACTGCTTAGCTTCTAAAATCGAATGGAATTTTACAAATTCAGGAAAATGTGTAAATAGCCGTCGGACCTCTCACTCGTCAGCGACACCAACTCGCTCCATCGACCCGCCAATGGCTCCCAGCTCCATCTCGCATCGATTACGACACTGTCGTCAGTACTTTTTAAATCATGCCTTGTGTCGTTCCTGCTGGGGGTTTTCCCCCTCTCATCGTGCCCTGCTTGTGGGCTCGCACCACTGTGGCCCGGTCCTACTGCTGCCCGAACGGTGGTCGAACCTTCTCCTGTGCCGCCAGGAACTCCCTGCCCCAGTCACCTGCACCGCCAACTCCCAGCCGCTCTTCAGCCCAGGCTCAAGACTTTCTCCTCCGCCTTTGACAGCCGCTGCTTCTCTCTCTCTCTCTCGATATCACAGCTCAACTCCGCCTCTCACTCCGATCGGCCTCGAGTGTGTCTGTGTCCCTGAGCTTGTGTGGAGCCTCTTGACGTGGCTGCTCTTAGACGCGATATTGGGCCGTGAGACTCCCAAACGCGTTGGACTGTGGGGTGGACAGCAAACCAGCTGGCGACTCACCCTTGTAGATATGGTTTCCGCACACGCACAGATCACGAATAACTTGACATAATTTGACCAAACATTCCAAATCGGGGCCCTTCTTGAAAGTCTTCGATCAAGCGAGGCGTCCCTGTATAATTACGTGACCTTATTTTTATGACGATGAGTATTATCGTCACCGTTTACTATCGATCGGTCTCGACACAGAGAGATTGAATAGATCCTGCACCGCATTCGAAGAGCGCCGAGGGCAGCTGGAGCTGACTTTGTGTGGAGCTCAGAGACATCCCACAGAGCCGTCGCGATTTTCATCTCCGCCGTCGCTGCTGCTGCTGCTGGAAAGGGCGTTGACAGACGGAGCAGTCGTCACTGTAATGTATCATTTATATGATTTATATGGGAAAGCGAAAGGTTAGCGGCTCGCCGTGGAGCCGCCCAAGGGCTTAGGCAGCCAAAAATAAAGGCACACTTAGAAACGAGAAAACGAAGGGCATGTGTAATAAATATACTTAATGACGTCTAACTCCACACGGTGGTACGAATCCTCACACACGTGTCTTTTAGCATCTACACCGCAGATGGTTCCGTTCAAGCGACGGCGAAATAGCAACTCCCTCCGCTTGTGGGACTTGGGTACAACGCGCCCCTCCTAACTGCATTGACGTGACGTCTTCAATCACGTTTGGGTTGGTGTCGCTGATTTAATCTCTTATGGTTTGTCCTAATTGTTTGGCATAGTTGTGTCTAATCCTCTCTCGCTCTCCCTCCCTCTCTCTCTCTTGTGTGTGGCATTTAAATCCCTGTCGGTGCCTCTTCAACATTCGCTTCGTTCTTTCTACGCTGCTTTTAAAATGTGTCCCTCAATTTCAGTTGCACTGTATTTGGCCTACTTTTCCATGCTGGCTGGATATTATGGAAGAGACGGGCGTCCCCACAGTTGACCCCACTGCACACGACCTACTGATCAACCTCGCTGTTGTGTGGGTGGACAGAGTTGGAGGGGTGGGATTTAAGAAACTTGAACCATTGCTGTTGATGGCATCGAACCGGCGACCTCGGGATACCAGATTGGAACCTCTTCAAACATCGAAACATCCAGCGGGGTGCACGTGAACAGCTAAAACTAAAAAGGAAGAATACATATTGATTGTAATCGGTGCCATTATTGTAGTACAGTGAGTAGAGTAGCTACGTGGACTTGCAATCAAGCGCGCTGTGGTGCAAAGGGGGAGCGGGTGGTGGCCACGTGGACCCTGTGCGTTGGAGCACCCCACGTGCACTGCTACACATCCATCGATTTGGCATTCGGGAGAGAACTGATGCGGTTAAAATATATTTCGGAATGACATCAGAAGTTAAACGAGACAATGTCTATATTGCTATATCTATTTTAACATTGAGTCCAAATGCATTTCATAAGTTGAGTAAAGTTGATGCCGCTTTGTTCCACGGAAATGTGTTTTGCACGATGAGTCAGCTGCTGCAGCGGAGTAGCTCGTCTTCACGGCACGAGGGGGTGGGGGGGGGGGTGTCGCGTGTCGTCTCGGCTTCGTACAGCCGCCCGAGCAGGAGCCGGCCGTGGCTCTCACCGAGGCACACAGGGACCGGGCGTCATTGGATGCGCGTCCAGCCGTCGGCGTTCAAAGTTATCGCACCAATTAGAGGCGCCGGATAAACCCGGAGCACGCCGAACTTTCAACGCGCGCTACTCGGGGGGATTTGTCACACCACGTGACCGCCCTCACAATCCCAATTAGCGTGGCGCCGCATCCATCTCCCCGCGGAGTCCACGTCTCGGCGACGCCTCTCCTGCATTGCAGCGAGCGGTGAGGGCCGATGCGGCCGCTTCTATCGACAGGCACAACGTCGTGATGCTCGCCCTGCCAGTGGTCCGTCCAGAAGGACAATTATAGAACCTCGATGCGGACGTGAGTCAAGGAGACCGCCCAAAGAGGAAAACATCACAAGTGTAAAAGCCGTGGATTCAGTGAATAACTGAGCACTGAGAAAGGGCATTGCCCAAACACGTCACCTGTTCTGTTTTAATCTGTTATGGCATTTTTATTGGCGAATGTGTTTTTTTGGGAATTTATGGGAGGATTTATAGGGGAGTTTGGTTTCAACATTTCAATTATGAAATAACTTTGAATGAAGGCGAGAGAGGTCACCGAGGTAAATGACGGCGTGAGCCGGGCGGTGGTGACTCTGCGCCTGGGCTCGAAGCCAGGGCCGTGCAGGTAGCAGCGAGGGTTGTTGGATCACCGCACAGAGGGTGACAGACTACTTCGCCGTGGGCGTCGAGGGGCCAGGCGACGGCGTTACGGAGACAATTCTCTCTCTGTGGGATCGAGTGTCTCCCGTCGCACGCGTGCTTCCTCCTCGCGCCGCGGGCTCATTCTCTGTCGCTACGACAGCGGGGAGCGAAGACTGCGCAGCGCGTTACAACTTACACTCATTGCGCAAAGCCTTATTAATGAGAACATTAATTATTTAACATTTCAGTAAAACGCAAGAGTACAGTAAGATGTGTTTTACATGAGGTATAAGTAATACAGTTCGGTAGTTTAAGGGCACCTCCAACCATGTGGCTTTCTCCTGCGTGTGTGCAATGTCAACGTCTGTAGGCCCATCTCTTGAATCATCCCCCAAATCATCCAACGTCTACACCCCGCGCACCCCACACGCACGACTCAGATGTTCCCCAATGACCCCACAACAACCCCAACTCCCTGCCAATTCTCCCCCTTCCGCCCCCCTCCCGCGCTGCTCGCAGCGGAGCTGCCGCGCCCGGAGCGCGCCGAGCAGAGGCCCGAGACGCCGCCGCGCTCCTCCAACGCCCCGGAGGGACCCGGGGGCGCGCTGGACGGCCAGCGCAGTGTGGGTGAGAGGCGGGGTGGGTGAGGGTAGTGTGGGTGAGAGGCGGGGTGGGTGAGAGGCGGGGTGGGTGAGAGGCGGTGTGGGTACTTGTGTAGTAGCTACTTGTGTAGTTGCTACTTGTGTAGCTACTTTTGCTACGAGGAGGATAATCTGGCACTGGTGAGAGGCTGCCCGCGGCGCACCGCGCGGACGTCTCCTCGGCATCGATGCCAGCCAGGGCTTCTTCAGGGCTTCAGGGGCTGCAGACCGTAGCCTCGGACTTAGATGACGCCCCCTAAGAATTTGAACCACGTGGGAATGAATGGTGAGCGCGCCGTTCGATTCCCGGCCCTGGCTCACGGCGGTGGCGAGCGGCGTCACAAACGCCCGCGTCCTCAGATCCTTCGACAACCGCCACTGACCGACATGGGGTGCGGAGACTTACATCCACTGTGGCTGGATATGGCAGGACTCGTTAGCTTGTATGTTGTAATGGCAATGATGGTTGGAACCTAGAGGTGGATGTCTAATTACATATATTCGGAAGCTCACCGAACCCCAACCCCCAACTCGCTGAGCAGAGAAATACATTCTGGAACTCAACCCAGACAGCTCCAGCTGAACTTAAAATCTGAGTTGAAAAACAAGGATACATTTAAAATAGTATCAATATGCAGCAATCCACTCCACTCCCAACGGTGCAATGAACTGATGCGATTCAGGGCCACGATTAAGGGTGGGGTTGTCTAATTTTCACGTCTCGGTTGTATTGTTTCACTTTATTACATGGGCCATGCAACTGGTTCATATTTACGGCTCTATTTCATTCGCCTAAGGACCGTATTCTGAGTCGCTGCTTGCCTCTCGGCGTCTCCCTCCGAGACCCACCTCAGGCTTGGGCCACTCAGTTGCTCCCAGAGATACAGAAGCGGCTCAGCCGTGGCTCGGTTCAGGCTCAGGAATTCTGTATGAGCACGGCAAAGACCGTGGGTCAGAGCCGGCTTAAGTTCAGCGCCATGTCTTTGAGCCAACATACTTGAGCCAGAGCCAAGTCTGAGCCAAGCCGACAAATTCAGGCTGAAAAACAGCGTACGCATATTATCAGCTTTGGCATCGTTTTTGATAGGAAAGGGTAGATTCTTGCGCACATGATTTTAAGCGTGTGTTGTGAGCGTAAGAATCAATATTAATTGGCGAATCGCTGTATTGTTACACACCTATTTATTACTGGGGAAGCGCTCAGCCAGTCCTCGGGGTTGGCTCTTACAGTCATGGATGTGCGGCCAATAAAGCAATCAGCGTTGCAGTTGACGAGTGAACGCGCGTAGTCGTTAAAATCGTGCGAAAATTGTGATAATTATACTGCAGTTGCAGCTGCGTATGACGGCAAAATGGGCTCGCCGTGAAATTAGTTGCGCACGCCTCGTGGCACTGAGAGTGGAATAAAACAATTGGTTATACAACGATCCTACAGCCACTTGTGGACTAATTATGGAAATTAGACAAGACTGGGTCATCGGTTTAATGTGTAAAAAAAAACAGAGTCGTACATTTATTAAATCTAATTATTTCCCATTAAAGTAACGTCAGACCTGAAGATGGAATTCTCAACATGTTAACCCAAGGAATGGCTCCATCGCCTTGAACTTGATGAATCACTGCAAAAGCAAAACTGTGCTTTTTATCGCAATGAACACGCTTCAATCAATGTACATTCATTATACACGTACAGAATGTACTAATGTTTTCTGAGCACTTTAAAAAAAACATTTCATTGCTCAAATCTGACGACACGGAGGTGACGCGCGCGTGCCCCTCTCTGCGTGGCCGCGGCCGCGGCGGCGCAGGCAGCGGCAGCTCGTCGCTGCTCTCCGACTCTGTGCCCGGATTCTCGTGCGGAACCGGCGAGGAGGAGGAGGAGGTGGTGGAGGAGGTGGAGGAGGAGGCCCCCGAGCAGCCGGGGCTGGCGGCACCGGAGCGCGGCGACGGGGACGCGGGGAGCCGCGGAGCGCCGGAGCCCGTGCCCAGGTCCGGCAGCGCGCTCTGCCCACGCGATCGCGATTCCTTGCAGAGCATTCGATACGAGTCATCGTCGCATTGCCCTCTTGTTGTTCGCGTGTTTTATTGCTCATCTTGCTCGGCTGCGATGAGTCATTCCCGGGGGAGGGTTCGGCATTGCCAGCGTTTGGCTGATTCTCCATTGGGCAAGCAATCCCATCGACTCACGCGGCGTGGGAAGGCACTCATCCAGCAATGGATTAACCAAAGATCTGCACTTTGTATGCTCCAGGAAGAACCCTCTCTTTTCCATCTCACTCGCAGGTCGTGCATTGAAAGAGGCGGCCCCCAAAAACAACATCTGCGTAGGTCCCCCGATGGGCGAGCACCACCGCTGACCGTCATCCATCATCATAACCCGTCGTTATTGGCAGGCCCTTAGAAACGCTTGGACTTGACTGATCCGCTGGCTCATCGTAAAGCGGGATAAGGTCTTGGAGTTCAATTATCAAGTGACGAGTATGAAAGCCAACGTACGTAGTGGTCACTTTTGTTTGAAAGGTTTCGTCCTTGCAGGCAAACGCACCCGCACAGAGAGCTCCTCACACGCCATCCCAGGATCGCAGCACTTGCCATTCAAACACCGGCCAGCACTCGTGCTTTACAAACACTGCACACACAAACGAACACCACCCCCAGCACTCGATAAGAGAAAACCATTGTAGTTTGTTTCACGCATTTGCAGCTCCAAGAAAGAGAAGTGAGCTAGAAATGGATTTGACGAGCGCTGTGGCATCTCAGGCGCTGCATGTGTGCCATCAAAACTGCGCCATTGTGCACGCGTTTGCCCAACGGTGTACACGGGTGCCACGCACAATGTTCTACGGAAACGACCGAACGATTGTCAATCTAAGCAGCAGCAGCAGCGGCAGCAGCAGCAGCAGTAGCAGCAGCAGCAGTAGCAGCAGCAGTAGCAGCAGCAGCAGTAGCAGCAGCAGCAGTAGCCCACTGCAGCGTCCCGTGGGTAGACCCGCAGGGCAGCAATATAACCCCAAAGCATGCCAGGTCTCGGGGAGAACAAGACACTGAACAAGCAGCTGCCGTGCTGCGCGATGGGTCTGGCTGTCAACATGCCTCCGCCTCTGTGTGATCTGATTTTTAAACAAGGGATAAACGGCAAGTTCCGCAGTTGCACAACCACTGCAGGCGTTTCGCTAATGCTCTTGCGAGCGCGCTGGGGGGGTGAACAACTAATCCCGAGATTCCGAGTGCTGCCGAAGGGCGGTCGACTTGCAGGCAGCGACTCGCCGTGCGCACAGACACACGCGGCGGAATTCCACTTGGGTCGTCAACAACAGCAACAACAACCGCGGCAGTACTCGGAGCAACTCGGGTTGCATAATCAGGGCAACTTGGGTTGCGTAGTCTGCGCAACTCTCCCCACACGGGGCACCACGCGTGTCTCGACTGCAGCGAGGAACCGACACGCGGAGACTTGAGCCGCACTGAAAATATGAACTCGCAGAAATCGCGGTAGGTGGGTGACATCGCAGGGAGTTACCCTGCAAATTGCGTTTCATGCTGCCGAGATGCCATCTCGGAATCTCGTTTCGTGCTGCGGCGCCGTGATTCCCTCTCCCCGAGCCGGAGTCGAAACATTCGGCGCGTTTCTCACCCCCCGCCCCCCACCAAAAAACTGCCTCGTCCACCCGGCAGGGTCAGTGGGGTCACAACCACAGTGTGGGTGCGCACACCGTTCCCAACGTTTGGCTGACGTGGAAGAGTAGGCCAAATACGTTCACGAATTCACTGGAGTTGAGGCTCTTCCGCCAGCAGTGGCGTGAGCGAGCGAGCAATGCAGTTGTGGCGCCCACGTGAACACTCAGTGTCTGCAGGACTCTCTCCCACGTGAACACTCAGCGTCTAGGACCCTCTCCCACGTGAACACTCAGCGTCGACAGGACCCTCTCCCACGTGAACACTCAGTGTCTAGGATCCTCTCCCACGTAAACACTCAGCGTCTACAGGACTCTCTCCCACGTGAACACTCAACTCTCTCCCACGTGAACACCCAGTGTCTACAGGACTCTCTCCCACGTGAACACTCAACTCTCTCCCACGTGAACACCCAGTGTCTACAGGACTCTCTCCCACGTGAACACTCAACTCTCTCCCACGTGAACACCCAGTGTCTACAGGACTCTCTCCCACGTGAACACTCAACTCTCTCCCACGTGAACCCTCAGCGTCTACAGGACTCTCTCCCACGTGAACACTCAACTCTCTCCCACGTGAACCCTCAGTGTCTACAGGACTCTCTCCCACGTGAACACTCAACTCTCTCCCACGTGAACCCTCAGCGTCTACAGGACTTTCTCCCACGTGAACACTCAACTCTCTCCCACGTGAACACCCAGTGTCTACAGGACTCTCTCCCACGTGAACACTCAACTCTCTCCCACGTGAACCCTCAGCGTCTACAGGACTCTCTCCCACGTGAACACTCAACTCTCTCCCACGTGAACCCTCAGTGTCTACTGGACTCTCTCCCACGTGAACACTCAACTATCTCCCACGTGAACCCTCAGTGTCTACTAGACTCTCTCTCACGTGAACACTCAACTATCTCCCACGTGAACCCTCAGTGTCTACTGAACTCTCTCCCACGTGAACCCTCAGCGTCTACAGGAATCTGCCGCTCTCTCCCCCAGTGGCTGTAGACATTATCGATTGGCCTTGAGGTTGTAGCCAGGAGATGAGGGCAGCGAATCGTGGCAGATTGAATGGCCTCACGTGGAGCAGGATCTCACTTTACCGTCTGTCGCCTCACGCGAGAAGTGTCAATCCAAATAGTTTCTGCTCAGACCCTCCCCACCGTGGCTGACACGTGTTACCACATCACTGTACTGCTGGAGGCACGCGCCTCATGGAAATGTTCACTCGATGGCATTGGTTGATGTACGGCCTTGCCTGGGTTTAACACCCATGCCAACACTTGTAATCTATTAGCATTCTAATAGCTCAGCCCTGATTTATAATTCGTTTCTCTTGGGTTATATCTTGGAGGTATAATGTTCATTTTCAATTAATCTTGTTAAATTATACATCTAAATTCATAATGCCAGGAAACAACTCTAGCCTTTATATGAAGTCAAATTATCATATATTAAAACAATGTAACGCCAGCAATCTCTTCAATCAGCCCGTATCACTAATTTCGCATGATGCTAATTGAATTAACTGCATTGGACCAATTAGAATCACTCAATCACAGCACCCACTCCAGCATGATAACGAACTTGCCGCATTCTAACTTCACTAAGGATAGCATTTTTTCACCAAACCTGATTACACTAATCTAACCTGCTAATCACAGCCAATTAGCAAATAACTCTAATGATCAAACGAGAACACGTGCGTGCGTGTGCTGGTGACGTGGAGGCAGCTCGTGAAGGAAACCCTCTGCCCGGTCCGGAGCGCCGCTCACGCGAGGACTGCTGCTGTTGGTGTTGTGGCCGAAACATCGTGACATTTGTATAATGTTTAATGTTTATTATTTAATTATTTCCCTTCTACGCGACTTTACCGAAAGAACCAAGAAGATGAACACCTAAATGCATAATGCCAGGAGACAACTCTTAGCCGTCCCGCGCGCCGCGTGTCTCCCGGCGACAGGTGCGAGCCGGTGCCGGGGAACGGCACCCGGGGGCGGACCTCGGCTGGCGTCGCGAAGAGGAGCCGCGCTCCGCAGTCGCTCGGTGGCACTCTGGGCCGCGGGTCTCCGCGATCCGGTAAGGTCGCCGCGGTGCCAGGCACGGCGCGGGTAGGACGTCGCCTCCTCCTCCTCCTCCTCGCGTCGTCCCTTCCCGTTCGTCGTCGCTGCCGCCGAGGAACGGCGACGGTGGCTTTGTGGTACGCGGGGCAGCGTGCACGTGTGCAGCCCCTTGCTCAATGTGCTGCTGCGTGGGAGCTGTTTATCCGTACTTCACCACGCTGGCCAATGCCGGTTGGCGAAGGCGGGGAGCATAGAAGTGCAGTGCAATACTGGATTTTCTGCATAGCCCCTCTGCTGGCAATGAAGCCCATAGTTTGAGGTGTTGATGATGCCAGCTCGACAACTGGAGGTGGAGAGAGTTGACCTGCCATCGACGTCCCTCTGCGACCCCTGTGAGCTGCACAAACACCTGGACCGCGCTCCCCCCAGATCACGGATTGGAGCGTCCTCTAAATATGCTCCACAGAGCGTGGCGGGGGGGGGGGTACACGAGGGCTCTCTGTCCTTCAGCTCACCACCAGTGCTCCGTTGCCGTCTTTTTTTTTTAGCGGTGACTCCATTCCGTGTCAGAAGTGTCCGGTCCAGGTTTTACTTGGCGCTAATGCACACTCGGGTGCCGCTGGCGTTCACGCTGTCGCTCCCATTTAGCAGCAGCAGCAGCGTCAATTTGGGGGTGACGTCTTGTGGGGTGACGTCTTGTGGGGTGACGTCTTGTGGGGGTGACGTCTCCACCAGCCCACTCGCGAAGGGCCTCGGTTGGACGTGGCCACGTTGCACATTCGTTATGTCGACGACGCATTTCATTTTTAGAGGTTATAAGTTTAAATCAACTCGCCCCCGTCTGCGCCGCCAAACATTTACTCGCCTTGACAGGTGTGAATGGATGCCAGCCGGTATTTGATGTATATATTATATTATGCCGTGTGCTGTAACGGCTATCAGTCGGTCTCCGTGGCCTGCAAGTGCACTTGCTGTGGTTGATTATAACTCCGCTAAGTAAATGCTTCGCTGTTTGTCCGCAAACAAAATCAATACGCGTAGAGGCCCCGGAGCAACGAGACCCGAGGAATAATTAATTTAAAAAAACGGGATTCCATTTGCTTCTATAATTACTCGCAGGAGTGACGAAAGAAGCGGCGTGCCGAGGGCGGCTCGGGACACTCGGAGTCTCCGAGACGCACGGCGACCCACGGCGACCCACGGCGACCCACGGCGCGGTGGCTCGAGTAGAGCCGCCGTGAGGTCGAGCCCTCGCGAGGAGTGGCAGATCGCACGATCGAGTGTGCTGCCGTCACAACCGCTGTGAAGTCGCAATGCGAGCGGAAACTTACGTCTTCTATGACCGCCCAGACGCTGCCCAGATTAACGAGATTTGCGCAGTCCGCTCACAAGTGGCGCGCGCACGGCGCTGGTGATGAGGATGCGAGCCCTGGATCGCCAGCTGTCTGGGGGCCCCGGTGGCCAGCACCCTGACGTGCACCAGGCTGTGGCTCCCAACGCCACGCGGTAGCCACCCGCTGCAGACGACAGCGACCAGCAGCTTTGGGCACAGATGGCACGAGCGCCACTGCCGGGATTGGAGATCGGCAATGATGAGCGCCGGAGAACGGGCGCGCTCTCAATTAACTCCGTCAGCAATGCAGAGTCTGTTAAGCTGGGTACAGCTTCCAATTCCTTTCCTTTTTTTAATCCTTTATATTAAGTTCGCTTGCGTGCTTGCTTGCTTGCTTACGACCGTGCAAATCTTTCGGTCGTTTTTTAACCCACTTCCCGTGATCCAATCGAGCTGACATTTTCCACACAGACTCGTTGTGCGTGACAATTAATTTTCGTGAATTTTTTTTTACAAAATGTTACACTGTTTAGGGAATTTTTTAAAAAATATTTAATTACCAATTGCTTAATGCTGGCAGACAATCATCTGACCCATAGGTGGCAGCCATCAAAAGCCAGAGAACGAGAGGACTCTAGCCACCACGCATGTAAAGGATTTAGAGTGAAAAACTTTGTTTTTACGGGTTAATTTTTGTCAGCTTTAAATAATAATAAAGGACGGCGCTGTTCTCAATCTGCTGCTAGGTGAAGGTCTCCCCCACGCCGTGTCGGTCGTGCGGGTTGTTTGACCTCGCGTCACCGTGCTGGTCCGTGTGTGCGTTGGTGATGTGGGAGAAGCCCAGGACGGGTTCCGGTATCACTCGCCACCGATGTTAGATGTGATCGGGAATTGAACCGATGTCGCAGCACGCTAACCACTGCACCACCGCGCCGTCCCCGAGACAATCCGCTTGATTCGTGAGTTAATCGCTCGTGAAGACGTGGAGGACCCCGTTTCTTGTCGCCACTCTGCTCGTTGTGAGCGTTGCCGTCTCGGGCCCTTTGCTCGCACGCGGGCTGACTTCCCCGGGCTGCTAACAGAGTGGCCATGGCTCTTCCCTCCCACCGTCCCAGAGAAGAGGATTGTGCTGCTGCTGCTGCTGCCCCCTTGTCAGCGGTGTTGTGGACGCCTCGTTCTTGCGGTTGACTTTCTCGCTCTTGCTTGCCCAGCCATTACTTTATTTGGTGATCAGCCCCTGCATTTCATGTGGCTTGCAACACCAGACGCCCTGCCTGGGAATCCCATGCGATGTGCGATAGTGGGTTGTGGGTTCTCCATTTGCCAGCTTCGTCCCCCACCATTCATTGAGTCAATATTTGATTGATGACGCCAGGAAGCTGAACTCTCATTAATGGGCTCTTAACATTCCGGCGTTTGTGGCAGAATTACTATTTGGTAGCAATAATAACTTGAAATGTATCAACATCGTCAGCCATGCTCTATAAACTGTTGGATGAAGGCCTCTCTGCTTTGCACGCTCCCGTGGTGTCGCGACACCACAATCGCTCTCGCTGCCACACTTGAGCTCCTCTCATCGCTCGTCTCTGAGCGCCGCCTCTCCGGTGGCCGTCTTCTCCGGGGCGTGGACACCGTGAGCTCGGCCGCCATTCTGTCCACGATGTCACCCATCGGCCGCCATTCTGTCCACGATGTCACCCATCGGCCGCCATTCTGTCCACGATGTCACCCATCGGCCGCCATTCTGTCCACGATGTCACCTATCGGCCGCCATTCTGTCCACGATGTCACCCATCGGCCGCCATTCTGTCCACGATGTCACCCATCGGCCGCCATTCTGTCCACGATGTCACCCATCGGCCGCCATTCTGTCCACGATGTCACCCATCGGCCACCATTCTGTCCACGATGTCACCCATCGGCAGCCATTCTATCCACGATGTCACCCATCGGCCGCCATTCTATCCACGATGTCACCCATCGGCCGCCATTCTGTCCCCGATGTCACCCATCGGCCGCCATTCTGTCCACGATGTCACCCATCGGCCGCCATTCTGTCCACGATGTCACCCATCGGCCACCATTCTGTCCACGATGTCACCCATCGGCAGCCATTCTATCCACGATGTCACCCATCGGCCGCCATTCTGTCCACGATGTCACCCATCGGCTGCCCTCCCGCCGAGCGACGTGTCCAACCCTCTCGATGCAATTCCCAGCATGCATCTCTCCATGCTTCTGTGTTGCACCTCCGTTCCATTTTCTTTGTCAATGTCTGCGTCTCTGATCCGTATTCCCATACAGTGTCAGCTAATATGATTGAGAACTCTCCTCTTTTAAACTAATTGTTCGGCCTCTTTTCATGATCAAATTCAGTTCTCCAAAACACCCCAAGCTGCTCTTTACTCTCCCCGTTATCCGGTCCGGTCTCTTTTCACGTTTTTTCTCTACCGCCTTTATTCTGCTATCTAGCCGCTGTACAAAGTGATGCTCAATCCACATGGCTAACTAGCCACCAAGCTCCCTTCATCCTAATCAAACCTACATTCTACCTGCACGCCTAACCACGGAGAGAGCATTTTACTGTGAACGTCGCAATGCAACATTTCTGTTGCAGAAGTGAATCCTCTCCGTGTCAAGTGCACCGAGTGGAGCTGCCATTAGCAAAGCACGTGCACGGACTGAGGCTGCGAATTAAAGTTTATAGGCCGTGAAATCCTTTAATGGCAACCAGAGACCAGAGCCCCAGGGGAGAGAGGAAATACAGCAAATGGAGCTCCCAACATTCGCTCGCTTGTTCTACACGCCGGACTAATTATGTAGCTTTGAGCAAGGCTAGGTAATTAATATTAAAGAAATACAAATCGTTGTGAATCGGTGGGGCGAGTGATTGGTGATGTTGCACTGTGACCCCGATGAGTCGAGTTCGATTCCAGGCCACGGCTCGCATCCGTGGGAGGCTATAGCACAACTGGGGTTGCCCTTCCCTCTTTTACAGACCCGCGCTGACCAGCGTGGTGAAGTATGGTTTAAAAAAATAACAACCAGTGACCATCAAGGGTTTATGGAGGCCGTCAACCAGCAGTGCGTTGACAAAAGACCGTACAGTGTACGAATGTTAGAGATCACTACTTGAAACTAATTGTCCATGAAATGCTCTACGCTCATTCCTCGCGTTGCTGATGTAATTGACATAATCAGTACGACTGCAGTTTCTAAACGTAACTTTGATTGTGGTGATTAAGTCCACAGGGGAAGCTGCAACGGACTTGCTGTCCGGCGGTTAGCGGTCCGATCTCCCGGCGCGGCAGTTGAAACGATGGGGCGCCTTCCTTAAATCCCCGAGCTTTTGTAGCAATGGGGTCACACGGCAGTCAGTCAGATGGCAGGACGTGCGGGGTGAGGTCACGTGTGGGGTGAGGTCACGTGTGTGGCGAGGTCACGTGTGGGTACTCGTGCCTGTTCAGAGACGTCTGACCAACGAAGAACAGTTGCCAAAAATCCTCGAGAGGAGCTCCTCTAGAGCGTGCCTTCATGGAGGCCTTTCCATCTGCAGGGGCATGAGCAAGTTGTTGCAGGGCTGCACCTTTAACTTTTTGAACCAAATTCTGTATGTTCCCATATGTCGCGATGACCCACCGTTGTTGGACCCGTGTTGCTCGCTGTCACCGTGCGCAGTGACGGGGCCCTCTCGGCGGGATAGGTGCCCGCGATGAATGTGGATGAGGTGTCGAACTCGCAGCGTCTTCGACTCGTCGTTTTGGTCAAAGGCATTGACCCGCGCATGCGATCATGTTCGCAGATCTTTACAACAACGATGACGACGATGACGACGACGACGACGAGGAGGTGGTGGATGCAGAGGAGTCGATGGAGGAACGCAAGAGCGTGATCATGCACCTGCTCTCCCAAGTCAAGCTGGGCATGGACCTCACCAAGGTACAAGGACATCGCTTCTTGCTTTAGCAATACACAGGTAAAGGTGCAGATCTACCACTGCTAGAGGGCTCCTCGAGAGGTTATTTGGCCTACTCTTCCACGTTGACCAAACATCTTGGATGAGACATTGACCACAGTACCTGCGTGGTCTGCCGGACAGCTGCGGTGAGCCCTTGTGGGTGCACGGAGGTAGTCGAGGGATCTAATTGTCGACAGCCACGCGGGGAGTTGGAATTGAACCGTGTGCGAATCTTGACGCCGCATGAGAAGTTGGTAAAGCTATTATACCGTACAATACTTAGTGTGTGTTCTCGGACATTAGGCACGAAACGAATCTCAGGTTGATCGATTTTTTGCGAAAGATACGTGCATCAAAATCCCCTGAATACGGATTTCTTTTCACGATTTAAACAATTTATACGCATATAATGTGTTTATGGTATATTGAACCGGATGGGGTGAACACAACTGTACAAATGAGACAACATAACAAAGTACTGACATGATAAAAAATATCGCACGGAATTTGTTGAAATCAATTTCTGGACTGAATTGTGACAATTCAATAAATGTGTACATGCCTTGTGGGCATGTGTCTACTGTATGTGGGTATGTTGTTTGTGGCGCTAATGGTGGCAGAGCCGCCGATCCATCCTGGTTATGATTTGAATTTACTATTCCTGGATGTGCTGCTGCTTGGCTCTCTGATGAGTCTCCGGGAGTGCCTTTGTGTGTGTGTGTGGAGAGCAGTCATAGTGCTTGCAATTACAGGGACCGAGGTGTAATTGCCGTGGCCAGGAATGAAACCTGGCACCCGAAGGTATATAATGAGTCTGAGCAGCCGTCCACCAGGGAGATGAGATCTGCTTGCTGCTGCAGCAGCAGCTCGGTGGTTATTGGTTGTTCATCTGCAGCAAACGAGGGCAGATCCCAGACGTAGATTCCCGCGACTGAACGTGTTGTGGCTATGAACCCAGCGGCGGACCGCGGCTAACATTGGCGACGAGCGATATTCCAACTGGCCCTTGGACCGTCTCCTTTCCTTAACCAAACCTGCACTGACCAGCATGGTGAAGTATGGTCACTTAGCCCCCATGAGTGACCGCATGGAGAAGCCTTCATCCAGCAGAGCCTTGACAAAGGGCTGAGAGTCATCATCATTATTATTATGAATTCTTGCTTTCAGGACACAATGTTTATTCATCCTACCCGCAATATCAAATCACTGCACCAGATTGGGTTAAATGATGACGTCACCCTGCTGCTGCTCTATTTAAGACCGGGAGCAAGCGGAGGGCTTCACCATTCTGGCAAATTTCCCGATGATGCTGGATGTAATTACCAGCGAAACGTCGTACTCAAAAATTGTAAACGATGTTGAATCACTCTTCAACACACCAGTGGGCTAAAGTAGTGAACTATTTGTCTTTTGTAAACGTGACATATTTTTTACTGTTTGGCCGTGTCGGGTGGTGGAGGGTTACGACACATTTATAAATAACGCGATACAACCCAAAAACGTTTATTATGAATAATATTGGTCACGAAAGCCTACGTGTTAAACTGAATATCTAGAACGTTTAAATATTGATATTGCATAAATAAGGGAAATAAACATATTAACAAAGTAAGATGCACAAAGATGACAATCGCGGCAAGGCAGTGGCGTGCCGGGCGGGTGGCCACGTGGCGCGCCGCCCACGCTCGCCGGAGCCCTGCAACTTGGAGCCCCGTTGAGAGCCCCAGACTCCGACTTGGCATAATCGAGTGCTTAGCTTGGCCCGGAGGCTCTTCACATTAAATCAATGAACCTCACGTTCACCCCGTGGTTCCACAAAGGCACTGCTCTGGGACGTGTTCCTTCAATGCCCGTGAATCTTCGCAAAAGGCAATTTGCTTTGTGCGACGCAGCTCCGCTCTAAGTTTCGTTGTTGGTTTTCATCGTGGTGCTTGTGATTGTGTAATGGGGTGGTTGTGAGTTCGGCGTTTCGCTTGTCTGATTTTGCCCGCCAACTAAATTACAAGAACCTTTCAGAAGGCCTGAATCAAAATCTAGAGAGTGGACCTCCCAAATGTGGGGGTAAAAAGAAGAGTCGATCCAACAGCAATGTATTTTGAAGGCGCATATTCCTACACACCCTACATACGAGCCGGCTCGCTCGAGGCGGAGTCGAGCCGTGGCTCCGAGCGAGGCCCACAATGCACTGCTGTGGCGCTGCAGGTGGCGCTGCCTACATTCATCCTGGAGCGGCGCTCGCTGCTCGAGATGTACGCAGACTTCTTCGCTCACCCCGACCTCTTCGTGAGGTCAGTGTTGAGTTGGGGGGTGGGGGCGACTCGCGTTATTTTCAAAACCTATGAACGCACGAGTGTGGATCTGCATGAAAGAGGATTACAAAGCTAAACATAATTACGTAGCACTTCTACATTATTATTTTAAATCCCATCTCTCTTTGTCCCGCATGGAAGTATTCTCCGTCATCTCTGCTGTCCCCATCTGTTGTGCCTCTTGTGCACTCCATTGGTCTTTCCTCTCACGCCTTTCTCTGCTACTCGGAATTACGTTTTTAAGTGGACCAGTGCATCCCTCGAAAGGCAGATTGAAAAAGCTTTTAGTGACATATTTTTGTTGCGAGAGATGGTGAGATATCTAATTGGGTGAGTGAAGAGAGCAACAGGCGAGAGAGATGTGTAGGCAAATGAGAGGTATACATACAAGATAGAGACAATATAAATTAACTGGCTTATGTTTACAGAATTAGCATTTGAGTTCAAGCTCCTATTTCTATGGGACCTTTTTGCAAGTATCAAAATATGAAAAATAAGAATAGGTTCGACCCTGTCTGGCAATATTATCAGAGCAAGTTTGTTTAAATTTTTTGTCACGTGTACGTGTGGTTAATGCAGACTTGATTCCTTTATAAAAGGTTTCTATTTGGTGTTTGACCATCTTAACACCTCCTGTTTTATAACCAGAAAGGGTAAAACCTATTCTTATTTTTCAAGCTCATTTTTGACGCATCCCGATAGTTTTCCTTAATCCGGGGTCCATTGAGCTGCTTGTGGAGCCCTGTGCCATTGCCTGGCTGGCTTGCGCCTCGCACCACCGCCGATTCGCCTTCAAGAAGATGCAAAATGCGTCGCTGCGGTCTCTCCTCCTGTGCACACTTGGGGATGCACCAAGGGACCGGATGGTTTCAAGGTGTCTTGGTGAACAGCGCGTGCTGTTCCTGAAGCTGGTATTGAACTCTCAATCTGATCTGTGCTGGGAGGGGGGGGGGGGGTGCAAGACGAGCTTCAGCAGTGCTCGGTGTAGATGCTTCTGGCTGTGGCTGTAATGCACGAGGTCGCGAGCCCCGAGACCGATGCGACTGCTGGGATCGTTTGCAAGGTTTGTGCAAGAGAATGCAAAAATACTTTCTTGAGGAGGCACGATGACGCCTGACGTCGTACAATAGTTAAATGCTTATTTCTAAAACTGAAATATGAACATTGAAACTGACAATGAGCCAGACCGACTTTGATCTCATCCACACCACGGACAACCACACCGCTGCAGGTCACATCTCGCGTCTCGTTCTGCCCCATCCCGCGTCTCGTTCTGCCCCATCCCGCGTCTCGTTCTCCCCCATCCCTCGCACCGCTCCACTCTGCAATTACCTCCCCATCGTCTCTGTCCCCATGTCCTGCAGCGGTGTAACGCGCGTGGGGCCAGGGGGTGCCATGACCCCCCCCCCCCCCCGGTGGCCAAAGCTACGAGTCGGGGGCACCTTGACAACCACCACGAGATTTGTTTTCAACCCTCTGAGCTGATAATGTCGTTACTACGCCACTGACCATCTTTTCCACAATCGTGCTCAAATGAAGAAGTGTTACTACGCTTATCCGCTCGCACCTTCAGCCGTGTGTTGCCAACTTGCTGGCTGCTTGCCAGTTTTCGTCAAAACCGCGCTCGTCAACCCGTTGGTGAAACTCCTCAACACCCTCCGCCCCCCCCCGACTGTGCCATTGCAGGATAGCGGAGGAGCCGGAGGCGCGGGGGCGCATGGTGGCCGTGGTCCGCTGGTTCCTGTCGGCGTTCCACGCGGGCCGCTGCGGCTCCATCGCCAAGAAGCCGTACAACCCGGTGCTGGGCGAGACGTTCCGCTGCTGCTGGGAGCTGCCGCGCTCGCCCGCTGGCAGCAGCAGCAGCGTGAGCTCGAGCACCCACCCCGTCACGCATGGCGGTCGCGCTGTCTTCCTGATTTTCTGTGGAACATTTGAGTCGACAGCTTAGATGACGTCGCTTGATGGTTCGGGAAAATTTGTTTTGATTCAACAAATGTGTCGTCACGCCAGGTTGCTATCAAGACACACTTTCCTGACGCTTCTCCCCCCCCCCTTCCTAAAGTGCCACTCTGCACAGCTGCTCTTCAAACTACTTTCTGTACTGCCACCGACCAAGCATAATAGGGAGATGTGAGGAGGTTGCATGTAGGGACACTGATGCAGTTCTTTTTATTTTGCTCACGATAAACTTTCTCGCTGATCAAAGCAACAGACGTTTGCATTGCGGTTGAGATGGCCAACATGTGCGAGAGCTACCCTGAGAGCATCTGCACCAGATAGCCGTGCATCTGTCAGAGCTCATCAAAGCCAACCGTGTGAGTGTCTGTGCCTCTCGCAGGCGCTGAAACATCATTAATGGGTGGCTTTGTTGCTGCAATAACTAGCGTGCCAAATATCAATGTGAATGTCATTCATTCAGAATGTCTCCAATGAGTCTCAACACTCCCCTCCAGGAGGATCCTGCACTGTCATGTTTGGCCGATACCTCTTGACGAGTACTATGATATTTTGTATCTTTGCGTGTGTGAATGTCTCTCCTACGCCTGGCCTCCCCGATGGAGTATTCTGAATATAATTTCACCGTTTTCATCGGTAGAATAATGCACGGTCTTTACAAAGAGCCCACGCTGCCCCCATATAACCTTTGAAAAATAACAATAAATTAATTATATATATTTATAAATCTCCATGTGATACTTGGAACGATGACACGCGCTCGTGTGAAGGTCTGCCACAAGCCAAGCACTCCTCGTTAATGGAACTGGGGAATATCGCAACGCAGGACACTTCTGAAAGAGTCGAGATACTGAGTTGACGCTTTCCCTTGTTTAAGATTCTGTATTGTCATCGGTATTAGGAGCCGCTTCCCCGCGGTATACTCCTGGTAACATCACGATGCATTGCGCTCAGTGCATTGTTGAATGACCTGGTTAAAACTGGCAGTCGTTTCACGTAAACATGATGTTGCCTTGAGTAATGACCTGGCGCTTGAACCTGAGATCTAACAGATGCAAGCTCGACAAGCTTGCCACATTAGGTTAAATAAAAGAGAAATGGAGTCTCGCAGAGACGGACTGCAATAGGCTTAATCTTCTGATAACATAGGCATGCAAATTGTTACAATTTCCTGCTTATTTTTGTTAAACAATATACACTGTAATACATAATTATACGAATTCGTGTAACAACTGGAATTACCCAGGGCGCAGCAGGAGGCAACCGGAAATTAGGGGCCTCGATCTTTGTGTGGATTCCAAGCCAAGATGTTTGATTTCATTAAATTTGCTTATCCAGAAAACGACTGCAGTGGAGCGTTGCGTCATTGACCCTGCAACCAGCCACGGGGTTCACGCTTCGACCCTTGTGGCCGCCCTGGTTAATACCGCGGGGGTACGAACCTTAATTATTACACGCCGTCTGCCTCACAGCAGACCTTATCGACCCCGTGACGTTATATATGTATAGTTATGACGTATCATCTATCATCATGATTGGGGCTAGGATTAGGGGTTCACACGTGCACCGTTTATTCGTCTGGAAGGGGGGGGAGCCATCTCTCTCGCCCAGTGCTATTGGGTTACTCGGCAGAGAGAGAGAGGGGGGCTCTCGCTCGTCACTCAGCGTCTCTGTCTGCGACGCGGGCTCAAGTCCCAACCACTTAAGCTAATCCGTGATGACGCTTCCAGCTAATTTTAAGTGTTTCTCCATTCACGTAAAAATCATCATTCCAGGTGGCAGAACTCGGCAGTAAATATTTACTCTGCGAGTCGGTGCAAGGTGTTGGCGACAGCAGCGTGAAGCCGGAGAGTCGTCGTTTGGCTGCGAAGTTGTGGGGGCGCTGTGAAGTGAATGGAACCCTCCGCTCGTGTCGCCTCCTGTGTGTGTGTGTCTCTGTGTGTGTGTGTGTCTGTGTGTGTGTGTATCTCTGTGTGTGTGTGTGGTAGTGTAGCGGTCAGCACACTGCGCTACGAACCTGGCTACCCGGGTTTGATTCCCGCTCACGGCCAACAACAACAAGTGGTGAAAATCTGAACCGGTACTGGGCCTCCCCTAAGTCTACTCGGCCTCAAATGAGTGCTGTAGTGTGTAAACATCGCCACTGGGGAGACAAAGGCGCCCGTGCGTGATGCTGACCACCCACCCCTCATATGCCGTGCCAGCCTTCACAGGTGCTACTCGCTAACAGCACTTGCCCCACCAGTCTAACGCTTCACGGGGAACCTTTGTCTTTGTTTGGTGCACAGCCCGTCGTCGTTCCGGACGGCCCCGTCCCCTGGGCCACACGTGACCAGGTGGCGTACGTCGCAGAGCAGGTGTCGCACCACCCGCCAAGTACGTGCCCCTCGCCTCCCGGCTCCAGCTCCCACCTCGCTCCCACCTCGCCCCACGCCTTCCGGCTCCAGCTCCCGCCTCGCTCCTCACCTCGCCTCCCGGCTCCAGCTCCCACCTCGCTCCCACCTCGCCTCCCGGCTCCAGCTCCCACCTCGCTCCCACCTCGCCCCGCGCCTCCCGGCTCCAGCTCCCACCTCGCTCCCACCTCGCCCCGCGCCTCCCGGCTCCAGCTCCCACCTCGCCCCGCGCCTCGTCCACCGGGGACCCTCCTGCTCGTATTCACTTCTCACGACGACACTTCCTCTCCCTTCTCCTCGCTTGGGATCACCTGACCATCGCCTCGCTTCCCATCTCCGCCTTTCCACTCGCATCCCACACGAGACGTGCCGCGGCTGCGGCTCGGGTCGGCGGTTCAGGTTCAGACGTCACTCGCCGCTGATGTCAGACATGGCCAGGTCGATCAAAATCTGGTCTCCAGATTGGGAGACCAGATTTCGCTGCACCCGGGCCTGGCCGTGGAGTGTGCGCGTGGAGAGGAACCCGCTGTGTGTCTCTCGCTGCCCCCTTGCAGTCTCCGCCTTCTACGCCGAGTGCTACAGCCGGAGGATTCAGTTCATGGCTCACATCTGGACCAAGTCCAAGTTTCTGGGGGTGTCCGTGGGAGTGCAGAACATTGGCCGAGGTGGGAGCCCCCCCCCCCGCACCATCACCGCAGATGCTTGCCCCCCTCCCCCCACGCAAAAAAACAAAGATCCCCCGTATAGCCTTTAACAGACTGTTGGGGCAAGTGCCGTTAGCGAGCACCTTTTGAAGGCCGGCACGGCACACGAGGGGGTGGGTGGCCAACACCACGCCCGGCCGCCTTTGTCTCCCTAGTGGCGATGTTTACACACCGCACTAGGTACTCATTTGTGGCTGAGTCGACCTAGGTGAGGCCCTGGACCGGTTCAGATAATCGGCACTGGTGTTGGCCGTGAGCGAGAATCGCGGTGTTCATGGTGCAGCACGCTAACCGCTACACTACCACTCCCCTACCACGCACATACACACGTACACACACGTACGTACACACAAACGTACACACAAACACGTACACACACCCATCCCAAGCACTTGGCCTTCTCCCACCCAGCATCCGCCTCGATCACAACTCCGGCACCTGCCCTGGCCCTCTGCAGGACACTCGCCACGAGGGGCACAATCCGCCGTTGGACGTCGTGCTCCCCGCGCCGCGTTGGTCTTGGGGGTTGCTTGGCTATACTTCACCGTGCGTCCCAGTGCGGGTGTCATTTTGGTTTTTGTTTAACCCGGCGTCGTTCGTACAAATTGCAGCTGACAATCGTAGAGGAACCGTTGACAAGCTGGAAGGCAGCGGCCGCGCGGTGAGACGGTACTACCAAAAAGTGTCCAAGCTCTAGTGCCATCTATATATTAAGATGTTTCCATTCTATGAATGAGTAGACATGTGGGAGGAAACCGGAGCATCCGGAGAGAAAACCCACGCATGCGAGGGAGCAACACTCAATCCCAAAAAGAAGGGACAGATTATATCAGTCCGCCGTTTGCTGTGCCGCCTTCGCCCACAGAAAGGGATTTTAGAAACATTTGATCCATCAACCCTCGCCTCCACAGTGCTGGGATTACAGGCATGCGTAGCCAACAACGATTGGTAATGAGGGTGCCAATGACTGGTTCAGATATTACTCGGGGCAGTGTGACAACCGCAGTGAATAAGAGGGAGGCTTCTCTCCTGCTCAGTTGGCCACGTGCAGCTCACCGGCACGCTGCAGCGGAGGGGAGATTGACTTTCAGAAGTTGGGCCGTCTGGGCCCTTTGTTTTTTTTCCACAAAATCAATAATGAACGCCAGGTGGTGCGGACAGACGGCTATGGAAAGGTTTCTCCCCCCACCCCACTCGGCAAAATCAATAATGCACGCAGGAGCGTCGCAGGCCGAGACGGGCACCGAGCACAGGATCTGACGCTGCAATGTTAATGAAGCCAAAGCATCCGAAACAAAATATTTGCAGCATGGGATAGCCCCGACAGGATGACAACAGATATACGTCATCACGTGGCCGGCATCTCGCCGTCAAAATTATAGTCTTTGCCATCTTCAGTCTCCTGGCCATGCTTGGGTTTCGGAGCTTGCTTGTTCATTTGGAAGAGCGAGAGGGAGACACGGTCGTTGGTGGTGGCGTCTCGGCATAGCTAGGTAAAGAGGCCGCATGTGGCTATGGATGTTGACCTGATTTCAGGCGCAGCCCCAGAAGGGGGGTGGGTTGGTGCAGTCTCACAAACCGCCTTCCTTTTTGAAGGTCCGTCATTGATGCCTTCTCGTCCACGAGATTCAAATGTCGGCGCACATGGCGATTTTTCCCTCCTCCCTTGGCGATTCAATCACCTGTCACGATTCCGTCGAGATGTGGAGCACCCAGCAGCCTCTAGTGGCTCTATTGGGGTCACATGATCCCATTGTTACACACACGATCTAAAAATAAATAAAAGATTCTCCCGCCCAGAATGTTACGCGCGTATCATGAGCGTGATAATTTATTTTACTCGACGAATGGTTGCATTGTTGCAGGCCGCGTGCTTATCTCAAAGATCCTACGGCACGTTTGATGATCGGCAGCACGATTTGTGTGTTGATTGATTTACGGGCAGTTCCTGCTGAAAATCTGTGGTCAAATGTCAGCATTAATTGAAATTCATGTCAATTTTTTAGCTGCACAATATTTGTGAGAACTGCATATATGTGCAGATTACATTGTTTACATACCTACTACCTTGGCATTTGGAATACCAGTTCATAACATTGCATTTTAGTTTAAGTGAATATTAAATAATGAAATGTGATTTTTTTTTTTTGTAAAGGTGTACAATGTGATTGCTTAAATCCGTGCGAAAATATATAGCCTCTTTTTCAAATAATTTAAACGTGCTGTGATCTGTGCATGGTCGCTCATGCAACAGCACCATACATGTGTGGTTCGTGTACATGGCAAGGCAACGATGCTTTATTGAAAGTTGCAAACAAGTGAAAGTAGGTCAACTCTTTATACAAACTAGGTCATGCATGTGTTCAATTGTAGTTTCTTTAAAAGCATGTGGGCGCACTGGCTGAGACGTCATCTTCATGTTCCCAAGGGCACTTCCCGTGACGTGCTGCACCTCCCCATGTAGCCCAGTAGCCACGCAGCTGACCTCTCTCGATGCGCGTCCGCTTCCACGATTGCTAAAGGTGCTTGCAGAGAACGTGGCATTTATTTTGCCCTCGCAACACCAACTTTTAGGTAATTTAATTGTGGCGGCTGTTTATTGTATTGGGGTTTTAAATATAACTGGTAATGACCCAGGTATATTTGTAAGACAATCGGTAGTCCTCAATGTTTAAAATATTTTTTTCTGCTGCCTGATTTGAATGGCGATTGCCCCAAAACGTCAGCTCACGCATCTATCGATTGAGGTCGCGTATGTATGGCAAATGCAATTAGGATTCTTCAAGTTCGGTTTTGTTTTCATAGAACATTCATGGGCATCCATTTGTGCTCGATGAAAATTTTTTAGCGATGGCGTGTATCATCTCCGCACCCTCTGAGTCGAACTGCAAAAAAAAAAAAATCGGCTTAAAATTACCATACTGCTTTTGTAATATTCATTTTATTTTCTGGAATTAAATATTCATCGTTCTTTGGATAAGATGCTTCAGATAGGAAGACACCTCAAACCTGTGCCCAGTGTCGATGAAGCGATACAAATCTCGTCACACAATCCCCCAACGTGTGCTTTAAGTTACAAGGTAAAAAAAAAGTGCGTCTTATAATCCGGAGGCTACGGTCAAGAAGAGTGGGCCAAGAACGAGCCGTGGCCACGCGCTGAGAGCTGCTGTCGTGTCGCAGGCTGCGTGTCTCTGCTCCGCCAGGAGGAGGACTACATCCTCACCTTCCCCAGCGGATACGGTCGGTACGTTGTGACGTCGATGCTCACGGGTACCACGTGGCCACCCTGGGGCGTGACGTGGATGTTGAGGCCCCACGTGGCACAAGTTGTAATGTCCGTGTGAAAGCCCATCAGTCGTCATCGTAATAAAACCTGTGGTACATGGCTTGTGGTTTACTTTGCTTGTATTTTTCTTGAGCCCAGCTTTGCGACCTTCTGGAATTTCCTAGAGCATTGATTGTTGTAATTACTATCAGCAAATCTGAGATTGTCTTGTTTACCGCATGTGTTCATGCGTAGCATCACAAAACATGTCCTTGTTCATGCAGGCACACAACCCTATGTCGGTGGACCATTCACAACCTCTGGACCACTCGGGTATCTCTATCACGTGCTAGTAAAGCGACCACATTTCTGGGAGTCACGTAGGTAAAAAAAAAAATAGCTACAGTGATTTTACTGGAGCAGTTACACCTGATGACGGAGGCTTGTGTTGCTTCCAAAACGTCGTGATTGAATTTAGTTATTTTTATTCATTATTTTTTTTACCTACGTGACTTTACCGAAAAAATCTAAGAGTATAAATCCTTGCAGTCACGAAAGCTTCAAATCTAGAATCCCAAATTCTAGCCGATGCTTTGGGACTTCTCCTGAGAACAGGACGTTGTCAAGGCGAGGCTGTTCCGGCCAAAGCAGGATTCTTGGTTGCGTTACTTAAGTGGCGGCCGATTTCTGGGAGGCTCAACCGTGTTGGGTGTGTGGGTGCGCGTTCCCAGGTCCATCCTGACGGTGCCGTGGGTGGAGCTGGGGGGCGAGTGCTCCGTGCGCTGTGCGCGCTCGGGCTTCCAGGCCAGCGTCACCTTCCACACGAAGCCCTTCTACGGGGGCCGGCGTCACCGCGTGACCGCCGACATCTAGTGAGTGGCACGTGGCCTCGCGTCTGCGTGCGGAAGGGTTCACGTGGCAGGAAAAGTGGCCGTGTCGCCCTTAAGCCCTTGGCCCAAAAATTGCTTTTTAGTGGCACCCAGGGTGGCAAAATCTCCTAAAGACATTAGAAATAAAATAATTACACAGATTACAAATGTTTATGCGAGCAAAGGCACCGCGCTAGCTTTTTTTTAAATGGAAAAAGAGGTACTTTAACAATGTATAGTTTATCTTAGTGATGCACCGTGTCAGCTATTATCCATTGGGGTTGTTTCACCATACTGCACCGCACTTGGAATTCGGATCGGTGATGGGGAGAGCGAGAGAGAGGAGGGGTCCAGGACAGCTTCAGATGTAGTATTATGGTAGCCACGGCCCGGAATCCAATTTAGGTCACTGTAACCCCCCCCCCCCCCCCCCCCCACTGTATTTGGGCCATTCAGAAAATTGCGGCGTGAGTAGAGTGCGGACTGGGTCCGTTTCTGTGTGGAATCGGCCGCACATTAATAGAAAATTGTGGAACAAGTCTGGTTTTATGTGAAAAGGCCCCTTTATTCTTCAAAAAAGTGGGAGAATGTTCCACGAAATAGCTACAGAGATCAGGCCTCTCATCTCACGACGTGATGCACACAGAATTCTGAAAGCAACGTAAAGCAATAAATGGGATCTAACATTGCATGGCACTGTATATATGATTAAGGCTGAATGTACACATCTTGAACGAAGAGCAGATTACATTGTAATGGGTTCGCTTAAGCGTAAACTGGAAATCTAAGCGAACCGTCACTTAGTGCAGGCAGCGACGCGTGGTCCACACGGAGCGGTGACGGCAACGCTCGTCTCATTAAATACCCAAAACGCCCCCCCCCCCCTCGTTGATGATGAAGACATCAAAACATGTTCACCAAAAATTGGTTCAAATTTAAATTCTCCCACACGGGCATCAATCCCTCTGGACGTAGTGCATAGAAGCCACCTTTGGCGCGGTTCACATTCATCAAAAAAGCCCCTCTATGCAGCTTCCTAATGACATGATGAATTAGGGTAAGTTATTGTCTGTTCTCCTCTGCATAATTAGTCCTCGATAATGCCTCGTCCTATGTGGGTTAAATGCATTTCTACGCTTTACTACCCTCGTACATTACATTCTAGTTATTTTAATGATGTTAATGGTCAGAACACTTAGTATTATGTTTCACATTTAATACTCTTTGTCCAGGCCATGTTGGAAAATGTGGAACTTATTGGTAGCTTTAAAAAACACTGTTCAAATTATGTTTCTGCTCCGTTATCTGGATTTGTTCATAATCGCAGCGCTCGGGTTACACGGAGCGTTGCTATGGGGCTGTTGTACGGGCAGGGGGTACCCCCCCCCCCCCATGCCGTGTACAGTTCAGTGAAGACGAATGCTCCTGTAGCCGTGTCGTGGCCTCGTGCTGTGTGCACGGACCGCCGCGTGTAGACGCAGCAGTGCAAGTGCCGCGTCGATGTTGACGCCGCGTCTTGGGACGACTTTCACAGGGCACGTCGCTCTTACACCGCGGATTTAATATCAGCTAGCACATTCCGGCAATTACTGTTTGTGCAGGCCACGTCCATCTCGCCTTCATGTGCTGTTCCTGTCCCTAGGATCACAGGGATTATTACGGAGAGACAATACATTGTTACTCCGGTCGCAGTGCCTCTTACCTGATAATCCCCACTCCAAGCCAGCCTGGCACAGTTCTGGAAAATATCGAATGAGAATTTACACCAAGCTCGCTCGCAACGCTCGCGGCTCCCTCTGTGTCCCACGCCCAGCACAAGCGGCCCTCCAACGTGAGCGCATGAGAATGCAGAAGCGCTTCGATGATTAATTTGGTCTTTTCTAGGCGTGACCTCGCAAAGACACGGGTGAGATGGTAATCCAGACCGGCAGTCACTTTTTTAAAATCGTTTTACATATTGCAAAAACCCCCTGAAATCAAAATCGCCTGTGAGCATATCGGTGTGATTGTATTTCCAAGTCCATTTGGGGTTAGTATGCATGTGATTATTGTGCAGGGAGTGGAGGTGCAGGAGTGTCGGCTCAAGAATCAATATTAATCAATGAATGAATAGTTCCATGCCGACTGGGCGGGCTTACACGAGTGACCCAAGGCCTGCTTTGGCTGCGGTGGTCATGATGAAAGCTACAAAACAGCCTCTGAGACTCTACCCAGGTCGTGACGCCAAGTTAGGGTATCGTGGTGGTGAGATGTTAACTACCTCACCTGGTATACAGGCGGTTGTGGATTTAATCCGGACGCTGACGCCAGTATATTTGGAGTTTGCATGGTCTCCTCGTGGTTGCGTGGATTTTTCTCCAGGTCCTCCGGAGTTTCTCTTCCACATTTAGAATCAACATCACGCGTTTAGAGAATTCGGCCGCTATAAATTTCCCCGCAATAAGCCACTTCGTTGAGCTATCATTTGTGGCCAGGTCACTTCTGAAACAGAGGTATACAGCTCCGTGGAACTTACCTGGTAAAATAAAACAGTTTGGTTTTAGAAACATTTAAGTCCTGTGCCGTGTCACGTACTTGGTTTGAGACGCCGCCGCCGCTGCTGCTACTGCTGTTGTTGTTGTGTGCAGTGAACCCAAGGAGAAGAAGCCCTTCTGCTCGATAGAAGGGGAGTGGAACGGGGTGCTGTTCACGAAAGAGACAAACGTGGTACGTTCACGCGGTTCACCTGTGTACATCCCACTGTCACGTGAACGAGCATGTAACTGTCGCCATCGGACACCATAATACATCATTAATGCATGCCTTGGCACTCGGCCTTTGTTTTTATCGATAAGCATACAAAAGTATTTTACATCTAAGCTTTTATTATTACACGTGGCCTACACGTATAATGTGATGTTTATTTGCAACCGTCAGCAGGGAGAGCTATGTCACGCCCAATATTGCATGAAACTACCGCGTGTAAGTACATCCATTGCTTATCGAAGAGAGTCTCGCCAAGTCTCAAGACTCGTTTTCACGACAATTGGCTCGGTTGTGACAAGTGTTTGCACTTAGAGAAGCCTTCATGCTGACCGAGGAGGCTCCTGCTTGTGGCCAGATGGCGGCGTGCCAATACATTGGGAGGAGCGTGATGAATACGTGTGTAAGAAAACCGCATCGATCCATGAGACATTTTGAGGGGCTCCAATGCCATGAGCTGGCAATTTTACATCCAGTTTAAAATGAGCGTTTTCCCCTTCCGACGTCCCACGTTCACGATAGAAATACTTTGGAATAATAAATAAATGGCAGCTGCTTTAACATCGATGCCGTACAAAAGCATCGCAGCAAGGTGGATGTTTTCTTACTGTTATCGCTGGAGTCATTTTCGTTATTGCTGCATTTCATATTGGTGTGGCGGGTCAGTGGCGCAGTGGTTAGCGCACCGCACTGTGAACCTGCAAATGAGTTCGACTCCTGCCTGTGGCTAACATCAGTGGCGAGTGACTTCTGAAGCGTTAATTGGCTCCTCCATCACTAAGCCTGCACCGACCAGCATGGTGAAGTATGGTCAAACAAACCCATACAACCTGCACAGCGTGGAGAGGCTGTCATCCGGCAGTGGATTGACCAAGGCTCTAAATTATGGCAACAGTTATTCATATTTGACACGGTGCCTGTGAAACTATTTATGCAATGTTATTGATTTGTGCAAGCACCAATAATTATATTTTCACCACAACGGTTTAAATTATGCACGGTTACTTAAAAATAACTCCGTGTAACGCGCACAGCATTTGCTCACTCTAGAAGAGAGACCGACTTAATTTGAAAACAAATTATTTTAAAATGACGTTCCTTCCCGCTTGATACACGAATCCTGACGCCACTGTGGTTTGCGTTGACGCGACACACAGGCAGCGACTCCCCGCCACGCCGTAACAAGTCTCTTCCCCCAGGCGCTGTCCAGATGCTGATGCTAGGTGCAGTCCTGTTCGAAGGTGATAATGATGTCAAGTTATATATAGCGTCGGTCATGTGGATGTTACATTGTGATGGACGCAACTCCGTCAGCCGCAGCCTTTCCCCAACTCGTGTCTCCCGAGATGGAATTCGAGGCCCATCCATGATGTTTAATTATTTGGAGGAGGAGAAAGTGCGTCTCACGAGTTGATGTTGACCACAGATACATCGGAGGCATGCGGTGCCTCATATTTACATGCACCGATTTCGAGCATTACCATCGTTTTGAGGAGACTAAAGAAAAATACAGCCCTTGATTCATCGACTGCTGGAAGGCGGCCCTCCATGCCTTCCGATTACAGGGGTTGTTTGATCATACTTCACCACGCTGGTCAGTGAGAGTTGGTGAATTGGGACGATCCAGCAGGTTCATGTATCACACGGTACTGGTGTTAGCCACGGCCAGAAAATTAAACTCGGGTGATCGGGTTCGTAGTGCAGTGTACGCTAACCACTGCGCCTCTGCGCCTCCCAAATACAGCATTTACAATCATGCAAATGTGGGGTATGGTTTGAGAACGTCCGTCACAAACTGGGCGAACAAGCGGCATCCTTGCCGGGCAGCGCGCCCCGCGACGCGGAGCGGTGGCCGGGGTCGTTTAAGGCCTCGGCGGCGATGTAAATCTAAAACAAGTGCTCTCGTTAATTGTCCCCTGGGCCCGCCCAGCCCCACGGCGGCGGCGCGCTCTTCATGGACACGCGGAGCCTCCCGACGACGAAGAAGAAAGTGCGCCGGGTGGAGGAGCAGCAGGGGAACGAATCGCGACGGTAACGCCGTGCAAGGGGCGGACGCCGCCGCGGCTGTGGCGTCGCGGCTAGCATGCCCCCCCCCCCCCCCCCCGTGCAATGACGTTGAGGCTTTTTAGCGGTTTCGGCTGAATAATTATTATTGGCCTTGATTAGCCTCCCGGGAAATGTCGGTGTTTAGTCACCGATTTTGCAGAGGCTCACAAAAAATTAAAATTTGGATACCTCTCACATTTCACCGTAACTATACCCATTTTATTTTCTCTCTCGTTTAAAATGAGCCTGGGTCGAGACGCAGCATTGCCAGAAGTCTCGGCGTGCACGAGCAGGTGGCATTGCAGCGATACGGGCTGTGAACAAGACGGTTGCACTGAACTCGGTACACCAGCGGTAAAGCGCGCGTGGCAGAGGCCCCGGTGCAACGAGTGAAATGGGGTCATCACTGTCCAATATCCCCCCCCCTCCCAGTGCAGTTGCACCGCCGACGTACTCGATGGTTCTGCCACTGGGATTCGGCAGAATAGACGGCGGCAGCACACGTGCATGGGTTCAGAGCGATCCTTGCCTTGGTTCTCAGGGTAGTGTTCTACAAGCGAGAATACTCGAGCATCGCGGCTGGAGCAAAACGCAACTTGCAATTTGAAATAACACGAACTGGAAGGTTAAAACGGAAACAATAATTAATAATTTAAATGAATCTCAGCCCTGGATCGTGTAAAATGCATGTAATCGTTGGGGGGGGGGGGGGGTGTGAATCAATACAATCTGAGGACGTTGTTAAATAATTCATTTTTAATTGACTTCAATGGAAAATTTTTTAGAAACCAAAAAATGAAATAACAATTAACGCGATTCTCTGGTATCCCTGTTGGCATTTGGAGGTTTGGAGGCTCCATTTGCCACCACGTAACATCTGGCACGGCGGTCACGGATGGATCTCTGTGGAGGTCACACCCCGTAGGTCACACCTCGTATAGGTCTGCCTGTGCACGTGCCCCGTGAGCCCCTCCCAGTCGCCCACTCCCACACTTTCAGCCTCGCCACCAGCTTCCTTTGCCGCCCCCCCCCCCCCCCCCCCCCCGAATTTTCACAGCCAGATGACGGTAGCCAGAACTGCATCATCCGCTGAGAATTAACGCCGCTATTAAAGGAGTAATTTAATTATTATTGTTAATCTTTTTAAAGCAATCTGAGGTTTTTTTGCGGCGCTGGTATGATGCCTATCGGAGATCGGAAGCCACGGCCCTTCCTCCTCTTGCATCAGCTGTGTGGTGGCCTCCAGGTCCTCGTATATCCGGCGCTATTAGAGGCCTGCGCTTGTCTCACAATTTGCTGCCGTAGAGGCTCACACCGTTGGATAGAGGGGCCCTGTGACTTATGCCCTTTGATGCCACTCAGACTTGCGGTTGCCAACGGTCCTGGTTTTCCCAGCATTGTCCTCTTGTCGAGATGGCCCATCCAGAGAAACAGTTTCTGAGGACATTAAAAGTCCTGGTTTGTATCACAGCTGCATAAGAACGAACCACGCAGGTGATGCGTTTTACATGTAGTAGTTCTAACCCTTTGCCGGGATTGAGATTCTTCCAATGATACGTCCCAATTATTTCTACATTAGGGAGGTGGCAACCCTACTGACCACCCAGGGTAGCGAAAGCTAATAATAACGATAGAACCATTTTATCTCTAGGTCACAAATGTGTGAAAGCAAGGTCACTCCTCTGGTAGCCTTTAATTAATGAGACGTGTTTTTTTTAAAGAAGGATAACCAGAGTATTACAGAAAACCATTTTGGGTGGGAAAAACCCCCCATAACAAATGTGAATATTTTAATATTCCGTGGCTGTTTCTAAAGGAGTGTGTCGTCTATAAAACGGATGGTAAATATGGCGCCAAGCTTTCTACCCATGGTGGACACTGCCCGCCGTGGCCACTGGGAGCATTTGCCACCCCGGGTGATAGCGCCCACAACCGTCTCGTGTCTCCACCGAGCTGCACTGCGAGTGCGCGTGCTGGGGGCAGCCGCCACGTGCTGGGGGCAGCCGCCACGTGCTGGGGGCAGCCGCCACGTGCTGGGGGCAGCCGCCACGTGCTGGGGGCAGCCGCCACGTGCTGGGGGCAGCCGCCACGTGCTGGCACGGCTGCCACGTGGGAGTGGAGCAGTGGGAGGGCGCCACTGCGTGCGCGTGGCACCACGGCAGGTCCCAGCTGACGTGCGATGGAGTCCTCGTGGCGTTCGTGGTGCCGCCTACCAACGCACGCAGAGACTTTTTGGCAATGCCTCGTTTCTCAACACGGCTTCATAAACAAACATCAGCGAGAGGGACCTACGTTATTATTTATCATGTATTAAGTGTGTTAACAAGCTGCCTGCAGCAAGTTGCGAGCCTCTGCAAAGTCAATAGCTAAAGGCTAACATTTGCTGGAAGGAACATTTTCTTCCTGTAAGATTTCAAGCAAAAAGGTATCAAGTGAATCATCATTGAATACTGCACAGAATGGAAGGAGACTGACATTTAACGAGCGAAAAACTGTTATGAGATAACATTATGGTTGTACAGCGCATGTGTTTAAAAAAACATGACGGATACAAAAAATAACCAAAGTTTATAAAACTATTCAAATATAATCAAATTTAGAGATGCGGGAAAAAAATAAACAGCTCGTTTCACGTCAAACAAAGGGGTGGGACACGTAGTGCGGCGGTAGCGCATTCGCAGATTGCTTTAGTCGATTGCGGTTGAAATCCGACAGGCCACCCCGGTTAATACTGCGCAGTGTATTACCAGTACAAGACGTTAGCACAATGCTTGAAGATCCCCAGACGTCGCCTGCCAGAGCAGGCCACTGTAAGCCAAATGGGCCAAATTTCCCAAATTCAAATTACCCAGCTTACACACAGCAGTAGTAACCGTTGCCTCCTGCTGGTAGAGTCATGCCCACTCGCAGGCCATGTGCCGAGTCACCTTGTGCCACAGGGACAAGTTGCCACTCGGGTTGACCTTCAAAACATTTGCGGTGAGATGCGCTTCACTTAAATCGCGCGTACAGCGGTCGGTCGCCCCGGTGTGAAGGGCGTCCCATAAATAACAAATGGTCAGCATGATCATTATCATCATCAACCAGCTGTTCCTCTCTTCCGCCTTGCACACCCACCTCCCCACGGGTCCCCCCCCCCCCCCCCGTGCCGGCTCGTGGCCAGGCTGTGGAGGGAGGTGACGCGGAGCCTGCGGGCGCGCGACCTGGAGGCGGCCACGCAGGCCAAGCACCGCGTGGAGGAGCGGCAGCGAGCAGAGGCGCGCGAGCGAGCGGCGAGCGGCGCCCCCTGGGAGACGCGGGTACGGCAAACCACCCCACCAGCCCCCACCCCACCGGCCACCAGCCCCCACCTCACCGGCCCCCCTCGCCCTATCACGCACGCATGGCATGAGGACAAAGATCCCCTTCTCCCACGTAGTCTGTGCATGCTGTTGGGGCAAGTTGCTTTTCACGAGCACCCAATGTTAGCCCGTAGCCTGGAATCGAACCGAGATGGCCTGGTTCGTAGCCCCGCGCACCAACTTCCTGCGCTAAATGCCGATGGAACAAAGACAAAGATCGCCCATGTAGCATACATCGACTGTTGGCGCAAGTGCTGTTGGAATCCGATGACTTGGTCCGTAGCCCAATGCACCAACCGTTGTGCTACTGCTCCCCATGCTCGTAAAACAAAAACCACACAAAGATCACCTGTTGAGTCCGCATAGAATGTTGGGACAGGTACGTTTATCGAGCACCTAAAGCCAGCAATATCGCATGGTCAGTGCCACGCCTGGCTGCCTTTGTCTTCCCATCATTGAGGTGTTCACACCGCATCAGGTATTAATTTAAGAGCTAGTTGACCTATGGCATTATCCGTTCAGATATTTGCCACCTGATGTTAGCAGTGGCTGAGAATTGAACTCTGGTCATTGGGTTCGTAGCACAATGTAGAAAACAGGGCACCACTTCCACAGGCTCGCCTAGATACACACGCAAAAGTGGCCACAGGTCAACGCACGTACATAGACATGGTAACATATGCGCTTACACACGTAGATACATTCACGTACACAAAAATAAAAAACGCGTGCTACACGTACCTATGAACACCCGCAAAGAACGGCAAGCACGCGTGTACATTTACACGCAAATTAACGCGCACACGATGAAGCATGCACACACACACACGTGACATGACCAATGCAACTTTGCCTGCCGAAAAAAAACGCCACTGAGATTCTTCCGGTTCTATTTTCTTGGCGCTTCTCATGCAAAACCAATCCAGATAACCGCAGGATGAATTGTATTCAGGCCAACCCGAGTGTGTGAGGCCAGCACAGACCTTCTTAATCAGAGGGGCCACATTCCCGTCGCACCGATGACGAACTCGCCCAGAGCGAGCGCGAGGAGGGTCCTGCGGTGGGCCCTGCAAGCATCGAGTGGCCCTTTGGCCCACCCGAGTTCTCCCCGTAGTGGCGCGTGTCACTGCCACTGGTAGGTCTGCCCCCCACATTCTAGCTCTACTGGAGCCAGGCCAAGCACCACCGTGACCCAGAGCTGCTTGTGGAGTGGACTTGGCTGGGTAGATTCCTTGCCACGTTTTACAAACAGCCGCGAGATGCCACAGCAATTCTGAAATTCATGGGATGAAAACGTTACTTTACTTTAATTCTTATATTTCAGGAATATCACTAGATACCTAGTTTGATTTTCAGTAGGGTTGGTGATGGGACAAATAAACTGATAGTCAAATTGGTCAATTTGCCTCCCTAAACAATGATAAATCAGCCACGCATGAACTACAATTTCCAAAAATGGGAAACTCAGGATTTTTCTACAAAAGCAGCGATTCCAACAAATTGGAATAATAAAACTAAACAAAAAAATCCGTAATAGCTGCACGAATTGAACCCCTGGTCTATGATGGGAGTAGAAAACAGGCACACATCTGCGTTATAAATATAACATGAGTGATACATTAACCGATAAATCCATTCATCCGTTGTTGGAAAGCAATATTCATTTTTTCAGGGTCAGCTGCTGCGACTCGCAACGTTTTGCTGCATTTACAATCCCTGCTTAAGTGTGCTGTCAAAATACAAATGGTGATCGTATCTCAGAACAGCGTATCTCTTGCCGGCCTCTCATCTCATGGTGGCGTGCAGAGGGGCCGAAGGCTTCTGTATTGCTTGCTGCAAGTGTCTGTTGCAAAAATGTTTGTCTGCAAGCGCAATGGTTTGTATCCAAATGTTACGAGGCCTTCGTCACATCTCTAGGACTTAATTCATCTGTAGAAGGCTTCTTATGGAACACTCGTACCAGAGTGCACAAGTGGAGGTGCTTCCGCTAACAGTGACCCGAGCAAGCAATTGCAGGGCTGCACCTTTAAATTGTATATGCTGGCTATTTAATTGTTTAAGGTGGCGACATCGATTTGATGATGCACACTCAACAGTATAGTTACGGACACGTTTTGTCGAGGTCACGTCGTGTTCGATGTCACGCGTGGGACTTGTTCCGTCCCGTCTCCCTGGCAGCTCTTCCAGAAGCACGGGGAGCACTGGGAGTACGCGAGCCCCCTCGCCAAGCGCCTGGAGGCCACGGGGCAGCCGTGACCTCGCGGGGTCCCTGCACGGCCCTGGGGGAGGGGGCGGCGGCGGTGACGGCCCGACACCGGGTAGCTCAACGCGTGGGCGAGGCGGCGCACTCCGTCAACCTTCCTCTGGTGCTCGTTTCCTGTGGGCCCTTCCCCCGCGTTAACGTTGGGCCTGTCACTCGGGTTGACACCCGCGAGGTACACGACAAAAACCACCAGGGCATATCAATGGGAAGGAGATGTCACAGTGCCGGAGGAGGGGAGAACTCCGTGTGAGTGCGGCGTCTTGACGACTGGTGCGTTATTCCACAACTGGCAAAAACTGGAACTTTTTTCGTCCGAGCGAAGACTCGCGTATTTCCCAGGTTGGCTACCTCAAAAAGAAGACAATCCTGGGATCGAGGTAGCCGTCCTGGGAAAAACCCAGGGATGGGTGGCAACCCTATTCGTTCCAGCGTTGAGAGGCTCCGAGGCACCGGGTAGGAGTCGTCGCTCGATCCGAGGGACCAGGAACCAGGCACCGCCTCTCGCGGCTCCCTCGCTCCGGCCGTGGCTGAAAGTGCTGCCGGCGCAGCCTCGCCACGCCGTGTGGAGACCACCGGCGGTGGAGCAGATGCGGCTGCCACCTCGGGGACGGTTGTGATTTACGAGCCGCTCCCTTCCTCGCTTGGTCGCTCTCCTCGCGCCGCCAAACCTCGCGGGGAAAGTGACCGTTGGCGGAGACGGGGCCGCAAGGGCGTCTCACCCCTCCGCCCGCCCGCCCACCCGCCCCCCACACGGCACCCCCAGCCGGCACGCGTGTTTGCCGTGGTCTTTGCTCCCGCGTCAAATCGCCAGCCCTCCTCGCGACGCCGGCTGCACGTCCCCACGGCTGGGCCTAAGGTCGAGTTCAGTAGTCGTCAACTCAGGTTACTTGTGGCTCCACAACGGTCGAGCAATTTCACATCGACAAATCTTCACTCGCGTCCAGGAGACATGGAAAAGTCTTGCCGGGTGTGATGCCACCGATTTATGCATCACATAGAATAACCAATAAGTCACGTCGAATTGTGAGACTCCCAACCTAGGAGATAACAGGATCGCAAGTGGGTTGTGAACCCATCATCTGTGCGAGTCTCTTAAGCAAGTGCAATCTCTACAGTCACATTCATTCCACACGAGACGCTGCTGTGAATGGGATTGACCGAGCAAGTCAGATGGCAAAATAAAACAAGTCATCCGCTGCTCATGTGCAGTTGCGCAAGGGTGCCTAAGTCTTCGATCCCGTGATGAGAATGCAATCTCGCCGCAAAGACTGGGACAACGTTAGTGCACGTGAAGAACAGGGTCATTCCCCAGCCACTACACAATGGTTACACAATATCGCACTGACATAGCTTTGAGAATTACTAGAATTGTTTACTTGACAAATGTATTAAATACATTATTTGGTGACGCAATAATAGACCCTCGTCTGTATGTAAAAAAAAAAGTCATTCCTGCTCTATTTAGTGTGTAAGTTGTATGCGGTCTCAAAATACTTGCAGAACTGACGAGATGATCAAACACGGGCAGAGCGAGCCCACGAGTAGCACAGTGGTAGAGCAAGCGGCTCACAAATGGGGAGAGGTTCCGAGTTCAACTCCTGGCTGGGGGTTGTGGCTCAAGCCATCATCCCCTTAGGGTCACGAAAATGAGTCCCCCAGTGTTGTGGTAAAGCTACATCTTAGACTGGTTACTGCGTATCGAGGTGTACGTGGGAGAATCGATGGACTCCGTAATGAGTCGACAAAACCCTTGAAGCCACCAGAGGCGCTAAAACCACCACAGTGTTTTGAGAAGAATGGATTTTGGCGACCGGAGAATTGAAAACGCTGAAATAGCGAGTGCCGGGAATCGTTTCGGGCTTGCCAATCGGCACAAAGTGTTGGCAATAATCCAAGGAGAGTGGCCCCGTGTGTGCGCTGCGCGGGAGACGGGGAGAGGTGCAGAGGAGCCCTCGTAACGCCGCTGCACTCGGGTTGCCACCTCCGAGAAACAAACAAATCCGGGACGCGTCGTGCCGAGAAACGTCATCTCGCCAGTCCAGAAGAGAGGACCGCATGCAAATGCCTTGCCTTGAGGAGTGGTGAAATGTTGCACAGGCAACAAACTGGGAATTGTTGTAGGTCCTGGCAAGACGTCGTAGACGGATGTTTTCAGGGCCGTTACTTCAAATAAGTAAAGACTTCTGGGAAAACTACGGCGGGCGGCAACTCCACCCACCACACGAGCAACTTCAGGCCCAGGGGCCCAACGCAGTCCACGTTCCCGTGTTGGAGATTCACCACATGCACGGGTGCAGGCCATTTGTTCAGTCCACTGCTGGACGAGGGCCTTCTCGCACCGTGCAGAGAGCGCCAATTGACCACACTTCACCACTGTGGTCAGCCCGAGCTGGTGCGGGGAACATTGCATCGGGGTTTTCTGTGCTGCCCCCTGCTGCCCACGCGCGTGCGCGGGTCTGATGGTGGTGGAGGGCATCCGTGGAAGGGCCCTCCCGGCCACTGTTCTTCACCAATTCCCAGAGGGAGGAGGGGGGGCATATTCGCCGATAAGACATCGGTGTGCGATGGCCACCGCACATTTGAAACCATTGGGGTTTGACGGCACGATGGAGCGTTTCACTTTGTGTGTTGTCGGGGGCCGCACACGAGCGAGGGGCCGCACTGAAGGTCACCGTTGGCCCCGCGGGCCTTGCGATGAGGACCACTGCCCCAGGCTCTACCCTGCGTGGCTACCAAGGGCCGGACGATTAAGTCCCATGGCAATAGAACTCGCACGCGGGTATTGGGCAAAGCTAGCTGGACACACAGGGTCACTGCACCTTCCCCTGGTGGTTGGCGTTAGGGTGTGTAATGTAATCTAAACTCAAAATGCTATTCCGATTAAAGTTGTCAATCATTGTCTATCACCTGCCATGACTCTTTCCCACGGGCCTGCGATGGATTACTCCACGGAGTGTTCCACCGCAGGAGCGTGGGAACTTGTAACGGTTTGGCGAAGCCTTCATCCAGCAGCGGCTCGACCAGGGCCGATGTTGATGCGATGGAAACTCAAAATGCCGACACGTTTGGCACGATTTCAAGCACGAGAAAAGCCTACACACAACACCTGTGCCACTTCAGCGGTGCAGTGATGGCTGTGGGCACAATCGGAGTGAACAAATGAGGTGCGCGGACGCACGCGAGGGCTTTGATACGCGAGTTGTGTGGAGTCCAGTGGCCCGAGGCTAAGCCGTGTTGACACGAATACTCGCCCGCCCCGAGGACTGTCTGTAGGCGATGCTACAGTCACACGGCGAATGTTTTATGCTGTAACAATGTGTTTGTAAGGCGCTATATTAATATTACACGTATTCTAATTAAGCACTTACATTTTACACGCCGTGTATCACTCGTCCCTTAGCCAATCCATTTAATTACTTATTGCGGTGTTCATGGGAACTAACAATTGACGACTATACTGCCTGGAGTAAGGCAACTATAGGATGGCATTCTTACTCCATTCGGAGTTAGGGTTGGGGTCAGAAATGTGGTCAGGGTTGTGATTCAACATCACTGCTCCACTAGACGGCAGACAGAGCCCATTCGCAGATAGTTTGTCAAATGTTGTGAATAGTCAAATATTCCATCACGGTTTTTTCTTCAGGAGTTATAATTGCATACCGGTCGCCTGTTTTTGAAAAGTGATTTTTTTTCCTTTTCATTAAAATTGTGTTACATGCTTGAGCTGTGTGTTTGTGTGTGGCTCAATCCGGCACGGGTCGGTGGTGTGTGGAGCAGGGTTGGTAGCAGCACCGCATTTCACTTCCACAGAGGCCCATGGGACTCGGCAGCAGCCCACATCATCGTTTACACGTTTGGGGTATTCATCACAAAGTGGGAACGTGATCACTGCAGGAAACAGAGGCTCACGTTACAAAACGCCTCGGCCTTTCAAGGGGACGACCCTGGAAGAGATGCCATAAAACTCCTGCCAACATCTCCAAGTCCTCTCTCAAAGTCATCAATTTTTCAATTCATTTCATCTTCATTTCTGGTGGGGCAGGCAGGGGGTGCAAGTCTGCTTACTCAGCTGCGTCCAGTGGTTCATTCCCTGCAACTCTGTTACACCATCCAAAACGCTCTCGTCACTTTAAACTTAAAATAAATGAAAAACACGTGTAGCATTAATCATCATCTGCCTTGCGATATGGGCATTGGAGGCGTTTATCCTATAAACGCATCTAAATACGTGCGGCGAATGCAATAGATTCTACAAGTTATACACGCGCGCACCAATATATTCATGAAAATATGTTGCAGTACAACACTTGCAAAATCCCGACAATGGTGTCCACAGGGCCCAGTGGCGCAGTGCATCACCTCCACGGCGACTCGGCGGGGGGGGGGGGGGTACTCGGCCCATCATCCCTCTTTCCGGAGGTCGATAAGCAGTACCACTTTATCGAGGAAGTCAACAGCGGTTGTGTTATGGAGAGACTTGCGCCCCCCCCCCCCCCAATGAAACATGTGGAATGTTCACCACTGGAAATGTAGTTACCTAATGCAAAAATCAATGTTTAGACATAAATTTAATTGGAACGTGTCTTTGTAAATGAAAAAGCATGCGCATAAATGTTGTCCTATTTTATCCACGCACGGTATTTCTCATGGATAATTGAAACAGCCAAATGGAGCGCGTCTAGACAGTGTGTGGCGGGGTTCGCCACACTCGTGAGGCAGAGACGAGGGCACTGCCACGCGGAGGCCGTGGCTGGGGACAATGTAGGTTGCAGGAGTCTCCAGCTACGCCAAGTTTTCACACGGAATCCATCAGTTGGCTAATAACGAAGACAAGACGGAAACGCCACACTGGGGCTCCCCAAAGCGAAACAAACGACGCTGCTCAACGCTGCGTGTCCGCTGGCGCGACAAAGATGGGACGCAATAGGCCTCAACAACGACCTCGGTTGTGTTCGATGGACAAGTCGGAGCTTAACGCAACGAATGTACAACATCGCAGGTCTGCGTTTCGCTACGAGGGCGGGCAGGGTAGCTCGGTGCTCGTGTAATGACAGTAAGAGTCAACCGACGGTGTGAGGGGACTAGTGGCTTCGGGGGGTAATGACAGGGGAGTCAGCCTGCAGTACGAATGGACGGGTGGCTCCGGGGATGATCGAGAATAGGAGGGTGGCCAGGTGACGGAAGAGGAGTCAGCTGGTCGAGCGAGCGCCGAGAACCAGCGAGAAGGTTCGGGGATGGGGGCGTGGCCACGAACCGTCTATAAAAGGGAGATGCGCGGGAGACTCGGGGCTGTTGCGGTGGGGGGGGGTCTCCGCCGGGTCTCGGCGAGCACGTGGTGCCTGAGTAAAAGAAACTATCTCAAGACAAGTGCGTCCAAGGCGTCATCACACTCGCGCAGCGCAGCAAGACGCGCCCGAGTTGGATTACAGACGCGGGACACCTGCTGTGTGTGTGTGGGGTGTGTGTGTGGGGTGTGGCTGTGTGTGTGGCGGGGTGTGTGTGGGTGTGTGCTGTGTGTGTGTGATGGTGTGTGTGGGGGGGTGTGTGTGTGTGTGCGTGTGGCGGGGTGTGTGTGTGTGTGTGATGGTGTGTTGGGGGGGGGGGGTGTGGCAGAGTGTGCGTCCTCCCATTGCCCTGGCATGAGGCTCTTCCCGTATCTCCGCTTTTCTCCCCACAGGCACAAGAACAAGCAGCAGCAATGCAGCTGGTACTGACCCAGGCATCCCAACGCCAATTGTGTTTGCCACTTGCTCAAATTGGGACGACAACAGCGACAACATCGCAAGGATCCGTCCGAAATGAAACATCGTCTCCAGTCTTAAGCGAGGCGTTTTCCCCTAAACAACAACAACGCCGCAAAGAACGCCCGACACAGCAGCAGCGTCAATGACGTCTGCAGGTGGACAATCGACGCCCCGGGCCGATGCAGCCCTCACTCACGACCTCAAAGTCCACCACGGAGTCCACCCCCCCCCCCCCCCCCAGCTACAGCGATGGTCTGCACCGGTCCTGGGAAGCCGCCGTGGCCTCACGGCGAGCGCGCTGCACTTAGCAGAGCGGGGGAGCGGGGGGGGGGCGACGGGTTCGATCTCCCGGCGCGGCATGTGCAACAGTGGGGCACGTGGTTGTTTAAATCCCCTCCGCATCCGTCCACCCGCGGCACGAACGGGCGAGCGTCACCGAGTCGTGGTGAGCGGTGCTCGGTGTGGTGGAGCTGCTCGGTGTGGTGGAGCTGCTTGGTGTGGTGGAGCTGCTCGGTGTGGTGGAGACGGGGAGGCGGAGTCCGCGGTGTGGGCAGCAGAGGGCAGCACAGCGAACCCATCGTCTTGCAATGCCCCGCCATCACCAACCCGCACCGACCAGCGTGGGGAAGTATGGTCGGATGCCCCTCACGGCCAGCGAGGTGTGGGGAAACCCTCGTCCAGCAGTGGACTGACAAGCCAGGTCATGCAGGTGCAAAGCATGTCAAACTAAACTCCATCTATTTTAATTTTAGATTTTAAGCTTTCGTGACTGCAATAATTCACACTTAGGTTTTTTCGGTAAAGTCACGTAGGTGAAAAATAACTAATAAAGTAAATAATAATAAATAATAATACAATTATAGAAAAAAAATATTTTATTATTTGTTTTTATTATTTATTTTTTACCTACGTGACTTTACCGAAAAACCTAAGAGTATTTTTAGTTTACCAGGTAAGGCCCACTGAGCAAAATTGCTTTTTTGTCAGAAGCGACCCAGCCACAAATGACAGCCCAACTAAGTGGATTGTGTGGAACATGAATAGCAGCCAAACACTCGGAACGGGCAAAGTCGATTCTGAATGTGGAGGGGACCCCCAGGGGGAGGAGGAGGAGGAGGCGGCAGCTCGCGGCGCCCTGGGCAGTCCGCTCCGTGCGTGGAGCGCTGCTGGCGCGGTTTGGCAGCCGACCGGCAGATGGCCACCCTGGCAAACAACTACAGCGGAGGCGCCCGATCTCGGCAGCTCAGCAGGCTGGAGCCTGGATAGCGCTTGGATGAGCGATCACCCCAAGCACAACGCACGTCTGCGTAGGCTGCGTGGTAGGCAGTAGATAGTACAGCGACATTGTTGCGCCTAACTGTAATTATATATGCCAGTTAGAACTAAAGTTAAGACAGGGAAAAATATTGACCATTCCCTCGTGTGTCGAACTTCTTTCGCACCGTACGTAGCGAACCGTGCGCGTCGGAGGTGCGGGGGAAGGACAACAAACGAGCACACACGAAGCGGTTCACTCGCTTGGAAGGAGGGAGCCAGTTGGTCTCACGTGCCCCACGCCCCCCCCCCCACCCACACACTGCTCGAGACGCTACCTTCATTGGGCAGAACTTGCGTGCTCCATCAGCCTCGACTCCTTCGCAGCGGCACAGCATTTCCCAAAGCTACTGAAGTGTCTTGCAGACTCCCAAAACTCCAGTCCTCGCAACCCACCACCACCACCCCACGTCTTTCCGCGTCCACCAAGTTCTCCTCCCCATTCAAATCAACTCGTGCCACGCTGCACGCGCCCCATGATTGTTAAACAAGTCCCACGTGACGATCGTTTCATAGAGCCCATTGAAATGAAGAGCTCTCCGTGTGTGTGTGGTGCCACAGCGACGGGGCCGCTCTGCCGAGCCAGGGAGCCGCCCGGCTTCCCCCACCGCACTGCCCCCAATCACCCGCCCCACATAAGCACACACCCGCACGCATCCCCCCCCCCCCCCCCCCCATAGAGCTGGAAGGGAAGGTTACCCGATCGACCGGTTTTTATCCGAGAGACCCTTATCGGGATTAATTCTCACGGTTTCCGGCGATCAGGGAATTGGATGACCTCCCCCGTGCTACGTGGTACCGCGGCGCTGCTGCCGGCCTTAATATGGTATGGTCGCGGCGTGGGGCATTCGGCCACCGCGGTTGAGGCGCATTTCCCCCCCACACACACCCCCACGAGTCGACGGGGCAAGCAGGGGAGGCACGGGACAGCATGAATAGCGGGGTCACAGGGGCTGTTGCGCATAGTCATGGAGGGTTGGGATAATTGCGCTTGAGCGCGCAAGCCCCATTGTTAGGAAGGGTAAGGGAGTAATTAGGATTTACGCCTTGCACGCAGCACACTGATTAGCATATCAACAGCGCCTGGGGACTGCCGTGCGCGGGCTTGGGGTGCACGAGCCCATTGTTCAGCGCAGCATCCCCTTTGGAGGTAGGGAGGATAAATAGAGGAGCGCAGAGGGGAAATCGCTCTCTTACTCCAGCGCCAGGCGACCAGACGCAGCTCGAGCCAGCGACCCGAACGTCCGTGCGACGCACCGAGGCACGCGGTTAACACAAGGATCAGCGGACCGCCGTGGACACTTAACAGTGAGTAAGAAGGGGAATTAGAATCATAGCCGATAAATAGGGAATAGGTACAGGTTTAGTGGAATAGGCCAGCCTCGTCGACTCACTGATTCAACATCAATTCGCAGGTGGCATATAATAAATCATTAATAGCGAAGCGTGGTCTCGCGTGATCTTGTCGTGCAGTGTGAGCGTGTGGGGGCGCTGTGTGCACAGTGGTTCGCCACGTGAGTGAGCGCTGCGCGGAGCTGAGCGCGCGGGTTGCGTGTGGGGACGCGTGTGGTACTGTGTGTGCGTAAGCTCGCGGCGTGCGTAATCGGCGTACCCCAGGTGCGCGATTGTAACGTGAGCGGCCAGCGCGGCGCAGAGAAGCGCAAGAGTGAGTGCCGTACAGAGCTGTGTGTGTGGGTGTGCGCGTACGTAATTAACCATGCCTGCTACGCGGACCCGCGGTGGAGTGGAACCCTCGGGCGACGGCTCCCACACCATGGGTGAGGAACTTAGCAGCGGTTCGCTTAGCAGCGGGGGGGCGATTGATGATGCTAGCCCGGCCGTTAGCATTATCGAGGGAGGGATTTCGGGGGCTAGCGACCCCCACAAATTGGTGTCGGAAGCGGTACGGACCCCCGCGTTACCTCACGCTAAAATAAGACTAATATTTACCGGCCGGGGGGCCCCTTCGTGGAAGGCATTCGCCCGCAATCTCTTAGGGGCCAAGGAAATTAATGGATGGACGGACGCGCAGGCAGTACGTCAACTTAATATGAATCTTGATGGGCGGGCAGCCGATTTTGTAGAAGCGTTACCCGCGAGCGCACAGACACAGCTAGAGGAGCTGATGCACCGACTCGATCAGCGCTTTGGCACGCGTGACGAGGAGGAAGCAAAATCGGCCTTAGAGGCGCGCCGGCGCCAACCTGGCGAAGATCTACGTGATTACGCCGAGGATGTGCGCGAGTTAATAAAGATCGCACGCCCGGGGTACGCAACTGATGTTATTGAGGAACTGGCCGCCGAGAAAATCCAGCGGTACCTGTCTCGCACGGCGTGGTGGCAGCCAGACATGAGCTGCCCACGTCTTCCCTTTAACACCCTTGTCGAGCGCGCACGTAAGTGTGAAAGAATTCACAGCGAACGCGCGCAGCTCCGGGGGCTGGGACGAGAGCGCGCCATTGCGAGCCTGCTCTCGGAAGACGAGGAGGAGGAACAGGAGCTCGCGAGGAAGGTAAGGGGCCGGGAAAGAGAGCCTCCAGTGTCCCGCGAGACAACCCCGGGATGGGTTGCCGGTATACAAACGGGTATAAAGGATGTCTCCGGCCAGGTAAACCAGGTACGCGAGGACGCAAATAAAAATATGAAGACCCTCCAGTCTGAGATGGGTGAACTACGCTCGACAGTAGGGGGACTAGCCGGGAGGGTGTCCCAATTAGAGGCCGATTTGGGACAACTGCGTACTGGGAGAGGGAGCGGACAGGGGACCCGCTACGGAGCCGCCCCCCCTCCCCGGGCATGTTATATGTGCGATCGCCGAGGGCATCTAGTGAGGGATTGTCCGGAAATCACCCGAGCTAGACAGACACGGGGGTTAAACTCCAACGCCCCCTAGAGAGCGGACCAACTAGGGGTGCAATCGACGCGGTCCCGATACAGATAGACGATAATGAGAATAATGGCGAGCGAGTGATCTCCACACAGGTTCCAGCAACAACGCCCACGGAAACGGCGACTCCTGGCGACTGGCTGCGGGAGCTGGTGGCGGGGATCACGGGGGCCACGTCACTGGTGGAAGGGGAGGTAAACGGAGTGCGTACCCGCATCCTACTGGACACGGGGGCGGTGGCCTCGCTCGTGAGCGCAGCGCACTGCAGCGCGATCGGGGTCGACGTGCGTCACCTGCAGGCACCGGACCGCGCGCTGCACACGGCGAGCGGAGCCGGAATGGGGCTGCTGGGGAAAGCCACCCTAGAGGTCCGCATAGGCAGCCAGGTGTGCACGCAGGAGTTCTACGTGTCGAGTGCGTTGTGTCACGAGTGTATCGCAGGCACCGACCTCCTAGAACGGTTGGGACTCAACGTGCAACCCCGCCAGCGATGCGCCACCATGGAGAGCAACGGCGAGCGGATACCGTTCCTGGGACGAGAACCAACGCGCCGCCGCTTTGCACCTGTGGCCGCTATCCTGGCGACGGCAGTCACCATCGGCCCGCTCACCGAGATGCTGGTGCCGGTGGCAACATCCCCCACCGACCCCGCGCTCCGACCATCAGGGGAGGTAATGCTAACTCCTCACCCGGAGTTGGCAAAACGGTATGGGGTTGTGGGATCCGCCACGTTGGTAAACGCAGATGGGGACCGATTGTTTATGCGGATGTTTAACCCCCACAATACCCCCGCGATACTGCGACGGCGCACCCCGATAGCCACAGTACACCCCCTGCACGCACGCCACTCTAACGACTCGGTGTTCGCACTCTGGGCTGAGGACCCCGGTCGTCCTGAGGGTGAGCAGGACCTGGCCTGGCGAGTCGGCCCGACTCCCCGAGCCGAGGTCGTTCCCCTGCTCGACGCGTTACATGTACCATGGGCGGACTTACCTAAGGGAGAGGCCGATCGGCTGCGCGAGTTACTGCGGGAGTATGCCGACGTGTTCAGCGAACACGACTCGGACGTGGGTCGGACCGACCTTGTTAAGCATCAAATTGACACCGGTGCAGCCCGACCCATCAAACTCCCTGCGTACCGAGTGGGCGCACCCGAACGCGCCCAAATCAAAGAGGCAGTTGGGGACATGCTTCGCGATAACATAATTCAGCCCTCGGCGAGCCCCTGGTCAGCCCCGGTGGTACTAGTAACGAAAAAGGATGGGTCAACCCGGTTCTGCGTCGATTACCGTAAACTAAACGCAGTCACGCTCGGCGATGCCTTCCCCATACCTCGCATCGACGACACCTTCGACAGTCTCGCAGGAGCGCGGTATTTTTCCACCCTCGATCTGGCGTCCGGTTACTGGCAGGTGGAGATGACGGAGGAGGATCGGCCAAAAACAGCATTCACCACCCCGATGGGCCTGTTTGAGTTTCGAGTGTTGCCGTTCGGACTCACTAACGCGCCCGCGACGTTCCAGCGGTTGATGGAGTTGGTGATGCGGGGCTTGCAGTGGGAACAGTGCCTGATTTACTTGGACGATGTGATAGTGTTCAGTAGATCTTTGTCTGAGCATTGGTCCAGGCTTCGAGAGGTGTTCCAGCGACTGCGAGCGGCTCATCTCAAGCTCAAGCCACGTAAGTGTTACATCGCACAACGCGAGGTGGGGTACCTCGGGCATCGCGTCAGCGAGGCAGGCGTGCGCACCGATCCGGAGAAGGTACGCGCCGTAGTGGAGTGGCCACGGCCAAGGAATCTGACGGAGATCAGATCATTTTTGGGGCTCGCCACCTATTATCGTCGATTTGTAAAGGGATTCAGCGAGATTGCACGCCCCCTCACCCAACTCACCTCCCCTAAGCACCCCTATCAGTGGACGGGGGCCTGCCAGACGGCCTTCACCACTCTCAAAGACCACCTCACCCACGCCCCCACCCTCGCTTTCCCCGATTTTACCACCGATTTTATTTTGGACACCGACGCCTGCAGCAGCGGGCTGGGCGCGGTGTTGTCACAGGTACAGGATGGGACGGAACGAGTCATCGCGTACGCCAGCCGGACCTTGAGTGGGGCCGAACTGAACTATTGCGTGACCCGCCAAGAGTTGTACGCCGTGATTTTCGCATGCAAACAGTTCCGGCCGTATTTGTACGGCAGGAGATGTCGCGTACGCACTGACCATTATGCTCTGCAGTTTCTTCTTACATTCAAGGAGCCGCGGGGGCAGATGGCCCGGTGGTTGGCGCAGTTGCAGGAGTACAACCTGCAAATCGAGTATCGGGCTGGCCGGACGCATGCAAACGCGGACGCCTTGTCGAGGCGACCCACGGTGTACGCCGAGACGAGGGCGGAGGAGGCCTGCCCGTGTTTCACGGGGGGACGCTGCCGGCAGGCAACGGACCCCCGAGAGGCCGCGGCCACTGACCCCCCCCCAGCGAGAGAGAGGGCAGTGTGCGCCACGGAAACCCTCACAGGTGGCACTGAGGATCCCGTCGACCGCCCGGCAAGCGCGGGACCCGCGGCTCGGGACCCGATTGGACGGATCCAGGAGGACGTCGGCTGCGCCTTCCCGGGCCTAAACGACGAGCAGCTGAGACAGACCCAGCAGCGAGATCCGGATCTGGCGGCAGTGGAGGTGGCACTGCGGGAGGAAAAGAGCGCCCTACCAGGACCCTGGAGCGGTTTGTATGCCCGGTTGTGTGTGCGGAACGGAGTGGTACGGGAGTTAACCGAGGCCGGCCAGCCGGGGTGCATCTGTGTTCCTGCCCAGGTGCGACCCCAGCTGCTACGGCTGGTGCATGACCACCCACTCGGGGGCCACGATGGGGAACGACGCACTCGAGAGACCCTGCGTCGCCAGTATCTCTGGCCCAAATTGGCACAAGATGTGGCCGCCTGGGTGCAGGGCTGCCGGGCCTGTCAGCAGTGTGGGCAAAAGCCGGCGAGGTACCAGGTACCCCTGAGGCCGTTCCGAGTCAGTCGGACGAATCAGTTGGTCGGAATCGACCTGCAGGGGCCCTTTCCACGATCCCACCGGGGCAACCGGTATATTCTCGTAGCGGTGGAATACTTCACCCGCTACCCCGTGGCGGTGGCTATCCCGGATAAAACAGCCCTTGTAGTGGCCCGGGCCTTCGTGGAAAACTACGTACTTAAGTGCGGGATCCCCGAACGAGTCATTACCGACCAGGGTAGTGAATTCGAGGCCGAACTATTTCAGGCGCTGTGCCGAGAGTTCGGGATCCAGAAGGACCGAACCACGGCGTATCACCCCCAGGCGAACGGGATGGTAGAGAGGATGAACCAGACTCTGGCCGGGAAGCTTAAACGCATGGCGGCCGCGAATCAACAGGACTGGGACGAACACCTTCCCTATGCCCTGTTCGCCTACACCACCGCCGTTCACACCTCTACAGGACAGACCCCGTTCCTAATGATGTTTGGTCGCGAGTCTCGCCTGCCCGCAGATCTGCTGTTCGGTGTTCCTCCGCCGCAACGGGAGGAAGGGAGCCACCCCGTGGAGTACTTGCTGGAGACCCTGCGAGGGGCCAGGGGCCGAGCCTGCCCGCACGGAGAGGCCGCGCACCAGCGGCAAGAGCAGGGCGCCCGACCCCGTATGGAGCCCCCCTTCTACACTGCGGGCTCCGAGGTGTGGCTGTACACTCCCCGCGTCGGTGCCGGACAGGTGGGGAAGCTGACCACCTACTGGCGAGGACCCTGGATTGTGAGACGGCAGATCTCACCATGGACGGTGCTGATTCAGGGAGGAGAGAGGGGCCGGGAGATGGTGGTCAACATCCGCCGACTGAAGCCGTGGCGAGCAGCCCCCGAGGGGGGGAGCCCCGCCGTCCAAGTACCCCGAAACCCCGGGGTCCCCCCACCCCCCGTGCCCGGGGGCCTCGCGCAGTACATGGGCCCCACGGAGCCCCGGGCTCCGAGGGGCCCCGGGCGGGGCCGGGGGCGACGAGGACGGCGACCCTTAAACCCCACCGCCTCTGAGTTTGTTCCCCAGCCCGCAGGTGCCAGGGGCCGAGGGGAGCCGTTGGAATGGAGGAGGAGACCACCGCCGGAGCCCCAGGAGACGGAGCCGCCACCCCCGAGGCCAACCACAAGGGCCGGGCGAATCCCGCGGACCCCGCGGCGATACCTCGTGGGGGCAACCCAGGCGAGGTGCTCAAGTCAACCCGGGACGGGGACTGGCACCCCGGGGGGCTATGTGGTGCCACAGCGACGGGGCCGCTCTGCCGAGCCAGGGAGCCGCCCGGCTTCCCCCACCGCACTGCCCCCAATCACCCGCCCCACATAAGCACACACCCGCACGCATCCCCCCCCCCCCCCCCCCCCATAGAGCTGGAAGGGAAGGTTACCCGATCGACCGGTTTTTATCCGAGAGACCCTTATCGGGATTAATTCTCACGGTTTCCGGCGATCAGGGAATTGGATGACCTCCCCCGTGCTACGTGGTACCGCGGCGCTGCTGCCGGCCTTAATATGGTATGGTCGCGGTGTGGGGCATTCGGCCACCGCGGTTGAGGCGCATTTCCCCCCACACACACCCCCACGAGTCGACGGGGCAAGCAGGGGAGGCACGGGACAGCATGAATAGCGGGGTCACAGGGGCTGTTGCGCATAGTCATGGAGGGTTGGGATAATTGCGCTTGAGCGCGCAAGCCCCATTGTTAGGAAGGGTAAGGGAGTAATTAGGATTTACGCCTTGCACGCAGCACACTGATTAGCATATCAACAGCGCCTGGGGACTGCCGTGCGCGGGCTTGGGGTGCACGAGCCCATTGTTCAGCGCAGCATCCCCTTTGGAGGTAGGGAGGATAAATAGAGGAGCGCAGAGGGGAAATCGCTCTCTTACTCCAGCGCCAGGCGACCAGACGCAGCTCGAGCCAGCGACCCGAACGTCCGTGCGACGCACCGAGGCACGCGGTTAACACAAGGATCAGCGGACCGCCGTGGACACTTAACAGTGAGTAAGAAGGGGAATTAGAATCATAGCCGATAAATAGGGAATAGGTACAGGTTTAGTGGAATAGGCCAGCCTCGTCGACTCACTGATTCAACATCAATTCGCAGGTGGCATATAATAAATCATTAATAGCGAAGCGTGGTCTCGCGTGATCTTGTCGTGCAGTGTGAGCGTGTGGGGGCGCTGTGTGCACAGTGGTTCGCCACGTGAGTGAGCGCTGCGCGGAGCTGAGCGCGCGGGTTGCGTGTGGGGACGCGTGTGGTACTGTGTGTGCGTAAGCTCGCGGCGTGCGTAATCGGCGTACCCCAGGTGCGCGATTGTAACGTGAGCGGCCAGCGCGGCGCAGAGAAGCGCAAGAGTGAGTGCCGTACAGAGCTGTGTGTGTGGGTGTGCGCGTACGTAATTAACCATGCCTGCTACGCGGACCCGCGGTGGAGTGGAACCCTCGGGCGACGGCTCCCACACCATGGGTGAGGAACTTAGCAGCGGTTCGCTTAGCAGCGGGGGGGCGATTGATGATGCTAGCCCGGCCGTTAGCATTATCGAGGGAGGGATTTCGGGGGCTAGCGACCCCCACATGTGTTCACGTGTTGGTGCAGACAGCGTTAATTGCCGAGCGCCTCACGTGTTGAACAATCATGGGGCGCGTGCAGCGTGGCACGAGTTAATGTGATTGTGGAGGAGTACATTGGTGAACGCGGAAAGACTGAGCGCGGTGGTGGTGGCGGTGGTGGTGGAGGTGGTGGTGGTGTTGGATCGCGCGGACTGCAGTATCGGAAGCCGCTCTCGGGTTGCCCAAACACTTTCGCAAAACCCCCTTCTTCTCCTGCACGCGCACCAGAGTCTGTTGGCATCCCTTACCACCAACACAACCCTCACGGAAATCTTGAGGCCCAGCGAGAGAGGTTTGTCGGTAATTTAATAGATGTGTTTTGTAATGAGAATGCTAATTGGTCAAATTCCCCAAATTGGCACCAACCCGCGCTGATGAATGTGGTGGCTCTGCTTGCTGTGGCACGAGACCGCCAGCGACATTTCCTGCAGAACAGGAATGTCGCTCCCTTCACGGACAGAGCCATCTCCACACTCAATGGGCGCCGTGGATAGACTCGTTCGCCATCCCGCATCTGTGGTGGAAATTCTACATTCATATGGCCGTTTCAGGTCTCTCCACGAGACGTGCTAGCCGTTGACTTTGCACGAAGCATCGTGTTTATTTAAATGATTCAGAAAACAATGAGAGCGATGAACCCCGACTGGAATTGGAACTCGCACCTTTACCTAAGGCGAAATCAAATGCGGTCTTAAAACAACGGCGGTAATTCTGGATTCAAAGCCACTTTCATCACGTCCGTGGCAGTGAGAGCAAATAACGTTGCGTCACATCTTGGCCACACACAGACGGACCTCACCACGCGTCGTGCATTTCAGTCACTCGGCAAGTAAAACATTCATCCTTTGTGTTCATTTGCAACAAACTTTATTTTAAAACAGTTCAGAAACACTCAATTTAAGAGTATACAATCAACATGTTCAAAACGAATGGTTTGATTTTACTTACGTGTGTGTCCGCGGTGTATTCAATACAAGGTGCTAAGAGAAGTTAGCCCTTAGAAACCCCAAAAGCAATAAAATTAAAGTCTCTCTCGGAAACGTGACGAGGAAGTCAAGGAAATAAACGTTGCAAGCGTCGACATCAAAAGGGGGCAACTTTGGCAGAGACGGGAGCAGAGAAGGCACTGAGGTAGTCGGATTCCAACTGGGAGCAGAAGCGGCGACGAGGAAGAGGAGGAGGACGAAAGGAGTTCATCACAGCCGACAGACTCCTCACGACTACTGTACATCGACGCGAACAGACGAGCCGCGGGCGACATCATAACAACCTCACAATGTAACAGCATTTACAGTATTGAACTATGTTTACACTTAACAAAGAGAAAACTCTGCATTCTGAATACTTTCATAAAGCACACCCCAATTGCTCGCCCCATTGGTGATTAGGTCAGTGGAGAAGCAAGCGGGGTTGTGGTTTTACCATTCCAGGTGCCCCAGCTCGGACTGGTGACACGCAGGGCGTTAGAACGCCTGTATGGCACGGGGAAAATTCTACACATTCACTATAAATGTTCACTTAAAGCTTTCGTGACTGCAGGCATTCATATTCTTGCGTCTTTCGATCACAACACAAGCGATGGCGATCGCTTGTGTCGTGATCGAAACGTCGTAGTTTTTTGTTATTTTCTTTGAACCATCTACGTGACTTTACCGAAAGACCCAAGAATATACATTCACTGCAATTCAAATATAATGGGTTTTTTTTATTCAACATCGCCACGTGTTGCACAACGAGTAGCGATGTGTTGCATTGATGCAGACTGAGGATGAATTAAGTGTGAACGCAATTACAAAAATCTGGGTCATTATTCTCCCCATAATCCGCGTATGGATTATACATTAATACAAAACAAATTGCTGATCAAAGTGCTCGCACGTATTCCCATCAATCTTTGTTTTCCCAATGAAATGTTTCAGCGACTGAGGAGACCAGGCCCTCTTCTTTCCCACAGGGAACAACTTTCTTGTCATACAAAAGTCTAAATGGCGTTCCTTAAAAACATCAACAAACCATTCCCACCAATGATGAGCAAATCTCCAAAACTCACAACTCCAGTGTTTGAAATAACAAATCTCAAAAATATATATACGTTAACGGAAAATTGTTTCCCAAAAAATCCATTCCGTTTAAAGCATTCGTAATAAGCTATCAGAGAAATAATCGTCCATTATCGGTTGTGAACTTAATTTGGTTTGGCAAATGCGATGGTGCATTGAGAACACTGCTGTTTATTTTTTTTTATCACGTACGAAATATATACAATTATTTACCAACGTAATTTGTACAAAAAACTAAGAAAAGTCTAACAAAACTGACAATAACCTCTATCTCCAAAGTGGACAACCGAATATGTCACAATATAGCCCTAGAATAATAGCTGTGTTATGTACAGTGACATCACGGCCATACGCTCTTAAAGTGCAACGCTGCGCGTGTCCTCGTATCTCTGATCGTGGAGTTGAAAAGCTTGGAAATTTGCTCTTCAATTTCTTTTGAAAGGTTCCCTCGAGTTAAATAAAAAACGTGTTTTAAAGCGAATGTGAATTAAAGCCTTCTTATTTACGACATGCAACGCTGAACGGACACCGTTGTTCAGCTCTCGCCTGCACTGCGTCTAAACTCCATGAACAAAAAACACAAAAAGTCAAATACATCAATCGCGCCTCCGACATCGTTCAACGCAAACGGCAATTTGCGACTCACGTTTTTATTTCTCGTGACTTTTTTTTTTTACAAAGAAAGAAATAACAGCTATGCTGAATGTATTCGTTCAGCATTTTGTCTCTAGATCGTTTTCTTTTCTTGTTTAGTTTCACGCAATAATCTTGATTGTTCAGGCAAATATCGAGCAAGAGAAGAGCACGGGGTTCCGGCTCTCGAGTGAATCGCAGCTCCCTTTAAAGACGTCTCAGCACAGGGGACCCCGTGGTGTCTCAGCACAGGAGACCCCGTGGTGTCTCAGCACAGGAGACCCCGTGGTGTCTCAGCGCAGGAGACCCCGCGGTGTCTCAGCACAGGAGACCCCGTGGTGTCTCAGCACAGGGGACCCCGTGGTGTCTCAGCGCAGGAGACCCCGTGGTGTCTCAGCACAGGGGACCCCGTGGTGTCTCAGCGCAGGAGACCCCGTGGTGTCTCAGCGCAGGAGACCCCGTGGTGTCTCAGCACAGGAGACCCCGTGGTGTCTCAGCACAGGAGACCCCGTGGTGTCTCAGCACAGGAGACCCCGTGGTGTCTCAGCACAGGGGACCCCGTGGTGTCTCAGCGCAGGAGACCCCGTGGTGTCTCAGCACAGGGGACCCCGTGGTGTCTCAGCACAGGGGACCCCGTGGTGTCTCAGCACAGGGGACCCCGTGGTGTCTCAGCACAGGAGACCCCGTGGTGTCTCAGCGCAGGAGACCCCGTGGTGTCTCAGCGCAGGAGACCCCGTGGTGTCTCAGCACAGGAGACCCCGTGGTGTCTCAGCACAGGAGACCCCGTGGTGTCTCAGCGCAGGAGACCCCGTGGTGTCTCAGCGCAGGAGACCCCGTGGTGTCTCAGCACAGGAGACCCCGTGGTGTCTCAGCACAGGAGACCCCGCGGTGTCTCAGCACAGGAGACCCCGCGGTGTCTCAGCACAGGAGACCCCGCGGTGTCTCAGCACAGGAGACCCCGTGGTGTCTCAGCACAGGAGACCCCGCGGTGTCTCAGCACAGGAGACCCCGTGGTGTCTCAGCACAGGGGACCCCGTGGTGTCTCAGCACAGGGGACCCCGTGGTGTCTCAGCACAGGGGACCCCGTGGTGTCTCAGCACAGGGGACCCCGTGGTGTCTCAGCACAGGAGACCCCGTGGTGTCTCAGCACAGGAGACCCCGTGGTGTCTCAGCACAGGAGACCCCGTGGTGTCTCAGCGCAGGGGACCCCGTGGTGTCTCAGCGCAGGAGACCCCGTGGTGTCTCAGCACAGGGGACCCCGTGGTGTCTCAGCACAGGGGACCCCGTGGTGTCTCAGCACAGGGGACCCCGTGGTGTCTCAGCACAGGGGACCCCACGGTGTATCAGCGTAGGGGACCCCGCGGTGTCTCAGCACAGGGGACCCCGCAGTGTCTCAGCGCAGGCCACCGGGAGCTGCGCCTCGCGCCGCGCTCTCCGTTGCCCACAAGCACGGCCCCACAGGGCAGTCAAGTTCCATTTACAGACGAGGATTCAAAACACCGATGGGGGGGGGGGGGGGGTGAGAAACAAACAAAACCCATCGTGATCACGGCAGCGCACGGCGCGGTGCGTGGCTGCCGCGTGTTTGTCGCTTTTTCGAATGGCTCAGTGTCGGCTGCGGGCAGTGATGTGGGCGGTGTGCCCACCGTGGTCTGGAGGAGCACCGAGAAGTTCCAATAGTGGTTTGCCGAACAACAACGACGACGACGACGTGTGATTCCAGTGTCTCCAACTGCATAGTAGCACACGCTTTATAAATTATCCAACGTCCAACATTAACAAGTCGAAAGCTTAAGCTTAAAACATTAAGCTTCGTTAAAAAGGTAACAATTGTCTTAATAAGCAAAACAGTAGTATTTTCCCTTACGATGAAATAAAATGAAAATAACCAGTTGAAAATGATAAAAGCAAGTTAGCAAATATTGAAACGGTATTAACACCAATGTTGCGAAATAATTTTTTAAGTCCCTGAAATTTCTTTTTAAGCTGAATACATTTACATTTTCTAATAAAATGCAATGTGTGTAAGGTGAAACCTAATACATGCTGGTAAATATACTTGTCAGATCTTACGGAAATATTTCTGACAAAGATATGTTCGTTTAACACGTAGGTTTTCGCAACCAATGTCCAAAATAGGTTTTTTTTGGGGTAGGCTCGTGTAAATATAAACGTGTCGTTAAACCCGCCACCAGACGACAATTAGTAAGGTTTATCATGTAAACACAGCGGTGTGCTGCACTAGTAACGAATTGGCACGTTCTGTTTACGTGACAAACCTTACTAATTGTCTGTGTCGGGTGGTGGCGGGTTTAACGACACATTCATATTTACGCAATCTAACCCAAAAAACCTCTATTGTGGAAAGATATGTTCATTGACTATGAGCTCGCTTCAATTAGCGCACCGACAAACTCTGCCATGTAAATGAGAAGCTGAATGTACATCGATTCATCTTTGGTACACAGGCGTGAATTTCCAATCTCTGAAATGACCATTCCTTGTAAAGGTTAAACATAATTTATGTAAAACGTCTGAAATGGTCATGCCTAACATTAAAACAATTCAACATTATACAAATTATTCATTCAAATGACAATGTTTGTTAGAGAATAGCTGTTTGTTAATAGTGAAGTTAAGTCAACCAGCATCCAAAAATGTCCATTCAGAAAGTATGGGTACAACATTGGTGGGTTTACACCTCAAAATACATGTGCGTTAAATTATTACGATTTTTAAGTGCAGAAAGTTAACCAATAACAATAACATCAAATAAAAAATGTTGAAATCCTTAAAAAAGTACATCTTAATGCTATACCCATGTTGGAATAGTGGGGCCAGATAGATTGTGCAAGACACGGTAGCAACTGCGAGGTTTAAGTGCTCGCCTCTCTCGCACGGCTCTCCTCTCTCGCACGGCTCTCCTCCCGTGTGGCACTGCTGACCAACAGGAGCCCGCGTGGCAACGGAGGCCCGGCGGTTATCACCCTCGCCAGACAGTCCACGTGTACGGGGCCTACGGGGCCTACGGACCGACTCCGTGCGGTGCCCGGCGACGCCTGCGGGAGGTTACTCGAGCGCACGATGGGCGGTACCGTTGGACATCGACGAGCCCGTGGCATCGTTAGACAACGTGGGTCTCATCGTAGACTGGTGTCTTCATCGAAATCCCAACATTAATCACAGTGTCACTTCTCAGCTATTGCTAATCAGGTTCCCCCTGGCTACAGATAACCTCGCTGGGTTCTCCTCTGGTTAAGTTGACGACATTGGTTTTCGCGGTTGTGCTGTAAAGCTCTCAGACGCGGAACTCATCGCGCCCAACAACACGCGGCACAGCGAGAGCACGCGTCAGAGAGACTAAGGACAGTGAATATATCAGACACGAGTAGTGGTGCTTTAGCAGAGGAGAGAGTTAACGCTTACAAAGGGTCATTTTCTTAAATGTGTTATTCACATCTTTTTTTACTTTGTAAATCTGGCAGCTGAACTTAACACCCACAGCTGTTGGTTGTAAACCGGTGCAAAACCTCTGCACTGCTGCCAGGAGGAAATGGTAAGACCTTAACCTGGGGTAGTATGGGGCACGGAGATGAATTAGCGAACCAGACCCTGAGAAGGTAATGGAGTCACGGACCGAGACCATGATGGAGAGGGGCCCACGGCATACACCGGCACCCACAGCCACGCAACAACATCGTTTATCAACAAGCAATGCAGACTTACGTCCTCTGTCCAACTCCATAAGGAAACTGACGCATCTGCTACAACATTAGGCTGAAAGTCTTAGGCTCGTATTCCATTCCTAGAAAATATCACAAAGAGCAAAGGGGCCTTCTCAAACTTTTAGCGTGAAACACCATCCTGCAGCCTCGCTGGGCGTCGGATCTTCATCGATGCATCACGCACAAAGCGCGGGCACATCGAGTCAGGGCCACCCTGCAACGAGCACAGACGCAGGACGGCATCGGTAGCGGCAGGTTCGGAGCGTGCGGCAGGGCGGTTACCGTGCCAGCGCCTGCGAGCGCTGGCGAAAGGCGCCGTGCCCTAGGGCAGGAGCGCACGCGAAGCACCAGCACCGCTGCTCCAGCGAGCATAGCAGCAATGCAGCGCTGGCAATGGAGGAGGGAGATTTGTTGCAGCGCTCAAGGTCAGCTGGGCGCATCTTGGCAGTGTTGATTGAAAATGACGTGAATTGACTCGATGAACAATTTCAATAAATGAAAAGTTACAAGAACCCGGCAAGAAATGTTTTATGAATCTTACAATGAAACTGAGCTTTATACATGCTTAGTTTTGCGTTATGAACGAATTTTGTTTACATCAAACATGAACTAAAATAAAACAAATAGAAACTGATTTCCAAAATATAACAACAAATTTGAAATATAATTAAGTTAGCATCGTGGTCACTGGCATGGATTCCTTTTGAAACGAATCTCAAGGGCGAGAGGTATCACCGGGGGAACCGATATCAGCTCAACTACTCCAGGTGCTACTCCGTATCAAGGGTAACAAGGAATCATTATTATGAATGCCCGTGCCACACGGCTGAAGCCAAAGTTTGGCGCATTATTACAAACCACTGCAGCTAATTCAATGTCCTTCAGCTACCAGTTTACCACCTCTTTCCCTGATTGCATTCAGAAACCAAATGCCTCTGTATTCGGCTTGGAGGTATCCTCTGCTGGGCAAGACGTTATGCAGAGAAGGACTTGAGACAGTTGTAACAACGGCAGACATCACGACGATGGCGATGGAATCAACGGATTGAGTTTCATTTTAAAAGTGGGCCGCATAGCAACGTTCCACATTTACATGTCCAGTCAACTGATCTAGTCACCGGAGAGCCCTTTCAAAAGTGTGCTCAAACTAAATATAAAGTTGTTGTTGTTGTTGTTGAAATGCTAAAACATTTGGGCGGCTTGCCACGGAGCAGCCGTCCTGAGATAGTGGGGCCCTTTTTGCCGGTTTGCGGTTTCTCATCCACAGCGAGAGCTCTGCTTGTTTAGCATCGCCGTGCGGGCGGGCGGGCGGGCGGGCGGGCGGGCGGGCGGACGGGCGGCTGGGCAGCTGCCCGGAAACTCCTCCGCACAATAACTTCCAATTAATCCCCAACAACACAAAAAACGTCAACATATACTAAAGGGTGCGTGCGGAGGAGGCGGCACACAGCGCAGGCACGGAGTATCTACAACGCTCAGTACAGAATATGCTGTACCCTAAACAACAAAAACCCCCATGAAAATGTACCCACTATTCAAGTAATGAAAACCAAGAAAATAAATTACATTTACATCCCTTTTTTGTTTTAAAACAACCTGGTCAGACTAAGAGAAAGAAAACGGATTTGTGACAGGAAGGAGCCAAGGAGCAAAGCGTCAGAAGAGTTGGAGAAGATCGACCAAGGGACTGTCCCTGACTGCAGAATGAGCCACAAACACCGCAAGATCCCCTGATTTGTCACACAGTAGTTATTACCTCTTCGCAAGTTCTAGACTCAAAATAGCTACGGACGTGCATATCCTGAACCGAGTAAATAATAAGTAAAATACTTACATAAAAAAACCCATCAGTTTAAATTAAAAATGTTAACAGCTGCCAAGGGGTCTTTATTTTCTATTTACAGTCACAGGAAAGACTTACAAGGAGTCTCAAATAAAAAAAAACTGAACCTGGCAACTGCAAGTTGTGGACCGTCCGTAATGTCGTCGCGGGGAGGCCATGTTGCCAGCGTGCACGGGGATGTACCAGCGGACGTCTGGGACCAAGCGAGCCCAGTCGCCCGGAGGGGAACACACAATCCGGACAGAGCACCAGCCCGACCGGCCCGCTCGCCGCAGCTTCCCGACACCGCCCCCAACCCAACCGTACAGGCGCTGGCGACAGCACGTGCATAGAGACAAGACGAGACGTCGCTGCCTACCGCTGGTCTAAACGGTGGCATTCAATGTGGCGCTTTCTGCCTACGGAGAGAGGCAGACACTGCCTAAATAAAGTAACCAACGTGAGTATTGCTTAAATACCACCCCAGCCCACCTCATTGTGGAAGCTCTTTTCATTGGACAGCACTGTGATCTACAGACGGTGGCCACCGCCACGCGCTGGGCCGGGTGAACACAGAGCGCCCCCCCCTCTCACCGCACCGCGCGCAGGCGACCGTGCAGCAGCGAAGACGAGCAGTGCACCCCGTTCGCAGTGCGGAGAGACCACCACCGCCAGCTCTGCACAATTACACTTCGGCCAGGATCAAGAGGCCCGAGGAATCCGCGCACGGCGCGCCGAGCGCGACAAAGCGGCGTGGGCGAGCGCGCACCGCGTGGGGTGCGACTGACCGCCCGCCGTGTTTACGCCGCCGCTTTTCTCCTCGTTGACTGCAGTGCTGTTTGGTCGTCGTGCTGGTGGCTCGTTGGCTTGGTGATTCCTCGAGCTTGCCAAGTGGCTTTGCTGTTTGGTGGCTGACGGGCTGGTGAGATGATACGACAGCTGCTTGCTCGGCTTGCTCTTTGGTTCTCTGGTCGTCTCACCTACTCTACCGACTGCTCAATGAGTCAGTCCATGGGGTTATTTGATAGTCACCCGCCTAGTTAATGCGTGCGCTGCATGCCAAGCTGGCTCACGGTACCACTGAGAAACCTCACAACTGTGTAGCTAAACTGCCAGACAATTGAACCACAGGGCGGCTCATCAACTGGTTAGCTGCACCAGTGGGTGGCTGCACAAGCGGGTAGCCGTCCCACCGAGTGGCTGTACCGTGGAGTGATCGTAGCTCTGTGCGGTCGTGCCACTGAATCCGCATGCCACCTGTTGTTGCGATCGGCTGTTGGCCTCCCGGCCCCCTTCCCGCTCCGCTACCAGGCGCGGAACACGGGGTGCTTGAGGAGGTCGCGCGCCACCGGCCGGTCGGAGGGCTGCAGCTCCAGGCAGCGCAGCGCCACGTCCCGCAGGCCCGGGCACAGCGTGGGCGGCACGGTCGGGGCCGTCGTGGTGCTCGCAATCTGCGGCAGCGGAAACGATCCTTGAGCTCGCGGCACGCTGGCATCAAATAACGCGCCGCGAAATCCTCACGACAACACGACGGGCAGAACCGCACGAGAATTCAGAGCTCATCTCCTCCCATTCACAGCCCCGAGTCGGTGGTGGAAATTCAACATTCCTATGGCAGGGGCCAGTTCATCCATAGGAAGACCATTGTTGACTTCCCCAGAAAGTGGTACTCGTTTCATCGATCCCAGAGGGATGATAGGCGGAGTCAACCAACCCCCAACCAGAATTTGAACTCGCAAGCCTTTGATAGCGGGTTTCTCTATCGCTGAGCCGTCTGGCACAGGAACTGGTGAGTAAACGCCGCCCGGTTGCCTTTGTCTCCGCAGTGCTGATGTTCCCATACTTTGCCAGCTACTCTTTTTAGGCCAAATCGACCAAGGGAAGGCCCAAGATCGGTTTGAATAATAATCAGCGAAAATGGTCGCCGTGGCTGTGGCCGTAAATTAAACTTGGGCTGCCGGGTTCATTGCGTGGGTCGCTCACCACTAAACCGCCCAAACAGAGTCCCCGGGCACCCCTCCCTCGGTTAATCTGGGCTTCTAAAGGAAGGAGAACGCAAACAGTGCAAGTGTTTACACGGCCCACAGAGGCCGCGGCGACCTCCTCGCTTCTGTGGAAGGACTGGGCGTACTCCGTTTGCAGAGGTGCGCCTCGACCCCTCACCTTAAAGATGAGGGCGAGGTGGTTGGAGTGTTTTTCTGCATTCCACGGCGGCTTGGCGCACGACATCTCGATTATGACGCACCCGACGCTCCAGATGTCGCAGCTCCGTCCGTACTGCAGGCCTCGGAGCACCTGCACAGCGGGCCGAGAAAAGCACGGAGCACTCAATGAAAATGTCGGGCCACACTTTGCCGATTCTAAACTATTACTGAACAATTTTTATTTTACCAGGTAAGGTCCACTGAGCTATATAGCTCTTTTTCAGAAGCGACCGGGCCACAAACTATAGCTCAATAAAGAGACTTATCACATGGAAATTTATAGCAGCCAAATACTCTAAATGCACGTTTCTAAATATGGAGGAAAAAAACGGAGGACCCAGAGCGAAATCCACACTACCACGGGGAGAAGATGCAAACTCCAAATATAAAGCAGGTGTCAGGGTGAGAATCGAACCCACGACCTCCTTCATACCAGGCGAGGTAGTTCACAACTCGCCACCCTTCAAAGTCAACCTCGTGGACGGCGTCTCGTCTGGCGCGGGGCGGGAGCTCGACACGTGCATTGTCTCCATCGGAGCACGATTGCAAACGCGAGCGATGCACGGTCATGGCTACCTGAGTGGTGGCAAGCCCCAGTAGATTTGTGCCCGTTGCTCTCGGGGGTTTGGTGGCCGATAAACACTGCACCGTGGTGAATCGTCGCGTACGGACATCGCCCGGCCGAGCGGAAGCTACAGAGACGGTCCCACCCTGCCTGGTGGGCCACGGAGCGTACGGCCGACCGCTGAACGGCAGTGGCGGCGGCAGAACCAGAGGAACTGATAAGATCATCGTCAGTTCCATCAAGTGGCTAAGGAACCCAGACGTCGGCCAGAACATTCGTCACAGCTCCAAAATACAAGTTGCTTTATCTGTGCAACGCAGGGTACGAAAGAATAATTGCTGTCGTTTAAATTGGGTGAATATACAGCACTGTACCAATCATAATTACGATGACTCGTTTGTATCCACGCTCAGTTCGCGAATGCAGGTATCACAGTCTCTAACGTGTCACGGTGCGCACCACTGCATGGGGCACTCCATAGCTGAAGTGTTAATGGGCACACACACGGACACATATCTCTACAAATATCACCACCTTCCCCTGTCTATTCAGGTCCAGAGTCAAAGTTAAACAAGCCAAGTACAGACCACATATCAAGTATACCACACCCACTGAAGTCCAGCATAACTGTGGCAGAACCAAATGTTATTCTGCAGCTCCCAGAGCAAACACGCCCACCCACACACAAGCACCACGCAAAGCTCTCGCGGCCTAATGGGCAAATACCAACTCAGCTTGATGGATGGTCCCACCACAGGGGTGGGTGAGGGGCGGGGGGTTTAAAGGTCAAAGCGATTCACTGTTCAATGATCACTGAGGTGGTGTTCTCTACCTGTTTATAGCCTTGAGCCAGTGGTGGAAGTTCCATATTCCTATGGCAGGGGAGAGGCCTTCCATGGGAGAACCATTATTGATTTCTCCACAAAGTGGTATGCATTTTATTGTCCCCAGAGCGATGATGGGTTGAGTCAACTCGCAACCTTCCGACTGTGGGCTGCTCGCTCTACCGCTGATCATCTTTAGTGTCTGCTGGTGTCACGTGAACTGATTACATACCTGCACGATTCGATGCGTGTATCGTGAGCGTAAGAATGGCTATACATTAAGAATCGGTGCATCGTTACTCCACGACTGCCGGCTACGCCGAAAACCAATTTAATCACAAAAACAAAACTTGATGTTTAGATATGGACACCATCAGCAAGGAGATGGCGTACGAACAAACACACGCACCAAAAACAAATAGCCCCCGTGTAGCCTTAACATACTGTAGGGGCAAGTGCTGTTCGCGAGCACCGATGAAGACCGGCACGGCACTCGAGGGGGTGGGTGGCCAGCACCACACCCAGCCGCCTTTGACTCCCCAGTGGTGACATTCACACATTGCACCAAGTACTCATTTAAGGCTGAGTCGACTTAAGGGAGGTCCATGACCGGTTCAGATAATCGTCACTGGTGTTGGCTGTGAGCCGGGAATCAAACTCGGGTCACCGGATTCGTAGCGTAGCGCGCAAACCGCGACACGACCACTCCCTCTTGTTTATATTTTTAAGACTGACACGATACAAATGGGAGGTGGGACCAGGACCACATCTAAACCACATCAAACGATGATTTTTTTCCGGCTCAGAAATCATGTGGGAGGACCAGATAAAGATGTCGGCCGTCTCCCCGTGTGCACGGCGGAGTCCGAGCGGCACTGCCGACTTCCCTCGCGCGCCTCGCCGTTTCCGTTCCGCTTTCTCGTCGCGCGTGGCTCTGCCAGGGCCGGGTTGCCGTCGCTTCACGAGGGACCGGGCGAGCGGCCGCCCCCGCGCCGCCGAGTCCCGGGCCCCCGATCGTCGCGCCAGTTTCACGGCTGGAGCGCGACGCGGGGGGTGCTGCGCCCCCTGCTCACCTCGGGGGCCATGAAGGCGATGGTGCCCAGCAGCTGCCCCTGGAATTCGCCGGCGCCCGTGCCCTTGGATGCGAGGCGAGCGGCCGCCCCAAAGTCGGCGATCCGCAGCCTCTGGCCCATGCTGTCCACGAGCAAGTTGGCTCCTGCACAGAGTGAACGCACGCAGAGAACACACACACGGGATAAGCTCCTGCACGCAGAGAACACACACACGGGATAAGCTCCGGCACACAGGGAACACACTCGATCTGGGGCCGCCAGCGAGATCCCGTCCACAAAGCGGCGTCGGCACGGCTAGGTGGCGCTAGACGACTTCGTTTCTCTTGTTGGTGACACTTGGGTGGCGCGGATTCATTCAGACTTGGTGCCAACGCAGGAGCTGCGGTGCCAAAACCATCACAGCGGCGACCCGCGGCGTCACCGTGTTCACAATTCACACCCTTGGCCCGCATTGTCTCGTGGGCAACATTTGTCCCGTGGTGATTTAAATTGTGACAATTCTCGGTGGTGGTGACTCGAGAATGGATACTTGTTTCAAGTTGTGGTGAATGCAGCGCCTCTAGAGGCTGCACTTGTCGCATGCAACAATTCCGTATCTCACTTCCAAGAGTGGTCCATCGCCGCTTTGTGCCACGTCTGCTCCTGTCACAATTTACATTCGTCACGACGATCATCCCCACACCGTCAAGCAGAACTTCAAACTAAAAATATCAAAGTGCACCAAAGTAAATCACAAAAATATGAACAGCAACAATCCTTCCTGTGCTCAGGCATCTTTTGCTTTACGCCGATTAACATATTCACTTCATCCTGGGTGGAATGACAAACAATTGGAAAAGGTTTCCACCAAATACTGGTGGAAACTACCTTTCTGCCAATGCGTGATTAAGGCCGTTGGTATGATTGGTTTTACAAAAGAGTAAAGGGTATTGAACTCGACTACCATCAACGTTATCAGCAAAACTGTTATTGCCCTGTACTGCCAAGTCATCATCTTCTCTACCGTTAACATCGTTAACATCGCAATTACCATTACCATCTTCATGGACGGTACGGTCACAACCATCACCATGTGTCTTCCACACATTCTATTCTTCTGCGTGCAGCCGATTGGATCATGAGCTGCTTAACGCGATGAGCACACATTCCGTTTTGGGTGGCCGACTTTGAATTTCATCATTGCAGCGACCACCCGAGTGGTGGCAGAAACCAGGCAGCATGTTTAATTTTCCAGGAGAGCTAAAGAGACGAACACAAACGTGGCGCACGTCCCCGAGTGGCCTTGCGAGCCCTGGCGGGGGGCGGTGAAGACGTCTCGGCGCTGCCGATGACAGGACGCGTCACGAGGGGCCCACCGGGGAGACTATTCTCGTCGCTCGCTGTCCCCGGGTGACGTTTTAAAGTCACGCAAAAATAAACAAGCCCTCCGATAACAAGTCAAAAAATAAACACCCGAAGGCTTGCCCCCTCTAACAAGAGGCTTTGATTCCGCGAGGGGGGCGACTGCGACGTGGTGCACGACGCAAGGCGGACTGCGCCGCAAGCGCAAACCGGCGGCGGGCACCGTAAACACGTGCCGGTTTCATTTGTATGCCCGTGTCATCAAGAACACCGGATTGTAATTGGCTGAACGCCCAAACCTCGGTCAATACTCAACTAGACAGAATGCATACGTCCAATACACATTTAGAAACAAGCCATTGTTAAATGGCTGCTTTAACATTTTCTACAATTGTCTGCCACAGATATCCAAAAGGCCACACACTCACAATGGTATCAGGCGCCCCAGTGTGTCGCGTGTGGTATCCTGTGCATTATGGCTCTCTCCCGCCCATTCTTCTCAGTGGGGATGACTGCATATCTGTCTGCGGCTGCACTCTTCCTGTCTCTGATTTTAACTCAGATCAAGGACAGTGGCCATCAACAACCTTCCCTCTTTAATAATACCCTGTGACCGCAAACAGCCCCACTCGAGGCGTACGATTATCACGTAGTAAACAGCGATAGCGGGGTGGGGGGAGCGGTGGCGCAGGGGTTGGCGTCACGCTCTGTGAAGCCGGCGACCTCGGATTGGACTCCCGGCCACCCCCTCCTCCCTCGTCATAACCAACCTGGCCTGGCCAGCTTCGATACTGTGTGGGAGGACCTTCATCCAGCAGTGGATGGACCAAGGTCTGCAATTTTCACGGTGATGTGAAAAAATTATAGAGAAATTAAGGCCGTGATTTCCACGATAAAATCGTTTCAGTGGGGGAAGTGCAGAGCACTCTGCTTAATTATCGACAAATACACCCAGAAATGGTATGCTGTATAAATTACATTCCGTACTGTTGTCCCCAGAAACGATATACTGTATACATATAAACTAGAACAACAACAAACCTCGGCATTTCATTTAACAAACGCAGGCAGCGGCTGACTGCGTTTGTGAAATGAAATGCCGAGGTTTTCCATCTCCTTGTCCAACAGCAGGAGCGCTCTTTTTCCCGAAACATCGCCACTGGATCTGCAACATCCTTTGGCCACAGTCTCACCGCACACGACATTTCCATGAAAACTGCCCTTAAACATGTTTTCATGGCTTCCTTTTAATTATTTTTTTATCTGGTATTTTGGCAAACTTAAAAAAAAAATCGCGTTACTCTCCTTCATAACGCTGCCACTGCGGTGTAGCGGTTAGAAGACCGGACGTGCCGTCGAGAGGGCCCCGGGCCCACCTCCTGGCACGGCAAAGTTTCTTAATTCCCCCACGGCTGACTGTGTCCACCCAGCAGCTGTGTGCGGTGGGGTAAAGTGTGGGTTCTCCAACCTCTGCCAAGACGTCTGGCCAGAGTTGAAGAGGAGGCCAAAAACACCCTCTGGAGAGGCTCTCTCAGGGGCTCACTCTCGTGGAGGTCCTTCCCCAGCAGGGGCGCAAGCGAGAAGCTTCAGTGATGCGCCTTTGCCTTTAACTCGTCACAGTCCTCGTTAATACAAGTGTATGTCGAACTTCTTTCGCACCGTACGTAACCGTGCTAATCGGAGGTGCGGGGTGCTAATCGTCACAGCCCTCGTCACACGTGAGCGGGCGCAGCGGCGAGGCTCCCCTGCGCCGCCGCCGCCACCACAGCGTGGGTCGTCAAGGACGTGAATGGACATTGGGTGGCGGTGCGCATCCTGGGACGAGGAATGCGATTGCCTACGCACATTCCGCTCGCGAGCGCCGCCCTCACGGGGAGCGCCGGGGTTTGTGGGAACGCATCTGAGCAACGAGTGCAATTTTTTTAAACGTCTGGAAGCTGCCTGTAATTTTGCCGGCGCGCCAACGCGTACTCGTTACGGAGAGGCGTGCGGTTATTCCTCGGGTTAATCGGTAACGCGCTGCACCTGAGGCAGCCACGCATCGCTGGGTCCCGCACAGGCCTCCATTGTGCGAGCTGCCAGGGGTCAGAGGGCAAAACGCGACCTCCTTCTGGCACCGCCACATACGAGATGCTAAACTTTCTTTGGGGGGAACTGAAATTCCTTGCATTAATAACCAGATCAGTGGAATTCCACTGGACTTACCATGGGGAGACAGAAATTGGAATTTACAGTAAACTACATCATCAAAACTGATCGTTAATGCAAGTGAATAGAACTCAAAGTTTTTGGTAAGAGTCTTATAATCTGGAGAACACAGAAACGCTTTTCCCTGTCAGTGGCAAAGTATTTGGAATTAAAATTGTGGCATCTGCTCTGTCATGTTATGGGATTGAACAGACATCTTCCCGTTTGCGTGGGCGGCGAGTGCGGCGTGTGCGGCGAGTGCGGCGTGTGCGACCGACCCTTGATGTCGCGGTGGATCAGCTGGTTGGAGTGCAGGTAGGCGAGGCCCCGCAGGAGCTGCTCCACGTAGCTGATGACCACGCGCTCGTGGAAGGGCCCGTACTTGTTGAGGAGGTTTGCGACGGAGCCTCCTGCGGAAAGGACGCACGCGGCAAAGAGCGTCGTCAGGAGGCGCGGCCGGAACTGCCGCAGGATTCCCGACGCTCGGCGGACTCCACGACGGGAGGAGCGACGACGAGCAGGAGGTGCGTCACGATCCGGTGGTTAAAATCGAGTCGGGCGGTGGCAGGTTTAACGACACATTTATATATTTACGCGATCTAACCCAGAAAACCTATATTATTGATTCTTACGCTCGCAACTTGCCGTCAAATATCGAGTTCTACGGATTAAATGCAGACCGAATGCTTTTAACGTAAGTTAAATGCCATCGAATGAACAATCCAGAAGAAATACAAAATAGAGAAAGTACAAATGAGATTAACAAAAAAGATTGGATTTTGTAAATAAAACACGATCCAAAACTCTGACGATTATTTGGATGTCCTCGGCGTGCATCGGCACACTTTGCTTGGGAGTTCATATCCACCATCGTTCTGGGGCCAATAATATAGGTACTGCTTTGTGGGAAGCCAATTGTGGCATCTTATGGGGAAACTATCCCCTGCCATAGGAATGTGGAATTTCCACAACTGGCTCAGGAGATGAGCACAGTTGCATGTGAGCAGGGAGAGCCTTTAACTTTTGACCGAGAGCCATACTGGTTAAAGATATTTAAAACAGAACGGAACTTTATTTTGGGATGGGTAGGTGTCCCAGGGACTACACAGGAAACTCTGTTTACATCAAACTCTGACTCCACCCCCTTCCTGTAAACGACCTCCCGCAGAGCTCGCTCGGCAGACGTCGCCCAAATGTTGATTTAAAAAACAAACATAAAGCCACAAATAAATGGAAAATAGTCATACAATTAATATCGCAGGCTGGACAGTTCGCACACAGACCGAGGCCGGAACGCTGGGGCCGTACCGGCCATCCACTCGATGAAGAGGTTGTAGTTGCTCTTCTCGCAGGTGGCGCCCAGCATGCGGATGATGTTGGGGTGGTCGAGGCGACTCATCATGCGGATTTCCTCGCGCAGCGTCTGCACCACCTCGTCCTGCTCCGATGCCGTGTTCCGCACGTACGTCACCTGGAGTGGACACGTGGGCCACGGGCACACGTTGACACGCACGGACGCACACACGCACACGTTAACACGCACACACGCACACAACACGCACACACGCACACACGACGACGAGGAGGAGGGGGAGAGCAGCCGTCGCCACGGCGCTTACGCCAGGCTGGGTGCACTTTGAGCTCATCTCGTGAAGTGTGGAAGGCTCTTTGCTGGCAGGCGGTCACGGGACAGACCCAGGTGTTATCCCTTGGCTGAGTGAGATGTGTACGTATACACAGAGAGAAAGATCCCCCGATAGACTTTAAGAGACTGTTGGGGCAGTGCTGTTAGAGAGCACTTAAAAAAAGCTGTGGTGTTCACACACCACACCAGTTACCCGTAACGGTAACAGAGATTTTGCAGAATGAGCTCCAAAAACACAAAACCATCTTCAGTGAGAACTTCAGTCATGGCCAACTTTGTATGGTTTGAAATCGGGGCTCAAAACGTGGCTCTTTCCTAAAGAATTTTTACAAACGAGCGGTGGGTCACGAGGGGCGGATGTGTGGTTATCGGCCAAACGCCGAATGACTAATAGCTCAGTGCCATGCGATGACAAAACAAGTTTATTGTACTTTCAAGACACTCTTCGGCGAGATGCGCCGTACAATTGTAATGACGGCGACGACGACAGCCGACGACGTCTTTCCGATCACGCGCCCGGCGCTCCCACCTGCTTGACGGCCATGAGCGTGCCGGTGCCGATGTCCTGCGCCTGGAAGCAGGAGGAGAAAGCGCCGAGCCCAATTTGCTGGCCCCTCAGCCACTCGGCCCCCTCCTGGTACGGCTGGTGCGCACGCGTGTGCTCCAGGCCCACGTCGGACGTCTGCAACGACGAGGGCGGCTTCGGTCAGTCAGCCCGGCGCAGGTGTGTGTGCAGGTGTGTGTGCAGGTGTGTGTGCAGGTGCATGCGTGTGGCTACTTTGGAGGCAACGACGCATCCATTGATATCCCTTTTAAGTTCGCAACGTATTCACGAGTCGCGCACGTGCACAGGTACACAAGCGCCCACACAGGCACACGCTCGCACACGCGCGCACACAGGCACACGCGCGCACACAGGCACACGCGCGCACACATGCGTGCACGCACGTTGGACTGCAACAGGATGACGTCGTCCTCCGGCTGCAGGGCGAGCTGCGGGATGGTGGGCAACGCGTCCTGCGAGGCCGACACGGCCATGGCGAGCAGCAGTGCCTCCTCCTCCTCCGCCTCCATCTTCTCCTTGCAGTGCAGGTTGCGCTGCACGTCCTCGCGGTATGACGGGTCCAGCCCGCCGCCGCCGCCGCCTCCTCCCCCGCCTCCTCCCCCCCCTCCTCCTCCTCCGCCCCCGCCGCCGGGCCTCTCGGGCGTCTTCACGGCCACCTCGGAGACGAAGGTGACCGCGGGATCCCCGGGGCGGCCTCCCGCGGGCCCCGCCGCGCTCGGCGTCTCCAGCAGGTCCTCGGTGCTCGAGTTGAGGTCGGCCGAGGCCTCGAGGCGCCGGTAGCGGTCCTCCATGGGCGTGGCCGCCCCCTCGTCCTGCGCCGCCGCCGCGGCCGCGGCACCGTCTGCGAGCGGCAAAGAGAAACGGCGGCCAGTCGCGGTCACCGACAACAGTCGCCGGATGGGATGCACGCGATGCCACGCCAGAACCGGAGCGCCTCGTAACACCAAACGGCGGCGAGCGAGTAGAAACTTCTTCCAAATAGAGGGCGGGGGCGGGGCGATGATCGCAAAATGTCAAGCTCTTTAAATAGGGCCCTACATGCATAGAATAACATTCAGTGTAATTTCTCTGGTAAATATCAATAGAAATTTGGCAGGGTTGCCACCTCTGAAGTAAAAATTCAAATTTGGGAAACATTATGGGAACAAGAATATCTCACAATTTCGAAAGAGGAACGCCCTACATGTCAATGCGTTGTCTTGAGCGGTGCCATTATGGTACAAATGACATCAACCAGGAATTTGAATGCAAGCCTCACATCATTTCCCTGGACACTGAACTTAAGACGGGACAATCCAGAAGAGTTGGCAGCGCACGCCCTCACGCACAGCCCGGCACTCACCGCGCGCCGGACGCTCGCACGGCTTGAGGTCCAGGCTCATGGGAGGGCGGACTGGGCCCGCCGCGGCCTCCCGGCCTCCAGCGTTGGCGCCGGGTCGAGCGGAATCCCCCGGTGCCAGCGCCACGCCGGCGCCGCCCGTCCTCGCGTCGTCCTGCCCTGCCGCGCGACTCGAGCGCCGTCTCCTCCCTCGGGGGGTCGGGGGCCCCCTCCCCGCGGCGCCGCCCCGCGGCCTCGTCCCCACGCTCGCCCTCCGCCTCCGGGCCCGGCAACGGGGGCCGGCTCTGTCCTCCCACCGCCGTCCCTTCCCCGACTCCGCAGGGGGCTCCGTTGTTCGGCGACTTCAAGCCGCGCTTCCTCTCCAAGAAGTCGGAGGAGCTCGGCTTGGGGGCGCCGCCGGCGGCAGCGCCCGACTCCCGAGGTCGTCTCTCCAACTTCCCCAGCAGCTCGGCGAAGCCCTGGCTCGAGGCCCCCGCGGCCCCGTCGGGGGCGGGGGCCGCGGCGGCGAGGGAGGCGAAGGGGGCCTCCGCTTCTCTGTGCGACGGCGGCTCCAGCCTGCCCTGCCTCAGGTCCAGGTCGGTGGATTTGCGCTGCGGCAGGTCCAGCTTCACGTGCACGCGCTCGAAGTCGGCCGACTTCCTCTCCGGCTGGCCCGGCCGCACGTGCGCCGCCTCGGCGACGTCCCCGGGCCCGCGGGCCGGGCTGCCGAGCGGCGAGCTCGCGGGCTGCCCGGGCCGCGACGCTTTGGGCCGGTGCACCTGGTTGTTGGAGGCCAGGCGCGTCTGCGTGAACAGGGGCGGCTCCCGTTCCGGTTCCGGCTCTCGCTCCTTGCCGTCCTCGGGGACCAAGCCGAGGTCCCGCGTGTCGCGGCACGCCTGCGGCCCGGGCGCGGCCTGCGGGGTCGCCGCTTGCGCGGGGGCCTTGGTCCCGGGCCGCTCGCCGACCCCCGAGCCCGGGGTCTGCGCGGCGGGCGACGACGCGGATGGCGCGGCGATGTCGGCCGACGACAGCGCCAGCGTCGAGGGCCTCGTGACGGGAGGCAGGCCGGGCCCCAGGATCGGCACGGCGGGAGGCCCCGGCGTGGGCTGAGCGGCGGCCGAGGTCCCCGCGGTGCTGGACGGGACAAATGCGTTGGCCGTGTGTGACGGGGAAACCAGCTGTGCCTTTGCGAGCGGCGATACCGGGAAATACTGCGCGAGTGGGCGTGAGCGGGTCTTGGGGGACTCCTTTTGCTGCTGCTGCTGCTGCTGCTGCTGGAGCTGCGTCTGTTCTGGGAGCGACGTTTGCCTCAAGATGGTGCTTGGCTGTGCCAAAGCGAGTCTGCCGAACTCTTCGCCGCTCATCCTTGGGTGCGAGACATCTCCCCCGCCTGACGCCGCGGCGGGAGCCGCGGCCACCCCCCCAGGCCCCGGGAAGTCGGGGCCCCCCAGCGCCTCCAGCGCCTCGCGCACTTCCATCTCGACGGCGACTGCCAGCAGCCGGCGACGCAGGCGCGCGTGGTGGGCCGCGCCGGGGCCCTCCAGCATGGCCGCCATGCGCAGGAAGACATGGCCCGCGGGCGCCACCATGCGCGCGGCGCTCAGGAAGACGCGGCGCGACAGCTTCCCCACGACGGCGTGCGAGTGCGGCGCCGAGCGCAGCGCGAATGCCAGCAGGGAGAACAGCTTCTCATACCTGGGGCAGGGGGGACACGGGACGAGGGGAGCAAGCGTCACGACGGTCCGTAATTGAACCGGCGTCAAGAGGTTGCTAAGAGAAGCCTCCTTCGCCTGCAGCCCCTGCCATCATCATCATGATCTTAATGGTAAGAGTGGCAAGGGGGGCGATTGACCGCCGGCGAGGGAGCGACTCGGTGAGCGCCGGATCATCACTCGACCCGACCGCTTTCCGTGTAACCTTCGAAAGTACGGCAAGCCAAGAGCTGGGTGCCTCGCCCCAGATATCCAACTTCGGCCAAACTAACCAGCTGCGTGGCACCGTCGGGCGCCCGTGCGCCAGGCCTCACCTGTCCCCCTGGATGCCGTCGACGTTGCCGCTCGTCCCGGACGAACCCCCGGCAGTGGCGGCGGCGGGGCTGCTGGGCGCGGCACGCTCCAGCAGGATGTGCGGGAAGAACTCGGCGGGGAACTCGAGCAGCATGCGCTCGATGAGGCACAGGCGGCCCAGCGTGCCCTGCCAGTTGGAGGCGTCGGGCGGGGAGTCCAGGATGCAGCTGAGCGCGTAGTCCACGCCGCCGATGCCCAGGGAGCCTGCAGGGCGGGGGGCCAAGAGACACACGACGGGGTTTGAGCGGTGGTCTCCGCACTGCGCACCACGCGATGCGCTATGAGCGCTCTCTTTGCACAACCGAAACAAAAGCAGTTGGTTGTTGATAACGGTGGAATTCTCAAACGTTCCTTGTATTATATTTGATATCAACTCAAGTTGGAAGAGTTAAGGTAAGCTGTTAGCGGTCAGCAGTGAAAGGTCCGATTAAGCTGTGGCAAATGATATCTGTTGCAATGTTGTAATCACGTGGAATAGAACATTGCATCCATATCAATTCATAGGCTCACAATACAGGCATCAAATGGCATGTTTAAGAATCAATGCAGAAGGTGCAGACAGCGATAACGCAATATGGCCAACGATGGCAATGGTGGCGATGACCTTTCGACCTTGAACTGAACTTTGCTTTGCGATAATTCAGACGCATTAAAAATGAGACTTTTCAAATGCATTCTTGTTTCTGCTGACAGCTTCCAAAAGATTAACATTATGCAGCAAAGGTCACAGACCACGCTGCAGAGAATTTAATTAGAAACTTGCCAGAGGCCAAAACAAGACCGTGCAATGTGCTCCAGCACATGAAAGCAGCCTCGAATCGAACGGCGGTGCCATAGCGACGCGGAACAACACTCGCGAGCGGGGGGGGGGGCGCCGGGAGGCAGCCATTTCTAAATTTAATAAACTTTGGTGGGGAGATAAAGCCCAACTGAACATCTGCCAAAATGGCAGGAGAAGAAAAAGAGAGAGAGAGAGAGATCGCTCGAATATTTCCCAAACCACAAAAACACACTGAAGCTTTTATTCTGCTGCAAAATGTCAGTGGGGGGGGGGGAGGGAATATATAACAAGTGTAATAAAGAAAGAAGTCAGAATATTGTCATTTATGATGTGTCCAATTTGGACACTGATTGTAAGGAACTCCAACGCTCACTTTAAAACACACTGTGCAGGGCGTGGTGCAACCCAGCCCTCCGGTATTTGCCGACAAAGTCAGAGGTTGTTCATCACAGCTCATCTGGGTTTTCTTAACGCAGCGTGCTGCGCTACGTGAGCTCAAGGCCATGCGACGTGCAGTGGACGGCCGAAATGCCCAGAGGTCACCAAGCGTTTGGTGATTTAAAGTCCAGGCCCTCTGTGGATTTTCGCGGGCCATTTCGAAGGTGCCACATCTGGCAATGATTAAATACGCCAAACATTGGAGATCACTTTGCCTTACGGGCAATGCCCCATTAGACCAACTTGTGCTGACAATCACGGACAAGTTTCTAAAGTGCCTGCAAATTAAAAACGAAATGCGAAAATTTCATGAGAGCAAGGGGATGTTTGTGCGTGTCCCCTGCCAAATGATGTCTGCCTGTGGACTTGATGTGTGCATGGCTTCAGACGGGGCCAATGTGCGACGCGAGAGTAGGAGATGACAAAGACGGCGATGACGGAGTGACGACCTCTGAACTCGGGTCTGCCACGTTCGCGCTCTAAACTTGACCGTGAAGTTACTCCTCACAAAAGTGGGTCATAATTTGCGGGCAGCAAGAATCCATTTGGTTTAGACGTAAAAAGAATCTACAACAACTAGATTTTCCCAATAGAGAGAGAAAAGAGTCACCGTGCAAATGTACGTTTAAAATAGCTCTCTGCCGATGTGTTTAGGTCATAAATGATGTCTGTTGGAAAGTGGTTGTTAGTGATTTTACATATTCAACCCTGATTTTGCATTGAAAAAGACAAAAATTGGATGCATTCAAGCAGGGGCATAAATTCAAGCAGGGGCATAAATGCCACTTGATTTGCACAAATAGCACTCTCAGTATCATTGATCGTATCCATTGAGATGAACTACATCTCAGTGTTTAAGCCAGCTATAATCTTTAAATCAACAATGTACAAAACCAGCGAAAATTAGCATTATCTGTGGACGAATGTCATTAAGGCCCTAAGGCAGCTTATTTCTATTTATTGATTATGCAATTACATTCCCAATTCACAAACACGAAGCAGGCATCACAATAGCGATACACCCTGCTACTCTTGACGTGATTATCCGGCTGAACCACCTCAATATAAAGTAACAGCTGTTGGTTTCTCTGCATCAACCATACGAAGAATAAAATGAAATATGTGAAAATCTCTGCATCTGTGCTCCTGAAATCAGTCATCAGTTGCCACAGGCCTGGGTGTAATATTGGATGCCGCACCGGGGGTTGAACCAGGCCATCGGACCACTGGGGCATTTTCCCGCCAAGCCGGCGTTGGACTTAAGCCAGCTCAAACTCCACAAGACTGAAATCGACCAGCAGCACAATGTGGCGTACGGCCGAGTGATCAGCACACAGGAGCGAGCGCTGCAGCCACAATGACAAGCCCACCATCTATTTCCTCCACTGCGCACGCTGGCAGCGGCGAGAGCGCCTGCCTGCACACATAATGGAAAAGTCAACATCCACAGCTACTGGTCACACGGGTCGATCTTTATCAAAGGGCTCAGACTTGTCAAGACCTCCACTTGTCAGGCTGGGATTACAGCACTGCACTTCCGCGTGCAATGGGCCTCTGTGACCGCCGACTCTTCGCGGATTGATGCTTGGCGTAATTTAGGCGTTGCGGTTCGAGTTTAGAACCAAATATTATTCTGGCATTGTGGTGAATGTAAAGCCTAGCAAGGATGCAGGTGTTCCACGAACTATTTCCATACAACTCATATGAATCTAATTGATTCTCACACACACACACTTCGATACATGTACCGTGTGCGGGAGGAAGGATTTAAATTTGTGAATTGTTACTTGCCTACGTTGAGAGCACGGTATTCTTTCCCGTGCTTCGTCACACAAAGAATGGGCGGGAATGTAAAAAATACGCCTCGCGTTAGCACGAGAGGACACCTATCGCCATCAATCTTCCACTCTGCCGGCGCAGGCGACGAACAACAAAAGTTCAAAATAAATTAGGCCGTGCAACCTCGTCAATGTCACGATGTGAACGTGGGTCAGCTTGCACGCTGGCACTCGCCGGCCAATCATCACTTACGAACAATCGCTCTGCTCTGCCAGAGAGATGGTTGCGTGTGTACGTGTGGCTGATGGGTTTGTCCACACGCTCAGGTCAGATGTGTGGAGGAAGCACAGCGTCTGCCTCGTGATGTTTGTGTGTCTGCGGTCAGCCTGAACCCAAAACCACAAACTCATTATGTGTTAATGTGGAGCATTATGGGAACAGCACATATAAATAGAACTCTGTTTTGTCTCCATATCTCTATCAAAAAATTCAACACCCTACTGCCTCTAAACAGCAATATAACCCTGCAACATTTGTTTAAGTAAGCAAACTCTGGACCAATTTTGTCCTTCTGAGCCTCATCAGCAGAGGGAGGAGATGTATGTACGGGGGAGGTGAACAAACACGGAGTGGCCTCGCACGGGAGTCAGGCAGCCTGGAGGCCCTGTGGGCGCCGTGAGTCACCGGGAACAAAGTGAAGTCCACCCACTCAGCCAATAAACCCCGGGAAAGCATTGCGCCACTCTGGGGCGGCACGGCTGTAATCGCACGACAGGCTCCAGGAATGGAAATACCCAGTGGCAGTTCCCGCTTCATTAATGCAGATTCCATTCATTCTTCGCACGAGCAACCAGGGAGACCGGGCAACTGTTTCCTTTATTGAGGAGGTAAAAGGCTGTTGAGAGGATGACCTGGGAGAGTCGTAAGCACTGGTCTTTGTGTGGAGCCGGGCGGCAGTGCCCTTCAGATGCAGCGTGACTTTTGGAACGTTTTGAAGATCTGGGCCGTGACCGGGCAAGGGCCTCTTGGGGAGCAGTTCGTGGGTGTCGCTGTCGACGCCACTTAACATACAAACTGTACGGCACTTCAGGAACAAATGGCGACAAAACGTATTCCGCTGAGATTGTAAAAAAAGTAACAAATAAAATAAGAGAACTTAATAGAAACGTATTTACATGTTTAACTGGGTAATGCCAAGTCAGCACTGCAATCAGTGTATATTGCACATAGCCATAAACAAGCTGAAGCATTGTCATTCCAGTAAATATCCAATCCCAAACATTTTCAACAGATGCACACTGCTTCGTCTCATCCACCACCAACATCGCACCGCAGGTCAACTCACTTCTCTCTCCGCTTCCTCCCTCGCACTGCTCCACTTTGTAATTCCCTGTGCCCATTATCGCCTCTTTCCCCTAAATTATTATTATAACATTGTTCTATTAAACAAAACAAACCGTATTCATTCCTATCTACAACAACTCTGATAGCTCTGTCTGTTGCTGGCTGTTTGAAACCTTTGAGGCTGGTGCTCAGCAAATGTGTAAAATAAAAACGGACACAAAATGGTTGAGAATCTGCAGGGATCCAACTCACGAGGGCAGCAACAACGTCTGTACAACATCTACAAGAACGTCTACAACAACGCCTGTACAACAACGTGTACAACGTGTACAACAACATCTACAACAACGTGTACAACAGTGTCTACAACAACGTCTGCACAAAAACGTCAACAACAATGCCTGTACAACAACGTCTACAACGCCTGTACAACAACATCTACAGGAACGTCTACAACAACGCCTGTACAACAACATCTACAACAACGCCTATACAACAACGTCTACCAGTGTCTACAATAACATCTACAACAACGTCTACAACACCTACTACAACAATGCCTACTGCTGCGCCTGGGAGTGTTCGCAAGGAACACTGCTGCTCCTGTTTCTGCCATGCCCTCCCCAGGTGCCTCCTGGGAGCGGCGAGGCCGAGTTATTGTCTGGCCTCCTGAGCCACCACCGCCCACCCCCAGTTCATAATCCTCCATAAGCCACGGCACGTTATTCTCTCTGTTGCCATGGACACACAACGTTGGAAATGCCACACATTTCCGCATTTTAAATGAGAATGAGTGTGCGGTGGTCGCTCGGCTACTTCGGAAGGGCACCGTGTGGGGGCGGGAGGTTGGGGGCCGCTGGGAGATGAGCGCCTCCCGCAGTGCGGCGCTGCCTCAAGGCCTCACACCCTGGAATGTGCTGCTGCCTCAAGGTCTCACACCTTCGTGTGTCACCTGCCACGGCCATCATCATCACTGCGCGTTGTTCGAGGGTTTACGGCCTGCGCTGCAATTCCTGCCATGACGAGCTTCTCCCACAATTTACAGATTTCATTCCGAGCGTCGGGGCAACCCCTACACACACTTTATCACGACATCGATCTAAAACCGTCCCCCCAATAAACTCTAAAACTGTCAGCCTGTTTAAACAAACCCTATGTGACAAATTAACACACTATTCATTATTCGCTGAAAATATATCACTGCCTTGTAAACGTCGGGCCAATAGAGGATCGCCTCCAGTTCAATGAGAGGCTCATTGAGCGACCAATGGAAACCAGAGTGTGCCATTTTGCATTTATATTTTATAGTCGGTGATTATCAAACTTTCAAAATGTGGACAATAACTTTGCAACAAGTGTTTAATACCCAATTTGCAGCAGACAGAGCACTGCCAATGCCACACATCGTCACCCGGCTCTGTGGAGGTGGAATTCTAACCACAAGCCCAATGCAAATCAGAAATACCAAAAAAAGTATAACCACAAACTCAGAAAAACAAAAGCTATTATGATGGTGATTCACTCGTCAGATTTCTATTTACTCAACTATTTTATGACCAGAATTTTTCTATATTTAGTTATATTAATAACCATTTTTGAAAAATATTTGCAAGAAATATATGTTTTGAATTGTACTTTGAGCTAGTGCAGAGGATAACAACACAAGAGGCGAATAAACATCTACTCTGCAGAGCACAGAGTGCTTTGGCAACCACCGGCAGACGTTTCTGAGATAAGGGGAGAACCCACGACTTCCTGGAGAACCAGCCGTGGGCAGGTTCAGCGTCTCGCCCTGCCAGCCGGTAAATCGGTGACGATGGTCGGGCAGTGATGAAAATGCACGCGTACGCCACAACAAGTGGCCCGGGCACAGACGCCCACAATGCACTGCACCACCAGGAAAAGTGTAGCGCTCGCTGCAGACATAATCCATTGGATAGATAATAAAAAATTTACGGAGAAGGTGATTTGTATGCAACCGAGAGGCGTCACGGTGACCATTGGCTCAGTCCTCCCATCAGCCACCACACGCTCTCCTGTGTGCGACAAGTTTCTCATTCATGTTGCTTCTCTCAAGCTGTCGCCACGTGCGACCGCGAGAATCTTCGGCTGAAGATCCCCGAGTGGCGGCGAAGGCCGAAGTGCCAAAGAGTTTTCTCGACATTTACAGACAGCGTTAGAATAGGTTCAGCGCCAATCATCAGAGGGCGCGAGGGGGCCACGCGTACCGGAGTTGAGGATCTCTCTCCCCACGGCCAGCTCGCCGCTCTGCCCCTTGCACAGCTCCAGCAGCGTCGACACGGACAGCTGGCTCATGCGGCTGTCGGCGACAAGAAATCAAGGACAGGGATTCGCATTGACAGCACACTGACATGCCACGGCAAATCAAAGTGAATTATGCCGCCTCTCGTCTCGTCTCAATTATTCCAATGCGCCGATTCTTTATGACCAAGGGACCCCCCCATGACCCCCCCCCCCTAGTGGCAAGCACCTCATGTGACGCACATGGCCCTTCCCTAGGTCAACTCAGCTTCAAATAAGTACCTCCTAGTGTGAGAAACAAGGCGCTGACCGCCCACCCCGTCGTGTGCGTGTCAGCGTGTGTGTGTCAGCGTGCGTGTCAGCATGTGCGTGTCAGCGTGCGCGTGTCAGCGTGCGCGTGTCAGCGTGCGTGTGTCAGCGTGCGCGTGTCAGCGTGCGCGTGTCAGTGTGTGTGTCAGCGTGCGCGTGTCAGCGTGCGTGTCAGAGTGCGTGTGTCAGCGTGCGCGTGTCAGTGTGCGTGTCAGCGTGCGTGTGTCAGCGTGCGCGTGTACGTATTTCCGCGCGCGTCACCTGTGCGCGTCGGCACACTTGACGAGGATGGTCTCCACGACGGGCCGCAGCAGCTGCTGCAGCAGTGCGCGCTCCCCCTCGCTGTGGCACGGCGTGTACACCAGCATGGCCCGCAGCGTCTTCTACACAGGGGCGGGGGGGCGGGGCATCCACGACGATCGTCAGATAAAACCCATTTGCGTGACTGCGATGGATTATTGCGACTGAGCGCCGTCACTAAGTCGACGGTGGCCATGTAGGTCTGCGCGACCGTACGTCGCCAGCCGTGCTCGTCGGAGGTGTGAAATATCGAGAGTGGTGACGACAATGGCCATTGTGTTGACTGGAGCGGTGCAGTTGCATGCACCTGACCATGAATATGAATATGTTGAACGTCAAAAAAAGAATCTACCAATCAGGACATACAGAGTGCTTAAAAAAAATGTGAACACTTCCAAGAATTTGCAACACCACCACAATAAATGTGCCTCCGGGCTCTGGAGACTACCTGGAGAAGATTTCAGGCAATGGTGAACAAGTGGAGACATTTGTTATCGTGTTACAGTATAATATCCGTTCTTTTTCCATGAAAAACGATAGTCCCATATAAGTGTCAACATTTTTTTGAGGCACCCTCTATATTGGGGGCACGGAACTTGATAGCAATTATCATGGGGATGGTGACCGACAATCACTCATCGCGGTTGTTTTAAAAATCTCCGCGATCTTCCCCCTTGCCACACGCATGCAATGCACGCGTAGAGAGTGCAATACAAGGCTAGAGGCCAACGTGTTATTGTATCTGCCGATTGTGACATCGGTGACTGCACAGCTCCTATACAAAGCACGTCACGAGGGCTCTTTGTGATGAACAGAGCGCAGTGCCATGCGACGTTGCCGCCACTGTCCCACAACGCGAGGTAATGCCACACCGAGTTATGCCGCCCGATGGTTGTGGCGGCACCCCACAAACAAACAGCGCGGCGGGGGTCACGACCCCGGGGTGCTGGTCACAGCGCCGCCACGGCGATGAGGGAATGGGCACAGACAGAGATTGCTGCTGAGAAATATGCGGGATATTTGCTTAATGGCATGTTTTCGAATAATAATTACCAAAATAGTTATTTGAGTAAATAATTAACTTAATTGCAATGTGCTTTAATCTACCCCGCTTATTGCTAAACCCGGCTGTGGTAGGCCACTGTGGGGCCAAGCGGAGAGTAGCTAGCACAAGGCAGCGCCGCTAAACCCATCGCTGTGCTGAGCGTGTATGCTCCCACGTCCATTCCCTGCACCCTCACCACCTTTGCCTTGTATTGCCTCATAAGTTCTCACTCGGTTACCCTGCCGTGTTGAACCTATGGAACTAGATGATTAAAACGTGTTGGACCGATGGAACTGGATTATTAAAATGCACACACACCAATCGATGTGCATCAAGAGCAGAAGAATTGATTTCAACTTCTTAATCAGTTACTTGTTACAGGCCTAGTTAATGTTATACTGCATTGCTGTTTAATAATCTTCGCTGTGGACTAAAATCAATGCAAAAATAACCTCGCATTCTTCGAACGCCAAAAAAAGTTTTGCGCACCAGTAAACAGTGGTTGTACTAAGAATAGACTATTCCTCTTGATAGGAATGTGGAATTTCCACCGCTGGCTCAGGTTCACCAACCGTGTTGAGCACCACCCGAAGTGCACTCGTGCAGTGAGCCACGGGCGACTTCTAACTTGGGAGGCGTGCGATAACAAAAGGTGACGCATGCCAGAGGTGCCTCCCTGCAAGTGCTTGGTCTCGCCACTGCCGACAGAAGGCCGTCAAAGTCCCCTCCAGGAGAGAGATATTGGCCTTCTCTTCCACGCTGGCCAAACGACTTGGACGAAGTCGGAGTGCCCACACTTTTCTCCGCCACGTGCGACCTGCCGACCGAGCTACCGTGGTAAGCTCATGAATACTGCCGGGTGGACAGCAGCGGAGGGCATTCAAGAAGCTTGCACCGTTGTTGTGTCCACTGCCGCACTAGGACACTGAACTGGCGACGTCGGGGTTGCAGGCCCAGTGCGCCACTGACCACCACAGTCCATGGCAGTTGTGGTGCAATGATAATGTCGTCACTCGACAAACACCGCACTCTTAGCTTCAATTTGAAATTGAGAAGAGGGAAACATTTAGAGAACACGAAACAGGTGCAGACCCCTGCTGCCCACTGCGACCCGTGCGGCTGAGCCGGGTAACACCAGCCGGGAGAGTAGCCGTGCTACCCAAGTGTAGAGACGAGAGTAGCCGTGCTACCCAAGTGGAGAGACGAGCAGACAATATGGCCCCTTTCATATGTCCGTCGCTGCGTCATAAAAAACATATCTCAGCATGTTTCTATACAATCCATATGATTCCCACAGCCTTCTACGAGAGCGTAGTTTCAGAGCACTGTCCCAATACAAGTAAACTCTGGACCGGTTTTGACAAACTGTGTCTCATCGGCAGTGAGCCTTGCTTGAATCAATGCTGATGAACTGCCAGATTTAATTGGCAAGGACACTCTCTTATGGGTATGGGTAAGATATGGATGCTAATTCAACACAAACTTACATACAATAAAAAACATTAATCTGTGTCGTTGTGAAGAACCCAACGAATATTTCTACTTATATTCTCCTCAAAGACGCAAATGATTACTTTGCGGTCTCTATTAATTTGGATTGCCTTGATGCGGGGAAACACACGGCGCTTGTGTTTACCACAGGTTTTCAAATATTTCAAATTTCACTGAGAATTCTCATGCATTCTCAGGGCCCGATAAGGGGGGGGGTGAGAGAGTTACCACGACTCTGGTGGTGGGGTTTGTTTTGGCCACACGCCGTGCGCCATCACACACACGTCACACACACACTTCACACACACCACACACACACACGTTATACACACACACTTCACACACACACACACCACACACACACCACACACACACACTTCACACACACGCACACCACACACACGCACTTCACACACACACCACACACACACCACACACACACACACCACACACACACTTCACACACACACACTTCACACACACACCACACACACACACTTCACACCGCACTCCTTCCCAGAGCCCGACCACTCACTCCCCCAGCTCCACGCTGACTCACGACACTCACAAAGACTGCCCCTGTGAAGCCTCACGGGACACTTGGGGAGAGCTCGATCCCCTGCTGGATGAAGGGCTACCTAAGCCGTCCCGATGCTGCGATGTAATCCTCCGCCCAGCTCCTGCACGCGAGGAGCTGATATCAGCGCTCCATCTCCTCGGGGGACGCCCTCTCGGACGCGTTCCATTCCTTGGCTGCCAATGCGCCACTATCCTTGACCATCGGTCATCGCCCCTCGGTCATCGCCCCTCTCGCCACGCCGCGTCTCTCCCCGGGCCGTTCGTGTTTCTTAACAGTTTGAGGTCATTGACCTCCGTGTGTTCGCCAACCCACGCGGTCCTCTCCACGTCTCTCGGCATCTCTCCACGCTTGCTTGTGCACTCTTCAGTGTTTATGCCGTATTCTTGATTAAATCGACCGTGTTTCTGCAGCGTGTCACAGCAGGTCGCGGTGCACCGATTGAACACGATGTTCTGTCGGCCACGCTGCTGCGGTACTTTTCAATATCGGGTTCAAGCGCCCAAAAGTGCTCCACCCTACTCTCGTCCGCCGTAGTAGTTCACCGTTGTTATTCCAGTCCGCTTCAATAGCTGCACCAGCTACACACACCTAGCTACACATACCTAGCTACACATACCTAGCTACACATACCTGTGCTGTTCGTGAGCACCTGTTAGTGAGCACCTGTTACGGCCGCAACAGCGGCGTCAGAGCATGGTGTGGCGATTCACCCCGTCGGAGGTTCCAGGACAGGTTCAGACACTTGTACGACCTGAACCCTGTGGACTTAACACTACACCAAAGACCCCCCCCCCCCCCCCCCACACCTCGTATAGCCTTAACAGATGTTAGGACAAGCGCTTCTCTTGGTGAGATCCTTTGAAGGCCAGCATAGCGCAAGAGGGAGAGGGAGGCCAGGATTGCGCGTATGTATGTTGAACTTCTTTTGCACCATACGTAGCCCACCGTGGGAAGGAGGCCAATCGTGGGAAGGAGCTCACAAAGTCAGCCGTGCACACACGCACGCACAGGCGCACAGGCGCACACGGGCACATATGCGCACAAATGACAAAGATCCCCCGTGTAGCCTGTAACGAGACTGTTGGGTGGGTGGCCAACACCATGCCCGGCCGCCTTTGTCTCCCTCGTGGCAATGTTTACACACCCACCAGGGACTCATTTGAGGCTGAGTCGACCTAGGGAAGGCCCAAGACCGGTTCAGATAATCGTCACTGGTGTTGGCCGTGAGCGGGAATCGAACCCGGGTGACCCGGGTGGTCAGGTTCGTAGCGCAGCGTAGCGCTAACCGCTGCACCACCGCTCCCCGCACACACGCACACACACGCGCACAGGCGCACAGGCGCACACGTGGACGCACCGATACAACGCGTCCCACCATCTCGCCGCACCTCCTCGGGGCGCGTTCTGTTTGCTCAAACTCTGGGCGGTCCCAGCGGCCCCGTACGTATCCTCAGTTTCATGCGTGGCAGTATTTGTCCGCGGAGCTGTTTGCACCCTGGGTTTAAGAGGGGCGGGGGGTCGGCGTGTGTGCACAGCTGCCACTGCCAGTCCCACGGCAGTAGCAGCAACAGCGGCGGTGCGGGCGACAGCCGAGAACATCTGCAAGACTTTCATTGATTCGCGTCGGCTGCGAAATTCAACAACAAATAATACAACGTCGAGAGCGCCGAGTGTGTGACGTCGCGGAAAGTTGTCCGTGGCGAGTTTGCTCGCGCAAGGCGCAGGGGGACAGTTCGTGGATGGGAGTCAAGGTTCGTGGACACCACTCGAGTTCTGGTGCTGTCTCCTCGGTCAGCCACTACCAGACGCTCACACTCGTGCCCGCCATTCTGTGAATTGTTTAATTCCTCCAAGCGACGCGTCGTGCCAAAGTACATTTGTCTGCAGTCGTCTTCTCGACCTCGAGTTCCACAGAAGGAACTATTATTGTTCGTCTGTGAACGTTTTGTACTATTTGTATCGCTTGCGACTAGTAATCACCGATTATATAATGATCGCGATTAAAAGCATGCCCCGACTGAAACAATATGAAAGTCGATGTGCTATGCAGAAAAGGAGAATATCGCTCTTCACCCAGGAATTCCACCCTGCACTGCAGCCAAAGAACCCACAAATCTTCTCATTATCCACGGTTCTCAGAGAAGTCGTGGAAACATGGGGTGAGGATTGATGGACTCCATCGCGAACGGAGAAGCCGCGTGCTAGTTTCGCATTCCAGCCAATCACCAACCTGCACGCATTCACCTGCAACCGGAAAACCCAAGGGGCAATTTGCACCGGAGCCACGAGCTGCCACTGACAGGGGGGGGGGGCTCGATGGCGGGAGAGACTCCGGGCCTCGGCGCTCCACCACCGCAGAGGCCGAGAGGGCCGGCGGCCACGGCGGGCGCCCTAAGCCGCTTGTGATCATCGGCGCCTCTCCTGGGAAGTCCACCTCCTCCTGCCCGCGGCCCACGAGGATCCACTGACTCCCGTCTCCTTCCCCAACAATTTCCTCGCCGCACAATCATGTCCATAGCTGCATCAGCCGGGCCTCTCGTGCTATGCCTCTGCATGCGCCACTTTCCTTCTGGACAGACTTGTCATCAGCACGCGTCAGGATCCATTCCGCCTCGACACCGCTCCCACGCGTCCCCGTCCACGCGTCGTGCGGCTCCCCCCTCGCCCTTCTAAACGTAACGCCGCATTGCAAACACTTTGGGCCTTCCTCACGTGGCACCGTTTTAGCCACGCAAAACCCGCGGTGTCGAGACAGCCGACAGCCCGGGGTGAGTGGGGGGGTGATTGGGGGGGTGATTGGGGGGGTGAGTGAAGAAGGTGAGTGGGGGGGTGAGTGGGGGGACCGCACACCCCCGGCGCCCTCCCACATCGCGCCCTCGCGGACCGCTCGGGGAACTCTGCGAGACCCTCCCTCCCTGGACGTCGTCTCGTGGCTGTGAGCAGCGCAGACGCAACGCAGACGGCCCCCGCGTCCCCACACTTTGACACGCACGCCTCGCAGCGCCGGGAGGCAGACTCCACGTTGCTGCGCCCACGCACAGCCAAGCGCCGAGCGTTATCTTTGCCGCACTCTTTTACAACTGCCGTTGATTGATGGGCGGCATTTCAAGACATCCCTGGTGTTTAAACATCACAAAAACCTCAAGTGAGAAGAGATAATTCATGTTCCCTTGCAAGGCGAGGCAAGTGAGCTGGCACCACCTTAAACTCGGGGCGTTAAAGGAGGAGCGCTAACTGTGTTCAGAATCCATGACCGGTTCCTAAAAGTCAGGAACCGGTAAACAACTCCAGTGGAATATTGGTAACGTTTCTTAGTGATGAAGTTCAAGCACGTTACGTTTAACGCTGTAGACTCTTCTAAGTGCGGTAAACTGGTTTGTACCATTATTTGGCGTCGTTACCGGTCATGTAGGAAATAAAAATTCACCACCTGACCTTAAATAAGAGCCATTGCTTGACAACACAAGGCATCTAATTATATAAAGCGTTCTTTTCAGGAAGAAGCGTTATTGACGAATGCGTCATTCTCGTTAACTGCTTGCACACCGCTGCGAGTGCAGTATCAGCGCAGAGTGTGTTTGTATCGGAGTGAGGGTTCTAATTGGGCGGTCGCACAATGATATCAGTACCGAGTCGGTGAACAAGCGGGGCTCGACTCATCATCGCTCAACAATGGTTCTGAAGCTCGTGGTGCACGCATTGAAGAGACACGCGCAAGCACTGCACAGCCCCGTGAAAGAATTCTTGTTTTAAAATGTGATGTACGTTGCGTGTCATGGGTGTCCATCACTCCTGCAGGGGCTATAGAACCGCGGTATGTTCGCAGACATGAGAAAGCAACTACTTCAACGTCACTGTTTTGCGTTGATGATGATGACGAATTATGATGACAAGTTATAATTTCGCGTTGTAGCCAATCCCTCATTATATCGCGTGATTCTGTCGGCGAACGATTTCCCCACGGCAAACTGAGATGGGGGCAGCACTGTGGAGGCTTCCAAAAACGTATCAGCAAGGGGAATGCATCGTGCATACACAAATTATCTTACGCAACAGCGATCATCGCTGCAAAATTCTATTTTAAGATGATGTGCACCATCGATGGTGTCCATTCCAACCTGGCAAAGGTCATCGTTTATATTTAATTATTATCTCACGCAGAATAACAGCGGGATCTCTTTATCTACACCCTGAATCAAAAACACCAACAGACGGTTTCATGAGCTCCGTTGGCCAAATCTCAAGCAGGAACCGGTCTTTAACAAAGGAAGATTATTTTAAGATTTGTCCTTTACGGACACTGATAAGACGAACAATGCGTGGAATGATAAATCCACGAGTTCGTCATTGTGCACCGACTGGGTCTTTACCTGCGCTAAGCATACGCTTGTGTATTTGTTACTTCCGCAGCGACGCTAATGATTATGATTTGTGTCACGTGTTACGGAGATTTTATCTAACAGAGAGGGTCCTTCCACATCAACGTCTGGCAGTTCACATGCATTGGTTCAGGCAGTCACATGACTCTACTGGTCAGATACCGAATGTCAAAACCGTTCCACAGTTCTCTCGTGTTGAGCTAAGACTGCTGAAGTTATTCACTCGCAGAAGGCCGCGTGCGGCCGATGGGTTCTGTAAAAGTTACTTTCACATTTTTGTTACGTGAAGGGGAACAGTTTCCGAGTATTCCTACGGTGACTGCTCACCACCGTGAGAGCCCCACGACGGTAGCGTCGCAGCTTTTGAAGACGCCGAGGAACAGAAGTGGCCGGGTGGCCGCCAAGACGGCTACGAGAACGACGTCCCAGCTCGAAGCAGCGCAACTGAGATTCCGATCGCAGATTAAAGCACCAGAAACGTAGTTCTCCACCGTACGGAGCCCCCGATCTTTATCCTGGTCGCTCGGTTTGCCTCGATGTCATCCTTGACATCATCTACCCCGTATTTGGGTTGGTAGACGAGAACCGCATCATTTTGATTTCGCGACGGCGATAGGCGAGGCGTTGGAACGATGCAGAAGCCATCCGATGACAGCGACCGTGTCCGGGGACCCGAGCACTCGCGAGCTGCACCGCAACCCACGCAACTTGCACCCTTGGCAAGGACATTAAAGGGCACTGCTGTAAAATTTGTTTTTACCGCATTAGAAGGGTTGACAAGTTTATTGGTGTAACAATAAGGCACCTGAAGCCTCTCTCAACACAGGGCAATAATTGCCTCCTCGCTCACCCTCCTGCAACACGGCAAGCGTGGGAACAAAAATAACCTTTACGCCGCTCGGCGCTTGCAAGCAAGGTGGACATTCGTACCCACCCCTCCATCCCCCCCCCACCCCCCATGACGCTCCGAACCCAAACTGGGCCCTGGGCAGCTGCGCCGCACGAGCCTGGGAACGGCTCTCTCCTTCCCTCGGTCTCGACGTGGGCCGCTGTCAAGTTACCCTTCCGGACGTGCCCTCTGCTTAACGCACGCGCCGCTCCGCGCCCGCAACGCGTTGACACCTGGCACGGCGCGGCTCCCACAGTCGACGGCGTGCCACACGGAGTCTTCGCGCGCAAAGCGCCGCGCAATTCCCCCACGAGCGGTCCGCGACCACGCCGAGCGGGCGAGCGACTCCCCTGTATCCGCACGCGGCACTCACCAGCGCGGCGACGTACACCTTGTACACGGGGTCGGCGCACACCAGCGCCAGGACGCTGCAGCAGCACCGCACCACCGTCTCTCCGCACATCTCCCCGCCGGCTCCGCCGCCCGCCGGGCCGGCCGTCGCGGTCGCCGCCGGCGCCGGCCCCCGGGCCCCGGGCCGGTCGGCGTGGCCCCCCGCGGCCACGGCCGCCCCCCCCGCAGGCGATGCCGCGGCGGCGCCGCCCGTGCGCACCTCCCCGTTGGCCAGGAGCAGCGCGCCGCTCACGTCGTGCCACAGCCGCCGCAGCGCCATCTCGCGCACGTTCCAGTTGCGCGAGAACAGGCAGCTCACCAGCTCCATGCCAAACACCTGGCCCGCACGCACAAAGACAAAGATCCCCCGCGTAGCCATTAACAGACTGTCGGGGCAAGCGCCGTTAGCGAGTGGCGCCTACGAAGGTCGGCACGGCACACGAGGGGGTGGGTGGCCAACACCACGCCCGGCCGCCTTTGTCTCCCAAGCGGGGATGTTTACACACCGCGCCAGGTACTCGTTTGAGGTTGAATCGACCTACGGGAGGCCCAGGACCGTGCAATGATGCGTCGATTCGTCAACATCGATTCGTGCGTGGGAAAATCGGACTTTCAATTTGTTGCGTGATTTCGGCAACCATTCGAGGCATGGCTGCCACAGCGGATACATTATTAATTTAATATTCTCGTGAATCGAATCACCGAATCGTGACAATGCTTCGAATCACAAGGGTGTGAGTTGGGAGTTAAGGGGAAGTGTGAGGACAGGATGGAATACATGGAGAGGAAAGGTGTGAGAAAGATACAGCCAGACTTAAAAAATGGAAAATACATAGAACAGGTAACTTAAAACACGTAGGTTTTCACAGTCCTTATTATTGTTATTCATAATAGGTGCTTGGGTGAGGCCACGTAACGATCTGAGCCGACGTACATTTGGCCAGATCACTGTGCGACCTCGCCCAGAATGTCACAACGAGCTACGGGATGGCGCCACGCGGTGCGAGAGATGTGGGCTCTAGGCAGCGGCACCTGGATCCAGGGCTGCGCGAGCTCGCGGTACGCGACGGGGATGGGCTGCACGCGGAAGTTGAGCTGCGTCGCGTCGCCATCGAGCAGCGGCCGCCTGGACGTCTCGGCCTGCGCCACGGGCGCCGGCGAGGAGGAGGAGTTGGGGGCGGCCGCCTCCACCGCCGCCAGCGCCGTCGCCGCCTGCGGGGCCTCGAAACTGAGCACCGCGCGCGGGAGGGACGAGAAGACAAAAAGACATGAAGCCACGGACCGATCTTCGTCGCGGCAGTCTGCATCTGCAGCAGCGGCGTCGAATATCGGCAACGCTGATGTGTTTTAGGGTCGTGCCACGTGTCGTTTGGTGCGACATCTGAGCGGAAAAGCCTACGTGGGTAGTAGTAGGGGTAGTAGTATTGACAGACGTGTTTACAGAAATTCCACGCGTGGCCAAAACTCAAGCTAGAGTCTCTCTTGCATTGGGGAGTGCAATTAAAAATAATTGTGGACGACTGACTTGAAAGACATTTAATTTTACTTTGTCCGAGGCTGCATCATCAGATAGTGCCGGGCCCCACATGCCACGACCCAGCGCCCGCAGCGGGCGGCACTTCATGCCGCGTGTGAGCGGAGGAGGTCACCGGACAGGTGGACCGGGTGGGGCCTAGGGAGTGGAGCCCATCAGTGACCAATGCCTGAACAAATAAAAAAAATGTTGGTTTTAATTCCTGCTCTGAGAATGAAGAATGTTGGTTTAATCGAGATGTGACACAACACCCGTTGGCAGCGCTTCTAAAAGGTGAGTCTACAGGGTGGATGAAAGGATCCATTGAAGTGACTTCGGAACATTTCCGTGACGTCATCTTCCGGGGTGGGGGCTGTTCTCTGACAAAAGCTGGGCGCGCTGGCCACTGCAAGCATCTCACTCTCGTTACATAAAACTACGCGCAAATTTTTAATGTAAATGGGAGAAGAAAAAAATCAATGATGACCAACATACTTATACCACACACCCCATCCCCCACACTGGGGGAATAACTTCTAATCAGCGTTCATAATTGTGACGTAAATATGCAAATGGCTCGAATGACAAAAACACAACAGATATCTTGGCAAGGAGCTACCAATTCTCACCGGAGATGCTCTGGTCATATTTGCTTCATTTTTTGGTGAAATGTTTCGCACCACGTTTGCCGTAGCGTCCCGGCACGGGCGGGGCACGGTGCTGAGCGGCTCAGGAAAGAAGAGACCGAGGGTGCGGACTCAGGCGCATCGTGTCAAACCGCAAGGCACAACCCGAAAGCACGCCCCAAGCGCGACCGCGATGGCTGGCACGCGATCGCGCGCCAGCCATTGCGGCGGACGCTTCGCTTAGCGAGCCGCCCTCGCCCCGGCTGTTTCCTGCGAACGTGCGCGCACGTAGGGCCACGCACGCGTGCCCCAACGCGACAAAACTGCAAACGTGTGCGCGCACACACGGCGCTCGCACGCGCAAACAGCGGTGGCACGCACGCACGCACGCACGCTGGCGCGAGGCCACAGCGGCCCGGTTCACTCCGCTCCTCTCCCGGAGAGTGCCAGGTCTAACCACCCCGTGAAAACGAGCACATGGTGGGATCGTCGGAGACGAGTTTAGAGGGGGAAAATAGTTGTGCGGTGTTTCTTTGCTCAGTGACGAATTGTGCAGCTGGTGTACCGCCTGCCTAAAGAGCAAAACACAAGCACAAAAATAATTATTGAATTACCCCTGTAGTTCTGAAGTAAAGAAAAGTAACAAAGAAGGTGCAGCACAGTGCTTGAAAACGCTTCTCTGCTCGTTCAGCCAAACGGAGCGTCCCGCTGACAAAGAACGGAGCGTTCCGCTGACAAAGGGCGGCAGCTTTTTAGGCACCTTCAGTTTTAAATAAACGAGTGTGAGAACCAGGGGCAGGTCAACGCCCGCAAACGGCATTCCTGAGCGCGCGCAGCGACGAGGAGGAGGCCTGTGTGGGCTTGACTGCGAACCTGCGTCTCCACTGCGACGCCGATTGCTGCCTCCCCTCCCTCCCCCGCACCTCCCCCCCCTTCTGCCCCTCCCCGTCCTGCAACTCCACTTAGCCGCGAGCACCCGCCCACCCGCCCGCCCGCCCGCCCGCGCGGCCCCGCCGTGGGAACGCGTCTGGGGAGAGGCCTCCGCGTCCTCCGGCTCGGGCGGCGCCACTTCGGACCCCGCTCGCAGGGGGCATGCTTCTTCTGCGTTTGTGGTCGAGGGTGGAGCGGCCGAGTGAGCACGTGGAAAAATGCGTGCCTCTCCTAGGTTGACTCAACCCCAAAACGAGCACCTTCGCGCGGTGCGTCAACGCAAGAGGATGCTGGAGGGGTGCGGCGCTGGTAGGGGTAGCCACCCGTTCGTTTTTTCTGCTACGTTTCCGGGAAATAAGCGAGTCGGTAAATATTCCCAGGACATTACCAGTCCGAGTTTTTGGTCAATTGTGGAATAATGTCCCACTCAAGATGATGCACGTCCACGTAGTTCTCCTCCCTTGCGGTATTGTGAGATATTCTTCTTTCCGTGATACATCCCGATCTGTAAGTCTAAGGGGGAGCGAACCTGGCACCTGGCCGCCTCCTGCTTGACCCTCATGAGCACCACGTTTCAGGCAAAGCCTCGAACACACGCGACCTCTCTTGTGTGTCGCCGGTCAATCAATCAATGACCTTTGTCAGCAGGTGACAACCCTCACACTTGTTTGCTAAGTGTATGCATTCCTGTCTGACAGTTCTGGTAAATTCTATTTATACCTCAAGAGTGTTTTTTTTTTACATAAGCTCAACCGGCACTCGCAAATACCAACGATGTCTGCCTGGAGTGCTTCAATGCTCGATTGCAGCGGATCGTTAGCGAGCGTGGACCGAAGCGCTCGTGCTGAAGAGCCGGCGATGGGACCTTGTGTGTTTGTAACTGGTCATCCGAGCGAAGCGGGGGTGGGCGAGGGAGCGATGGAGGATTGTTGAATGAAACGTGACGAGCAGCGAAGGCGTGAACGCGGCGTCGTCGTCGTCATTCTCTGCGTGCGCAGGGGACGTGCGCCTGCGATGTCAACGCGATATCGCTCGGGGTCGGCGGTGGGGGTGGGGGGGTAAATGCTGTGCGGAATCTCGGTCAGAGTTGAGTGAAATTTAACAAACACGCAAGCTGAAGACCTGACACACACACATGCAGCTCCGCTGCCGGCCCTCTTTGGAGTTGCACGCAAGAGCGGAAGTGAGGCATCGTCACCGTGTGGGGCAGGGAGGATTCTTCCCCGGTCCCCGCCTCGCCACCACTAAGGCGACGAGTTACCACGACGACGAGTTACTACGGCGATGACGACGATGCTGGTAACCCACCAGGGAAACTCGTTGCTCTTCCACTTGGCTCGGCACAGCGGGCAGATGAGCGCCTCGCGGTTCCTGCGGCACTCCTCGGCCCCTGCGAGAGACACAGACGGTGCCACGAGACTCACCACAATCAGTACCACGAAGCTCACCACAACCAGCACCACGAAGCTCACCACAATCAGCACCACGAGACTCACCACAATCAGCACCACGAGACACACCACAATCAGCACCACGAAGCTCACCACAATCAGCACCACGAGACACACCACAATCAGCACCACGAGACACACCACAATCAGCACCACGAAGCTCACCACAATCAGCACCACGAGACTCACCACAATCAGCACCACGAGACGCACCACAATCAGCACCACGAAGCGCACCACAATCAGCACCACGAAGCGCACCACAATCAGCACCACGAAGCTCACCACAATCAGCACCACGAAGCTCACCACAATCAGCACCACGAAGCTCACCACAATCAGCACCACGAAGCTCACCACAAGCAGCACCACGAAGCTCACCACAAGCAGCACCACGAAGCGCACCACAATCAGCGCCACGAGACTCACCACAATCAGCACCACGAAGCTCACCACAATCAGCGCCACAAGACTCACCACAATCAGCGCCACGAGACTCACCACAATCAGCACCACGAAGCTCACCACAATCAGCACCACGAAGCGCACCACAATCAGCACCACGAGACTCACCACAATCAGCACCACGAGACTCACCACAATCAGCACCACGAGACTCACCACGAGACTCACCACAATCAGCGCCACGAAGCTCACCACAATCAGCACCACGAAGCTCACCACAATCGGCCCAGCACGAGATTCCTACGCTCGCCCTACGACCCTCGAATTGTAGTGACACTTTTATTCAATTGAGAACTCATCATCTTCATCGAACAAAAGCACGGAGATCCCGAGTGACTGGGACGGCCGGATCGACCTCGCACTGCACCCCAGACACACGCCGAGAGAGGACGGGTTCCGTGGCTTTGTGCGGCCGTGCCCGGACCGACCGGGAGAGAGAGAGAGAGAGAGACGGGCACGCGGAGACGGTGGACTCACAGATGGACATGCAGTGGTGGTGCAGCTTGTTGCGGCAGCCGTCCTCGCACACGGTGAGGCTCTCCTCGTCCAGCATGCCGAGCAGGCAGATGGGGCACACCTGCTCCTCCTCATCCTTGCCACTGCACACGGCACCGCCGCACACGGCACCATCAGCGTCGACGCAGCGCCAGCGGCGCCTACTCACACCGTGTCTACCGCTGTGGTGCTTGCACACAGAAACTCAGAACTGTTTTTTGGTCTCACGGTATGCGGTAATGGGAGCGTAATTTGCGTGACGTAACGTGGTCACGTGACGTAACTTGGTCACGTGACGTAACCACGTGGGGAAAGAATGTGGCGACGGGATGCAGGGCTCGGGCCACCGATTGGCAGTGGCACGACTCTTCGGAGCGGCAGCATTCCGCATTGCACGGTGCAGACACCCGCGGGAAAATAATGGCGGTGCAAGTGTGTAGAGCGGTCTGGCATGAGCGTGCGGCACGGCACAAGCATGTGGTGCAGCGTCAGCGGGGCGGCGTGAGCGGTGTGGTGCAGCGTGAGTGTGCGGTGTGGCGTGAGCGGTGTGGTGTGAGCGGTGTGGTGCAGCGTGAGTGTGCGGTGTGGCGTGAGCGGTGTGGTGTGAGCGGTGTGGTGCGGCGTGAGCGGTGTGGTGCGGCGTGAGTGTGCGGTGTGGTGTGAGCGGTGTGGTGTGAGCGGTGTGGTGCAGCGTGAGTGGTGCGATGTGAGTGGTATGGTGTGAGCGGTGTGGTGCGGCGTGAGTGTGTGGTGTGGCGTGAGTGGTGCGGTGTGAGCGGTGCGGTGTGAGCGGGGTGGTGCAGCGTGAGTGTGTGGTGTGGTGTGAGCGGTGTGGTGTGAGCGGTGTGGTGTGAGCGGTGTGGTGTGAGCGGGGTGGTGCAGCGTGAGTGTGCGGTGTGGTGTGAGCGGTGCGTCGCGGGCGCTACCTTTGCTCGGGGTGGCTGGAAGCGGTGCTCTGTGCGGCCGGGAGGTGCGAGTTGGAGAGGCGCGACACGAACTTGGTGATGGTGCTGCGTGACGGAGCCTTGATGCGCGAGCTCCTCTTTGTGTGGTACTTTTGGAAGAGACTCTCCACCTGGAGACCACACGCGCACAGATCCCTCGTTCAGCCACGCAGCGCTGAGCGGCGAGCACCTATCAAGGCGGACATGGAGCCCTCTAAAGGGGTGTGGGTGTTGGGTAGTACGATGCTTGATCATTTCTGCCTTCCCAGTTCCCAGTGCTGATATTTACACTCCACATCAGGTATTGATTTAAGGCTGAGGCAACCAACAGGAGGCCACAGACAGGCTCAGATACCGCTTGCCACTGATGTTTTCCATGGCTTGGAAATTTAATCCAGGCCACCGGGAACATAGCCCAGTGCACTAACCACAAACCACGGCGCCTGTGCCATGCCAGGTGCGATTTGAGGCCACGTACGCGCACGCACACTCACACACTCGCACACTCGCACAAACTGGCCCATGCCGTCCGCAAGCCCAGTTACGGCAGGCTCGGCGGCAGCTGTCCCGCAGCGTCGATGCCGCGAGCGCTCGCGCGCTGCCTCACCTGACACGGCCGCTGCGCTCGTGCGTCAAGCTCGGCGCTCACTGCCCCGTGGGGGGGGACGAGGCGGGGGGGACGAGGCGGGGAGGATGGGTTCACGCCGTGAGCTCTGTCGCCGTCTGGCTGCCCGCGGCTATCGAGTGGTACGACGCGACCCTCAGAGTTCGCTCAGCACGGCGCGGGTAACAAGAACCACGTGCGGCAAACGTCCCGAACGACGCCGGCTCAGGATGCTGAGCAGACGGTCGTTCATCTTGGCAGCGATATTTTTAAAGACCACAAATTTAAGTGAAAACGACGCACAACAACAATCGTCCGCAGGGGAGGCATTAGGTGACCAGCGTGCTCTAATCAAGTGCCTGGAAAGTCCGGTTGTTTCTCTGCAAAGTTTAAACTGTTTAAAACTTTTTTAAATTTTACCAGGTAAGGCCCCACTGAGCTACGCAGCTCTTTTCCAGAAGCCACCTGGCCACAAATCACCAAGTGTCTTCTCATCACGTGAAAATTTACAGCAGCCAAATCCTCTAAGCGAAGGGTCAGGGGAAGAATGCGCAACTCTGTTTAACGTATAAAATAGTGAGAACTTTAATCCAGATATATAAATAAATATTCTCTCTTCCACCCTGCGGCGAAGTTGTTTGCGTTGGACCACGTTAGCAGCGGGGAGGCACCTCGAAGTTCTTGAGGGTTTTCCTCCACAGCATGGGGTCGCTGGGCTCGTTCTGGAAGACGCGCAGCATGACGAACATGACGTGGATGCAGAACGTGCCGCGCCCACAGCTGCACGTCTGTAGGGGAGGGCAGCGTACGGAGGATAACGCACACACACGCGCACACACACGCGCATGCACACACACACACACGCACACACGTGCGCACACACGTGCGCACACGCAAAACACATTACACATATACCTGTGGAGACAATTAATATGGCCTACCATTGATTCTATTCCTTGTCCCATATCCCTCAGTTCACTCTAAAGACTCCCCACCACTCCACAGCCCCCCCCTCCACCACAACCCCCCCAACCCCAGCCCCCCCGCGGGGCGACGCACCTGGGGTCCGATGAAGACGCGGAACTTGTTGTCGGGCGAGTCTCCCCCGATGAGGAACGAGTTGGGCCCGATCTGCTGCAGCAGGTAGAGGCGGGCGCGCATCACCTTGCTCACGCGCCGCTGCGTCTCCTCGGGGCTGTAGGGCGAGCAGCCGTCGGGCGACGGCGCGCGGCGCGGCGGGGTCACGCGGCCGCCCTGCGGGGGGAGGGGGGGGTGCGAGGGGGCGGCCGCGCCGCACGCGAGGGGTTAACGCCGGACGCGGGAGGCCCGAGGCTCGCTCGTCTCCCGCCGCTCTCTCCGGGCGGCGGTGAAGTGCGCGGAGCGGGGAGGCTCTTCCCATTTCCAGAGCGGAATGCTTCTGATATTCTTTTTGAGCCATCAACAATGAAACATTCATTGTATCGTTTCGACACTTAACCCACACGCTCTCAACAAAATCCTACTTTCTGGACAATGACCTCTTGTGGGTTATCTAATTTTCATCACTTTTTAATGGTTTGTTCCACAGCCAATGGCAAGCAGGCCAAGTCTATCAAACCCAACAGAAGTGCGCCCAGACACGGCCATTAACCGCGGGGCACGCAGCCTCTCATTCAATCCAGGAATCTCAGCACAGGAGACTCCTGGATCAGATTGAGCAAGGCCTGCCCTGAAAAAATGTACATTAAGCCACTGGCACAAAGTTGAGAGATTAAAGCTGCTTAAACGCTCGGCTGAGCTGACTTCCTAGTGTTTCCTAAAAGCGTCTGCATACCGAGGCGTCCACATCGTAGGCTCTTGAGCCTTTTACTGCTCAATTACATTAAGAATTTGCGTGCCAGTTTTCAAATAAAATGCCGAGAGGCAATTTATTTTCATTTATTTTTTTGCCGTGAGAAAGGAATGCGCGGCGGTACTGTCTGACCGTATCGCTCCTGCCAAATATGCGTCAGATTATAGAGCGCTGGACGTAGGTGGTGCTATTTCGCCATGGCGAGTACAAATGAAAAGTCTCTTAGGGAAAAGGTGTCAAATTATAGGACAGCGGGATTACAGAGGTGTAGCCGTTCCGGGCCGCAAAGCCGTTGCGGAGAGAAGCCTCTGTGAGCCCGCGCAGCCGGTGACGGAGGAGTTCAAAAGGTCAGGGTCTACGACGCCCATCACGCGTGCTGGGACGTTTCACGTGGCTGTACAAATCACTGAGACTGCTCAATTCAAAGAGCACTCAAGCCGACACATTATTCTCCTAGTCACACTTTCAGATCGGTGACTGCTGAACTTTTGGTGGTTCCTAGAATTTGTCTCAAATCGGTAGTGGCCTTAACTTGTCACACTGCTTGACTCGGGAACTCGATTCCAAGTCTCACGGATGCTTCAGCACCCAAAACTGTACAAATCGTAGAAACGAACGTGACCACGGCTCCTCCCGTGGGCGCGGGTCGTACCAGCGTGGGGGAGGCCCTGCGTCTCCGCTCGCCCGGGGAGCCGGGCTTCTGCGCCGAGATCCTGGGCAGGGTCCCCGGTGGCGACATGTCCCCGGGGGCCCCCGCGCCGCCCCCCAGCTGGGAGGGGCTGCGGGGCCTCCGCGCGGCCGCGCGGGGCGACGTGCGCGCCGTCTCGCCCACCGCCTCCGACAGGGCCCGCTCGTCCTCGCCCACGTCCAGCTTGAGGGGCAGCGGCTTCACAACCTGCGACGACGCGCACACGCACGCACGCGCATCGTCGGGTACGCTCATGGCTCGGGCCACGTGTGTTTATCGCTACGACTGTGAACACGACGCGAGTTTACCCAGGAGAGCCTCACTCAGTCTCAAAACTCTTTTTCAGGACGCTTCTGCCGAGTGTTCCCAGTAGTGGCTGCGAGGTTGTTGCTGCTGCTGCTGCCGCGAGGAATCTCAATTGAGTGATTTCCAGGAACATTTTGAGCGTTGGGACGTTTGACCAATAACAGTTACACTTGACGTGTATATTAACTATGGGAGTAGGCAGGAGGACACCCATGCAGAAAAGGGGGAGACCGTACAAATTCCAGACAGAAAGGCACCCGAGTCGTGAATCGAAGCCAGACGCTTCTTGCCGTGAGTCACGAGTGCCGCCCTGCCCGGTGCGAGGCGGTCTCGGGTTGTAAGCGCGGGGAGGGTCCCAGGCCGAGCCGCGTGCCGAGCGAAGCCTCACCATGGGACCCTTGCGGTTCTGTCGCTCCAGCCACTCGTGCTTCCAGGCCGGCATGCACGTGGCCTTCAGCTTCTCGCGGATGAGGCGCTCCTCCGGCCGGTCCTCCATCTTGGGCAGTGTGCGGGGGGTGTCGCGGCCCCCCTCGCCCCCCGCACGAGGCCCCTCCCCTCCGCCCTCCGCCGCAGCCCTGTGGGAACGAAACGAGGGACGGCGTTGCGGCAAGGCCTCGCGAACCCCGGGTGCGCTGGCACGGGGGACTAGGCCTGGGGATCGATCGATTCGCTTGCCTGGCGATTGACGAAGCAAGGTGATTTTGGGTCGCGAGTCGTGATCTGAGAATAAATGTTTTAATGTCGTCTCATTTGTCCTTTTATCCCATTTTTTTCATATTTTTGTCCTGTTCGGACATCATTGTTCGTTCCATCAGCCAAAATCGTGAGTCTGTCCTTTGCATAAATTGTCAATTATCAATTGTCATGCACGCATGATTCAATGCGTGTATCGTGAGAGGTAAATAATCGGTTTGAACCGATGACCCGATGCATCGTTCCATGCCTAACGGGCACAAAAGGAATATGGATTGAAAACACCGCTGCTACCACACACAGTTCAGTGCCTGCAGTTATGCATCATGGGAAGAACTAGTTTAAGTACACCGCAACTGGAAATGTTTAGAGAGGCTAAATAAAACATGAAAAGCACAATGTATAAATGAATACTAATTACTGAACATTTTATATATCTAAATCTGCACACGCTTCTTTTTATAATCCCTCCGCAAAACATTTAGACCACGCGTTGCGTGCGTAAACACGACCACAACAAGTGGCGTGCACACAGCATACGCAGTGTAGACACTCAAACGTTGTGCTCGAGGCAAAGCAGCTCAGGCGAACACGCCCAAGCGTGAACAGGCCCAGACCACCAACTCGCTCCACGTGAGAATGCGGCTCAAACACGGTTGACTACTCAGGGTTACCATCCCCGAGGTGACAAAGCAACCAGGACATATCTCGCGGTAGCAGCAAGCGGGGGAGAACTTCATGCGAACGCGTCATCTTCTTGAGTGCTGTGAAATTACTCAATCGACAACAAAAAGAAAGCGCAGGGCTGTAGTGCTCGCACCAAGCCCGGCTCTCGTGGCGGCCGATGCCAATCGGCGTCCCGGGGAAGACGACTGACAGATTTCCTGGGACAGCTACCTCGAAAAGAGGACGTCCTGGGAAATCCAGGGCAGGTGGCGACACTCGTGGCCACCCAGAGTGGAACCCAGGACGTCCGCGGCGCTGGATAAGCCCTCTGACACCCGAGCCGAGTGCTGTGCTGTTCACCCCCAAAATGTGTTTTCTGGTACACAGAGCACCAAGTGTCCAACTTCCTGCGCTCGTGTTATGTAATGCAATGTTGCAATTGCTAATGTTTGCATCGTGGAGTCACACGATCATTGTAAGTCATGCGGGACACGTGGGCAGTGTTTTGAAACGATCGATGCGTGCCAATGGGCAGTCTGAGTGCGCGGTGAAGCGAGATTCCAACCCAGGTTTTTTTTACAGGGCCTTAGCAGCCACTATAAAGCAGACAAGAGGCTTGCGTTGAGAGCCAGGGTCAGCTGGGGTCAGGGAGCAGCCCAAGATGGGATCGCTGCTTTGTACCGGGCCTTCAGAATCATCCAGGCTGACCTTTTGTGCAAGCGAATGTCATTAATTTCCCATCTTGGTTGAGGTAAGTTTGTGCAACAACAAAAAAACCATAACAAGAAAAACGTTCAAAAACACGTGCATGAATTTGCAGAAGGAGAAATGCTTCTTGCTCTTGAAATTAAAATGAACTTCACAAAGGAAGTTGGTGCTTCCGCAGATTTTTACGAGCCCTGATCAGAGGGCCCAATTAAGCCGCAGCTCTCGGGCCCATACACAGCTGCTCCGCTCAGGGCAGGCCCCCTTTCCTGTGGAGACATTTCTCCATCTCCGTTTTGATTTTATGGGCGCCGCAGTTCTCCCTTAAAGGCCTTAAAAAGACCTTTCACTCGGTGAATTCTTTGAGCAGACCTCACGTTGGGAGCAACGTTTATTGTCGTACAGTCAACATGGTGCTCCCACGCAGGCCCGAGTTAGACGTGAAATATGCAACGTGCAAGATGTGGATTGAAGGGCAAAGTCTGTATTTTGTTACTTAAGCTAGTTTTTCCCATGTTAAATAAGCCCATCACACTATTAAAAATTACAATTATTTAATACGTTTCTTTAAATGGCTCGTGAAAAAATAAGGATTTTATCACGCATGTATTTCACGGACAATTCACTTCGCGCTCTCTATTGTGGCCACGTCTTATTATGACACTTTGGGCTGTGGGCTAGCGGACGGCAACTGTGTTTTTTTCTTAAAAAGCCAGCACGCTGAACAAAGTGAAAACCATTTACTGAAGAGCAGGCTCAAGCCATCAAATCGCTCAACTCAAGAGCCCGGTTTGAATGACAATAATGCGGCTGCCCAGATTTGAACCAGGATGTCAGCGGTGCGCGTGACAAACGCGACTTCCACGTGTCTCCTCCGCGGGCGGCACAAATCCCCCAGCCCGGCCCCGAGGACCGGCTCGCTCTGGGGCTCGCGCCTCCTCGCACGGAGCGCAGCAGCAGCAGCGGCAGCTGCAGACACTGCTGCTGCTGCTGCTGCGGCCGAGTCAACGCGACCATCGCGGCGCTTCCCACGCTTTAAAGGGACGTTATTGATGGGCCACCTTGGCCCAGAGTCACTAACTCTGAGCGCGACCTCGCAGCCCCCAACACGCCCCTGAGATGGACATTTATACTCTTTAGCCGCGGTGTCAGAAAATATCCTGTGTGTGCGTGCTAATTTTAAAGCCGAGGCTGTTGTGTCTTCCCTTTTATGGGACCACTTCTTGGGGAACATGGAGTGTCCAATGCCCCACGCAGTAAGTGAAGTTGCTTTGGGAACATAACGTGCTGTTTTACTTCACTGACACAATTAAAACATATGCAGAAAATAAACTATTCTGTTCAACTAATTTGAAAAAGATACAAACACAAAACTTACAAATTAATGCAATAGAACGCTTCATTGAAAGAAAGTGAAAGTCTCAGATGAGCGATTAATTTCTGTTTATGCCACGTGGTGTGACACGCTACGGTAGCGGCACCAGATTAAATTTCTGGAGCCAGATACAGCCCCGACAACGACCCCATCAAAACCACCAATCAAGGCCGCAGAGCCTTAGCAAAGCGGCACAACAACACGACAGCAACACGGTTATTTCTTCCTTGCATTTCTACAGCGCTAAACTCATAAGCAGTTACATTTAGGCACTGACGAATCTGGTCAAATGTGGCAATGCCAGCAGAGCAATCAACTCGCAATCGGTGCCAAGCGTTCAAATGCCCGTTGAACGTGGACTCTTCCCATCACTCCTCCTTCTCAATATAAAATGAGGGCCAATTTGTGCGAAGTTATCAGTTATAGGTAGACTGGTCCCTGCACCGGGGATGTGGAGTCTCCACCGTTGGATTAGGGCTGCTCATGGAGATGAGTTCTGCTGTGTTATTCAAACACCTTCTGCCACGTCTCTCAACAAAAACAAAGACCCCCCGTGTAGCCTGAACAGACTTTTAGGGCAGGTGCTGTTAGCCAGCACCTATGTAGGCCGGCAAAGAACACGTGGGGGTGGGTGTCCAGCACTGCTCCTGGCCGCCTTTGTCTCTCCAGTGGCGGTGTTAACACACCAGATACTAATTTGAGGCTGAGTCGACCAAGGGGAGGCCCAGGACCAGTTCAGATAACCGTCACTGGTGTTGGTGGTCGTGAGCGAAAATCGAACTCAGGTCGCTGGGTTTGTAGCGCAGCTACGCGACCGCTCTCTCAACACGCACGCTAAACGTGGGCACATGCACAACGATCGCACGGGCACAGAGATGCGGGTTTCACCAGCCGGAGCCACATTGGAAAGCATCTGAAATCAATGCACTGTACTGTAGTGCACAATGAGGAAAATAGCTCCGTAAGAAAAGAAAAAAAAGCGCTCTTATTTTGGCCGCTGGGTTATTTAACGCGAGATTACATTTCTCCAGAGCGGACACGCGCCTCGCTCGCCCCCGGTGCAGGGTGACCACGCGGTGCGTGCCGTGACGACCCCGGCCAGCCACGTCTGCCCGCAGTCTCCACGCTGCCCACTTCCATCTTGAGAGCTCCCGGCCAGCAAGGGATCGGCACTCTGACTCTGGCTGCACTTCTCTGCCTTGGTTTGTGAGACCCCTTCATGTAGAAGGAAATAAACGAAGACAATGGTGCATTTGTGTCGGTATGTTTTTGTGATGCTTTTTTTTGAGATTGTCATTTTCATAATTATTCATTTAGCAAAATATTTAACTTGGATAATCTCTTGCGATGGAACATCTTGCTTCCAAGGGCGTCCATGGTATTTTTGTTTACTTTCTATTTTGCAATTTTACTGTGATTGTGGTGTCGGAATCAAGTATGGAAAAATAACTCTCACATCACAAAGTGGTTGAGAATGGTCCGCAGAAGGAGATGTCATAGAACTGCATCTGAGATTCCTTCGAGCGATTGTTCCTATGCACACGCTCAGAAGTGCAGCTTCCCACTTTCCCTGCTACGCACATACGTAGGTTGAACTCCTTTCGCACCGTACAGAGCCAACCGTGCTAATCGGAGGTGGCCCAGAGCGGAAACCGAACCGCTGCGCCACGCTCGCGCGAGCACAATCACACGGAGGCCATGCCTCAGAAAAGAGAACGATTACAACTGACAAAAACAAGGCTGCCATTCTCAGTGGCAGGGGAGGTATTTCCTCGAATTTTAGAAGCTTTGATGCTTTCACTGAAACTCAACAGCATAAGACCCAGAGTAACGTACGTGCAGAGTCAAAAAAGACTTCGTGATTTCCGACTCAATCGTCTCCTGAATCGGTGGTTGAGACTCCTTAGGACAACAGCTGTTGAATTTCTCACAAAGGGGTACTCGTTTTAGCAACCCCGGTGGCATGATGGGCTAAGCCAATCCCCCATGAGCATTGTAACTCACGACCTTATTCGAGCCAGTGACCATCACCGATAGCTCATATTAGGCTCAAGTCATCTCCATTACGATAATTACGCTCCAACGCTGCGGGGACCTCAGTTAGCCCAGGCCACCCTTGCAAAAGAGGTTTAGTTCCTCTCTAGGTTGAATAAAGGATACAAACAAACAGAACACCCCAGCTCCTGCCTCGCGAGTCTGTTACGTGTGCATGGGTGGCGGCACGCACACGTCAACTATCCATGAGCACAGCCGAATGCATGATTCCTTGGGGCTGCCAGAACTCTACTGTAGTGTCACGAATATGTAATTAAAAAGTCTAGATATTTTTTTTAAAGATCAGACACATTTTCAAAACAATACTGAGATTTTGGTCATTACAAGAAGATCGTGGCATGAATTTTATGGTCCGAGATTTTATCGGTCAGACGTCCAGCGGGCAAGCGCATGCAGCCCATAACAGATGCAGTACAAAGCAACGACGTGTGGGCCGCTCAACATGCATCTCGCTGCAAGCCGGCCGACGAGTGTTTCCCCGTGGGAGTAAAATGCTACTGAAAGGGACAAAGTGGCGCACTTGCCGGCTTTCCCACTCACTTCCCAAGTGCAGTAGGACGCATCGCTGCGGCCGTAGCAGTCATGTGGGCCAACCGCCGGTGACCGAAGGGTAAAAGAAAGATGCAGCCGAATGTTTGAGCAGTGTTGGAATTATGCAATACACATCGGTGCCTCTACATAGTTCGAGACTGCAAGCTCAGCACAACCCGTGTGTGTTTCAGGAAGTGCAGCTCAAACACAAACACACCGATGGGACAAGTAACGACGAACAAACCAGACATTCAACATTTCAGCGCAGCAACAGGAGAAGTGCTCCATCAAGGGTTAAATAACCAGTTGGGCATGGGACTAACGCTATTCCTCAACTGCAGACAGACGAACAGATATCTAGATGACCTTTAAAACCAGGTAAAGCCCACTGAGAGCAGCAGCCTCTTACTCAAGGAAGACGTTTGTTTCATTAAGCATGGCGGCGTAGACCAGGGGTGGCAAAACCGGCCGCTCGCGAGCCACACGCAGCTCCCGGGCGGTTCAAGAGTGCAGCTTGATAGAAAAACCAAAAAAAACTTCGCTGGAGCCAGCATCGTGTTTTGTTCGCTCCGCTTTAATCGCAGCACGCACACCCCGCCGTCGAATCCGGCAGGCGAGCGCGCAGGGCGCCCGGCAGCCAGGCAGTCACGCTGCCGAGGAATGATAATTGGCAAAGGTATGGTGGGGCTATTTCAGGCCACGACCACAGTGCGTCCACACTGCTTTGTGGGCGTCCAGACTTGGCGCGGGCCCGATGGCCCCTCGCGACTCTCAGCGCGTTGCCCTGGAGCAAGCGGGGGGCTCGGAGTCCGGCAGTCTTGACTGTCACTCACGGACACCGTCCGGAAATATGCCGAGCGCCGCTCCGTCTGTGACCCGCACAGGAAGCGAACGAGAGCAGCGGCTCGAGCAGAAGTGAGAGGGCAGCCTGCGTCACCTGCTGTCTTCGCTCAGCCGCTGTCTTCGGTTTGGTCTTTTGGCTTTCAGTCTGCCCACCGCAGAGCAGCTTTGAGGTGACTTGGCTTGTCAGTAGCTCTGTTACCAGCCATGTGTTTATAGCGATAATATAGTGCTCACATTGCCAGCTGTCACGACCTCTAAATTGTCACCAAAATAGACGGCCCCCCTGTTCGTGTGCAATGTGTTTACCAGCAAATGGAACGTCACTGCACCGCTGGAATTTTGATTAATCGCTACAGCAGGAGTAAAGAAAACAATCCACATTACGCGTTTCAGATATCTTCATAGAAAACTAATATTTAGCGTCTACGAGGCGCTCTTTGTAGTTTTATTTAGAATGTCGGTGGTGAATCTGAAAGCTTGGACACAAATCGAATTTCAAGAGACACTGTGCACCTACGCTATTGTGCCCAGGCCGCATCGAACATGCTCGCCGGTGCGTGTACGGCATACGCAAGTACACCTTGGCGCTTCGACTATGCACCCATTTATCGAACAAACTAAATTCTCACACGTGCGATAGATGCGTCGAACGGTGTGTCCAAGAACATTGTATAATAAAGGTTAATTGATGCAGGCCTAGTATAACACAACCTGGGGCAGCCAAACAACCTAATTCGTGGCCCTCTTGGCGTGCACTTGAGGCTGTGCAGATGAGGTGAGAGCAGGAGAGTAAAAACGTCGTCTCGGCCACACCGTCGCAAGCGGCGTTCAAGTTGTGAGCCAAGTCCCCCAGGGGCTGAGTGTTCTTGACGAAGAAACCTGCAGCAAATGCGACTACTTTTAGCCGCACATCAATGTCTGAAACGATGCCGAAGAATTCATTCGATGAAAGTATATTCCGTGAAAATATACTTTACACGAACCTCAAAATAAGTCGGCGCGGCTATCTTTTACAATACCATCCTCAGAACGCTTGGACCGTCCGTCACGAGCACCATACACGTGCCAACGCGGTACGGCAAACACGGCGTCCGAGAGCACGCGAAAGGGGATCTCTGAAAGGCGTCCCACGTTGGTGTAATCGGGGCGTCTCGCGCCGCACGACGGCCTGTCCCCGCACCGCACCGCGGCACCGGCGGTCCGCCAGGCCTCTGTGTAACCAGCACGCGCCCCACACGCGGCCACAACAACACGCGACCTGTTTCTACAGCTGCCCTGTGATCCCACGGCCCCACCGCCTCCTCCTCCTCCTCGCACGCTCCCTCTCCCCTGCTCTCCCCCTCCGCTCCCCACGCTTCCCTTGATGCCCAGCAATGGGAGTACTTTCTGGATGGAGCCCTGCTGTAGCCTCTCTGTGTTTTTTCAGTTGGCGCACATGTCACCTTTTGTTATCGCTCCAGTTTTTCGTGTTCGTTCCCCCCCTCCCACCCCCTCTTTGTTTCCACTTCAGTAATCTGGCCGTGTTCTGCTGCTGCTGCGGCGGCAGCTCTCTCTAAGTTTGCAGCGCTGGTAAAAATCCCACATCTATTGTCCCGCCTCTGCCTTTGAGCGCAACGCAGGGTGTGGAGTCAATGGTGCTCGTTTTACGAAGGCAACTCGACCGCGGGCGGGGGACCACCGCCGAGTGTTTTTTGGGCTCCGGCACAAACGGCGGTTCCGGCTTTTATGGGGCTTGTGTAGAATGCCCTCCCTCGTCCAGTTGGCCTCCCACTCTGGGGCTGTGTGTGTGTGGGGCAGACTTCGCGGAGTAGCTGCCGACTAACGAGGTCATATTCGCAGCAACTGCAGGCCACCCACAAAGCACGGGTGGATATCTACGCAACCTGTGTAACGTGTATAGCAGTCTGCCCAAGAAAAAATAAAGACGTGGGTATGTTTGATACGTGCGATTTTGCCACGGACACCACCAACTGTAAAAAAGAAATTGTGAAGAAAGCTTCAGCTTTCTCTCCCGGTGAGTTGGTTAGAGCGAGTTCAAAGTCAGAAGTTTGCGAGTTCAATAAAAGGTCACGGGGTCAGCCACGGCCCAGTGACCCTCCAGGGTCAGTGACATGTCTCACAATGTGTAACTCTTTGTGGGAAGACATCAACATGCTTGTGTTACGCATTGACTGGCCACTTCCAAACAATTAGCATCTTCTCCAAGTTGGTCGCCCATCACAGCGCTAACCGGGCTCAGGCTTGCTTGGCTTGCGAAATCTGACGTGCATCGGGGATGCGTTTCTGAAAAGTGTGACGGCAAATATTGAAACAGCGTCAATCGAAGCGATTTACAGGGCAGGTGGTGGAGGCGAAGGCTGAGAGGCGACGGATACGAGGGAGGACGGATGGTGCTGTCAGCGATGTGAGTGTGGGGTTGAGGCTACGCAAATTCACGTGCGGTTGAATTATAAAAAAAAATATTTACTGTATTGGTACCAAATATCTCTTCACAACAGCTTGGCCTGTGGGGGTCTGTGGCGACTTGCTAAATGCTTTTCCACCGCACGCGCGATGGGAACTGATCTCCCAAACGAGCATTAGGCAAATGTCCTTATGACGATGTGGCCCCAAGAAAAATGTAAGCGCAATACGTGGTGTATCACGAAAAAGGAAGTTAAAATAAACACAGGGACCGAAGAGTAAAACAGCTGGGCGCAAACGGGAAACGCGAGGGCACCCGTCGTCACGTTGCACAAGACACTCACGACCCCTGTTGAGGAACTCGGATGGCTCACAAGGCCACAGTGTTGCGGTGTGGAATCTGGAGGAGAGGCCTGCACAGATCTGAAACTTAACTGGGGTCAAAATCTCTTCAAGGATCCCCCCTTCCCCCCCCCCCATCGCAGTGGTGTTATCACTTCACGAACAACTCTGAGTTGTATTTGTACATTACCACTCCAGCTCTTTGGGTTACTTAATCATCTACTGGTGGTCCTACGGCAGCATTTGTCTGGCTCCTATAGGCCACGCGGGGTCAAAGGGCAACTGTCATAGTGCTGCCCTCTGAGTGACCCTGCTGGTGGGGGTGGGCAGGAAACATTATCTGGCAAGTCAGCCGGGCTATTCATGAAGGCTTTGCTTTCAGTTGGACCCCGAGTGTCTATGCGGCGAGGAGGCTTCAATTACACTTTGATTGTCACTCAAAATTAAAGCCTTTCCATGACCTATCCAGCGTTGGTATGGTTGAACTCGACTGGCTGTCCCGGGCTGCTGGTGTACATTCCACATGACCATGGTGGGGCCCGGCCTCCCCTTAAGAGAACTTGTGCCGACTCCGACCCGGGCTGTGACCACCCTTGCCGGGGAGGGATGTTGGACATGCTGCCTCGGATTTATGTTTTATTTTAAATTAAATCACAAATAACATCAAACTCTCAAAGGGCAAACGCAAACAGTGTCCACGTCATTCCTGAGCACTGGACAATAATTGCCTTGGGGGGACGAAGAAAAAATGATGATAAAATGTAAAAGTGAAAAACAAAGCCGCACTCAAGCAACAAACTCAACGGTCACAAAAATCCCAACAATTATCTGTGAAACCGGAACCTGCCACTCATCAACTCTCACCATTATTCCCGAAGCCAAGTTTAACCAATGTGCAGGCGCCACACATTTTCAACCCGACGGATACCCCTCCCAAATTGCTGACCTGGATGTGAACCCTTGCCCTCGTGCCTGCGGGCCCGCCACTCTCTCAGGGGAGCCACTAAACGAGCGCTACTCAGCCGCAGCTACTGCCACCCCAGACACGCGCAAATACGGCGGCATCGACACGAAGCGGATGCGGCATCTCTGTTTCAACGTGAGCAGGAAAATCGGCAGCTGGGTGCGGTCACGGTCCAGCAGGTGCGTCCCTCACGGCCAGAGTGAGTGGCCCAGGTGAGTGGCCCAGGTGAGTGGCCCAGAGTGGCCCAGGTGAGTGGCCCAGGTGAGTGGCCCAGGTGAGTGGCCCAGAGTGAGTGGCCCAGAGTGAGTGGCCCAGAGTGAGTGGCCCAGGTGAGTGGCCCAGAGTGGCCCAGAGTGGCCCAGGTGAGTGGCCCAGGTGAGTGGCCCAGGTGAGTGGCCCAGGTGAGTGGCCCAGGTGAGTGGCCCAGAGTGGCCCAGAGTGGCCCAGAGTGGCCCAGGTGAGTGGCCCAGAGTGGCCCAGAGTGAGTGGCCCAGGTGAGTGGCCCAGGTGAGTGGCCCAGGTGAGTGGCCCAGAGTGAGTGGCCCAGAGTGAGTGGCCCAGGTGAGTGGCCCAGGTGAGTGGCCCAGGTGAGTGGCCCAGAGTGAGTGGCCCAGGTGAGTGGCCCAGGTGAGTGGCCCAGGTGAGTGGCCCAGGTGAGTGGCCCAGGTGAGTGGCCCAGGTGAGTGGCCCACTTCAGCCTCTGTGGTGAAGAATTCACCAACTTGTGGACGCGATAGACGCTCTAACTCTACTCGTGAGAGTCTCCCAAGACACATGAAGATCGATACCCTCAGAAATCCGATAATTCGCCACGATTTGGGGGGAGGGATTTTATTCAATGGTTTGTTATATTTTACAAATCTGGTTTTTACCGGCATGTTTGTATTGCTCGTCAGTTTGTTGTCTTGTTCAACAGCTTTGTTCACCCTGTTAGCGTACATCTAACATTTAAATATCGTTTGCGCAAAACTGCAAAAACCCGCACTCCAACAACACGCGATTTGGGAGCAACCCTGGAGTCTGTTGGAAAAAAACTCTAAAACCTGCGCCGATTTGTTGGAGTGGCATCGCGGTCCATAAGCAAGTCCCCTCCGTCTCACCGCGGAATCGCGAAGATCACGTCGCGAACGCCTCGACGAAGGCAGCAACAAAGAAAACGCGTTTAATGACTTGGTTGTCATCAACAACTTGTCACTTTTGTGCTCGGAGAGCCAAGATCCCCACGTGGTCCCGAGTCACTTCCGTTGGAACGCGAGCACGAAAAAAGACACCCGACTGCCGTTTGTCAGGAAGACATGAACTCTATCTCAGGAAAGCCTCCGGGGGTTCAAAGTTCAACAGTGTGTACGACAATAAAACAAAACGCACTTCAACGGCAGCGCAAGCCGCTCTCACGCCACACTTCACCCGTCCACTGCAACAACTCAAGACCTCGAGGAAGCAAGCTGGCGAAACCAATCTTCTTGCGAGCCTCTGCTCCGTTGGCCCCTTCGGCAGACGCGTTGCGTAGGCACTGCGCCTCAGAGAATGAGCTAGGGACGGTGGTTACACTCTGGAGACATTTCACACGAGATAATTCGCTGGTGGCTCACAGCGCTGCGGAAGCCATGAAGGGTTTCCCAATGTAAACCAGGACACGCACACCGGCGGACACAATTCCCATTCGGCTTATGCCTAATATTCTCAATATTTACGTCGCCATTATCGATTTAATTTTGCCACGAACATGTGAACTGTTTTCTGGACAGCAATGGTGGGATTGTGACCGAAGAATTGGTTCTTCCATTGTGCCTGACATGTCACATGCCATCACCTACAGCCTGGTTTTAGGCCACCAACTCAGAAAGTCATCACATTTTGGACCATTTCACGGTAGACAGCAGCGGTGCAAAGAGACAAATGTTTACGAATTTCTTCATTAGGAATCATTCGCACGGAGGAATATTCTCATACATTACAGCAAGTGTGGGATGGAATTGGTTGATGAGGATTTGTGTTTAAAACGGAGTGTGTGTGTGTGTTTACTGCCGTAAGGTGACACCAATTACTTGCGTATGCCCAAATTAGTTTGAATTTCTCTTGCGCGGTACAATGCTGCGACCAGGGCCACTGATACCCGTTACCAAAAGAGCATCCACTGGATCGCGCGGGCCATGGAAATGTCGTCTCCTCCCTGAGCCGTGTGCGTAGGGCGCACGGCTCCAACGTTGGTAGGACGTCGTCACAACGCCAGAGCGTGTGCAGTGGCGAGATATGAAAGCAATTCGTTCATTTCCTTCTACGAAACCCCAATAACTCATTTTCTATTCCAGTTTCTGCGCATGGTTTTTTTGTTGAATTTTACTTGATGAACAGAATTCGATTTTTGCACATCTCATGGTCCTTGCTGTGCAGAGTTAGAGACAAGTCACGTGACACGATATTTACCAATGTGGTTGCACATGACTGTCAGAACTTCCCTGCCAGGTTTCACTAAAAATTTAAACCTGCTGGGATTCAAAACTTTAGTTATTAAGGGGGCCGGAAACAACGACACAAGGGACCATCATCAATCACTTTATTTTGCTCTCTCTATTCAACATCTCTCCCATGTACGAGTCTATTCATCCTGCACCTCGTCCATCTCTACTGCGCCTCTCAATTTTTCTTCCCGTTCCTATTCATCTGCACTCACTCCTCTCTCCTGCAGACGTCAATTTATGTCACATTATGAGAAAAAAAAAAACAAGGTCATTTAAACAATACTAAGTTAAGCTCACCTGGAAGAAAAGAATATCCCACATCATGTTTGCTGCTGGTCAGTTTTGCAAGAAACAAAGATTCGGACATTTATCCCACTTTGCAGGAGTATAAAATTGAGAAAACCCTTTACGACAAAAATGCGCATTTAACAATTACACAATGCAGAAAGATTTAGTTTCACCGATTATAGCATCAAAACAAGCAAATTGTACCCTCGCTTAATGGACAATGTACTACGCGAAGGCCTAGTTTAGTAGTTTTTTTTATAATATATTAAGTGGTGTATTAATGTTGTTGTTGTGAGCTTGCCAAGTTAATTTTGCTTTTTGTTTTGTTTTGATCAGAAGAGAGGCATGGCCGTGGCTGTGAGTGCACGTGGACCGCCACAGACAGACACTATCGCAACCCGCAGTGACTAACGCGGGCCCAACAGCTCCGATAAGGGCTCATATTAAAAACACGTTTAATCTGCACTTTGTTGGTTTTTTTATCAATTTTTTAAGGACCTACAACCGATAACGCATTGTTTTTGAGGTTTATCGTGCCTTATCGGGCTTTTATAATTTATGATGAATTTTTGTGGGGCGCCCGAGTGTGGCCACGTGTCCAAGCCGATGGAGACAGCCCCCGCCAGTGTGACCAGGGCTCAAGGGGCCACTGCTGTGTCTGTGTGCAGCTGTCTTCACTGTGTTCACGCAGGCGACATCGCGCGGGCCACTCGGCTCTTTCTACGAGTTACAGGTCTAGGGCAACCAAAAAAATAACTGGAATGACAAAGACAATTTCCACTTTGTCAAGCGGGCTCTGTGGTGAGTCGCAGCCACTTTGAGAACTTGGTCTTTTGGCACGGGCGCATTACGGCGGTTTTAAACAACAACAAAATATATTTTACCGGATAAGGCCCACTAAGCTATTTAGCTCTTTTTTCAGAAGCGAACTGGCCACGAATGAAAGCTCAACCAAGTGGCTTGTCACCATGTGGATATTGATGGCGGCCAAATACTCTAAACGCACGTTTCTAAACAAGGAGTGATAAACCGGAGGACTCTGAAAGAAATCTGCACAACCACGAGGAGAACAGACAAACTCCAAAAATAAAGGCGTCAGGGTCGGGATTTAACTCACGACCTCCTGCATACCAGGCGAGTTAGTTAGCGGGTCGGCGGTACGTGTATGGCTCTCGTGTCCCTTTTCCCCTGGCCCCGCGCTGGCTTTGGGTAGGTGATGTGGAAACCCACCGGTTTCTTTCTGGCAAGATTAAGAAAAAACAGCAGTGGACGCCACATTGCACGCCAGGTCCTCGAGAGAGCAGCTACTGTCATCTCCATCCCCCCAACACGCATCTCACTCAGCAGTCAGCAACCAGTAACCAGTCTGCCGTGAATGACTGAAATTCCGCATCCACTCGGCCCAGAATTAGCACGTGTAGGGCCCTGTTAAGGACAGTGAAACTCAATTCCTCATAAAGAGTGGAGTAAAAAAAATTTGAATAAACATTTCGGTTCACAAAATCCACGCACATCAAATCAGCGTTTGGACGTGTGTGGCAGTTACACTAATTTAACGTTTTCTCAAATAACACACGTCGGGCTTTGTAAAACTCCCATGTTTTTTCTGTCTTCCTTTTCTTTGACGCTTTTTTTTTCTTCTTCGACATCCGGAGTTTAGTGCGGGGCAGACCGGGTAAAGTGGCTCAGTGGCGCTTACACAGCCACGGAGCTGTGAGGACAGCCCAGCCAGACGAGTCTGGGAAACCAGACAGTGGGCGTTCAGAGGCACGCACACAAAGACAAAGGTCCCCCGTATAGCCTTAACAGACGGTTGGGGCAAGTGCTGTTTGCGAGCAGCACCTATGAAGGCCGGCACGGCACACAAAGGGGTGGGTGGCCAACACAACGCCCGGCCGCCTTTGTCTCCGGAGTGGCAATGTTTACACACCGCACCAAGTACTAATTTGAGGCTGAGTTGACCTAGGGGATTCACATTTCACACACATAAATATAAAACAACAACGACTGCTGTTCCCCACAAAGTGGCGGTGACGTCGTCACGGCGTTTGTGCCATGCTAGGTGCAATTTGAGGCCACGTGAAGTGTCTAAGGTGTCACGTGTTGAATGACTGAGATGGCTGGCAGATGCACCAACTGTGCTCCCCACTGTGACGAGAGGCACCCATCCGCAGCTACAAGGGCACTGACGCCCCGCAGGCAAGCTCGCTCGTGCGCACGAGAAGGTGTGTACACCTACAGGGCTCGCCTCACCGTCACACGCAGAGAGGCGCGCACGCGCGGGCACGCGCACACACGTACGTGTGCAGGAGCACCGGACACACTCGCAGGAACACGCAGGCATGCGGAGCCTGCAACGCTGCTGTGTTTTGTCATCTTATCAGTCAGCTGCACCAGAGAGTCTTGCACGCATCATCTGCACCCAGCCGCAAGCCCACGCCGGCTTAAGTGTTTTGCCGCAGGTTCAAGGTCCACCGCCATAATACGCGAGTCACCGTGTTATGCACAGTGCGGTGACATTTTATCACAACCTGCTCCCCCATGAGCAATGGGAGAGGTGAGAGGTCGCTAATTCCCCTCTGCCGCCCCCACAAACCGGAACCGCCTCCCCCCGGGAGTCGTCCGTACTGGCGACTCCCTGCCCCTGTTGGAGTAAAAGCTCAATGCTTTCCCCTCCCGCTCCGACTGACCATCTCTCTCCCGCTCCGACTGACCATCTCTCTCCCGCTCCGACTGACCATCTCTCTCCCGCTCTGACTGACCATCTCTCTCCCGCTCCGACTGACCATCTCTCTCCCGCTCCGACTGACCATCTCTCTCCCGCTCCGACTGACCATCTCTCTCCCGCTCCGACTGACCATCTCTCTCCCGCTCCGACTGACCATCTCTCTCCCGCTCTGACTGACCATCCCTCTCCCGCTCCGACTGACCATCTCTCTCCCGCTCTGACTGACCATCTCTCTCCCGCTCCGACTGACCATCCCTCTCCCGCTCTGACTGACCATCTCTCTCCCGCTCTGACTGACCATCTCTCTCCCGCTCTGACTGACCATCCCTCTCCCGCTCCGACTGACCATCTCTCTCCCGCTCCGACTGACCATCTCTCTCCCGCTCCGACTGACCATCTCTCTCCCGCTCTGACTGACCATCCCTCTCCCGCTCCGACTGACCATCTCTCTCCCGCTCCGACTGACCATCCCTCTCCCGCTCCGACTGACCATCCCTCTCCTGCTCCGACTGACCATCTCTCTCCCGCTCCGACTGACCATACCTCTCCCACTCCGACTGACCATCTCTCTCCCGCTCCGACTGACCATCCCTCTCCCACTCCGACTGACCATCTCTCTCCCGCTCCGACTGACCATCCCTCTCCCGCTCCGACTGACCATCTCTCCGAGAAACCCAACGTCTCTCCCATGCCACCGCCGCCACCACCACATGTGGATCGATCAGCTGCGGTGAACCTATCTGTACCGCGGTGGTGCATGGAGGGGGGGGGGGGTTTAAGGAACCCGCGCTGTCATTTCAACTCCCACGGTGGAAGCTGGAATCGAACTGGCGGCCTATGGATTGTCTAATTTGCGATCCGTTACACCACTCGCGGAGCTACCCGAGATCTTATACACACACACTCGACTTACACACTCACTCTGCTTACACTCACTCGACTTACACACTCACTCTGCTTACACACTCACTCACTCTGCTTACACACTCACTCTGCTTACTCACTCACTCTGCTTACACACTCACTCTGCTTACGTTACCATCCACACAGTGTGTACACCACAATGTCTTGCACAGTGTCTGGAGATGCAGTTTGTAGTTGGATGCTAAAAAAACCTAAATTGTATTGATGTGTTGCAGTGGAGAATGCAAAATATGGTTTTAGTTGAGCACTCTCAAGCATAATTAATAAAGTTTGAAAAATCATACGGATCTCAAGCAAACAGATGGACAACAATCACGCCTGATTGTAAAACTCCTTTAAAGGAGGAGAATATAGAGGAAGTGTGTAAAACAACACTTGGCTTGGACATATTTTCCGGTAAAAGACGATGAATGCGTCACCCGATGCAAACTGATATTGCACAACCCCAGCGCTGCCACACGCACCGACGCGCCAACAGCGGAACGGACTTTGGCACTGAGAAATTCAAACCTTAAGATAAACCACAAGACGAGACCGCACAAAACAACAAAATGTCAACTCAACGCACGATCATAAACCGTAACCTCGGTGCCATTTAGCAGCTGAGATGAACACGTTCAGATTGAACGTGCGTCACCCGAATACTCATTTCTGCAGCCAATGTGGCCACCCTTCCAATGGCACCTTGATGAGTGACTCGGAGACATCTACATTATCGCTAGGCGCACCGGAAAGTCTCGAGCCACGGGTTGCATAGATGACTGCGTGACGGACTGCAGAAATAATGGACTTTGTGGACGACTGGATCTCCGCGCTGCACAACGAGGCTGCACGCGTGAATGTTTACAGCTCGTGGCTGACTGGAGCCACTTGTGAGAGGCACTTGCCCTCAAGCTGGGCTGCCACGGCGGGGTTGTTGAATTCTGCGGCAGACCGGGAAAGTTTTGTGAAATATTGCCTAAAATCAGCTCCGGCGGATGTCGTTTAATACATTGTAATCTTTTAATCCATCTTAATGCACTTTGTTATCAATGTATTATATGAAAAAAGCCCAATAAGGGTCCAGTGAAGAATGGTTACAATTATTTGAGAAGTAATTTTTTACGCTCTCGTATTTTAAATATAAATATTGACACCGGACACAACATGTCTGGGGGGTTGCTTCTATCTTTCTGGAGCGTCTTATAATCTGAAGAATACGGAATATTATCGCAGACATTGAAAATAGAATCAAGGGATAATCGGTGGGGTCACGCCCTACACTTTTCACTTGAACGATAAGCACCCACAGACACAGACTGCTTCAATGTTTAGACTCGCAGCCCTCGTCTGCTGACCTCTAAGGGGCCGTGCTGGTTGAGTGTAGAACTAGAGACACCCCAAACGATGGTAAATTCACCCTGTTCGTCACTATAATGAGTCCTCTGGACTTAAAGCAATCTCTGAGATTACTGGGACTTTCTCAAATTTAAAGTGGGTTGACTGTCGTTCAAAACCTGAGCCAATAATCCTGTATTCATAGAATTCTCCAATATGAAGGAGTAATTGAGGGAATGTGCAAACAAGGTGCCTATAAATAAGCAGTACAGCAAGTAGGTCACTGACCTGGAGGAGAAGTGTTATTCCTCAAATGTGTGTGTTTCCTCGGGATAACAAACAAGCAAAGGGATTGAGCAAACACTCCGAGGCAGCACTGAAGAAGTCTCAAGAAACCCAGAGAGGGGCTGTCCTGACAGAGAAAAATTACTTGTAAAAAGTCTTCTAATGTGCCAAGCCATTAAAAACATCTCACAATCTCACTCGACAGAATTATGGGTGGAAAATACCCAGCGCTTGAGGGGTTTTTTGTTTTTCTTGGTTGCACTGCGCCTGGGAGTGCGGGCAGCGGATATTCCGCACGCGCTACGCCTCGAGCGCGCGAGCGATGGAGCGAGCGAGCGAGCGAGCGAGCGAGCGATGGAGCGAGGGAGCGCTATTATTAAACTCGTCAAGCCGGGCCCGGGCTGATCGCGAGCGACACGCGCACCCAGCGGAGCACCGCGGGGCGCGTCCCACCACAGCTGAGGCCGGGCTGCCGCCACTGTGCCGCACTTCCACATTCCTCGCGGGTCGGCGCGAGCCACCGCCGGCCTCGCGATCTCACGGCCCGGCCTCCCTGGGCCCCCCTTGCGCGCGGGGCCCGGGCGTGCAGGGGGGGGGGGGGGCCCGCTCATCGGCGTCAATCGTGGCAGAGGCCGAGCTCGTCTGGGAAACCATGATTTCACTTATTTAGCGAGGAAAGCCTCGCCGAGTACCGTGACCCTTTCTCAGGAGAGTCCTGCCAAGTGTTTGGCTGTAGGGGGCGAGTAATTTCGCGGGCACAGACTCGAGGCAGAGGAGGCAGAAGTGGCCGCGGACCTCGTGGGCACACGCGGGCCCCAGGCACACGCGGGCACGCTCACAAACGCGGCGTCTTGAGAGAAGGAACGAGGATTGCCGCGCTTTGATTAGTGTCCGATGCGGCCATGCAGAGCTCTCTCTCTCTCCACAGCGCTGTGCTGCGAGGAAAATCCATTAAAAGTCACGGGCTGCCAAAATGTTTTTATTACCGTATCCCTTGTTTGTACAGCATTGGGTTTCATTTAAATATTAACTCCGCCGGCTAATATCTGACCGAGTAGAACATTTTCGTGAGGTGATTTATCTCCAACAAGTTCATGTTCTTTTCATGGGCAGTTTTTTTGTATTTCTATTCGTTTCCTAGAGTTCTGGGAAAAACCCCACTGGGACGGAGCGGAGTTAATTGCTTCCTCTTTAGCACAAGCTGGAGTCGATTCCCAGAGGTGCCTCTCCACCACCGTGGGTCCGCGCCACTTTGGAGGCAGCCCAAACGCTACAACAAAGCGCCCTCACGGCCAGTTCACTCTCACAAACGTGGCTTTCCTCACGAAAGCAACGTTTTCATCGTTTTCTTAAATTAACTTCGCATATAATACCGTCGCCCGTAGACCTATATCCAACAATGGATAACTATGAGTTAAAAAGTTTGATTCACAACGTACAGGATGTCAAATGTAACCAATGTTTATATCCATTACATATCCTGTTCACACTGTTGCACTGTGGAAGAGTAGGCCAAACACTCTCTAGAGGGAGCTCTATGGAGACGATTCCGCCGGCAGCGATAGCAGGGCTACACCTTTACCTTGAGCCGCACCAGGCCTGTTGGAGCCTGCGCTGCTCACGAACCAAGTTCAGTGCAACGCACGGAGGGACGGTGTGGCCGGACTCACGGTCGTCTCTCCGCTGGCAGCGCTGCCGTTCACACTCCGCACCAAGGAGTCACTGAGACGGAGTCTCCGTGCTGAAGGTGCTGGCGGCCATGGAATGTTTCACCCATCTCCGGAATTGTCACAATTCACATGCACGATTCAGTCTTCTTGTTTATACCATCCCATTTTAACCCTTTCTCACTTGCAGTTGTAATTGGTACTATTTTAGTTTTGTCCCATTCACCGAATGTAAAATCTCTACTTATGAGCACTATTTGATGTATATAATTCAGCATAATAATCTACTTTAAATCTATAGCATGCCTACGGGCCAGGATGAGACACAAATGTCCCATTCTAGATGGACAAAGCATTCAACACTTAATTCATCCAGAGCTACCCCTGCAGACACTTTGGGTAACAAGGAGAGTTTCGCCCACTCTATAGTCCCTATCTCCACACAACCATCCTTGCACACAGACCAGACGAGAGAACAGGGACCGTTCGTCAATCGAGGTCTATAATCCCACTACAGGTTGTGATCCATTACAGATCGGAATCGACTACCTCCTTGCGATCGATTACTAGGGCCCCTTTAAAAACGATCCCATTCCAAATGCAGGAAACCCCCTACAAGCCACGCCCAGCGTTACAAGAGCTGATGATGATGCGGGTGATACCACCATCACCTCCCGTCCAGCGACACATTTGGGAACAGAGGTGAAACTTTTCCCGCCCCCCCCCCCCCCGACTACATTCGTGTTACGCCATCGATCGAGTCGTGGCACCGACAATCGGTGGAGTCATCGTTTGCGTAACCGATGGGAGAGCCCCGAGCTCTCGCCCCTCAACGTCGAGTCGCGCTGAATATCGCCACGACGCTCCTGGGAGAGCGGAGCAGACGGGAGAGCGGAGCAGACGGGAGAGCGGAGCAGACGGGAGAGCGGAGCAGACGGGAGAGCGGAGCAGACGGGAGAGCGGAGCAGACGGGAGAGCGGAGCAGACGGGAGAGCGGAGCAGACGGGAGAGCGGAGCAGACGGGAGAGCGGAGCAGACGGGAGAGCGAAGCAGACAGGAGAGCGTCGTGTTTGGGGAGAAGCGACGGACGCTCGCACTCAGCGCCTGGGACAACGTTTGCCAAGCAGCATTCTCTCTCATTGTCGTAACATTCTACACTGCCTTCTGACAAACAAAGACAAAGATCCCCCGTATAGCCTTAACAGGCTGTTGGGGCAAGTGCTGTTAGCGAGAACCAATGAAGGCCGGCACGGCACACGAGGGGGTGGGTGGCCAACACCACACACACACACACAAGTGAGGAGGCTGCAGACAAAGTGGAGATTCGTATCATTGTACGGATACTGTCAGTGATGACGGTGACGTTTGGCGCAGCATCACACGCGGTTCGTTGCAAATAGATGCTTTCGTTTGTCGTAACAGTGAAAACCATCATTGAGTCAAGCGCCAACCACAGTATTATTCCATGTTGCAGTTGGTCAATTCCACGGATTGAGCAACCTCGTAGGCAAAACTTAATAATCATTGCAATACAATTACACGTGGGGCCTCACTGTTGGGGTTAATGAGTGTTTGGAAGTATGGCTTATTCGTGGAAAAAGTTCAACCGTTTGACAGGTACGTGAAACCGAGTCCATGAGCCCAAAGCAGACGTCTCACTCGTCGGAACCACCAAAGGTGGCATCACCTTCGTGGTTCCCGTTTCTCTACGTGGACAGTAACGCGACGTTACGTGATAACCGTTCGAAATGAGGGAGTTATCAAATACTTAACTCTTATTGGCAATATCTATTAGTATTATTCGGTAGTATATATACACATCGGTAAGACAAAAGTTTTTCTAACTTAGGCAGTACCGTGTCCTGTTCGGGACTATGAATCCACGATCACAATCCCAGATGAGAAAGTCCGTTCGCCCGAATCCACCCCTCGCCGTGGTTTTTTATCAGCACTTAACAAGAAATGTGTGAAATATATCTCTGTTTGACATGCTATGCCCGAGTAAAAAAGCCACTTCATGATTATACTAATGATTATCCACATCTTTAATCTGTCTGAAATGTATGCCTGACATCATGAAACCAGAACGTTTCAGTGCCCTTATTAATTTCTCTTTGAGACAATAATGTTCCATCATGCTGGACAGTGTGCAATGCTCGTGATTCAATTGGATGAAATACCAAATTCTTTATATTATCAGATACACCCCAAAACGTGTACCCAGTGTAAATACAATCATATAACTCTGGCCACACACACGTACCGGTTTCAAGGACGCACCCCAAACGTTTGCTTTAAATCACGGTTGAAAAAAGTGCACCATAATCCGAAGAGCACGGTGTGTGTGCGTTTTTTCAGAGCTTAGAAATCTCAGCAATTAAAAAAACACGAGCGACTAGCGAGGTGTGCGACGTCCGTGGGTGCGTGCGTGGGCCTGTTCAGGCTGGCCATGAGCTCCCAGCTTCCCGTGGGAACGTTACCCATTGGCGTCTAAAAAGAAATCGAGCCGATGAAAATGCGTTGTGGCATTCCTTTCACAACACCGGTTCATTTTGGAGATCACAAAGGGTTATCTTCGTGCTGTGCTTTTTTCCGTCCTGCCGCATGTATATGCAAATATTTGACTATCCGAATTTAATGCACTTTGGGAAATATTGCCGGCTGTGTGTAGTTTCTCACGATAGAGAGGTTATCTTTTGACCTGGCCTTGACCTCGTGTTTGTGCCAGAATGGGTTTATATTATAGCCCAGATGTCTGGTGGACAACGTGCAAATAAACAGCCCGAAGCCAGCCCACGCAGATGTTTTATAGCTCCATTAAATACGGGGCAGCTTGGGGCGGTTGGAGGTTTGATGTGGCAGTGCTGTTAGGATCACCCTCCCGGCTCTGTTGAGCACAAGCGATGCAACCTCAGTGGGGTTTTGTCTGGTAGGATGGAGATGGTTTAGTGTTGTTTTTGTTTGTGTGTTTACCTTTCTAGTACTTTGCACTCATATTCTGTTGTTGTACTGTTTGTTGTGGTAACATTGTCACCCGCCCCGACTGGACACCTGTGAAAAAGAGCTTTATAGCTCATCGGATTCCTCCTGCAGGGTAAATACATATTCTGATTCTGATCTTTTAAAGCTCTCCGATGTCTTTTTCGTGGTGTAAAGCACGTCGTTTGACACTACGTCCGACGTTTCATTCCACATGCGGGTACAGGGAGCTACACAGCGCAATCGCAAACACCGACCCAGTAGTGTGCTCCAGCCCTTGGTTTGTTCCAGATTTTGTTCTTTATTATGTGGCCATTTTTCTTGTTTTAAATAAATCTATAAGCAAGTCACAGCCGCTGCTGGACAAAACAGTGACTCCGGTGTAGGCCAAGGAAGATGCAACTTCGAATGCATCCTCAGCACACTGCTCGGTCGCAGCATCCTACCCAAGCATCTCAAACGAGCGGCTTTATCGATTCCTCAACTGCTCGGCCACTGAAGGCGTGGGAGCGTGAATCCAGTGTTTACGAGTGGGTGTTTATGAGTCGGTGTTAGAAGAAACCACCGCCTTTTTTACATATATCCTGTACCTTAGTAACATATTATTTTTTTACTGACTTAGGAACGTGCATTTAGAAATACATGAACACAGTCGGCAGAGACACAGCAACTGTGTTGACTAAAAAAATGAATTTAAAACCTGTTTCACACCATTGCCCAAGAATGGCAGTTGAGACTTATGGCCCTACCCTGGGCAAAAACAAACAGAGAGATTTACATTCGGCTGTCACATGGCCCATATCGATCAGAACGTAGCAACAGAACACAATGTTTGAAGAGCCAAGAGTGTTTTTTTTTTTATCTCCGGGGCCAAAATAGCAGCAATATTTTCATCTAACCTCAGATCTACCCGTTGATTGGAAGCCGGACGGATATAAATAAATCTCAGAAATGTATCTGACAAAGCCAGGCACATCCCGTGATGCTGCTCTTAGGCAAATCAACCTCGCACAGATCTGCTAAAGTGGACTGATACCAGGCTGCAGAATGTTGAAGTCGTTAATCGTGCACACGTGGCCATCAACAGCTCTTCTCATCCTGAAGGGGACTCGTGGCACTGGATTGGGCAACTCGGACTTTGTCGGCCCGTCCGTGTCCGGCTTGCTGCTGCGACGAGCACGGCTTCACGGCCGCGTCGCACTTGCCGCTTGCTGGCTCCTTCGCAGATACGCGCCGCCGCCGTCACGCCGAGTTCACACGTGGAGCCGATTGTGACCCCAAGCCCTACAGGCTTGCGGGGCGGGGGGTCACGTGGCCTCCCAGCCAATGAACGCGTGCCGCTGTTACGCCGGGCTCGTCGCCCGCGTGCCGCGCGAGGCGGCGATCTGTCGTTATTGAAGAGACGCGGCAACTGACGAGAGTGTTCAAAACTATTACAATTACGACGGACATTAAACAAAAAGACAACATTGGAAATAAACGCATGAAATGCACGTGAACCGCAGTAAAAAAAATAGTTGAATACGTCATAACTCCTCTTAACCGCGACTCCTCTTAACTGTGGGAGATAAAGGACCCAAGACAACTATTATTATTATATACGTCTCTATTGTTCCTATCGTCCTCAATTATCTGCAAATGTGATCATTGGTAAGTGGAGTACTATCGCAGATAAAATCTTGGATTATAGGCGACGTAATATTTTCCCCGCCCCCACCCATCAATCGTACCTACGATGAGCACGCTTGGCTACGTACGGTGCGAAAGAAGTTCAACATGCATACATCCTCTTCACCGCTGACAAGAAGAGTTCTACTGCGTCAAGGTATTCCGTGCTCCGTCCAAGGGCACTGACAGCAAGAAGGATGGGCGAGCTGCCTTCCGCATGGCCGGGCAGCACATGGAGCGAGATGCAAAACACATTTGCGTAGCGGACGAGAGAGAGAGGCCACAAGCACAACAGGAAGCGGCTCCTTACAGCAACAGACGACCGGATTCCACCAACAGTCTGTGACCACGAGCAGCCAATAATAAGAGCGGTTGCCCATCACACGAGAGGAATCCTGCATCGCGTCGAAAGATAGGAACCGTGAAAAATGCAGCCTGCAGAAGAAAAATGCCAACATGCGGGAGGGTTGACATTGAAGCATTCCTTCTGTGGCTGACGAACACATCAACGATTGCTATCCGATGACGTGCGTTTGGGTTGGACAGCGTGTTGTTCTGCGCTGTCAGACGTTTCGTTCCACGTGCCGAGGAGCTTATGCGGGAAAAGAGAAGCTCCCACCCAGCAAGTGGAGAGAAACGCCAGGGTCATCGTGCCAAACAGCGTGCGGCACGACCGCTAACACCCACACCGGACACAAATAACAATTTATAGGAACATCTCCCGCATTCAGAGTCTGCACGTGTTTACAAAAGTTCGACATGGCTGTACAGAGAGGCCATGCACACCACAGCTGGTCTGGGAACAACAACAACAGCAGAAGAAAAAGAAATCCACTGGAAGTCCCCTTATCCTCAGCCATCTAATCTGAAAATCCTGTAAGCCCGAGGGCCCAGCCATTCCATGATTTCTTCCCGTTGTCCATCACAGCTACACACACATCCGTGTGGCGCACGGTGTCACGGGCAAGGTGAAGGTTTCGCGGTGCCACGAACGAAACGCCCAGGTGTGCGGGAACGATGCGTCTCTCTCCACGTCCGGTTTCACGTTTGTTTTGTTTTTTTGTTTGACCAGGCGGAAGCTCGCGAGACGAGGCTCGTCTCGTTTTGCACGAACGACTTCGCAGGTTCACGCCGTTGCACGCCGTCGCACACCGGCTCGCGTGCAGGTGCCACGCGGATTGCTACATCGCAGAACCACGAGAGATGGTGACGGCTTAGGGAGCCCTTCACCCAGCAGTGGATTGATCATGGCTGATGGTGATGATGATGATCACCGTGACCCAACAAATCCACAATAGGAACACTGCATTCCAATGGCGGACTGAGAGCGTCTGATAACGACGATTATTGGGAGAAATAACAACTTGTAAATGTTTCACGAGGTGACCATGCACACAATCTTAAAATATAACGATGCCCTTTATTTAGTCAGGAAAGCCTCACGGAGCACCGGGATGTTTGGACAATTCCATTTATACGTTTTGGCACGTGGGAGGAAATCAGAGTACCCCGTGTAGAAAACCCACACAAAGCTGGGAATAACACTCAAATCTCCACACAGACGTATCCAATAATCCATCGCTGTGCGAGCATTCTTGAGGCCACCTCCTTGTACTCCCAGATTATAATCCCCCATTGCAAGTTCCCACCAGACGACTCAAGTTCTCACCAGACTCAAGCCCGCTTGACTTTTGAGATTCGACAACATTTGTCGCAGGCCTAACTTTGGCCTAAAACGATATCCCCGGTTTATTGACGGTAATGTTTAACCGAGATTTTTATGGCTGCCTCTGAGCTTGTTGAACAATACATGCTCGCCGGGTAGACAACAGGAGGTTTACACGGAGGCCGTGACGGTAATCGTATCTCTTCGTAGAGGCCGGCCCCATTTAGATGCAGGCCGCTTGTTTACGAGGTCACGCGTCATATTAAATCGCCTTTGTAGGAGTTTCGTTTGGCTCCAAACAAGCAGTTTGCAAAAGGTCCCCACTTATATTTTACCTCTCCGTTCTTTAATTATTTGCAGTGACTTTACCAAGGTGAGTTACACATAACCTTTAGCCCTATTAGTAAAACAAGTCTGTCTCCTATTGTCTCGTCTTGATACAGCAAATACACAAGACATGACAATAGGCTGAGCAAAGTACTCAGAGGCAGGTTAAAGGGGCCAACTGTGCTGTGTGGGAGCGGTGGGGCGGTGGTGGCGGTGATACGTGCAGCATACTCTTAGTTTTTTCGGTAAAGTCACGTAGGAAAAAATTTAAATAAAAATTAATACAAATAAAATCATAAAAATCACGACGTTTCGGAGGCAACACAAGTCTCCGTCATCAGGTGGGACCGTCACAGCCAGATTTGCTGTGTTGCCACCGAAACGTCGTGATTTTTATTATTTTATTTTTATAAATTTTAATTTAATTTTTTTACCTACGTGACTTCACCGAAAAAACTAAGAGTATGAATCCTTGCAGTCACGAAAGCTTCAAATCTAGAATAAATAAGTGCAGCACTTTGCTACGATGCCACCGACCTGGGTTCAACACGAGCCATGCTCAGGGATATAAACATTCCCTGCATCCACCACATTCCTCTCCCACCCCGGGGTCTGTCTGTGCAGCCTGCGATGAGCACAACAGCAATGATGTGGCTCTCGTCGTACTCAGTGCACCGCGCCGGCTATTACAGACAACGAGCCATTAGGGCATTACGCCGGCCATTACAGTATTATAGAGTAGAAGCGACGTGATGCCTCGACGCATCAGGGTTCCAGTGCAGACCTTCTGTCAGGACTTCACACCTCACCTTCACCACATCACACCCAATGCTAATCAGGAATACATATTTCCCTCGTTTTCACCATCTTGTTTGTGTTGTTTATCATTTTTGCCAACTCAATTGTCGACTTTTGTTCCCTCCATTGGCGGAAATGTAAGACAACCGTATAATTTGCATGCATAACGCGTAGATACAAATACACGCGTCGCATTGCACGGCAAACATTTAGTTTCCCTGGGTACACGTTCCATGAACTTGATCTGGGAAAGCGTATAATAGCGCGGTGCAATGTGTGAAACGAATAATGTCCCCTAATCAGTGAAATGTCAAAGGAGTCGTGTTACATCGTGAACTTTTTATCCACTTTTACAACCTGTAGATGATTACTTGGCCCAAAAAAAAATTCCGATGCATACTATAACCAGGTCATTCTTGCGAAATAAACCCCTCATTGTGTTTCAAAAGAGGCCTCATCTGCTCACGGGCAAAACATAGAAATGAATAACTGGATACTGGCACACACTGCCAAGTGGCTTGTGACTTGTTGGTGCCACTGTCTTTTTTTAAATCACGGTCACAAAGCACAGGGCCCAAAGGTCCATATCGTCGAGTGGTCAGCAAGAAACAACACGAACAGAGTTGTATTAGATGAGATTTAAACCCGTTCTTGAATCGAGATAGGCAGTTAAAAAAAAAATTTTGGGGGGGGGGGGTGAGAGACGATAGGAATGGTGGTGGTGGGCCACAGTGTGGATGAACAACCTCGTCTGGGAGACCGAGTTCACGTGGCCCCTTGGTTGCAGAGGAAGGCGTTCTGATGTGGCTTAGTGAGCGGTGGCTGTGCCGGGGGACGCGGGCTTTGTGGCTGCTTGCTGGCTCGTGGCTACTGGTCACTGGCTTGTGGCTGTTGCTGGTACCAGACGCGGCAACGGTGGCGTTGCACGCAGGCTGCGCTCAAACGCGCAGTAATGGGCCGAGCGAACACAGCACAAACATCTTCACCCTCCCTCCTTATAACTTAATTTAAGAAAAACACCCACCCAGCAGCGTCCTGTAATACAGGACGGCCTAAACACATTCACGCTGACAGCCGTTGTTTTGACACATCGTGTGCATCCCCTGAAAGCGGCAAAAGCTGCAATTTACTTAATTAAAGTCTTTCCCAAATGCGAAGGTTATTCTTGGGTCGCCACCCCCACCCACAGATTAAAGGCCCGCTGGTGTCGCGTCTGCTGCCAGCAGCGGCACAGCAGCAGAACGCCCGGCTCCACTGCCAGGCAGCAGCCACTAGTCCACGTCCCTCGCACAGCCATCGCTCACCAAACCGAAGCCTTCCTCTGCAAACCAAGGGGCCACGTGAACTCGGTGGACTCTCTACTCCACGACTATTGAACATCTGAGAAGACGAAGTAGGAGGACAGAGCTTTCAAGAGCACATTCATGAGTTAAATATTGTTGAAAACAACATACGGTGGATGCGTTTAACATCCATTTCATACCCGTTTCTAAATTCCCTCCTCCACTTATGTTTGAATCCTATATTGCCCTGTGATATCCTTTCATCTGTTTTCATGGATAGCCCCTTTGGCTTTAGATGCCCTGGTATATGGAGCAGTTCATATCATGTCTTGGATGGCCAAAAAGCCAAAAGTCAGTTGGGCTAAACTGGAGTGGTATACATGGAATAAACTGTTTACCAAAGGGTGCCCAGTATTCTAAAAATCACACGTTACAATCTCTGTCAGTCTTATTTACAAGATAAGGCAATTGTGGGACAATACTGGCAAACTCAAATATAAAGTTTTAAAAACTGTCCATAAATAGTAAAAAAAAACGAATTTCCCTCTATTCAGTTGCTTAGCTAGTGAACATGTTGCTTGATTCCACCCATGTACCAGATGCCCTGCCTTGTGTGTGTTCTAGCCGCTGTTCATGAAGTTTTATGAGGAGCCAACTAGAGGGCACTGAGCCACAGGCAACTTCAATCACAAGACGTCGGTCCAATGCCCTTGAAGCAGCCAGTTCAAGAACATTCAACTATCGGCTCCTCACATCCACCGCACTCCTACGTATACCGCAGTCGTCTAAAAGTCCAGGCGATTGTGACCGAACGATTCGTGTAAATTCGAATGAAGTTCCAGAAAAGCCAAAAAGCTGAACTTTGGTCGAGATTTAATTGAGTGTTTTTAAAACAAAAATCCCAAAAACTAAAAAAATCTCCACCGACAGATTCATAGGTCGACTGGCTTCACCTACAGGGGCAGGGTCATCGTAAAGTCTCAAAATGCTTACATCTTGCCCTGAACATAAAAAAACATACGATCATCATCACCGGACGAGGTAATTAATATCCCGTGAAGCGTGACGCTAAAGCTCACGGAGAGCGTGGCACAAAGTTTGCCATGGGTCACTCGTACAATAATATAAATACAATAATACTCCCGCGGGAGAATGTTTACCAAATAAATCTGGCAAACGCGGCAGGTGGTGGCTGAAATAATAAGCCGAGTGCTGTCAAACTGTAGGTGACGCCTCCGTGAATGTCCACGCGTGCCAGCGCCGCCGACGAAAACGAGGGGATGGATGGACCGGGCCCCGCCGGAGCCCAGAGCAGGAACTCGCCACTTCCCCCGCGTCATGAAAACGTGACTCTAATCTGCTCCCCGAGGGGCAACAGGCTTCCTCCGCAGCCGGGAGAGCGGCCACGACTCCGCTTCGCCAAACAAAGACTCTTGTAAAAGAGACAGGCGGCCTCCCTACAGCCCTGCACGATATGAAAAGGAGACTGTAGATAGCAGAAGAAGGGAAAAATTGTTACAAAGAGAGAAAGGAAGAAGAATAAATACAATAAACAAAGTTGCAGCTGGGTGTAGCAGAAAACGGTTTCTAAAGAGTTTAAGAAAATAAACGTAGGATTATATTTCACTATTGTGATATCCTTCATGTTATTTTTCGAGCTCCTTCCGTATGGTGAATCATGATGGTGGTGGTGGTAAACAACTTTTGGGGAAGATTTTCAACTTGTGCTGTCAGCTGCTGCAGTGGCACAGCGGATGTCTGCGGCAGCCATTTTAATGAGACTCGTGTTCATCATCATCATCAGAGAAGTTATACATTTGTGTGATCAGATTAATCCATCACGGTTCGTCACCGCTGCTTGACATTAACTTGAGAAGAGCATCACCAATCTGTGGGCATGTGGCGATGCACCAAGTCGTCGATTAATATCGATCCCAAAGCTCGCGATGAACATTCATCGTGTTTGTTTTGTACGCGTCGCTGATTTCTACGACGACAATCTTCTATCAAAACGCGGCCACCGAATCGTGACAATTCATCACACCGCGAGGGGGCCAACCGTCCCAACGCCTGCTGAGCTTGTTGGTTTGCACTGCACGTGTAACTTTATTCACGTAAACAATCGCGCAAAGCCTTCTGTACAGGAGTACGATCTCCTTTGAGCAGTAACGCACGGATCCACAGAGGCGCTCACAACGGATGACGTTTTTCCCCCCTGAGCCGGGCGTCTCTCGCACACCCTGGACTGGCAGGAGGCATCGTCCCTACAACAGCAGCAGCTCGGCACGCAGGCGTCGAGGAACGTCCAACCCCACCACCATCCCCTCCGGCTCCGGGAGTAATTGGGCGCCGCTTGGTGGAAAGTCAACAGGGGCGGTCCTGCGGAGAGACCGTTTCCATCGCACGGAACGTCCCACGAGTGGCTCAAGACCGACCAACATGAGACGCCGTGGGGACTGCTCAATTCTCAGAAGGGGCACGCACAAATATGTGGTCTGTGCGCGCGTGTCGCACCGCACAACAAACACGCCCGCGTGTGTGTCGCACTGTAAAAGGTAAACACGTCTGCGGTGCTCTGGCGCAATGTTGGGGAGGGGGAAAAAACCCGGTGTGGTGTTTTTTTCCGTGGCTGTCGGTGCTCAATTGTGCACAGCCCCCGTGGCTCGTGCAGATTTCACTGTGGGCCATGTAGCAACTTGTTACGAGTTTCATTAATCTGTGTGTGTGTCCTCTTAATGGCATGTGAAAAGTCTTCGGGCAGGTGTGGGGCCAGATGACAGGCATAACTCACGACGCGAAGACGAGGGTGGCCTGCGGCCAGGAGGAGTGGATTTCTGATATAAATATGAATCGGAGTAAACAGGTTTTCTTTGGGTTGGCCCACAGGCACTCTCATTAGCGTACTGCCCAGTGTACACTGTACATACAGCAGGATGTGGCATCGTTTTGAATTTCATCAAATTAACAATTGTGATTAAATTTAGAGTTAATTACGGTACAAAACATCCCTAATCGGTGGTGATGTGGGCGACGCACATTGAGGAATCCTACTATTCGCAAAGTAATCTGTTAATTCACTCGACTGCGAAAAATTGCTGATCATTGCGGATGATGGGAAGGATCGGAGAGCGGAACTTTTTAATTTTCGCAGACAATTCTAGGTCCTGCGGATAATAATAGTTACAGAAAAGGGGATCGTGGACCCCCTCAGTTCTACTGAAATGTGAAATAAAATGTCAGTCGAAGTGACTCAAACAAACACGAGGGTGGTGCCCCTGTCAGTTGGTGGCTCCAAATCGGTGGTGGAAACTCCACATTCCCATGGACGAGGTCATTGTCTCCATTTGACTGACCGCTGTTGACTTCCCACAGGAGCAGATACTTCTCAACTTTTGGCCACTCGAGAAGAAACTTCAATCAGGAGACAATTTGACGGCCGGGATTTTAACTCTGCAGTCTTCCCCTTGGGAGCCGAGCACTCGAATCGCGGTCCCCACCCATGTGGGCTAATCCAATCCCAGCGGCATCTAACGCGACAGTAGAGACGTGTCAGCAGCAACAGGTTTGCTCAGCACAGGAGAATGATTTTACCCAGAGAGAGAGAGACTCGCTCTGCAAGGTAATACATGTAATGCTTGAGGCACACCGGCGTGTTTTCGTAGCAGATGCCGCAATCGAGGGTTCTCGATCATATAAAATGAAAACATTCGGGTCATAAGAAACCTAATTTGAAAATTCTATTCCAACAAAATCGAAGAATATCTAAAAATGTATCTGTAAGGGGAAAATCAAACCGGTGATATCTATAAATGTGGAATGCTTAACAGTTTAAAAGGACTCTTACGACGGGTTTACCCATTTTTGTTATTGTGGCGATTCAATAAATTGTTATGAAAGTAACCAAGAATTGAATCTTGGCAAGGGATGGAGAGAGGAGAACCGATTTCAATATCGCTCACCACCGATATTAGCCGTGGCCGAGACATAAAATTTGGCCTGCGGGTTCGCAACGCAGCACACTAACCATTCTAACAGCGCTCCCCACCGCTGCGTGCTCGTATTGTGTACGTTTTCAGCTACGCGTGAATTGATGGCACTTGTTAGCGCCCTTTCGTAGGGCGTCGCGCGTTCCACGCAGCGCGCGAGCCGAAGGAATGAGTCTCGTACGACACAAAAGCAGCCAGAGCCGCACGCCGTGAATGTTTACAAAAGAGTAAACCTTTGTCTTCGGCCACGCGCACACCTGTGCCTGCAGAATGTGCGCACGTGTGCGCACGTGTGCGTGGGTGCACGAGAGGCACCGCGCACGCGCGCACAGGCGTGCGGCTGGACAGGTGTGCACGCGGGCACGTGGGCGTGTGGACAGGCAGTGCTTCTACACGGAGGGAAAAGCGGCAGGGCAGGGGTTTGGGCACCTGAGTTTGATTCCCGCTCAATACTAATGTCGGTGGTCAGTCGAATCAGAACCTCTCCTAGGCCTTCCCTATGTCAACTCAGCCTTAATTGAGTATCCGGTATGGTGTATATACATCAGCAATGGGAAGACAAAGGTGGCTGGGCGTAGTTCTGGCCTCAGTATCCTCTCGTGCGCCAGTATAGGCCTCAGCAGGTGCTCGCTAACAACACTTGCACGCAACATTCTGCATGGCTACATGGAGGATCTTCGCCTCTTAATGTCCACCCCTTAGATACCTCAGGATTCATTGGTGCTGCCCTGTTGTTGGACGCTACGGTGGCGAGATGTTAACTACCTCGCTTGGTATTCAGGAGCTCGTGGATTCGATCCCGACCCTAACGCCTGCTGTATATTTGGAGTTTGCATGTCTCTCTATCCCCATGGTGGCATGGATTTTTCTCCGCGTCCTCCCGTTTTTCCCTCTACATTTAGAGTTGTTGGCTGCCATAAATGTCCACGCGATAAGACACTTCAGTGGGCTATCATTTGTGGCCAGGTCGCGTCTGAAGAAGAGCGATACAGCTCAGTGGGCCTTACCTGGTAAACATGTAAAAACTCGTTTAGTTTAGTTGGTGCTGGGTTCCGGCCTGCTTGCTCTCTCTCTCTCTCTCCTGACCCCTCTTCTACCCGAATGTCGGGGATGCCATTGCATGTCGATGCTATACACATTGACATTGTCGCTGTTGTCGACTTGCTGCCGTCACGGCGGGGATTGCCGCAATGAGCGAACGGAGTTCAAAGTGCAGGCCCGCAATCGCTTCCTCACGCCACTGGCGTCAACTGGTCGACTCTGCCACCGCCTTGGAAGAGCACCACGCTAATAATAAACCTGTTCGTCCCTTCGTGTGAACTATACGTGGCAGTGAAACTGTTTACATGGACACGCCTCGCTTGAAAACAGCACCCATTATTTAGTACCTGTTCTGTCAGCAGGCTTAAGTCCGCTTCTGGACAACGCTGTTCTGTCTCGTTTATACACGCACTTCAAGGCTATACTGTACATTAAAATAAAACCCAAAGCTCTATTGAGCTGGCATGATTATGACCTTGCCTCCTCTGTAAGCTGATGATAAGATCAAAGCCTTGGCCATAAAACCTCTGCAGCCTGTTGTGGAACTTTAGGAACAAGCAACTGTGGGAAAGGACTCGTGAGAGTGGAAGCAGCGAGGAGAAAGACAGCCCCCGTCGTCTGGTCCACTCGAAACCTCCAACCAGCGCGAAACTACAAATTCAGACTGCAAAGTCCGTTTAAAAAAAATTCAAGTGCCATACGCACGGTATTTTAAATCACATCCAATCAGACATTTCCTGAAGCAATTACACTGAATAAAGTTGGCCAACGGTGAAAGGCATTCATCCGTGGCGTGCTGTCAAAAGAGTAGAGCAATTTGTTGGTCATCCAAAGCTTGTCATTTCGGATAAGCCTCGGATCTAAATGGGTGGGATTTTGGGAAGGTAACGAAGGTCGGGGAGGCACGGCGACTTGGGGCCTACGCCTGCTGCTTAAGGCCTCGAAAACCGTGGACACAATAAAGTCCGCATTTGCAGCCGGAAGCTTGTTTCCCTGGTACGAGACAGACACGCATTTGTGTTGCGATGTTCAATACACGGCTGCAAGAGGAAAGGCATCGGGCTGCAATCACAGCAAGGAGCAGTAACTCTAATCTGTAGATCCTGTTGAAATGCAATCCCTAAAACCGTTTATTGGTTTACATAAATATACTTCCGTTCGACTCTCCCTAAAAACGAGATATTTTTTTTTGCCTAGTGGCCTTCTGCATTTGCTATGAAGCAGCATTTGTTTAAACAGGCATGCGCTGGACCAGTTTCAACCATTGTGGGTCTCATCAGCAGAACAAGTTCTTGTTAAGCAAATACTGCTCGGGAACAAGACACAATTAGCAAGAGCCGCTCTCAGTGACGTCCCGGGACTTGTGCAATGCAAACAAATATGCAGAGGGATGAATGGACGTACTGTATGTGTATTTGTTTATTACCCATATGGCTCCACAATAGCACTTAATGAGTTTGTACACAATGCAGATTGGTTTTGTTGTCTTAAGCCACGCACCAGGATGATGTCAACCAATTACGAGGCTGCTCGCCTGCCAGTCGAGTCTGGGAATGTGAAGTTTAGCTTTAAGCGAGAAAATGCAGCCGAGGATAGCATTTATTTTTAAGACCACGTAAAAACATATAGATATTATTTTCTGCGAATGCAGACGTGGGTAGCAAGATAGTGCGTAGTCTCAATCCATCACCATAGTTAGTGTAGCAGGTCCCCCACGCTGTGGTTTCCACCTTCTCCACTGCAGACCAAACCCAGGCATAGTTCTCAGTCCATCCAAACTGTGCTGTACAAATCAATAAAGTTCAACACAAGTCCGTGAAACAAATCTCGGCACGAATCCATCCCTGGCACCCGAAGGCAGATCCGTGCCAATCCCAGAACCGCCTGCGTCAAACCGGGACAGGTGGCAACCGTCCCCGCGGGACCACAGAGGGGATGGTGTGTTTGATGGGTGAAAGAAAAAAACCCTGAGCACTTCCCTGGTGGTCTTCTACCTAGGCCTTGTTCCCATCCGCCTCCTGCCCAACCCCCACACCTTCCACAATGCCTGGGGGCCCTCTCCCCTCTCCCCCCGCCCATTGCTGCAAGGGGCGCAACTCTCTCCCCTTCTAAACGGAGCAATTATTTTGGCGCTCACAAAAGGAGCTCTTCTTGCACGGACGAACAGCAACATCCAAATCCATCACAAACCGCCGTGCACAATCAATGGCTCGGGCACAACCAGATTCTGTGTCCTAAGCGTCGAGTCGCCGCCGCTCTCTTTCATGTGCGTCGATTTGTCCGCACACCGGGGTGCAGCAACGTGCAACGCCGCTCCGATATAACGACGACGACGTGCGCACCCCGACCTTACGGCTGGTTACAACATGTATTGTATCCGCAGTTTTGTTTTCTTTACACGGTAGGCCTAAAGCTTAACAATGCACATTGTAGCATGCAATTGGCACAAACCGATGGAGGGTTTCAACAAGAAGCTGCTTAAACCTGCGTGCACCTCGATGGACATCTGCTGCTCCCGTGGTATGCTGTGGATGTTGCCTTACAACGCAGGAACCGTTTCATTCCAAGCGGAGCAACTCCGTTCAAGACGATGCACAGACTTGCCACGGCCCTCTGTCCTCAGGGAGCTCGCAGTGGCTGCCCGTGTGTCTCTGTTCGCCGTTTTGTCGATACTGAATTAGAACCACTCATGAAGCTTGCTTTAAAATGAGGGCTCACATGAGCATGTGCCCTGAAAAGAAAATAAATGCAGCAGAGCAACTAGGCGGCTTACAATTACATTTTCTAAACATGAACCGTCTTGTTCGCAGCATTGGGTCCAACGGTCTCCGAGCTATTTTTACTTTTGCTCACCGAATGTTCCCATGTAGTTAAATTTAAAATAAAACCCAACGTTGGACCGATACACATACTTTCGTAACATTCCCAAAGCCTTTTGATGCACAATTTGACGCGCCACATACAAAACCACACTTGTGAAATCCTGGAGTGGTAACCTCAACGCACACAGCCACACGAGCAATTCACATGATAGCATTCGCACAGAGGGAGAGAGGCATTGCCGCTGCTGACTGGATTGCAGAGAATTCCACATCGACCACAATGCCGAGCTTAGCCACTTACTGCTTACACTGAGCAATTTTGAATCGCCAATGTTGACCTCTGTATAAAATACTAGCCATGAAGTGCTTCGCCCTTCTCTCACTTAGCCTAACTGCCTTATTCTTGCAATTAAAATAACACTCGTATATAATTTACAGAACTGGCATACAGTAGACACGGTAGTAGAGTCCAATATATATATGTATTATTTCACACCGTACGTTGCAAACCGTGCTAATCGGGGCTGTAGGGAGGCCAATCCCTAATTTGTGGAACTGGCCAATGATCCCAATGCAGGATCCTCATAAAAAGCCTGGAGAATCAGTGGTGTGGTTTTCTTGGATGAAGATATTGTCATGATGTGTGGATATGGAACATGAGTCCTTTGTCCATCTCGGTGTCTGCCCCCGTACGCAATATCAGGAGGCCCCATCCAGAGTGCACCGTGTGTCTAGACATGTGGAGTTTGAAGCGGCTTGTATGCAAATTGTTGAGCTACCTGAGCAGCATTGTTCGTGGTCAATTGGACTGAATGTCCACTTATTTAAAGTATAAAAACGAAATTACTATCATTCAAGGCCAAATGAATAAATTCAAGCGTATTTAAAACCTTTTTGCAAAACAAAACCCCACCGTTGTAATTTCACGGTAAATATTCGTCCCAAACTTTTTAACGAAATTATATTTAACGCTTAAAAGATGTCTGCTTAGTTCGCAAAGACATTTGAAATGTGTACATTTGGCATCATATTATGGAAAAGAATCATTGATTTGTTTGTTGGAGAAAAAAATCATAGCAAATCTGCATTGTTAATGATACAAGAAATGTCTCATTTGCTTCCTGAACAGACAGCGCCTTAGCAGGCCATCACTGCCGCCCTTGTGAACTTCAGCACTCGCTAAGTCTGTTCCGCCTGTTGCGACAAAGCGGAAGTGTGGAGATCCCGTGGCGTAATGAAGCAGTGCACGCCACACTGCACCTTGGTGCCTCAGCCCAAGTCACAGACCCACACATGCCGTGGAGAAGCATTGCTTTGAATATCAGAATCAGAATGTTTATTTATCCTGGAAAAAAATCCGATGAGCTAGGAAACTCTTTTTCGCAGATGTCCAGTTAGCAAATTATAGGATTGCAAATTATAGGAAAGGTAAGCAAATCACTATAAAAACAACTAAACTATATATCTTTTCATTTTACCAGGTAAAGCCCACTGGGCTATTAGTTATTTTTTTCAGAAGTGACCTGGCCACAAATGATAGCTCAACGAAGTGGCTCATCACCACGTGGAAATGTCGAGCAGCCAAATATGCGTATACAGTAGTGTCTGACGCCTGCCATGGTGAACACAGTTGCTCTCTCTTCCTTGAGGGGATGCAACTGCAATACCACGATCTTGTGACAACAAGGGTTCTGCTTGTATACGAAAGTGGTGCTTAGAAACATTAACAAATGTCGGGTCATCATCGTATTAATTATTTATACCGCACCTTCCATGCAGTGCATCTCGAGGCAAATGTTAGAAGGAGAGTCTGGGATGACAACCAGGGAACACCACTCAGTACGGACGTGATCGCAGCGCAAACACGAGGCAATGTCAATCCTGAATGAGTGGCACCACACTGCTGTAAAGGGGACTACAGCATATCGTGCAATGAAATTGAAACACTGGGAAACTTCGTGGCTGTGGGAACAAGTTCTGTTTGTCAAAATCCACGCCTGGGCTTCAGACTCCAGTCCACGTTTCCACGAGCCACTCTTCCCCACTCGTGTGCAAACTGAACAATGGACTGTACATGAAATGCATCTGTCGATTTGCTACACGAAGCGCTGAATGGGGAGAGGGCGTGTGACTGGAGTCCGGGAACGGGTGCATTTCTCCACGGGGACTTTTGCCTTTACAAACCGGGATATCCAGTGTCAGCGTATTATTTTCTTGAACGCGCAGCCAAAACTTGTACAAGGCCCACCGTGACGAAGAAGACTACCATATATGACTATTTAGAGAGCTCCAATTAATGACAAAAGAATGCGCATACTGTAGACGTCTTTGGCACGAGGTTCCGTATTTATGCAAACCACTCAACCTCAGCACGGTGTCTCTGAACAGCACTGGATATTCTGCAGCGAAAGGCAAAGCACTGCCCTGCGCAATAGATGTACCGGCTCACAAAGGTGCGCTGTGACAAGTCCGGGCAGACTGCTGGCGTGTCCACAATGGCCAGGTCCCATCGCTCCCTGCTGCTGTCCACCCCGCCCAGTCTGCTAATGCGAGGTTGTTTTTAGCTCAAGTGCCTGTGCCCCCGCAGTCCCCCCACTTTTGCACAATCGTCGACCTGCCCCGCACCAACGATCCACTACCCCACGGCTGAATTTACAAGCGTCGCCACTCAGGCTCAGGTTCGATAACGCCGAGTGGCAGGCGTGAAAAGCGTCAGGGTGGTGGGAGCACGTGAGGTTGGGCCACTTGATGCGAGCGCATGCACAGCGCGAACGGATGGTTCCCCGTCGAGGCAAGGTCCCGCTGGATCCCACCAGCACCATAACAGAGCCTCGGCGGGGCAGGCGCCACTACAGCTCCCTGGGCGATCCAGGTGGCCAGGCGGGCGGAGAGACGAATGTTGGGAAAACAGTGCCCAGGGTGAAGAAACGCACGCCAGCAAAACACTCGCATGGTGGGAGGCGGCGCTGCAGTCGAGTCTCAACCTGCCAACTGCGCAAGTTGACACTCACAGTGTAGCGTCATCGATTCATTTCATTTTTTTCCCCAAATCGATGGGTGGTGTTTTATATGATGGCAGTTTGGCAACGCTCGTACACTCAGCAAATCCCGCATCATCCACCTTGTCACTCAAACCAGGATAGTCTACGTGCAGACACTGTGTGTGTGTGCATTGGTGCATGAATGAGTTTACATTTGCAAATGGGAGGGGTGGCATAGTGGTTATAAAACTGTGCTATGATTTTAGAGGCCCATGTTTACTTCTTGACCCAGCGTAACACGTAAAGGTGCAGACCTGCAATGACTGGCTCACTCCCCTGCTGGTGAAAGGGCCTCCCACTTGGGAGGGCTCTATAGAGAGCCCCTCTAGCAGATCATTGAGCCGACTATCCCACACTATGCAGGCGTCTTGAAGAAAGTGGGAGTACCCGTACTTATACTGCTGGGAGTAGAGACGGCGGGATTTTACCAAGTTTACCAGAGGCCATGTGTGCCTGAGCCTGAACTGGGCCCCCGTCAGGTCAACTCGAGCTTGAGCACGTGATGTGATGTATTAACTAGTACCCATCAGCATTGTGGAGACAGTGATGGCTGATTGTGTTCCGAACCACACCACTCTCCCATATGTTGTGCCCACCTTAATACAGAACAATCTGTAAGTTAACCACAGATGTCTGTGGAGATTTATGGGTAATTGCGCACACTTAAAAGTGAGTGAGCTTGCATTATTGTCTTACTTTTCATGAACACTCACAGAATGTTTGTGCTTACACCACAGAGTGCACATTTCATGACACAACTGCCAGCATGTCCTTTACGACACGGCCGTTACAACTTACAGCTATTGCTGCGTTGCATCCGATTGATAAGTTCATTGTCCACAAGGCCAAACGGTGATGACTGCGTCCATGGTTTGTCCCATTGAGGCCCCGTTTAGCATGGAACAGAGCTGGTCAAACATCCAAACTTAGGACCCCAGAGCTCGGGCAAGTGTGGGCACCGGTTCTGGCCACCTTCTCGCTTGCCTGCTGTTTCCCACGTCTCTGAACCATCCTCTCTCTCACACACACACATACCGAGTGTGAACGAAATCGGTGCACGTTACCAAATGTGAATTACAAGAAAAACGATGGCATCAGGCCTGGCACCACTCGCCTCTCCGGCGCCGAGACAATTCTCCCCGCGTGCCCTTGTGTAGTCATCCACGCAGAAGAGCCAGTTTTGGCAACTTCTTCAAGCAGAAAGTCGCCAAATGAACCCCAACCAAAAAGCCGACAGATGATACTGGAAGACCTTACGACGACATAAACAATGTTGCGATACAATTTACCGCGCATTAACGCAACGTACACTGATACACATTTACCTACAAACTGCATTATTCTATCTGAATTACAGTTTTCTAATTTGTCAACTCACTCACCAGATCTGGCGATGTGGGGTGGGAAGTTATCGGGCAAAGGCACCCAGGAAAGTACTGTCCACAACAACAACCCGCTCCCAAGTTTTTATTCTCTCTCAGGGCACTAATCCTTTGTTCAAATTCACAATACATTGTACACAGACATGGACTGTATTTCGCTATCTGGTCAACACATCTGGAGGAATGAACGAACCCTCAATACCTGACTGACAGGGATTAGCTGGCGCCAAAACACAGCACCTCTGTCTTGACCTCTTCACTATGGGGGAGGACTTTTGAAAACGGTTGTCAATCTCCATTGCCTTTTAAAAGTATTTTTAAGTGGCCAGACATGTCTCGAGCTCGTACAGCTGAACAGGGGCACACATGAAGGACACAATTGGAGGGCACACACACAGACTTACAAGGTTAGGACATGAAAATATTTTTTCGTGACAATAACTGGGGTAGCACTTCAAGACGTGGTGCTTCATAAAACATTTTCATAATAACTAACCACGGTCACATGAACACAATATCGTCATGGTGATGTTGATCATCATCAGTAGCCATGGTCGATCTAATGCTGGCTGATGAAGATCCCCATGAGCTGAACATCCTCATGATCATGCAAAGTAATAATTGTCCACCTAGGGCCAGCACGGCACAATAAACTCAACCGCTTTCCTCTCATTCTCGAACCCTGTTATCTGGGCAGACCAGTAGCTCCGCACAGAGCACAAACGGCGTTGTTTATGCAGTACACAAGCGGTGTGCAATGGAGAACGACAGAGGTGTGAGGCTCCATCCCAGAAGCCCCTTCCCCCTGCAGGCTAAAGTTCAACCTCGCTGCGCCACATTGACAAATAATGTCCTGCTCGCCGTCTCGTCCAAGGCACACACTAAACGTCAGCATCACCAGTGATAATGGCATCACCCGTACAAAAATCACCACGACCAATACCACCACCATCAACACCGCAAGTTACTGGCATCACCAGTACAAATATCACCAGCACCAATACCACCACCATCAACACCACAAGTTACTGGCATCACCCGTACAAATATCACCAGCACCAATACCACCACCATCAACACCACAAGCTACTGGCATCAACCAGTACAAATATCACCAGCACCAATACCATCCCCACCACACCACAAGCTACTGGCATCACCCGTACAAATATCACCAGCACCAATACCACACCATCAACACCACAAGCTACTGGCATCACCCGTACAAATATCACCAGCACCAATACCACCACCATCAACACCGCAAGCTACTGGCATCACCCGTACAAATATCACCAGCACCAATACCACCACCATCAACACCACAAGCTACTGGCATCAACCAGTACAAATATCACCAGCACCAATACCACCACCACCAACCATCACTATCTGCACCAAAATCATCACTACACTCACGAGGACCATTGTTACAAGCAGAAATATCAGCACCAGTGCCACCCAACACCATCCTCACCAACATCGTACCCTGCCACGAACTCTCAAGACAACTCTCAACACTACACAATAGTTATCAACACTAACACGAGAGTTGTCAACACTGACACAAGAGTCGTCAACACCAGAACAACCATCACCAGTGTCGCTACTACGAGCACCGGCACTAACACGACATCTCACTACCATCACAATCACAAACGGCACTATCAGTAACACCACCACCACCGTGATCAAACCACCACCAACACCACCCTCGCCACCAGCGGCCCAACACTCATCCATGTGGCTGTCAAGTGACCTGGAAGCCGGCTCCGTAGAAGTCCTGCTGTTGTTGAGGATGCTGCTGTTGGAGTTGCCCGTCACGGCGCTGCTGCTGCTGCTGTTGTTGAGGATGCTGCTGCTGTTGTTGTTGTTGATGAGGATGCTGCTACTGCTGCTGGCGCTGTTGCTGTCCCATCGTCCGCCCGTTGCTCCACCTCGCTCCCCCGGCTCCACCTTGCTCACGGACGAGTCGAGGTCCACGCTGTGGACTTTGCGGAGCTGCCGACGGATCACGTCGAGAGGGCGACTCGCGCCCGGGCTGCCCGCCCCGGGGGGGACGCCTCCTCCTGCTCCCCCAACCACGCAGGGTCTGCCGTGCGCGGCTCCCCGTGTCCCGGCTCCCCCGTGCGCTCCCCCTCCTCCTCCTCCTGCTTGTCCCAGCGGCCCGTGTCCAGCTCCCTGTCCCGAACCGTGCCCGCGTGTGTCCGCCTCGAGGCGGGAGCCTCCTCCGTCTCCTCCTCCACTTCGGGAGGCCGAAGCCATCCCGGCTCCCCGTCCCGTGGCACGCGGCGGCTCCTCTGCGCGTGCGTCGTGTCCGCGCGCTCCCCGGGAGCCGTCTGCGCTCCCTGCGAGTGGGACTCGCTGCGAGACGCGTGGGGGGGGAGAAGCGCGGGGGGGGGGGAGGGGCCGCGAGTGGTCACCGCCCCCTCCCCCGACTCCGACTCCTCCCCCGACTCTGGCTCCTCCCCCACGGCCGCGCCTCCCTCGTGGGCCCCACGTGGCGCACGGCACGGGGAGAGACCCCGGGGGGGGTCGCTGCCTGCGCCCAAAGTGGAGCCGCCTTCAACACGCGGGGAGGTTGGAGGACGCCGAGAGGTTGAAAGTGGTCGAGTGGTGGGGTGGACCGAGCTTATCAACACTATCACCAGCACCATCATCACCAACATCAACACCACCACCATCAATCTTAATTTTGGAGCTTTCGTGACTGCAAGAATTATTCTTTGGTTCTTTCGGTTAAGTCACGTCTAAAGATAAAATAATAAATTAAATAATAGCATATTACGACGTTTCGATTGCAACACAAGCAATCATCATCAGGCATAAAAGAAATAGCAACAACAATCTAACTAGAAAACTATAGATATATGTGTTCTCTCTGTGCGTGTCCTTGTGATGTCTGTCTGCTTGTATGTCTGTCTATAGTTTTCTAGTTAGATTTTTGTTGCTATTTCTTTTATGCCTGATGATGATTGCTTGTGTTGCAATCGAAACGTCGTAATATGCTATTATTTAATTTATTATTTTATCTTTAGACGTGACTTAACCGAAAGAACCAAAGAATACCACCACCATCCTCACCACCACCAGCACCCTCACCACCACCAGCACCATCCTCCCCATCATCAACACCATCACCACCATCATCCTCACCACCACCAGCACCATCGTCAACACCTTGACAAAATAATTTGCATATCAATAGGAATTTAGCATATTTATGGGAAATGCAGGTATGTGATTAGTACTACTTGTGAAATGCGTAGGTGGCCGGGGGGTTTCAAAGTCCTATTATGCCCGTGCATTATGCAGGATTAGCAGCATCAAAGGGAGGGGATAGGAGTAGCATTAATAAAGGTAAGGAATGTTAATAGTAAGGAGCTGCAGTAACTAAACAACCACGTAAAGAATTAAAGTAAAAACTACATAGTATCATCAGTATACTAAATATACTCTCCAATAAGCTGAGGTACTAACAGTAAGTAATACATTACAATTCTATGTCGCAAAAAATATAATATGCTTCCAGCTAAACTTTTTTCCCTTACATCACACGGGTCTATCCCGTACTATATGCTGCCTATTAACATTCCTTCCCTTTATTAATGCTACCCCTATCCCCTCCCTTTGATGCTGCTAATCCTGCATAATGCACGGGCATAATATGACTTTGAAACCCCCCGCCCACCTCCTACGCATTTCAAAAGTAGTACTAATCACATACCTTCATTTCCCATAAATATGCTAAATTCCTCTTGATATGCAAATTATTTTGTCAATGCGCCCTTCCCCCCTTCCAACCCAGCTTAAATATACGCTCCAAGCGTGGTGGTGTTTCATTCAGACGCTGTCTCCCCGATAGACCTGTTCTTCACCTGAGGACGGCTGCTTGCGTTGTGGCCGAAACGTCGTGATAATTATTTTATTATGTTTTATTTTTATTATTTTATTACTTCCCTTCTACGTGACTTTACCGAAAGAACCAAGAAGATGAATCCCTGCAGTCACGACAGCTTTAAACCTATTCTTATGTTTCACACTTTGATACTGCCAAAACGATCCCGTGATATAGCTGCCTCACCCCGAGGTACACACGCTCTCACACGTGTGCCATTGTCTGTGTCGGGTTCAACTTTTGTCGTCGTTCTCTGCTCTGCCGCTGGCGAGACGAGGCCACGAATGAGGTTGTTGTATCTGGCGTAGGGCAGTCAGTCTCGAAGACGATGCAGATATGCTCAGAGCAGGTTTGTGAACGTGTTCACCACCGGTACCGTGTGTGGCTAATGCAGGAACCAGATTCCTTGCAAAAGGTTTCCATTTGCTGTTTAAACATCTTAACACCTCCCGTTTTATTGCCTGAAATGGTACAATCTATTCTTGTTTTTCATACTTTGACTCACACTGCATGCTCAAAGGTCCCATAATGTCGCATAGCTTCACTCTAGAGCTGCAAACAGCACCCCCCAACGGCAGCACCCCTAGCTACAACACCCCTATCTACAGCACCCCTAGCAACAGCAACGCTAGCTACAGCACCCCTAGCAACAGCACCCCTAGCAACAGCACCCCCTAGCAACAGCAACCCTAGCTACAGCAGCCCCCTAGCAACAGCAGCCCTAGCTACAGCACCCCTAGCAACAGCACCCCTAGCAACAGCACCCCTAGCAACAGCAACCCTAGCTACAGCAGCCCTAGCTACAGCACCCCTATCTACAGCACCCCTAGCAACAGCAACGCTAGCTACAGCACCCCTAGCAACAGCACCCCTAGCAACAGCAGCCCTAGCAACAGCACCCCTAGCAACAGCACCCCTAGCTACAGCAGCCCCCTAGCAACAGCAGCCCTAGCTACAGCACCCCTAGCAACAACACCCCTAGCAACAGCACCCCTAGCTACAGCACCCCTAGCAACAGCACCCCCTAGCTACAGCAACCCTAGCTACAGCAGCCCTAGCTACAGCACCCCTAGCTACAACACCCCTAGCAACAGCACCCCTAGCTACAGCACCCCTAGCAACAGCAGCCCTAGCTACAGCACCCCTAGCAACAACACCCCTAGCAACAGCACCCCTAGCTACAGCACCCCCTAGCTACAGCAACCCTAGCTACAGCACCCCTAGCAACAGCACCCCTAGCAACAGCAACCCTAGCTACAGCACCCCTAGCTACAGCACCCCTAGCAACAGCACCCCTAGCTACAGCACCCCCTAGCTACAACACCCTCTAGCTACAGCCACAGCCCAACCCCCCCACTCACTCGGACGTGAGCCCCGCCTCCAAGAGTGCCCCTCCCCTTTGCACCTTAGCCCCGCCCCGTTCAGCCCCGCCCATTCTACGCCCCGCCCATAGACCATCGCCTCCGGCGTTTTGAGTGACGTCACAACACCATGCCCATATAAGGCAATGTGCTCGAGGCGATGACGGTGCGATCCCACGCGGCCGGATTGCCAGACCAGAGGGTTTTGTTTTACCTCCAGATGTTACCTCTGTGTTTACAGGATGTAATCAATAAGGTGCAGTCAAAGAGTTGTATTTGATTAACTGTTTTACGTATAGGTTTACCGCAGCATTAACTGCGTGCCTTCACGCAGACGATATCAATCGGTCCAAACCAGGGCGACCTGAGCTGTGGGTGGTGTTTTTAATTGGCTGGTTAAACCGGCCTGAAAGGTAAACACTGAAGAGACGACGTTGCCGTGGGGAGGAGACTCGAGCCTATCCACTCTCGCCTATCCACTCTAGCAAATCCACTGTAGCATATCCACTCTAGCCTATCCACTCTAGCATATCCACTGTAGCCTATCTACTCTAGCAAATCCACTCTAGCCTATCCACTGTAGCCTATCCAATCTAGCATATCCACTGTAGCCTATCCACTCTAGCATATCCACTCTAGCATATCCACTCTAGCCTATCCACTCTAGAATATCCACTCTAGCCTATCCACTCTAGCATATCCACTGTAGCCTATCCACTCTAGCAAATCCACTCTAGCCTATCCACTGTAGCCTATCCACTCTAGCATATCCACTGTAGCCTACCCACCAGTGGCGGCTCCTGCAAAATCTCTCAGGGGGGGCAAATGTCTGGATGATTGATAAGGATAAGGTCCACCCATGCAATGGATAAATTAACAGCTTAAGCATGTAAACGCAACTTCACTTCTTTAATATTAATGAAAAATAAAGTGACTCTTACAATACATCTTGTTTGTTTCTATACTCACTATTAAAACAAACCACTCAAGTTTATTTTATTAAAGATTCCACTAGGTGGCAACAAATTATATTGTTGGATGAAACGTGCTTACGTATGATGACGTAAGCACGTATGATGACGTAAGCACGTTAGGGCGAGCCCTCCCGGAAGCCATAGAGAATGCATTGCAGCGCCCCCGTTCGAAAAAAAACATCTTTGAATGTAAGTCTATGGGGCCACTCGGGGCGATTCTCAGCTGGAGGGAAATTGCCCAAAAAGAGGCGGTACTCCACAGAACGTAGCATGACGCTGATTGGACTATATCCAGAGGCACAGTGACGGCTCGCGTGACTCTGTGGTTGAATGACATTGGTGGTGCGTCGCCCAATCGCCCTAATGAAGAAACCGCCCCTGCTACCCACTCTAGCAAATCCACTCTAGCCTACCCACTCTAGCGTATACACTCTAGCATATCCACTCTAGCCCTATCCACTCTAGCATATCCACTATAGCCCTATCCACTCTATAGCCCTATCCACACTGTCCAAGCAGACACGTGGTGGTGTCGCCATGATTATTACACCCGCAGTAATAATCAGGGCGGCCGCTAAATTCAGACCGTGAACCTCTCTCTGCACCAAGCGGCGAGCGCGCGACCCTGAATTCGTCACGCATTCGAGTCGACAGAGCCACTGCAATGGCACGTTGTGTCTCCTAACAAGAGCCATGTGGTTTGGTTGAAGACAGGACATTATTTTGAGATATTTGAGGTCATTAACGGTTGATGACGGGTTGATGAGCTGGGTATGTTGGCAATGCACAGCTGTAGATTCAGCAAGTAACACGTGGGGTTGGTGGGTCATGGAGAGTAGAGGCCGACAGAAATTCGGTTTCGGTGCCCAAAGTTGGCAAATGGCCTCGTTCGGCATACTTTCGGTTACGGACAAAAGTAAATTTTTAACTTTCGGTTTCGGCCGAAAATCATTTTTTTACTTTCGGTCGTGTTTTGGTTTCGGCCGAAACTGATATTGACTTTCGGCCGTCATTCGTCAACCGATTATTTATTTTTAGAATATAACGCTAGTGCTACGTCTATCACTCTGCCTATCGGCCGGTCAGTCGGTGGCTAGGCAATCCTATGCGATAGGCTGCAAACACACACACACATGTCAGCAGCAGCAGCTTGGGAGCGAGGTTACAGTCGCAACCATGGTCTGCTAATGTATATACGACCGGTCAACAGACGGCAGCCTGCATCTCCATCCGTGGGTGGAGCCTCTTTGGCAGTACGACAACAAAGTGCCTCTGTTGTCTGTTCCCAGCCGCCTGCCCGCCTTGGCTTATGTGTTGCGTTCGCTTCAGTCTACACGCGTGTTGATACCGAGATTCGAAGTCTGACAATTAGAGGCCGACCGAAATTCGGTTTCGGTTTCGACGCCGAAAGTTGGCAAATGGCCTCTTTCGCCATCGTTTCTGTTTCGACCGAAGCCAAAAAGTTAACTTTCGGTAAATTTTTAACTTTAGTTTTACTTTCGGTTTCGGCCGAAAGTAATTTTTTTACTTTCGGTCTGGATTGTATTCGACCGAAACGAGAAATGCAGTTTCGGTCGGCCTCTAATGTCGAGATGAAGAATGTGTGAGATGCCAACATTTCGGGCAACCGGAGAATTGCATCAGGAGGAAGAAAATTTCTGACATTGCGATTTTTGAGCATTTTCTTTTCTGCAATTCAACGTAAAGCCGTCAGGTTTATTGTTGATATCAACACTCGCCGACTTACTCCAGCATCACTGCTATGGCTACGACCATGATTATTGTTCCCTTGAAACTTCACTTGTTGATTTTTACACCCATGTTGAGGACCCTACCTACCAAGACTGCCTGTTTTGTCTCATACACACTGCTCGACCACCACACTGCACACCACAACAACGCAGCCACTCACGAGCACAGTCGATCATTCACACTCCACACTGCACACCACAACACTGCTCATTCTGCTTTTTCCCTCGCACTGCTCTACTTTGGAATTCCATCGATCCTTTTCCCAGGTTCTAAAAACATTGCTCAAATCAAGAAATGTGGTAACTCATATATAACACATAGTTCTGTTTGTTGCTGGCCTTTCGACCTGTGCTCAGCAAACAGCAATATATAAAATAGATGCGTGGGATTTCTTGGGTACCTCTGGCCATGAACAAAATTGGCATAAAAGTCCTGAAAACTCTAACAAAAATTATTCTTGAGACTCAGCTTTTCCTGGATAACAAAAAATGAGCGTATAACTATTCCCAGTGTTTTGTGGTCGTGGCAAGATATCGGCCAGCCACGCAAGTCGCTTGGGATAGCACATTCCCCCCGTGCCCTGAACAATGCTGGCAGTGGCCACAGAACAAGAGGCTGGTGGTGACTCAGACGAGGTTTTCCGAGGCATGCGAGTCAACATCTCCGGTGCTGACCCTTGACCGTGAAGCACCGCGGAGTTTAGGGCCCTCTGGATCAATGGCAGTCACTGTGACTTGCACTGGGCTAAGGCGTATTTTGGAAAGTGTTGTAGCAAAAAAAAAATTACCAGCAGCAAACATGACATTTCACGACCTGAGAAAATGTTAAATGCAGTTATTTTTATATATATAAAAAGCTTGTTTTTCTGTAAAACACAACTTTCACAACACAAGCCATTGTTGTTTTGAATGCCATTACAACCCCAGTTGCAGACCATTCAAACGATGTGTACACAGGGCATGCATTTACAGTAAAATCATACTCGAGTGCTGCCTGTAGATATACATGCTCTCGGCATGCATTTTGTCTACAGCCATGAATACACATACTGAAATAAAATATAATTTTACGAATTACAAGTTGTTTTAAACAATGTTATGAATGTGTCAAACATAGGCCTCCTCATATACACACTTGTGGTCACATCGGGGAGTGGCGATTGAACATTGGTGAGCATGCTGACCTCTGAACTCAGCCACCTGAGTTCGATTCCTCAACTTTGGCTTACGTCAGTGACGAGTGACAAATGAATCGGCTCTAGGCCCCCACTGAACCAACCCACACCAGCGTAGTGAAGTAGAGTTAACCCGTGACAAACAGGCATGATAGTCTTCATCGAGCAGTGCATTTCACAAAGTTCCGTACAGTATAGTACGTAACAACAACCCACACAATATCGGAAGATCTTCATCCAGCAGTGGATTGACACAAGGGCGAGCTGTACAGTGCATGTACTAAACGAGGTGATGTTTTTTTTGTAAACGCAGTACAGTATTCACTTCTCCAAAGTCCAATCGGCAACACGAGTGGCGGTGCCGGACCGGTTGAATAGAAGTCTTCACTGAGACGGACATCATGCTGCCACTGCAGTGGTCTCTCCACAGCGCTTCCAGCAATGGCACGCAGTCCCCTAGTACTGGAGTTTAAGAACCCGATGTTCTCAATTGCAGAAGTGTATGGGTTTTTTTTACAGTGGCTAAAAGGTGGCCTGTGGTCAGCGCATTCTCTTCTGGGTCCAGGGTTCACAGCTGCAGATCTAATCACGGAGCTGCCCGCGGAACGAGCCAGTCGCGTGCTGTGAAGTAAAGTGTCTCATGACAACATTTGAAGGCGTCGGTAGGTGGCTGTTGTTCCACTGAACAGGACTCCTCCTACCGAGGTAATGGGGGTGGGGGGGACCAATATCGTGGATCCTGTTATCCGGGATTATCCGAAATGTTACTCCAATTATCCGTAGTGAAAGGTAATAATTATATATGATTGGAATAGGGATTGCTACGAATGTGATTTTTCACAGGCCAGAGGATATTAGTTCTGTGACTGGTAATAAGGTAATTGATGAGAGGGAAATAAACAAACACCCCCTTGACTGCTCACACCGGCTGAGGGCTATTGGCAAACCCGACCAGTGATGTTGTTCACTCCCGTGGGCCCTCACATGTCTCTCTCCAGGTTTGTACCCAACCACAAACTGGCCACTGTGGAGGCAGTGAGAGCCTCTCTCTGGAGTCCCTTCGGTTCGTGTCGTTCGACGTGACGTGACACGTCTCGCTCCACGTGCTGGTCAGGGTCGCCACCTTTCCCAAAGACCAGAGCCGGAGACATTTCTCAGCCTCTAGAGCTATCATCAGAACCGTGCTGTGAACTGTAATAAAGTTCAACACATCACAGAAGCCAGATCTCAGCACGCATCAATTCCTGCCACCTGAACACAGATGCCAAATCCCAATCCGTCCAGGCCAAACCCGGGCAACTCTGTGCTGGGAGTTTCTTCAGGAACCGAATTCAGTTTGCAGGCTGCGCCGCGCTTTTGTTCAGCACGATGCCCTACGTTTCGCTGCGCGTGCTGGGAGCTTCTGCAACGCAGAGAAACATCGGAGAGACGTGCGGCACAAAACGGCGAAAGCCCGCGCGGGGTTTCCGTGAGAGCCTCCGTGTTGAAGGCGAACGTCTCCGAGTTGGCAGTCCGCAGGCATCCCCCACACTCTTCACAAGCCACCGAGAAACCAGCCTCGACATTCAACAAAGGTTGGCACGGGATGCAATCAAGCCAGGGGGCAGAAGGGAGATGATGATGGCGATGGGTGATGGGTGCGGGGCAGGCACAGCGCTGACACACGGGAGATGTTACAGTAACATCGTGCTGCTGCAGGACGGGCTTTGCTTTCACACAGCCACAGAAACGTCAAGGCAAGTTTAGATGCTGTGCAGGATTGTCCAGATGTCTTGTGACCCCCCCCCCCCCCATTTCATTCTCTCATGAATAAGCACGTAACAAATGTACGGGGTCAACTCATTGGAGGTCACGAGACATCTGGACCACCCTGTACAGTAGTTTCAAGGGGCTGCCGTGGTGCACTGGGCCTGGAACCCGGATGTCGCCGATTCGATTCCATCTCCCGGCGTGGAAGTTGGAACAACTGGGCGACTCTTTTATCCTTCATCCTGAATCTCCCCGCCGCCTCTGTCCACCCAGCCGTGCAAGTAGTGTAAGGGGATTCACCACGACTGTCAGTGGACTCACTTTGGTGAATCCACGTGTGGTGGGGTAAAGTACGGGTACGGCCCCTGTGGAAGAGTTTTCAGTTTCATTTATTTGGTATAGTTCTGTGAGCCATTCGGCTCTTGAATCGGGTGCAACCGCAACAAAAAAAAAACAAAAACATGAACAAGAAAACATCTTAAAGTGACTATGCGCAAACAGAAAAATCCAGGAAAAAACTGCAAAGTCTTACAGAAAAAAGCACCGTACACCAACGCTGTGTGCAAAAATCCCAGTGGGATGCAAGTCAAACAACAACAACCACAAGACAACTTAGATTAAAGCCATCATTCTAACTCCGTACTACAACAAACAAACATGGCCAAACCCAAAAAACTTTTCGAAATCACCAAAATAAAGCCATAAGCAATGTAACAGTGATCATAGGAACTTTGACCGAAATTTCACAATAAACGACATAAACAACATGTACCACACCCTCGAGAGGGGCTCTCTGAAGCTCCCTGCAGTGGAGGCTCTTCTGCCAGCAGTGGCGTGCGCGAGGAATTTACGGAACTGCGCCTTTATCTCGTTATATATTTCCATGGCAGGGCAACAAATAGCGGCAGTTAGGATAAGGAATCGGTAGATAACACAGATACAGAGATTGTGTTTACACACGTAGCGTCCAGAACGTCACCGGGCTGTGTCCCGTCACGGCGCTGTGGTTATCCTGCACCGGCAACTTCACAACATCTAAATCCCCTTTAAGGGAAGGCTCTGCCCTCCTCCCGGATGTCCACGTTATTTCCGTGTTCAGTCAAATTGCTCGCGAAGAGACAACTGGGTGAGTCGGGAGAGGGGCGCGGTGGCTGTGGACTCACGGCGCACGTGACGCTGCCCCCATCTCAGAGCCTCCACCACCTGAGAAGCCCCCTTCAACAAGCCGCACTGACCACTGTGGTGAACGTTGGTTCATCAACATTCACGAGCGGGTTGGCATGGGCAGGCCTTTATCCAGCAGTGGATGTTGTTTAAGTCATAAGTCATGATGACAATTAGAGGCATATCATCACAACGTCAAGTATTTGAAGAGTAATCACTCCGTTAATTTAAACAGAAATACTGTACAAATAACGTGAACGATGGGAAGAAATAAACGTGTAAAAGGTGACTGAACGTGATAAGGGAACGTTAAGGGGGAAACAGACGAATGAAAACCCAAAGGGCCTATTTCACTTTTAATCGCAGTCCTCGATCTATCACCAAGCGCTCCACACGTTTCCTGCTGCACTCCATGCCCTTCCTGAATAAAATAAAAAAAGCGCACCCCCCCCCCCATGGCTAAACCGTGACACAAAACAGATGCCTGGGACCAATAACAAGTGGAGCAAAGTAAAACCTGTAGAGGATACATTTTCTAACTTTTAAATGTCGCTCGCCTTGACACTGCGTGTGGCAAGGTTGAGAGCCGTGAAGCGGTCACGTTCGCAAACCGCCACGTGGCCCACTGTCACGTGATGGGTGACGTTTACACCGAGAACAAAGCCAGTCACCCTGGCGTCGCCTCGTGTCTCCTCCTCCAATCCAGTGAGGTTAAACCCGAGATGGATCGTAGGCAAGCCAGCCTGAATGTTTCATATCCGCGCAGATGTTTCTATAGAGGGCTCCACTTTTACAAGCACAGAGAATGGAGGGCATTACTGTGGCCGAGAAAACCCGAAGCTTTGTATAGAGCGACAGGCCAGGTAGCTTCCACACAGCGTTATGCAGCTGATGAAAAGATAATGCTACTCGACTGATTCGGAGTGAGACCTCGGCTGCCAAACTGCCCAAGTTATGGACTCTTCTCCACTCTCTCCACAACTGCTCCATCACTCATTGGGAGTTAAGGGAGGGGAGCATTTGAGACATACAATACCCACGCAGGTGCTTTGTTTTTTGTGAGGCTGATGGTAAGGCCCCATCTCTTAGTAGCATGCTCCAGTTTCAGCAGTAGCGTCTCCAACTCCTTATCAGAGTGGGCAGTAATTACTAGATCATCCGCATACACAATTTGGTTGACCAATAGGGGAGCCATCCCTTCACTGCAACCAGGCATCGATCAACCTCCCCATTGTATTTATACCAGCTAGGAATTCCACCGGTACATCCATGACAACATTATCGAACTGCATGGGCAAGTAGACGTGATATAGTGTAGGGGCCAGAGGATATCCCTGGAGCACCCAAAGGTGAACAGAAATAGACTCTGACCCGGGCCTGCACACCATTGAAGGTGCTTGATGATTGAAGAATAACCCGGAGCCCGAGCCTATTGCTGGCATCATAAGCCTCGACCACGTCAATAAAGCAGAGATGTAGGCGCTGCGTAAAGTCTCGACATCTTTGCTGCAGCTTACGGACAGAGGAAATGGCGTCCGTACAGGACGGCCCCGACCTGAAGCCTCTCCCCAGCGTGTCTGGCGAGGCGATGTTCATGAATTATTATTCAACATTCAACATGATTAGAATCATTGCCAGCACATGTCCCGGCACAATGAGGAGGTAGATGAGAGGCATGCAAACACAAGACAAAGATCCCCCGTATAGGCTGTAACAAACTGTTGGGGCAAGTGCTGTTAACGAGCACCTATGAAGGCCGGCACGGCACACGAGGGGGTGGGTGGCCAACAGCACGCCCGGCCGCCTTTGTCTCCCTAGATGCGATGATGTTTACACACCGCACTAGGTACTAATGTGAGGCCGAGTCGACCTAGGGGAGGCCCAGGACCGGTTCAGATAATCGTCAGTGGTGTTGGCCGTGAGCGGGAATCGAACTCGGGACGCCAAGTTCATAGCGCAGTGTAGCGCGAACCGCTACACTGCCGCTCCCCACAACAATCGCCATTCGCCACTAAGTGGCGGTGACGTCACCACGACGCTTGTGCCAGGCCATGTGCACCTTGAGGCCACGTGAAGTGTCGATCGCCCGCTGGCAGGTCACGGGGCAGACCCAGGTGCCACAGGTCGACTGACTGAGATGACCGAGATGACTGGCTGATGCACCACCCGTGCCCCCTACTGTGCCAACTTGCTGTGCTTTAGCCACCCGGCGCTCCGCTCGTTGTTGTGAGCGTCAATCCTCCGCCCTCTGTTGTTGTTGGAGGGCGACTGCCTCCAACTGCCCAGTAGCGTCCTTCACGAGCCTCCTCCACTGAGGCCGATCTTGACACCGCTGGTACCAGTCATCGCCCCCCACGCACAGACACACACACACTGTTACACACACACGCGTACACACACTGTTACACACACACACGTACACACACACGCACAGACACACACACGCGTACACACACACTGACTGATCCCTCACTGCCACTGCCAAGTGTTGGTTGGTGAGACATCAACTATGTTGGGCACCAGTCCATCGCCGTACGTGTGGCCACACACGCCCAGCACAGAGGCGTGGCGAGGTTGCCCGCAAGAGGTATTTGAGAGTCCTGGTTCAGCCGCCAGGAAGGTCCATGTCCTCCCGTCCTTGGCACACACACACACACTGCATATCTGTGAGTCACTTGGCACTTGAGTGCCCTGCGACACAGAGAGCTCCACGGTCTTGCCATGCACGTGGCACGTCACACCTGGACGAAGCCTCCCACACTCGCTGGGGGGGGGGGGGCACGGAGGTTGTCCATACCTCTCCACGCCGCGCAACTGATGTCAGCCGCGACCAGGAATCAAACTCGGGTGTTCGTACTCGCACGAGAGCAGCGTGAACCACTGCACCACTGCTCTGTCCAGGGGGACGCTATAAGAACAATATTTATTCCAGGTAAAGTATCGTCGTCGTTGTTGTTGTTGTGTGTAGAATCGTGTATCCGGTTTGATGTAGCGAGTGGGAGCGATGTCTGAATGTAGAACGCGGCCAGGGAGGAATGCGTTGTGTGGATGATCGCTCGTGGCCACCACACACATCTCGCAGTCTTGATCACTGGCGCTGCGGCAGTGGTCACCCCGACTGCCGCCCGTGCTGGGCGTGTGTGAGCACCACACGGACGTGGGTGGTGGAGTGGTGCCCAACAGAGTTGAGGCCTCGGCAACCCTCACTCACCAGCGCGTGCGTGTGTTTTATAAAGACAAAAATGCACCCCCACCCCCCACGTGGCCATTCAGACCACCGTGGGGTAAAGTGATGCGAGCGTCACGTGTTGGAGCCAGCTTCGTGTCATCTCTGGAAAGAGCTTCACAGCTCATCGGATTCCTCCAGTATTTCTGATTCTGATGTCAAATTTTGCTGCGTTTTCCAAAAGTATCATCAAAGTGTCCCTGAGTAATGTGGGAGGCACTCATAGCCGGTTTCGATAAAGTGGTGGGAATATCCACATTCCTATGACAGGAGCAGGGTTTTCCATAAGACGATCAATGTTGACGTCCTACAAGCGGTAAACATTGCATTCGCCAAAAGAACCGACGTGGCGAACTGAAGTATTGTCAATCAATCTGGCGTGGTGTGTGCGGCTTTCGTCCTGCGTCGCATTGACAAAACACGTGTTCACTCATCGTCGAAAGGCACGATCCGCTAAACTCATAACTTTCCAATTGCCATGCAAGTGCTCTGACCACAGCAACGCCCAAACTGTTGTACAAAATACTGCTACCACCGCCGCCGCCGATGACGATACCGAGTGGCACTGTTGTACATGAGCTTAGTTGCGCTTCTTACAGATGCATTGCGACTGTCAGCGCGTTGAGTCTCAAACAGCACAAGATGTAGGCAAGCTCTGCCAGGGGGGTCGTCGGCTGCGTCGGCTGCCGTCATTACCGGCGAGCCATGAAAGCCGGGACTTCGCCGCGAGCCTCCCGGGCAAACTCTGGAGCCACTTCGTGGGTCGCTGTTCCCACCAGAGGTGCCCTCCCCCACTCCCGATCACCCAACGCTGCCCTCTTCCGCTCCCCACGTCCCCCAGGTGGGCCACGGTAATTACAGCTTTGACGCCACCGCGAGGGACTTCAATTGCCCGCCGAGTGAAGTCTGTCAATGGGCAGCGCTCTTAATCCACCAGCAGCAGCAGCCGCACCCACTCGAGGCGGCACAGATTAGACACTCAAATGGAGATGTGCTGAGCAGTAGCCGCTGTTCTCTAGGGGCAAGTGAAACTGGTGAGCATGTAAACTAAAACTATTTTATTTTATTTTACTAGGTAAGGCTCACTGACCTGGAGAGCTCTTTTTCAGAAGCGACCTGACCACAAGTGGCAGCTCAACGAAGTGGCTTATCACGTGGAAATCTATTGCAGGCAAATAATCTTAAACGCGCGTTGCTAAAATGTGAACGGGAAAACCGGAGGACCCGGAGAAAATCCACACGACCACGGAGAGAGAGACACGCAAAACTCCAAATATACAACAGGCGTCAGGGTCGGGATCGGGATCGAACCCACGACCTCCTGAATACCTGGCGAGGAAGTTAACATCTCGCAGATTGATTGTACAGCAGATTCCCACCGGTGATGCATGCATTACACAACATCGCACACAACTATTTTGAGTTATTTGTACTAAATGCTCACAATGTTCATTTACGAAGTGAAAATGCAAATATCGTGCCAGTCATTACCTTGTTTACATTGAAACGTGCTTTTATCGCGTGTCCGTAATAGAGGTTTTTGGGATTGATCGCGTAAATATAAATGTCGTTAAACCCGCCACATAAACTAAACATGGCAATTATTTACTAGTTCAGCACACAGGTGTGTTGGAGAATACAACCCACAACATTTGTATTTGAATTGTAGATGTGTTTACGTGACAAACCTTACTAATTGGCTGCGTCGGGTGGTGGCGGGTTTAACGACACATTTATATTTACGCGATCAAACCCAAAAAACTTCTATTATGGATAACATTGGGCGTGACAGCCATACTGCTCCCGCTGCGTGTGAAAACCACGTGTACCTTCATCTGGAAAGGCTCCACCAGATTCTTCAAGGCAATCTTGAGATACCACGTTGGGCAAATTCGCACGTTTTACTCAAAACGTGTTTGCACAAAGTTAGGAGGCTGGGCTCAAACAGAAACCTGCGAGTTTGCTGTCGATCGAACGAATGACTCCAGACGCAACTTAGAGTGAGACCCAGATGGGCTGAACAAGTTCAATGAATAGATACACGAATATGAAGCAGAATTCCTAACAATATAAGTCGGAATATTAAAATGAATAACACATCTTCATACTTAACTGTTAACTCTAAACATATCTATTCTTGACTTAACTCAGAACCCACGTGAAAGCACGTCTGCGTTCAGCTCTCGCTAGGACGTGGATTGACCATTAATCGACATTTAATACATTTATCCAAATGTATAAATAATACAAAAGGATAGATGTGGAATTAAAAAAATACTTTAAGCAAGCGCTTAACAACTCAAAAAGTCACAGCGTGTAATATATACGATTTTGTTATTATTGTACTGAAATGTTTGTGTAATTGGTCGAGATGTGGGAAATTAGAATGAGCAGGAGGACCCAGGAGGCGTGCCCTGTAAACAACACAAAGAACACGGAGCAGCTGAACAGTCCCGAGCAGTAACCGTGCGTTGTGCAATACCTCTGAAACCCACAGCTGCGTGGCTAAATGAATCTGTCACGTTTGGCAACATCTGACTGAATGTTACAGATCCTGTTACAGCAAGAATATCACCATACATTAAATATTAATGAAATAAAATTAGAATCGGAATTTTTTTTACAGTTCAGAGTTAAATTGGTTCTGGAATGAAAACAATGCAGGTGTAATGCGGGCGTAAACGGCCCTCCGGAGGTGACGTCAGGAGGGGAGGAGTTAGGTCACGTGGGGGGGTGAGGGGTTAGGCTATAGAAGGAGGGGAACCGGAAGAGGACGGGAGTGACGGGGAACCAGGAACAGAGAGAGGCCACGAAGGGCGAAGCGGAGGGTGGCGAGATCGCCACGAACACGGGGGAGCGAGGATCGGCACCGTTGGCCAGCGGTGACCGACCCGAAGCAGCGAGGAGGCTGCAGTCAGCAGCGGGGCTGCACAGAGAGTCAGCAGCGGGGCTGCATACAGAGTCAGCAGCGGGTCTGCATACGGTAGCAGCCAGAGGGTCTGCACATAGGGGTAGCAGCGGGAGTCTGCATAGAGGTAGCAGCGAGTCTGCAGGGAGGAGGTTACAGTAGATGAAGCAGAGAGTCAGAGGGAAGAAGAAGCTATAATAGCAGTGAATAGCCGGGGGCTACAAATACAGAGTTATAACAGAGTGCCGTGTGGGTGAAGACGAGAACCCAATAAAAGACACGAAGACAGAAGGAAGTGTCCGAGTCCTTTTATTACACTGGAGTCAGAAGTGAAACGGCATGGCGAAACAACTGAGGAAAAAGAATATTCCATCCCCGGCGTCGGCTTCATCTTCGGACGACGACGATCTTCCTCCTGCGGTCGGCTTCACTTCGGCGGAGGGAGAGATCCGTGGGGGCCCGGGCGTCGAGGAGGTGGCCCCTTCGTCCGACCCATCTGCGTTGAAGGACGAAGATTTAAGATGGACCCGGATGGCGGAGCAACTGGCAACCCTAAAAACCGTCATCACAGAGTTGTGTGACCTTGTCACGCCAAGGGCGGCGTTGGAAGGTGATGGTGGTGATCGGCAGGAGCCCGGGTCGTCTTCGATGGCGCCGCCATCGGCCACGCGGCGTGAAGACGCCATCTTGGGCGTGGCGCACCACGGAAGGCGGGAAGCCGCCATTTTGGGGCCGCCGCGAGGATCGTCCGCCATTTTGGCGACACAGCGTTGCGACGCCTTGCTGAACTTACCGCCGGAAGAGTCAGCGACGGACGGAAGCAAGCCAAGGAGTCGCAGTCGTCACCTTACAACCGTCAAAGAGTTCTCCATCGGGGGCGATTGGAGTGCGTTCGCCTGCAGATTTTTGGCGGCGGTACGTACGGCAAGGTGGACGGACGCTGAGGCACTGGAGGTGCTCCCGACTCTTCTTGATGATGAGTCCGTTCGTTTTTTTCGCTCTATAAAAGCTGCGAAGAAGAAAACTCTGCGAGGGGTGTTCGAGGAAATGGCGGACGCGTACGAGCCACCGGATGACGCCCATCGCCGATTCGTGCAGCGGCAACGCGCACCTGAGGAGTCACCTGTAGCGTACAGGGGCGCCGTGTTGGAACTCGCTATGGCCGCTTACCCGGAGACGGAGCCTGACCTGCTGGAACCACTCATCTTGGGGAAGATGTTGGAGTTGTCCCGAGATCTCGGCATTCCTATGCCGGCGTGCGGTCACGAAAAACTCACGTCCCGGACCGCGGCCAAGTGTTTGGACGCCCAGTTCAATCTCCGCCGCTGGAAACAGGTGACGGCGTGGACGGGCGGTCCTGTCGTCGATGGGGGGGCCGTAGGGTGGGACCCTACGAAGGCCGTGTACGTGCCGGATGCGACCGGCCCAAAGGAGTTGTCGGCCGCCTCCACTCCGTGGCCGGCTCGAAGCGGGCCAGGGCCGCGGGCTCCGCCGCCGGCGCGGCCGCGTCGGGACGGGGTGCCCGCTGCGCGCCGCCCCGACGTCGACTGCTTCCGCTGCGGCCGTCGGGGCCACTATGCCAGGGACTGCTGGGCCCGGGTTCCGGGGCCGCCCCAGCAGGAGGCCTCGACAGCGGACGCCCCAAAGAAAGACCCTCCGGCACAGGCAAGTCGGTGCGCACCAGACACCCGGCAAGGCCTGACACCTCACTCATCGCCGTTGTTATGCGACGCGGATGTTGTAAAATACGGGAGGCCAGTATCTGAGCCTTGTCGCTCGATAACGCAGTGGCGTAAGCTGGCTCGGCGGGTTGTCGCGGCCGCTACCGGTTCGTCCACTGTACCTGGGTCCATCCAAGGGGTGGACGTACGTATTTTGGTGGATTCCGGTGCGTCCGCGACCATTATTTCGGATGTGATATTCCATCTTTTGAACATCCCACCGGGGGCCGTGAGGCCGGCTTACGCTTCCTGCATCGCTGCGAACGGAGGTAGTATGGGCATCGTGGGACAGGTGGACGCTAACATTTCTATTGGGGGTGTCTCGGCCTCGGGCGTTGTATTGATTTCGAGGTCCCTGGCGGTTCCTTGCCTGTTGGGTACGGATTTTTTGGCTAAGATGCCCATTCTAATTAGAATCAATGAAAATTGCATAGAACTACCGGGGGGCCGGAAATTGGAATTTTTACAGTCCGCCTGGGGGCGACCGGCTCCTGTCGCCCAGGTGCAGGCGCTATCGGAAGTTTCGGTTGATATTCCACCTGGCTCTCAGATGCTCATTCCCTTACGATACCGGAAGCCGGTTCCGGGTCGGCAGGGTGCTTTTGGGATTTTGCTGTCGCCGTCCGCCGCGGTTACGGGCGGCTTAGCGCTGGTAGGGGCGCAAACTATTGTCCGTCCAGATCAGCGCCCGTTTTTGCAGGTGTTAAATGCGAGTGCTGAAAGCGTGTGTGTGCCGGCTGGTACCGTTGTGGCACATGCCACTACGGCGTTTACGGCTCAGAGTGACCTGCCGGACGGGGGGCTTGTGGGTGGTGTTTCACACGATGGAGGGGTTGATGATCGTTGGATCGCCGAATTATGTGGGGAAAATTCGGCCCTTTCCACCGAGCAGCGTTGTGCGATTCATAAATTATTATCGAGCTATTCCGATGTGTTTAGCTCGGACGATTTGGACTTGGGACGCACCTCGCTTCTCTCTCATCATATCGAGACGGGGGACGCTGCCCCTATCCGTTTGAACTCGCGTCGGATGAGTCCGGCTGAGCGTGAGCATGTTCGAGGGGCAGTGGAAGACATGTTGAAAGCGGATATTATATCTCCGTCTAATAGCCCATGGGGCGCGCCTGTTGTGTTGGTTAAAAAGAAGGATGGTAAATTGCGATTTTGTGTGGATTTTCGGAAGTTGAATAAAGTGTCGGTGGCAGATGCGTATCCCCTGCCGCGTATGGACGATTCTCTCGACGCCTTGTCAGGGGCTAAGTTTTTTTCAACGCTAGATCTCTCTTCGGGCTTCTGGCAGCTCCCCCTTGACGAGCCCTCGCGAGAAAAGACAGCTTTCCGTACGCCGCAGGGGTTATTCCAATTTAACTGTCTTCCGATGGGGTTGAATGCTGCCCCTGCCACTTTTCAGAGGTTGATGGAGTTGGTATTGACGGGGTTGCAGTGGGAGACATGTCTCATTTATTTAGATGATATTATTGTCTTCAGCCGCACATTTGATGAGCATTTACTGCGGTTGGAGGCTGTATTCGCCAGAATGCGTTCTGCTAATTTGAAATTCAAGCCTAAGAAATGTCATTTACTGCAACGCTCCGTTCGATACTTGGGACATATTGTTAGTGCGGACGGGGTGGCCACGGATCCTGAGAAAACTGCTTGTGTCCGGGATTGGGCAACCCCGGCCACGGTGGGTGATGTGCGTCGGTTTTTGGGGTTCGCCTCATATTATCGGAGGTTTGTTCCGAATTTCGCTACTATCGCCAGGCCTTTGCATCTCCTTACTGGGAAGGGGCATAAATTTGTGTGGGGACCGCCGGAGGAGGCGGCGTTTCGGAGCCTGCGCGATTTACTGGCTACTGCGCCGACGTTGGATTATCCGGATTTTGAACATCCCTTCATTCTGGATACTGATGCGAGTGACACTGGTATTGGGGCGGTGTTGTCCCAGTCAAAAGGTGGTGTTGAGCGTGTGGTGGCGTATGGGAGTCGGGTTTTATCTCCCGCGGAAACCCGTTACTGCGTCACTCGCAGGGAACTTTTGGCTATTGTGTTTTTTCTCCGACAATTTCGACCGTATCTGTACGGTCGGTCGTTTATTGTCCGCACGGACCATGCGGCCTTGCAGTACGCTCTTAAAATGGACCAGCCATCCGGACAATTGGCGAGATGGCTGGACACGTTGCAAGAATTCTCCTTCCAAATTCACCATCGGAAGGGTGTGCGTCACGCTAACGCGGACGCACTGTCCAGGTTGCCGCAACGATCCCCTTGTGCGTGTGCGTCGGGGACGCATAGGTGTGGACCGACTCAGCCCCCCCCTCAGCCTGTCGCGCTGGCAGTGGATGTTCTCGAAACTCCGCTTACACCGGGACCGGTTGATGGGGGACCGGCTGACGGGATTTTGCGTCTTCCAAGGTCTGTGTGGATTCGGGAGCAAATGTTGGACGAATCTTTGGTGTCGTTGCGAAAACGAACGGAGAAGGCGGGTAAGGAAGTCGGTGCGGGTGGTATTTCGGAAACTGCTCTCCGAGATGGGTTACTGATGTGGAGGGAAGGGATACAGGAACACTGGCGTCTCGTTGTGCCAGCGTCATTGCGGTATGAGTTGATTAGATCTTTGCACTGTGACACACTTTTACACCTGGGGGTGCAGAAAACCCTATTGACGCTGCAACGAGACTATTATTGGCACGGCATGACGACGGATGTCGTCGGTCACGTTCGCGCGTGTCCCGATTGCGCCCGCCGTAAACCACCTAAACATCCATATGTTCTGCCGATACAATCGATTAAAGTATCTCGGGTTAATGAGCTGGTGGCGTTAGATATTTTGGGACCCTTTCCGCCATCCGCTAAGGGAAATAAGTATTTACTGGTGGGGGTTGAGTACCTCTCTCGCTGGCCGATGGCCTGGCCTTTGCCTGACCAGTCAGCGGCGTCTATCACTGACGCCTTTCTATTTGGGTATGTAATGGACAAAGGGGCGCCGGAGAGGCTCCTTACGGATCAAGGACGTAACTTTTCGTCCAAATTGTTGGGGGAGGTGTGTGCGGCTCTTGGAACTAAAAAGATACGGACGTCCCCCTACCACCCGCAAACGGATGGTATGGTGGAACGGTTGAATCGGACTCTGTCCGCCATGCTGTGCCATACAGTCGGGGAAAATCAATCTGATTGGGATTTGCATATCCCTGGGGTGCTTTCGGCGTATCGCATGACGCCGCACGCGGCTACTGGATACTCGCCGTTCTTCCTTATGTACGGCCGTGAGAATGTGCCGCCGATTAATGAACAGTTGGGAACCGGCGCGAGGGGGCCTGTTAAGCCTCTTCCTGAGTATATTAAGGACAACGTTCGGCGTGTCGCTGAGGCGAGGGAAAGTGCCCGCATGGCTACTGCCAAGGCTCAGGCCAGGAATGAGCGGTGTGCCCGACGATCAAAGGGGGAGTGCCCCTGGAAAAAGGGGGACCTGGCCTGGCTTCATTGCCCACAGGTGCGGCCAGGTACCTCTCCTAAATTACATAGACCTTGGCAGGGTCCGGTCCGCCTCATTGAGGTTCCCAACCCACAGTCGGCGCGTGTTCAGGTTGGTTCACGGCGCTGGTTCGTGCATACATCCCGGTTGAAGCCATACATTGCCCCGCGGCCGGATGCGTCATCTCCCGAAGTTGCCTTGCCGGGGTCTGTTGCTGCCGACTCGCCCTTGCCTGTGTCTGCTGACCTTGCGAGAGCGCCTGTCGTACCCTTCACAGACAAGCCGGCCGTGACAGCGCAGGGAGGAGGATGTTCCGCTCGTGGGACGTCGACTGGGGCCGCAGAACCCACGGGACCTGCAGCTCTTCCTATCCCTCCGCGGACGCGAGTACGGGATGTCTCTGGACGCGAGCGGGACAGTGGCGGGCCTCCAATGGCGACGGAAGAACTTGCGCCCGTCGCCCCTAAAACCCTTCCACGTTCCCGCTCGGCGGGTGGTCTGCCGACCGTCCGGGACGGCCCGGCTGCCCGTACTCGCTCGAAATCCCTCACGTTTCGTTAAAATTGTATTGTGTTGTGTTCTGGTTATATTGTTGTTGCATGCTTCGTGTCTTTTTACGTGTTGGCCCTTTACACCCGCATTTCTTGTCAGGTTGCAATTCAGCCGAGGTCGGCTGGATTTTCTTTATGGGGGAGGGTGATGTAATGCGGGCGTAAACGGCCCTCCGGAGGTGACGTCAGAAGGGGAGGAGTTAGGTCACGTGGGGGGGTGAGGGGTTAGGCTATAGAAGGAGGGGAACCGGAAGAGGACGGGAGTGACGGGGAACCAGGAACAGAGAGAGGCCACGAAGGGCGAAGCGGAGGGTGGCGAGATCGCCACGAACACGGGGGAGCGAGGATCGGCACCGTTGGCCAGCGGTGACCGACCCGAAGCAGCGAGGAGGCTGCAGTCAGCAGCGGGGCTGCACAGAGAGTCAGCAGCGGGGCTGCATACAGAGTCAGCAGCGGGTCTGCATACGGTAGCAGCCAGAGGGTCTGCACATAGGGGTAGCAGCGGGAGTCTGCATAGAGGTAGCAGCGAGTCTGCAGGGAGGAGGTTACAGTAGATGAAGCAGAGAGTCAGAGGGAAGAAGAAGCTATAATAGCAGTGAATAGCCGGGGGCTACAAATACAGAGTTATAACAGAGTGCCGTGTGGGTGAAGACGAGAACCGAATAAAAGACACGAAGACAGAAGGAAGTGTCCGAGTCCTTTTATTACACAGGCTTGCCAAGTTAAAGTTCAATGTTTTCCCAACAGTAACTGAATCGCAGCTGGCAAAACAAATCAAAAGATCAAAACCAGAAACATCGCGAGCCTCTCTCCGCCGTTTAGCCTTCAACGCCACTTACTAATATTTAATTATTTCATTCGCGTCACTTTAATTAAACGTGTGGGGAGTTAGACTTCGTTTGCAGAATGCGGTTGCGAGACACAAATTGGAGGAATCCTCCCGGGAAGGAAGTAGCACCGGGGAAGTGATTTATGAAAGAGGGCATCGAAAATGAGGCGCTGGCGACAATCCCGTAAACCGACAATGAGATCCACTTGCACGTACGCACCTTGAACTTCTTTCGCACCGTACTTAGCCAACCGCGCTAATCGGAGGTGTGGGGGAAGGACAACAAACTCAAAAAGACTATTTTTTAACAAGTGATATTTAAATCTAGATTATAAAGTGCATAGCTACGGTGGCTTCCGAAAATTGGGAGGAAGAGCGTTCCAGACGGACGGCAGAAGCGCAGAGCCCGCCGTACCACTCACTGCGTGCCCGAGATCACGCCACAACACGCGCGTGCACACCCGCACGCCACAACACGCGCGTGCACACCCGCACGCCACAACACGCGCGTACACACCCGCACGCCAAAACACGCGCGTGCACACCCGCACGCCACAACACGCGCCTGCACACCCGCACGCCACAACACGCGCGTGCACACCCGCACGCCACAACACGCGCGTGCACACCCGCACGCCACAACACGCGCGTGCACACCCGCACGCCACAACACGCGCGTGCACACCCGCACGCCACAACACGCGCGTGCACACCCGCACGCCACAACACGCGCGTGCACACCCGCACGCCACAACACGCGCGTGCACACCCGCACGCCACAACACGCGCGTGCACACCCGCACGCCACAACACGCGCGTGCACACCCGCACGCCACAACACGCGCGTGCACACCCGCACGCCACAACACGCGCGTGCACACCCGCACGCCACAACACGCGCGTGCACACCCGCACGCCACAACACGCGCGTGCACACCCGCACGCCACAACACGCGCGTGCACACCCGCACGCCACAACACGCGCGTGCACACCCGCACGCCACAACACGCGCGTGCATCGAGGTGGTGGTGGGTCTCAGCGTTCGCTCGTGCCGCAGCTGCCGCGCGCAGCCACGTCCCGTCGACGCGTGGCCCTTCCACGCTTCGTATGGCACGAACGGAGCCGCGACGTTCCAGGCACGATGCCTGCAGGCCGTGTATCAACCACGGGCTAACGGGCTACCGGGGTAACAAACAAAAAGCGGCGACTGTATATACAGGGTGCTTAAAAAAATGTCAAAACTTATGGAAAAGAACGGATAATGCACTGTGACATGATAACAAATGTATATTAATAGCTTAAAAAAGTCAAAGAGTCTCCATTTGTTCGCCATCATTGTCAACACGTGCCTGGAATCTTCTCTAGGTGGTCTCCAAAGCCCGGAGGCACATTTCTTGTGGTATTGTTGCAAATTCTCGGAAGTTTAGATTTAAAGCTTTCGTGACTGCAGGGATTCATCTTCTTGGTTCTTTCGGTAAATAAAAATAAAACATAATATTATGTTTTATTTTATTATTTCATTACTTCCCTTCTACGTGACATTACCGAAAGAACCAAGAAAATTCTCAGAAGTGTTCACATGTTTTTGAAGCACCCTGTGTATGAACACCCCGCAGCACACCGACTCCTGTTGCGATTCACCATTCACAGCACGATCAGAGACATCCACTGTCATTTCAAGAGGAGATAGAGCTGGAATAATGTTCTGGCCCTCATATATACACTCTCGGATCCTGAATGTATAAACCTCCATATATTGTCAAACAACAGGCACAGCAGTGCACCGTAAAGATCGCTAAAAATAAAGAGAATGTTTTATAACCTGCAGACGTATCAAAATAGTGGCCTGGCCAATCATCTGGCACTGATGTCTACGATGTATCTCTCTCCTTTCAAGCCTCTAAATTGTCTTATGGTTATTGTTAGTCTTGCATCACACTGGGATTTTTGCACACAGCGTTGTAATACGGTGGGTTTTTCTGGAAGATTTGCTGGTTTATCCAGGATGTTTCTGTTGCGCGTCGTCGCTTTAAGATGTTCTTTGTTCATATTTTGTTTGTTGCGGTTGCACCCGACTCAAGAGCCGCATGGCTGACAGGGCGACACCCAATACCTGAAACTTGAAACTTGAAGCCTCTGACGCAGGCCTCGGGGTTGGCCACCCAGTCTCAACCCAACGTCACACTGCCACCACGTGGACACGTGGCCACACTCCACCAACCACGATCACAGTCAAAGTTAAGAGCGCTGTGATAGTTTGATCATCTCAATGACACGCATACATCAGTCAGGGGAGAAACAGTACTGAACCATCATGTACTCATATGGAATAATGAATAGAGTGTTCTTTATTTAATGTAACAAAACGAGATGCCATTGAGGTGTATTCTCTCCTTTGACATAGGTAGTGATAATATACATAATAAAGGAGTTAATTTAGGGACTTGGATCATGACATCGGAATACAATGCTCTATCGTTGAGTAATATGTCACGAGAGTTTCAACATCCACCTGGCAATACGTGGACATTTGTAACATCCAGGCAGCGAACGGATCGTGTGGATTAACCTGCCACACTTTGTCCCACGTTGTGCCCAACTGGATACGTTGGTACTGTTACAAATGCACATCAATATACACACACAACGATCAATGTGTTGTACACATCTTCTTCGGCCATCCCGACTCAAAGCACTACCGCCGCTTCAGTTTGAGAGCAAACCGGAGTCATGACTCCGTGTGGACAAATCATCGAACACAATCTGCAAACACTGCGCCCCTAAAAAAAATCCATGAATAAATGCCAAACGCGGCACCGCCGCATGCAGTACAAACACACCACGTTGTCATTCAACGGTGTCGCTGGAAGAGTTGGAGCTGGTTTTTGGCTGAGATGATCGGAGGGCATGTGGTGGTACATCACTCTCCAAAACTCACTCAAGGTGTGGCTCAGCAGCTCAACACAGGAGGCCCAACCCAGGCTGTAACTCTTCATTCCTCATCACAACGGGCGTTGTAGGTGGATCCGTATAATTCCAAAAAGTCTTCTATGATACGTGATTAATAATGTTAAGAAACCCAGGATGGTTTCAGGTGTGGAATGGTGTAATTGGTGCCAGTGGTTCAACCTCGTCAGTGGTTCACATTCAAATACGAATGATACGAAAAGTTAATTACAGTATATCATTGGATGTAATGCATTCACAAAAGCCTGCTGCAATGTGTAGAGGCTATAGAGTGATGGGCCCACACTGCTGGAACACGTTTTTAGAAACTGTAATTGGAACACGTTTGGTGAAAGAGTAAATGCAGGTAAATACCTTAATTGTTGTAATGAGGGCACGCAGCCGAAGCACCCTGAACGCACCCAATCTTGTCAGCCTGGTTCGTGCCCAGCTGGGGAGCCTGCCTGGAAGTGAGTACCACGTGTTGTGTTGCCTGGGGCTGTGCAGTGGTGGCCAAATGGATTCTTGATTCTGTCTGTGCGGACCTTTACGTTTCAGCCAGATGTTTGATTTCATCGGATATTTTCCTCCCCGTTTATCAACGTCTCGTGAATGTAAATGACAAAGACATCCCAAAGCACGACCATTGAAAATTACTGTTATTTACCAGGGGTTTCCCAGCTAAATAAAGGACGTAATTACATGATTAAATCTAACATCTATTTACATGAGCCTTGATGTATTATAGTAAATATTATGATGTGGCCTGGGTCGTGGTTTAGTTAGGTCTAGTTGCAGGGCTGTAGTTGGTGGTAACGTAAAAACAAGGCTCTTTAAAAGTCATAATTGCGCTGCATACATTTTAAAAGTTGAATTGCTATCATAGATTTCCGTCTTGAAGCAAATACACAGAAGACGTCCTTGTGCCCGAGTCTCGGGGTCTAATGTCCTTCACCCATTCCGTCTGACTCCGCTTTCCCATCCCATGCAAGTCAGAGATGTACATACTGTCGACGCAGCATCTCGTACCAATTCAATCAGATATCTACCTCTAAATACCACCACAACCTACTATACTCTCCAGACGTATGTACCTGCTTCAGAGCCAACAGGGTCGATGGCAACAACTTAACATCTCTGCAGCACCGCTGGCACCCACGGTGTCTCCCGCAAGGCAACCAGCGCTCTGGATATGCTGTACTCGCTTTAAAAAAACACGATGCTCAATTTCAATGTTGAAGGACCTCTTGAATTCTTACTCACGGTGGCATCCAACGTGTTACGACTATGATTGTTTGTGTATGGGTTTCAATGGGTTTGTATGGCATGCCAAACAAAGTGTGTAAAAAAAGTGTTATTATTGTTTATTGTTTATTTATGTCTGTTAATTGTGATTAATTTTTTAATTGCTTGGTTGCACCGTGGGACCAAGAGAGAGGACTGTAATTTCATCTGTGTTGTATGTCATGCATGTAACACACTTGACAATAAAGTGACTTTAAGATGACTTTAAGACTTTAAGGTCCCAATGCTCATGAATGCAAGTCTCAAAATACGACGACTTCGTCTGCGGTGACTTCTAACATCTGTTGTGCATCGACTGTGCCGACACCAGGGGAAGCTTTGACATCACTGTTTGCTGCGTTTCACATGGAGAGGGATGAATGCTCCTCTAGCGAAAGTGTAAAAGCAAGCCACGGTTTCTTTTAAAACACTTCAGAAGATGAAGATACAGATTTGCGGTCCTGACAGCCGTCACACTAAAGGGATGTTCATAGACATCAACCCCATACATTCATCGCCAAGCTGTGCTCGCAACGATGAACGCCGTTTTGTTTGGAAGGCTAAGGATTCAAACACAAGTCAATAGCGGATTTGCTAGTGCAGCAGCTCACTCGGCCTCTACCACAGCCATAGCTGTGGTCTTGTGGGTGCATGTTCGGCCTCGCACTCTCTCGCTCTACAGCTGACGGCCCAGGCCTCAATGTGAATGCATCTACAAAGGCCACAAATTACATTTAATAGCAAGCATTTTAGGCCACGTTGCCACTTATATCGCCTGCAATCCACACAAAAGGCTTTTATAAGCCTAAAATACAAGAGGGCGAGCAATTCAAAGATGTGTATACGACTGTCTTTTGTGACAAATGTACGTCGACATATAATCCACATCTATTAAATCGGGTCATTATATATCCCACAACTCTTGCAAAACGGTGCTACCTGCCATGAACGGTGAAGATTGAATCCCCTTGAATGTTACTTTTCTGCTTTCAAAGAGGCTGCTCACGATACGCGCAAGCTTACTACAGGCACTGGAAAGCCATTTGTTTCAACTTTAAATTCTCTAGATGACTCATTCATCGGCATGGAATTTAACGAGTATGGATAACAAAGACCGGCGCTAAACTCAAGAGGCGAGCTCACAAATCCCGGCTTGCTTACAGAGAAGAAACCCACCAGATACACCCATCCACCAGTCCATGGGTGTTATCGCTTTAAGATAGGGCTTCAAAGACGTACCCCTGAAAAGGACATACACTGCCTTCATGGTGGGTTGTCTCGTGTTGCTCAAAATTGATGAGCAAAACGAATGACAGAAAAGCACACGTGTTTTTTGGTTCATGGATCTCAGGTGGCTTAGTGGTGCCCCTAATATGATAAAGCAGGCTAAGGATTCATCTTCTTGGTTCTTTCGGTAGTCACGTAGGATGGAAATAATAAAAATAAAACATAATAAAATATTTTTTTTAGAAATACCACTTTTATTTAATTATTTTATAAATTATAATTTTTCTTATTTCCATCCTAATGCCACTGTTCTATTTTTATTATTTCCATCCTATGTGCCATAATAAAATGATTTATTTTATTTTATTATTTCCATCCTACGTGACTTTACCGAAAGAACCAAGAAGATGAATCCCTGCAGTCACGAAAGCTTTAAACCAGGCTAAGGATATTTTGCCAGCCATTTCAGTCTGGAATATCTGATGGCTTTCAGGACACCCGGGACCTAACGAGGCTCCGTGAGTTGCCCAACAGCAAGCACATGATGCAGTCAGAGCTATATTGTGCAAAAGATATGCAGAAATGGTATCCACGTGATAAGTAGAAAATGTCAATTTATACTGAAGTATAACTTCGTTCTTCACGACAGTCGTCAATATCTTACCTTCAAATGCCTCCTACAAGAGATACTCTAAATTGAGAAAAGCATTTCGAATGACGAGTTTGCTGCATGAGTGACAAAGCGATCCTGACTGTGCTGCCTGACTTCGTGCAAGCATGCGGTGGTGTCCTCAGAACTCTGTGATTTTTCATATCTGGAGGTTGAAGATTTTCGTGTGGAAAGCCATGGGAATGTTGGCGATTAATGGATCAATAACAACCATAGGTTATAATTCAGTTACATAAAAGCTTGTTTTACTAATCCACATCGCATCGTGTTCCAATATACAGCACAGTATGTATACGCATTTCACCAAACAATGGCGACTAATTCAGGTTACCATTCAATTTACGCATAACGAGACAACGTTGTTATTGCGTAGTGTACATCCATACGAACATTCTCTCAGGTTGATGAAAATTGTAATCAGCTGGAAAAATTGTAGACGTTAAAATAGACCCCCAATGTGAAGCATACTTTGGGGCCAGAGGCTTATGCAACGACAAAAAACAATTCCTTGCAAAATTAATATCCTGACATCACTACCTGCTGCGCGGATTTGAACTCGGAATCTGAGACCGCTCCAGTCAAATGGTCACCTCAGAGGCTGGTGGCTGAACGTAACAGCTGAGTGTGCACACACCCTCGACTGCGCTTGCAAGCATTGTGTGTTTTCCATAAGACCGTGCAGCCTACGCATCGTTCAACTCGGCATGTTTTATTTGATGCAATGTACATCTCACGTATTTGTTTTGCTGTGATATGGAGAGCTGGTCCGTCGTGGTCCCACAGGACACTTGCTGCCCTGAGTAAATGGTTACTCATCCACTTACTGTAGCCCTCACCTTTTTACCAATAGAATCCCTCAATGTGTGTGCATGTTGACCTTCGTTCGCACCGTACGTAGGCAACCGTGCTCATCGAAGGTGCGGCGGAAGGACAACAAACTCACAACACGGTACCCGAGAGTGACTTGAGAAGTAGATCCGAGAAGAATGTAGGGTAATCATTGAAATGTGTTGCGAGTAAAACATATTAATATAATTTACACATTAACACCTCATCAACATGAGATTGGCAGACATGAAAAGCTGGGCATGAGCCAGCAGTGTAGATAATTGGAGGTGCAGAACCGGTGCCCCAAGCATTTGCCCAAGACCCAAATGGAAGTTCATCCGCCCATCACACACTCACACCTGGGTTCTGCTTCGATGCCAACTGTTGCAAGCTTCTTGCACTCTTTACAACTCTGGGGTTACAGGCACGGTGTCGTGACCGTATACCGTCATGTGGGCAAAGAAAAATGTGTCCAGCTCATAACTGTTTTTGAATTAAAATTATGATCTGGCTACATTACACACGTGTCAGCATTACGAGAGATGCACCCCTTTATTTGGGCCGCTTTGCGGATTCAGAAGGCCAAGTCACGGTGGTAAAGGGAACATCGTTGGGGCGAGTTCTTCCCTCCGACAAGAACACCCGTAGTGCTCCCAACTGGCCACTCGCACAGTGCAAGATGAAGTGGCTTTGCCGTCTTCCTCCACATTTTGGGATAAGTAGGGAGTCATTTCACTGTCTGGGTACAATTTGGCAACAACTGAAGAGCTGGAATTGCCTTACACTGGACACGCCTTCATGAGTTGCTTTACAGTTGACTAAACTAGGCACTGTAATGAATGCCTTGACATGGACAAACTACTGAGAATAATAATTGAAGAGAAACATTATGTTCATCGACGCAAGGTTTTTAAGTCTGGTACAATTTCTGAAAACATTAGAAATCCTTCATTTCTCAAGGGGTTTATCTTTTTACATCAAGAGCAGTCATAAACCTACACATTGCAGTGCTCCCATTTCCCTCAATATGTCTTGCCACATATTGAGTAAATGTGTAAGGGGATTACAGGGACACTACATTCATTACATGTCTCTTTATATTTAGGTTACTATTTTTCTTTTAATAAAAATAAAAAAATAAAAATTATGAGATGTTCACTTATTTGACCTCAGTGCCAAAGCGATCATCTCTTCCACAAAATAAACCATCAGTAACAACTTTAACAGGAATATAAAAAGGAAAAAAAAAACTTTGGTTTCCGAGAGCACGCAAACGGTAAATAGAACAGTTTACAAAAGCACCCTAAACAGCTGGCGTGTTACCGACAGACCTGTAGTATTATAATTATTATTATAAAATGGAGCAAAATGAGGACACTGCAGAATGGGAACGCAAAAACAATATTAAAAAGACCGTGGCAAAGACACAGAATGGAGAAACACTGTACCGGACTCTAAACTACTTCTGCAGGGCAGCCTAACAACACTAGAACGCTTTCATCGGCATCCACCCATCCAAACAAAACCCCAACACAACAATGCTTGTATTTCACAATCCCCGAGACAATATACCCATTTAACTTTGCAAAGTTGCAAGAAATCTCAGCATTTAAGATGTTGCAATTACATTACACTATAAACATTCCCGTTTAATAAATTAAATGTATTTCTCTTGCATCTAGTGCTAATTACATACAATTGCTACAGTAAATGTCATTTTTATTTTTAATGCACATTTTCTTTCATCTTCGTTTTGTTGTAACCAAAGCAGTCGCTGCAGCCTGTGAGCAGAACTCTCCTTGTAAACTTAGTGTGGGTGAAAACAACAACTACGACACGGGACGTAACAAAAAACAAAATAAGCCGAACAAAACCAATCTCAAGAGCGTTCAACTCAAAAGTGTACCTGCAGCCGGCGGACACTTTTAGTGCCGTCAGCACCGAGGCGAAATGGGCTCCCTTTACTGGCCGGCAGTCCACAAAGGGTAGCGATCAAACAAAACACACGCACACAGGATATGGCCGCAACCCCCACGCCTCTCCCCCCCCCCCCCACCGGTGAGCTTGCTGCCCACGCTCGCCTCCCCCTCTTCTCACCGCTGCCAACGAGCCTCCCCCGGGCTCCGGAGGAGACTTGAGCCCACGGAAGCCGCGTCGCAGCCAACGGCGATTGCTTGTGAGCCGAGGGGCCGTGGCGGGCCGCCCTCGTCGCGGCTGGCTAGTTGCACCGAGAAGGCCGAACGTGGGGTGCGGGCAACTCCCTCCAGTACAACTCCAGGGTGTAAAGTACAACAGACGATGCACCACGACAGCAATAAATTAACACTGAAGATGAAACGCCCCTTTCCACATCCCACATCACGCTGGAATGAATGGCTCAATAAAGGCCAAAAAAACGCAATAGAGTATTACTATTGTCCATGTTAATATTACTTTAAAACGGCAAAAAACTAAATCTTTTGTACCTAAATTATCTGCATTCTTTTGTGAAAAAGTAAACGAAAAAATTACCAAAAAATGAATTTACTTCATACTGTATGTATATAATATTTATAGTGACACACGCACACACGCACGCATCTCAGTTTGCAGCAATCGCACGGCAGGCTAGCCGCACATTAAAGTGTAAAAACTCACAGAGAAAAGTTTACCGCAACGTTTTTTCCACTGTGGGTTAAAAGACATCACACCGATGTCTCGTATTTCAGAGTCAATCCAGCTCACCAATGTGCAGTGCAGGAGCTGTGAAATGTAAACACTGTTTTTGTATCCTCTCTTTTTTCCCGTTTTTTTTACATTTCAACAAAAGTTTAAAATGTAATTTTTTTTTCAAAATTGTTCATTTTATCCTTCCGCTCGTGCATTTCCTTTCTTTCCCCGTCGTTGCGTCACTGGGAGCAGGGCTCGGACGCGGCGGGGGGCGGGTGGCGCAGCACGTGGGCCGACAGGAGGCGGCCACCACCCGCCGCCTCCACGGCGCCCAGATCCAGCGCCAATCGCACCGCCGGCTCGCTCCCCTCCGCCGACAAGGAAGACGATGACGATGACGAAGAAGACGACGACGATAACCCGCCAGCATCGGCGGACAACGAGCCGTCCCCGTACAGTTCCAGCTTGAGCCGCTTGGCCGGCACCTCTTGGTCTTCGCCCACGGAGCTGCTGGTGGTGCTGTGCGCCACCGAGTCTGGCGTGGACGGGCCCCCGTCGGCCAGGGGCAAGCACGACGACTCCGCGCTCGCGCCGTCCCAGCTGCCGCCCGCCGGGTGGTCGAGGACGGCCGTGAGAAAGGGCCCCAGCGCTGCCGAGCTCCCCGACGGAGAGACAACGATAACGTCGCCACCACCGCAGCCACGGCTGCCACCGCCGCCGCGCAGAAGCAGCATGTCGGTGCATGTGAGGCCAAGGTCCGACGAGCTGAGAGATTCCAGCACTTGCACCGCCAGGTCTGAGGGTCGTAGACAACAGTGCGTATGTTGGATCGTATCCTTGCACGAGGTGAGAGCAAGCAGAAATTGATTATCTAAAATATACGTTACACAACCAATTACTGGACTATAAGTTACAGTTTTACTCATGTCCGCTTTCGGGCAAACGACGGTGCTTGGGTACCACCCTACCAGGCAGCCGTGCTAACCACACCGCCTTAATTTGGAGCTACATAACAAGTGGAACAAAAATATGTTAAGCACGCTGCAGATGCCACTGCACCATTACCCCTGTCATTTTACTTTAACGCTCCTGCACGGACATTTCCGCAGTGTGAGTGACCGTCCTATCAAGCAGACAAGTATTTTACTAGTATCGAGCAACTCACTGTCACCAGCAGCACGGTACGACCAACACAGACCCCCCCACCCCACCTCAGTGCGTGCATCTGCCTTCACAGTCGACATTCACCCGGGTTATAAATGAAAACAACGTAATAATTCCTTGGATTCTCACGCACAGAACTACCCACGGCGACAACCGAGTGGAGGAGTTTTTGAGGGCGAGGCCGACACCCACCGGCAGCGACACTGGCGGCAGCGTGGCCGTCGTCCCCAGGAACGCGTTCCCTGCGAGAGCCCCCCGCCAGCAATGGGGCGAGCGCACGAGCCGAGCCCTCTGCCTCCAACTCCACGCCATCCCTGGAGCACCAGGCAGGGGTGTGGGTGGGGGGGAGTTACAACCAGCAATGCAACTCTCGGCAAGCCACGTTGGGCACTGGATCGCGACCCATTGCACCGGTCAGCCGAACTGTCATACGGCGGCAATCGGAGGCCACTTCCACGAGGTCAGCCGTTCGAACTCAGTTGCAAGCACTACGAGAGAATTCTGTGTTTCGACCACATTTGTACGTGAAGATGTGTGCGATGCTAATCTGTGTTTCAAGCAAAGCATGTTCCGTGATTTTATGTCAGGTTGGTAAATATATCCGATGTGCATAGAAGGCAGCGAAGTAACAGTACAAGCATGCTACGCACAGGATAAAAAATAAATCCAGCTGGGAGTGAAAAATGTAGCTGTGGAGAAATGCCTGACAACTGGTCATCCCAACACTGCCGATGCAGCCAATGGCACCAACACAGCTATCGGTGGGCGAACTGCGTCCGCAATACAGGTGGGAGGAACGGCGCACGGAGGCCAACTTACCCAAGTCCTGGTTGCAGGCTGGCCTTGCGCTTGCCCATCCGGCTCTGCTGCATGAACTCCAGTCGCCGAGATTTCTTCCATACGTAATAAAATGCCACGCACTCTGCCACGGATTTGGTGCCCACCTGCACAAACACACGGCAGTGGTGATTGACCTCGACATCGAATGTGTTTCACTGGAAAAAGAGAACGCACTTTTCCATTGTAAATAAACAACAAAAATCATGTTCATTTCTTAGTTGAAAAGCCACATCTGCTTATTTTCACTGAAAAACAGACAAACTAAGAGAAACGGGCATTTTTTTTGCTTTGCCAAATATTGATTAAACTGCCTTCCTGTCAACACTTGAATTGGGCCCCAAAACTGAAACACTGCTTTGGTTAACAATGTAAACAGTCTTAGATAGTAGCAAAGCCACTTCATACCATGTAATACCATGGCAACGTGCATCCTTGACGAAGTAACCATGTGGTCGAATATTGACTCTAAACAACCCAAAACTAGAGCTGATAACTACATCACAGACAACTAAAAGTTATCATAACATATTCAGTAGTTTTAGCCTCATCAGTGTGCATTTATCACGTAATTGTCAAGGAAAAGTCTTACCCCTTACTCCCCTCTTATTGTTTTTTTTTAAAACACTACAAATAACATCTCATGCAAATATTAAATATACCAACTTTATTACTAATCTGCATTGAAGTTAAACATCATGATGTATATTAAAATAATATTTATATTTTGTTATATATTATATAATTTCAAGATGAACTTTTCAAATGGGCATCTACACTTAAAAATATGATTAAAAGTTCACCGAATAATGCAAACTGCTATTTCAGTAGCTGGGGCTACTGTAGTTGAAGTGCTGAGACTGCTTTAGATCTCACCAGGGTGTGGATGACGTGGAAGTCCTTGTAGTGCAACCGGAACCCTTCTTCAAACTTGAGGCGCTCTTCGTCCGTCCACTTGTGCATTTCGTCTGTAATGCATCAACGAGAGCTTGATTATGAACCGGAACCATTTTTATAATAATGCGCTCACAATCACAACTGCATTGCTGTTTACACATCCAGATGAATGTTTCGACTGCTGCTGCTGCTGCTCAGTCGGTTGTCGTGAAAGGGCACTTTGGGGTGACCCGCAGGACGCACCTCTGGGAGGTGGTGGAGCGAGCCGGAGGCGAGCCAGAGCCTCCCTCGTGTCGTAGTTACACGCCATTAGTTCCCGGAGAGCCTGTGACACCCACAAAAGACAAAGATCCCCCGTAAAGCCTTAATTGACTGTTGGGGCAAGTGTCGTAAGCGAGCACCTACAGGCATCGTCACACCAACAAGGGCACACAAATGACCGTGAAAGCAAATGCACAAAAATGTATTCATGCATCTCCAGCACAAGCATTCAAAGCATGAATGTAAATGTTTTAAATATGTAATGATTTTTTTGTTTTTGTGTGTACATGTGTTTATTTCTTGTACGTTTAATTTATTTATATATTGTTTGCGTCATTTGTTTCATTTCAGCATCTTTTTATTGTTTTGCACTCCGGAAACTGTTGTGCTGTTTGCTATATTTTGATCCATGTTTCCCTTGATAAAGAGACTTCTGCTCTCAACGGATTCTTACCTGGTTTCATTACTCAAACATTCATAAAACATACACAGGCACTCAGTTGCACGTAGGGGCACCCACACACACACAAGATGGTGAAACTCAACCAACTGCAGGATCTGGCTGCCTTAATGGGTAAATGTCTGTCAGGGTAATGAGCTGTGGCACAAACGCCAGAACGGGGCTCTCATGCGCTGCAAAATTGATGGTCTCGGTCACATTACGGATATTCACAGAAAGAAACATTCTAAATTGTTATTTTCATTTTATTTGGAGGCACTGAACCAATGGGGTATAATTAAATGCAATGGAAACATCGTCAAATGTGCCATCTGCTGCAAGAAGTAATCCCTTCTGCAGAGCGGGTAACAGATATGATCTGAATGTGATACAGGGGCATCCCTGTATTGTCTCATTGCAGAGCTGTTGAATACCAATGTACTCTTTCTGCTAATATGGAAAAATTACAGTTGACAGAGGTATCAAATACTTAAGTTGAAAAAACCAAAGCACATTAATATTTGTGATAACATATTTAGATTAAACATGCAGCAAACCACAGCTATTTTAACATTAATAATTTGGAAATCGGACTACAATATTTGTATACTTTATGCTACTCTGTGTACATGAAAAACAAAAACATGCAAATGAATAAATTACTGAAAATATGTCTCTCCATTAAATGTTTTTATTGACACAAATAATTAAAAAATCCCTAAGCAAAGTTCATATTTAGCATAACCTATTACCAACAGCTATCGTCAATGGCCTGAACTCCTCACCATCGACGATTTTGATCTCCCCGCCTATACCATCATCACGCTTTCCCCTCTTCATCACCCCCATCACAACTGCCTCCTCCCTCAGCCCAATGCACTCACCCGCTATAGCTACCTGCACTGATTGAGCAATTAACTTTGAACTATTCGCGAACATTGACTTCCGAACCGCCCAAACACCTCCACAGCAACCCTTGAACGAGCGGCCGCTGCTTCTCGACCCGTGTAAACGTGTGGAGCGTCCTCACGTGGTCGTCGTCGGGGCAGGTGCCGGGCGGCAAGAGAGGCGGCAGCAGGACCGAAACGGCGAGCCCTTCCCTGCAGCGCGGCGACGGCGCCACGCCACCCCCCGCCGCTTCCCTCAGGTAGAGCAGGACCTGACTCTCGGGGAGGATGCAGGGGTCCCACTGCGGCTCGTCCCCGTCCACCGGACCTACAGCAGCACACACGGCAGCGACAGCCAAAGCACGTTTACAACAAGTGCGAAATGCCTGTGAACTTTACACGGACAGATTCGTGAATTAAAGCCTTACGCAAATTATATTCTCAATTCGTGTGTTTATGAACGGATTACTCAATGTTATTTATTATAAAAAATCTGGGAAATATTTTGTTGTCAAACTTATCACCATGAAGTTACCTGGTGAAGTCTTACCAGAGTCAACTTGATAGTGGCCAAGTCCCGCAGGAATGATGGCCTGGTACTGCGACCCCACCATCACCTGTGCAATACAAACGCCCCATTCATCTCACGCTCCTCATTCGCAATAGTCAGCTGCAGCTGTCCCATTTGCAGTCCCATCTTCCACGGACTACTGCAATTTGGTATTTACTATAGAAATATACAACTTCAATACATTTTGAGCCAAGACTAAGCACAACTCTATATGACCACTTAGTTGAGCAATGTTTGAATAGAACACCAATCTACATTAGCCTCGTAAAACCATTAGTTTGAAATATCTGTAAATAACCGAGTATCTGGCAGCAGATTGCACAAGAGAGATATACGCATTAAAGAGCAGATTCCTACATTTGTGTGCTGCTCAATGTGGCTGGCAGTGCATCCAAGAGGATTAGTATCGATAATGAAGTGGCGAAGATGCTGGTGGCACTGCATCAATTATTTTTTAAATGGCCTAACCGTCTGCATGAGCAAGAAATCGTCAATGTTCCAAGGCTCCAATTCAACGTGTTTGAAAGACACCACAAGATGAGCACTCACCGTCTTCCTCTCCTCGGCAGCCACACACTCGTCCTCGTCCGAGAAATCCGTCCCCTCGTTGCCGTCCATCTCTGTGTCCACTGCGAGGCAGAGAGAGAAAGGGAGAGGCATTGCTCGCCATTGCCGCTCACGTCGCCTGCAAGCAGCTGCAGAGCCGTCGGCTCTCAAAGGGCGACGTGTGGAGGGGATCGTCTCCCGTGTGGAGGGGATCGAATTGTAAATGTTATGGGTTTACTCTCCCAACACACCGGTGTGCTGCACTAGTAACGAATTGGCATGCTTTGTTTACGTGACAAACCTTACTAATTGGCTGTGTCGGTTGCTGGCGGGTTTAACGACACATTTATATTTACACGATCTCACCCAAAAAAAACTCTATTATGGATAACATTGGCTAAGGAAGCCGACCATTATTTATGTTGAGGTACCCCTTTAAAAATGTAGTAATATTGTGTCATGACAATAGACATGTACTTTAATGAACTCTTTTTTAATATACTGTGCTTTAATCTTGCCACAAAACAATGCACGTTATCAGATTTTTAAAAAACATTATTTATTTCGTGGGAACCTTAATACCTGTAGACATGCAGGCAGATTTAATTCTGATAAAATTAGTGCATCTCTCCATCCTTCCCCATTACTATTTATCTTTCTGCAAGTAAAGGAAAGGAGTACACAACACTATGCTGTAGTTGTAAGCACTACACTGTCACTATCTTGCCATGTGTTATAATTTGCCATGCCTACATTGGTTTATTGTAACTGTGTCCTGCTCGTATTTCGTCTCCTGTTCCTACTATCGGCTGTGTTCAAGTGAGTGCGACCGCACCGTCTAATGATCATTCTATTGTCCATATTTTCAACATATTGACTTGTAAAAAAATGTTAATTCAACAACACCTCAATTTGGCAATCCGCCCATACCGAACATCTGTGAAAAAGAGCTTCATAGTTCATCGGATTCCTCCTCCTGCAGTCTAAAGAAAGATTCAGATTCTGAATGTTCTACTTGTGTGCTCTAGTTGTATGCACCATCGTGTCACTGTGGGTATTGTTACTTGGTTCAGCTAATTTTTACCAGACCTGCCCCAACTCCAGTTGGTGTCATTAAACGGCCACACATATAAATGTAATTTGCCATAAAGGATATATCCCCAGTGAATAGCAGCTTCAACATGAACATACAAAGATCACCATTACCCTAGTCCAAGCCACACCTCAATTGGTTCTCACCCATAAATGGGTTTTCATCTGTTTTTAAATATAAGCATATGGTATTGTTTGTTTTATTTAACTTGAACAATAAGGGCACAGTGAAATTCCCACCAATGCTACGGCCAAACACACAAGGCAAGGCATGCTTACACTGGAAGGAGCAGCCAAAGATGTCCTGGGTGCCATTGGAGATGACCGAGGGCATGAGGTCATCAGCTGAGGACTGACTCTCGTCATCTTCGCCCGACAGCAAGTCTTTGGCAATCTCCTCCTGAAAGCATTCCAAATAAATTTATCAATCCCTTGTCATTAAACAACACTGTCCAACTAACCAAAACAGACATAAGAGCACAAAATATACTAACCTGAAGAGACATGCAAACACAAAAAAACAGATATTACAAGCATATAAAGTCCTCGCACCAAAGCAAAAATGCATGAACAGTGAGTTTTCCCTCTGCCTGTGTAGAACAATGTGGCAGGTGCAATTTGTGAGTAACATAGTCAGGCAGCATACAACAGGGTAATGGGTCCTGAGGGATGCACACTCAGCCACCAAGGTAGCTGATGGCAACAGAGCACAAGGAAAGGGCTACACATATTTAAGGCAGAGATGACCAAAGGCTCAAGTTAGGTAGAAATGGTATTCAGCCAGACCTTAATAACACATGCCTGTGATCTACCACTTTGCAGGAAGGGATCGGTGGATCACTTAGATTTGTAAAATACCCAAATCCACTAGGATGCCAGGTAGGCGGAAGATGTCAGTGCAGCAATTGTCTTTGTGAGCCCATCCGTGCAGTCCTTTAAGTGTTATCCCCTACTAGCCTTTTGTCCGTCCAAGGACGGGTGTATTGCAGTAAATCTGAAACTTGCAAGCGAAAAGCAGAACGCGAAGTGATATTCATTGCATCCTTTTGTGTGAAATTTGTAAGGGTGCAGTGACACAGACGTATTTCATTTCAAGGTTCTAATCCCTTGTTCATCATGAGGTCCTTTTTACTTCTATGTCTCGACAGCGTTACGGAGATCGCGTGACGTGAGGATTCTGCCTTTGTAGTAAGGGTTATAAGTTGATGCTGAGGAGGGGGGAGGAGGCGCCTCGCCCCCCCATGTGGAGTAACGTCACCCACTAATTTATATTAATGGTTGGGGGTGTCCATTTGGAGGACGTCACCTGTTCATGAGTATTAATGAGAGGGCTGGTCTACGTGGAGTGACGTCACAAGCGGGACACACAGACATTCTTGGCTCATTACAGTAGTAAATAAGTGTGGCTTGCCTCCTTGTACTCTGGTTTCCTACCACATCCAAAACAGTCCTTAGAGGAATTGGCTCAGCATTCAAATGGAGCATCCTCCTAAATGTTTAGACTTGGTGAGGTTTTACAGGATAAATGGCGTGAACATCACTAATATTTACAACTGGGATAGCTGTGCAATTCAATTGCCATTCTTTTACACGGCACGCAAGCACACGCACCTTATCGAGCGTCATTTCCGGAAGGTTGTCAGGGAGGCCGCTCCCTGGACTCGCTCCCCCGGGCAGTGCCGCAGCTGCGAGTGGCGCGCCGTACCCATAGAGCGCCAGCAGCTCTTCGAGTGGCATCTCGCCCTCCTGCTCAAACAACGCACATCGCCCACAATGTTCAGCCAGGCACCCAGTGACCAAAGCCATGTGCAAAAAACACAAATATGCCTCCACGTGCATATTCAAGCTTATTTAAGCTCACCGTAGTTTTTTGGAGGTAACTGCTGCTTAAGCCAAAATATTGTAAACAATCCACTCCCATTGCTCATATCAGCTGCAGAATACCTGGTGCAATCATGCAGGAGCATCCTCCTATTAGCAACACCATCCCAGTAAGGAGTTCACTGCATCTATTGAATAACTAAAACAAAATTATTCTTACATACACTGCCTAAGCCTATATATTTCTACATGTTTTTAACAATATAAAACGCCGACATCAAATATAGAAGCTGTATTATTTAAATATTACATTTATTTATTGTAGTCTTCAATCATGAAGGCTATTTTATCAGACTAATGTTAATGCTTTTAACATAAATAAATTAAATGTTTCACAAATTAAGGTGCACAATAACATAGTATTAAGCTATGATAATTTAAGGACTTAAAAGCGAATAAGCATTACACCAACCACTGAGATGCATAAAGTATGCAAACACAATTTGTAAAACCTGGTTACCATCGCGATAGTAGACAGAATTATAACTTCCTAAAGTCAAAGGATAAAAAAAAATTTGCACTCTTGGTTCGATAACGAAATGGTACTCATGGTCTAAGTTTTCTGTGGGAGACACTGTGAGGGTGGAGGTTATGGCATGAATATATGCACTAGATGGGGACCCTGAGACTGACATGATCAATGCTCCCATCAGTGGGCCTGCTCAGTCCACACTGCAGGAGAACAATGGCCAGCTGCTGAACCAAATGACAAATCACACACTTGCAAATAATGTCTACGCTTACTTAATCACTTCAAGCATGACAAACAGCTATGTTTGTGGGTAAGTGTGCACAATAAAACTAATCTGGAGGGGAATTCAAAACAGTATATGAGTGCACTTCAACAGTGTTTATTTAAACCATGTGTACAATGTCTACAGTATCTCCCACTAAATTAACCTCATAAATCATGTCAATTCTCCTGCAGCCATGGGCAACAGACCCATCCCTGCCATTGTTCCGAGTGGCTGAGAAGTCAGACCATGCTCTCTTTGCACTCAGTGTTGTCTAAAAGCAGCAGGTTTCTGGAGGATGAGGCTCATGGGAGGCATTAAGCAGCCGGTTGCTCTGATCCCACGAGCATCATTCTTTTGGTCCATAACTGGTGAGGACTAAACCGTAAAAACAAGATGTGGTGAGTCTATAGGATCATAAACAATCCCAAGGCATAAAAATCAATCTCATTCAAGCAATGTCCTTTACTTAACCAAGTCAGGTTTTCCTGTGCATTGAGTTGGTCTCAGTACAGCCACTGTTGTACACCAAAAGCACACAAAATAAAATGCATCTGAAATTATGTTGTCTTATCCCCCAGCGTCTATCCATCTTGTTGTATAAACGGGTATATTGCAATTAGTCAACCAACAAGTGACACGTGGCGAGGTAGAATGTGGGTACCCACACCTCATCTGGAGAGGACAACATGCTATTTACAGGAGCTCTCCAGAGCTCCATATAGTGGACTCTTCTGCGAGCAGTAGAGTAAGCAACACACTTCGAAACTGTATCTTTAACTTTGCCGGGTTTCTGGACATCACTGTCAAATATATATTTTGACTTTTACAATGTATGTTGACTGCCTATGTTTTTAGTAAAAAAAAGCATAATTTTAAATAAACACCTCCCCATGGGGTACTTAAATACATCTTCCAAATCTTCTACAAAGATGCAAGTGAGAGATAAAAAGGCTAATCCACATTGTCCACACAACACTACATTGGCTCAAATTATCTTTATTTGTGGTTGTCCCACGTTATGTCATACATATCACAAGTGACACAACAGATGTGCCACGCTAACAATCAGAAGCACTGCTGCCAGTCAGCACAGGCCACATGTCACCTAGTTTGAGGTGAGATGAACCCCACCTCTATATCAGCGTGGATGAGCAGAGCTATACTTCGTCAAACTGGCTGACGGAAGTGCCTGCGGGTGTTTGTGGGCAAAGGTGGTGCGCATACTCAGTGGTGTGAGATTCCCCACCTTCTCCAGGTCCTCCACCTCAGAAGAAAAGTTGTGCTCGCTCTCGCGTGCCTCTTCCTCCTCCTCCTCCAGCGTCCGCTCATCGTCAAACTCGTGCACCAGCATCTCGGCTGACGGGTCAAAGTCCTGGTCCTCTGAGCCCGCCGAGTACACTGCATCAACAATCGCACAAAAAGCCAAGCGGGCACTGTGAGCACATTCAGTTCCTGAAGCGAACTCCCAGTAAGCTGCGAGCACTGGGTTTCCACACTCCAGTCCTTGTAGCCTACCATGGTCCATATTTCCACATTCACCAATCTTCTCCATGCAAATGTAATGCATTTGTTGATCGGTAAAATAGAAACCTGGTCGTGGTGACATTTTTGCTGTCCGAATCCAATCAAAAAATGTTTTGTTGTAGGACAGTTGCCAGGTGATCAGAAGGCTGTGGAACAGAACCAACACCAACATGAGGTCATTGTGTGATGACCACAGAAGTAACTTAAATTTCATTATTTTTTAAACTTTACATTTTTATAATTCCGATGGGTTTTTATTACTCTTACAAAGTACATCTTTTTACTTTAACAGTTACATTAAAACATACATTTAGTTAAGTAGCCCAAATGTAAGTGGTGTTCCCTAGTTTTCCAGGCCATGTGTGCTGCTGCTGAAGCACGTAACCGGACAAGATATTTTATAACAGACCTCATGAAACTGTTGAAGCAGGCTACCACATCAGTGTTATGCAGGTCGACATGTAACGTTATCCCTGCTGTGCCGCACACGAAAATGCTGCCTACCCTATTTACCGACCATATGGCTTCCCAGTGTTCAGTGGCATTAAAATATAATTCACTACGGACAATTTCACACATCTCTTGCCTACAAATTTGTAAAAAAATAATTCCACAAATCTTTATTTTAAATAAATCATAATGGATATATTATAATTATTACTTAAACACTGTTAGGATTGTTGGCAGGAGCCTCAATATTCATTCACACAAATTGTGCAATATCACACAAGATCACGTGCTTATTCAATAAGTGCACATGGGTCCCAGGACAGGCATTTAGTTTTGAAAAACAATTTGGTTTCCGTATCTAAAAATGTATTTACGTGTGACTCATGTATCCTTCAAACTTGTGAATCAAGTTTAAAAAACCAAATACAATACATCATAGCATATACAAAAGATTTCACACTTGGATATAGAGTATACACATCAACAGTTTAGTCTATGGTAATGCATGTTTATGGTGCACTAAAACAACTTCTTAGCTATATAGGTATACCTGATGACAAAATGTACAATGAAACGAGCTTCTCTGTGATTCTGAGGCAGTGGTGTGACGAGACAATGTCCCGATTAATCCACATTGCCAGTCAGACTAGGAATCTTAGTGGATGTTACATGTGTTGACTTATTTTTTTCCCAAAACATTTAAATTACATGAATACTTATTGGGGCCATCAGCACATTTTTCTGAATTCTCCTGCTGAGAATCAACATAAAATATATAAATACATGTAAAATGATAAAATATGAAATACTAGACATAAAAATCAATAGTTCGGCTATAAGCCATTGGCAAATCTAAATAATCCCCAAGCCCAATGTCTGTCTGTGCACGGAGTTATCGAAACCCAACAGAGTTGGGAGCCACTGCATGGGTGGTTATGGCACCATGCTATGCATTTCCATTTCCACATGTAGCTATTCTTCAAAGTCCGTGCAGAACTCACGTGCATGCAAGCAAGGCATGCCGTATTGGACAACCTTGGTGAAGCATGGGGCATACATAAATTCAAACCTACAAAAATATAATATAATTCATCTGCCCAGAATACATGTGTTTACATAAGGTTTGCAATAGGGTTTAATTGGTCCAGGTTACTTGACAATATATATGAAATTGTCCAACGACTGTAGTTTAGAGTTGCTGTACAATATAGTACCACTATACGACCAAAAGTGATGTCACCCCACTTCCAGGTTACCCTTAAGATCTACATTCACTGGCCATTAAAGGTGTTGAACACGAGTCACCGTTGAACAGAAGCATGCACAAGTGAGTGCATAAAAGAACGTTACCCATCTAGACCTCATCCTCAGATCAAGTTGAAGACAGAAAGTGAGCTAGTGAATTTATTTATTTAAAACATGTAATAATTAGATTTTATTCATAACAGAGGGTTATATTTTAATTAGTATTATTATGAGAAATTTAGTAAAATGTCTCATACAGTATACACTTTGATAGTGTGAGGAAACGTAACAGCTGACTGCATACAAAATGTTGCAGTGGGGATGCATTTATTTAAAACAGTCCCATCAAAAAAATACATCTTTATGGCAAGAGCTCGTGGTCAGCTTGCAAGCCCTTGAAACCAGTTATTAGCTTCACAAAATATGTTAAGTAAGATATTGACTTTTTTGCAATGTAAATAAGTGTAAAATAAGGGGAAATTTAACTTTACGAATTATTAAGTCAAAATTTAGGAATGTTATGCAATTAGCCCCATGGTTCTCTGGAAATGAAAATTGAGATGTGTGAAAAAAAGATTGTAATTTAACAATGCATGCACTTAATGTAAGAATATCAAAGCCATCCCAGTTATCACAACTTCACAAGTACAGTTTGAAAAAAAGATGTCAATACCAGTTTATGGCCATTCCTGTACTGTGCACCGAACAAATTACATTTCCCTGCTGCCAACGTATTGCAACAACAGGCGACACATTGCCTTATCACTTTAAAAAACAGATCCAACGACGCTACATTCCAAATATTTTGTTCAGTTGTAATCCATATCAGATGTACACAATGACGCGACATCTGCTACACCCATCAATGCTATGATTCAGTTCACAAATGAAACCATGCAAACTAGTGTAAACTGGTCATTCAAAGTGGGAACTTTACATCGTTTTATAACTGCAACTTTTAAAATCTAAAATTACAAATTGGCGGTGAATATTGGCTTAATTACTACTTTTGTATTCCCTATATTTGCATACTGGTCTAATTTTACTCTGCAATTGGTATTCTTATTTTAGTGTATCCATTGCATAAGTCTCTAATGCAAGTTTGTTTCAATCGAGCATTATCTGCCAAGAGAGGTAAAGCAGTATAAATGCACGAGTTTACTCCTAAACAGAAGCTTCTACAGTAAATCACTGAGCCCCTGATGCATTGCTCAGGTGAAACCTAATTGGTTCCCTTTGCTGAGGTTACCTACAGGTGACCTCGATAAATGAAAGAAAAAAAGTGTTTTGCAGTGCACTTACCTGGACTCCAGCTGTCATTTGTTGACTAAGAGAAAGGGGTAGCGGGAAACAAGAGGAAAGGAGAAGCAAAATCAAACGGTGTTGTACATTTGGACATCAAAACAAACCCCTTTAGATTTGCCGAGTTAGTAAAAAACACAATCTCCCAGATCTTGCTTAATCGACTTGTTCTCAACGGGACATCAGCTTGGGCTTTTTGCATCTTGCCATCTAATACCGGCTTTTTTAAATAAACAAACTGCTCCTATATCACCAAGCCACTTTGTCAATATCACACATTGAACACATATGGCATTTCAATGCTTTTAGTTATTTCCCACTTATTACTTAAACCAGTGGCTGCACACCCAATGCACTCTCCACAACTCCCGGCACCGGCCCCAATCCCAACAGCCCCGGCCCGATGCCCGGCGCACCACGGACTCGCCTAGCGAGCCCTACCGAGGCAGAAGCACCGGGGCCTGCGGAAGCACAGAGGCCGAGAGGGGTCGGACCCCGGGACCGACCCGCGGCCCCTCCCCCTATCACCCCCCACCCCCAAGCGCCTTGCCAAACCCGTCACCCCAAACCGTGGCTCCCGGCGCTCGCGTCGCCCCGAGCCGCACCACCGAGCCGCGGGAGGCAAAACGTGCGAGTTTGGCCGCGGCGAGGGACGGGATGGCGGCTCGGGGGAAGCGCGGCGCGGCCCCGCGGAACCGCCGCGCTCACCTCCGCCATGGCGCGCCTCGCTCGCGCTCGCGGCGCACGGGACCCGGATGCAGCGGCCGTTTGTACCGCGCGCTCCCATTGGCCGTGAGCGAGCGAGGGAGGCGTGGTCAGTGTAGGAAGCGACCAATGGGAGGTCCGGACGAGACGAGAAACAAGCTGGCAAGCCGGTGCAATGGGGGAGCCTCCAGGCCCGTGTTTGCACGGGGGATTCCCCCGGCCCAACGCTGTGAGCATTGCACGTCAACTCAACTATTTTGCATTTCACCAGGTGAGATCCACTGAGCCTGTGTAGATCTTTTTCAGACGCGACATGGCAACAAATGAAAGCTTAACGAGGTTGATTATCTCATGTGGGGAATTTCCAGCTGCCAAATACTCTCTAAACGCATGGTGTTGATACTAAATGTGGAGAGAAAAAAAACCGGAGGACCCGGAGAAAAATCCACGCAACCACAGGGAGCGAGCGAGAGAGACGCAAACTCCACATGTACAGCAGGCGCCGTCATGTTTGGGATCGAACCCCCACGCACACGGCCGTCGTCATCTTCTCATGATGACACCAACATACCGAACAAGACCAGCACGTAGTACAATTCTTATCGCGTCTACAGGTATCCCGATCCCGAACAAATATTCAACACGTTCCACGAAAACACTTCCCTTGCAATGAAACATATATAATAGACGACGTTTCGGGCAATGATCCTTCTGCGTAATGTACACGAAAAAAATCAATAAGCATTTTAGCCATATGCGTATAACAAATGAGATAAGGAAATGTCTCCTTAATATATTTCCCCACATAAACATTGGAAAGTATATTTTACACAAATCATCGGCCCCATCATTTCATCAGCATTGATTCAGGCCAAGCAAATTCTACTCATATTTATGATTTAACAATTGCTGAGCACAGGCCCAAAACGTCAAACGGCCATCAACAATCAGCACTCTCAATGTTGAAGACCAGAGTTAATGCTTGTTACATTTTAATTCAAGAGTAGTGTCCCGAACAAGTATGTTGAAGTTTGTTTTTATTGATGCTTATGCACCGCAGCCAAGGCGGTATAATTGTTTCGGTTATTCCACAAATGTGTACCTGGTGTCAACACAATTTCTAAACAAATGTGCTCGCACAGCGGGTGACGACATCGCCAACGATGATCGTCTGCTGCCGCATGAAGGCCGCACACTGTCGCAGTCTCTCACGAGCCTGCAACGCAACGCTACATGTAGTACCTGCACACGGAGATCGTGTCAAAGCTCCATCTCCTCGGGGCACGTCCTCTCGGGGGCATTCCATCCCATGGCTGTTACTGCATCATTCTTCTTGGACATCATCCATTCCAGCGATATGATCATCAAAGCGATAGGAGCATCAAAGCCAAAGGTGTACATGTTAGTGATGTGGAACTCCCCTTAGGGGCCGTCCATAAATGACGTCACGCGATTTTGGACGATTTTTGACCCCCCCCCGCCTCTTCACACGGCGTCAATAAAAAGTCAGACCCCCCCCTCAAATATGACGTCACAAAGCTCTACCCCCCCCCAAACCATATTTCCATTTTGAAAATAAAACATGCTTAAAATCACTTAAAACTATTGTCATTGTAGTGCGTATTTAATGTGGCGCTGCACTCTGATGTTGTAGAAGAAAACATTTATTAAAAAGGAGGCATTGGAAAGCTTAAATTTCGCATAAAATTTATTTGAGAATATTCAACGTCTAACTAAAACTGCAGATGTTCAGAATATTACATTGAAATTATCTTATAATTATAAAATATTTTAAAAATACTTGAAACTTTGTAGTAGAACGAAGCAAAATGGAGAGTACAATTATAACAATCATATATTCATTCCATAGAATGAAAAGCCCTGGTAGAATCATTAGAATCAAAATGTTTAATAACAATAATTTAAAAATGTTCAAAATGTATGCCTCTCCATTCCCCCATGGAGAAGCAAAATTCTCCTTCATGGAATAAATAAAAGGTGACCTTAGTAAATTTAAATAATCAAATAGTTAATAATGAAAATGTATAAAAATTAGTGTTGTTTTAACAATTCTATATTTATTAAAAGTTGCGCATTTTGATGTGACGTCACATTTCTCAACCCCTCCCCTCGTCAGACATCGTCACAAATGTCTGACCCCCCCCCCTCCCCTAGGTGCGTGACGTCATTTATGGACGGCCCCTTATCCGTGTACTCATGTATTTGCAGATATGAGAGGTTGTCGTCATCGCTGATAATTGCAGGTAGAGCAACGCAGGTAGAGCGTCACGACTGTTATTCACAAGAATCGTGGATATCAATCTTCATCTTCTTGGTTCTTTCGGTAAAGTCTACGTGACTTTACCGAAAGAACCAAGAAGATGAATCCCTGCAGTCACGAAAGCTTTAAATCGAAAAATCAATCTTCATCTACCGCAGGATAAACATGCGATGAATGTATCTCAATAAATATTCAGCGAGTTTAAATGTTTGGCCTGGTTCCGTACCTGATCTGCATCTTCCACTCCACAAAATAGAATCAAAGAGTGGAAAGTCTGTTTGAGTTGATATTGAACGACTCTGAAGAGAATTTACATTACACAATGTAACTTTACCTGCCATGCATTCTGCTCGAACTCTCATCCCCGATGTATGTAAGGAATAAACGCCACTGGTGTTCGATAATACACCGCCATTTCTGAATTGACTCGAGGAATTTAGACCAGGTGCTGAGCTTAAATTTCGATTTAAAGCTTTCGTCACTGCAGGGATTCATCTTCTTGGTTCTTTCGGTAAAGTCACGTAGAAGGGAAATAATAAAATTAAAACATAATAAAATACAATTCTCACGACGTTTCGGCCACAACGCAAGCAGCTGTCCTCAGGTGAAGAACAGGTCTGTCGGAAAGACAGCGTCTGAATGAACACCACAAAGCTTGGCAGCGTATATTTAAGCTGCTGGGTTAGAGGAGGAAGGGCTCCTCTTGACTACTTGCGTTGTGCCCGAAACGTCGTGAGAATTGTATTTTATTATGTTTTATTTTTATTCTTTTATTATTTCCCTTCTACGTGACAGGTGCTGAGCCTTAAGTGAAATTATTTTTCCACACCTCGTATCGAGCTACGGTCTCAATGTGGACCACAGTTCTCTCGTCTCGCCACATCTCTGCGTAAGTCTCTTCTGGAAGCTCACCAGGAGTTCGCGAACGTGACGCGAGGAGAAGACCACGTTGCTTTTTTTTGTCTTTCGGGCACGAAACTTTCCAGCATCACCGCTCGCGGGGCTCGGCAAGGGGCGGCTGCTGAGTGCGAAAGAAGCCCGCAGGCACCAGGGGGCAGGATCGGCGCACCGTTCGTCACACAACACGCGAGAGAGAAGAGAGTGCTTGTGCGTGAACTTCTTACGAAGCCAACCGTGCTAATCGGAGAACAACAGTGACACACGCAAGGCAGTCGGGAAGAACGTGAGTGTTCAAGGCAAATGTTTAAATTGGCGACAGTGGTGCGAGCGCTCGGGGTACGATTCGCGTTGATAATTTGGCCATCATTCTATTAAGATTTGCACAAAACGACTCCGCTAATTTTAAACGAAAAGTAACACATACAGAAGCTTAAAATTATAATTGGTATAACTTTTTTTTTATATGAATGCCTCAATTATTTTCAAATACCGTAAACCACTTTGCAAGAGTAGAGAGGCCAAAGTCAACATTAAGGGATAGGTGTTTGAGGCAGGAGTGATGTCCGTGTTGCTTTACTGCTGGGAGAGCGAGACTTTAAGAAAGAATACTGAAGAGACATTTCTATAATGTAGTCATATCGGTGAACTTACAGGATAGTGTTCATTTGACGGTAGGATAGGTGAAAGTATCTTGAAAATTCATTTTACAAAAAATGTTCACCTTTATTTAGCCAGGTAAAGAAACCCTTGAGTTTAAAAAGCTCTTTTGCAAGGGGAACCTGTGGCAAGACATTATTTCAGATGCAAACAGGAAAAGGAAGTTTAACACGTACGCTTTCGCGACCAATGCCATCCATAATATCGTTTTTTTTTGTTAGATCGCGTAAATATGTCTCGTTAAACCCGCCACCACCCGCCACAGCCAACTAGTAAGGGTTGTCACGTAAACAGAACGTGGCCATTCGTCACTAGTACAGCACCAGTGTGTAGTGTAGTGTATAGTGTAGTGTATAGTGTAGTGTATAGTGTAGTGTATAGTGTAGTGTAGAGTGTAGTGTATAGTAGTGTAGTGTAGAGTGTAGTGTATAGTGTAGTGTATAGTGTATAGTAGTGTAGTGTATAGTGTAGTATACTAGTACAGCACCACACCGGTGTGTTGGAGAGCCAAGCCACAACATTTACAATCCTAGTACGACGTTTCACCAGTAATTATAACTAGCTTCATCAGGCGGACAGCCAGATATTCAGGCGGACAGCAAGACAGCCACAAGCTTTCGTGACTGCAGGAACCCATACTCTTTGGTTCTTTCGGTAAAGTCACGTAGGTAAACAAAATAATAGATCACGACGTTTCGATCGCAACGCAAGCGACCGTCTTCAGGTGAGAGAGAAAGCCTGTTCTGTTTACGTGACAAACCTTACTAATTGGCTGTGTCGGGTGGTTGTGGGTTTAATGACACGTTTATATTTACGCGATCTAACCCAAAAAACCTCTATTATGCAGGATAAGGATGTTGCGATAGATGGAGAGCGTGTGTGGAGGATGGAGTAGGGCAAATTGTCGAGGCGGACAATGGCATTACGCGCCCAGAGGTCAGCCAACGGGAAGACCAACGCCACGTGACGGTGATTGCACTGTCAGAGCAGTCCTGTAATTCGGTGCCAACTTTGCACGAGCTGAGGGGTCTAACAGGAGGAACAATGTGACGAGCGAAAGGTCTTGTCATCATTGGCCATGCTGGCTTCTTGAATTGTCACAGGGAATGAGTGTGCCCATGGCAGTGCTGTTGAATCCCCGTAGCCTATGCAAGAATTGTTGGGGGTTCAGTGCGCACAAAGTTTTTTATCTGAAGAGCTCAAATAACGAACAGGCCACAAACGGCGGACAGCTGTGTCCAGGAGTGTAAGTTGGGGAGCGTGAAACCGATGCGAGGCAGACAAGAGTACATGGAGATTGAGGGGAATTGATAATTATAAGATTAGGTTATTTAAAAGTAGATGAATGTACCGTAGTTGCATCACCAGAGAACATTATTCGTACACAGTCTCTGCAAATGCATCACCCGTTTATAAAGTGCATACTATTGCAAACGGAGAAGTGATACTTGATTATATATACGTCGCAACATCGTACATCTGTGTGCCAGACGCACAGTCTGTAATGCCCTACGAGTTAGTTATCTGCTTGTTTGTATCATATGAAATTGGTATCATTTGGGATTTAGCGTCACTCTAACAACGATAAATTCACAAAAACAGTGACACACAAAAATACAGATATACACACACAGATAGAAATAGCTACACACAGAGACCCCCACACGCATGTAGAGGCATAAACACTGTCAAAAACAAAGATCCCCGTATAGCCTTGAGATACTATTGGGGCAAGTGCTGTTAGCGAGTAGCACCTATGAAGGCCGGCACGGCACACGAGGGGGGAGGTGGCCAGCACCACGCCCGGCCGCCTTTGTCTCCCTAGTGGCGATGTTACACACGGCACCAGGCACTCATTTGAGGCTGAGTCCACCTAGGGGAGGAGACCCAGGACCGGTTCAGATAATCGTTACTGGTGTTCGTCGTGAGCGAGAATCGAACTCGGGTTGCCGGGTTCGTAGTGTAGAGTAGCGCTAACCGCTACACGTTTACATACACACACATACATACAGACGAATACACAGCCAAAACAACAACAACAACTGCCATTTGCCACTAAGTGGCAGTGATGACTCTATGACATTTCTTCCAGATTCGGTGCACTTGAGGCCACGTGAACTGTCAAACACTCACTCGCTCATTGACAGGCCACGGGACAGGTCCACGTGTTATGCGTTAACTGACTGAGATGCCTGGTAGATGCACCACCTGCACTCCCCACTGTGCCATCTTGCTGTGGTCAGCAACCTGGCACTTTGATCATTGCCGTGAGCATCACTCTCCCACACTCTATTGCTGGAAGGTGGCTACCCACCTTCCAAGAGCAAATCTCATGGGCATTCTCCCCAGAGACCGATATTGACACTGCTAATACCAGTTATCGGCAAGTCTGCCCATCTCCAGGTTATCGTAGACGACAGTCCGTGCTGTTTCTTTTTTCCCCTTTACCCAGAAGAACTGAAGTTGGGCATGTAAGTTACATGCCCAACCAACGCAACCTCACCGAGCGGACGAGTCCACTGATGAGACCGTATCTATATCTTTCAAGAATATGTGAACTTCATCCTGGCTAAACCCAGGATGGATTGTAGGCAAACTAGTCCGTAGGTTTCATACTGGGTCCACATTTTGCCAATATAGAAGACAGGGCACGATTGTAACCATGTGGATAATTTAGTTATAGCTACCACACGGTTTTACACACTCAAATAAGAGATAATATCAATAACCTGATTCGGAGTGAGACGTCTGCTGCCAAAACCCGTACTGGCCACATACACACTGCCCTCATACGAGAACCCTCCACCCTCTCCACAAGCGCCCCATTACTCATGGAGGATTTGTGGGGTTGAGTGGACATTGACACAAAGCACCTGGGTTGGTAATCTATGTTGGTGGCACTGACGGAATAATATCCCACCTCTCCACGGCAAGCTCCAGATTCACGTACCATGCGGAATTCCCATGGCGCTTGCAATCCACGAAGTTGGAGACAATGTTTGGTGGATCAAGCGTCGAATGTAAGCTGTGGCTGGGAATCTAAATCAGATCACTGCGTTTAGAGTGCAGTGCAGTGCTAACCAATGCCACACACTAAGAGCTCCTAAACTACTGCAAGTATAATGTTGCACGATTTGCAATGTTAAATATTGACCTTGGAAGCCCAGCGGATGAATGATTTGTTTTTAATTTAAGAAAATAAAATGATCCTTATTTGATTAGCTGAAGAATGTATATTAATTGCACCCTAATGCAGAACGTAAATAAAGTGAACCATTTGGCAATGGTTTGGGTGAATGTTAATAACAAAAAAAAATCAACAGTATTTGCTTTAAAATAGAAAACAATGAATGACCTTGGAGACCACGAAACCACCTGGGGAATTTATCTTATTTTTGTACTGCATACAGCAACAGACTGTGGATGTGTGTAACACATGAATAAATATTATCTCCATGCCACGTTAAAGTTGGCTGGTGGTGAAAGTCCACAATACTGTGGCCATAGCGATGGCGTGAGCGTGTAGGTGGTGCAATTACACGGGCGAGAGGGGCCCAGGTTCACGGCTTGGACGAATGGGGGACATGAGACAAAGGGCCCGCCCCGTTTGTTTCTTTACACACCAGGGCCCACACCAACCATATATCGTGGCACTGCCACCCCTCGTATCTATGGGCTTTCTCTGGGTATCCACACACACCAATCACTCACGGGATTGGCCACATATCCTAATCAATAAGGAACCTTATGAAAAGAGTCCGAGACTCAGCGAGGCTTTCCTGAGAAAATACACTGCATTATTATTCCTCTTTGGTTATTTCGGTAAAGTCACGTAGTTAGAAATAAATTAAAATAAAACAAATCACGACGTTTCGATTACAACACAAGCAATCTTCATCAGGTGGGAAAAGCACAGCTATTTTTTTTTACTGAAGTGGGAGAGAGAGTTGCCGTGGCAAGAGTTTATATAGTCAAGAAGGGGGAGGGGCAAGGGGGGAGAGAGAGAGGGGGGTGGGGTAGGGGGAGCGCTGCGTGGGCGGTAGGAGAGGGGACGTGAGGCTGGGGGGGGGGGAAGTGGGAGGGGCTGGAAGTGGGAGGCTGGGAACGCTGGGGATGCGGGGGGAGGAATTAACTCGGAAAAATAGACCAGTGCCCGGCAGATATGATGGACACAACCATAAAGCAGTTAAGTTTTTACCTGGTTAATAAAATCCTTCCAATGATTGCTAAATTTGTATCCATCTTCTCGGTTGAAGTTATGTCTATGTTTATATATCTGGATGCTTCATGAACAAACATTTGATAGTAGCCCGAAGGTTTGCAGAGTACCTTGGTCTCGGAAAAAACAATATCATGCGAGCCCACAGCGTTATAACAATGGTCAGCCACGGCAGAGGTATTGGTTCTGCCGTGTTTCAGATCTGCCTTGTGTTCGCGAACACGTTCCGAGACATGTCGTTTCGTTTCCCCAATGCTACCGCAGCCACAACTCAGTTTGTAGACTCCAGGATATTGCATGTCAGGAATTACATCCTTCACAGATGGGATTAAATCACGGATTTGTGTACTGTATTGAATCGGCCCTGGATCTTGTGTTTGTTTAAGATTTTGGAAACCTGCAGTCACGAAAGCTTCAAATCAAGATTGCATGAGTATTATTATGTAGGAGCACTGTGTGCGCTTTCTAGCTGGATACCCGCGGTGTCCACGCATCTGCTGTGTTCTGTTTCGCTCTCGTCGGTGAGATGTTGTGGCATGTGCTCACATTGTATTTCGTTGATCCTGTATGTTATAATGTGTTACAAAATGCATGTGGTGTCTGTGTCACGTGTTGATGCTTTGCGTGGTGTATTGTGACGTCTATAACGAAGACCGGGCCCTCCCACAGCAATGCAGAATTGTATCCACCACTTGGCTGAAGTCCACCAACAGGGATACTTGATTGTAATCACTCACCATCCGCACGCTCGCTGGTCCCTGAGAAAGCGGAGGGCGATGGAGGCGCGGGGGTGTTTGAGCGCGCAGCGCTGTCAAATTGGCCGCCGAAGTTCGATTCCGGGCCACGGCTACCAGGCCACGTCGCCAACTCGCACTGAGCAGCATGGGTGAAGTCCCGACCAGACAACCCCACGAACCACGCGGCCTGTGGAGGCAGCCTTCGTCAAGCAGTGGATTGATCATGAACTGTATAATTGATGCATTATTAGAGGGGGTGGTTCGCGATACGAAACTCAGCTTCGACTCTGTGGGAATCGGTCCTGCGCCTCGCCTCGCCCCCCGCTCGCACCACCCCGCCCTTCACCAACCCGCAACTGACCAGCGTGGTGAAGTATGGTCGAAAACCCCCATGACCGACAGAGCGCGGAGAAAAGTCCTATCGCCCGTCGGCACGACCGCGGACAAAGCTTCGCGCACTCTCTTGGTGGGAAGGGTTGAGAATTGGCTGTGGAAAAAAAACCAGAGAGAGAAAACAACAACAAGGCTGCGGCATCATCTTCATTGTGCAGTGGAGACACGTCGTCCCGCGGTGATCTCTGTGGCCCCGTGCGAGAGGAGACAGGGGCTGCGGGCGTGGATTGGGGCGTCAGGGGCTGTGATTGATCATCCTTCCTCGCATGCCGGCACCACCCCCTTGCGCCCGGCTCTGGCTCTCGGCCCAGGGACGCAGTCACGGGGGCTGCGGGCGCGCCGCCCCCACCGCCGTGTCCCGTTATTCCAGAGGCCCTCTTACAGGGGTGGTGGGGAGTGAGTGCGGAGAGCGTGAGAGAGAGAGGGGGGGGAGAGCGCAGTGCTTGCGTGGTGAGTGTGTGGCTTGTGTGTGGGAAGGGCGGGAGAGGCTGCGTTCCACCGGACACCCGGGATACACGCGGCGAGGCGAACACACGGACAGACACCCCGAGTACACACACAGACTGGCTGGCTGGCTGGCACAACGCACGGGGAGCAGGGCAGGATGACACGGCACACACGTGGGCGCGTGGACACGTACTAACGCGGACACATAGGGCACACTCGGGGTGTTCACAGGCACTGCGCACTAGCACGTAGACGCGGATAGACGATCACGTGGAGCAAGGCATGTGGACATAGCAAGAGAGAGAAAGACACACCAACACACTGACATCGCGCAGACACACCCACCATACGTAGAGATACACCGACACACCGACTTATTAACGGGAAACATACACGAGCAGATACGCGAACATAGGCACACGAAGACACGCACGCACTGACATATGTACAGAGTTACATACATGCTGCTGGGCACGTAACCGGTGACACGCGGACAACAACAACAACCGCAGTTTTCCACTCAGTGGCTGACGTCAACACGGCGCTTAAGCCAGGCTAGGTGCACTTTGAGGCCACGTGAAGTATCGAAGGTACTAAACACTCAGACACTAACACACGCGCACAGACGAACACGCGAATACTCACCACACACTCACAAATACTCACCACACACTCACAAATACTCACCACACACTCACAAATACTCATCAACACACTCACAAATACTCACCAATACACTCACGAATACTCACCAACACACTCACAAATACTCACCACACACTCACGAATACTCACCACACACTCACGAATACTCACCACACACTCACAAATACTCACCACACACTCACAAATACTCATCAACACACTCACAAATACTCACCACACACTCACAAATACTCACCACACACTCACAAATACTCACCAACACACTACCGAATACTCACCACACACTCACGAATACTCACCACACACTCACAAATACTCACCACACACTCACAAATACTCACCACACACTCACGAATACTCACCACACACTCACGAATACTCACCAACACACTCACAAATACTCACCACACACTCACGAATACTCACCAACACACTCACAAATACTCACCACACACTCACGGATACTCACCACACACTCACAAATACTCACCACACACTCACGGATACTCATCAACACACTCACAAATACTCACCACACACTCACAAATATTCACCAACACACGAATACTCACCAACACTCACAAATACTCACCAACACGCTCACAAATACTCACCAACACACTCACAAATACCAACACACTCACACACACTCACCATACACTCACGAATACTCACCAACACACTCACAAATACTCACCAACACACGAATACTCACCAACACACTCACAAATACTCACCACACACTCAAAAATACTCACGGACACACGAATACTCACCGACACCCACAAATACTCACCAACACACTCACAAATACTCACCAACACACTCACAAATACCAACACACTCACAAATACTCACCAACACACGAATACTCACCAACACACTCACAAATACTCACCACACACTCACAAATACTCACCAACACACGAATACTAACCGACACACTCTCTCAAACTCACCGACACACTCACAAATACTCACCAACACACTCACAAATACTCACCAACACACACACAAATACTCACCAACACACTCAAACTCACCGACACACTCACAAATACTCACCAACACACTCACGGATACTCACCGACACACACAAATACTCACCACACACTCACAAATACTCATCAACACACTCACAAATACTCACCACACACTCACAAATACTCACCAACACACGAATACTAACCGACACACTCTCTCAAACTCACCGACACACTCACAAATACTCACCAACACACTCACAAATACTCACCAACACACACACGAATACTCACCAACACACTCAAACTCACCGACACACTCACAAATACTCACCAACACACTCACGGATACTCACCGACACACACAAATACTCATCACACACTCACAAATACTCATCAACACACTCACAAATACTCACCACACACTCACAAATACTCACCAACACACGAATACTAACCGACACACTCTCTCAAACTCACCGACACACTCACAAATACTCACCAACACACTCACAAATACTCACCAACACACACACGAATACTCACCAACACACTCAAACTCACCGACACACTCACAAATACTCACCAACACACTCACGGATACTCACCGACACACACAAATACTCACCACACACTCACAAATACTCATCAACACACTCACAAATACTCACCACACACTCACGAATACTCACCAACACACTCACAAATACTCACCACACACTCACGAATACTCACCACACACTCACACTCACCGACACACTCACGGATACTTACCACACACACGAATACTCACCAACACACTCAAACTCACCACACACTCACAAATACTCACCACACACTCACAAATACTCACCGACACACACTGGCACGCAATCACAGCAGCGTCTCGTTGGGCCCTCGTTGCTGAGCCGGTGTGATCGGGCCCGCTGGCCTCCCGCCCGCGTCTCGCACACCACGACCCCGTGGCCCGTGGCGTCGCGCTATATTTAGTCACAAGCCATCGGAACGAACCGCAGGAGCCTCTCTCATCCTCTGGCTCGCGATGCGTCGCTTCATCATCGGCCGACCGGGGATGACTTCCCTCGCCCTCCGTCTGGTGAGTCCATCCGGGGCCAGTGTCGCCGCCAGCTCAGCGCCGTGTTATGTGGCCACCGCTTTGAGTTTGGTGGTTTGTGCCTCGTGCGACACTGCGAACGCGGTTTCACGCCGAGACATGTGCGTTGATGTTTATCGCTACAGCCACCGACTTGCCTCTGGCTTTCCCCGGCAACAGGAATGTTTGGTAGTGACTTTCGCAAAGTATTGTGACGTGCTTTGGGATCTTGAGGACAGGGTGCGGATTCAGCCATTTAAGAGCAGTTACCGTGCACGTATACAGACCGGGTCCTGTGACCCGGCTACCGTGTGTAGTCATGCCGGGTACCGTGTGTAGCAAGGCCGTAGCCATGGTGTCAACATTGGGGGGGACCAAATCTTCCAGGGGGTCTAGGCCCCCCCCCACTCCAGAAAAAAAAAATCTAAATTTGAAAACAAATTTCCTGCCATTTCCTGCCTAAAATATAAAAAAAAATTCACTAACACATGGGATGGGCTTTTTATTTATTTATTTACGACAATTTCAAATAGTGTATTGTATTACATTGATCTGTTTTTTCTTTTTTACATTTTTTGTTTCATTGTATATAATGACAGAGTTTAGGGATTTATAAAGTACAACCATAACCACAATCATATAATTAATTAGAAATCTATGCATTGTTATATGAAGACAAGTTCAGATATTGTGGCCAAGGTTTAGCATTTTTTTATATTGTTTATATAAATATATATTATGGGGGGGGGGACATTTTGAACATATTTTAATATTGTTTGTCACACCTGATGATGATTTCTTGTGTTGCAATTGAAACGTCGTAATTTATTTATTTCTGTTTTTTATTTTTTATTTAAAAAATTTCACCTACGTGACTTTACCGAAAGAACCAAAGAGTATGGATCCTTGCAGTCACGAAAACTTCAAATCTAGAAGGGATGTCCCCCCCCCAATAGAAATGATAATTACGGCCTTGGTGTGTAGTCAGTGCCGGATTAAGCGAGTGCGGGGCCTGTCGCATATGTTATAACGGGGCCCTAAATAAATAACATATACATATTAATACACAAAAATGTTACTTACACAGTAAAGTAATTGTATTTTTCATTTGCTATACAGCCAGATAATACGACAAATCGTTAACCTTAAACACCCAGTCGTTCATAAGAGTTGAAGGCAGTTTTGTACTATAGTAATAGAGCAAGTGCAGAATCACTAAACCGGAATTGATAGCTTGAAAGCATTTATCGCGGGGCTTTTGCTCCTAGGATAATCCGGCACCGTGTGTGGTAATGCCAGCACCGTGTGTGGTAATGCCAGGTCACGTGTGTGGTAATGCCAGTACCGTGTGTGGTAATGCCAGCACCGTGTATGGTAATGCCAGCACCGTGTATGGTAATGCCAGCACCGTGTGTGGTAATGCCAGGTCACGTGTGTGGTAATGCCAGTACCGTGTGTGGTAATGCTAGGTCACGTGTGTGGTAATGCCAGTACCGTGTGTGGTAATGCCAGCACCGTGTGTGGTAATGTCAGCACCGTGTGTGGTAATGTCAGCACCGTGTGTGGTAATGCCAGGTCACGTGTGTGGTAATGCCAGTACCGTGTGTGGTAATGTCAGCACCGTGTGTGGTAATGTCAGTACCGTGTGTGGTAATGCCAGGTCACGTGTGTGGTAATGCCAGCACCGTGTGTGGTAATGCCAGCACCGTTTGTGGTAATGTCAGTACCGTTTGTGGTAATGCCAGGTCACGTGTGTGGTAATGCCAGTACCGTGTGTGGTAAAGCCAGTACCGTGTGTGGTAATGCCAGCACCGTGTGTGGTAATGCCAGCACCGTGTGTGGTAATGCCAGGTCACGTGTGTGGTAATGCCAGCACCGTGTGTGGTAATGCCAGGTCACGTGTGTGGTAACGCCGGTACCATGTGTGGTAATGCCAGTACCGTGTGTGGTAATGCCAGCACCGTGTGTGGTAATGCCAGGTCACGTGTGTGGTAATGCCAGTTCTGTGTGTGATAATGCCAGTTCCGTGTTTGGTAATGCCAGGTCATGTGTGTGGTAATGCCAGTACCGTGTGTAGTAATGCCAGGTCACGTGTGTGGCAATGCCAGGTCACGTGTGTGGTAATGCCGGGTAAATTGTTTCGTGACATTCTTGGTCACATGTAGGGGAGGTGTTTCTCGTGACACTCGGGGGGCATTTTCAGGTTGAGTTTGACGACTTCCCGCTTCAAGGAGTTGGCGACGCGAGCGTCAGTGCCCACCTCACCCCGCCAGGGGCCATGGGGATGGATGTTCGTGTGAGTCCACTGTGGCCCTCTCTGTGTTTCCGCCAGCGAGTTTGACCCAGCAATGGAGCGGAGTTGGTGGGTGGCGCACGAGCTCAGATAATGAGGATTTGTTTTTAAAATCACTGCTTGCTTCCGTCTGCCGTAGAAATTAGAACAGCAACAGGATATACTAGAATGACGTACGGGCCAAATGACCCTTCAGATCAGAGGCAATCGTCATTATAGTAGAGGAAGTTGGCCGGATAAATATAATCTCAGTCGATCTCTCTTCCCTCCCCTTCCACGCGTACTCTTAAGAACGGCCATTTCCCCCAAAACCTCAGCCTGGTGTATATTTTGATTCGATCTGTTTCCCCATCTTCCTCCTCTCATCGTGCAAAGGGCCACTGTGCCGCACCATTATCTCCTTGTGCATCCCACGCGGCCGCGCCGTACAGCTCCACCGATTTGGAGGGGTTTTTTTCGGTTTGTACCGCGCGTATTGCTTGGCATGATGTCTGACGTTTCACTCACCGTGCTGGGACCTTCTTCGGAAACTGAGCTGAACCGAATTGAGTTCCTGAAGATGCTCCCAGTACGCGTGGAACACACACGGGAGGGATATCCAATGGCCGTTTGACCGGTGGAGAAGGGCAATGTTCAGAGCGAACGGGGAGAGTTTATATTTGGGTACGGCTGGCATTTAACAGAGGCGCCAAGGCGCACACGTGTCCTCGGGGCTATTTAACCCCATCACCTGCGAGACTAATTGTGACTGTGCCCTAGTACTGTGTAAGTATCCATCACCACCGACACCGCTACAATCGTAACACACCCGTGTAATCAATATTGTACAGCACTTACAATCGTCTGGCGGAGCGGTGGTGCAGTGGTTGTGACCCCAGCGACGTGACTTCCAATCCTGGCCGGTCGCGGCTGACCTCACGATATTTTAAACCAGCCCCCCCCCCCTCCACTTCACCAACCTGCAATGACCAGCGCGGTGAAGTATGGTCAAATAACCCCCCTGACCGACACAGCTTTGCAGGGCTTTTACCCAGCAGTGGAATAACAAAGAGCTGCAAATGATCAGCTAATCAAAGAGTGTATCAATTGTAGTAGACACGCGTATGAATATTACGTTATCTCGTGTCATAGCAACGCTAGTTATGCTGCTTGTTTTCAACATCGCCAACAGGCTCGTTTCTCCGCCTCCTGTAGTCAGCCAGCCAGTCGAGATGCCTGCAGCACGCAGCGAGCAAGCTGCAGTCACCTTGACCGCCACCGAGCTGAGTTGACCCCAAGGGGACACTCGCTCTCAAGGAACCTCTCCCGTTTCCGTTGCGACACAACATGTGATCTCAGCGAACAATGCAAGTGCAGGGTTTGTGAGCGCGTGTGTGTACTAGTGGGAGCGGTGACGCAGCGGTTAGCGCGCTGCGCTACAAACTCGGCGACCCGAGTTCGATTTCCGCTCACGGTCACCACCAGTGGCTATTATCTAAGCCGGAGCTGGGCCTCTTCTAGGCCGACGCAGCCTAAAAAAATAGTACCTGGTGCGGGGTGTAAACATTTGCACTGGAGAGACAAAGGCGGTCGGGCGTGGTGCTGGCCACCCACCCCCTCGTGTGCCGTGCTGACCTTCAAAGGTGCTCGTTAACAGCACTTGCCCCAACAGTCTGTTAAGGCTATACGGGGGATCTTTGTTGTGTACATGTGAGTGTGGGGAGCTGTAGCACAGTGGTTAGCGCACTGCGATTGGAATAGTGCGACCCGAGTTCGATTTCCGCTCACAACCAACATCAGTGCCGAATGTCTAAACCATTCCTGGGCCTCCCTGAGGTTCAATCAGCCAGTTCTGGTGTGTGGCACTGGGGAGACAAAGGCGGGCGGGCGTAGTGCTTGCCCAACTACCCTCCTTATGCTCCGTATTGGCCTTCATATGGGTGCTCAGTGAGACAGCACTTGCCCCAACCCTCTGAAGGAGGCTATACGGTGTTGTCTCTTTGTGTTTGTTTTGTGAGTTGCGCCCTCCGAGGCTTTCGCTCTCACGAGCCACGACGACACGAACCTTAAATCTGCCGTGAGCCGCGGTGCAGTGCGAGAGAGACGAGGAGAGGAGAAAGAAGAGTGAGGGGCGCAGCGCTCCGTCCGTGCGGGTCCCGCAGTCGACGCCGAGCGGTGCACGTGTGACAGCGCGCGCGCTATCACACGTGCACGCGCAATCACACGTGCACGCGCAATCACACGTGCACGCGCAATCACACGTGCACGCGCAATCACACGTGCACGCGCAATCACACGTGCACGCGCAATCACACGTGCACGCGCAATCACACGTGCACGCGCAATCACACGTGCACGCGCAATCACACGTGCACGCGCAATCACACGTGCACGCGCAATCACACGTGCACGCGCAATCACACGTGCACGCGCAATCACACGTGCACGCGCAATCACACGTGCACGCGCAATCACACGTGCACGCGCAATCACACGTGCACGCGCAATCACACGTGCACGCGCAATCACACGTGCACGCGCAATCACACGTGCACGCGCAATCACACGTGCACGCGCAATCACACGTGCACGCGCAATCACACGTGCACGCGCGCGCGCTATCACACCCGCGCCCAGTTCCACGCGTTTGACTATCCACGGAGCGATGTGCCTGCCCCCAATTCCTTCGCTGTGCTATTGCCGCATTCTCCGCATTTTAAGACGCTCTCGGGTTATAAGATGCACTCCGAAACTGCGTCATTGAAGTTTAACAAATGTGGTCACACACACACACCTATCGGATTATAGGATGCACGCTCAACGTTTGCTTTAATGAAAGGTAAAAGGTTTTAATGGGTCTCATAATGGGTAGAATACGGTAGTAGGATACGATGTTCAAGTATACATGCAGCAGCTCCTTTTGTGAATGCCCTGCAGGATTGTGGGGGTTATTTGGCCACGTGGGCCAGTGGGATTGTGAGCCCGTCTGTGCGGACGTTTTGACTGTTTTCCACAGATACCGACATACAAAACGTGACTCTACTATGAATTGGCCCGATGCAGGATCCTCCTGAAAGAGAGTTATGGGGATCCGTGAGGATATCTTGAAGACACGAATATCGTGATGAATTTTCAGTGTTTTATGTATTTTGCATTGCATGAGGTTATATTGAGCATGCGATGTTCAATACAAATAACTACATCCTTACCGGGTGGCATGAAGCACATTAGTCCACATATATACAACCTGACACATGCAGCAGAGTCTTATTGTACCGTCTTCCTGCGTTGTACGCGGGATAATTGGTGAAGTGCATCCTGCTACACAGGGCGATCCACTTACAGACACCCCACTAAACCAACGTATACATCCTAGAGAAACGACATTATAATGAATACTCTCTACACGTCTTCCACCAATCTCAATGGACTAATTACATATTTTTACACTCTCTGTAAAATATGCAGCTATCGCCTTCACGATATTCCTGTTGAGAAGATGGTCATCAGAATCAGTATTGAGGAAATGAAAGTTCGCTATTGTATAATATTCATGCTATAGCTTAATATCATACTGCTGTTAAAAAGTATGACTCGAGTTTCCTGGCTGGCTGCTGTCTGAGCTCCTCTCCACATCAACAACAAGTGTCTTGTCAGTGGCTGCGGGCCGTTACCACCGAACCTAGCTGGGTAACTGGCTGCACGGGATTTTCCGTATATCAAGTAAGCGCTGAAACCGTGGAAGCAGCTTGTAAGACATAAAATAGACATCGACACGAAAGAGGTGGCAGCAACGAATGCAGAACTCTGAAATAGCTCCAGAATTTCGATTTAAAGCTTTCGTGACTGCAGGGATGGCTGCTTGCGTTGTGGCCGAAACGTCGTGAGAATTATTTTATTATGTTTTATTTTTATTATTTTATCACTTCCCTTCTACGTGACTTTACCGAAAGAACCAAGAAGATACCTCCAGAACTCATCCATTCGTGCTCCGATTAATGCAATTACTTCGCCAGAATATTCCTTAAATCCTGGAGAATATAAAACAATGTCACGAAACGTATTATCTGGGAATGTTGTCATTGCATGAGAGCGGAGAGTGCGAGTGTATCACTCCGAGTCGAGGGGCAGGACCGCGAGACGTCGTCACGGGACTCCGTCTCTCATCTTCCGTTGCTGAGCGACGACTTCTCGACTCGCCTGTTTCACGAACACAAACGAAACACGTCGAAACAAGTGCCCACCAAATTGCACACATTTACGTGTTCCGAGGGCTGTTGACGTGGAGAATGTACAAAAACGAGGGCAGCCGAGAGGGCTCGAGATTGACCAACGTAGATCGCAGGTCTGGACATCAGAACGTGCAGAGTCCCTGGATCATGAATCTCTAATATAGCTCAGCACGGTCGTCATCAACACTGCCTTAAAAAGAAAAACGTCTACAATAGGCAACGTTTCAGACAATGGCCCTTCTATATTGACGAATGTTTCGAGTTTTGTTTGTGTTTGTTACGCCACTGCCATCACAATATCTCACGTAATTACGAGTATAACAAAGCACGTTCGCGTGGCCTCGGACCCTGTGATTATTTTGCTGCCTTCCTTGTTAGCTGTGATTATAAATACGAACTAAATAAGCCGCACGGAGCAATCCCCGTGCACTTCCTCGTTATCTCGTCGTCCTTGCCGTCACCCCCAGGACTCCCTTCGCCGTCCTCTGCCCCCACGCACGAGAAGGCGCCTCCCTTCCTCTCCACCACAAACACAAATACAACAGCGGATTTTTGCGTCGCCAGAATTTATAGATAAACTCTTTTCGTTATTTCCTTACTTAAAAAAACGCGTTCCTGCCAATTGCATTGTAATAAGGTTCGGTTTGCAGACTGACACTTCTAGTGTTCCAGCAACTCAAACAGGGGTTGTTGGTAGAACGTGCAGAGATGCGAGCTATTGGAGCTATGAAGTACGTTTCTCTGGTAACATCGTGATGCCGTGACTGCTGCTGGGGTCAAGTTGGATGGGCCTGGGTAGCAGTAGCAGTACGGCTGCTTCCGAAGGGAGAAGCTATGGAGAAGTGTTCCACCTGAATGGAGCGGCCACCGCTGTAGACTGCTCCAGCGTGAAGCTCCGGGCCAGGCTGGGTCCAGCACAGGCTCCTTGGGGTCTTGAAAACGAGGCGTCGAAGACATGCATGTACTGTATGTGCGTTGAACTTATTTCGCACCAAACATAACCAACCGTGCTAATCAGAGGTGCGGCATCATAATAACCATCATCCTCACGATGAGCCATGGTCAATCCACTGCTGGATGAAGGCCTAGCACCAGCGCACGAGACAATTGTTTCGCTCCATCTCCCCAATGGACGTGCTCTTGAACACGTTCCATTCCTTTCGCTGCTACTGTAACCACGGCGTGTGCCCCCCCCCCCGCACGTTAGCACGATCGACCAAGAGGCTGCAGACGAGACTGGAAGCGCGTTCTCGCTCTGCAAGGACGCGCACAAGGGCAGGCAAACAACAGAAGAGCACAGCGTGTGCGTGGCGACCAAACAGAGCGGGAAGCAGCAAGAGTTTATTCAAATACAATCAGTTAAACAAATTTGGTTTGTTCAGGAATGTGAGGAATCTGACCACTTGACCATGAGCAGACATCTGTCAGACCTATTTGCTTGCGACAAGTCAAACACGTGTTTTATACGCGGGCTCTTTTTTTGAAAAGTTGCGCCCGGAATGGGAACGCAGCCTTGACGTTGGGAAATTGCCAGTGAGCAGCAGCACGATACAGCAGCATTTAAACAATGAATACATCATGTGCAAGTTCTATAAACGCTCACACGGGATGTTATAGTTTGCCATTCACGAGCCTCCATAATGCGAATTCAAATATAATCAGTGATGCAAGGTAAGACTTGGAAATGGGGAAAAAATGTGTCGAAATAATGGATTACTTCTCATTGCATCGCGCTGCAGCATTTCTGTGGGGCTTTTCTCGTTGCCATGAAGCACCGTGTGGTGCCACTCTGGGCAGTGTGGTGCACGCCACTCTGGGCAGTGTGGCGCCACTCTGGGTCTTGTGATAAGCTCTGGGTCCGTGTGGTGCACGCCACTCTGGGTCTTGTGATGCGCTCTGGGTCCGTGTGGTGCCACTCTGGGCAGTGTGCTGCACGCCACTCTGGGTCTTGTGATGCACTCTGGGCAGTGTTGTGTACGCCACTCTGGGCAGTGTGGTGCCACTCTGGGCAGTGTGGTGCACTCTGGGTCCGTGTGGTGCACGCCACTCTGGGTCGTGTGGCGGGACGAGGTTCCTATCGGTGAGGCTTGCGACCCAATTGGCTTTGCACGGTAGACGATTCAATCCCCTCCACTGGCAGCGAGTTTTGCTACATTTATCTCACAATTTACATTACATTCCTGAAGCAGCACTTTTTTTTCTATCTTATACAGAGAAAACAATTTCACAATCCGCGTTTTTATTTTCCAGAAAAAAATGTCTCAGTAATTCCTTCTGAGCGGGGTGTTTGGGATTTTTTTTTGCAAATCCACATCCGTTTTTTAGCCTGAGAGTAACCCCCCCCCCCACACACACACACACACGCACGAGCGATTAAACCTCAAATTCGACACAGACAAGTTTCAAACCTATTTTCTCCCATGCCCATCGCCCAGCCACCTCACAGGGCGGCCAGTGACGCCATCTGAATGACCCACAAACACTGCCTCCAGGCGTACACCACCGCAATCGTGGGAATTAAAAGCGATCGGCGATGAAGTCGTCAGGTGGTGGCTTTCCGGAGCTCCCTCGTCGCCTCCCCATCGCCTCCGTGCACCCACAACGACGCTCTGCGTCCCCCCGAGGCCTCTCGCCGTGCCAGCAGTCCTCTCGGTCGATCGCGTCCCCACCACCTGGCCATCTCGGTTCTTGTCCTCCGCAGCTGCGCGCTTTGATTTCCACGCCGCGTTTCTACGACGCCGATCGCCTCATTTGGCCATTTCCTGTGTTTAGCTGGCTCGCCGAAGGATGGAATATTTCTCCTCCCCGTTCTCTCCTTGTACAGAACGGCTTTGGAACTCCCATCTTTCCAACCTCAAGTAACCTGACGACGATAAATAAATAAGCGTGTTGAATCTCACTATCCTGACATTAGTTCTCCTTGCTTGCTGGCCACGTCGCATTGTAGACCTTAGGACCTCGGCTTATCAACTCGGACTGAACAAAATAAGCTACAGTAATGAGTAAGGATCAGTCCAGGCCACGCGGTCTCACGCATATATTTGAACCATTTTGAGAGTGCACAGTGTTTACGCCTCCGTCTAAGCACAGGATTTTGCAACCTTTCCACGTCTCACTTTTAAAACAACGTGTGGCGTGTGAGTCAATACTCCCTACGTTACCCTATTAATCATAACAAGAACGTTAATGTTCTACTAAAATTATAACATGCATTTCCAATTTTCTGAGCAAACAGGAATGAAAAAAGCGACCTTGTATGATAACATCAACACTGATGCGATCACCTTCGAAGGGGGATTTTACACGTGCCGCCCAGAATGCCGCACAACATTTGCCGCATTCTTACTTCTCATTCTTACTTCTCATTCTTACTTCTCATTCTTATTTTTCATTCTTCTTTTTAATTCTTACTTCTCATTATTACTTTTCACTCTTACTTTTCATTCTTATTTTTCATTCTTCTTTTCATTCTTATTTTTAATTCTTACTTCTCATTCTTTCTTTTCATTCTTATTTTTCATTCTTAGTTTTCATTCTTACTTTTCATTCTTACTTCTCATTCTTACTTCTCATTCTTGCTTTTCATTCTTACTTTTCATTTTTACTCCTCATTTTAACTTTTCATTCTTACTTTTTATTCTTAGTTTTCATTCTTACTTTTTATTCTTAGTTTTCATTCTTTTCATTTTTACTTCTCATTCTTACTTCTCATTTTTACTTTTCATTCTTACTTTTCATTCTTACTTTTCATTTAGACTTCTCATTTGCGGCTCAACGTCGCGATGGCAGCTGCAGGGCCTCTACGTGCATTTTACGCTCGGTGTATTTTTGGGGATTGTAGAACAGAAATAGAATGTGTTTCGTTTCACAAAGGCAGTATTGTGTAAACGGTCTGCGATGCGGAGAATTGCTTGGGGAGAAATGCAGGGGGAAAAACAGGCCCTTTTATAGAATGGCGTGTTTTTAGCACCTTTGCTGAACAATTTCCAGTTCAACTCATTTAAAACAACGCTCACACTATAGCATTACTATACTCACGTACATAGAGAATGTATAGATTCTATCTACGTGACTTTACCGAAAGAACCAAAGAGTATGGAGTCCTGCAGTCACAAAAGATTCAAATATAGCATTACTGTTGAGCTGTATGAATTTGGGGTTTTAAAGACTTTTTAATCATTTTATTCTATGGCTGGATCGGGTTCAGGCGGCCATTTTAGACTTTCCATCACTTTTACCCAACTTTTTTTTTCTGAGAAGAGGTTTTCCCCTTTTTTCTGTCAACAAAACAGGTGTTGAGATGTTAAATCACCAAACTGAAACCTTTCATAAGGAATCATGTCTGCATTAACCACAATACTTGTGGTCAGAATGCAAACAAAAAACATTACTCTGCTAATATATGCATGTCTTTGAAACTGATTGGTCCACACCAGAGATAGCTTTCTTTTGAGCCTCGTCTCAAACGGTGTTAGACCAGAGGACGCCAAAAGGCGTACAGCACAAAGACAACGCACTATCAGAGCAATGAGAGCTCGGGGTGAGCAGCTACATCATGGGACCTCCTTTGCCAGTACCAAAATATGAGAATATGTATTCCCCTGACTGACAGTCGTTTCATCGAGATGTGTGGCCAGCGAGGAGGAGGCCTATCCTCCCCGAGATGACTTCTCGAAAGTTCCCTGCAGTAGTTGATGCCCTTCTTCCAGCAGTGGCGTGAGCGAGACGTTCCTGGGCTGCGGCTTTAGTTCAAACTTGTCTGGCGACGGTTTGCCCCTCGATCATCAACTAAACATTTGACGGTCAAATCTCCTTCCCATTTCCCCGTACACGTACGTGGAGAAACGCCACCGTCCAGGCGCAAGGCTACGACTGCTCAAACGGTGGGGCCCAGGGTGTCCCCCGCTGGGTGAGTCGGTGAGCCGGTGATGTCAATGATGATTTACACATTTGGGTGCCGGTCTCTCAATCAGATTAATCCACCGTGGATTTTCCACCAAGTGGTGACTATGTTATGAATCCCTATAGGACGATGGGCTCACTGGACCGCCCACACTAACTGTAGGTGTGAACTCAAATGCATCAGAGCGTGGAGCTGAGGGCAACTTTGCTGTCTCGGTTCAAATCTGCGCTGTGTAAACGCCACGCACACCTTGAACTAAAACAGGTTGTCATCCACTAGACTATGACTATCACTAAAATACATATGCTTACTAAATTAACACTGTCAAATTTGTTGTAAAATTTGTTTAAATTACGGTTTCTGAGCACAGGCCCAAACGCCAAGTCCAGGTACGGGTAGACCGTGAGTCACTGGTAACTGTTTGTCACTCATTTCCCAACGTCTTGTCTCTTCTCACAATTCAAGTTCCTAGAATCAACCCACCCGCGCCTGCAACATGGCTTCATCCCAGAGGTCGCAATCAGGTACCCGATACCCGTACCCTACCCGTACCCGGCCGGGTACGGGTAGGGTACGGGTACGGCTGGGTACGGGTACGGTAACCGTTTGCGACCCTGGTGCGGCCGGGTACGGGTACAGGGGGTAAGGAATCAACACCCGTTGCGACCTCTGGGCTGTGGGCATGGCTTGACGAGGCCTTCATCCGGCAGTGGACTGACAAATGGGCATGAGCCTGACGAATAAATGAAGCTGTAAGATATTTAAAGTAATTTTCCACTTGGGATTTTAAGGTTTAGCCTCGTAAAATATGACCTCATATGATCTGGGCATTTAAAGCGTGCTCAGAATGTTGTACTGTGTCACGGGTCGTGTCACGAGGCAATAAATTTCAGCTCAAAACAACTCATGAGGGGGCCTCCTGTCCCATGGCACGCGTAATAAAGGCGGCGTTGTTATTCAATCGGTGGCCTGCACGTTGTTATTCAATCGGTGGCCTGCACGTTGTTATTGCAGCATCGTCTACTCGGTGAGGAGGACGGGCGTGTGCGCGCTGTGCGTTACGATAACGAGCGGAGCGTGAGCGGTTTAGTCATGACCGCGCGTTATCCTTCACCAGGCCTGCTGCTGGCACTGGGGAGGGGGGGACACACAGAGCTTTTGTTAAACAACAAATACTCGGCCAAAACATCGGTTGCAGCGCAATTGCATCCAAGGAGCATCGCTATAGAGTCGGCAAAATTCCCTCCCTCTCCGCCCACTCCGTTCACCCATAGGAGGCTTCAGTGCTGAGATTTGTAACTGCAATTTAAAAACAACTTTGAAGAAAGCAATACTGCGTGTCAGTGTTACATTAAATGGTTTTCATTTCATTGCAGTTGAGCGGAATAGGTTTATTGGTAAGAGTTTCATTTGTTTTTTTAATTCATAATCATATGAAATACGTAAAACAGGTATTTTTATTGCCGTGTCATTGTAATTATATAAATGTTTAAGCCTTACGGCCCTTCCTCAATGCACTGTTGACGAGGCCCAAGCAACCCGTGCTGGTGGGGGTTATCTGACCATACTTCACCACACCAGTCAGTGCACGTTGGTCTCCGCGTGGGAGCACACAGGAGTACAATGCAACAATGGACTGTGTTGCATTGCCATCTGATCTCCACCGCACAGCGCTCAAGCCTATAACCTACAACACCTATAACCTATAACACCTATAACCTATAACACCTATAACCTATAACACCGATAACCGATAACACCTATTACCTATAACACCTATTACCTATAACACCTATAACACCTATAGCCTATAGCACCTATAACTTATAACACCTGCCGTGCTTTGTGGTTGTCCATTCAAGCACTCTCTGGCCTCGACGCTGCTTAGCTTCCGAGATCTGACGATATTTGATCATACACTTTAACATATACATATCCTAAGAACATATACTCATTTTTTTATTTCAAATGTTTGTTCTTTTAATTTGGACGGGTCTTCCGGGTTGAATTGGGCCACTGGGAACCACTCTGGCCGCGACTGTAGAATTTGTTCAAGTAACCTCCAGCGAGCCCAGCTCAGATCTCCTCCCCTCGGTTCATCCGGGGCGACCGACCCCCCCCCCCCACTGGGCCCAGTGTCCACGCTGAGCCTCGCGACTCGCCTGGCCAGCAGGGACGTTCAGAGTCCGGGCAGCCACCCGCGTGACGTGCGCGCCGCACGTGCGTCCACTCGGCCGGCTGATTACGAAAGAGCCGCTTTTGATGTTCCCCGAGGCGTGTGACGGACTTGAAGTGCCCGCTCGCCAGGTGGAGCCAGGAGCTGGGCAATCAAACGCACGTGCTCTCCGACTCGGACCCAAATGTCACCGCGCCAGATTGCAAGCGTGCGTTTGGCATTTCAAGCGAGGCTTGGGCGTCCTGTGGCAGATCAGACGTCAATAGAATCGTGTTCGCACGCACGCACTCACGCACTAATTGTTGGAGGGAGACAACTGCAGAGCTCGGAAAGAAAGCGCACGCCAAGGGCAGTTATTGAAGTTGGATTGGTGTCAAAATGATTAAATAAAGAGGTGAACAAGAGCAGGAAGGAATGCTTTGAAAAGCAGCATACATACTTGGTCGATACATACGTTGCCGATACAGACAATTTCAATCAGTACATATTTCAAGCCACCACAAATGGATCATAAACGCAAAGATTAAAGGAAACGCGCTGAAAAGTGAACAAAGAAGCGTGCAGAGATGCATCCCGCACCACTGACTAGCACGGTTGGCTATGTACGGCGCGAAAGAAGTTCAACAATCATCATCAGCCATCGTCTATCCACCTGTATGTGAAGATATCTCCCATTTGCATTTTTCCCCTGATTCATCCGCTCCTTGTTCTGTATCTCGGTGTAAGTCCAGGTGTGTATATAAGTTGAATTTCTTTCGCACCGTACATAGCCAACCGTGCTCATAGGAGGTGCGGGATATGATGATGACATCCGCAACTTATTTAACATCATGGTCCACTCATGCTATATTTTGATGTGAGTCATTAAACAAAACAAAGACAACATGAGTGTGTCCCTCACCTTGACAACAGAACTGTTCGTGCAACTCTCGCCAGGTTTAAACGCAAACGCCTCCAACATCAGCGGAGGCGTCCGCTGGTCGTGTGACGTCACAAAGCCTTGCCACGTGTTTTTTTTTCTTGGAAAAAGTCCTTCGTCGACTGATCCAAGCAAACCCATCCTGAGAAACAAAGTAGACGTTGTCCCCCGAAGGGAGCTGGGAAGATTGTCGATATAGTAAACAGAGCACACAGAGTACACAGAGTAAACATCGATATAGTAAACAGAGCACACAGAGCACACAGCGGCAGAGTAAACAGCGACCCCGGCCTTGGGCGCGCGATGGCTATTGACGAGACACAGATTTGTTTTTTTGTTCCCAAGGATTCAAACGCCGTGTTTGTAACACACGTCTAACTAGTTTAGCTGTGTTAAACACGTCTAGTTAGATGGAGAGTGGCGCTAAAGCGAGCGACCTTGGAAGTGTTTCGCCACGCCGAGAGTTACCTCTGCCCGGTTGCCGGTGTGGAGTCGTGCGAGAGAACGCGGGCATGTTTGTTTGTGGAAACTCTGGCATCGACGAAGGACGACAGTGTAATGTGAAGGCAGTGGCGGCGCGGCGCGGTTGGCAGGGACCCCGGTGCAGGGGATGAAATGGGGGCCCCGACCCTGGCCGGGTTCCCCCACGCTTCGTAGCCCCGCGCCTGGGCCCCTCCTCGCCCGCGCAGCTGCACCGCCTGCGCACTCGACGGCCACGCAAAGAGACGGAGAGTCCGGGCAGAGCGCGCGGCGGCGCTGCCGAACGCGCGCGCGCCGCGCTCGTGGCCAGATGCGCGAAACGTCAACCGCAACGGGACAGAATGCACCCCCCTCTCTCTCTCGCGCGCGTGGTCGTTACATTTAATCAGTCGGCAGGGAGTATCGATTCTGATTGATTGATCAGCTCGAGTTGTCCAAGCGAACCTATTTCTTTTTTGAAACAGCTGCCCGGATTTGAGCTGCAGCCCAAACTGCGTCTCACGAATGACTGCGTCTCACATTCAACAGGCTTAACGAAATATTAATGCCAGCACATTAAACTTTTGTTCAGGCAAAAAAAATTCTAATGTAAATGTTTATCGTGTGCTTCAGTCGACAGCGCCACAGAATTATAAAATCGTTAATTTTCTTTTGTTGGCTCAGTGGCTTTTAGTTTAAAATAAATTGCAGGGACCAGATTGATGCTGAGAGTTTCGAGAAATAAATATACACCGATGGATTTTAAATTGACCGAACGGACTGTGCTTAGCAATATACAATTGCAAAACAGTTCCGTTTAATTGCGTCCAAATGAAAGATTATCCTGAATCTGCGTTTAGACAGCGAAACAAAACAGAAGGCCCCTTCCTCGCCTTCGGGGCTGCAGCGTCAGAGTGGACCTAATTTACGCGCTTGTTTCCACTGCAGCATACCAGATGTACGGAGTGCCGATTACAGAGTTGCCGATGCACACACTCGGTGGGTCGCTAATCTTGATGCGATTTATTTTACAAACATGCGCACAGAGCAGAGGAAATGTAGTCACGAACGAACTGGAGCAACTATGCAAACTAAAGTAAAATAATTAATAATGGCAAAACACATATTGTCTGCATCTTTTGCTGAGTCTGTGTGTGGTTTGGGCGGGTAGATTGGAGAGAAGCCAAAGACTAATTCCGTGGTAGTTTTTATGTATCTTCATCCTCTGCGATGATCTCCCCTGGTGACGCTGTCACTCGTCTGGCTGCAGTGATGTCTGTAATAAAACACGATTCCCGTGTGATAACATTTTCATGATAAGCGATTGTTACGTGTGTAAGAACGGCGAATAGCATTCCTTGCAGGGGTGGGTTGAGGTGGTCCTACATGGGGCTGTGCGATGCCCTTTCTCCCAGCGCTGATATCGGAGCGGGAGCCTTCCTCCCAGCGACGCGAGCGCCGCTGGCCCAGCTGTAATAACGCGCAGACTCCTCGTGCTGCCTCCTGGTGTGACGCCTGCATCGCATCGCACGGCTTCTGATCTTTCACAGGGCGAGAGGGGCACTCCGATTGGTTCAGTAATCGATGATGATAAATTCGGATAACACGAAAACACTTGGAGGGAAGACAAACATCTCTCATCTCTGTTCCAACGAGTGTCGCTGGACGTGCGGTGATGGGTGTGCTTGGCATCATCATCAGCAGCAGCAGCCGCCATGGTCGATCCACTGCTGACGGAAGGCCTCCCCAACCCACCGCCATCTCAGCCCTGCGACGAATCACCCGGCCAGCACCCGCACGCGCCGACGTCGTTGCGCCATCTCCACTCTCGGCTGGCACCGCTCGTGGCGAGTGTCCAGCACCCTCCACCTCACGACCCCACCGAGCCGTGACGTGCGCTGCGCAGCTCCAGTCCGCTTACTCCTCAACAGTCAACGCCTCTTGCATTTCCTCTCCGCTCCATTTGCTCCCATTTCTGTAATTCCCACAATGCACCTCCCCATGCCTCTTTGTAGATAAACGCGAACAATGGAATTGGTCCCGCGAGCACCCCGACACCAAATTGGATGGAGATGACCCTCGCCGGGACGTCTCCTGTGCTCTGCCAACAGCATCCCGACCACGGGCTCGTCCGCTTTGTTTACCGCTCCAATCTCCCTGCGAGAAATAAAGCGAGAGACGCTTGACACAACGCAAAGCCGAGGAATTCCGGGCACTTGAAGCCACGTGTGGGCACGTCGCACGAGATGCGCGCGTGTTACTCGCAATTTGGCGGTAAGGGAGTGGGAGAGACCCCTCAGCCTGCAGTGCTGCCCATTGGAGGTAGTGGGAGAGATCCCTCCAGCCTGCACTTCTGCCCACTGGGACTGGTGGGAGAGATCCCTCAGCCTGCAGTGCTGCCCATTGGAGGTAGTGGGAGAGGTCCCTCCAGCCTGCACTGCTGCCCACTGGGGGTAGTGGGAGAGATCCCTCCAGCCTGCACTTCTGCCCACTGGGACTGGTGGGAGAGATCCCTCAGCCTGCACTGCTGCCCACTGGGGCTAGTGGGAGAGACCCCTCAGCCTGCACTGCTGCCCATTGGAGGTAGTGGGAGAGGTCCCTCCAGCCTGCACTGCTGTCCCACTGGGGGTAGTGGGAGAGATCCCTCCAGCCTGCACTGCTGCCCACTGGGGGTAGTGGGAGAGACCCCTCAGCCTGCACTGCTGCCCACTGGGGGTAGTGGGAGAGATCCCTCAGCCTGCAGTGCTGCCCATTGGGGGTAGTGGGAGAGATCCCTCCAGCCTGCAGTGCTGCCCATTGGGGCTAGTGGGAGAGACCCCTCCAGCCTGCACTGCTGCCCACTGGGGATAGTGGGAGAGACCCCTCAGCCTGCACTGCTGCCCATTGTAGGTAGTGGGAGAGGTCCCTCCAGCCTGCACTGCTGCCCACTGGGGGTAGTGGGAGAGATCCCTCCAGCCTGCACTGCTGCCCACTGGGGGTAGTGGGAGAGACCCCTCAGCCTGCACTGCTGCCCACTGGGGGTAGTGGGAGAGATCCCTCAGCCTGCAGTGCTGCCCATTGGGGGTAGTGGGAGAGATCCCTCCAGCCTGCAGTGCTGCCCATTGGGGCTAGTGGGAGAGACCCCTCCAGCCTGCACTGCTGCCCACTGGGGCTAGTGGTAGAGACCCCTCCAGCCTGCACTGCTGCCCACTGGGGCTAGTGGGAGAGGTCCCTCCAGCCTGCACTGCTGCCCACTGGGGATAGTGGGAGAGACCCCTCAGCCTGCACTGCTGCCCATTGGAGGTAGTGGGAGAGATCCCTCAGCCTGCACTGCTGCCCACTGGGGATAGTGGGAGAGGTCCCTCAGCCTGCACTGCTGCCCACTGGGGATAGTGGGAGAGGTCCCTCAGCCTGCACTGCTGCCCACTGGGGATAGTGGGAGAGATCCCTCCAGCCTGCACTGCTGCCCACTGGGGGTAGTGGGAGAGGTCCCTCAGCCTGCACTGCTGCCCACTGGGGATAGTGGGAGAGATCCCTCCAGCCTGCACTGCTGCCCACTGGGGGTAGTGGGAGAGACCCCTCAGCCTGCACTGCTGCCCACTGGGGATAGTGGGAGAGATCCCTCCAGCCTGCACTGCTGCCCACTGGGGGTAGTGGGAGAGACCCCTCAGCCTGCACTGCTGCCCACTGGGGCTAGTGGGAGAGATCCCTCCAGCCTGCACTGCTGCCCACTGGAGGTAGTGGTAGAGACCCCTCCAGCCTGCACTGCTGCCCACTGGGGCTAGTGGGAGAGATCCCTCCAGCCTGCACTGCTGCCCATTGGAGGTAGTGGGAGAGATCCCTCAGCCTGCACTGCTGCCCACTGGGGCTAGTGGGAGAGATCCCTCCAGCCTGCACTGCTGCCCACTGGGGCTAGTGGGAGAGATCCCTCAGCCTGCACTGCTGCCCATTGGAGGTAGTGGTAGAGACCCCTCCAGCCTGCACTGCTGCCCACTGGGGGTAGTGGGAGAGGTCCCTTAGCCTGCACTGCTGCCCACTGGAGATGGGCATCACTGCTGACTGTCGCCACCCCACATGCGTGGAGGCGAGGCGCGCGATCTCCAGCGCTCTCTCCTGCCTGTGTTGCACTCCACGGCTTCCGTCCTGTCAGGCCATCGAACGATTCATCGATTCAAAATCACGAATCAGTTTTCTTCCATCTTGTTTGTATCGTCTGTCTTATATGTACCACCTTGCTTGCGCCGTTTCATTAGTTGTGTCGCTGGTCAATCAAAAATGAGTCACAGTGATGCATTAGATTCTGCTGCGGTCAGAGGGAGATTAAACAGACCGCTCAAGCCAGGCCGCCCGCGTGGTTATCTGCTGCGTACTTGCAGAGGGTGCCACTCAGAGGCCATTCCATGGCGAACCGCACGCATTTGGCAAGGACTCGCGAAGGAGAATACATTTGTGTTTGCCGCTCGTGTATTTGTGACGAGGGCCCTGGTCGCGTTGCGCCGGTGGCTTCCCACTGCACCGCGACCTCCGTGACCCCGTCTCCAGCGTTGGTCACGCACAGTGCCATTGGCGATTGCTTTGTCAACATGGTGGGTTGCTGGACCTCCTCTACGTCAGCTCAGCCGGACAAAAATAATGCATTTACATCGCTTCCGTGTAATCGATATCAGCAATTGGGAGATAAAGATGGCAGGGCATGGAGCTTGTCACTGTGTCGCCGTATCCCTCATCCGACCTCGGCCTTGTAAGTGGTCACCAACAACGCTTACCCCAGTAGTGCATATGGCTATTCTTAGTGTAAACATACACGTGATTGTTTCAACATTGCCACATGTATACACCGTGTTGTCGTGTTGTATGTTGAACCTATGCAGTCATTCATGCCCGGCACCCAGGCCACGCCAGTCCCCGTTTCCCCATCATTCTCCGATTCCTTCTTGGAAGCGACGATCCGAACAGCCGTCCCTGTGATCACCAACTTGTTATGAGCACAGTTACCGTTTCTAATGTAATCTTGGAGTATGAGTGGTGAATAAGTGCCTTGCCATAGACTGCAGAGGCGAGACACAATGGTATTTAACGTACACTGCTCGTTTCTGGAGTGCGAGTGATGGTGTGTATGTTGCCCGTTATAGAAGAACCTTTTTCCAAACTCCTGCTCCCTCTATTTGTTGATTGGCCTAAAAACGATTCCATTATTCTCAATGTTTCTCACGAACAATTTATATCCAGGACAAGTGATAAGAGGCTAAAGGGTCTGTAATTCTTCAAGTCAGCTTTGTCTCCCTCTTTGGACGGATGAATAACTTGGGCATCATCCCACAATTGCGGTAAGCAATTTCTGTGTGAGGATTTAATAAACAGGTCCATCAATCTCTATCCAACAGCTGCATCAAAATGATCCAATGGTCCAAACTAACAATAGAGTGGTCGCCAGGAGGGTTGCACCGTGGAGGATGATCATCGTGGAGATGAAGCAAGGACACTTGCTTCGGTGTGCAGAAGTCTTCATGCAGCAGTGGACAGAACATGGCTTATGTGATTATGATGATGATAATGAATAAGTGCCGATCCATCTTCATTGCTCAGTTTTCGTGTCCAAGAAAGCCTTCTCCATCCATCTCTATGAACACAATTGGCAACAATTAAACCCTGAGCCTCCTCCTTTCAGGTCTTGCGAAAGTGGAAAGCAAACAGTAATTGAAAACAATCGATTCTTACGCGCGAAGTTCGATGCTCGTTTTGCGAGCCCATGAATCGGTGAATCGTTATGTACCGGTGTTTTATCTCAGTCATATTTGTAGCTACGGGTCATTTAAACATTCTGCAGTACAGATCTGTATCGTTGCAACGACGGCACAGTACACATTCCTGCGGAGGGAGCTGGTAGGAACGTTGGGTGGCTCGGTCAATGGCCAGGGTCAACGGCGGCGTGGTGTATTCCGCAAATATGCCCCACTGTGAGGGCGGGCACAAGCCGGCGTGAATAGGTTAAACGTTGAGTTTTATAAGGGCACCACGGGGTGACCAGCCCCTCCCCACCCAGCCCACCCCTCCCACCCCCCACCCAGCTCCACCCTCCCCACCCAGCCCCTCCCCACCCTCCCCTCCCCACCCAGCCCCTTCCCACCCTCCCCTCTCCACCCAGCCCCACCCCTCCCATTTTTGGATGCACGACAGACGGACGGACACAATAATCCCCTGTCGGCTGGTGTAACCAGGAGGTTCCTACCAGTATTAAACATCTTCATTTACCAGGTGTACAACCTTGTTAATTATCTTTATAACTTACCGGCCGCTGGTAGGAGTTGAACCATGAAGTATTAGTTAACTGGCCAAGGGCGAATATTGTGTGTGCTGGACTGTCCATGCGCAGTGTTCTGTCTGTACGTGGAGTTCACGAGGCAACAATCTGCTTCTGTGTATACTTCTTGTTTACGAAAAGCCCCGTTATTAGTTTGGGTAAGAGTGTATTAGTGTTATTTATTTTGGCCGTAACCAAGGGGACCCGCCGTTCCGTTCCTGGCAGTGCTGCGATGCGATCGCCCGTGGCGCGAGCTCCTCCGAGTCCACGTGGCTGGCGGAGGCAGCGGCGCTGTGCCCAGCTCCCTGGGGGGGCGGGGGGGGGCACACGAGGACTGCCGGGTCCGAACTGAGACCCGCGAGTCGGACGGGAGCGGAGCGAACCTGCAGCATCTGCCGCGATATCAAAATGCTTGTGCCGCCTCTGGCTGTTTCCCCGTTGTTCGTTTGAAGCCAGTCTGTTGCTTTAAACCCATATTATTATCCACGAGATTGATGCGTTATCGACAGGATGCATTGTTTATCCGGCCATGCTGACACATTTGGCTGACTAAGCCTATGCAGTATTATAGCCACCTTGTACGATATAAACACGGCCGTGTGGACACTTTAAATGTACCACCACGGATAGCATTGTGGAAATACCTCTCTGCCTGACAGTGGAGTTCAGAGGCTACAGTCCCTTTGATTTGGTGTAAGGGGCATTTAAAAAATGGCGTGAAAAAAAATCACCTGTGGATGTAATTTTCTATAACGTGCCAGGATTTAAGTAAAACCAGTTCAAAGCTCGGGAATTCGACGTGCCCCGCTCTTTTCTCTTTCAGCAAGCAACGTACGTGGGGCTTTTCTTCTCCTGCTGATCAGATTTCCAGTCTTACGTTGCTCTGGAGACAGAGATTCATTACCAGGGACATTTATGGCCTCTTCTGTAAAGGGAGACTTCTGTGCAGCAGTCACGCATAGATAATCACCACTTTGTACAATTTGGTTTTCCAATTTGAAAATTGAGCACACAGTGGCCTACTCCAGAAAATTATGCCACTTTACATCAAAGAGAACATTTACGTAATTTCCGACAAAATTACCAAATGGCTGCGGTAATCAAAGCATCGAGCCCATGCGGGGCTGCCTCGGCCGGGAGTGCGCTAACAGCTAAGCCGGAACCGTGGTCCAATATCAAGCTGCCGTGCTTTGTTAGCCCCGTAGGAGAATAGACCTCGGAGGTTACGACTCTTGCCCAGAAGGTAAGGGAGGTAAATGTGTCTCGACCTCTCGGCTGAGATGGATTGGTCACGTGTTGAGAATCGACAAGGACGGTGACATTAGAATGGCTTTGGAGATGTCACCGGTGCAGGGCAGAAGGGGCGGTGGGGGGACCCGAGGGTTGGGGAGGAAGGGTCACGTGGCATGAGACATGAGGACGGGGAATGTGACTGGTGAAAAGGCACAAAAAAACATTGGGGAAGCTGACCCCTTGCAAAACTGGGAGTTTGGCTTCGAAGAAGAATATTCTTTAGAAGAAACGCTCCCGTCTACAGCGAAGATCTCAAACGGGCACGGGTGCCCGTGCACACTCACACGTGGATGTGCACGTGTGAGAGTGTGCACAATGTAGGAGGTTTTTGGCTCACAAAGCAACGGCGGGATGGGTCCCACGCTCCGAGCGGCACAAAGTAACGTCGGGACATTCCACGGCTAACGGCACACACGTGCACGCTCTCTGGAGACGGACGCTGGCTGCCAAGCGAGACAGGTGGAGGCACTTTCACGAGATACTCGGAACGAGGACGAACGACAGACCGTGGATTATTCGATTTCTCCCCCCCCCTTCCCCCCAAATTGAGATTTAAAAAATTCCATAAATGCGAATTTAAAGTAACATGTATCAAATTCGTTCCCTAGTTTATAAGTGACGCTTCATAAACATACTCTTTGGTTCTTTCGGTAAAGTCACGTAGGTAGAAAAATAATAGATCACGACGTTTCGATCGCAACACAAGCGATCGTCATCAGGTGGGACAACCACAGCGAGAAACAAACTGCTGAAGTAGGCGAGAGATCTGCCGTGGTACGAGGTTATATAGGCCTCGGCAGTAAGGAGGAGAGAGAAGGGGGGGGACATTCAGTATATTGAGTTGCCGTGTAATGAGGGATGACTGCAATTAACTTGACATGATTTACAGATGGGAGTTAAGATTGCCAACTTCATTGCTGTGCTGTTTTTCTTCCCATAAGACCCAACACACAAATATACTTTGCTATGACTAATCTTATACTTGCTTACATTATGCGTGGTTAATGTTCGAGGCCAAGTTGTATATAATTGATTGAAAAAACTTAACTTACTAAGATTCCTTGTGTTCCTGTAAGGAATCAAAAACAGTTACCCCGTTTGCAGATCTGGGTTAATAGTGCATTGATGCATCACTTAAAATAATGGTGTGTACTCACGATACATTTGAATTGCCACTCTTGGCACTGGAGATCAGACTCAGACGTATTTCTCAGTCACCCGATAGGTCTATTATCAACCCAGTGCGGTATAAATCAACACATTTCAAAACAATGCCGGTACCAGATTTCATTACAAAATAAATTCCTGCCACCCGAACAAAGATTCGAATTCCGGGACTATCCGGGCCAAACCTGGACAGGTGACAACTCTACAATTCTTGCATCAAATTGTGCGTGTGTGAATTTATCGTTTTAAATTTGTACATTTTCTATGTTGATGGGTCCACGTGACCCGTTGCCACGAGACGTCACTCCGTTCACCACAATAGGAAGAGAGAAACAAGAAAACAAACTTGAATAGTCGCTCCTCCTATCCGTGACAATTCCTCACATTACGAGGGAACACATTTCACGAGACCTCATTCCCAGCGATGAGGATCTTACCATTGCTCTACCTTGTTTGAAACGAACTCAATCTCATCCTACCCTCTGCCGCTTGTGCATTTGGCACAGTCCAAGGTTGTGTTTATTTTTGCGCAGGATGCTACGAGTCCATGCTGGGTGTCGGCCGCTCACTTTAAATGCGGAAATGTGTAACACGACAACCCCTTGGTGCTTTTTTCTTCTTCTGCATTTTGAAAAATCCTCAATTTTAAGACCTCCCAAATAAACACTTTCCGAGTGATGCTAAGTCAAAGGTAAAAGCTCTGCGTGCTCCAACGTCGCCTCGCTCACGGCACTGCTGGCGGAAAGTTGTCTGCCCAGGGAGCCCCCCCCAGGGAGCCCCCCCAGGGAGCCCCCTCCCCAGGAGCACTTCCCACTCCCCCCCACCCGTGGGCCTCCCTCAAGGGTCGCGGGGTCAGCCACGGGGCTGGGGGAGGGGTGGGGTGGCCACATCGCGCGGCCCGCCGCGTGGGGAGGGCCGTGAGAGCGCTGGTTCGTGCCTCCAGGAGTTGGGCAGCGCGTTGATGAGTTTGCTCGGTTTTCATTCACACAAAGTCCCGGAGTAGCAAAGCGAAACTTTCCGATCAAGTTCCGTTCACATCGGGCGACCTTTGCGAGAGTTCACGCGCATCCTCCTCGTCATAGACGCACATCGCGGAACGAGGGCAGCCGGTGCGTTGGATCAGCGCGAGGCAGGAGAAGGCCGAGCGGCGAGAAGCGAGTGCGGTAGAAGTGACCTTGCTAGAGAGAGGTTGAAGTGACCTTGCTAGAGAGAGGTTGAAGTGACCTTGCTAGAGAGAGGTTGAAGTGACCTTGCTAGAGAGAGGTTGAAGTGACCTTGCTAGAGAGAGGTTGAAGTGACCTTGCTAGAGAGAGGTAAAAGTGACCTTGCTAGAGAGAGGTTGAAGTGACCTTGCTAGAGAGAGGTTGAAGTGACCTTGCTAGAGAGAGGTTGAAGTGACTTGCTAGAGAGAGGTTGAAGTGACCTTGCTAGAGAGAGGTTGAAGTGACCTTGCTAGAGAGAGGTTGAAGTGACCTTGCTAGAGAGAGGTAGAAGTGACCTTGCTAGAGAGAGGTTGAAGTGACCTTGCTAGAGAGAGGTTGAAGTGACCTTGCTAGAGAGAGGTTGAAGTGACCTTGCTAGAGAGAGGTTGAAGTGACCTTGCTAGAGAGAGGTTGAAGTGACCTTGCTAGAGAGAGGTTGAAGTGACCTTGCTAGAGAGAGGTTGAAGTGACCTTGCTAGAGAGAGGTTGAAGTGACCTTGCTAGAGAGAGGTTGAAGTGGACTTGCTAGAGAGATGTTGAAGTGACCTTGCTAGAGAGAGGTTGAAGTGACCTTGCTAGAGAGAGGTTGAAGTGACCTTGCTAGAGAGAGGTTGAAGTGACCTTGCTAGAGAGAGGTTGAAGTGACCTTGCTAGAGAGAGGTTGAAGTGACCTTGCTAGAGAGATGTTGAAGTGACCTTGCTAGAGAGAGGTTGAAGTGACCTTGCTAGAGAGAGGTTAGAAGTGACCTTGCTAGAGAGAGGTTGAAGTGACCTTGCTAGAGAGAGGTTGAAGTGACCTTGCTAGAGCAGGGGTCGGGAACCTTTTTGACTGGGAGAGCCATAAAAGCCAAATATTTCTAAATATATTTCATTGAGAGCATTATAGTATTTTTTACGTATAATAAATTAAATATGTCTTACTTTTAATGCGACTTCTGGTGCTGCATGGTTTTGCTGATGGCCTTGTAGTCTGGTTCGTACGACGTGGTGAGGTTGAGCTTCATGCAGGCGTGACCCGTGAAATTTATCTTCAAAACTAATTTCTGTTTACTTTAAAATGATACAGTATTATTAAGCAATATCACAAGTATTTAAAAATCAGTTCCAAACAGATTTTTTTTTTATTTTTTCAACTCAAAATTGTCTGGGAGCCATATGTCGTCACTGGAAGAGCCATATATGGCTCGCGAGCCATAGGTTCCCGACCGCTGTGCTAGAGAGAGGTTGAAGGCGGCGTCGATAAGGGGGGGGGGGGGCGAGAGAGGCCAAGGTCGCTTTGACGACCAAGTGGAGAGGAGGCGCGTGCTGGGGAAAGGGATACAATCGATGGGAAGAGGCCAGGAGAGACGGAGCCCTAGGGCCTTGGGGATGGACGCCAAGGCGAATAAACGGAGAAGACGATTCAAAATAAATCAATAAACGGCGAACTCAAAATTAGCTGAAGCATAAAACGTACAAATTAGTTAATGTGAAAGATTATATGACACACGTGGAGAACGAACTCCAGAAATGTGGGCTACAAGCTGCCGCACGGCTTGCCGATGACACCGGCAAGTGGGACGTGGCAAGCGGAATACCAGACCACCTGCGGGGCTGAGTGGAGTTTCGTGTTTATGCAATAGCGGGCTCTTTGTTTTTCGTTCAGTAGATTAAACAATGCAACCACAGAGCAATATCTGTGTTCTGGCGCAGAGAGGAACCCCGGGTGTTCTCTATTCTGTGGTTAAAACACTCGGTTTTCATGTGTGCTTGTATTTATGTCTGCTGTTTCCAAAAACCGTAATTCTACACAGTGATTTGGCGATGTTCCTTTGGCTCTGGTGCACAACCACACGTGACAACAACCACTGAGCACAATCGGCACGTCAACAACGCGGCCCCGAAAGAACAAGAACAAGAACAAGAACAAGAACAAGAACAAGAACAAGAACAAGAACAAGAACAAGAACAAGAACAAGAACAAGAACAAGCCCACGACGGGCGACGTTTCGGGCCATGGCCCTTCCCCAGAGCACGCCGCCAATCTGCGCCGAGTGCACAGAGATGTGAGACGCCCTTGGCTTATGTTTGTGTCTCTGTCCTGTCGACCTCACAGCGGAGCCCTGATTGTTGAAGCTTTGGGAGGGACCGGATAAAGCCAAGAGAGATCTCCGTCGAGCGAGGGGTACGTGGCTGCCCAACTCTTCACGCACCGCGTCTTACCTCCACGTGTGGAGCGCGTGCTTCCTAAGCGTTCGTTGCTTCAGGACCATGGACTCGCTCTCTGCAATTTTTGCCGTTTTCGTTTTCCGTTGCTGCTGGGCTCACTCCCGTGTCCAACAAGCGGGGAAGCTGGCTCAACGGAATCATCCGTGGAACAAATCAAACATGCGCATTTTCTCATAAGCCTTCGAGCCGACGATCAGACACTCGTTATATACGCTGAAAGACAAAGATCCCCTGTATAGCCTCGACACGCTGTTGGGGCAAGTGCTGTTCGCGGCATCCGATGAAGGCCGCCATGGCACACGAGGAGGTGGGTGGCCAGCATCTCGCCCAGGCATCTTTGTCCCCTCACACACTCACACACACACGCTCACACACACACACTCACACACACATACTCACACACTGACACACTCACACACACACTCACACACACACACCCACACACTCACACACACACTCACACACACACTCACGCACACACACACTCACACACTCACACACACTCACACACACACACGTGGGTGCAACAAATACAATATGCTCTACACTTTATCTTGGTTGCCAGCTTGGAATAGGCTGTTCGCGAGCTCATATTTAAGCAAGGACAATACATGAGGAAATGTCAAAGACGGCTGCACACATGCCCAGGATTGTTCGCTCCCCCAGTCCTGGTGTTGACATAAACTCGAATTGGTAATGTCAGGCTGAGGCAACCTCGGGGAGACTCTGGAACAGATCGAGATCATCGTTCGCAGAGAATCCCACGGCCGGGAACACGACCCTTGTCACTGCGAATGCAGCTCAGTGTTATGTTTATTCAAATCGTGAAATAGTTTTCAATTCAAATTCATGTCGTATTGTTCAGTTGAAGATGTCAGTTTTGAATGCAATCGGCGCCCAGTTCTGGTTCCAGTGTTGGAACCTGGCGCTGCGGTGCCATGCGGCTCGCTGCTGGCACGCTCACAGAGGCTTGAACTCAGAAGACCACCCTGGTTATCACTGCGGTGTGTGTCAACCATACAACACAACGCGCCCTCAGTTTCACGGTGAACGTTAAAGCTCCCGCGATATCATTTCTAAAAAGAGTTGCCCATTTTCTTGGTTCTTTCGGTAAAGTCACGTAGAAGGGAAATAATAAAATAATAAAAATAAAACATAATAAAATAATTCTCACGACGTTTCGGCCACAACGCAAGCAGCCGTCCTCAGGTGAAGAACATGTCTGTCGGGACAGACAGCGTTGTGGCCGAAACGTCGTGAGAATTATTTTATTATGTTTTATGTTTATTATTTTATTATTTCCCTTCTACGTGACTTTACCGAAAGAACCAAGATGAATCCCGGCAGTCACGAAAGCTTTAAATCAAAGTTTCCCATTGTTGTACTGCACATTACTTGGTTGCGGTTACACCTCCCAATCATCGCCCCGGCTGTGAACCCGCCTGGGACTGTCTGTGCACCACGCTCTGCCTTCCTTCACGACAATAGCCTTGCACTCTATGAGAATGGCGCAAATGCCAAATGTACTCAATTGTCATCAAATATTAAAATAAAACTTTTTGTGTGAGACTGCATCGGCAGCGGTGCACGTGAGCAAATGATACAAACTCATGTGCGTCATGAACACTGCAATAAACATACTATTTATATTTCATAAAATAAATCGGTGAGGTGACAAGAATGTTATTGAGGAACGTGTTTTAGTTTTGGGAACGAACCCAGATTATAGTTTTGAACCGTTGCTTTGACTTCTGAATTTTCAGTTTCGTTTCACACTCACGGTTCTCTTTTTCCACGTTCGAACAAACTTCCCATTTTCATATTTTCGGCGAACTTCACCGAGTGGCGAGCGCGTGTGGCAACCCGAGAGAGAGAGAGCGGCGCACGCCGCAGCTGAACACGTGCGCGCTCTAACCCTCGGCACGCGCGCGCTCTTCCCCGAAACAAGAAGACCCGCGCAGTGCTGCTGCTGCTACTGCTGCAGCTGCTGCAGCTGCTGCAGCAGCTGCTGCTGATGTTGCTGCAGCTGCTGCTGCTGCTGTTGCTGCTGCTGCAGATGTTTCTGCTGCTGCTGCAGCTGCTGCAGCTGCTGCTGCTGTTGCTGCTGCTGCAGCTGCTGCTGCTGTTGCTGCTGCTGCAGCTGTTTCTGCTGCTGCTGCAGCTGCTGCTGCTGTTGCTGCTGCTGCAGCTGCAGCTGCTGCGTGAACATCGCCGTTGCCCCGTGGCGAGCCTGCCTCGGGCAGGCCGCACCACGTGCCGGGAGGTGCGGGCGAGCCCTCTTTACTCAAAGCTGATGAGTTACACTCCTCGGTCACCGAAGATAATTCGTCCTTAATATCAGGGGGTGCGTTATGCTTGTCTAGGTTACGAATGTCAAAAAAAAAAAACGTAATTACAACCAGGCTTTCTACAAGATGTTCTCTCTACGTTTCACTGCTTTTGTAATGATTCGCGGCGCAGTTGGGTTTGGCTTGGGTTAAATGTTATGGTAGCGTGATCGGATTAGAGGGACATGACAAGGTACCAGCTTCAATGAAACCCAGGCCACCCCCGCCTCGCGCTACGCTCCTACAAATCGAGTAAATAGAGAAACGCGCCCACACACACGTGTCTCATCCCACACACACACGTCTCATCCCACACACGTCTCATCCCACACACACACACACGTCTCATCCCACACACACACACACGTCTCACCCCACACACACACACCCGTCTCATCCCACACACACACACACGTCTCATCCCACACACACACACACACGTCTCATCCCACACACACACACACACGTCTCATCTCACACACACACACACGTCTCATCCCACACACACACACACACGTCTCATCCCACTCACACACACACGTCTCATCCCACACACACACACACACGTCTCACCCCACACACACACACACGTCTCATCCCACACACACACACACGTCTCATCCCACTCTCACACACACGTCTCATCCCACACACACACGTCTCATCCCACTCACACACACACACGTCTCATCTCACTCACACACACACAAGTCTCATCCCACTCACACACACACACGTCTCATCCCACACACACACACACACGTCTCATCTCACTCACACACACACGTCTCATCCCACACACACACACACGTCTCATCCCACTCACACACACACGTCTCATCCCACACACACACACGTCTCATCCCACTCACACACACACGTCTCATCCCACACACACACACACACGTCTCATCTCACTCACACACACACGTCTCATCCCACACACACACACACGTCTCATCCCACACACACACACACGTCTCATCCCACTCACACACACACACGTCTCATCTCACTCACACACACACGTCTCATCCCACACACACACACACGTCTCATCCCACTCACACACACACGTCTCATCCCACTCACACACACACGTCTCATCCCACTCACACGTCTCATCCCACACACACACACACACGTCTCATCCCACACACACGTCTCATCCCACACACACACACACACACGTCTCACCCCGCACACACACACGTCTCATCCCACACACACACACACACATCTCATCCCACTCACACACACACGTCTCATCCCACTCACACACACACCCGTCTCATCTCACACACACACACACGTCTCATCCCACTCACACACACACGTCTCATCCCACACACACACACACGTCTCATCCCACTCACACACACACACGTCTCATCCCACACACACACACACACGTCTCATCCCACACACACACACACGTCTCATCCCACACACACGTTTCACCCCGCACACACACACACACCTCTCATCCCACTCACACTCACACACACGTCTCACCCCGCACACACACACACACACGTCTCATCCCACTCACACACACACCCGTCTCATCTCACACACACACACACACGTCTCATCCCACTCACACACACACGTCTCATCCCACACACACACACACGTCTCATCCCACTCACACACACACACGTCTCATCCCACACACACACACACACGTCTCATCCCACACACACACACACGTCTCATCCCACACACACGTCTCACCCCGCACACACACACACACGTCTCATCCCACTCACACTCACACACACGTCTCACCCCGCACACACACACACACACACACACGTCTCATCCCACTCACACACACACGTCTCATCCCACACACACACACACGTCTCATCCCACACACACACACACACGTCTCATCCCACTCACACACACCCGTCTCATCTCACACACACACACACGTCTCATCCCACACACACACACACACGTCTCACCCCGCACACACACACACACACGTCTCATCCCACTCACACACACATGTCTCATCCCACTCACACACACACCCGTCTCATCTCACACACACACACACGTCTCATCCCACTCACACACACACGTCTCATCCCACACACACACACACGTCTCATCCCACACACACGTCTCACCCCGCACACACACACACACGTCTCATCCCACTCACACTCACACACACGTCTCACCCCGCACACACACACACACACGTCTCATCCCACTCACACACACACGTCTCATCCCACACACACACACACACGTCTCATCCCACACACACACACACACGTCTCACCCCGCACACACACACACACACGTCTCATCCCACACACACACACACGTCTCATCCCACTCACACACACACGTCTCATCCCACACACACACACGTCTCATCCCACACACACACACACGTCTCATCCCACACACACACACACGTCTCATCCCACACACACACACACGTCTCATCCCACACACACACACACACGTCTCATCCCACACACACACACACAAACACGTCTCATCCCACACACACACACGTCTCATCCCACACACACACACGTCTCACCCCGCACACACACACAAGTCTCATCCCACTCACACACACACACGTCTCATCCCACTCACACACACACACGTCTCATCCCACACACACACACGTCTCACCCCGCACACACCATCCACTCTGGCAGTATTTGTGGCTTCCAGCTTCTAAAACTCGGCAGTAAAATTCTCATTAAATGTAATCACTACTGACTTTGGTGAATTTACACAACCAGTTAGCGTGCGCAAAGCGATTTGCGTTTTTAAAGTATTTGGAGGGTGTAGTGGGGGCACAGTGGTTAGCGCAAGTACCGGGTGACATGAGTTCAATTCCAGGCCATGGCTAAAACGCGTCGAGAGTGATATCCATTCCGTTTCTGGGTGCCCGATTTCACCAACGTGCACTGTCAGGCGTCGCGGCGCGTGGTTTAACGACCCCAGAGACGAATCGGGTGTGCGGAAACTCTCATCCAGCAGTGGGTTTGACATTAAAGCATCTGCACACAGCCATATCTGGAGGGATCGTAACGAGAGCCGATTGCCAGAGAGAGAGAGAGACCACAAGTGGGTGGCCAGTATAGAAGAGAGCTTTCAGTTGCTGGAGGGATGCGTTTCCACTCTGTTCACTCATGAGTGCATTTACGATGTCGCAGTGAAAATGATTTTGCGTAACGAGTTAAGGCGGGAGGCTCTATTCAGCCAGCGTCTCTTTTGGAGATCTGGGAAAAAAATACACGGCATGAAAACGTAACAGCAATAAATCGTAAACAAAAACAAAGGACACTAGTTCTGCCCCTTGCAAATTAAAAACAAAATCTAAAACTGGGCAAGAAAACTGGCACCAAAAATCCTTTACAAAATGCGCGTGCAATTTTCCCGTGGCTGCATGTGAATACAAAAGTGGCAACTGTGATGTCAAAGTGAGGTGATTGCATTACAGCACGGCCCGGCTGGGATCATTAAACGGGAGTAGGAAACGGAGCTTTGCTCGAGAAAAGCAAAACACACGGCAGCATCCGTGGCGCTAAACCTGAGCCACAATCACCAATTGCTTTGTGACGCTTCACTGGCGGTGGTGCACGAGAGCAGAAATAACAAACAGAACAACACGACATTGGTCAAGAACACTGCCTTGACAGAACAGTTCCTTAAAAAAGGAAAAATATGCAATACGTGACATTTCAGACAGTGTGCAAGTGAAGTGATCGGATTACAAATGTCTTCACTTGTGAGCGTGTTATCAGTGAAACTTTATCGGTCTCCCATGAATAAGGGTCATTGCCCGAAACTTCATCTATTATATATGTTTTCCCTTAAAGGCCACGCAGTTTTTTGAGGAACTCGTTGAGGGTGCCTCCACCTATGCCCAGGTGATATTTACCTGTTCCTTGTTCCTGGAGAATTGTGGGTAGCAGGAATCTTCTTAGCTGAAACGCGACAAGGTGTTTGAAAGAAAAACAAAAAACTGAATTTGCTTAGTTTTACTTTCCCTAATGTCATCTGTTTACCAAGCAGGACTCCATGCTGCGTCTCTGCGAAGAAATGTGTCACTGCACAGCAAATCTATTATAGAAAATGTTTGCATTCGATTGCTCGGGATACACCAGGGAACGATTTAAACATCCGAACATCTGGTTTAAATAATGAGGCACCTGGGTCACTCCCTCTGTTAGATTGGTTTATATAATTTGTTTTAATAAAGTGGCTGATGGGGGAATGTTTCCGAAATGAATATAAATAGTATCCATCCCTTGGAGTTCCCTGCCAAAAGAGCAAGTTTCCTGGCTCAGCGTTCGCGCCGCGCTCTCTCCGCTCTCCTGCTCTCCTGCTCATTTCGCCAGACGGACTCCCCTTAGTTCGGTGTCTGCCAGCGGCACATCCTTCCTCTTGTGCCCCTCGGCCTTTTCGTGGCCCAGCGGTGGCACTTTCGCCGCTCGTTGCAGAGTTTCACGGCTGTAGCCCCACAGGCCGCCCTGGTTAATACCGCGCGGGGCTCCCTGGTTAATACCGCGAGGGGCGCCCTCGTTATTAAAACGCAAGCGTATTGACCGTAAAGTACTACGCGGCGTCTGCTGCCCGGTAGATGCAAAAGATTGTTTCGCTTGACTTTTCCCAACGTCGTTCGAAAAGGCGAGGCCGTTGTGAGAATCGTTTGACTTTTACTTCACAATACAGATCGGTGCGGGAAGGTGAACGGGGGTGCAGGACCGGTTCGGCTATCGCTTGCCACTGCTGTTAACCGTGGCCAGGAATTGAATTTGGGCGGCAGGGTTCCAGGTACGGAGAGTGAACCACTGCGGCACCGCTCAGCCACAGGAATCTCTACATGTTTAATTCCATATTGTAAACGAGACGCTTTAAAGGTTGTAGAAGTAAAGTGCAATTCTGTAATATACTTTTTTTTATGGCTGTGGAGGCGGTTGCTGCTGTTGCATTATGAACAATTCTATTCAGAGTCAAACTGTTCATGGGCAACATGAGCACCATCATTCTCCAAACTGTCGGGCACCCCGCTAAACATCGGGGTCGTGAGGCCAGGGAACTGAGTGGCAAGCGACGTTCATGGTCTCAAGCGGAGCACAATGTCTCACCCAATGACTCCGGGTCGCGAGTCGGCCGAGGTAGGCACGTGACCAGTAGCCACAGCACTAACGATAGGTGTACTACTGGGTGTGGTATACTGGATGTGGTGTGCTGTATGTGTAAAAATAATGTCTTGCCGCCAACCCAGACATTGCTGGCTTGAAATTAATCCCTGGTCTCCACCATGAAAGTGCTGCACTCTTTGATATGCGTTCGGTCATGTGACTTGGCCATGCAATGTAAATAACACAGAGGGATAATTTGTTAGGCAGCTGATTATAAACACGAGTTGACGAAGCAAATCGGCAACTCTATAAACCATCCATTCATCGTCATTCGTGAACATTTAACCAAGAGTTGATTTGACTAAATGTATCTGATGGTAATTTAGATGGTGTTGTTTTACATTGAATGTGAAAAATAATTTTCCATTTGATAGGTTGTGTTTCTGTTTGCCTCGAGCAGGATGACGCCGCGCACGAGTTTCTCGTTACGCGGCCGTGGGCGTGCAGGGTGCTCGCCACGGGCCGGTTTCGCGGCCGATAAATATTCCCACATCCTCTCGGCAATTTTCTTCTGGGAATTACCAAAGCGCTCCGTCTGCGATAAAGTGGACATGAAACTCCCCGTCAACCCGTTCGCGAAGGCGACCATTACGTGTCAGGGCCAGAGAGCTCCAGTTCCAAATCTTCGAATTGTTCACGACGAAATAGCAAACCGTGGCCAGCCCTGTGCGAGCGTGCCCCTTTGAAGAGTCGCCCCTGCAAGAAGGATGATAATGGTTTCCAGCAGGTTATCACCTTGTTAAGTAAATGACGTCGAATTGAATGAAACCGAGACGAGAAAAGCTTTGAAACGAGTCAGCAGTTTGTAATCTCTGGAGGCGGGGGGGTGTTGGGGGTGTCAGCCTCGCCTGCCGCTGAAGTGCAGCTACTGTGCAGCGCGCTGCTCGAAGTCGTCTTGCTCAAATCGCGAGAAGCGACTGCACGGCTGCATCGCGGCACCCACGTGGCTCTCTCGCTCCGGCGAATGTGAGCAGCATTCATTGCCCGAGTCAAGTTATGGCAAAGCTGATGAAATTGAGCAGGATGCCGGCCTGCATGCATTTAGAGCCCGGAGCCAAACATGTGGAAAGAGGTGAACTTTAAAGACATCACTGCGTGCCCTAAAACATGTTTGTTTTATTATTTACATATCAGTTTCGTGTAATAAATTCCAAGCAAAATAAGCGATTTAAGGCGGGGGTCTCTAACTGCGTTTTTTTTATTTACAGAAACTCTTTAGCTCCTTGCAGTATTCAGTTACTTATTTGTATGCTCAGTGTGCAGATGTTTCGCTTCTCGGAGATCGTGTGAGCGATATTTCGACATCAGCTCGTGGGAGCTGCCTGCTTCGGCTGTGGAGGGGGGGGGGGGGTCCTGATGATGGGGGTCGTCTTCCGTCCAGGCCCAGGGCTCGTCGTGGCCAGCGATGCACGCGGCTTGAAGCTGCTCGCAAAGTTATAGTTGGGAGCAGCCATTCGAGTGAGAACCTCCAAGGGAGATGGCAGAAGGGACAGGGACACGGGGGTAGAGGTGCGGTGAGATGAGAGGAGTTGAGGATGATGCAGAGGAGTCGTGACATGATGGGGATGTAGATGGGAAGCAAAGATAGAGACAGGAGAGCTAAAAGAGACACGGGCAATATAGAGATGAGATCAATTAATGGGCTTGTGAGGTTTTATTTACTTATTAGGATTTGAAATAAAGCTGTTGTTTGGTGCATCCATACTGTATACACCAACCCATAGTCAATTATGTATTCCTTTGACGAAGGGTCAACCAGATATGAGTTGACTCCTATTACACACCCCATATATGGTGGAATACGTCATATCAGTGGTGGCATCGTGCACGCTACGGGGAGATCCTCTTATCCGCATGTATGCGTGGAAATCACTTCTGTTATCCGCGTAGCTATCCGTAAATAAACGCGGATGCACGGATGATTTGATTTATACAGATCCAATTGGGGACATCTATTGGGGTATTAAGCGGAGTGATTAAGTGTGCACGGGCCAGACGCTTCGTTGCATCACGTGACAGTGGAGGATGACGATGGCTTGGGAAGGCCTTCATTCAGCAGTGGACAGATCATGGCCGATGATCACATTGTTGTGAATTATTTTGTACCAATATACTCATTTTGTCAATAAGTACAACGCTGTAAGTGGGTGGGTGTGTGGAATCACGGTAACGTAGCTTTTGGGGAACGACTTCGCACAGCTCTCAACAACTATCAAGGGAGAGAGAGAGACAAGTCTAAGTATAAACACGCAGACCGTGCGCATCTTCTCGAGTCTGCGAGCTCGCCGTGGAGGTTTAGAAGCTCGGTGTTCGGTGGAGCTCTACACGTCCAAATCGATGCAGATCCAGACGGGCGGACGGGCAGGCGGAATGGTGCGCGCGTATCGGAGGAGCGCTTTTCCAGGGTATCGAATGCTCTCAAAAATATTTCAACTCTCATCCGCCAAGGACGTTCTGGTTATCCCTTCATTAATTATTAACGCTAAGTGCACGAGTGGCCTCAGCTTGAGCAGCATCGGAGGTTTAGAACAAAGAGTCTGTGCAAATGCCCATGGGTAATCGTGTCCGTACGAAGCAACGCGCTAATACAATTTGTCGTACTGTACTGTGGGAGTGCAGTGTGAACATGTTGCAATCGTCGTTAGCTGCTGATGTCAATCACATCATCTTATTCAGCAGGTGAGCAGCGTTGGTAATTGGTAACTGATTTTGGGAATAGACTTCTAGTAACGTCATACAAAGTTACACATTTTTTGCCGATAAAATAAGGCAATTGATGTAAAATATTTTAAATTTCATGCCCATGTGTTTATATGTATTTGTGCGAAACGTAATTGTGGTAGCCTGCAATAGGCAGGTGACGAGCAGCTGCAGAGGTCTACTGGATGTGGTTGGCCGGGATTTGAAAATATTTTCTGGGTCACCGACCCAGAGCGATCTGACGAAAGTGAACCCCGAGTACGCGTGTCTGTGCGTGAAAATGTGTGCTGGAATTTGTATTCGGAATAGCGTGTTGTCTTCGCACTCGTGTGCCCGAGAAGACGTTGTGTGCATGGTGGATGATGCACGTGGTCACGTGGCCACACTATGATGTCAGAATCTTTATTTATCCACCCACCGATTCAACAAATGACGGCAATAAAGGGTCAAGGTTATCAGGTAGATTGTGTATCATTGCTTTCTAATTAAACAAACGTGCCACACGTTACCCGGTATGGAGTGTTCTTCCTAAAGGCAGTTTCCATCTGTAAAGGATTTTGCGGAGGGGTCAGATATTCCCAATGATGGCATCTCCCAAAATGCACCAGTGTGTGTGTGTGCTTGACTCGAGCCCATGACAAGCCAAGACTTCTCACGCACACGCTATTTACAGCACGTGGTTTGGACATACGTGAAGATCAACTGTCTTTACATTGCCTCAAGCGCAAGTCCCCTGCACTGCTGAGACTTTGAAAAATATCCCCCTGCGCATGAAAACTATACATGGAAATAAACAAGGGAGATGGATATCTTCTGCTTTTTAGAATTTGTGTTGGACATATCTTCTGGTGCTCTCCAGTAGCCAAAGTGAACCAGTTAACGCTCCTAAGTCAGTTCCCTTGCTTCTCACGAACTTCAGTTGCAATGTCTCCATTCTACGGTGCCAGTGTTACACAACCTCATCCCTCATTGTGATCGATACAAATAACAACATGAATACGCACACAACAATACGCCCCCTTCGTATATCTGCCCCTCCACATAACACACAAACGTGTTATTTTACACAAACATCGCTCTGGGAGTGCACAATTTCAGCAGCACTGTTTCAGTGCCTCATGGGCAGTCAGGCTCACTCCCACCGATGTTGATGAATTGCCAGGTTTATAGGTAAGGACTCTGATCATTATTGGTCTGAGTTTAACACAAACCTATGTAATACGCACACAAAATAATAATGCGCATCATGGATTTCTGTTGCATTGTCACCCGATCGCCAGATCTTTGATTTATCAGTCGCTAAATATAATAAAGAATAGGTTCACGTGACCGCCTCATTACTTCCAGCCTTTCTAAGAAGTTGTACCAGCTTCACAAAGCGTGTTCCTTGAGACAGCCGATCCTCGGTAACTGTGCCAGCCCATCTTATGGTGCCATAAACACTGAATCGATACAATCTCCTTGCTAAAGCAATCGTTGTTCCTTCAACTCCATTGGAAGCCCTGAGCCAGTGGTATGTCTCACCGCTGCTAAGTCTGCCAAACTCTTAATTGAGTTGCGTTATTGTCTTATGTAAGGGTGGCGCTGTGGTATCACATATGCCTCGCAGTAAGTAGCACCTGGGTTTGACTCACGAGGCGGGCGCCTCCCTGCGTGGTGTTGGTACGTTCTGCCTCTACCACTGAATGGGGTTCCTCCCATAGCTAGGGCGACTCAGTGGGGATTACAGCAGCACGACATCGCCCCCTACAGACAACCCTTGGCAGGACCCTCCTGAACAAGAGTCTCGTGACTTTCTTGGGTAAAACAACAATCATCGTTCTCATAATGTAATTAGTAGGCATATAGAGTTATTACTATTATTATTCCCTACGTGTTTCTCCACGTGGTCTTTTTGTTTCGAGGGTTGCCCCTGTACAGCCCCTTGAGATGTCCTACGCAGCAATTAAGACGCTGCGCTCTTCAACATTGCTACAATGATCAGCTCCACGTTTGTTCGCATTTCAATCACAGGTGACTTCGCTCAGAGGCGTGTACACATCTTGTTGACCACGGAGAGACGACGAGCCGAGTTGAACCCCCAGCCGTTCCCTCTCCCTACGACACAAACGGGATCCTCTCGGCCCCATCGACAAACAGCCCTGACATTCTAGACACGGCGCTGTGTGTAGAGTGCACGCAAACATGGCTTTGCTAATCTTCTTGGTTCTTTCGGTAAAGTCACGTAGAAGGGAAGTAATAAAATAATAAAAATAAAACATAATAAAACAATTCTCACGACGTTTCGGCCACAACGCAAGCAGCCGTCCTCAGGTGAAAACCAGGTCCGTCGAGGCGACAGAGTCTGAATGAGACTCTGTCGCCTCGACGGACCTGGTTTTCACCTGAGGACGGCTGCTTGCGTTGTGGCCGAAACGTCGTGAGAATAATTGTATTATGTTTTATTTTTATTATTTTATTACTTCCCTTCTACGTGACTTTACCGAAAGAACCAAGAAGATGAATCCCTGCAGTCACGAAAGCTTTAAATCGAAATTGACCCCAGTCTGTTCTATTTCGCATTTATAGAGCGCCCTGCCCACTAGATAAGAACTATCGTCAACAACACGGCGTGGCCCCGAGGGTAGCAGCCCTTCTCTCGAGCACAGACGAAAGGGCCGCACTGCCCCGCACGTGGCCTATTTTGTATATTTCCACTTCGAGGGCCGCGGGTGTTGTTACTGGCGAACGTCTTGAGATGTTGTTTCCATCAGTCATGTGACCGTGGCTCAAGCGCACCCACGTGTCGCCTCCCTATTCAAGAACGGAACCCTTAAAAACAAACAGCAGCAAACTCACATTTCATAAACGTCAACGTTTGAATGCCAATGCCCAGAATTTCCTGCCGTTGTTGTAGTTTCCCAGACTGCCTGATTGCAAACGGGCGCCAGTAAACAAGGTGTTGCACGTGCTGATCGCGGTACGCCGATGGGGCTGAACCGTCTCATTGTGCTCGGTTCATTTCCAGCGGGGTCACAGGGCGTGGTCATCCGGAGGAGGGATCTGCAACTGAACTGCTTTTGTTTCTTGTTCACAGTTACTGCGATGTACTCAGGCTCAGAGTTCGATTTAGTGTTCAAGTATTTTATATATATACGCGCTGCTTTGAGCCAGGACCGTGTCCAACACAAGTTTATTTATTAGGTATAGCCCTGTGAGCCATTCGGCTCTTGAATCGGGTGCAACCGCAACAAACAAAAAACTAAAACATGAACAAAAAAACATCTTAAAGTGAATATGTGACTGAGTACAAACAGAAAATCCAAGAAAAGACAGCAAAATATTGCAGAAAAAACACCGTACACCAACGCTGTGTGCAAAAAGCCCAGTGGGATGCAAGTCAAACAACCAACAACAACCACAAGACAACTTAGATTAAGGAGGAGCCCTTCCCTAGAAACACCTTGGCAGTTCACGAGCGTCGATTCCGGAAAACCCGACTCTGAATATCTAAAATGGTCCACAGTTTGCTTGTGTTGAACCAAAGTTGCCGAAATCGTGCACTCGCAACACTTCCGCGTGGCCGGTGGGATGTATCACAAAAACACTCCGTTATATATTGTTCATGTGGAGGCGCAGCGGTGTGAGGGAGGCCTATTGCCCATCTCTTTATCTTGTGTAGTATTTTATAAATAAAAACGTAACAATTGCCCGCGTGAGCGTTACGTCTCACAAGCGCGTCAACCCTGTTGGGGATTCCGCTCGTGCTAGCATACCGCGGCAGCGTAAGGGCGAGACACCCTGAGTCGTAGTGAGTGGGCGACTTCTTGCGGGCATTATGCACAGAGATGAAGCACCAGTTGGTGCTCGCCACGAGGGCTGTGTCACGCAGCTCAGTGTCGTGCGGTCTACGTGAGCCACCGCGATCGGTTTCGCTCCGGCGTTGGCGCGTGGACCGCAGCAAAGGAACGCGAGCGGAGTGCCAACGTGGGCACGTTTGGCCCCGAGCGGTGGTCTTGATTTTGGTGTGTTCGCTGTCTTATAACAAAATAAAATAAAACAGATAATACATAAAGACGTGACCCTGCCCCTGAGCTGAGAGCCACGGGAGCGCGCTGCGTGAACTCTGTGCGGTGGGGCTCGCAGTGCCGTCTCTCTCGAGTCCAACTTTTTTTTTAATACCTCTCCACCTCCAAACTTCCCACATTTGATGATTTACACTGAATTCGAGTTACAGCGATTTTATATATATGTGTGTGTATATATGTGTGTATATATGTGTGTGCGCGTATATATGTGTGTATATATATAATGTAACACACTATTATAATCAGCGCTGTGTCGTATGCTATTTAATCTATTATTTTATCTTTCTATGTGACTTTACCGAAAGAACCAAAGAGTAATTCCTGCAGTCACGAAAGCTTCAAATCAAGTTTAAACCACCTCTACGGGAGGTTTTTGAGTGTGTTTTCTCTCGCTCGCTCTCTCGGTGTGTCTCTGTGTTGTCTCTCTCTCTCTCTGCTTGTGTGTCGGTCTTTGTGTCTCCGTGTCTGTGTCTTGTCTCTCTCTCAAATTCCACACTTAACTTATAATTTAGCAATCTTTGGAAGAACGTAATCAACCAGGCTTTGCGTTAATTGTGTGTTGACCGACTCTCTGTGTTGCATTGCATTTCCAAATTTTACTAAGTTTGTTTGATTAAGTGTGTTTTCTCTCTCTCTCTCTGTCTCCCCTCGTGTTGTCGCTCTAGTATTTCCTGCAGTCACGGAAGCTCCAAATCTCTCATTGACATGTTAATTTCTCTACCCCCCCTCTCTCTCTACCCCCTCTCTATTTAAGTCCTCGACACAGAGGCGTTTCTTTCCCTGTGTGCCTATGTGTGTGTCTCTCTCTCTCTGTGTCTCTGTTATCTCTCTCTGCTTGTGTGTCTGTCTATGTGTCTCCGTGTCTGTGTTTTGTCTCTCTCTCAAATTTAGCAATCTTTGGAAGAACGTAATCAACCAGGTGGGTGTTGACTGTTATGTTAGTCGACTCTCTGTGTTGTATTGCATTATAGTTCTAAGTTTACTAGGTTTCTATTTCATTTGTACCTGATGATGATTGCTGGTGTTGCAATCAAAACGTTGTATGCTATTATTTAATTGATAATTTTCTCTTTCTGCGTGACTTCACCGAAAGAACCAAAGAGTTATCTATGGTAGTTTATAGATAAATCGTCACGATACATGTGCTTTGGGGACACAGTGGTCTTCAGTGTTGCCAGCATCGTTCAATGCAGCACTGCGCATTGATTGCGATGTCAATCACTGTAACGTCAAGGAACAAAGTACACCGTCTCATTCTCCCACGTGTGGTTTGGGGTATTAAGGCACGATGACCGACGTCTCGGTCCACGTGAAGTTTCCAGCACGTGGAGCGAAACGTCCGACATCGTGCCAAGCAACTTGCGGTTAAACCCGAAAGCACAATGGGGAAATCATTCACAGCAGCAGCAGTAGCGCTGCTGGTGGTGGTGCTGGTGGTGTTGCTGCTGCTGTTGTTGTTGCTGCTGCTGTTGCTGCTGTTGCTGCCCAATGGTGTTGCCACGGAAGTGCTTCAAGACATTCTGCGGTGCTGCTCTTGCCAGCAATGTTTGCCATTGGCTTGTTTTGTATCATGCCAGGGTATCGTCTGTGTTGAGCACTCCTGCGAATAGTATCATGAGTCCAGGTACAAGCAGCAAAGGCATTGGTGTTGCTGTTCTCACACTATATTATATTGGCATGCGTCTGCAATTCAGCCCTTTGAAAGCACAGATTTAATCTGAATGTATTCCCATTCTGATAGACTATGTGGTGGCCATTAGATTGTAGTACAGCAAGTAGGTCACTCACGTGCCTCTGCACATGTTGAGGGGTTTCTTGAATGTGTGGGGTTTCTCCCGGATATTGCGAATACCTGTGAGGTTCAAATGGCTGATGAAGGGATTGGTCCAACATCTCAGCGGTTCCCCTGAAACATCTTCTTCTTCTTATCACCGAGTGCAGCTCTCCTGGCTCAGCAAGGACTGCTAGCGATAGGAGTTTCAAGATTATAAGAGACCCACAGGACATAGTCTCGTTTAGCAAGAGTGACCTGGGGCATGAGTCTGCCGGTCGGGTTGGCGATGATTGCTGCTGTGCACAGTGCAATCCCAGTTGAGTAATCTGCGTCGTAACGTTCGAATGTTTGCACATTTGGACCCTGACGCCGGCACGCAAATGCCTGCTCTTGCGAACGATGTCAGGGGACCTTTAACGTCCACTGCGAAGCTGACGGCGCGTAGTATTATAGTACCGCGGTCATTACAGCGACAGCAATAACCAGGGCGGCCGCTGGCCTCTAAACCTCTAACCTCTGCATTAACGCGCCACAGCCGGGCTGCGTCACCGCCCACATTGCAGTGGCTCACACAACACAGGGGAGGGACTCGCGTGGAAAAGGTCGCCGGTTTGACCTCCCGGCGCGTCGGCTGACACAGCGGTGCAAGTTTCACAAATCCACCGGGCAGGATACACGGGCACAGCACAGCGAGTCGATGGGCAGGTCGCGTGCGGTGGGGTAAAGTGTGGGTACTCTCGCCACTTCCAAGACATTTCGCCAGCGTGGAAGAGTAGGCCAAAAACACCCTTTTATAGACTCTCTCTCGCGCTGCCGCACGGAGGCCCTCCCGCCAGCGGCGGTGCGAGCGAGCGACTGGAGGCCTGCACCTTCAGCTCGTTGCTTGTTTGGTCGTTCTGCGTAATCATCGCCAGCGGGCATCGCCAGCCCCGGTAAAGGTGAACGCCGGACGCGAGACAGGTTGTGCCCAGCACGTCACAGGTGTGGCCCAGCACGAGCACGTCCCACTTCCTGCAAGTCTTCGCGCGCATACAAGATTTAAAGTCAAGTGCCCGTAGGCCCGCCGCCGCCGCCGCGGGGTTTGCACTCTCGCGGGTGAAGACCTTGTAAATGATTGATGGGACTAAGCAGCGCAGCCTTCTGGCGCACGGCATCTGGAGAGCTCGCTGATAGACGGAAAACTAATACTATCAGCATCCTGCCCGGCAACAGACGGCTCTAAGTGGCTCTCTGACTGTAACCAGACCGCCGCGCGCTCTGGACGTGCATTATTTAATTACCTTATGCAAGGTTTGCTGATTTGAAACCCGACTGGCCCATCCGGGTAGAGGCAACTTCCTCTCCCGTCAAACTCCGGGGGTCTCCAACTTGCCGAGTGATTTTCCAAAGTGCCAATTTCCCCGTGGGTTCTTTTGTGCCGAGTTTCAGTCACGTGACTCCACCGTTGATTATTTTCACGCAATTAAATAGGCAAGTGCTTTATTTTTTAAATAGAAAAATTACGTTTGTATTCCTGGTGCCACGCCACTAGTGAATGATGGGGATGCTCTATCCGCTGTTGGCTTCAGCACCTCCTCACAACCCCACCGCCCCTACTGCAACAAGGAGACGAATCACTATTCCGACGGCTCTTATCTGCAAGAGAAGAGTCTTGGATGAATGTGCAGCATCCAAACGCCACTGCACCTCAAGTCCACGTCACTTACAGATCTCCCAGACCGATGGGTTTTTTTCAATGCTCCTCAGCGCCCCGTGGCACGCCCGCCGCATTTTTAACGAGTTGGCAACCCGAGGTCTGTCTTGAAAGTTATTGATGGGTTTTTTTTTCTTTGGTTGCTGTTGCTGCTGTGTTCACGCACCACGGATCTTTTTTGTAAAATAGTGGGGCAATTGGCTACCTTTGAACATCCATGTAACAAATACATTCAACACTCTAAATGAAGTGTGTTTCTTTTTCTCCATTTGCTCTTCAACACAGCCGAGGCACGCCACCTTTTCCACCAATCCGAGACATACTTCTCAGTCAGCCTGGATCTCTCAAAACTCTGTAAAGCATACACTGCAATACAGTTCAAGACTGCGCCGGTACGAGAGCACGGCACAAATCAGTTTCTGCCACAGATCGTGTCAATTCCCAAACTTCTTCTTGGTTCTTTCGGTAAAGTCACGTAGAAGGGAAGTAATAAAATAATAAAAATAAAACATAATAAAATAATTCTCACGACGTTTCGGCCACAACGCAAGCAGCCGTCCTCAGGTGAGGAGCAAGCAGCCGTCCTCAGGTGAGGACGGCTGCTTGCGTTGTGGCCGAAACGTCGTGAAAATTATTTTATTATGTTTTATTTTTATTATTTTATTACTTCCCTTCTACGTGACGATGAATCCCTGCAGTCACGAAAGCTTTAAATCGAAATTCCCAAACAGACTGCGTCAAACCCGGACAGGCGGCGACCTTAGTACAGCTCCGTTGACGCTCAAGAATTAGTTTAACGAAAAAAAACACGACATTTCAGACATCACTAGAGTGCCGGTGATATCGTTGTAGGATTCGTAATCAATAAATGGGGCTGAAGGCCCATGGTGGATATCCCAGCCTCTGACATTCGAAGTGTTTATTTTCAGTGCTGTACCTCTCTTTAAGATTCGGAATGTATACGCAAGGCTGACACATGTTTAAATTTGGTTTCATGTAGATTTAAACATGAAGCATATCTTCCGCGAAGAGAATGGCTTAAGATCCTCTTCATATATCCTTACTAAGACCGTTTGGCCCCATTTCATGCCGGACTACAGGCCTCTCACACGAAGTCACTTCACACTTTGTACTTTTCAGCTTAATGTGAGATTTACGCATTTGCGTTGCACACGGAGCTCTTGTCACATCCACACCTCTTATTGTCATAAGAGGTTCAGGTGGAGGTAGTTGGGGAAAGGGGGGGGGGTTGGATCGTCATCATCTGGGCCTCTTCCCAAGCGTCTCTAAGGCCCTGCCAACAATCATCTCATCTGGAGCTGCATTCCAGGCAGCGCTTGGCTTTGCGAAACAGCGGCGATGTTTCCTTCCCCGGCGCTAACACAACCAACATGTTTGTGCGCACAGCACGCCTGCTGCGAAGCCTCCTCCTCCTCCGCCGTCGCCCGTTCGTTCTCGAGCCCTCGCTGCGGCGAAGTGGGAACACGAATGGCAGCCAAAGTGTCAAGTTGCCGCCCTTTGAAGAAGAACTCACGCGATATCCGTGAGTCTTGACGAGTTAAGCAAACACTCTGCCGGGGGTTGAGGCTTGAGTCACCGATATATAAATGCGTCGCAGATCTCGACTGCAGCACCCATACTTACAGCTCGCAACTTTCGCTCCATTCACGTTCATAGTGTGGGTTTTATACCTTTCGTCGCGATAGAGATCATCAAATATGAACCTTATTCTCAGCCGACCACCTCGAGTTACCGCTGCGTGCATTGCTAATCAGAATGATAGTGGAATAGATTTGATATCCGCAGCATTCTGATCGCGCAGGGCTATCACAAAGGTGTCGATTCACAGACGGATACAATCTGCCGGTAGGGAGTGATGTTTCCATGGTGATGTCACAAATAAAATGCATTTCCATTCCCGATAGTGGCTTCAACGTTGTTCTCTGTCTCTTTGAGCTGCCATTGATCTTCAAACGGGGCTTCTGGTTGGTACAGCTTGACACGAGAAGACAACATCCACGGTGTTGCTGACACTACCGCAAGGCGTAGTCATTTAAATGCGAGTGGTCATGCGGAGGGAGTTATTTTCCTCGTAACTTAACAGTGTTATGCTGATATATAATCATGCTGCAGAATTACTCATATCTGTGGAAACCACTCCTCCATAACGAAATAATTCTTCAAGCGTCGAAATTTGTGTTAAGTAGCAGAGAAACTGTCCCAGTTTCCGCAGCTATTTGCTGATCTGTCCAGGAGGAGTTTGCCAATCTCATTCTGGCATCAGCCTCAGTACGAATCAACACATTAATCAAGCCCATGTTTTTCTAAGTGTGTGATATGTGACATATCCTAAAGAACAGAATCTTTTTCCAGTTTATCATTTTGTTTTATAACACAATAGAATGTTTACCTGCACAAGACGAGGTTCGGGCTCTCCTACCTCGCGGATGGCCATTCCCAGACGTTTTGTCTGGGAATTCGTGGCCCGTGGCCAACTTGCACAAAAACGAGCGTGCAGATTCCCACGTGGCCAATCACCGGGGGTCGGTGCGGCCACCAGCACGGCCGATGGAGCGGCCTTGGCCAGGGCGATGGGTGGCCATGCCGATGGGCAGCTCGCACAACCCCAGCAGACCCCCCCCCCCCCCCCCCCGCTTGGCCACGCCGTTACATTTCTAGAAGCTCCGAGGCGGCAGGGGCTTCGCCCAGTGGAGAGCGATGGCCAAGTGCGGGAAGGCGGCTCGCTCAGACACGGCCACCCTCACGGCCACCCCATCCAGACCCTGCTTACCCTGGTCCCTGCTCCCACCCCCCCGTGCCCCCCAAAAGGTCCCGCTGCTGCTGCTGCTGCCGCCACCCGCGTCTGCTGTGGAGGAGGGCCTGCCTGTGGATATTTTACACGCCGTGTCTACACGCACCCGAGTAGGTGACAGCGATAAATTGTCGAACTCATGAGACCTTCTGTGCATTGCCGACCGGTATCACGTCACGGTATCGCCATCGTCTGCTTCATCGAGCGCAAGTCGCACGCTCGGTGTGGTTCGGTCCCAGGGAATGCGAGCAGCTTGGGAGGCCGCTGACGAAGCGAAGCTGGCAGGAAATTCTCAGAGTCGTCAGCTGCCAGAGTTTGTTTGGCCAGAACCGTCGGCCTTCAATTCACATCCCGGCAGCTCGCAGCGCGTGATGTGCAACACGGCCGCTCGCAGTCCGATCGCGGTCCAACTAAAACACGCTTCGCTTACACAATCATTCTTATCAGAGCAATGCAAAATATAAACAATACTTTTTCTCCGTACTCAGAAAATGTGATTACGTTAGCATCGTCCATAGTGTTTGTCTCAGCTCCAAAACGGAATTGTAATCAAGCAGAGGCCGACAGCGGCGGCGGCGGGGGGTCGCAATTCCTGGAGTTGGGAGACGCTGATCCGTGCCACCTGTGCTGTAGCTGGAGCGTTGACACCGACTTAGCCGCACTCACAGCCGCCCGGCTCATCAGAGTCGCTCGCCAAAACCGCACAGATCTGCTGGTGACGTCACCGAAGTAACTCAAACTCCTTTTGATCCGCAAGAAAAAAAAAAGGTGGCATGAAGAACGATTTCCTGGAACCAAATTTCAAGCTCACAACCCGGAGCGCTTGAGAAAGTGCCCAGCGCGTCGACGCGTCACCGAACCCGCAGCCCGAGCAGTGGCAGCTGCACAGGTCGCCGTCGGCCGGCTTCGCTGGCGGCACGGGGAGTTTGGGGGGGTTTGGGGGGGGGGCTGCATGGGGGGTGGGAATGCTTTAGGAACAGCTTGTACCTGCGCACAACCATTTGCAAAATTGCATTAGTGCCTTCCTAATATTCATCCAATTCACTTAGCGTTCAAGCGGAGTACATTTCACGTTAAAATTCGTCATTACATTACTTCAGGTTTTGTTACTGTGATGCAAAATGCCGTTGTGGCCCAGTATGCAGACGTGGCTTTGGCCGTGCGTGAGGGAGAGAGAGAGAGGGGGAGGACGAAAGGATCGCAACGAGTAAGCGATGGACGCCTGCACGCTGGACACAAACTCTCCGCTGATTGTGGACGCAGGAGAGGAAGAGTGCCGATCGGTGCGCGATTATTGACATGCGACTTCAAGCCGAGGCCCTTTTGCAGCGCCAGGATGAATGAATGAATGAACAATGATTCCTTCTCTTGGCAATCGCAGAGCGAGCATTCTCAGAGGACCAGCCAACCAACAATGCAACCCATACACACGGCCGGAGCTGCCAATGCTTCAGAGCACACACACACACACAAGGGGGCCCCATATTTAAAATACTTTTTTTTCCCACGGCCCATGACTAGAATGTCAAATTCCCAGTTTTGCGACCCCTCTAAAAAATACACAATATATGATTATATTGAAACAATATAAAACACCGGAAGTACAAAACATCAGTTACGATGTATTCGTTGTTGGATGAGCCTCCGCAAGCTATCACCTCCTCTCATGGCCTCGATATACGACCATGCATCGAGCTTCTGCACACCATCCACACGGCGGAATGCTCAGGAACCGTTGCCACCTTTGGCTGCCTCTAATCGCATCTCCGATTAGCACGGTTGGCTACGTACGGTGCGAAAGAAGTTCAACGCAGGTACACAGCCTCGCCCACCACCCATCATCTCCCCCAGTCCGAGCCCACTCACCTTGACGGCCAATCAGCAGCCCCTAACTCGCACGTGTTCCCCGACCCACGTGGTCCTCTTTACGCGCTCTCGGCGTAATTCAAAACATCTGCACGTGTATAAAATACAACGTAAACGACCGAGTCGGGGGGTTATTACAAGCACAGGTCAAAAATACATCACCATTATCATTAGCGCCGCCACCTTGATGACCGAATCATGCCCGGGCGAGTAAACCTCGGAACATCTGTGCGTTTGTGGGCCGTGTCCAAAACCCGTGCGTGGCAGAATTCGATATCTGTAGATTGATGCGATGGGCTTGGTGATCCCAACGCACTGCCCATGTGGGTGCACTGCGATGGGAATTATACGCAGTCAGTATATTTCATGGGACCTCCTTTGCCAGTACCAAAATATGAGAATCGGTTTTCCCCTTTTTTCTGGCAACACGCCTTTTGGCGTCCCCTGGTCATACACTGTTTGAGACGAGGCTCGAGAAAGCTGTCTCTAGTGTGGACCAATCAGCTTCAAAGACAATGCATATATTATCAGAATGTTTTTGTTTGCATTCTGACCACAAGTATTGTGGTTAATGCAGACATGATTCCTTGAAAAGGTTTCAGTTTGGTGTTTTAACATCTTAACACAACTGTTTTGTTGCCAGAAAAAAGGGGAAAACCTATTCTCAGTAAGTATATTGTACGTGCAAAGTGTGTGGAGTGGGGGGGGCGTGAGGAACGTCCTCGTTGTAAGGATGCTGCGATGTTATTTGAAAGAGAAGTGGGCACGCGTGCCGGTGTCGCGGTCCAAATTCGAAAATGACCCGCAAATGATGCAACTTGGACAAAGCCGCCAAGCGAACGTGACACGCTCTCCCGCGGAACGAGCGCGGACTCCGCTCGTCTGTTTCATGGAGCACTTTACCAGAGCCCTTCCACACTGGAAGCAAGGCGCAAATAGACACCCACACACACACACTCCACATTGGAGTTGCATTCGTCGTTTCCTGCTTTTGTTCAATCAAGTATGAGTGTAAATTGTGCTTCAAGATGCAAATACGGTTGTTTTAAAGATTGTGTATGAAGGACAATTGAATGATGATGGTTGGGTAGCTGTAATCTTTTCCACGTGTCCTAGGTGGTGCCTTAAGTGGTGTCGATGATGAGGATCCAATGGACCATTACTGTGACCAAAGACGCGGAGCTTTGATCTACCAAATTCAGCGCAGATTCCACAGTCTTGCAATGGATATTTTGCACTTTTATCAACGTCTGGGCTGAGACCATCAAACTCGCTCCACATCGGGCTCTGGTTACACCTTGGATTGTAGCCCAGGGATTAAACCCAGATCTACGCTGTGCAAAATCGGTGGCCTCACATGGGCATCAGCATCCACCGGTCTAAGATCACCAGACCACTTCACGAAATAACTCAGTGTGGGAATCCTTCCTTAAATGGTTTTGGCAAAAATGTGGAACAATTGGCCAAGATTTCAGGTTTGTTTTATTTGAAGTGTTATTTATTCCATTAATCGTTTGAAAAATCGACAGGATGAGCCTACATTTACACTGGTATGTCCTTAATATTTCCAACGCAAACATCTAATATGATATTAATAATTTAAACTTGCAGCGCACGCATAATTAACTCGCTCTGAAGAGAGAATACAAGTCTGAGGTGCGAATAACGACGGTATTGGAATGAAGCTCCATCTCCCAACAGAGCACATAGACAGTGACCATAGTTACTCTGTGGAGAGAGGCAGACTGACCTTCACCTGTTATAGGGAAGACTGTACTTTATAACGTAGAACTCTGTCAATAACAAGGGTTCACGATAATTGGTTTTTTACCCTTCTATCTGGCAACAAAACTGACACCTTTTTTGTTGCCAGATAGAAGGGTAAAAAACCAATTATCATATTTTTTACTGGCAAATGAGGTTCCAATGGTGTAAACAAGGGTTCACGTTAAGATCCAATTTGAGCTACACCAAGGATCGTCATCATACATCTGGATTTGAACGTTTTATTTTCTGGAATTCTACCCATGTCAGTAGAAGGTCTAGCCGAGTCCAGGGTTATCATGAACCCAGGGCCTTTCCTCCATTTGGAGAATGGATTCCACTTTTAGTGCCACCTGTCTGGGTTTGGTCCAGACAGACCTGGAATTAGGCGTTTGTCTTTGGGTGGCAGAAATTTACTTGTGCCGAGATCTGGTACCCGTATGACTGTGTCGAAATTTATTGCAGTAGACTGCAACGTTTTCATAACAGACAAAGGCCGCCTGAGACATAATACATCTGGGTTTGGGCTGCGTGAAAGATGACGACCCTAATTCCACACCGACCCGCATTGAGAAATGGACATAAGTGGGTGAGAGTCTACGATGCTCACAGGACAGGGCTGAATAAAAGAGGAATTTTCTTCTAAACGCCTCTAAAGGCTTCAGCAAAGTGCTAAGCTGTTCATCGTGTGGTGCGATGGCTCGGCACGCAGCCGTGTATGCACACATACGTAAACATTGACGTGTGTCTGGCCGAATGAGACACGATTGGACAGCTCTGTGCTTGGACGGGGATTGAACCATTGTGACCTGCCACATGACTCTAAAAGCAAGTGGCAGGGCACGATGGTTATACAATCGGGTGGCATTCTTCCAAAGTGAATGTGGGCATCACCCCATTCCTCCTGGCAAATTGGCAGTACAATGTCTGTACAAAACAGATGATTGGATCAGACGGGCTTTTATGGAAATGTAATGCCGGCAGAACTTTCCACAAGCGTGGAAGCTGTTCTTTTAAGCTCTCGGGCATCAGGTATTCTTGCAAGAGACGCTATTCCTTGAACGGACTCCGACCTGAGTCAAAGGGTCTCGATGACTGCGGAAGACAGCAGCACATCTCTTGCGCGTACTTCTTGTGTGAATTCAGTGGAGTGACAGCGTTGTTCACAGCAACTTTTTGCGGGTTGGTGGAGGAGGCAGGGTTGGATGCGCAGTGACTGGCGAGATTGACACGAAGAGTGAACGCTATCTGAACTAGTCCTGGCTACCATCACCACCGCCCCTACACTCTCTATGATGATTTGTCATCCATCCCCCGCACCTCCGACACCTCCGATTAGAGCAGTTGGCTACATAGGTTGCGAAATAAGTTAAACGTACATACGTTTAAATAGTACGATACCTCTGTTCGCATAGTAGTTTTCGTCGGTTTTTTAAAGTAGCAGTTTTCTGGAGTTCTTGTTTACCTATAGAGCCGCCCTGTTTGTATGTTGCAGCTAAGCTCATGGCTATTACCTTTTGTGTTCCAGGCCTAGCATCTGCTGGGGGCAGCACCGCCATGGCACGCAGCGCTCTGCTGGGGCTGCTGCTGCTGCTGCTCACTGCTCACCGTGGCGCTGGTGAGTGCTCGCATCGCTCACCGTGCCGCTGGTGAGGCCTCTCCTTGACAAACAGCGACGTCGGCATGGCCCCGCCGGCCAGAGCCTTCACAGTTCAGCAGCCACTCACGGCCGGCGAGTTTTTGGAACACGTTAGATTACCATTATTCCAGTCCTAGACAAGATTGCATCAGTCGACGGGCACGCGCCGATGTTAGCGGTGTTATTTAATTGCATTTTGAAAGGGATTTAAAAACAAGAGTAATCCTGGAACACGTGTCGTGTCTGCAAACTCAAAAACGGACACCTCACTGCCCCTAGCAAGGGGCACAACGGCAGACTGTCAAAATGCCACGTGGTGACCTCCCATCTGCATGACAGTGACAGCTCCATGGGCAACTGAGGCAGCCCAAGGGGGGAGACACACAACTACAACATGGCACACACGAGAATTCTCGAATGTCCTTTGCTGAACACCACGTGATGCCTGCAGCCTTAAACAAACATTATGCATCGTGGAAGCAAATCCAAGTTTTATCCAGGATCAATCATGCTTACCATGAGATTTACATTTTTATGCAGCAATGCAGAGTCTTATCCAACTGGATTGTGATATGCACATGCTGTGATATGTAATATAATCGCGCAAAGTTTTGACAGATTCTTCGAATTGATGTTTCCAAGAATCCTGTTAATGTTTGACCCCCCATTAGACAAAGTCACGGCAATGTCGCGACTGCACAAAACACGACCCCCACTGGGCAAGACCCCCACCCAGCGAGACCCCCACTGGGTGAGACCCCTACCGGGTGAGAACCCCACTGGGCACAACCTTGGCCGACAATGAGCAGCAACGCGCGCGGTGTTTGACAAATGAGTTGCACAACTCTCGACGCTTTCTCCCCCAATCTTGATCCCATTGCACGGAGCGCGATCCCAGCCGCTGACGCTTCCCCCGGGCACGGGCCACGTGGGGCAGCAGCTGACCGGCCGGGCCGCGCTCCTCGCACCCGTAGCCAATGGGGAGACGGCGTGGGCGCGTCCCCCTTTTACTGTTGTGCGTTTATAGGGCGTCACCATCGTAATCATCATCATCAGAGGTGGGCAATCCACTGCTGGATGAAGCCGTCAGAGCAAAAATGCGTTTGCATGTTTCGGGGAAGGGTTCTCTTCGCACTGTTTTTTTTATTCTGAGTTTTGGGGCAACCTGTTGACCAATGTGCCCAGTTTGCTTTTGGGTACGACCCTAATAGCAGCACAGGTTTACAAGAAAGAATCCCTCCATTTGCGGAAGCGTGAAGCTCCTGAAAAATCCGTGAAGGGAAATTCCGTCCATCGAACCCGAGCTTTCCCCAGTCGATGTCCGTGACGTGTACAATTGGAGATTCGTTCCTACGGAGACAAAAACTAAAAAATACGGCCCAAAAACGAAATACATTCACATTTTGAATGCAGCAAACCTTTTTAAAGCACATATTCAATGGAAAATCGATACTCTTGTTCAAAATAATACTCGGTCATGAAATTAAAAATACTGTACGGCACTGGCCAGAAACTGGTGATTGCTGTGTCAGTTGGTGGTGGTTCAGCGAGGTGGTGGTGGTAGTTTAGCGAAGTGGTGGTGGTGGTGGTAGTTTAGCGAAGTGGTGGTGGTGGTGGTTCAGCGAAGTGGTGGTTTAGTGAGGTGGTGGTGGTAGTTTAGCGTGGTGGTGGTGGTGGTTCAGCGAGGTGGTGGTGGTAGTTTAGCGAAGTGGTGGTGGTGGTGGTTCAGCGAGGTGGTGGTGGTAGTTTAGCGAAGTGGTGGTGGTGGTGGTTCAGCGAAGTGGTGGTTTAGCGAGGTGGTGGTGGTAGTTTAGCGTGGTGGTGGTGGTGGTTCAGCGAGGTGGTGGTGGTAGTTTAGCGAAGTGGTGGTGGTGGTGGTTCAGCGAGGTGGTGGTGGTAGTTTAGCGAAGTGATGGTGGTGGTGGTTCAGCGAGGTGGTGGTGGTAGTTTAGCGAGGTGGTGGTGGTGGTTCAGCGAGGTGGTGCGGCGAGGTGGTGTGAGCCACACGAGCCGAGCTTGGGGCACGGCAGGGTGAAGGTCGCGGGACAACCAGGAGAGGAGGTAAAGCGCGAACCATGGGGGGGGGGGGCAGCATGGCACGCATGCTACGACTACCGACAGACCGAGCATTTGTTCCCTTCCAAACAAATGATTTAAAGATTAAATATTCCGTAAATGCGAGTTTAATTTAACGTGTATCGAATTCGGTACCTAGTTTACGACTCGTGCATTGAGTTGCCATAAAACGACGGATGACCGTCCTAAAGTTGTCTTCGTATAGAGTCATCTATAGTGTGTGTGCTCCCCTTAGACACGCAGAGAGCTAAAGTATTGACGCTTTGAATCCACTTGTCCCCAGGCTCTTAATGCCAGGAATTTCTCTCCATGTGTGGCATCTTTCTCTCTCTATCTCTGGGGCAGCTCATATATAATTGTGTCGTAAATAAACCTTCTGCACGCAGGGTCACTTTTGTTTGCTTAAATGAAACGCTCCATCATCTCACACTTTTCTATCATCGGACCATCCGCACAATCCACTTCAGCTTGCAAGGCGGAGAATACACAAATTGCTGAACCCCAATTCCTGCGCGCATGTCCAACGATTACCAACTCCCACACACCGATGATGACGACCTGTAAAATTCCACGTTATTCACGATCAGCCTGGCAATTTATTGCAGCGCCACGCGATACGTTTTCGCGTTTAAGAGGTGCTGCGTAAAACAATTTGAATAGAATTAATTGATTGAAACGGCAGTCCTTAATATGATGAGATTGTGTTATGTTTAAGTGCTGGCTTTGAGTGGTGTGTATCTATGTATACAGTAGTGTATGTATCCTACATCGGGGTCTGAGCATCTTATCCGACGGTGCAGTCCGTAGCACATCCACCCGCTGTTATAGTGCGTGCAGAACATGGGTCAATTCCTACAGCCACACAGTGACACCTTTGTGGAATTGCTAAATTACAAGACCCTGTGACATTTGAAAGAATATGCCGTTCTTTACAAGCGTAATAACCCAAAGGCAATTTGTATTTAAATATATCAAAGAAAAACATGTACTTCCACATGAAACGAAACCACGCCTTGAAAATGAACTTGCCAAACATCTGTACAAGACCCTCCTTAAAACGAGTATTGAGACTCAGTGAGAAATTTCAGTAAATTAAAGATGTTAATGGCACACAAACTTAGAATAATAAATTAATTGGATAAATATTCCCACGGTGGATTCTCCATGGTTTGCCAGGCCGCAAACATTACTTCGTGTAGCAGCACATGTGAAAGAGCATTGCCCTATACGATGTGGTTCAGGGGTAACTTGAAGCAATATCAGAGGTACCGTAGTTTTGTCTTGTATGTTGAAATTATGTTGCACTGTACGCAGTCAACCGGTGCGAGGGAAGGACAACTAAACACAAGCGGCTTTAAAAAATAAATTTTCAATCTAAATTGTAAAGTGCATAGCTCCAGTGGCTTGCTAATATCGGGAGGAAGAGCGTTCCAGACGGCCTCAGAAGCGCATTCCGTGGGCTGTTCTCCAAAATGCGAGGCTGCACTGCGAGAGATCCGTGACGCTGATAGCACAGCTGCTATTTCTGACCAACAAACTATTTTAAATCCTCTGCGTTGCCTTCTTGCCCACGAATCCGGTTATCTACGGGGATCAGAGGAACTTCGAGTTTCTTGTGAAGCCAATAAGCTGCACCGCTTGGGCTCCGGAGCCGAGAGCCTCAGTCACGGTTTTGATTTCGCTGTCGCGTCGAGGTCACTGCGGGTCCCGCGGGGGACTGCACGTGCCCTCGGCGTCGCGTCACACACGTCACGTGGCGTTTCGTCACACTCGCACAAAGACGAAGACACACCCCCCACCCACCGTGTCGCCTTAGCAGACTGTTGGGGCGAGCGCTGTTATAGCGAGCGCTGGTGTCGCACACTCGCTGACAATTACTTCACTGGACATGGAGAGGGGCCTTGGATTGGTGTGAACTTGATGCAGGTGGAGCAGACTTTGTACTTTCCAGCTGTGGGATTTGATGCAACGCCTTCCCCGTAGCCCAGCAAGTGTGGAGCGCACACATTTGTCCTTATTTTGTGTAGAGTGCATTTAATTGAAAAATGTAAAGTGGCTTCCTGCTCATGTAAGCAAGCAGGCAGTGTTCATATTCTGTTTACAACCCTGATAGCAGTCGTGGAAATTCAACCATTTGTAGAATTCACCACAAGGAGGCACTTATTTTATTGATCTGGGAAGGATGAAGGGCTGAGTCGACCCCGACATGGATTTCGGCTCGCATCCTTGCGAACCACGCACACTGCACTCGCGGCACCGGTGTACATTTGGTTTGTTTAATTTGTTCAGCCAGGTGAGAATTTAAGAGACCTGCGTCAAATCAAATAAAACGGCAATTGAAATCAGCACAAAAACAATTGAATTTCATGGGGGAAATCAAGAATATTACACAAACGTAAATCAGTGATAAATGAAATATTACCTTTCACTTCAGTCGGCACGGGCAGATTATTTTCAGATTGATCATAGTAAAATTACAAGCAACAGACAATGTGGCAACCTATGATAGAGATGAGTGTTGCATTTAAGAATCCAGCCAGCGTTGCTGCACGATACACACGGGCAAGTACCGGGGAGTGCCAGGCGGGGTTTCATCTGCACCGCGTGGGTTTACCCGATGGACTTCCCAACCATCGTCGTGATCTGCAGCCCTTCCCCGCTCAAAACGCCTCTTGGTTTTCTCCTCCACAATCTGGGAGATGATGGGATGAGTTCAAATGAGAGAGAGAGAGACACGAAGTTCATCGTAAATGAGAATTGCGAGAGTGGAGGGGAAGACTGCAGACTGAGACTTACGATTGCACTTGAGATGCTGCATGGCAGCGGTGGTATGCATCCGCAAAGCATTTTCAAGGCACGCCGCCGCAGTTGAACCATTTCATGTTAATGGAAGTTGCCCTTAATTCGAAAGACCCGCAAAGCTTGGGTAATTTCAACAACTCCCAAAAGACAAAAAAACCCAATCAATATTCGCCTCCCCCTGGAGAGTTCAGCCCATTAAGATGAAGCGATCGTTAGGGAGACAGGAAGAGTCAGCACGCGCGGGCGAGCGCAGCGTCGCAGTAATGCACTCGGAGAGCATTAACCCCGAAACTCTTCCTTCTCACCCCCCACCTCATCACCCCCACCCCCGGCCCCCACACCCTCCAGGTCAGACTCCGGAGAGTGTCCTGGACAGCATCGACGGTAAGATCCGCAAAGGTGGCTCTGTGTGCGTGTAGGTTGCGTGGGCCATCTTCGCAGGACGAGCACGAACGCGTAGAGAACGTCACCACTGCGCTGTCGCCAGATAAGCGCCTCGCCATGCCGTGCAGGACATGGCGGTTAATTCGCCACGCTTCAGTACGCGTTGGTTAAGGCGGGGAACAGACGTGAGAACATACACGTACAGTACAACAATGTATGTTTTCTGCACCGACCTCTGCCGGTAACGTAGCCCTGCTGATGTCCAAGCATCGACAAGAATAAGATGAAAGCGCGCGTTCTCTTGCGAACGTAGGCTCCTGCGTACGCGTTGGGTTTTGTGAGAAACGCGCTCCTGTCGAATACGTTTAATACGTTTGTTAGCCCACAAAACGTGGAGGCGTTTTGAAAGCACAGCAAAACAAATCAACACACGCAGAGTTATTGTTCACGCCCTGGCAACGATTGTTACTGGACACGCGCCATCCTGCAAGGATCACGATCATAATTTGCAAGAGCACGTGATGCGTGGAGCTGATGTGAAGCTGCACTCACTCGACCCCAGGGCAGCTGTGTGGTCCTCTCTGGCACCGCGCATGCCGTTCACAGGGTCACATGACCCACACACCACCACCAACAACAACACACACACATTGCGACATGCTCGTGTTCCATTATTACGCACAAAAGACAAAGATCGCCCTTATAGCCTTGACAGACTGTTGGGGCAAGTGCCTACAGCGAGCACCCACAAACCACACTCGCATCACCCGCATCAAGCCGCGCCACCACGCGCGTCACCCACCGCGATGTGTCGACACCCCGACTCCGTTTTTGTATCGAGCATCGTTCGGCACGGTGTCCGTCGACGTTTCTATCCACGTGCTCGGGAGCCTCTTCGAGAACCGAATGTCCCCCCACCCCACCCCCCATGACAGCCTCGACCCCGTGCTTGCTGGCGGATGGCTCTCCGAGCCCCATGATGTGCGTGCTCTACAGTGCGAACGAGGACTTCATGTGCCATTGGTTCGCGGGGCTCGACTCGTCCGCACCCACCGCCTACAAGCTGAACTGGAGGTCGTAAGTGACAGCCACCGCAGTGACCAATCAAACTTGATCTCTCTCATTTATATTTTAAAAAAAGGGTTCCTTAAACATCCAAGGACCTCCGCATCCCCTTTGACATCGTACCTCTGATTAGTACGGTTGGCTGCGTACTGTGCAAATGAAGTTAAATGCGTACGTAACGCGTACACCAGTTGTGGAGCATAGTGTAACACATTTCTTGGATTGAGCAAGGTCATTATAAGATCGTGGGAACAGAGATCATGATAACATGGGTCCTTCCTTGCTTTTACCCTTTTTGGCAATAACACGGGTGTTAATCAGATGTTCAAACACCAAACGGAAACCTTTTGCAAGGAATCATGCCATCGACACCTGTTTTATTGCAAGAAAGGCTAAATCTTCTTGGTTCTTTCGGTAAAGTCACGTAGAATGGAAATAATCAAATAATAAAAATAAAACATAATAAAATAATTCTCACGACGTTTCGGACGCAGGCAGCCGTCCTCAGGTGAAGAACAGGTCTGTCGAGAAGACAGAGACAGAGACTGTCTTCTCGACAGACCTGTTCTTCACCTGAGGATGGCTGCTTGCGTTGTTGCCGCAACGTCGTGAGAATTATTTTATTATGTTTTATTTTTAGTATTTTATTATTTCCATTCTACGTGACTTTACCGAAAGAACCAAGAAGATGAATCCCTGCAGTCACGAAAGCTTTAAATAGAAAGGCTAAAACCAATTTTTATAGAGAGATCATGACGTTGGGAGGAAATTCAAAAGTGGAGCCTGGGTGAGGTTGGACGCAGAGAAATGTTGTGGCCTAGAGCATGGCGAGTGGGTGAGTGGTTGTTGTGGCCTGGAGTGGGAGTGTGGTGAGTGTGTGAGTGTTCTGGCCTCGTGTGTGATGGTTTGTTGAAGAATGGAGGAGACTGGCCGGTCATTCTGGTCGAGAGTCCTCACAAGAGACTTGTGAAATGTAAACACAAATCCTGGGGGGCCTCTGAACAGGTGGCAGCCGTGTTGCATATATTCAAATAGCACGTTGCCGAAAACCATCATCTTTAAACATTTTGTTATATTGCTTCTCGTCGTTACCTCTTGAAACGAGAGATGGTTTAACGTGGGAGTAAAGTGCAATTTCTGCACACAGGAGGCGCATGTGCTGTCCATGCAATAGATGATCCATATATAGATGCCCCACTGATGTGTAACGGCCCCCTTTCTTCTCCGATTGCACGCGATGGCCCCATATCTCAAAGAGTTGAGAGCTAATACAACGTAATACGTTTCTTGAGTTTGGTGGCAATATATCGCTATTCTTTGCGTGGAGGGAGGCGGCACATCTATAAACAGACCACTCGATACCACAAAATAACCCCTCGATCGCATCGTAGCCCGCACGTCGCCACCACGGCCTCGCCTGGCAGCGCGCTGCCGCTGTTGATCCGCGCCTCGTTCCCGACCCTGGCCACGTTCAGGGAGCACGACTTGCCGAACAACGACACGACGTCGCCTCCGCTCGACGTGGACCCCAGCTGGGAAGACAGCCGCTTCTACGACATGCAAGGCGACCAGTGAGTAGCGCGCGTCGTGCAGTGGCGCCAACACGGCACTCGACAGGCGCGCGGAGTCGGTCCGCCCTGTCCCCTCTCCTCCAGTCGTCAGTGCTTGCGAGGGGCACGTGTCGGATCAAATGTATAGACAACAACAATAACAATACAAATAAAGGATGGGTAGGCACTCTGCGTTGTGTTCTGTCCTCCGGAGAAGTGGGAGACGCCACAAGAGTCGAGCACCCCGGGTTTGTGAAACGCGAACACTTTATTTCAAAGTGTTCTTCCTGCGATAGTGATCACAAGCACCCTCCACGTCACGACACCGCTTAGATTCCTCTGTTTAAAGGATTGAGCGCCAGGGTTCATATTCTAGACCCAATTATTATACGTATTTTATATATTTAAATACACTTTAATATCGTCAATCGTGCATATCTTCATTACCACCAACTCGGTCAATTAACATAACAAAGTTCCTGTTAGTCGATTGGCGCAGTTAATATAAATGTAACAGCTTTATATTATTGGAGCTAACGTAACAATGCAGCTGGCAGTGAGGAGTCAGCCCAAATCTAAATTGGGTCCGTGCCCCCTACTCTGCTGTGCATGTGGGGGCCCGGGTTACAATTCCTGATCACCATCGCTTCGTCTTGTAACAATAAAACATAAAAGCCACAACTGTCTAGCCCAGGGGTCGGCAACCTACGGCTCCGGAGCCGCATGCGGCTCTTTACGGGCTGCTTCTTGACGATATGTACGTATGTACAGTATGTACTCAGATGCATTGCGGCTCTTGAAATACTGAATTTTGTACCGAATTGGAAAGAAATGGCTCTTCTTGTTATTTTGGTTGCCGACCCCTGGTCTAGCCGTAACTATAATTGTCAGAGTGCACCATCATGCGTGCGAGTCATCGCAGTCAAGCTCGCACCGGCTACACGAGCACGGGGCCTTGGAAGAACCTAACAGATTAAGGGACCCCCAGATTCGGGAGAAAAATAATGCTGGGTGCATCAATGACCAGTTCAAGATTTCCGAAGCCAGGGGTCTTTAATGAGTGCTCCACCACTGTTAGTTTGGTTGTCGACAACAGTGGTAAGCATTCGACACAATAATTAACACAGTGCTGAATTCATGAAAGTTTCTTCTCATCTGTCCTGTCCGAATCTTTCATCTCCCTGCCATACCTCTGTATTTCTTACTCACCTCTTGTCCTTCATGTCAGGGATAAGTTGTATCAATGTTAAAAGGGGTTGGCTCACAAAAAATCATTTCTGCTCATAGCTTCGCATAAAAGGGCGTTTCCTAGTGCTGTAAGGCTCACCCTAAAACATGCAACTTTTAGTGATAACCCAGAGGCTCGCAACCGGAACATCACCACAGCGAGCCCCGTGAGTCTCCGTCTAGCAGGATGCAGCCGTGACTTCGTGCTTTCGTCTCCCCGAGCGGAGACTTCTTCTCGAGCCCCTTGATATCGCATCAGGAGCTGTGCCAATTAACCTGGTAATGCATGCCCTCCCACCACCAATCGGGTGAGCATTGTTATTACTCAATCATTGTTATTACTCAGTCATCCTCCAGCGAGATAGGATGCAGCTGTTTGCGTCTAAATAATCAGGAGCTTCCGTGGCTTTACACAAGCTGAAGGCCTTCTCGCACTTCGCTAACAACAAGTCGATCACGTGAGCCACCCAGGCTGGCCGGCCACATGTCACAGGTGGCCCACCCTGGTAGGTACAGGCCCCCAGTGGGCGAGTACTAGCCACCTTAGCCAGGCGATCGCTCACAGACCACGTCCCTCCACTGCAGCAAGCGCTGCCCTAACGATCCTCCAGCTGGCTCCCAGCAACGGGCACTGCTCCGTCTCCTCTGCGACTCCTCCCACCTGTGTAGGTGGAGTTCGCGTCTCAGAGCGAAAATAAAACAATGTAACCGGTATCGGCCAAACTTCCCAATGCTGGAAAACGACTCAGTTTCGATTCCACAGAGCAACATCACCCCTACTCCTGAGAAAACCTGCCCATGGTGGACGATGCCCTTGGTGGACACTGCCCATGGTGGACAGTACCCATGGTGGAGAGTACCCATGGTGGACATGTTAATATATTCGACTGACCGATCCCCGTTGGCTCACGGGACACGGATGAGAAACGATTGAGACAAAAACTAATTTCGTAAAGAAGAGCAGAGGCGCGAACAGAGCACGTGCAGTGCAGAAATCTCAGTAAAAGACACGCATTTACAAAGAAGTGGGAAGATACAATTGACAACAAAAAGCGAAGTATGAATGACATATTGCACGTACTTCGAGCCTGGTCACATATCTAAAGTGAACGCAACATTCTGCGAATCGCTCACGTAGTCACCTCCGAGGTTTTACTCTCAATCATCTTTGCTGTCACATCTCGTGTATCTGCGCGATGCCACGTGCGAGCGAACCGCGTGCGTTTCCCGTTGACCCTTGACCTCTCGCACGGGGCGTGCTGCGAGTACAGGCACCTGCGGATGGCCTGCGACGAGAAGGACGGCTGCGTGGTCTGCAACCTCAGAAAAGCCCACCTCGTGGTGGGGGTGAACTGCATTTACGAGATGTGGGTGACGGCCAACGGCACGGCTGTATCCAACCACCTGCAAGTCGAGCCCCAGAATAAGAGTACGTGCCCTGTGCCCCTCTCCCCTCCCGCGTTGCCCCACGGACACGGCTGAAGTGTTATACCAGCTCGAGTGCGCATGGGTTTCCTCCCACCTCACGGGGGGGGGGGGGGGGGGGTTGCCCTGGGCATGCGAAAAACAAATCAATGTAGCTCAAGGGGCCTTCTGATTCGCATACAAATATGCGTGTGCCAAATATCAGAGCGAAAACCAGATCCTGATGAACATGAACAGCTCATAATTCTTATAACAATCAAAATATATTGAATTATTCTATTACCTTGATTACTGTGCACAACTGTAGCATAGGTGAATTGCGCATCTTGTCGCGTGACAAACCCAAAATGTATTTCTGCTGAGGAACCTCAATGGAATCAAACCTGTGATGTGTGGATTGCAAGTCGGGCCTGTAAACCATCACACCGTGGCAGCTACCCCCACCAGCATGTGCCGGCTTCACGAGGGATCCTTATTTTGGAATCGTTTGACACCAACACGCGTTCGTAATGAAGCTTTGCCAATTAAAAAACATACCTGCAAATGACCCAATTTGTGATCGCACATAGCAACCATCGCCCACTAATGGCAAACCAGTGGCCACTTTCAGACCAGGTGTCAAGTCACCTTGTGTCGCACAGGGGCAGCTGCCACTGGGGGTGCCCTTTCTTATGTGTGGAGTTGAGATGCGATGTAAAGCGCTCAGGGAATGTCCGGCGTATACGAGGGTGCTATATCAAGTACTAATCACGACGTTCTTATAACCACCACGATGGTTGCTCAATATCGCAGCCTTGCCCAGCGCGGCCGTTAACATGAGCAGCGCAGTCGTCGGTGGCAGCGAGAGCCCGCGCGAAGTGCCCACGTGTGCCTGTGTGTGTGTGTGTGCCGGTGTGTGTGTGTGTGCCTGTGTGTGTGTGTGTGCCTGTGTGTGCCTGTGTGTGACTGTGTGTGTGCCTGTGTGCGTGCCTGTGTGTGTGCCTGTGTGTGTGCCTGTGTGTGACTGTGTGTGTGCCTGTGTGTGTGCCTGTGTGTGTGCCTGTGTGTGTGCCTGTGTGCCTGTGTGTGTGTGTGTGTGCCGGTGTGTGTGTGTGTGCCGGTGTGTGTGTGTGTGTGCCTGTGTGTGTGTGTGTGCCGGTGTGTGTGTGTGTGTGCCGGTGTGTGTGTGTGTGTGTGCCTGTGTGTGTGCCTGTGTGCCTGTGTGTGTGCCTGTGTGTGTGCCTGTGTGTGACTGTGTGTGTGACTGTGTGTGTGACTGTGTGTGCGCGTGTGCCTGTGTGTGTGTGTGCCGGTGTGTGTGTGTGCCGGTGTGTGTGTGCCTGTGTGCCTGTGTGTGTGTGTGTGCCTGTGTGTGTGCCTGTGTGTGACTGTGTGTGTGCCTGTGTGTGTGACTGTGTGTGTGCCTGTGTGTGTGTGACTGTGTGTGTGCCTGTGTGTGTGTGTGTACCTGTGTGTGTGCCTGTGTGTGACTGTGTGTGTGCCTGTGTGTGTGTGACTGTGTGTGTGCCTGTGTGTGTGTGTGACTGTGTGACTGTGTGTGTGCCTGTGTGTGTGTGCGCTTGCAGTCCTCCTTCCTCCACCGAGCGATGTGCAACTGACTTCGGAGCGGGACGAGCCCACGCAGCTCACGGTGCAGTGGACAAAGCCCTCCTTGATCCACAGCAAGTGCCAACTGCGCTACCGACACCAAGGGACCAGCCACTGGACCACGGTACCGACGACCCCGGCGGACTCGCGCCCTAAATTGCTCGCCGCCGAGAGAAACGCGGATGGTCGGACGGGGCAGAGCGAGGGGCGCGGAGTGCCGCCGCGTTCGCGTGGAGCCCCTCGGGGGTGAGCTGGGACGGTCGTCGTTGGCGCCGTGACGGGAGCGTGCCTGTCGTTGGCAGGTGAACGACGTGATGGACAACGCGTCGCACTACACTGTGTACGACCTGGCGCCCGGCTCCCTCTACTGGGCCCAGCTGCGCTGCCGCCTGATACCTGAAGGAGAATACTGGAGCCCCTGGAGCCAGCAGCGGGTCGGACAGACACCTGACGCAGGTGCACGCCGATATTCCCGCACGAGCTGGTACCAGCCCCGTCCTCATGATGGGGTGCCCATCAGACGGACAATCGCAGTACATCTCTCTCTGTCTCGTCCCAATACACCTTGTCGATATCTCGCATGTCATCTCACGAGGAGTTCATCATTTGAAAGGGGGAGGGGCGCCAAAAATATGTTTTGCTCTGGACCCCCGATGTGCGAGCATGGGGCCTTCTCTCTTCATCTCACTCCAGCAACTGTGGTGATACACGAGATGTGGGATTTTCCCTTGGTCAGTGAGTTTTTGTTTTGTTTACCCACATGTGCATCACCGTTCTAGTCCTTTGACTGGTGTCATGATCTGGGAACGAGCACGGCAAATCGTTACGTGTCCCCTAATAGAACCGTAACGTGCCAAGATCCGCAGGTTGCAAACATTATAAATCAAGGGGCGAGAAATGCATTCACAAGAGAGATTTAGGAGACATGTGTCTCCAGAGAGAAATATGACAGTTGTAGGGAGATAAAAGCATGTGCCAGTGTCACACACTGTGTGCCTTGTGACCGCAAATCCCACACGCTGACCAAGGCAATAAAGTTGATTACCTGAGTCGGGGTTATGCAGTTAGCCACAAGACCGCGACAAGCGATGATTAACGGTGCACTTGAGCTCACGCCGTGGGTGAAACTTGTCCAGGGGGCCCTAGTGAGGACGTGAACTTGCACCCGGCCCTTACGGCACCACGCAGGTAAGGGAAGGCTGGCGAAGACGGGGAGCTCGTGTAGCCGCACAACGGGGAGCCGTGCCACCTTTCCCAGGGGCGTGTTGTCTGACCGAGTGCCTCCCATGCATCTCCGCGTCTCCAGTCCCGCTAGGGGCGCCGAACGTGTGGAGGGAACTCGGCGAGCCCGACGCCCGCGGGTGGCGGGACCTCACCGTCTTGTGGAAGGTGAGCCACCGCTTCTTTCCCCGTGTCCAAAATAATAAAAATAACGATTCGAAAGTTATTTCGCGACGGAGACTTCCGTGCCACATCGTCGTAACTCCACCGCCGGACGTCGCGTGCCCGGTGGCAGGATTTCCCGGAGAAGCAGGCGCGCGGCCGCGTGCTGCACTGGCTCGTGTCGCTGCAACCGGGGAACCGGGAGACGAAGCTGGAGGCGCGGTGCCGCGGCGCGACGCTGCCCGTGCCAGCGAACGTGTTCGTCCACGTGAACGTCCGCGCCGTCAACTCGGCGGGGAGATCGGACGCCGCGGAGCTCCGCGTCCCGGCGCTCGGCCACCCCGGTGAGCGCTCCCACACCACCGTGCGGCATCGTGCGGGCAGGGCGCGTACGGGAGGGTGCTGCTGTCACGCCTTAGCCGGTTTCATTCGGGCGCTGGGATACTTAGCGATGGGGTCACGCCAGGCCACGTGATGAGCGTCGTGTACACGCACGGCTATTGTTTACTGATCCGCTGCTGGACGATACCCTCCCTGTGCTGCGTGGGTCACGGCGGTGTTTTGACCCTACTTCACCACGCTGGTTGATGAAGGCAGGGAGCATAGACCTGGCAGCGTAGACTACAGAACCACGGGATTGTCTCCACTGACTTCCGCTGACCACCATCTCAAGGGACATCACAGGGGTGCAAGGTTAACGTGCTGCCACATTCTCCAGGTTGACCTATTAACGTATAGACGGCAGCCAATCAGCTCAGGGTTAGGGCGGCTCATCGGGGCAGCCGAAGGGCTCTGAAACTGTTCCAGTGGCAATTCATGCTATGATTGTGCAACCATCACACACCACGCGGCTTGGATAGTGAGGTGTTAGGTTCCCCTGCAGTGGTGTTTCAGTGTCGGCATGTTTTGATAATTACCATTGGTTATCAAGGTTATTCACTTTGCATTTAACGTGCCGCCAATTCCACACGAAATGCGCCCATTCCACCGCCACAGTTGGATTGAGTGCGCTCCTAACTGGACGACAGTCTTTATACTCCGATGTAAACTCCAGTTTTTAAGCGTGGAGTGTTGGCGAGTATGATTCACTTCCAGTGACCTATGACCCCTATTCTCGTCATGGCGCCCACTTGTGTATGCGCGTGTGTGAACCCGGCAACCCGAGTTCGAATTCCGCACACAAAACCATAACAGTGGTGAATATCTGAAGTGGTTCTGGGCCTCCCGTAGGTCGACTCAGCCTTAAAAGAAGTACCTGGTGCATTGTGTAAATAACAGCATTGGGGAGGCAAAGGGCATGGTGTTGACCACCCACCCCATAGTGTGCCGTGCCGGCCTTCATTGGTGCTCGCTAACAGCACTTTTTAAAACTATTTTTACTATAAACAATTTTTATGTTACCAGATAAGGTCCACTGAGCTATCTAGTTTATGTTTTCAGAAGAAACCTGGCCACAATGTGGCTTATTATTTGAAAAATAATTTATAGCAGCCAAATTATCTAAACACATGTTTCTAAATGTGGAGAGAAAAACCGGAGGACCCAGAGAAAAATCCACGCGACCACGGGGAGAGACACGCAAACTCCAAATACACAGCGGCAGCAGCAGGCGTCAGGGTCTTGGTCAAACCCACGACCTCCTGCATGCCAGGCGAGGTAGTTAACATCTCGCCACCGTGGCGCCCCCTTGCCCCAACAATCTGTTAAGGCTTCACGGGGGACCTTTGTCTTTGTGTGTGACAGGGTTGTTGCCTCCACTGCAGCTGAGCGCCCACAGCCAGCCGGGACCCGATGGACGCCCGGCGTTGCTCGTCACGTGGGCAGCCCCAGCATGCCACCATCACGTGGTCAAGGGCTACCTGGTGGAGTGGAGTCAAACGAGCCGCTCGACGTCGTCATCCACGTCATCGGATCTTACGTCGGCGTTGCCGCCGACGCTTTCATCGCTGCCCTCGTTAACCTCGCCTTCGATGGCAGCAGCAGCAGCACTGACAGCGCCATCAACGTGGAGCCCGTTGCTCACACCCAGCCTGACCAGCTGGGCCCGGCTGCCAGCTAACAGCCTCTCCTTCAACATCACGGGTGAGGCATCGGGAGCCGTTCCGACATTTTAACAATGCACCTGTGTTTCCTGGAATTGATTGAGGAGGACACGGCATGGCCATGTCGGCTCCACGGAACGCTACTGTTATTGTATCTGTGCGTCGTCCGTTGCCTCTCTCGTCTCGATAACGTCTCATTGGACGGGCGCAATCTCTGATTTGCAAGTGTGAATGTCAATGTTTTCGGGGATGCTTATGCGGGCCAGTCTCACAATCCAATAATTTTAGAAAATAATTTATAAAAACGTGGTATTGTTATTGATTGCATATAATGACGATCGTGCACTCGGGAGAGCATCATTAAGTCTCAAGACTACTTTCCAAAAGGTTCCTGCATTGGGATATTTGGCAAATACCGTACGAAGTACCTGGTTTTATTCATCAAGTTATATGGACAATTTTCTTTACCCAAATAACTTGGCTATGTGTGACTGCGATCGTCATTGCTTGATGTGTTTGTTTTGCATTGATAAACGCCGAGACCCTCAAACTTGTATTATTACAAACTGCAACGAGTTCTTGTTGACCCAGCTCAACTTTTTTATGGGGAGGTGTCCTTAAAACAGAAGGTCCCCGTTTCAATCCGGCACCTCCTTCTCGGTCTAACGAGCTCCATTTACGATGACGGTGGTGGTGGAGTTTCCAAGACTCGAGAAGAGCGCGTGAGCGTGCGTACGGTGCATTGTCTACGAAGGAGGGCAACCCCTGTGGATCACTGCAGGCACGGAACTTTGCTCTTTCCTGGGACACTCAGCCTCCTTCCTCCCTTGACGGTCAGACGGGGCAGATGGGCGACGTGGGCTGGTAACCCACACATTGCCCCGTGACAAGTCATCCTTCAATCGTTTCAGCAGCAGCAAGACACATTACCTTATATTTTCCAGGAACAAAAGTTGGCTTTGACAGATTCCTCTGAAAACCCTTTCATGGTCAACTTAACTTAGAAAAACGTCAACGTAGTGCGAGGGTGCTAACCGCACCGGCGTGCGATCCCACGAGGAGAGGCAGCGCATCATCTTTATTTTGTAGCGGAGAGCAGTCACGAGGAGACGAACGTGAAGCCGCTGGACGGCGATCCCGGCAGTTGGCTGCGTCCGGAGCCAAACGTCGCTCCCCACGGCCACATCGCGACAGCCCGTGGCGTGGAGGGGGGGATCCCCCCGCTGACCTGTGGCCTCTGACCCCCACAGGGAGCCTGGAGCCCTGCGTGGGCTACGCGGTGTCGGTCCACGCGCGCTACGCCCGAGGGGAGGGGCTCCCCGCAAAGACGATCGCCTTCGCCCGCGAATGCCGTGAGTCGAGCCCCCCCCCCAATTCTCTATGCCCTGCGCAGCCTGTTGTAGAGAGACAGGGGGGGGGGGGTGCAGCCTGTTGTAGAGAGACGGGGGGGGGGTGCAGCCTGTAGTAGAGAGACAGGGGGGGGGGTACAGTGATTGTATCTGTCGCGCCACTGCTCCAGGAAGGGCCTTGGTAATATGGAGCCCCACGGAGCCCCTCCAGAGGGAGTTTTTGGCCTCCTCTTTCAGACCGGCCAGACGTCTTGGAGGAGGCTTTGGGAGCACCCAGACCCACACTTTGCCCCACCACGTGGGAGCTGCCAGTCGACTGACTGTGCTGCACCCACTCACACCGCCCCCGGTGTGGACAGCCAGGGCAGGGGCGGGCACACAGAGAGCGCGTGCTGCACATTTGTGGCATAGCACACGGTCCGTTCGACTCTCCTGGGACGCGACCACATGTTCACACTTCTGGCAAAATACTCTCGCACCACAAAAACGGGTCCCCTCGAGTCGGATGCGTGAGGGCTCGTGTCAGGATGAGGGTACGTGAGTGTGTCCGTGTGTGTCCGTGTGTCTCCGTGTGTATGTCTTCACGTGTGATTGCGAGTGGGTCTGTGTGTCTTTGTACATTGTGGGGAGCGGTTGTGTCGCGATCAGCGCGCCGCACTACAAACCTGGCGAACCGAGTTCGATTCCTGCTCACGGCCAACACCAGTGAGGATTATCTGAACCGGTCCTGGGCCTCCCCTAAGTCGACTCAGCCTCAAATGAGTACCTCGTGTGGTGGGGAGACAAGGTGCTGGCCACCCACCCCCTCGTATGCCGTGCCGGCCTTCATAGATGCTACTCGCTAACAGCACTTGCCCCTACAGTCTGTTATGGCTATACAGGGGATTTTGTCTTTGTATATTAGTGATTAAATGAGTTCCTGGTACGATGTGTGAACATCAGCACTGAGGAGACAAAGGCAGCCCAACGTGATGGTGGCCACTCACCCCCTCGTGTGCTGCGCCGGCCTTCATAGCTGCTGCCTAACAGCACTTGCCCCAACAGTCTGCTGAAGGCTCCTCAGCGAATCTTTGTATTTGTGCCGCGTGCACGCGCCTGTGTGCACTTGAATGGGCAGCTCCTGATCGGGGTCCGGAGCTGGAGATGCAGGAGGTGCAGGGCAGCAGCGCACAGCTCTCCTGGAAGGAGATTCCTCTGGAGAATAGGCGCGGCGTCCTCCAGGGCTACACCATCCACTACAGCGACCCCTCGCACCTCAACAAGAGTAGGTCACCGTCGCCGTCGAGCACGCGGGCGGCGTCACTGCAGCGGTCGTAGTTACGATCCGTGCTGGGCTCCTGCGCACCAGATGATTTAATCGCTCCGTCTATGAGGTCTGTAAGACCCTCTTGGGCGCGTTTCCTCTTTTTCCATTAACAAATCGGTGACTCAGCGCCCTGGCACAACACCTACACAGCGGCGCGTAAATAATCCCGCAAATGTAGAGCAGATGTAAAAGTTGTTCCAGAAAACATGCATCGCACGTCAGGGGTTTCCGGCCCAAATTAGTGTTTTGGGATTCGTCGTCGGGGTGCGGCGTTGTGTCTCTCGGACGCAGTCGTTCACGCACTGCGCTGTGAACGCGGCAAACCCGAGTTCAGATCCCGGTCATGGCTGGCATCAATGGCGAGTGATGTCCGAACTGGTTCTGGTTACCCCCTCCACTCTTCACCAACCTGCGCTGACCGATGGTCAAACAGTAGCCCCCATTCTAGAGTTGAAGCTTTCGTGACTGCAAGGATTCATATTCTTAGGTTTTTTCGGTAAAGTCACGTAGGTAATAAATTTTAATTAATGAAAGTAAAATAAAATAAAAATCACGACGTTTCGAAGGCAACACAAGCTGAAGACGGAAGCTTGGGTTGCCTCCGAAACGTCGTGATTTTGATTTTATTTTACTTTCATTAATTTTAAATTTTTACCTACGTGACTTTACCGAAAAAACCTAAGAATAAGCAGCCCCCATGACCAACAATGGCGTTGGGAGGCCTTCATCCAGCAATAGATTGATTTAAATTTGTAATTAATATCGTCATTAACTTATATCACTTTTAAAGCTAAGTGAGTTGATCCCTGGCATGGCAACCAATCGTGTTGAAAGTTGAGCTGGCGCCCTGATGCATGAAATTAATCGGATACCCTACCAATTATCGGTTCCATTACTTGACTAATCGCATAGCATGAAAATAGTTGGGGGGAAAAAGTCTGGCATCTGTTTCCACGTGTGCCACTGGATGTGCGGTGATGGGCAGGGCTTGGCCTCACCATCATCATCAGCCGCGTGTCCGGGGCATGGTTCGTCGGGAGTTCCTGCCTTCACTGGGCAGGATGTCAGGGTGGCCAACATTTTCAGGGGGCGTGAGAAATCGACCCGGGATAAAAGCAGTCGATGAGCAATGTGTATTTGATTAATCGGCTTAATTAACTAATCCTACCAGATCGAGTTAAAAGCCACCGCATTGTGAATCATGGCGATTGCAAGCCCCTTGTCATTTGTGACACTGCCGACGAACTCCCTGGCTATGCGCACCCTGACACGCCACGGGCGCACGTGGTCTCGCGCCCATGCACTCGGCCCCAGTCTCGGTGTTTGGTTGGTGCCGATGCGTGGGGCTGTCCACAGGGAGCGTTGTGTGGCTCGCGAATTCAGGGAATACGTGGGACGGGAGTTCCCATTTGAACAGTGCAGATTTACTCATCCATTCCCCATGACAGATGTGCCTGGTTTCATAATTCAGAAAACATCTTGTACATGTGTACACACATGTGTACACGTGTGTACATATGTGTGTACATATGTACACATGTGCGCTTAACTTTGTTGCGTAGGTGCGGGAGTGGATGTGACTGAAAATTAATTGTTTGTGTGTGCTTGCGGTGTGTGTGCATACTGTGTGTGCGTGCGGTGTGTGTGTGTGCGGTGTGTGTGGGTGTGCGTGCGGTGTGTGTTTGTTTGTGCGGTGTGTGTGTGCGTGCGTGCGGTGTGCGTGTGTGCGTGCGGTGTGCGTGTGTGCGTGCGTTCGTGCGGTGTGTGTGCGTGCGTGCGGTGTGTGTGCGTGCGTGCGGTGTGTGTGCGTGCCTGCGGTGTGTGTGCGTGCCTGCGGGGTGTGTGCGTACGTGCGGTGTGTGTGCGTGCGTGCGGTGTGTGTGCGTGCGTGAGGTGTGTGTGTGCGTGCGTGCGGTGTGTTTGTGTGTGTGTGCGTACGATGTGTGTGTGTGCGTGCGGTGTGTGTGCATGCGTGTGGTGTGTGTGTGTGCGTGCGGTGTGTGTGTGTGCATGCGTGCGATGTGTGTGTGCGTACGGTGTGTACGTACGTGCGTGTGGTGTGTGTGTGCGTGCGGTGTGTGCGTGCGTGTGGTGTGTGTGTGCGGTGTGTGTGTGCGTGCGGTGTGTGTGTGTGCGTGCGTGTGCAGCGGTGGAGGTGGACGCGTCGCAGTTGAGCGTCGTGCTGCCCCACCTCCGCAGCAGCAGCGTGTACACGGTGTGGGCGAGGGCTCGCACGGCTGGCGGGGAGGGACCCGACGGCTCCTCAATCTCCTTCAAAACCAAGCACCTGGGTAACGGGGAGCGCCTCTCCCTCCTCACCACTCTCTTCACGCCCCTCTCGACACCTCTCCTCACCTCTCTCCTCACCCCTCTCCTCATCTCTCTTCTCACCTCTCTCCTCACCCCTCTCTTCACCCCTCTCCTCACCCCTCTCCTCACCTCTCTCCTCACCCCTCTCTTCACACCTCTATAAGTTGACAAGTAAACGGAACCTGTGATGTGCAGCGGCGCACGGACAGCCGTGTCGAGTTGTGGGTGAGTGGCCAGCAGGTGAGTGGACTGAATCCGCTCCGCCGAGTAATTCCGTGGAGCCGTGGGGCCCCCTGCGGCTCTGCGGCCGCTCCCTGCCACGCTCCGCCGGCGAGCGACACGACAAGAGGTGGACTCAGCGTTATTTTCTGCTGAATCTAAAATAGCCCGGAACGAGCGGAGGAGTTGAACTTTAAAAAAATAAAGAATCCGCAAAAGGCTTGCACTGTCAAATACAAATAAACGCGAACGCCTCAAGTGCCAAACTCTACTTTTTTTCTGTGAAGCAGGGCACGGCTATTTATGTATTTATATAGAGAGCAGTTGACAAATCACACGCACTTTCACTTCCACATTTTCGATGCATGCGGCTCGAGGGGAAGTAATGCGTGTTCCGCCGTGAGGCTCCGTCACGGGTGACTGGTTGTGTTTTTGTCTAAGATACTGGACCCAGTAGGCACACTCACTCTCCTGTTGTTATTTCTTCATCAAGATTTTCCCTGGAAAACAAAGTAAACCTCATCAAAAGCCAGAAGAGCAAACGAATTTAGGAATAAATCAAACGATTGCAGTGTTGCTCGATACATTTCAGGCTTTTATCATTTGCGATTCAATCTTTCACAAGCAGGGGTGTTTTTTTACATCCCACACAGTCAGATGTAATATTGTGTATAGGGAAATAGAACGACTCTGGCTTGGAGTGACTGAATGGACGAGAGCACTCAGGGAACAAAATGCAGTTCCCATGTACAGTCCACAAGGGTGATCTTTGGGCAATGTTTACATATCAGAGTATACATAGCCCTTCACAAATAGTTTACATTAGCCATCGGGATGGAAGACACTTCAACTTAGTTCTGTGATAGAATTTCCCATGGTCATTCTCTGTCCACAGCTGGATCTCAGAGAGCTGTGAATGGAAATTGCCCCGTCTCGTGGCACGATGCACATCGCACGACTAGAATATAAACGGGGTCAGGATACAGGGAAAGGACTGGGAGACCGGTCCTGTCCAGGCATCGTCACCACGGTGTGGGGGCGCGTGACACCGCATCAGACCAGAGGTCTCCACGTCTCCCGGTGCGATGGATCGTGCATCACGCTACGCAGCGTATTACCCTGCGTGCCTGGAGTGTGTGGCAGATGTAATGCCCATGATCCTGCAGACTTTTCTGCCGCTCACTGATCACAGCAAAAGTTTTCCATGTACACTACTGCACCTTCTTCTCTCCTTCGCTTTCCTTTGAAAGAAATAACGTGGACACAGAGAGCTTCCTGTGCTGGGAAATCCCCAACTACCCGTGCTCGTTGTAGCTATCTTTAGTGTGCCTGTGACACTTGCCGCCGCGTCACGAGCAGAGCGTGGCACGCGTTCCATCCCGCGGCAGGCGGGCAACTGCGACGAAGTACAGCGGAACTGAGACACGCGTGCTCGCGTGATTACACGCATGTTCCAACCAGTGTGAGTCATGGCTCAGACATTCCTGAGCTGCGTGCGGATCTAGGAGGCTTGTCGGAGCAGAGTCGGAGGTTAAAACCCCGTGGCGTAAAACGGGCGAGTTAGTTTTGAGCGCAGGCGATGAATTGTAATACTTCAGTTTGCCTTTGTGAGTTCTGAAGAGTCCTCTCCTCAAGAGTGCAGTTCGCATTGGCGAAGGGACTTTGCAGTTCGGCGGATCGATTTTAAAAACACAGAGTCAATCATCAACACCACGTACATGTTAATGATTATACCCCAGCTGGAGTGTAGATCATTCGATAGATCAGTGAGATTGTGAGTTTATATCCTGGCTGAGGGCGACTCGCCTCCATCATGATCATCATCAAGCTAGCAGAGTAAAACGAGTTCAAGCAGGTTTGAAGTCAAAATCGGTTCTACTGGGGCCAGTGTTCATTCTAGGACACAAATCCCCAAAACGAAGCAACTCAACCAACTCGCCCTGAGCTAAAGGCAGGGGCAGCGGTCGTCACTGGATCATCCGTGAGTGCTTTGTTGAATTGCTGGGATCCGGAGCAGATGCGTTGCGTGGCCCCGACACGAGGCGGACGTTTCGACAATCGGCACCGGTGACACCGACCGAACGACGCCGCTATTGCAGAACGAGTTTAATCCTCCCACTCAAAATTGCACTACTTTTTTTTGCTGGTTTTGTTACGAGACTTGCAATCTGTGCTTTTTACTTAAACAACCGAAACACCTTCCGACGAGCGCAGATTGCTGAATCCCCTTTTGGAGCTGGTGCCTCTCCGCCCATTCCCGGCCGTGTGTAATTCCTTAAATGTCAAAGCCGGAAAGCGAAGGTCACTGAGCTCACGTCCTTCCTGTAAGCGGAGCGTCGCAAGGGAATCGTCCGAATGAACCCGCACGGGGCTCCCATCTATATTTAGTGGCTTCTGTTGTCTGGAGAACCCGGAGCGCGTCCTGACACACGAGGGTGCCTCACTGGCAGCGCGTGCGTCGCGTGTCGCTGCCCGTTGTCAGCGTGTCTGTGTCTCTGTATATTGTGGGAAGCGGTCGTGCCGTGGTTAGCGCTGCACTCCGCTACGAACCCAACCACCCGAGTTTGATTCTTGCTCACAGCCAACATTGTTGAAGGATATCCGAACCGGTCCTGGGCTTCCCCTAGATCGACTCGGCCTTAAAACAACCGTGGATGGTTCTGAAAGTAAAGCACCCTCGGTCCTGATATGTCAAACGTTTTAAAAACTGCCCGACTTAAATAATAACAAACAACATTCAACGTTTTCTTTTTTACGGATAATATTAAACATTTCCAAGGTCTGAAATGTCCGGGTGGGGGAGAGCACATCAACAATAGAAACACAGAGACGTGAACAATAGAAACACAGAGACATGAACAATAGAAAACGGAGACGTGAACAATAGAAACACAGAGACGTGAACAATAGAAGCACAGAGACGTGAACAATAGAGACAGAGACAGGAACAATAGAAACACAGAGACATGAACAATCGAAACGCAGAGACGTGAACAATAGAAACACAGAGACGTGAACAATAGAAACACAGAGACGTGAACAATAGAAACACAGAGACGTGAACAATAGAAACCGAGATAGCTAGAGACTAATTGTGACAAAGACGGAGGGGAATTTCTAGATTTGAAGCTTTCGTGACTGCAAGGATTCATACTCTTTGTTTTTTTCCGGTAAAGTCACGTAGGTACTATTATGATTTAATTTAGTTGTTTTCATTTACTTTATTTTTTACCTACGTGACTTTACCGAAAAAAACAAAGAATACAGAGGGGAAAGTGAGAGACTGGGGCAAGGAGTGACTATGAGATGCATGCTAGGAGGAGCAGAATGGAGAAGGCTGGAGAGAGATGGAGAGACACAGAGAGGGATGAGGGATCGAGAGGGAGGGAGGCTGGTGGGGGAGCTCGCAAATAGCTTGGCTTGCACATATCGGGTGTTGCTGGTGGTGATGACACTTTTCACTGCCTCTCGCTGCATCGACTGGACATCCCCCGTGCAGACACTTTATTTTGGGACCAATATTCCCCTAGACAGCACTTATAAGTGTCTCATCTCTCCGGGACCGGTAATTTATGACCATTAGCCATATATAGCGGGGGTGGTTAGTGCACTTAACGACAGCGACAGTCTGCGGATGGAATTACCCGGCGATGGTGCGGGCCGGCTCGCTGCGTCGTGCCTGCACGATGGCGGCACGCCCGCGATGTCCGTCCATTGTGACAGTTGTCATAAAAACGATACAATTGTAAAACGGAATTACAAAGCCATGGGACATTGATATCCACGATAATATTGACACCGTTTAAAAAAAATGTCTATCCTATTTTATAATTCTTCTTTCGTATCGCGTTTGGAAAAGAAAGCAACGGGGCCGCAACTGTCTTGTTTATTTTGTAAAAGTCGTTCCATGGCACCCGGGGAAGCTGAGCGGAATCCGCGTGTTCCACCAGAAGGACACGTGGCGTATTGGGCAGTCGTCGGTGATGTACCATCGTGGTTTGCACCTCGCCGCATTCGCAGTTTGGCGGAGTCTTCCAATCGTTCCGTTTATGGAGGAAATATCCCCACAGCGTCCTTCTTCCGTGCCTTGTTCAAACACGGCTGAGAGCGGTCTCCACTGTCGTGTCATGAGTGTTGTCAACAACCTTCACATCCGTAAATGTCTCTTGGTATTTAAGCTTTAGGGTTTTTTCCCTCCGTTGGGTCAATCTGCTGCTATGCAATTGCGTTTGCTAAGCGACATGTGTGCGTGTGTGGCAGTCAGGTGGAACTTGAGTAACGGAACCTGCCAGAGTCCAGAGCAGCAGCAGCAGCAGCAGCAGCGCCCGTGGGGACGGGGAGACACCTCCAAGCCACGGCACCTCTCGTCCATCTCCCGTGGATCTCACGACCCTCTCCCCCCCCTCTCCCCGAACTCTCCCTCCTCTCCCTCATCTCACCAGATGACTGGAAGGTGGTGGCCATGGTGACTGTGGTGTGCGTGGCCGTGCTGCTGCTGGCGCTCTCCACCGCGTGCCTGTGCACGCGCTGCAGGAACTGGTACCCCCCCCAGCACGAGATGCCCCAACGCCGTGACCCACAACGGCAAACGTCGAATGGGGGGCCCTGTCCAGGCAAAGGATGTGGGGGTAGGGGCAGGGTCAGTGGGAGGTCGTGTTCGTGGCTGCTCGGCGAGTTGGTTCGGCAATCTGGCGGATAAGAGAGTTGGTAAAGTATGGGTCTGGCCAGTACTTTTTAGTTTTTCAGTTTCATTTATGAGGTATAGCCCTGTGAGCCATGCGGCTCTTGACTCGGGGGCAACCACAACAAACAAAAACACGAACAAGAAACATCTTAAAGTGACTACACGCAACAGAAAAATCCAGGAAAAAACGGTAAACAAGGAACGTTGGTCCTAAGTTGGGTGGTTATGGTTTGGGATTTCGTTAACAAATAGCGGACGGTTGGTGAAGATTAGGAGTGTGGAAAGTACGTGCCTTTTATTGAGACACAAGTGACAACTTTGTTGCTGCTGACGCTGCCGTGGCTACCGAAGCTCCTCTGCAAGGTCCCACACTCTGATAAGTGTCGCTCTTGGCTCAAATCCCCGAGAGCACAGCAGCTATAATTCGATGGCACGGGCCTCGGCCCGTGCAACCAAACGTGTCACTCACTCACAAGGGAATGGCTTCCGCTGGTTGGCCGATTTTACCGGAGGCATCCCGTTCCCGTACGACGTTGCCATCACTCTTGGTGGGGGCTCACGTAAAGGCACTGAAACTATTTAAACTTTTCATTTTATTTTATCGGTTGAGGCCCACTGAGCTATTTAGCTCTTTTTTCAGAAGCTACCTGGCCACAAATGTTAGCTAAACGAAGTGTCTTATCACGTGGAAATTTATAGCAGACAAAAACTCTCAACGCACTTTTAATAGGTTTCAGGCTGATCATATTTCAAGTTCATATTCTTACCAACCCGCTTATCTACACTGCACTTTTGTCTTCGCATTTGATATAATTTTTTTTGTCAATTGTGAGTCCACCTGGGATCCAACCCAGGGCAGTAAATTACAACAGTAAATTACAACAAGAACGGCTCTGAAGCAAACGCCGGTTGTGCTGCCCTCTGTCGGCCTCTTGTGAAGTAACAACAACATGGCTCTCGCAGCAGAGGCCGAGCTGTACGCTTTGTTAACTTGTTTATGTAACAAATAATTATTGATTTAGGAAAACTAAACTGAGTCGTAGGACTCTTCTTAATGAGGGTCCTGCATTGGGGTTTTATTTTTAAATGATTTCAGCAAATGAGTGATGAGTCGTGTGTATTATTATACACGTGGGAGTAAACCACAGTACCCAGAGAAACGCCACGCCTTGCGCGAGGGGGCAACGCTCTATCCCCGTACAGATGGAATCCGATGGTGATTAGTCCACTTCCGGTATCCCCTTTTCCTGGCGAGCCAGGGTATGGCACCTCGACTCTCATTGGAAGAGAATTTCACAGCATTTGTGTGATTCACCAACCCTCCCCTCCACAATGCTGGATTAGAAGCGTCAGCCACCTCGTGTCCCACACACACACACACTTCATACATTCCCCACAACATTTAGAGCTCAGATCTGAGCCGTACTTGGCTCATCTCGTTTCTTGTCCCCGTGCTTCAAGAAGCACACAGCTCCACGGGCTCGGCATGCCCCACTCCTTGCTGTCCATTCCTCCCTTCCTTTAGATTCCGGGGGGAAGTGATCGAAATTAATTTTACGAGATTGAACGTACGCGTGGGTTAGGTAACACCAACCCAAGCTAAACCTACATTCGTAATCGTACCCCATGTTTTATTTATTACCAAAATATAACCGTGAAGTTGACCTAAGAGAGCAACACCACTGACCATTCTCTGACGACGACTCGTTTAGAGCACAGCCCGGCTCAAAACGATTAACTTCCTTCAGCAAAGTGAGCCACACGGCCAATTAGAAGCAGGCCATGTGCTTGGGTGGCGCCGGCTTGGCATGGTAAGGCTGCCGGTCGGTTGAGATGGTAAAGTGGTTACTCCTTTCATCGGCCGTGGACGGTTGATGGGCTGAGGCAACCCCCAACATGGATTTGACCTCGCGACCTTCTGGTCGAGCGAGCCGAAAGCGAGTTGTGGAATGTGAATTTGAGAAGAAGGCGTTAGCCGTGACTTACTCATTCTGCATTTCTGTAAAGGCATTGACTGAGGCTGCGTTGTCTCCCCACAGGATCAAGGAACACCTTTACTACCCAGACTTCAGGAAATCTCGCGTGCTCAGAGACCTCATGCAACAGCAGGTAACTATAACAATCTATTGCTTACACCTGTAGAACATAATTTACCATTTGCGGTATTTTATGCATTGATTGGCCAGTTAGGAAATTTTAATTGGCAAATATGCAGAGAGTGGATATGTTTTTTGATCTCCATATCATTTGCACTGGAGTTATCCAGCCTATTAATTGCCTTGTGTTGATCCAGTGTGTAAAAATGTGTCTCTGATGGGGCTTCCCAATCGTATAAAGTTAATTCTACTTGACATAAATTTGTGCAAATATGTTCAATTTGAAAACAATATTTTCGTGGACTCAATATTCTTTAAAATTCAAATTTTAAATCTACAGATAATGAGAGCAAGGCCGCAGTGTGACGTGTGTTACACTCTAATCGACAACGGCCAAAGAGGCAACTTCTCTCAATATTCAGCAACGTCGCTGGCTCCAGCCGACTGACCCCATGACCCTGACATCCGCCTTTACCAGCAGTCGCAGGGTGGCCACCGCCAGTCGTCGGCGAGCGACCTGGAGACGGTGGTGTCGTCCGTGGAGGTGGTGGAGTCCGAGTCTCCTCAGCTGCTCCGCGGCAGCTGCAAGGGCGGCGGAGTGACCGGCGCGCCGACCGGCGCGGACACGCGCTCGCTCGGCGGGGAGACCAGCGGCATCGGCAGCAGCCGCCCGTCCTCGCCCGACCGCCACACGAGCGACGAGTCCGACACGTGCTGCAGCAGCAACGCCACCAGCGTGGCCAACGTGAACGCGCTGCTGCCGCCGCCGCCGCCGTCGTCGCGACGGCGCGAGGGCCCAAGGGACGGCTCGGGGGAAGAGGAGGAGGAGGAAGAGGAGGGCGAGAGCGCGGCCCCGCGCTCGCGCTCGCACCAGCGCCTGGACGAGGGCGGGCGCCCCTTCCCGGCGCCGGGCGCCGCGTGCCCGCGCGCCCACACGTGGTCGTGCTCCAACGGCGAGGAGCCGTGCCTCCTGCCGGCCCCGCACGGCGCCCACGCCGAGCCATACTCGCAGGTCTCCTACCGCGACCGCCGCCAGCAGCAGGGCTGCCCCGGCCGCTCGGGGCGGGAGGAGCGCGGCGAGCGCGTGGGCGGCGACGGGGGGGTCGCGTCGCGTTCGCTCGACGCCGCGGGAGACGACGACGGTAACGACGGCGACGACGACGACGACGGCGGCGGCAACAGCGGCGGCGGCGGCGGCTTCACGGACGCCTCCGTGCTGCTGCGCTCGTTCGTTGGGAAGCCGCACGGGCCGTGCGTCACGGACGGGGAGTGCCGCTGCTGCGGGAGGTCCAAGCTGGGAGGCAAGAGCGGCGGCGGCTGCGGCGGTGGGCAAGAGCAGGACGAGGCGAGCGTGGGGAGCGCGGACGAGAGGGTGCAGGCGTACTTCCCCCAACTCGTCACGGAGGCCGGGTACATGCCCCAGTGAGACGGCGGCAGGGCCGGCGCGCGACGAGCGTGCGCTACGCTCGCCGCCACGCTGCTCGGTCAAACACTTATTTAATCGTTCAAGTGTGCAACGAACTTAAAAAAAAAACAAGATTGTTTATTGATCGAAATGCAGTGGACCCACATTTTCCATTACTCGGAGACCGTAGCAGAAGTACCAAGAGCCTAAAGGTTCAGTAAGCTGCTTTTTCACTGGCTGTAAGGGTCATCTTGACAGAGAAAATGGAACCGAAACAGGAACAGGTTTTTCATTCAATCTGTAGTTATGGTCGAGAGCTGGCAAAAAAGATTGCCAATTGGCAAATGTTCAAATTCTTTGTGATGGATTAGCCAAGCACTCAAGCAACGTATTGTTCTCATCAAAAATATCCAGTCACTGACGCAACATTTCACAAGGCGACGCAACTGCCTCGTCATTTGCACAGATCCTGTACAGCAACGCTTGTACGCGCCTTAGACTCTCACAATCCTGGATCCGTTTTTGTTTTTTCTGACAAAATGTTTTAAATTCACCATTCATTCAAGAAAATGCTGCTGCTCTCATGATGAATGCATGTGTCTCCAGCCTCTTCGCTCCAGAGCTCCCCAGTCCTAGGTTCCCACTCATGAACCCAGGGCCAACACTCGTCAGTCCTACAATGTCAAGTCCTATGATCTCCGGCTCAAGATGTTCAGTCCAAACATCAATCACCCCTCGATGTAAAGGCTCCTATCGTTTCGTCCAAGTTTGGTATTCGCGCCGTTCTCATAGCACGAGGCAATCACATAGTCAGCAGTGGATTACCAGTGGGGGGCAAAGTTGATATCTGTAATTGCTGATATCAACGTTGATATCTACGTTGATATCTGTAATCTTCATGGAGTAATGGTGGTCAATCTTTTGATTTTGAGCAAATGTGAACCACGACACCGGAACGCAATGGCCTAGTCATTCCGAATGATGTAAGGGGATCTTTAATGTCTACTGTGAAGCAGAGGGCAACGTGTTTGTCATGGCTAATACACCCGCAGCAAAAACCAGGGCTGCCTGCCAGATTCGAATCGCGAAGCTCTGCACGAGGTGGCATGCGCGCTACCGCCGGGCTGCGTCATCGCCCCGAGAGTCTGTGCCGCGTGTCCCACAGAGGCGAGTTCGGTATCAGCCAGCTTCCGACTCGGCCAAAGCAGACGCACGCTTCAGCAGGGTGCTCTGCAGGTGATTGTGAGAGCAGCCGACGTGCGGAGAAACGCGTGGAGACGTCCAGAGAGCTGTGGATTGTTCAATCCAAACTCCGACCGGCGTGCACGGTGTACGTCGCTCCTGGCATACGCCAGACATTTTACACTGTATTTAAATTCGTAGCATCGGTTTCTATCAAATGCCGTCCGCCTGCTTTGAGGTTGGCGTTGGTGGGTCTCCGCTGGATGGCGGCGCTGCATACGGAGAACCCCCCCCCCCCCCCGTGTTGAGGTCCTGCACGGAGCGGTGACCATTCTGGCGCCTTGCGTTATGTTTGCGATGAACGGCACTCGAGAGTCAATCGCTGGCCGTGTGGCCATTCGCCTCCGCGGTTATTTGAGGAGCTGTCCAAAATTCGGCATCGTGCTGCCATTCAAGAATGTATTCTTCTTTCTTCCGTCTCGTTTTGTATTTCCTGTCTTGTGCTCACGGGTGTCCTGTCCTGTGTGCTCCATCTCATTTGTGCTGTCACATTTTGTTCTCTCATTTGCATTGCCCTCTCTCATGAGTACTGTTTTGGATCGTGCTGTCTTTATTTTACTGTGCAATTACGTGATGCTGTTGTGATAATTTTGTGTTTATTGTCTATTTTGCTCGTTCAGTCTCGTTCGTATGGTCTAATATGTTCTGTCTGCCTCATCTGTTCCATTAGCATGAATGTAGCATGGACGTATAATTCTTGCATCGAAGCACGATTTCACGGAGGTATCATGAGCCTTAGAGGTCATTTGAATTTCACAATTCGACGTATCCCTACGTGCCTCGAACCCACATCCCCGCAGAGTGCAACCCACCCAACCGCGACAACAGCTGAACAAACGACAACATAACAGCAACCAACCTGAAGAAAATCAAGCGCTATACAAGCGACGGCAACAGTGAACGCAACAACAAACACAACAACAAATACAACAACAACAAGCACATTCAGTGACGACAACGACGACGATGAGCCGACACGGCAAGAATTACGGGTGTTGTGGACATTCGTGTGAGAGGCACATTTGGGTCATTGCTCCCACACTCTTTCAGAGGCTGCTAAACCCATTAATTCGAAAGGGAATAAGTTAACGACTGCTTTCACAGAGGCTGCTGTGTGGGGGACAGCAAGGAGCGTCCGAGGAGGAGATGGAGCTGGGCACGAGGAGGAAGGCCTCTACGGCCACAGCTGTGGCCGTAGAGGGAGGCCATTGGGGGGGGGAGGGAGGGGGACCCCACATTGGATTTGTCGTCAGTCACACTGTTGTTGTAAGAGTTTATATTTCTTTGGCATGTGTCGCACTCTTTATTTTTGTAAAGAAACACAAAAACACGGGATGCAGTCATTTCCGTGGATGCACAATTGATCGTTTTGCGAAATGTGGCAATTTAAACATCGCTTTGCAACCTCTACCGGCGAGCTGACGCTCTAACGGTGTCGGCGCGTTCGACGCTCGTGCCGACCGCGTGCCGGTGACATTTGGCCGAGGAGGGCTTCGCCGCAAGAACACGGCCCGGATCGTGCGCGTCGCCACCGCCTCGATGTCAATTATGAATCGGAATATTGGCATGGAAAAACATACGCGTTCCGATAGTTTTCACCGTACAACTTTAGCCGTGCAGTTTCCAAAGCCGTGAGAACGCGTTTTTTTTCGAATTGGTGGCTATAAACCAGTCACTGGATACTCACTTTAAAAGGGGGTTCATCATTGAGAGGCCCACACTGAAGGCTCATGTCGAGTTAAATCAATCAGAATTAAGTCATCACCAGAAACAAAGTTTGAGGAACTGTATCGGTTTTATGATCAGTAGGAGACTACAAGCAGGTCAGAGGTCAGGATTAAAAGCAGCAGCTGAGAGATCAGGAGCTGTGGACTTCCTGTCAGATGCGGAACTTGGAAACTTAAATCCTCATCAGTGATGCCCACCCTTCCTCAAACTTTGTAGTCTTGATTCATCGCCGGCGCATCTCGGTCATAGCACACGCATAACTTTGGAAAATGTAGACTTCACCGTAACAATTCTCACACAGCAAGGGTTGGAGAACGCAGCTACGGGAGCCATTGGGTGGTCACGTTTCCACCAAAGTCTGCACACCTGATTGACTGGCTTCTTGATGAGAATAATACGAGGTCATAGGTTACCTCCAATGCCTCTGTGTCGCTAGTGCAATGGAATTGATGCATGCGTGAATGTTTAACATGCAGGTGCCGCGCAAACAGTGGGTTAGAGTTCAGGGATGGCAGCCGTGCTGGTTGTGTCACGGCGTGTGGCTGGATACGCATTGCCTGCTCCTGCTGAGTTTTGCTCCTGAAGATTTTGGAGGCCGTTAACGACTGGTGCCAGGCTTCTTGTATCCAGATGATGATGGGTCAAGCAGCTAATCGTGATGACTTGATGTGGCAGACACTTGCAGAGTTGTGTATTACAGGACACTGGTGCCTGGGGTCTAAGTAGTAAAAGACAGCATTTACTGTAGCTAGCTACTACCCATGATTTGTATTAGCACAACGAGCTCTCGTGTGACTACAGAAAAATAATACGCATGAATACATTTGTATTATTTTCAAATGGTTATTACGCTAAAATATCAGATTGTGGACGTTTCCAACAAAGGCAAACAATTTGTTGTATTCTGGTATGCCTTGTTATGTTCTGCCAAAAGCCCTTAGGAGTTGCTTAACTCATTCTTTACGTAATGGTCAAACGGTTCTGTCGGATTTTTACCCTTTTCTGATTATGACCCATCGCCAAATGCATATAAGTGCTGGGTAGAGTCAAATTCAATCCTTGCACAGCACGGTCAATTAAATATTTAATTAAATATTAAATGTAAATATTTCATCTGTCACTACAAAGTTATTGGATTCCAAGATTAAGGCGTTTTAATGGCAGAGCTGAAATTAATTGTAAAAAATAATAATTATAGAATTAAAATTAAGGTTTTAATGATTTAATTCACTCGTAACTTTAAACTGTTTTTCTAGTTTTAAATTAAATTACGTTTTCATATTCACTACCCTCTCACAGAGTTCAGATTTATATATTTTTTCAATTTCAGTTGTACTTAAAATGCAGCATTTTTATATGTCAGTTTCATATCCACAACTTTTAAGATGTTAATATCATCATCGTCCTGTAAATGTTTTTCAGTTTCAGATTTCGCACTTTACAACAACGCGTTGCGTGTACAGTACGCCACGTGTACAGTGTGTACAGTACGTGCACAGTACATGCTGTGCGTACAGTACGCCAATGTACAGTATGTGCGGCGTGTACAGTGTGTGTACAGTACTGTTGCGCGTACAGTATGTTCACCGTATTTACTGCTGTGGTCTCACTTAGCCTTGAGATGATTTCTTGTTAATTGTGTTTTTTGACAGATATGACCAGGATATATATATAAATAAAAGTTATGGTCGTTAAATTTGTATTATTATAAAATGAGGACAGTGTTCATATTTGTGGTCGTGGATATGGTCCTGATACACATAGGCCGACCCTTATAGAGGTTATCACAGGAGCTGTCTATTACTTTACAAAGTTATGTGCCGGGGTCGTTCCCTGCCTCCAGTGAAAAGTGTCGCTGCAGGGACCCGGCCTTCAAAGACGTTCATCCTGTGTGGTCATTCGTCTGCCATCGGGGCAGAAACTCATGCAGCTTAATTCTGAGAATTGTTCATAATATAGGGGGGGGGGGGGGGGGGAGTGTTGGTTTAAATCGCGTAAATATACTTGTAAAGGAGAGCCGACACAAAGTTGCAGGGGGTTCGTCTTTTATTCCATCCTTCAGTCCACACTCGTCCCCAGTCTTCTCAATCTCGTTCCCGCCAAGATCTCCCCTCTTCCCGCCCATTCTCTCTCTTATATCTCCTCGCTTGCTCCTCCCCCTTCCCCTGTCACCGTCCCACTCCCCTCCTTTTGGTGGGAATCCTTCCCCTGACATCCCTTACATACTAAATGTGGCGTTAACCCGCCGCCACCCGACACAACCCATTAGTAAGGTTTGTCACGTAAACAGAACATGCCAATTCTTTACTAGTGTAGTGTTAACGATTCAGAGGCAGAGTTTATAGGAGGCATCTTTATGAACAAATTCCACGGTCCCGTCTACAACACCGGCCATCTAACACTGACTGAGCTGACTGATATAGCCAAGTACTCTCATTCGTAGCGCAACATCCAGTGGAGACGTTTAGCGAAGACGGCGACGACGAGACGAGTCCACTCCCAGAACCGGCAGCCTCGAGCCCCCCGCTCTCTGCTCCTTTTATGCTCCCAGCGCGGCCTGGCCCCGCCCTGACCGAGCCTCCCTTCTCAAACCCGCCAACCGGTTCCAGGGGCCTCCAGACGGGGTCCCACGTGACCCTTGCCCCAGTTCCTCCCTCTACCCACACACCGCGCACGCCCTCACCGGTGTGTGCGCTGTCTGTCCACCAACCGGCGCTATTACACTACACTTGTACAGCACACCGGTGTGTTGTAAATGTTGTGGATTTGCTCTCCAACGCTGTACTAGTAACGAACTGGCACGTTCTGTTTACGTGACAAACCTTACGACAGTAATTGGCTGTGTCGGGTGGTGGCGGGTTAACGACACATTTATATTTACGCGATCCAAGCCAAAAAACCTTTATTATGGATGATATTGGTCGCGAAAGCCTGCGTGTTAATCTGAGAATTGTATTGACGCGGTTACGAGCAGCGTGTGTAAAATGTTACGTGTTATTCGGTGTAATGTGATTGTGTATCCTAAAGCATTAATGCACAGTCGACTATGGGTTTGTGATTTCTGTAGCCAATACATCACCATGCTGATAAACTATCACTGCTTATGAATGTAAATAAATCCAATATTAATTGGGCAGACTGTACCTCTAAACCTTAGCAACAACCTTTGCTTTCTCCCCCTGCTTAAGCCTGACGCACAATTAACCTTATTAAATAAAATTTAACCCTTACATGCCTAGCTAATTGTAGGCCCCTAAAACTATCGCCGGCTTTGACCTTCATTCACGTATATCAAACACATACCTCGTTTTAATGAAACAATGTGAATCAAAACTAATATTGAAGCAGATCACAGCAACTGGGACTTGGCATGTTTATTGTCCGTTACGCAGTGGGGGGACCTGTTAAAGTGCAGCGTCGCGAACACAGACCCCATCGATGATCACTGCTATTTCACGATGTGACACATTGTCTTGTATGTGTTTAACTTCTTTCGCACCATACGTGGACAACCGTACTAATCGGAGGTGCGGAGGAAGGACAACAAACTAAACACAAAAAAGAAGTTCTAAAGAAATTATCCATAACAGTTTTTTGGGGGGGGGTTACGCGATCTAACCCAAAAAAACCTTATTATGGATATTGGTCGCGAAAGCCTACACCTTAAACTAAATAAATTAGTTTGTCAATCTCGATGCTTCTTTACAAGTGCCATAGCTCTCAGTGGCTTCCTAATAGCGGAAGGAAGAGCGTTCTAGACGGCAACACAGAAGCTTATCCAAAAGCGCCACGTGATGCGGTGCCGTCCATATCTTGCACCACCACCACCGCCACCACCACCACCACGTGTTCCCCTCTGGTGTGTCCATCTTCCTCCCATCGTGGTCACGCAGTGCCGAGTCCCCCCCCCCCCCCCCCCCCCCCCCCGTGTTTGATGGCCAGGTCCCAGAATTTCCGCTACAACTTACAAAAAACCACACAGCAAGCAATGCGATGCCGAGAATGGGGACGTGAAGCGAAGGCCTTTTTTGGGGGGGTGGGAAGGGGGGGGGATGTGATTTATGATCGCAAATTTAAAATGCTAATTAAAAACAAATCAACCTTTGACCTGTGGAATCGGATTGCAGATGTAAATTCTTGCAACGTGCGGACGAGCATCGATTGTGAAGCAACTGGTTGCGTGTGAAGCACGGTTCACAGACAGGCGGCCGACAGCACTCAGCGGTAAATTTCTGAAGATTTGCCAGCTTCAAAGCGATAGTATATTTAAACTGATCGCACGTGTAATAGGAAAGGGGTAAACAGGCCGCTATTTCTAAACTTCAGGAGGCGGTGATCAAAGGCATCCCGGGCTGCGTTGACGACGTCTTTATTGGGGATTCTCTCATCGGTCGCTCGTCTCGAGCTGCTGCTGCTGCTGCTTTCGGAGGCGTCCGTCCTTGCGACGAATGATCCACACGCGTTGAACTGTCGCCAGCAGCACCAAACTAACAACACAGGGGCTGCGTGAACCGGGCCCTCCTACCCACAGGGTCAGAGCTATCTTTGTCTTTAGGCTGCACATTTCACTATGGGGACCTCATTTGCCAGTAAAAATATGATAATTGGTTCTTTACCCTTCTATCTGGCAACAAAACTGACACCTTTTCTGCACATTTCAGTTACAGATTCTATACTCGTTGCCCTGATATAGGATTACTATGGAGCTGATCATATCAACGGGCAAAAGTGTTCCATAGCCCTAGGCTGAGTAACATGAACAATGCCATCTTATTCCCATCCAGCCCCCTTACGGACGCAGCTGGTGTCCACGAAATTTTTGGCCAGGAGTCCTCGACTCTCGGGGTGATCATGTCCCATCCGTTGCCGATGTCTCCGCAAAAGTTGTTCCGTGGCGTTACTACTACTTAGCGTCGATGGGAGCCCGCTCCCCCGTCCATTCACTCGTTACCCGGACCTCGCGAGCCTGTGAGCCACCTTCCCTGGAGCCACGGTGGGCGAGGGGCCCTCTTGGCTACGACCGCCACTTTCAACCCCGAGGCCAAGAGGCCCCAATCACCTCGCCATCTACTGCCACGGTGTGGACAGTGTCAGCCTTGCAATCTTATCTCCCCACGCGTGTACATAGAGTATGAGGTCTTTAGAGTGGTCATTCCAACGTACGGGCGGTATATTACGATGAAGTCGTTATCTATACTCTATATACCGTGCTATATATCCAGTGATTAGCAACGCATTTCTTGGACGATTTTAAGGTTTTTTAACCGAAATACCTTTAAGATCACAGTATTTTCCATTGCCAATTGTGCAATCGGTTCGGCACTCTTAGCACTCATCAGCGAGCCGCGGTTGGTGACGCGATCGACGCCGCGAGTTACCGATGAGAACCCCTGGCGCGCACTTAACACGATGTCAAATCATCGATAAAATACTTCACCAATTCCACATTCTACTTCGTTGGCAATATGCAATTTTACTCCGGAGTAAACATTTTCAATCATTCAGGTCATTTACAATACAGAATGTGCACGCGAATGTGCCAGACTAATTTCAAACAAAACGTTGGGTCGCTCCCTATGTTCTTGTCGTTGGATCGTCCCAACGACATCCCATTTTGAGTTGTTGCTTAAGTTGGTAAAGCTGTGGCTCGCCGATGAGGCCCTTGAGCGTGAAACGGCCGCGTTACGTTCGCCAGTCGCCGAGGCCGAGACGTGGCACAGCAGAGTTTTTACGTTTCCAATGTCAAGGATATATTATATGGTTAATAATGACGTAAATAATTAAATAACACTGACAAAGCTATTATTAGGTAATAGATTTCCTTAAAACATTCACTAGTCCACATGTTTAAAATGCAGTTTCAGGCGTGTTATTGTACAGTTTACAGTATTTTGTTTGATAGTTTAGCCACCATTAACATCTTTGCGATTATCCATCCGTACGGATCGTGAAACAGATGAGGCAGCGTCACCACAAGTGGACTGTCAAGTCGAGCGCTAGATAGCACGGATATCTCACTCTCATTTCCGTTACCAATCCTGCCTGTATAGTACGCTATATAAACACACGTACAAACATGTAAGCACATAGAGAACGTGTTTTATATATATATATGCATGTGTATATGTGGTATACACGCAAAGGTGAGGGCACGCGTTTTGAGAATTTCTGAGAAAGGTTCTGCACCTCTGAGGACAATGTCACCCTTGCTCTTTGCCCAGTGCTGTGGTGATGCACGGAGACACCGCATAGCAGTATTCATAAATAGCAGCCCCTTGTGGGAGAAGGGTCCTGAAGGCCTCCTTGGAATGTGAACTCGTGCGGGCTCGGTGATCATCAGCCTGACAGCCGCCACATGGCACCTCGCGTGTCTGCCACTCGGCAGGTGAGGACCAGCGATTGAGGCTGGCAAACTTGTTACAGCAGTGGCATAGAGCGTCGGAGATTAGTAGAGCCGATGGAAACAACGTTTATTGAAACGTGTGTTTGATGAACAATGGCTGGTCCGTACAGGGACACAACCTGGGGTGATCACGTGGCCTCTGTCGGTGATCGACATTGGAAGTTACCAACCCAATTGGCCACAATCAGGAGCAGCAATGGAGGTTGCATATATTTTGGCAGCTACTATGGCTCGTAACAATTCCCCTAAAATTGCTTGAGTTTCTCATGACCTTCGCAGGATTCTAGACACGATGTGTGTACCCTAAAGTGTATAGCGCATTGTAAACTGTGGGATCACTGCATGTGATGTAACTTGTGCTAAGCGTCTGCTTTGTTTCCACCTGTATATTTATTTAAAGTCAGAACGTGTTAACCTCAGGGCGTGACAGAGAATGGCATTTAATTATATCCACATGTTTGTCTAGGGACTCAATCGTCCGAGGGTTTCGGGGTGGGGTCGAGCACACACCGTGAAGCCTTCAACCACCTTAAGAAAACAATGTGCAAGGAGGTCCTAGGAGGTTGGAAGTGAACCTCTAATTAAAGGAAGGCTTCGCAGGGGAAGGGGTCGATAAGTGTCATTCTTGCCAAAGCAAGTTTCACGCTCTCACGCACAGGCTCACACTAAAATGCTTATGGTGGTAGATGGGGGAGACATTTATAGTATTGTCGATTTCCACATTCAGCCAAAAGTGACAAAGACAAACTATTTTAGGAGGACACCTTAACGTTTTAAAAGTTTGAGGATTTAAATTTGCCGGTTGGTGTGATTTGTGAGGGATTCAAGTAAACGCGTTGCATTTCTCATTTGCTCGATGGCACTAAACGCCTCCATTTTAAACCAACACTGGGGCCTAAAAAGTCCTGACCCTTAAAGTTAACTTTCAAATAAGTAAATAAAAAAGTGTCTCTATTCTCGCACAGATCGAAGGCTGTTGTGAGAAGAATTAATAAAAACAATTTTTGCAGCCAACTTTAAAGTTTGTATAATTCAGCTCTTCCATTAAATTAATCGTGGATTTGGCATCCCTAAGCCAGCTGCAAGCACTGAGGCCACACGGGAGTTTGCACTCAACATCTTCTGCTTCGGCAGAAATTACAACTCATGCACAACGTTATGATCATGGTTGGTGTGATCACACTGGCAGTGACTGGTTCCACGGAGCATATCACTGATCCCCATTCCTTTATTGATCTATTCATTGGGACAACCTCCCATTTTAAGACAGTTTCAAACGTACTCTAAATTATTGTCACCCTGTATCCCCTGCTAGCTCAACAATCTTCGCTAAGTGAATTTTCTTCTTCACTCGAATGCAGTGTCTGAGCTGTGAGCAGCCAACCATTGCCAACATATGAAGCAAACTGATTTTGCAGTCCTCATGACCACACGCAAAGGGAAAACAATAACCACTAAGCATGGCCAATGCCCTCAACCCGATGTAGCTCTGCCACGGGGGATGGTGAGAGGACTCAGGGGTGTTGGGGGGGGGCTTAGAAGCCAGGATCTTAGAGGGAGGCTCTCACCTGCACAGATGAGTGACATCCTTTGAGAGGCGGTCACCGCAGGGATTGCGCCACGGAAGAAATACGTCTCCGCTTTGTACAGAGACGCCTATGAGCAAACGTCGGGATTTGATGGGTGGAAGAATGCTACGTTGCTACATTGTGCCGCATGCACACAGGCTTAAGGCACGTACGATGTGGCTGATTTGACCATACAGTGCAGTAAATAATAGAGATGTATTTTACGGAACCATTTTCTTTATGTGTTTAAACCGTATAGTATTGTGTACAGTGCATTGTGTAATGGTTTTGACCTCAGTATAGTGGAGTTGTGTGTTCTGTATTAGTCAATAAATGTGATGCCTACTACAGTTTACAGGCGTGGTCTTTCATGCTTGATTCCAACATTGTTCATAATTGTGTAGTATTTCTTTATGAAATGGGATTAATTTCATAACTGAAAAAGATGAGATTTGGATCACCCTAAATTTATATATGAAAAAGTATTTGGTGATGTTGCAGCTGCGTTGGCAGAGGTGCACACACGAAAACAACTCGAAGGTTTTTGGGTTAGATCGCGTTATTTATAAATGTGTCGCAACCCTCCACCACCCGACTACTCAGATTGTAAATGTTGTGGATTCACTCTTCAACACACCGGTGGGCTAAAGTAGTGAACTATTTTGTCTTTTGTCAACGTGACACTTTTTTTACTGAAGTGGTCGTGTCGGGTAGTGGAGGGTTGCGACACATTTAGAAACAACGCGATCTAACCCAAACACCTTTATTATGAATAATACTGGTCGCGAAAGCCTACGTGTTAAAAACAACAACACTCCATACTCACTCCTGCCCCAGGAACGTGGAATTTCCACCACCGGTTCATGATGAAGAGTTGTGATTTTTCAGTTTTTTGTTGCTATAGGAGTACACAGTCTCTTCCTTGAATGAGATCCTCGCAAAGCTTACATTCAACTAAACTTTCCATTTCACAAAAAACAAGGCCCACTGAGCTATGTAGCTCTTTATCAGAAGCGTCCTGACTAAAACCGATAGCGCAACGAAGTGGCTTGTCGCTTGTAAAATGCATCGCAGCCAAATGCGTTAAAAACGCGTGACCTTGACTCCGAGCGCGGAGGGGGAAAAGCAGAGGACCCGGAGAGAGAAGCCCACGCGACCACGGGAGAGGGACACGCAAACTCCACATACACAGCAGCAGCAGGCGTCGTCAGGGATCGAACCCACGACCTCCTGCATATGCCACGCGCCTGGAAGCTGTAATGCACTGCCTGGTTCAGTAAACACAACCGTGTTGGATGTTCATTTGTGGCGAGCAGCAAGCTGTGCATTCGCTAATGACAACCCCAACGTTCCATAATTATACCTCATTTACTCAAATAGAGCCACTCAAGTGACAGATGAGTATTTAACTAATCACAACTTTAAATACACACTTACAATAAATGTGCGCGCGCGCACACGCACACGCCGATTTAACCATCAACAAATACTCCTACACAAAGATGCACGCGTCACAAAGAAACACAGCCACGTGTAGAGCACGGGCAGCACATGCACCCGAGTTGCAGAATTATCAGCTAGAGCTCCCTCGTGCACTGGAGAAAGCGATCTTGAAGCTATATCTGGAACAACAACAACAAAAGAGGTTTGCTTCATTTTATTTTGGTGAAGTTCACTCAACGGCACATTGGAAGGGGAGCGGCTTCAGTCGTTAGAATCCCAGACGCGCAGAGCCCAATTCTTCAAGAGCCCGTCCCCCGGGAGGGAATAAGTGGACAATTAGCAGCTGAAGTTTCCGGAAAGCCCATTAAATGCTAAGGCCCCAGTGTCCACAAAGCAGCGGCGTTTGGCTGGGCCACGGCAGCGTGGCGAGAGTGCCAACTCGCTCCGCTCCATCCGCTGGAATCGGCGTCGAAGGCAGTGGCGTAGCTAGGATATTTTGCGCCCCCCCCCGATTAATCACATACCAAAATGTAATTACATGACATGTAGGCTGTGTGTGGCGGGATATATAAACTTTTAGGTTGAGGTGTAGATTTGTGCAGTAGTTTCAGGCTGCCGCGCCCGCCGCAATAAGTTATAATGTGACGTTGTAAGCCTCATTTTGGCGCCCCTTTACCCTGGCGCCCGGGGACATATGTACCCCCCTGCCCCCCCCTAGCTACGCCTCTGGTCGAAGGCGCCCCACGCGCGCCCCGTGGCCACGCGGCCCGAGCACCACGCGCAGCTCTTGGCGCCGAGCACGACCCGGGCAGGGCACAGGCGGCGTGAGCGCCCTCGTGACCAGAAGCCCGGAGCGGCTGTCCAGGTGGCAGGAGGTGTCTCACTCCCACGGCCGGGACGCGGCGGGGATCTCCGCGGCTGGGACACGGCGAGGCACGCGGGGACACGGGCGACTCCAGCCTGGGTGTCAACGACGCCACGCTGGTTCAGACGATTCTTGCTTCAGACGCTTCTCCTAGCCTGGCACGGCGATCTAAAGGGCCGTCCATAAATGACGTCACGCGATTTTGGACGATTTTTGACCCCCCCTCCCTTCGTCACGCGGCGTCAAAAAAAGTCAGACCCCCCCTCAAATATGACGTCACAAAGCTCTGCCCCCCCCCCTCAAAAAAATGAAACATGCTTCAAATTGCTTCAGTATTGTCATTGTAGTGCGTATTTAATGTGGCGCTGCACTCTAATGTTGTAGGAGAAAACATTTATAAAGTAAATTTCATTAAGTAGAACGTGTTGCCTATATTTATTTAAAGTTGCGCATTTTGATGTGACGTCACATTTCTCACCCCCCTCCCCCTCGTCACACATCGTCACAATTGTCAGACCCCCCCCCCCCTCCTAGGTGGACGGCCCCTAAGTAGCCACCAGTGATTAGACACCTCCGATATGCACGGTTGGCTACGTACGGTGCGAAAGAAGTTCAACGCACATGCATAGCTCAAGCGTAACATGCATTGCATAAAAAAACACATCAAGCTGTATAGGTTGTGATTTTCACTTAATTCAGTACAGCACACATCTGAGTGCTTAAACATATACCCAAAGATGAACACGATGTACGGCTGTGTACAAGGCTTGAAGCGTGGACAGATGCATCCTGGGACTGTGAGACGGGAAGAGGGACACGAGACAGTGACACGGCGCCGCCTGCTGACCAGCAGCTGCCACTGCAGGTGGACATTGCGCACACGCCGTGAGCATCGTGTACACGGTGTGTGTGTGGCTGGTGATGGAATTAGCCCTATCGAGAAGACACGAGAAATAATTCAGCTGCGTTATCTTCCACGATGGTCCCTTGCCTGTTGACTGAAGGTTTTCCTGAAGGACGTTTCTTCATTTAATGATAATTCAATAGCAAAAATTGGCATCCATTTGCCGATTAAATGTTTTTATTGCATTAGCTTCACTGACAGCATCAGTGGCGGGCTGACCGCGATGTTGCATACAGCTCCGGACAGCGCAGCGATAGTCACAGCAGCTGAGCGGAGCAGTGCTGCATTCGTGACGGAGAGACGCGATCTAACCCATAAAACCTTTATTATGAATAATATGACCAGGCAGCAGCTGCCTGGTCATGCCACGTCCGTCGGGCGTTTCCCCAAATGTTGCAGAGGCAGCAGCAGAATGTCGTGTATCATACACAAGACGAGACCTCGGAATGCCAGTGTAGTTTTCCCCAACGTTCAATTACAGGCAATTAATTCACAACATTGTCTCGGTGTGTGATGGATTGTCTGTTGTTTACTGCTGACCGCTAAATCCAACAATTGTGCCAATTGTTTTGCACAGTAAAACAACAAGCTTCTCAAAAAATGTTCTTCTTTCAGGAGGTCCTGCCATTGGGACGTTTGGCCAAATGCCACGAGTGAGGAAACCGGAGCAAGCAGACGAAGTCCGCACAGGTGCGAGGAGGCATCTCGCCAAACCTGGAGCAGCCCTGAGCCACCTCGCAGCCCTGAGCCTCCAACACCGGCCAGGCCATATTGTGGCGACCCACCCAAGCACCAGCCAGGCCCCCGTTCCATCTCTGCTCAGCTCCAGAGGCGAGGCACACTTTGGTGGTCTGATCGCACGCGTCACTCTTGATGCTCTCTGGAGATGGCAGCAAGAAATGGCGCTGTCGTGTAACAGTCTATTTTTGAGCGTGACTGTGGTTTGATTTTAAAACGAATTATTTGGTGGTACTGCCTTGACAGTGGTGCACAAGAACAAATAATAATAACATATTTAAACTCACTTTAATCAATGGCATTATCTTACAAGAGAACAAAAATGTGTATAATAGACAACATTTGGGGCAATGGCTATTCATCTTACATAACATTCACCATATGCTGAGTTTGTTTGTTTGTGAGAGGAGGGGTCTACTTCTGAACTCTTTTTTTTCATCCACGAGACTCTTCCGCCGTGGTGACGACAGCATTCACGATGCCGTTCGCAGTGCCCCTCCCAACAGGGACAGGCACAAGTCACGCACAATCACAGGCCCTTGATTCCACGATGAAACGGTGTGTGATGTTCTATTACACCAGCCCTCTTATCTCTTCATTGGCTACCAGTCAAATTCCGAGTGGATTTTAAGATACTGCTATTGACCTAAGGCTTTAAAAGGGCTCACCCCACGTTACTTGCAGGAACTAATACATTTATATATCCCATCAAGGTTCTTAAGATCTTCTCATCTCCAACTACTCAGCACTCCCAGGTCTCGGTTGAGCTCTTTTGGTGACCGGGCTTTTGTTAGCGTGGCACCCCAACTATGGAACGCCTTGCCACTTGAAATCAGGGCATTCGGAGTCGGTAGATAGATTCAAGTCTGCTTTGAAAACCCATCTCTTTTAAGTGGCCTTCCCTGTCCACTTTGATCGGTTGCGCCTGCTTCTGTTTTTGTTTCCTGCTTTTCATGCAATGCGCATTGGAATCCTAGGATGGACTGCGTATCGTACATTTCAATGATGATGGTGACGAGTCGTCGACGACTCCACTGACACCAGCGACTCGCCACACATGAGGAGCCCATTAGCCAGAGAGATGACCCATGGCTTGAACCCATCCTCTCAGGGGTGTTGGCTCAACACCATGACATGGGTCACGCTCCTCTGTGCTCCCCAAGCCACCTTACTAGCAGCGCAGTTTGACATCGAGAGGCATTCGAGAGAGCGCAGGATGCAGGGTCAAATGTCACATGGGGTCTGAATGTGTGTAGAACCTGTCTGCGATTAGCTCCATATTCATCACTCATCCCAGGCTATACAATTAGATTAATAAGTGGTGTGTGCGCTCAGGTTCCACATTATGAAGTTCCTTTGTCAGATTTTAATAAGCGCTTCTCAAATCTAGTCATTAATTTTTTTTCATTTCGTTATGTGGTTTTTTCTCTTTCACCCACTCGAATATATTTTGTGATTAGAAATGAATATTACAAATGATAAACAAGGGCACTGTCTGTAATATCAGCCATTTAGAGGCAAGGGTTTGTTGCTGCACCACGGAGTTATGAGACTTCTAATTCCAGGAGGCTGCAAATTGACCAGGAGATGGCACTACAGCCTGTGGGCTTGAAACCCAATCCGTGGACCTTCCACTTGTACCTCCTCACGTGCTTGGGGTTGCTCTATGTGCTCCAGTTCCCTCACACATTCAAAGCACACTTTTTACAAAAAGTTTAACTAAATATGCCTGTGCAGAATAAATCTTGAGACATATCGCAGCTATTCTGGAAAATAAAAAAAATATCTGTTGAACATCAAAATACACATTAATTAAAAAACAAAATAATGTATTGGTGATTATTCAAAGATTTTGACTGAATATGAGATGAACAACAAGGCAGGAGCACAGCGCGGCTTGATATGTTTCTCTCGATACTCCTAGGGGGTCTTCATTAAGTCGATATTGACACCGAATTGTAAAAATCATCGACATGGTCTTGTGTTACGACGCAGCTCACAACAGCAGAGATCCACAGCTCTCAAATACAGCGGTCGTGAAATCATTTACTTTATTTTCGTAAAGTAATTCCTAACATTCAAATTATTATTCTAAGTAGTAGCAAATGAATGAAGCATACAGAACTGTACAAACGGAGACCGAATCGGAACACAAACAGGTTGGCAAAAACGAAACAAAAAAAATAATCTAATCTTAAATGAAAGTCAAATCCCTGAATCGTGACAATGCATCCAATCGCTGGTGGGGGTAGCCAGCAGAGGTCGCAAAAGGGTTTTGATTCCTTACCCGTACCCTACCGGAATGAGTGACAAACGGTTACTCACCAGTGACTCACGGCCTACCCGTACCCGTACCCGGCCGCACCAGGGTCGCAAACGGCTACCCGTACCCGGCCGGGTACGGGTAGCCGGGTATCGGGTAGGGTACGGGTATCGGGTACCCGGTTGCGACCTGTTAGCCAGTCATTGCGTGGCTGCTATCCAGCCACTGACCTCCGATCGCGATCATCTGTGGGGATTGGTGGCTGCGACCCGAGGAGGTGAGGGGGTGCGGAGGTTTGTGATGGGGAGGCATCCACGTTGACGAAGGGCAGCCCGGTTCGTTTTTTTGCACCAAGATAATCGTTTGTTGTTGCTATTGCTTCAAATAGCGATTTAAATATGCATGCATGTCCACAACTGGGGATCAGGACCTTCCATATTGTTATATTAATAATGTATGGTTCAATAAGACATGATTACGTGATCCCTGGCCAAACATATCATCTCTCCCTCCAGTAGAAATGTACAAGCACTTGCAGAACAACAATTTAAGCAACAACAATCGCATATCAGAAAGGAGTTTGATCTCCAAGCGACTCGGTGGTCAAATATTCCCACCACCATCTGGCATGAAACCTTCTCCAGGTCTGACGGAGACCACGAGGAAAGAATAACTCAAATTCCCTGCTCGATTCTTCCAGGGAATTTTAATTGAAACACACATGGCTGGCACGTACGACCAGCCCAACACCACTGCAAGTCTTGTTCCGCCCCAAATATTCCCAATTGTCATCATTGTACATCTGTTTGTAACGTATTTTATAGGTAAAAAATTGCAACATGAATTTTTCCACACTTTGTACTCCACACTATCACGTACCCTGTGTGTTTTTACCCAGTTCTCCAATGAAATTATTTCCACCATCACGGAAGTTTAGGCTGTTGGGAAGTCAAAGTTAAGGCAGACTTATTTTAATAAGAGCACAGTTGAAGTTGTTCCTGACATTCCAACGCCATCAGGACTTGGCATCATCCCTTGATTAGTCAAGCGGTGATCTCATGACCGTAGGCATTGTGATGAGAATCGTGATACAGGTACCAATGTGAGTTGCAAGTTGCCCCTGAACCCAGTTGCCCACAGCCACGTGACAAGGCGCGACAATCACAAAGCATTCATACCCACATTCTAGGACCAAAGGGGTTCAGATTAACACATTCCATAAACTATACTGCTCAAAGAGAATGGCACAGCAGACCCATCCTTGCATACATTGCAATTACATTCCACAACCACAAGACAACCACACAACAACCACAGGGTGAACACAAGGCATCCCGCAACCGTACTCCCCATTAACACAATAGCAGGGCCATGGATGTCGGTCGGTGACTTGCTCCGGTTCAAGCACGAAGCCTACGCACCACCCATCCTCTCCCGGTCCCACAGCCGCGTCAGCACAGACGAGAGGCCATCGACGCGCCCGATGGGAGCTCGGGGTGACCCCTGAGAGGCCCTGGTGCCACCGCGTGCCCGTGCCAGGTGCTGGGACGTCACGGGGGGCGAGGTGGGTGCCGAGTAACGTGGGTAGCAAGGGAATGAGAGAGAGTAGAGACAATTTTATTTACCTTTTTAAAATTCGTGGGACTGAAGCAATAATACGCATTATTCGCTTATATACACATTGCGGCGGTCAAAACGTCTTGAAAATGAGATTGTTGGCTAATACAATGGTAATACAAGACCATTAGGCTTAATTAGATGTTAACATTTTGACATGCCAATAACACTACATGATAGTACATAAATAGAGGGTTAGTTACTAGAGTAGAATAAAAATGTAAAATGTTCGAGTCGGGGCATACTTTTGAATCACATTTTTTAAACTTTTGGACTGTGTCTGTGCACAGACACACAAAGCGCACACACAGCAGCGTAGCCGTTTTCCCCACAGAAGTGGCTGCGAGCCCATTCAGTGGTTCCTCCTGGGACCCCGAGTCAAACTCACGGCCACTCCTCCGACAGCGGCCGCCTCCGCCGCGCTCCCACGCGAGAGTGGTCATCGCGCCTCCCGTGACCCCCGGCCGCCCCCGCGACCGATGGAGTGGACACAAGGCCCCACGACAGCTCCTCGCTCCACCGGCCAATCGGAGCGCTCGGCCACACGGCCCGCCTCGTGGAGCGCCCGCGGAGGCGTCGTGCGGAACTATACCTCGTGATTTAGGGTCGGCACTTTACAGCTCCAGTGGTAAAAAAAGAAATTAGTGGCTTAAACAGCAAATATGGTGAGGATGAGGAGTATCAATTATGACCATGGTGATGATCTTGTACTCAGGACAATGATGATGATGAACACAAGGTGACAACCATGGCATGCCAGCTCTCCCGCTGTGTTTTCGGGTCGTACCGCCATGTTGTTTGGCACGGTGTCCGACGTTTGACTCCACGTGACGGCAGCTTCTTCAGAAACTAAAAACAAGACGCAGTGACCAAGACGAAGCTGATGAAACGGTGCCGACGATGGCGATTGAAATTTACGACGAATGCCCGAGGATCGGTGCCCAAGGGACGGCAACGACCGCGATGGTGACGAAGGAGGTGGCGACCGCGACCACTCCGAGCTCGTCGGTGCATTCGCCGGTGCCAGTCCTGCGGGCAAATGTCACCGCGGCACGGATAGGCTGCGAGCAAGCTCCTCGCGCAGCGGTGAAGTTTGCGGGGAGGCAGCAGCGAGCAAACCGGCCACCGTGGAAACGTAGAGGCAGAAAAAAGTTGGTGGACTCGGCCGGGGGGTAAGAACCGTGCCCCCCATAGCGTGACCCCACAGCTGCTGCTCCCCACCCCCTACTCTTCCTCCTCTTCCTCCTCCTCGAGGCGTGCGCTGGGAGCCGGTCGCCGACACACGCCGTAGCCAGGCCGCGATTCGGCCCCGAGGCCTGGGCCCAGGGGCGGAGCGGAGCGCGCCGATTCCTCGTCTTCCCTCGCCACTTCACCGCTGGCGTCGCTCCGCACCCTGCCCTGCTTCCAGCCGTCCACAAAGAGGTCCGAGACGAGCAACGCCTGCCAGGCAAACACAGGCAGAGTCACACGCACGTCGCACACACACACACGCACACACACACACACACGCACACACACACACACACGCGCACACACACGCACGTCGCACACACACACGCACACACACACACGCACGTCGCACACACACACATGCGCACACACACACACACGCACACACACACACGCACACACACACACGCACGTCGCACACACACACATGCGCACACACACACGCACAGCTCCCACTCAAGAGGTGCGTGCCGACTGGCCGGCAATGATTGATATGTGTACTGTACTCATTGATTCGCCGGCCTTGTTTGAGATTGTCTCTGTGTGATCCACTAACCCCCCCCCCCCGCTTCCAAATCGCCAGGGCTCTCTAACGGCGCGGCAGCCCTGCCGAGATGGTGACACAGAAAAGGAAGTTAAATGTGCAGCCAGTTCAATGGTTGTCTGGTGGATTGTAACTGACTGCACAAAACTTCACAGCCGATTTAAAAACAAAGTGCGAAACAAGTGGCTGCACTCGGCTCCGAGAGCCCAACGCACGCACACGCACACACACACACACGCACACACACGCTCGCACACGCACACACACACGCACAGACACACGCACACACACACGCACACACACGCCCTATTTATCCAACCAGAGAGCGCCACCAGGTGGCCGCACGGGAGAGGTCCTCTGAAGGAGAGATTTTGTTGACTCCTGTAATTCCCCATCGTGTGCTCTCACAGGCAGGCGCGTTTCCCGGTCGACTGCGGGGTAATTGCTGGCAGAGACTCGCTCCGTATTTGGAGGCCAGCGAAGTGAACGTTGTATAATTGTTAGACGCACTGCATTCGGGCGGGCGCCGGCATAACGCGCCTGCAATGCGGCACTTTGCACGCGAGCGTTGGTGGGGGATCTCACACTCCATGCACGTGGGATGGCAACAGAGCAAGTGGATTAACTTACATCTGTACGGGGATCGAGCGTTACGCCCCTCGCACGCGCATGGGTCACGCGTGGGTCACGCGTGGGCTTTCTCTGGGTACTCCGGATTCCCCAGAAAGCTTTCTTTTTTAACGTAGTGTGATCCAGCAGCGGATCGACCGAAGGGGCGACGCGTGCGAACCGAGGCTCGAGGGGGGCGGGGGGGGGGCGAGGCTCACGGTGGCGAAGGCGACGGCGGCTCCCTGCAGGAGGCCCACGAGGACGTCGCTCCAGTGGTGCTTGTAGTCGGAGACGCGCGACAGCCCCACGTACACGGCCATGAGCACCAGCACGAACTCCACGAAGGGGCGCAGGATGCGGGCGCCGCGCCAGCGCAGGCGAGACTCCACGTAGAGCTGACGGCGCACGAGCGGGAACGCACGGGGGGACACGGGGACGACGGACGGCGGTGAAACAAAGACACGGGCAGGAAAAGACAGAGGGGGGCGACACGGGGAATAACTCGCCGGGACCGTCGGAGAGAATGACACCTGGCGATGACACGGAGAGCACAACGCACGGAGAGAACGGCATTCGAACAAGACACGGAGAGAACAACACGTGGGGTGAGACACAAACGCACGCACGAGAATGGCGCAGAGGTCGTGACGCGCAGGTTTATACAGAGACAAGAGCACACGGGGATGATACGTACCGATAATAACACGGAGGGTGACAGACGCGCGGGGATGACAGAGAATGATGAGGAGAAGGCGACACGCATTAAGATCGACTGGCAGGACTGGCTGGCACGAGGACGACAAAGTGTGAACGTTGCTATGCTTGGAATGCCATTCATAGGAATGTTGTTACACCGGGAATAACTTTCTAAGTTTGCCACTCGGGCAATTGTTCCGCAAGGAATGTGACGTGGGACACATTATATGTGGAATGTCACACAATATTACATAGTTTATGACACTTTGTGGTCCCAAAATTATGACCCCTGTGACAATACAACTGAGTGAGACACACGTAGAATACTACATGCGGTGACGGGAGCAAGGCCGATGAGGTTTCAAAGAGAAGCCCCCAAGAGTGTTGTTTTATTTAAAGTTAATGTCTCCTTGAGCTCTCCTTCACAATCATCTGCTTCTTTACAGACACCTCAAACAAAGATAACTTCTGGAATGACTTCTGGTAGAGGAGTATGTTTTTCTAATCCTCCTTTCAGAGCAGTTTTGGAGAACTAACAAAAAAAACTGCCCTGGTGCAGGAGCCCAACTTGTCTGTAGCTGAACTCCTGCCCAAGAATCCAAAGACTGAGAAGGTGGCACAAGGCCACGTGGGATGGGAGGGACACATCTGTTACACAAGACATCTGTGAACAAATAGCATCACAGCTCATCGGATGACTTCAGTAGAAAAAAGATTCTCATTCTGGGAGGTATTACGGTGACAGCGAGTTGGGGAGGGGGGAGGGAGCCCCAAGCGCTTTGCCTCTGGATTTCTGGGCGTGTGGCTGTCAAGGTGTCTGAAGAAGGAGTGTGTCAGCGGCCTCCACATGAACCCCGGAGCGAGGGTGCTCTGTGTGTGTGGAGGGTGAGGGGGGGATACTCACCGCCAGGTACATCAAGGTGTACATTGCGAACGAGGCATGGCCGGAGTAGAACGACTTCCTGCAAAGGGAAATAACTCGTGGTGAAGAGCGGGGCAGCAAAGGTTCACCCACCCCGTGGTGAATCGTTCAACTCTCGCGTTTGCATGCCAGTGATTCGATTGAAGATTTGTATACGCTCGCAATTCAATGCATGTATCGTGAGCTTATGAATCGATATTGCCACCCCTAGGGAACAGCATCTCTCCTCACATTATATCCAGTTCAACGTGTGTGGACGCACACACACAGGCACACACACACACACAACAAAAACAACAGCCGTCATTCACCACTAAGTGGCGGTGACATCACCACTGCGCTTGTGCGAGGCCAGGTGCACTTTGAGGCCACGTGAAGTGTCGAACGCTCGCTGCTGACAGGTCACGGGACAGACACAGCAGGTGCCACGGGTTGACCGACTGAGATGACTGGTAGATTCACCACCAGCTCTGCCCCTCTACTGTGCCAGGCTAGGTGCAGGAGGTCACGGGACAGACCCAGCAAGTGCCATGGGTTGACCGACTGAGATGACAACCGGCAGATGCAGCAGCAGCTGTGCTCCCCACTACGCCACCTCGCTACGTTTTAGCCGCCCGGCGCTCTGCTCGTTGTCATCAGCGTTGTTTCTCCACCCTGCCGGTCTTGTCGGAGGGCGACTGCCTCCAAACGCCCCGTAGCACAGCGGCACCCGCAGGCGCAAACGCACGCCCACAGGCCCACACATGCCACACACACAAACACGGTACACACAGCACACATACATGCCACACACACACATACGGTACACACACACACGCCACACACACACGCCACACACACACGCCACACACACACGCCACACACACACGCCACACACACACACGCCACACACACATGCCACACACACATGCCACACACACACGCACGGTCCACGAGCGCACCGAGGTCTCACCGTGCGGCGATGACGTCGTCGGGGGCGCCGGTGCACACCTTGTCGGTGATGTAGCCGGCCGAGCAGTTGAGCAGCGCGGGGTCGGGGCGGCACACGGCCAAGAAGTGCGGGCGCGGGCGGCCGATGGCGAACTTGGCGACGTTGGTGAAGCTCTGGCTCACGGCCATGCCCAGCAGGAAGGGCCCCAGCGCGCGGTAGAGGGCCACCACGTACGGGCTGTGCACGAACGACGTCGGCCGGTGCTTGAGGTAGCGCACGGCCACGCACTCCCCCACGATCATCTGCGGCGGATGCAAAGGCGACGGGAGGGAAGCTCGCGGGCGCGCAAAGAGGCGTGCAGAGGCGCGCTCGCTCGTGATTACACCGCCACCGCATTGACGGCCAAGTTACATAATGCGCTAGTCTGCAATTGAACAATAATGTATTATTATAAACACAAGACTCATTGTGCGATCTAAACGCCGTCCACCGCCGGCGGGGGCTGCAGTGCCACGATCCACCGATCCCGTCCCTTCACTAAGCCTTGCCCCCACCTCAATCTCTCGCTTGATGCCTACCGTCTCGCCATCACGTTCTTCTTCCCCTCCATTGCTCCTCTCACAGACTGCTCAATCAGCCTTGCCCCCTAACCCTCCCTCTCTCCTCCGGCGTGACCTCGAGTAAGAGACGCGTGCTCATCACGCGGTGCCGTAGAGCAAGGCTGGGGCGGGGAAGGCCGGGGTGGGGCGGCCGACCTATTGCGTCGCCGGACTTCTGAAAACGCAGCAAGCAACACGGCCCGGCCCACGGCTCAAATAGTGGCGAGGCAGCGCTGCATCGGTGTCATGGCACCTTGCCCCAGGTGCCAGAAAATCTAGCTAGGCTCTGCACACACACACACACAGTGCCAGTGTACACACACACACACAGTCCTAGTGCACACACACACACAGTGTACACACACACAGTCCCAGTGCACACACACACAGTGTATACACACACACACACACAGTCCTAGTACACACACACACAGGACCCCGCGCCTATGCCCCCTTCCTTTATCAGCCCGCCCCTAGCAGTGTGGTGAAGTATGGTCAAAACAACCACAGCCCACGTGTGTGTGGAGGGAGGCGCTCGTGCAGAAGTCGATCGACAGAAGCACTGCACAGGCCGCACGTGGGAGCCGGTGGCCACTTTGTGTCAATGGCAAAGGGGAGGAGTGCGCCAAGCACACGTGAGGAATTGTTTAGTTGTCGAATCGTGAAAGTGGCGTGCAGTGCAAACTGATTCACGTGGACGCACGTGGCCACTAGAGGCGCCGCCTTCCCGCAAATGGCAAAGGAGGAGAGGTTTCCGAATTGAATCACGACCCTCAATCGTGAAAAAGAATCGGACTGCGAGGGGGCACGGGGAGGGGGGGCAGCTGTCACGTTCCTGACGAGTGTGAAGCTCAATAAAGAAGATGACTCTGTGAGCCTGCGAAGAGAGCTCAGTGGCCCAGTCCATCAGGCAAACGTTCGTGAGCGAGCGAGCCGGCTCGCCCGCTCACTCCCCATCCCAACACCGCCCAGAGCTCGCGAGTCATCACCTATTTTTACCAACGCTTCGAAAACAAACAAGTGCGAGGTGTCACGGCCACAGAGAGACTCCCATCGCACCCGGCGGGTCGCAGCTCACGAGACGGAGCGGAGCGGAGGAGGCCCTTGCCACGAACACAGCCGCCCAGCTCACGCTCGACTTGAAGACGACCAACTTTGTTCAGGGAGGTGACGCGTGCGGCGCAGAGAAAGGCCACTCAACCAGTTGTGCATATCTGCACCGAGAAGTGTCATTATTTAACCAGGTGACTCGTGATCTCTTTCACAAGGGGGTGCCCCCCACATTGGGAGCTACCACTCTCTACGGGCGTGTCACTTGGAGACTCTCTCTGGCCTTCCACTTTGTGGGGAAGTCACCAGTGCTTGTCCTATGGAAAGACTCTCCCCCGCCATAGGAATGTGGAATTTCACCAACTGGCTCGGCTCTGCGCACCGGAGATGAGAGCAGGACACAGCTTTGACTCTGGGTCACTTACGTAAAGGAATACGTTCACTTTTCACAATGAAGGATAATTTTCACGTTTGATATTTTGGCAGTACTCTAAGCACACAATGATATACCCTTGAATAGAACATGGTATTTAATTTTAGCCTCGTGGCACATGGAGTGCTTTGGTAGCCTCGCACTGAAATTACCGTGTGATTTCGGAATAGAATAGTCAGCTACAGCGCACCAAGCTTAGTGTTCACCCATGCGTACATTTTCCTGATTCAATGAACTTGCACAATTCGGAGTTGCAATGCAATTCGAGAACCTAATTATATTTTAGCAGGTGTCACGTGACCAAATTACATGTAGCATTAATCATAGTTTCCTGCACACGTGCAACTTGATGTATGTATCGCGAGCATAAGACTCAAAGTCAATTGATGAACGGTTGCATCATGACATGCCTTACTTATCAAGAGCACCAGCACAACCTTCACCGTGGGAATGTGTTTGTTTGTTGCACAAGTTATTTACATTCTTTGCGGGGATAAATATTTATTTCTCGTCTTTGTTGATTTCACGATTGTACCGTGACGTACTTTACATCATCCCGGGTGTCCCTTGCAATGCATACTTTTGTCCGCAATGGGGACTTCTCACGAAAGCTTTAAGTTAAGTTATAAATATCGTTGAGGTATGTATTTTCCACGACCATTATCACTGTCATCACGGTTACATTTACGTCACGTCTGTCATACAGATAATCACCAATAGCCATGACGTCGCAGTCCGCAAAGGGCATCTCTTGCGAGCGAGCGCCGAGACCCCAAGCGTTGTTTGTCAACGCGTTTTTGACCGTGTTCAAGGAAGACAACACACCTGGAGTCCAGAATTCATACGAACATTTACTTGTATTTCATGGTCAAGCGTGTCACTATCGCACTCTAGTGACGCCACCGCCATGCAAGTTAATGTTTGATGCACCGTCAATCACTACAGGCCTTTAAACCACAAACGTGATTTATTATTAAAAGGTTAATTTTCAAACAAACCAAGTTTTACTGTCGCGTTAGGCAGAGGTGTGTGTGTGTGTATATATGCACATACACGCACAGTATGAGAGCTCAATCTTGATTTGAAGCTTTTGTGACTGCAGGAATCCATACTCTCTGGTTCTTTCGGTAAAGTCACGTAGGTAGACAAAATAATAAAAGAACACGACGTTTCGGTCTTGCGTCCGTCATCAGGTAAGAAAGAATGATCTGCTGTTGTGGCTTTATATAGGCACGGGAGGGGGGGTAAGGGGGGGTTTGTAGAGTCGTGGCTGCAGGAGTTCAGGGGGGAGGGGGGGGAGGGTTTGTGGCGTGTAGGAACGGGTGGGGGCTGGAGAAATTCGCATGTCAATGAGATTACAATCTTGAGTCTTGAATTACTCTTTGGTTCTTTCAGCAAAGTCACGTGACTTTACCGAAAGAAACAAAGAGCACTTTCTGCAGTCACGAAAGCTTCAAATTAAGTTTAGTCTTGAATCAGTAAACGCGTATTTTTTAGAAACATCTTTTAATCTTTTTTCTATCTACGTGACTGTACCGCGAGAACCAGCGAGTATGAGAGCTGTTAATTTTTATATGGAGAGTGAGGTCAGGTGAGGAAGTTAAAGGCTCTAACATCTAGCAGGAAAATGATGCTCAGCACACGTGTACATGTGTACATGTGTGCACTGTGCAATAATCCTGGCAGCCATAAATAACACGAGAGGGAACTTGTATCTGAACCCACCTAGGGCCTCACCTGGGTCAAATCCGCCTTAAACGAGGCCTTGGTACAATGTGTCAACATCACCACTGGGGAGACAATGGTACCTGAACATGTCTGGCCACATCATCCCCATGTCTGCTGTGAGAAGCTTTGAAGGCGCTCGTTAATGGCAGCAAGTGTGTAACACTAAACACCAAGTCTCACGTGCGTGTGTCTCTGTGCACGTGTCTCTCTGTGTGCGTATCTCTGTGTGCGCGTGCCTCTGTGTGCGCATGCCTCTCTGTGTGCGTGTCTGTGCATCTGCTGTGTTTTTCAGCCCGCAAGCCCATCTACAACGTGCCGAGGCAGCTCCCGTTCAGCCAGAAAGACGGGGCTCAACGGTGTTGCGAAGACCGCCTTTGGTGGAGAGGGCTCATGAAAAAACGTTTACCCGGCTACCAACAGCAGCCAAGAGCCCAGGATAGGCTCAGATATCATTCGGCAATCACGTGGGCCACGGGCAGAACTCTATTTCAGTTCTCCGGGGTCAAAGCGCCCGTGCACGACCCGCTGCGCCGCCGCTACCTCGCTCGACTCATGTAATGCGTCCCATTCTCATCCGCTATACCAGCACGAGTGCTCTCCGATCCTGTAATCCTACGTGTTTATAGGTCCTTTGAACCGGCAATCAGAAACCGTCTCTAAAAATAGCACCGTGATGCATGGCGACCGTTGTTGACGTTGCTTGTTGTTGTCGTTGTTTGCGAGTTAACGCGGGAGGCCGGTATCTGGGCGTCAGAACTCACCGAGGCCATCGGCAGGATGACGCCCACGGCGTAGAGCACCTGGTGCGTGATGGTGCTCCCTTTTAAGGGGTACTGGATGCTCTCGTCGTCGCAGTAGAACCCCCGGTGGAACGGAGAGACGTACGGCTGATTGAGGATGATCACAGGCAGCCAGGCTGGGAGGGGTGGGGAAGACGCACACAAATAGAAAAATACATGTGATATCGTTAAATCAAGGCGACTGATTACGAAGGTTTGCCTGCTGCTGCTTTCTAGCATCTAATCTCAGGAATGAGGCTTCAGGAAGTGGACGGAGCCAGATTTAGAGGGAGAGAAATGGGAGAGAATGAGATATGGCGGGTAGGGGGCGAGAGGGGAGGGCAGCCACCAGGAGGGAAGGTGTGGACGGGAGTGGATTCCTGCAGGTAAAGATGGGCACGATGAGAATGAGACCCGGGCACACGCCGCCACTAACTCGGCGAGATCTCGGCGTTGTCGTGTCGCCCGCATGAGACGACTCGCACTTCCACACGTCCACACACTCTAATCAGATGCCACGCATTCTAATACGCACACAAATACAAAGATCCCCCGTATAGCCTCAAAAGACCGTTGGGGCAAGTGTCGTTAGCGAGCACCTATGGAGGCCGGCACGGCACACGTGGGGGTGGGTGGCCAGCACCACGCCCGGCCGCCTTTGTCTCCACAGTGGTGATGTTTACACACCGCACCAGGTACTCATTTGAGGCTGAGTCGACATAGGGGAGGCCCAGGACCGGTTCAGATAATCGTCACCGGTGTTGGCCATGAGCTGGAATTGAACCCAGGTCACTGGATTCGTAGTGCAAGGTGCTAACCGCTACACAATAAGATAAAAAATTCGTTTGTAATTTACTATTCACCGATAAAAGGAGAGTGTAACACACGGACGAATGAGTAAAGTGTACACCAAATAAGGGGTAAAATATTCATCGATTCATCAGCTCAAACCGATAGTTATGCTCAGAGCGCATGCTTCAAATCAAATCGAGGCAGTTCGTCGATTCAGAAATAGAGCGAATTATTAGAGGCTTAATATACAGCATGTGTCATGAGGATCTATATATGAGATGGCCTTCCGATCGACCAGAAACTAAATATAGACGAATGGCAGAGGGCGGGCGCTGGTATTGGTGAAGATGGATCGCACTGCAGTGGGCCAGGGTGGAGTCGAGGCTGCAGGCGAGGATTGTGCTGGGTCATGAGCACCGTGCCCAGTCGCTCCCGAAAAATATCCGCCACCTCCATCCACACCCGCCACGTTGCCCACGTAGCTGTTGTCGTACATTTCTGGAGCGTGCCACCTGATAACGCCCCTGGCCTTGTAGAATGCGGACTCTATATTCTTGACAGTCGTGGAGGGAGAGAGCGGAGGATGGTGGGGATTGTATGGAGGCAGGGAAGGAAGGCAGCAAGAAGGCAGTGGGGGAGAGAGCACGGGGTGTGTCTGAGTCATGTTCCCAGGAGGGAAAGGAGAGAAGCTGCAGGGGACATTAAGGGTTGTTCGTGAGTCATGTGTGCTTCGTATTATGGCAGGGGAGCGTGCCATCATGTGGTAGAATTCTGCAAAAAGTTGGCGCCACGACAAAGCGCGCAGCAATCAGCACGCGAGAACCCATGTGACCACCGTCGTCGAGAAGTGAATTGCGGGAACATGTGCTTCAAACACACGCACACGCACGCACAAGTCAAGCTGTTGTTGCACTTGTTCCCATGGAATATGGGCTTGTAGGGGCAAGCGCTGATCACGAGCGCAGCACACAACGGGGTGGCATGATTAGTGCTGTCCGGCCGCCTTTGTCTCTCCAGCACTGTATCCACACACCGCACCGTGTCGTTTGTGTAAGAATTGTCAACCTTGTGGAGGACCGGGGCAGCCTGATATAACACCACACACCCCACTGTGAATAGCTGAGAATGTAAATCCATTGCGCCACGACTGCACTGAAATAAAGACCACAAGCCACTGCCATTCACACACACGCACACACAGATCATCCATATAGCCTCTTTAGACTGTCAATTGCTGTTAGCATTCACCTAGCAAGGCCGACACAGCACACAAGGGGGTGATGTGGCTCGTATCACACCAAGCCGCTTTTGTCTCCCCAGTGCCAATACTTACATACCACAACAGGCACAATACAGTACTCATTAAACACTGAGTCGACATAGGGGAGGCCCAGAACCGGTTCAGATAATCGCCACTCCCACCTATGGCCAGGAATCAAACCCAGATCGCCAGGTTTGTTGCACAATGTGATCATAATTATGCCAAGCTTCACCCACAAAGACAAAGGTCCCCCGTATAGCCTTAATAGACTTTTGGGGCAAGTGCTGTTAGCGAGCGCCGATGAAGGTCGTCACGGCACTCGAGGGGATGGGTGGCCAGCACCACACCCGGCCACTTTTGTCTCCCTAGCGACGATGTTTACACACCGCACCAGATACTTACTTGAGGCCCTGAGTCGACCTCGGGGAGGCCCATGACTGGTTCAAATATTCTCCACTGTTTTTGGTCGTGAGCGGGATTCTCACTCGGGTCGCTGGGTTCATAGCCAAGTGCACGAACCATTGCGCTACCGCTCTCCATGCGTATGCAGGAACAGGCGCGTGGCACACACGTGGCCCAAAATGACCAGTTCTAGAATGGGCTGAATGTTTTTTTGCACAACAATTAGCAACCGGAATTGGCACCACCGAACTTTCTGCATTGGGCAACCACTTAACTCACATCTTATCTCTTGCATTGCACATCTACAACAGAGAGATACATCATCTACAGCATCGTCTACATCATCTACACCATCTACATCTCTACATCGTCTACAGCATCATCTACATCGTCTACAGCATCATCTGCATCGTCTAAATCATCTACAGCATCGTCTACAGCAGAGATACATCACAGAGAGATACATCACAGAGAGATACATCACAGAGAGATACATCACAGAGGGATACATCGTCGGGGAACAGCCCTGGTTTGAGACTCCACGGGACATCCCCAGGGCGAATATTCATGAACTTTCATGAGCTGCTTTGCTGGTTCAGCGTCACACCTAGAAGCTGAGCATGCCGTAATCGTGTTCAAACTCTGTACAATGTTAAAACATTAAAGATGCTGTGCAGGCATCTCTCTGGCTGGGCTGACATTGACGTATCATGAACTACCAGGAAGTGTGATAATCCAGAGGGAGTCAAGGGGGCACCTGAAACGCAGGCCCTCGGTGGGCCTGGCTCGGTGTGGAGACTCAGGCCCCCGACACACCGGAGCATTGCTTCCGAATGCTCCACTGCATTCTGTGGAAGAACGTTGCACGAGGCAACAGGGGGGTTGCGCTCTGTGACGCAACATTTCCATCTGTTATGAAATGCGGTGAGAATGCCTCAGTGATGCGGCACGCCAAGCCCTGATCGTTGTCACGCGCGCTTCTGAATTCAAACTGTCCTTGGCCAGACAGCAAGGCAGCCAGTGTGCCACTGCGTGCCACTGCGTGCCACTGCGTGCCACTGACCTGACGCCAGTACTCATGACTGGATACCAGGTATATCTCTGACTCGCCGCCAATATTATTGGTATGACACCAGGTGTCACAATGATCTGACAATATGAACGCTGACGTGACACCAGGTGTGCCATTAGCCCGGCGGCAATTGTGACACGGACCTGAAGCGAGGTGTGGCAGTGACCTCATACGAGTACGACCCGATTACTGACCTGACACCAGGCGTGCCACTAGCCTCACAGCAGGCGTGCCAATCACCTGACACCGTGCAGCATCGTCAAGCCTCCATCACATTGACTCGGCTCGTGTTCTCGTTCACAGACATTTCCACGCAGGACGAACACTCGCAGGGCTCTCGAGAAGCCAGCGCTTGTGCACAGGGTGCCCTCTTGAATATTTGTGGAAGGGTTTAATTGAGCTTGCGTCTCCTTTCTTGCATGCTTAAGTATTGGTCTGATTAGGTACCGCACACGAGCTGTACATTTTCCCCGTTGTCACCGTCAAAGACTTGCAATATGAGAGAGTAAAAGTTGCGGTGGTAAATTGACACCACAATGCGCCACGCGATCTCATTTGCGCCTTTACTAAACACAGCGAGACACGCACGCGGCAGCTCTCGTGCCTCGGCAGGAAGGGCCGTACGGTGACATCGTCGCAGCACGGGGCACAGGGGTGGCATCGCCGTATGTTCTCCTGGTAGCAAACATTTATTTATCATCTGCCAATTACCGCTTTACTGTGACTCAATTAGTGCCGACTGCCGTAATATACTGTATTTTCTTTAACAATGTTTTCTTTTACCAGGTAAGGCCCACTGAGCTATAAAACTCTTTTTCAGAAGAGACCTGGCCACAAATCATAGCTCAACGAAGTGGCTTATCATGTGGAAATTTATCGCAGACAAATACTGTAAACGTGTGTTTCTAAATGTGGAGGGGAAAACCAGAGGACCCGGAGAAAAATCCACGTAACCATGGGGAGAGAGACACGCAAACTCTAAATATACAGGCATCAGGGTTGGGATCGAACCCACCACCTCCTCCATACCTAGCGAGGAAGTTAACATCTCGCCACCGTGGTGCCCATGCCCCCCAGCAACTTCTATGTGCCATAGCGACGGCGTACAGGAGGTGATGTCGCATCGCCCAGTGTCCACCTTCAGGCAGCATTGGAGCGAGTTGCCGGTTCAAACAGCAACCACTTCAAGTGACGACAGCCCAATCGTCCGGTTGCTGCCCTGCATCATCTTAGACCGCGCTTTAGCCGGAGTCCATGCTTATCAATATTTACAATGTGACAATGGAGCGATCGTCACCACAGTGACAATGGAGCAGTTGTACTCACTCTGTCGCTCTGTGTCTTGTGCTAAAATTTCACACTGCAAGAGGTTTTGCTTGACACGGGCTCACCAATGAGCTCATGCCAGATGACGAAGGCATCATGTCGGGCTTGGTGCCCTGCCACCATGTGCTCATACCACGAGCAAGTGACATCGCAGGAGGCTACATTACGTTGCTGTTACTGCCCAATGCTTCTCTAGGCCCAATGAGAATGTTCCAGTGACAATTAAGAGTTGGTGGTTTGAATGAGTGTCACTTTGGTGAGTCTGTGGCTTCTGCGGATTAAAAACAAAACTCCCTAAGTGTGCAACAGGCTTTAAAGTGCACGTGTCACTGCTCAAGAAAAAAAACACTCCCAAGTCCACTAAATATTGAGAGATGCTATCGCACGAGGAACATTAGCTATGGTCTAGCGACGATGGTCAGAACATGTTTCACTCACTCATTACATGACAGTGAGCGCGTCGTCACCGTGCTAGGAGTGGAACTCAACAATGAGTGTTAGAAGGAACATCTACGGGGATGCCCAGGCAACTACTGCCTTGTTACACGGCCTTTAAACCTAGCTGGACCACAGGCATTGGCCAGAGCAGCGACCCATCTAATATGTGGGACACAAAAAGTAGAATTGGTATGCTTGAACATGTATTTGCTGCTTCAGGATATAATTAGTACAGAATTTATGGACATTTAATTGCTGGAAAAAACATTGTGGAATATCCACAAAGCGGTAGATTAAACGGTAAAGGCCCCAATTTACTAAAGTGGCAAATGTTCCTTTTATGCCTGTTTTTTGGGCAGAAATATGCCAACAACTTAATTAACAACAATGAGCCAAATGGCAAAGGTGATGCGTTTTGGTCGTAATGTCAACGTGGAAGTTTAGCTTATTGTATATGTGATGGAACAAAACTCTAATCTGGTGGCAGTGTTAAGTTCAGTTCGGACGCTTTAGTACCCATTTCACAAGTTGAAATTTTGGAAAGATCCCTGAAAGTAGAATCTCACAATATTTTCATCACAGCAATTCTCAGAAATACATTTTGTATGCGCACCCAACTGTTCATTTTAAATACCCTCTGCCTTGCATCATGGGTCCTCCTCTTGCAAAATAAACCGTGCATTTTAAGAGGGCTTACCCCTGCATATAAAGCAAATATTCATGCAGTGACGCTTGTGAAAACATTGAGCAATGTGTACAGTCGCCAATCCCTTGTCCTCACACGCACAGCGCGCAACATACTACCGCGTGTGCTTTTAGCCACTCCTAAGAAGATGCTGTGATTCTGTCTGGGTCATAAGGGTTTCCTTATTATTTTGTATTATATATGCACGAGCTTGTTTACCCTAAAATCCTCCGTCCGTAAGACACGTTCGGGAAGTTATTTTGCGCGTAATGTTTGCGTATCTTTTAGGTCACATATGTTAGTAAACAAATACTCTAAATTCAGGAAAACCCTTCGTTTCCAAACACGTTTTCAGGAGGGTATCGTGCTGAATTGTTTGGACATTTTTATTATTTTATTATTTTTTTACTTAAAGCTTTCGTGACTGCAAGAATTCATACTCTTTGGGTCTTTCGGTAAAGTCACATAGACCGAAAAAATAATTAAAAAATCACAATCTACGTGACTTTACCGAAAGACAAAAAGATAATTTTATGATTGCAGTGTGTCCCGTATGGGAATGTCTCTACTAGGTCCTGTCATGACAAGAATCACTGATGGGGCCGAGGGGAGAAATCCCACATACATTCAGCGTTACAAAACATTGCCAGGATTTCCCCCCGCTGTTTGTAACATAGAGAAGTTTTCAGAAAATGTCAGACGGACAAGTGTGATTAACTCTTATACAGATGACCAACAGTTCATACGAGGTGCTGTCGACATACTGTTGTGAAGGGTTCAAAGTTCCAGAAGAGAACAGTAATAAAATAGGTGTGGTACAACGTACAGATTTATAGATCTAACTGCAATGAGTCTGTGGATTGAATATTAGTTGGGCTTTGAGTGAGAGCCCCTCGAAAGTGTGAGTATTCTCCGGGTGCTGTGGTTTCCTCTCACATGCCACAAACCAAAATAATTCACTAAACATCCCAATGTAGGACCTACCAAAATTAGTAATATTAAAAAAAAACTTTTTTTTAAACACACTTTTATGAAATCTACTAGTAATGGCAGAACTCCACGACTCCAGGAAGTGGCCCCGAAGCTTGCCATAACGTAAGGGACCGTGGCCAATTACAGCCAACGTCAGTTGACTGTGGACAATTAGACCCAAGCCGAAACATAACATATAAGAAAGAATGTTTAAAAATATATTTTTTATTTTTTTATGATAGAATATAGTATTGTCATCAGTATGACATAAGTATACCAAGTATGCAGTCGATACCACATTGGGAAGTGGGTTCAAATTGAGTTACAAGATTTGAGGATACGACAACAACAGACAAAGTGAGTTAAAAGAAAGTGTGTAAAAAAAACTGAGACTCGGGTGACACACACAATCCATCTGTATGGAATCAAGGCGGCATCTATCAGAGACAGCACGGGAATTAAATTGTGGGGCAATCTATGCGGACCTTGAGTTATCCCTTCTCATTTGTGGATTTTCTCTGAGATTTCCCAACCATATACAAAAAACAACTCGTCAATATGAATTTTCCAACATTCCCGAAGCGGGCCACACCTGAAAAGAAGTCTTTAATGCGGTTTTCACTGCTAAATATAATTACTCGTATTGCGTAAGGGCGTTTCATCATTTGACGAAAGTAACACATCGGTCACTGTACGTGGAACGGCATCTCGTCTCCACCCGTCGCCCATCCCGATAAAACTACAGGTGGGAAATTATGACTCTAAATGTGTACATATTGATACTGGTGTCTGTGCAGCGGTTAGCGCAACTTCGCTACGAACCCAGAAACCCGAGTTGGATTCCGGCCGTGCCGAATACGATCGGCGAGTGAGATCTGACCCGGTCGTGGGCCCCCACCTCACCAACCGTCGCGGACCTGCGTGGTGAAGTATAGTCAAACATCCCCCCCATTGCCGACACGCCACGGGTTGGCTTTCAACAGCGGAGGATTGACAAAGAGCTGTAGTATGCCTCACCCGTAGACCTTTGTGTTTATGGTTTGAAATCAGGACAATCAGACCCCAATCTTAGTGCGTCTAGTTCCAGGTATGGTTTGTATTTACCAACGATTGGAATGTATTTTTTTTAACTTAAAACTGTACTGCTCTCGCTGTTGCCAACATTGCGAAACGTTTAATAACGCAGCAAGTGCATGCAATTAAAATCGTATTTTTCTTACGGCCCGAAATCATGAGAAGGCTCTCGATGTTCCGAGAAAGAAAATCTGAGTAGCCTAGAAGAAGTGTCTGCATTCATGCCTCTGAAGTGTGGCTTATAGAGACAGTGGTGTAGCAGGAGCACAAGACTCTTCACTGTGTATTCAAAAACACTGGACCCGAAGTTGAATCAATATAATCTTCTTTTGTCTCAGTTGGCGAGAGCTGCCGAGATAAAATATGTATTTGGCATAAAAGAGACCCCTGTCATTGATGTATTGTTGTGTACGGTAGTTTATGTAACAATGTGAGCTCTCTGTCTATCCACTGTTGGACAAAGGGCTCTCCTCCACTACACGTCGGTCGTGGGCTGTTGCTTGACGAAGCTTTCACCGCGTTGGTCAGCGCGGGATAGTGAATGTGGCGAGCATAGACATCGGAGCATCGTGCAGTACAACAATTGACTGCACCGCCCGCTGTTGACGACGCAGTACCACGTCGGCCTGCGGCACCCCGATTACGCACGCCGATCACCCATCCAATTACCATCCATGATTAGCTCTGCTGAGCTCCCGAGCTCCGATGACTTCGGGCGTATTCTGGGTGCGATTCCGTCGTGGTCAAATGTCTTGAAGCAAAACAAAATAGATCGGCACCGCCGCACGCACAACCTGCGCGACTTGTCCAAAACTCGCATGCCATCAGCAGGTTCTCGCACGCGACTCCCCCACAGCATATCCGCTTCACCATCACGACAAAGGTCTCCTCCACAGACAGAACATCACCTCCTCTGCTCATTTTCGTGATGGAAGAGGGGGGGGGGAAAGCACTTCAGTAGCAGCACCAGCAGCAGCTGCACTGTTTACCGACGGACGAATGGAAGCGGAGATGTAAACAAGCACAGGAAACAGTCGGCGACGTTTCCACCGATAGGCAGAGGGCCGTAGCGCGAGCTGGGACGACACCGCGAGCGGCCACGCCGCCCGACAAACTCGTTCGCCGTGCGACAGATTCACATCGGGGACTCGGGAGGGGAGCTAGCGGGAGTGGGTTGGGCCAGTTCACGTGTGGCCGCTGCCACGGAGCAGCCTGCGTGCGACGGGCGGGCACGTAGGTCACGTCCCGAGTTTCCTTATACGAGCGATAAGCCTCAGGCGATGATTTGAACGTCGCCGGTAGATAAGCGATTGCCAAACGGCCTTCCTTGTGAAGAGGTCCCTCACTCAAGCTCGCTCGTCAAGCTGCTGCGTTACAGTGCGTGGCTTGCTGCTGGCCGGCTGACTGCGGCGATGACAAACGCTTGTAACCTATCGATGCGGAGGCGGGGCTGGTGGATCAGACAGAGATGGAACATGACGAGCGCGAGACACAAAATTGGGTAAAACGATTTATTTATTCCTACCAGTATCACACGTACTTGTGGTGAACATGCAACAAAAACATGCTCTGATTATAATAAAGCTGCATTGTCTTTGAAAGTGATCGGCCTACACCAGAGACATCCTTCTTTATAGCCTCGTCTCACCAGTGTCAGACCAGAGAACCGCAAAAGGCGAACCCGTACAAAGATAATGCCATACGTATCAGAGCATTTATAGCTAGGGGTGAGCAGCTATATCATTGGACCTTTTGCCAGTATCAAAGTATGAAAACAAGAATAGATTCTCATTTTTTAAAAGTGTTTCCCTCGTATTCTTTCAACCCAATCTTCAGCGTTACAAAAACCCAGTCTGGAGCGGCACATCTGGGCACGTGAAGAAAAAAAAGAGCGTACATCAAGATTCTGTTGGAAGTTGGAGTCTCTCCAAGAATGTGTTTTTGATTTAAATTCAATACAAAATGTAACCGATGTAGAATTCCCGGTGTCTCGAATGCCCATTAGTTTACAAGTGCACAATGGCCTGCAAAACGCCAAGGTGTCTCTTTGCCGAGCTGTGAGTCAGGAGAGGACTGTGTCAGAAGAATGTCGGCACCACTTAGAATTAACACGGCAATCGTCAATAATGCCACGTATTTACACGGGCAAAGCCCCATTGGGCCTAGAGACACTTTTCCAGGAAGGGGCTTGCATTGGGATGTTTGTCCAATGAGAGGCATAACTCTCACGAGGTCCGGATAGATGGGTGCATTAACCTGCTTACTCGACTTCTAGCTGCTAATGCTCTTGCAGCTTGGCGGGATTGAGTCTCACCAATCTGCGTGAACCACCAGCACTTGCCTCCAAAGTTCACCACGCCCAGCCGAACTCGTTGCTGAGGTGGCAGACCCAGGGGCTGTGTGGTTGCCGAGAGGGGCTGTGTGGTTGCCGAGAGGGGCTGTGTGGTTGCCGAGAGGGGCTGTGTGGTTGCCGAGAGGGGCTGTGTGGTTGCCGAGAGGGGCTGTGTGGTTGCCGAGAGGGGCTGTGTGGTTGCCGAGAGGGGCTGTGTGGTTGCCGAGAGGGGCTGTGTGGTTGCCGAGAGGGGCTGTGTGGTTGCCGAGAGGAGTTGTGTCGGGTGATTTATGAGGGTGTTCACTGCTATGGAGATCACAGCCATGGTTACCATCTCTACCAACATGAATGGCTTATTTAATGTCAGTGCCCCGTGTTATTTGATGTCATAAGCGGCCGTCCATAAATGACGTCACGCACCTAGGGGGGTGGGGGGGTCAGACATTTGTGACGATGTGTGACGAGGAGGGGGGGGGTGAGAAATGTGATGTCACATCAAAATGCGCAACTTTAAATAAATATAGACAACAAGTTCGACCCATGCAGGTATTGTGACAGGTATTGCTGGCCGCATGATACTGAATTATTAGCGTAGCAGCATAGAAGATCAGGGTGTCAAGTGATAACAAACATCGTTCAGTTTTAATGAAGTGAGTACTACTTTGTGGGAAGCGAAGAGTGGATTTTCTATGGATAGACTGGTCCCTGCCATGAGAATGATGGAATGTTCACGACTAGCTCAGAACCACTGACGTAGATGCCACTCTTTAAGCAGACACTGCAACTTTTTGGAAAATCTTGTGGTCTTACCTGTAAGAGAATACCTTGGCTTTGCCTACAACTTTGACAAGATATTAACCAAAAGATATCGTATATTAGGTATCTATTTGGCTGGACTGATGGTTCCAAAGCCAAAGGGAGGGAGATCCAGAATTAGAATTTGATTATGGCATGGTCCAGTACAGTGTGGCAGTCAGCACATGTGGAATTGAACCAGTTTGCAGCATCAATGGTGGATCCATTACCACAGCCACACATTGTTTTTGTGGAATGTTACCAAAGTGTGGTTTGTTACCTAAGTGTGGTTTATGCTGTAGGCTGTGTGTAAAGGGTTCTGTGAAATTCACAAGAGTGTGTTACTGTGCACATAAATCATGACTTACAAAGCTAAATGTTTTCAAAAGAGCTAAAGAAAGGCAAATGAATTCGTATTCGCCACTGGAACAGAACAAAACTAAATTTAAAATATCTGGAGGAGCCAGGAAGGGCAGGACGTCCCTGTTTGGCAACAGGGGTGAACAGAATGTGTTTACCAAACGTGCTCCACTCCTGATTGCAATAAAGTGTATTAAGTAAAAGCGTGGCAATATACTTGTGTATTTTTCCCAATTATATCCATATTGTGTTTTTGGAAACATATCATTATTCAGACAATGATATTTGGAATGCTCCAAGAAAGCAGCGTGACATCACCCCCCATGTGACAGAAAGTCCTCTATGATAATTTGGAACTATTTCTACAATTCCTGAACATGTGTGTGATGTCCACTTGTGGTGGCATCCTCTCACGTGTCTTGCCTTAGAGATGTTCTAACACATGGATTCAAGGCACCAACACAGGATTTGCCAAAATGTGTGAAATCTCAAATGTATAGTTTTTAGTGGTTATTTGGTTTCTTGCTCAAACTGAGAACCCTATGTAATCACAAGGCGGGTGGCTATCACGGGACCCAGGATCGGTGTTTAACTTTGTTTCCTGGCAATTATTGGCTCGATCAGCCACTCGGCCAACTTCTCCGTGATATGCTCATAGGCAGAAGTGTTCTTAAACTCCAACATCTGGATGTCACTATTGTGCTCAGCGGGTTTCATCGCACAGAGCATGTAAACGAGCCCCTGTTTTTTCAAGATCAATCGTCCGTTATGTAGAGCCACTGAGAGGCCAGTGGTGCAGTAGCTGTGGACGCAGGCGCAGTGAGGATGGCACAGGAGCCAAGATGTGCGTAGCTCCACACAATCACGCAACCTGAAAAGAGGTGCAATTTCAAAATAATATAATCCTAAAAATAATAGATATATATGGTGCAACTTCGAAGGCAATGATCTATTATTTTGGAAAATACTAATTATGTAAGGGATCAACTACATTCTTTTATTTTCCAGCTAAAGCCCACCAAGCTATTAGCTATTTTTGAGAGGCAACCTGGACACGCATGAAAGCTCATCAAAGTGGCTGACATCATCATCACACGTGGGAATTTAAGGTAGCCAAATCACCTAATAAGCGTGTTTATAAATGTGGAGGGAAAAACCGGAGGACCTGGAGAAAAATCAACACGACCACCATGGGGAGAGAGACACGCAAACTCCAAATATACAACAGGCATAGTCAGGGTTGGGATCGAGCCAACGACCTGCTGCTACCAGGCGAGGTAGATATCATCTCCTAGCCACCGCCAGTTGCATAAGCAATGGCTTGACACCTACAAGAAAGTCAATGGACCTCACAATCAGCAATGTACCCTTTCATCACCGCCAGTATTCTCGGCTCTTCATTACTGTCAATTTAATTCAAAGACCCAGAAGGCATCATCCAGGCAGCTCCACATCAACGTCCCATCCTTCCTGCGTGACTTTCATGAATTCAGAACTACCCATCACAGAGACCGCTCTGGATTCGAGACATCTAAAACTAAGGATCTCACTTCCTACATGTGATTAATTAGTTTCCTGAAACGTAAAATCTACAGTGAATTCAAAACATATGCTGGCAAGCGGAGGATTTCTTGATTGTTCTCTTGGGAATCAGGGCATTTGTGTTTTGGAGTTTTTTAGACATCAGATTAACAGGCCCATTTCTCCAAAACAATGTTATATTTTAACGTCTCTGGGCATAAACACATTGTAAACAACCCTAACTGCAGTAATATACAGCACACACACCTATGAAGTCTGTGGTTTAGCCTAAACACACATTGCTCAAAATATGCACACAATTACACCCGCACAAAAGACAAAGACTGCCGTGTAGCCTTAAGAGACTGTAGGGGCAAGTGCTGTTAGCGAGCACCTACGAAGGCCAGTACGGCACACGAGGGGGTCGATGAACAGCACCACGCCCGGCCGCCTTTGTCTCCCGAGTGGCGATGACCGCACCAGGGATGAGGGAGGACCAGTTCAGATAATCGTCACTGGTGTTGGCCATGAGCGGGAATCGAACTCTGGTTGGCGGGTTCATAGCGCGGCGTGCCAACCACAACCCTTCCACTCCCCGCATACACCCCGAAAACACACACTCATAGATAACACAGTAGACACACAAAATACATACTCACCATGTTTGCATTAATGCCTAAACAATGTTTAGTAAGATGTGGATACATGTATCCAGTGTGGATGCATTTCGCCACGACTTGTATAAGTATGCAGTATTTTAAGTCTCTCCCAACTGCTTCAGACCGTACCCAAGGCTCACTCAGCACTGGTGGCTGATATCGTAAATTATTTTCCTCTCTGAACGATTCAACACAAGCCAAGATGTCTTCCAGCTCAACCAAACAACAGGACAGAGCCCATCTGCTTTGGCAGTACAAAATCAATTGTGAACATTTCACATTACTATGGCAGATTCCTGGCTCTGCAGTAATTTCCTAAAAAGTGTTAGAACTTTATCAATTCCAGAGGGATGATGGATGTATTGACCCGACAGCCAATAATTGATCTCACAAGTTTGGTTACATAACAGGGATTAAATTATTATAAACAGCGATGACGCATCGCCGCATTGAACTGTTGTACAATAACGGATGGACTTTCCGCCAGTACTTGTCATCAGTTTATAATGCTGCAGTTTAAAAAACTTGTTTCAATTCCTGAAAAAAAGCAAAGTGAAAATCTACTTTCCAAAAACTAAAAAGAGAACTGGATTTGACCCTTCGCTCAATAACTACATCACAGGACTGTAACCATTTCACTAACGTACTTGCTGGTGACAGTAATATTAATGGAGATACCTTAATCCAGCTTTAGAAAGACGCTGAAGTTGATGAATAGTAATGTTTGTCACGGAAAATGTGCGAGTGTAACATGGAGCGTCAACGAAATGCATGTACTGTAATGATTCACCCCTCCATAAATTTGATGAAATGCCATCATTTGTGGTCGCGGTTGAAGAATCGATTCTTTACATCTTGTTTAAACATTTCTCGGTCTTTTTTTCTCATGTGTGCAGTGTTGTTCGTTCCATTAGCCTTAATGTAACAGCATATGTCCATACCAGTTGCCTAAATCATATACAGTACAACAGTCTTCCATGCCCCATATGTGTACAGCACGAGTTTACGGATCGATTTGAGTCGATGCATCGTAACAATGCCTCGTCGTCAACTTTACGTTTCTTCAAGCCGCCTTAAGTGCTCACAACTCCTCGAATGTGAAGGTGTGCCAAACAGGACATCACCATCATCAGCACACATTGGAGATGCCGATGGTGATGATGTCGGAAGATGTGGTCGAGTGGATCTGAAGTGAGAGAGCCGAGTCTGCATCCCCAAGAACCTGAGCTCAAATGCGGACACAGGCTTACGAGATTAAACTTGGTGTCTCGAGCGTAGACAGTTCATTGTATCGACCTGGTGGTCACCAATGACTGCACCTACAAAACATTAGAGTACATTGAAATTTGGTTTCACTTAATACGGTTCAATTCCAGCTGTGATAAACCGCTGATTTTTACCGGCATGCAACATAAAATAATTACATAGCAGAGGATGTAGGAAAGTTAGTGTAAAGATATAAATGCCACTTTGTAAAGTTCTGAAAATACACTCTTGCACATCCATTCTCAGACACGTGGATCACACCGAGCTGTACGATTTTGAAATAAAATATTTGTTGTGATTACATGAAACACCACAAGAACAGATGCAGTCAAAGTCGCATAAAAGACCAGTACGAGCAATAACTCAACTTATTCATACTACTAGCTTCAAATCTACAACTATTTGGGTCTTTCGGAAAAGTCACATAGAAAAATAATTATAAAAATCACGACGTTTCGATCGCAACACAAGCAATCATCCTCAGGTGAAAATCTTTATGTTGTACCACAACCAAATTTAATTACTGCTCTCTTCTCGAACTTTGCACCCTTCACAACATTGTCTACAGCACCTAGTATGCACTGTTGGTCATCTGTAGAAGAGTTAATCCCTCTGACTTTTCTGAAAACTTGTCTGTTACAAACAGCGGGGAAAAATGTTGGCAATGTTTTGTAACATTGAAGGTATGTGAGTATTCTCCCCTCGGCCCCATCAGTGATTGTTGTAATGACAGGGCCTAGTAGAGACATTCCCACACGGGATGCACTGCAATCATCAAATACTCTTTGGGTCTTTCAGTAAAGTCACGTAGATAGTGATTTTTTAATTATTTTTCGATCTACGTGACTTTATCGAAAGACCCAAATAGTATGAATTCCTGCAGTCACGAAAGCTTTAAGTCAAGATTCAACTCATTCAATTGAAAAAACTGGCCTCTTAAGATGTCATCGAAATTGCAATTCTCAGCAGTTTGTTCAGAGCCATTTGAAGTGGCAAGGAAGCTCACTTTATCTTATTGGCTTCAAGCAGTTTTTATTTGTATTTTCACCAAACACTGTACATGAGTATTTTGCTATCAGCATGTAGCTAGAGATGAAACATTTGAGCTTGTCCACAGAGAGATAACTTCTAGATTTTGTTGGAAACTTTTTTTCTTTCTCTCTACCTAGACAGCCTCCATAACCAGACGGCATATCAATATCATCTTTGTCTAGAAAAAAGATATGGACTTCTCTTCAAAACTGGCAACATTTTAAATTACTAACATTTTCTGGTTTGAAAAAAATATGAATGAAACAAATAAAAAAAATAAGCAACCATTAAAATCATATTCATGTAAAATTATACCCACGTACTAAATCCTTTCAGATGATAAGTAGGACTCTTAAAGCATGAATTTACTTCAAGTTCGTGAGTTATTCATGATTGTGTGCCTGCCAAGCACACATTTAAAAGCCAAGGATACTGTAAACCAGTTACATCACAAGAGGAAAGCCATTAACAAGATTTTAAACTGTGCAACATCTCATTAATATTTGCTGAATTGTCTGTGTGCAATGTCATTTGAGATCCCTACTGTATATCAGAGTCAACCCAATATATATTTGTGATGTGTACGTTGTAGACAGAATTTCAAAACCTAAACAACCAAACTAAGATATACAGTACTTCGGATCTTAGGTTGAAGAATATCTGGGACCGGCTAAAAATGCATGCGACCCAGAAGATCCATACACCTATTTAAGGATCTCCCTCACACAACCTCCAGGCGACATTCTCTACTCTAGAGCCAGGCCTTGACGATGAAGGCCAGAGAGCAGTTGCCAAAAATAACTTCATTGCCAACAAACTTTGACATGGTCGGCAGCGTAGACTTCCAACAACAAGAACAAATTACGGAGAACAAAACAATAACCCACATAAGCAAAACAACCCTTTAATCCACTCATTTATTGAAACTTAAAAAATAAATATTTAAGGGTTTGCAAAAAATGTGAACTGTGGTGCTGTGGGTCCAACATTATTGACAGCCCCGTGCCCTCTGGCTCATCTGTGCACAAAGTAGCATTTAGTTTTCCAGGTCTTGCCTTGCTGACCACACTCGTTGCCTGCGATATTTGTACCAGAGGTCGCAACCGGTTTCCCGATACCCGGCTACCCGTACCCGGCCGGGTACGGGTACCCGTTTGCAACCCTGGTGCGGCCGGGTACGGGTACGGGTAGGCCGTGAGTCACTGGTGAGTAACTGTTTGTCACTCATTTCCCAACGTCTTGTCTCTTCTCACAATTCAAGTTCCTAGAATCAACCCACCCGCGCCTGCAACACGGCTTCATCCCAGAGGTCGCAATCAGGTACCCGATACCCTACCCGTACCCGGCCGGGTGCGGGTAGGGTACGGGTACGGGTACGGCCGGGTACGGGTACAGGTAAGGAATCAAAACCCGTTTGCGACCTCTGATTTGTACCAGGTTATTTATTATTCCGGAGGCAGTTTAATAATGAGGTTAACAGATTTCAAGATGTCAAGTGCAGACATTACAAGGGACTGCATATGATGGGAAAGGTTCTGGCATTTAAATCATGATGCATAACCCTCCCTGTGCTGTCAAATACGCACACACAATAGAAGGAAAGCGGTACCACAATAGTCAAATGTCCTCGCTCTCAGCATTCACAGCTGACCAATGGGTCATGGACGTTTGTAATGCCACTTAAAGATCTGATACAAATGTTTTAAAATGCTGGAAATATCATCGTGTTTATTGCCACTTTAAAATCCAAACCTTAAGTTTGAAAATGCATGATGTACTGTCGTTTACAAACCCCTGTACAATAAGATTATCTTTTTGGTTGCTTCAACAAATTATAAGGTAAAAAGGGTCTGCCCTATGTTAAAAGTTAATCAGATTACATCTATGTCGTATGTATTACAGATTAGCGTAATGTTTCTCTTTACAAGCATCAGCCGGCAACGTTGTTGGCCTGCTTTCAACTGCACTGCTTCTCATGTGGCCGCCTCCTTCGCCAAAGCCACCACCACCAGCGTGCCCTTGCTGCTGCTGATGAGCAAGATTCAGGGCGAGAATCAAAACTTAAGTTGAAACAAATTCTCTGTAGCTAAGCCATTGCAAGGTCCAGTGGCTAAAGAAAATAAACACTAACTTTGGCAGTGCGACCATTTGCACTTACGAAGATGGGAAGTGGCCAACTCAAGGGAAACTCGTTACAGCATTACGATCATTAGCACCAGATGTAATGAACTTAAGGCATACCTGTCAACCCCTGATCAGTGCCCTATCTTATCACAGACCATTCCAGACCTTATTGATCATCCAGTGCCCCTTTTAAATCTCAACGTTCGTCCTACAAAGAGCCATCACAAGGGAGAAACACAAACAAATAGACAAAAACATGTTTTTCCCTCCTGTACAAGAATACGGGTAACCCGTATAGGTTGACGATTTCACAAATTGTCTGTGCTGCACAATGAAAAACATTGCCAATTCAAATGAGCCAGGAAAGTGAACACAAATCCCATCATCGAAGGTGGGCAAACCGGTTCAACTCCCTCGGGGAATACCGCTTTCAACTGGACCCGCCACACACGTGCACACAAGCTAAACTATTTTCGAACAGTCCAGTCCAGAGAGAAATAAGTAAAATGAAGACATCCCACGGATATATCATTGTCAACCCTTGACGATTAGCGCGCAGCAATCCCATTGTGATCGTGTTCGTTACGTGCCGAGGAAAGGCAAAGGGCAGTAGCTATTCCACTGCTAGAGGTGGGATTTGTTTGCTCATAAGAACGACAGTGGGTGGTGATGTGCACCAGATAGTTCTAGGAAAACTGCGACAGGCACAACAATGGGAATTGGTGTCAACGGCACACGAACGGTGTGCCCCCGAGTGTGTGATGAGTGTGTGTGTGATGAGGGTGTCGGTGTGATGTGTGTGTGTGATGAGTGTGTGTGTGTGTGATGAGTGTGATGTGTGAGTGTACCATGTACTTAAGTGTGTGTGTAGTGTGTGTGTGTACTAAGTGTAGTGTGTGTGTACTAAGTGTAGAGTGTGTGTAGCGTGTGTTGTGTGTGTGCGTTGTGTGTGTAGTGTGTGTGTAGTGTGTGTGTGTACGTGTAGTGTGTGTGTAGTGTGTGTAGTGTGTGTGTGTAGTGTGTGTGTGTACGCGTAGTGTGTGTGTAGTGTGTGCAGTGTGTGTATAGTGTGTGTGTACTAAATGTAGTGTGTGTGTGTAGTGTGTGTGTGTAGTGTGTGTAGTGTGTGTGTGTAATGTGTGTGTGTAGTGTGCGTACGTGTAGTGTGTGTGTAGTGTGTGTGTGCAGTGTGTGTAGTGTGTGCGTGCAGTGTGTGTGTACAGTGTGTGTGTAGTGTGTGTGTGCAGTGTGTGTGTAGTGTGTGTGCGCAGTGTGTGTAGTGTGTGTGTGCAGTGTGTGTAGTGTGTGTGTGCAGTGTGTACGTGTAGTGTGTGTGTGCAGTGTGTGTAGTGTGTGTGTGCAGTGTGTGTGTATCTATGGGCAGCGGTGGTGTAGCTGTTAGCACTACGCTGCGCTACGAACCCGGCCACCCGAGTTCGATTCCCGCTCTCGGCCAACACCATCAGTGACGATAATCTGAACCGGTCTTGGGCCTCCCCTAGGTCGACTCGGCCTCAAATGAGTACCTGGTGTGGTGTGTAAACAACACCATTGGGGAGACAAAGGCGGCCGGGCGTGGTGCTGGCCACCCATACCGACCTCCATAGGTGCTCGCTAACAGCACTTGCCCCACCAGTCTGTTAAGGCTACACGGGGGATCTTTGTCTTTGTATCCATGCATACGGTGTACACTGTGTGTGGGTTGTACCAAGTACGTCTCTTTGTTGAACGTGCGTGTTGTGTCTCTATACAGGTACACGTATATACAGGTACACGTGTTGTGTGTGTGTCTCTAAGCAGGTACACGTATGTGTGTGTCTATACAGGTACACGTGTTGTGTGTGTCTATACAGGTACACGTGTGTGTGTCTATACAGGTACACGTGTGTGTATACAGGTACACGTGTGTATGTGTGTATACAGGTACACGTGTGTGTGTATACAGGTACACGTGTGTGTGTGTGTATACAGGTACACGTGTGTGTGTGTGTGTATACAGGTACACGTGTGTGTGTGTATACAGGTACACGTGTGTGTGGTACACGTGTGTGTACGTGTTGTGTGTGTATACAGGTACACGTGTGTGTGGTACACGTGTGTGTACGTGTTGTGTGTGTATACAGGTACACGTGTGTGTGTGTATACAGGTACACGTGTGTGTGGTACACGTGTGTGTGTCTATACAGGTACACGTGTGTGTGGTACACGTGTGACCGTGCGGGTGTTCTGTGTCCAGTGCAGGGAGATTGCACGCGTGCTTGTGGACTGTACAGGACTGTACCCTGTGTGTGTGATGTGTGTGGTGTGGTGGTGTGCGGTGGTGGTGTGTGTGTGATGTGTGTGTGATGTGTGTGTGTGTGGTGTGATGGTGTGCGGTGGTGGTGTGTGTGTGTGTGGTGTGATGGTGTGCGGTGGTGGTGTGTGTGTGATGTGTGTGGTGTGGTGGTGTGCGGTGGTGGTGTGTGTGTGATGTGTGTGTGATGTGTGTGTGTGTGGTGTGATGGTGTGCGGTGGTGGTGTGTGTGTGTGTGGTGTGATGGTGTGCGGTGGTGGTGTGTGTGTGATGTGTGTGGGGTGGTGGTGTGCGGTGGTGGTGTGTGTGTGTGATGTGTAGTGATGTGGTGGCGTGCGGTGGTGGTGTGTGTGTGATGTGTGTGGTGTGATGGTGTGCGGTGGTGGTGGTGTGTGTGATGTGTGTGGTGTGATGGTGTGCGGTGGTGGTGTGTGTGTGATGTGTGTGGTGTGGTGGTGTGCGGTGGTGGTGTGTGTGTGATGTGTGTGATGTGGTGGCGTGCGGTGGTGGTGTGTGTGTGATGTGTGTGGTGTGATGGTGTGCGGTGGTGGTGTGTGTGTGATGTGTGTGGTGTGGTGGTGTGCGGTGGTGGTGTGTGTGTGATGTGTGTGGTGTGATGGTGTGCGGTGGTGGTGTGTGTGTGATGTGTGTGGTGTGGTGGTGTGCGGTGGTGGTGTGTGTGTGATGTGTGATGTGGTGGCGTGCGGTGGTGGTGTGTGTGTGATGTGTGTGGTGTGGTGGTGTGCGGTGGTGGTGTGTGTGTGATGTGTGTGGTGTGGTGGTGTGCGGTGGTGGTGTGTGTGTGATGTGTGTGGTGTGATGGTGTGCGGTGGTGGTGTGTGTGTGATGTGTGTGGTGTGATGGTGTGCGGTGGTGGTGTGTGTGTGATGTGTGTGGTGTGGTGGTGTGCGGTGGTGGTGTGTGTGTGATGTGTGTGATGTGGTGGCGTGCGGTGGTGTGTATGTGATGTGTGTAGTGTGGTGGTGTGCGGTGGTGGTGTGTGTGTGATGTGTGTGGTGTGATGTGTGATGTGTGTGGTGTGATGGTGTGCGGTGGTGGTGTGTGTGTGATGTGTGTGGTGTGGTGGTGTGCGGTGGTGGTGTGTGTGTGTGTAGTGTGGTGGTGTGCGGTGGGGGTGTGTGTGTGATGTGTGTGGTGTGGGTATGATGTGTGAAGGGTGTGTGGGTATCGTGATGTGGTGGTGTGTGGTGATGTGTGGGTGTGTAGGCGTGATGTGGTGGTGTGTGGTGATGTGTGGGTGTGAAGGGTGTGATGGGTGTGTGGGCGTGATGTGGGTGTGATGTGTGAAGGGTGTGATGGGTGTGTGTTGTGTGTGGATGTGTGTGAAGGGTGTGTGGGTGTGATGCGTGTGGGTGTTATGGGTGTAGTGTGTGTGTGCGTGTGTGTCTGTGTGTGTGTCTGTGTGTGTGGTGGGGAGCGGTGGGGTAGTGGTTAGCGCTACGCTGCGTTACGAACCTGGCGACCCCAGTTCGATTCCCGCTCACGGCCAACACCAGTGACGATTACCTGAACCGGACCTGGGCCTCCCCTAGGTCGACTCAGCCTCAAATGAGTACCTGGTGCGGTGTGTAAACATCGCCACTGGGGAGACAAAGGCGGCCGGGCGTGGTGCTCGCCACCCACCCCCTCGTGTACCGTACCAGCCTTCATAGGTGCTCGCTAACAGCACTTGCCCCTACAGTCTGTTAAGCCTATACGGGGGATCTTTGTATTTGTCTGTGTGTGTGTGTCTGTGTGTGTGTGTCTGTGTGTGTGTGTCTGTGTGTGTGCCGTCGTGCACAGTACACGCGGCTGTCCTGTCTGCGTGAGCACGCGTGTGCACTGCGTTACACACTGCAGTCTACCATCGTGTGCATCGTGTGCTATATATAGCGTGTATCCTGCATTGTTAGTGTGTGTCCAATACAAGTACTGTACACTATTGTGTTTTTACGTAGTGTATATCTTTACGCAGTGTATATGCACGTTCATTTGACACCACTCCTGTGTGTATACACCCAGCCGTGTAACGTGTAAGTAAGGAACAGCATAACTATTGAACAATCTTATAAATAAACGTGTACCGGATGCATTCATCTCACACGAGCGACCATTGTGTACGTATCCGGTGTCGTGCTTGTGTCCTGCTGCGAGTGCGTGCGGCAGCACGTGCGGTCTCACCCAGCAGCAGACAGAGCACGTCAATGGCCACGCAGCCCATGCCCAGGGGGTCTCCCGTCACCCACGCCATGCCTCCTGCCGGTGCACGGCTGCTCCGCTCGTCCTCTCTGCTGCTCGCCCTCGCGTATTTTAACTCGAACATGACACCACCACCACACCACACCAGCACGGGGCTCTCCTCCTCCTCCTCACCACCACCTCCCCCACCACTGCCAGCAGCCACTCCCTCTGGCACACGCCCTCCGTGTGCTGCTCTTCACCCCCCTCCTCCTCCTCACTCTCACGTTTTACTCACCCTCGCCACCGACAGTGAATCACTCTCCTGTGTCTCTCACACACACTCTCTCACACACTCTCTCACATACACACACTCTCACATACACACACTCTCACACTCTCTCTCTCTCACATACACACTCTCTCACACTCTCTCTCTCACTGTCTCTGTGCTTCAGTGTCACGCACTCACCCACCCAGAACCTGACAAGCAGCCTCCACCTGTACACTCTTCCTTGAGTACACACGCCCCCCTACCCCAGCCAGCATCATTCACGATAACAACAACCACCACCACCACCTCCTCCTTCTCCTGCTCCTCCTCCTCCTCTCCCAAGACTCGAACAGTGGGCTGCTTCTGAGTCTGGAAGAGTGTGACCCCTACCCCCTCCCCGTAATGCAAGCCACAGGTTGGGTTACCATTGGTTTTCTTTCAAGACACACTTTTGTTATTTTATTTGTTTAGCAAGCAAGCAAACTCTGCTGGAAAGCCAATTGGCCGATGGACTGAAACATATATTTGTTTTTGTGTAAGTGGAGAAATACCGTGGTGGCATGCCCGCGTTATTAAGAAACCATCATTTCCAGGGATATCAAATTTAGCCAGTTTACAACTTGTAATGTTTTTTACATTGCTTTGTATTCAAAGAATCTAATAAAAAGCAATATACTGTGGAGGAATAATGAAAGAAACCCCATATAAAAACCCACCAGAATCCACAAACCATTTCAGCAATGTACAAACCAACACAAACGCAGATGCCACATGGCACAAACACTGCTGTCATGGAACTCACCAGCACCACGGGTTCCTGTGCAGCACGGAGAGGCTGACTGCATCAAGGCAGCATTGCTTTCCACTCCAACTCTATTTTCATGGGTCCCCAAGACAATTCCTGTTATGTGCAGATCATGTCAGAGCCGCCGATATTATTTCGAGTGAACAATAGGGAACAAAGCTACTCCTTCAACCAGAAACTGAGTTTGCAATCTTAATCCCTTAGTTGTTGCTGATCAGAAGCCTCACGTTCTTAAGCAAACTGCTTTTTTCACCAATAACACAGTTTTTTTTTGGGTTAGATCGCGAAAATATAAATGTGTGTCGGGTGGTGGCGGGTTTAACGACACATTTATATTTAGGCGATCTAACCCCAAAACCCTGTTTTATGGATGATATTGGTGGCAAAAGCCTACATGTTAAATTCGCTTTTTTTACATTTGCATAAATAATAATTTACGGAAGTTATTATAGAGAGATTATAGAATTATTGGCATGGAAAAAACGTGTGGTTCCTGTGATGCACGTGTCCTCGTGTTTTGCACAGCACCTTAAGATGCATTTGGATGCTCCATGATTATATTGCCCTCTGCAGTCTTGTTTCCCAGCGCATAGCGAGTCCGCTGTAGTATCGTGCTGTGACTGATATCCTTTGAATGAGGTGAAAAGCTACTGAGAGCTACGCATGTATATTTATCAAGAGATCATAATCATCACGATCCGTGGGTAGATAGCCCGTAGGCGTCCACTTCACAATTCGTCATTTCAGATACCTGGGTAATATACAGGCGTTGAGTTGAAGGTTTAAAATTAATTACAAAACTGCCGTATAAAATGCCTACACAAATTGTTAAAACGGCAAAAAGTCATGCAAAAGACATGGCATGACATATCTAAGGAGGGAAGCATGCTTCTGCACGCTCGTGCAGCTGAATGTTATAAATTCCTTTCACACACACCCTTCCCACCTCTCCCCTCTCTTACCGCCTCACCTCCATTCTCCCACGAGGTGGAAATGACAGCTCATAGGTGGGGTTTTTCTCGTCCATGTTGGTGCTTTTTGGGACGTTAATAATGTCGTTAATACGTGAATTAAGTTGTATTGAATAGCTAAGATTTAGTCTTGGTGCTCTTTTGATAAATATTGCTATTCAGTTTGAATGTCTGTAACATGTACAGAGAACGCTACACCATTGTACTGTACTGTGTGATTGTATCTCCCTGTGAGTCCACTGCTAGATGAAGGCCTCCTGCTCAGTCCCAGTCATCGGAGTTGTTTGATCATACTTCACCGTTCTGGTCAGTGTGGGTTGTTAAAGTGGGGGGGGGGGGGGGCAAGAAGGGCTAAGATGTCACTCGCAAAATGATGTTAGCCATGGCCGGGAATCATGGCGAACATCACCGAGTTCATAGTGCAGCGTGATGATTATGATCACTGCATCACCCATCATCACTCTACCCCACATTACTGTATATCATTCCCACAATTAGATATGAGTGATTGCGCTTAATACAGGGTTTACTACACATACACAGTACTGCACGTATTTCTAGAAATCAGGGCTGCATATCGGATATACACCATATACTGAATCAAATTCTATATGAAGTAATGGACATTAATGTATGCTCACGTTTGGAGCTGTTCACACAGATATGCACTGAAGGGAACGTGAAAATGTACTGTTTGTGCTCTTTCGAGGATTATCTTTTTTCAGTGTAAATGCACTGTAACAAATGGCAGAGTCCAACGACTATGGCACTGTAGTTTACAGTCCTTTGTCAATCACCTGCAGTAGGAAGGCCTCCAACCTGGGCTAGTGCCCTGCACTTTGAACCCAGAGATCCAAGTTCCATTTCCAGACATGGCGAACATCGGCGACGAGTTATGTCTGAGCCAGACCTGCGCAACTCTCGACTTCTCAAACCCAAACTGAGCAGCGTGGAGAAGTATGGTCAAACAGCACTGTTTCTCATCTCCAACATATAATAAATATATCTAACGGCACTAAACACAGGGATGAGTACACATACACAGCATGATACAATTAGTGTCTGCTTAAACACATGCTTGCTATAGCACAGTGGTCAAGAAGGCCCAATCGTTGATGGATTGAAACATGTTCTTAATGCATATGGATGGACTTTTGACAGGCTTTGTTTTTAACTTCGTAAAATAGGCCCACTCCTCACCCCGCTTGGTGTTGCTGCGACCAGAACAATTGTCATGATGGCCCTCAGGATGAAGGATTCTTTGTGGAATTTGCCCCTCCGCCTGCCTAGACCTCCGATTATCATGCATGCATGCATCCACCAATGTATGACTTAGAGCACAACCTGAAATTATTTTATTGTCTCTGTAACGGATTACGGTCTCCATAAAATACGTAAGCTAGAGTAAAACAGCATTCACTAAAGAAAAACCATTGTCAATATTCTGGGTCTCAAATGTTTTAGTTTTACACCCCCATTTGTACAGTCGTGTTTCTTGTGTCCATATTATTTGCATACTTAAGTTAACCTTTTTAGCCTACATGTAAAATACAAACATAATTTGCACGAGTCTAAAATAATGTATTCTTTCACAACAAGATCTGAGCATAGCAATTGATTTTACAGTACTTGATTAAATGACCCATCGCTATACAACTACTGGATTGGGTTTCTCCACGGCCATCTCCACCTAAGATGACGAGTACTTTGTGTGGTGAGGTCACAACCGTAGCTGTTAGCTTTGAGACACAGTCAACATGCCTGACGCTAGCCACCGCACATACTTGTGCACCATGCCAACCATACAGAACGTTTCTTATCTGCGACCTTATTGGCCACAACTCCTATTATACATGGGAGGTAATGTACAGAGTCTCTCCAAAAACGTATAGTATGCACGGACCTATTCTTCCACGTATCAGAGATTTTTCCCACGGATAAGTGGAATAGTTTCACAAAGAACCAAATCGATAATAGGGTCCGCGATGTTCTGCCAAGTCGATGTGGATGAGGAGTTATGTACGAAGAGAACGAAGGATGTTGCTCACGTGCAACCTGTGAATGAGCAGAGTCTTGTGAAAGCCTCGTTGATTTTTACTGCTTTTGTTAAAATATGGGCGTTTTAAAAAATATGTGCCCACTAAAGGGTCAAGGTTCACAATTGTTACAGCAAAACTACAGCGGCAATAAAATGTCTCGTGCTGTGACTATAAAGCCACCCTTGTAACTCACACTTGCATTCTTTTTTTACAGTTAAACTGGACTTGCACACACAAAGACATCGATACTACAAAGTAAGGGTGAAACGATTAATCCACAACCCACAGTTATTTGATAATTATTTTCAATTTAGGCTCACGGTTTTATTCAAGAATCAATTCTTAACATTTTGGTAAACGATAACCCCTCTATTGGCTGCTCGGGTGATGTAAGCTCATGACATAAATTAGTTCTTACACACATTCAATGCACATAATGCGAGCTTAAGAATTTATATGACTAATCAGTGAATCAATGCATCGCTCCATCCCCCATGATAACATTTATAAACAGTCTGTTTGGGCAAGGGCTGTTGGCGAGCACCGATCAACACCAACATGGTACACGAAGGGGTGGTATGGCAAGCACCACGCTCGGCTGCCTTTACCTCCCTCGTGGTGATATTGACGTACCACGCCATGTACTCGTTCAACAGTTGACTGATGGGAGGCCCAGGACCGGTTCAGATTTTCGCCACCAATGTTAGCCGTGGGCGAGAATCGAACTTGAGTGGTCAGGTTCGAAGCGTGCTAAGCACGACGTTGTTGCTCCCCACAGTCTTAATAGGCACACACAGTGACAATAGGTACACGAGCCACACACAAACTCACCTGGGTGAGGTTGACGCGGTGTGTTCGCGAGACTGTGACCCAGGTCTCCGTGCTTGTGAGTCTTCACTCAGAAGTGAGAGCGACGCTTGGTGAGGCCTCCGGCTCCGGGTGGATGGAACCACAGAGTGCTGCAACGTCCTCCTGAAACCACCACCGCACACTTCCCACACTGCCGTGTTGACACGTTCATAAAAAACAATGAAACCACCACACTCATGAAGCAAACCTCATAAACCTCAAAGCTTAGTACAATATCATGCAAACATTTAAATGAGTGCCTTACCAGTGAACACTGTATATTGTAATGTTGTTTTTTTACAGTATATGCTCCTTCTCCAAGGTACATCAAAATCTGACTTCCCGTGGAATTGGCAGATGTTCATGTGGGTGATTGAATCACATGATCGAGATTTCTCAACGTTCCACGATTGTGGAAGTTCCTGCTTGTGAATTTGCGTTACAAGACCTCGGAGTAAAAAAATCTGATGGCCACAACCAAAAACAACTGCAATTTAAAATAGGGTTAAAAATGTAAACTTATGAGCACCAATACCGTTTTAGTGGCAGTCACATGCTATGAAGTGGTAGTCATGTGTTGTTACTAATGTAATGTATTATTTAACAACAAGCAGACTTACGCTTGTAGTTTAAAACTCGAGTGTACTTTACATGGAACACATGACCACTACTTAACTCTGGTTTGTGGGTAATGTTTTCTGATAGCTGAATTTATGCGTGACCATTTCATGATTTTCTCAGCATATTGTGAGAACAAAACAACCCATCTCGACAAAATCTATTACACATTTATAATGCAAATGACCCGATACATATGTTGGCGAATGTCCCTTTTGTAAAAAAATTATGGGGGGAAAATGTGCAATGTCTCCATAACCACCAACGGGGATAATAATAATAAAAAAGATGTGTTTCGGCAGTTTTGTGAAGAACTGCATCCGCCTACATGGCTTTTCAATGTACATGTGGTACATGCGCATGTACAGCCCTTTATCAATCCACTGCTGAAAGAGGGCCTCCCCACGCCATGCGAATTGTGGGGGTTATTTGACCACATACTGGTCAGTGCGGGTAAGTGTAAACAGGCAGCAAAAATGTGGCAGCAAAGAAGTACAGAAATGGATTACGCTAAACTCATTTTCTGCTTAACACATAGCCCCCCATACGGTAATTGTGTAAAAAATTATTTCCACAAGGTCGTAAATATTATAATTATAATTAAAGGATTCCAGGCTGTTTGATCGGGCATTATTGTAGAACATATACAGTGCTTAAAAAAAAAAACATTATCACAAGCAGTGTGAGAGGTCATGCTGCAGGGCATCATGGGAACGAACAGGATCTTGCAAGCCCTATGTGCTCTGGCCAACTGCCATAAAAAATGAAAATGTGGCCTTTTTAAAATTCTAAGCCGTAAAGCAATGCGGTAACTACAGGTGCTGGTTTTCACTCAGGGACCTTAAACAGAACGACTGCCCAACCTGCACAATTGCCCTCAACTGGAACGAGCTTGGTACAGCCTATGGGCTTTATAGACAAACGTGATTCCCAGCCCAGAGTTTCAATCATCTGGAAGAAAATAAAACAAAACATGATCTTATCGGCTGTGGAGGATGTTACTGCGACACGCATATTTGTGTGAGATTGTACACACACATAGCACAATTACCTTTCGCACTGGGTCGACAGGTACCACACAATTTCAAGTACACCCTGTGCAGTGGAAACTCGTATACAGGAAAGCCACTCTAATCCGTGACTCTATTACCCACGCCTCCTATTGTATGTGGAGCTCTTCTTCCAAGTACGTATCTGCATTTATCCGTGCATTTTCCAGTAGCGAAGTGGAGAAAATTCTTAGCTGCGTGAATACGGTAATCATCGTTCCCGCGAGAGTGATCCTTCACGTAGAGTTCTGATGTGCACAGGACTGCATTATACACAAAGGGCCTGAATCATGATGTACTTGAGATTATTTGTGATAATGTGCTATTGTCTGCATCACCAACAATGGCATACGCTACTTTCCAACCCTATTGCTTTCAGACGTAGGCTGCCGATTTTTTTCTCCTTTTACCGCAGAACAATTTCCTAAAATAATAATTTGCTTCATGGAATTACAGTGTTTTGATACAATTATGTGAAAATGGTAATGTCAAAATTGTAAAATAAAAAAAATATCTTGTTTTATCTTTTATTTCTAAATTATATTCCATTATTATTTTAATATATATTCTTTAAGATATTGTCTTCGTAGAGATTTTTGGCTTAAAAAAATTCCAGAAAATCATTGTGGAGATGCTTTGCCTGAGCACGTGCCAACCTATATCCCGCTCGTTATGTTTGAAAGCTTAGCAAATACTGTATATATGAATGAAACAAATCGCCACGGCCATGCGTATCGGGCTGTTGAATCAACATGTGCATCTGTACCCTTGTTGGGAGACGACACGTGCACACAGCGTATCGCGGTTGCATTCCACAACGTGTACTTTGCATTAAGTACACACAAACCGCGCAGGGCAACACACAGCATGGAATAACAACACCGTGCGGGTGGAGTAACCACACACCCTCGTGTTGTCTCTGCCAATCCAGAACACACACACACGCCTCTCACTCGTGCACACAAAAGACAACTCGTATTCCCCATATAGACATGGAGACTGTTGGGGCGAGTGCCGTGAGTCTTGACTGGTGCATGGAGAGGGGGAGATGTCGTCAGCACCACACCTGGCCATCTTTGGCTCCCCTGTGTTCATGTTTAGCACTGTGGAGTCGAGGGTGGTAACAACAGCCCACACCGAAATATTAACAAACCCACAGCGTATGAGTAACTCATTGGAAGTGGACAAGATACAGTAGTTGTATTCATAGTGTTTAACGTAATATATTGTATTTAGACGCAGACCAACTGTTACATTGTAGAAATAAATATGTTATCAGAGTTCAGCCACCAATATATTTAATCAATCCACTCCCAACATCATGTATGTTTTTTTTTTACCATACTTCACCGCGCTGGTCACTGCGAACGCGGAGAGCATGAATGTGATGACAACTCACATTGCAACCCACGACTGCACTGAGTAGCCATTATACGCGCAGATATAAATGTGTCGTGAAACCCGCCACCAACCAACATTTATTAGGGTTTGTCATGTGTTTGACCGATCTATCCCAAAAACACCTGCATTATGGATGTTTGCAAGATACATCATACAGGTTTTCGCGCAAGGACTCACAAGTGATGTCATCACAGCTACTCATCTATTTAAGGAACGAAACAGGAGGATTTCTCCACAATTCTGGTTGTCGCCTGATGAAGCTAGTTGTAATTACTGGCGAAACGTCGTACTCAGATTGTAAATGGTGTGCATTTGCTCTCCGATGCACCGGTGTGCTGCACGAGTAACGAATTGGCACGTTCTGTTTGCGTGACAAACCTTACTAGTTGGCTGTGTCAGGTGGTGGCGGGTTTAACGACACATTTATTATATTTACGCGTATTCTGTAGTTCTTTCGGTAAAGTCACGTAGAGAGAAAAAAATTATAACAATAAAATAATAAAAATAAAGTCAATAAAAAATATAGATATTTACGCGATCTAACCCCCCCAATAAACTGTATTATGGCTGACATTGGTCGCGATAGCCTGCTGCGTGTTAAACTGCACGGAGTATTTTTTACTGCACTGCCCTCTTCTGCCCGCTTTGCAGTAGTGTACTTGAAGTGCCCACCACTTCTTATTGGTTCTTTCGGTAAAGTCACGTAGAAGTGAAATATTATAAAATAATACAAATAAATATTTTTTAATTTTATTATGTTTAATTTTTTTCATTTTATTATTTCTCCCTAGTGGCGATGTTCACACACCACACCAGTTACTCGTTTGAGGCTGAGTCGACCTAGGGGAGGCCCAGGAGTTCGTAGCGCAGCGCGCTAACCACGACACTACACTGCGTGACGCCTCCACGTGCGCGGGTCACGTGACATATATGACGTCACAGTTCACTTGCCGTGCAAAAGATAAATTCATTATTGAGCTCCCTCCCCCCAAAAAAACTAAAGTGTATTTTAATAATGTTTGCATGGTGTACAGTCTGGAAAGTACCCACATGGCACATTTGCAGTTTGTTGCATGTCGGGAAGTACGCTGAACATTTTGAACAGACACGTAATCACAACTTTGCCTTTTATATATATTAATAATTATAAAAGTCCGCTCAAGCGGCACTGGTGTTTGGTGGCCGAGAGCGGGAATCGAATCCTGGTCGCCGGGTTCTGTAGCGCGGCGCGCTAACCGCTGCACCACCGCTCCCACACTCAGACAAAGATCGCCCGTACGAGCACACACACAGCTCGCACGCACACACAGCTCGCACGCACACACAGCTCGCTCGCACACACACAGCTCGCACACACACAGCTCACACACACACACGCACACAGCACGCACACACAGCTCGCACACACACAGCACACACACACAGCTCGCACACACACACAGCACACACACACAGCTCGCACACACACAGCTCACACACACGCACACAGTGACATGCAGGGAGGGTCTGGTGCGTGTCGCCATGTCCACGTCTCCTGCCTCCTCCGTCCTCGCCTCCATCAGGCAGCGGCTGGAACCGCTCGGATTCGAGTGCCACGGCTTCCAGGTGCAGCACACACACACAGTGCAGCACACACATTGTGCAGCACACACACACACTGTGCAGCACACACACACACACTGTGCAGCACACACACACACACTGTGCAGCACACACACACACACTGTGCAGCACACACACTGTGCAGCACACACACTGTGCAGCACGCACACACTGTGCAGCACACACACACTGTGCAGCACACACACGCGGTGTGCAGTACACGTGGTTGATGGCACACCAGTACAGGACACGCACTGTCGATGCGGAACACGGTACAGTATACGGATCGCTGTGCAGAGTAATACACTGTACACTGTACTGTACACAAGGACACTGTACTGTTTAGACAGCGATGCAATGCTGCGCAACACAGCACTGTACTTAACTACAGTGCAGTAGAGTTGCACAACTATAGAGTACAGTCCACACAGCGCTACAGCACACATCAGTACAGTACACAGCACAAGCACACGTGGTCACATAGCGCGGGACAGCAGTACAGTACACAGCACAAGCACACGTGATCACACAACAGTACAGTACACAACAAGCACACGTGGTCACACAGCAGTGCAGTACACAGCACAAGCACACGTGGTCACACAGCAGTACAGTACACAGCACACGCACACGTGGACACACAGCAGTACAGTACACAGCACAAGCACACGTGGTCACACAGCAGTACAGTACACAGCACAAGCACACGTGGACACACAGCAGTACAGTACACAGCACAAGCACACGTGGACACACAGCGTGGGACAGCAGTAAAAGTACACGTCGTGTACACGGTGGACTACGCGAGCACAACGGCGGCAGTACAAACGCCGAGGTGTGCTTCTGTTCTCTGTGTCGGTATGCACAGGGTGGTCCAGATGTCTTGTGACCCGCATTTAATTCTCTAAAACTTTCGTGTACAGTATAGCATTGGGTGTGAGAACAAAAATGAATAAGGAAGGGGGGGGGGAATGTTGGGGATCAATTAACTTGGGGTCACAAGACATCTGGACCACCCTGTTACAGTACACGTGTAGACATAAGTTACACCCGGAATAAGCACGTGTGTAGCACATACTGTATAGCATACAGTGTTCTACTGTATGCTATATATTCTACTGTCTCGTGTACTCTGCAGAGTTCACCGCGTGGGATATTGCTATCTACAGTACATCGTATGTGCACGCGTCTGTAATTGCAGTACTCGATTGTATACAATCTACAAGGAACTGCACTGTGAATGCTGCCCGATGCTATGTGTGTGTACTGTGTATCTGCTGTGTGTGTGTACTGTGTGTCTGCTGTGTGTGTGCGGTGTGTGTGTACTGTGTGCGGTGTGTGTGTGTTTACTGTGTGTGTATGTGAGCGGTGTGTGTACTGTGTGTGTGTGTACTGTGTGCGGTGTGTGTGTATTGAGTGTCTGCTGTGTGTGTGTACTGTGTGTCTGCTGTGTGTGTGTACTGTGTGTGTACTGTGTGTCTGCTGTGTGTGTACTGTGTGTCTGCTGTGTGTGTGTGTACTGTGTGCGGTGTGTGTGTACTGTGTGCGGTGTGTGTGTATTGAGTGTCTGCTGTGTGTGTGTATTGTGTGTGTGTACTGTGTGGTGTGTGTACTGTGTGTGTGCTGTGTGTACTGTGTGCGGTGTGTGTGTACTCACTATCAGGCGTGTGCGGTGTGTGTGTACTGAGTGTCTGCTGTGTGTGTGTACTGTGTGTGTGCGGTGTAATTCACGCTGTCCATTAGACACGTTCATTATTCGCTTGACATTGAGCCACGCGGGTTGTTGAGAAGCTGACAGTGAATGGGCTTTGCGTTGCGTGTACGCGTGTGCATGTGTATGGCTATGTGTGTTGTCCGTGGACGTCCTGTAGTGTGTATAGATTGTGGCAGTGATTGTGTTATGTACTTTGGTTGTGTGTGGACTGGTATCTTGATTACTGTATTGTGTACAGCATTTGAGGTGGGCTGGTATAATCATTGTGTATCAGGTGAGTTGGTATGATGGTGATTGTGTGCTTTGTGTACCATGTGGGCTGGTGTCATGATTATTGTGTGCTGTGTATTTGCTGGTGTCATGATTATTGTGTGCTGTGTATTTGCGGGTGGGCTAGTAAAATCATTGTGTTTCTGATGGGCTAGTATCACGATTGTGTGCTGCGTGTACCAGGTGGGCTGGTATAATGAGCGGGTGCTGGAGGGCTTCCGCCTGCCCGTGCCAGCAGAGTCTCTGGCCGTGCTCGTCATCAGCACCCCCTCCATGTTCGAGCTCGCACTGCTGCCATTCCTGTCCCGGCCGGAGCGGTGCGGCGTCCGTGACCCCGTGGACGAGTGCTCGGCTTTTCACCTCGCCGCTGTCGCACAGGTGCCTCGCTCCTCCTGGTTTCTGCAGTACAGCAAGTAGACCGACTTGACCGATGTCCGTTTCCGTTCGTATGGGGATAGAGTGTTGTCCCCTCGCACACGTGCGTTTTCTGCTGGTGCTCAGGTTCATCACACTTGTATAAACACACTCATCATTAATTGGGTGAAAATATCTTAAAATAAAAACCCAAAGCAGGACCCTCCTGAAAGAGTCATATGGCTTGGTGTGGCTCTCCTGGATAAATAAGTAAATCATGATTATCTGTAACGTTGGACTACCCAGTGGCATTCATTTCGCAGCTCCTCACCCTGCTGATGAGACTGAAGTTCTGACCAGATTGTTAAGCAAATGTTACTGAGATAAATTGATCCCGAAGGCACGTTGGTCAATGAAGTAAACACGTTTCTGTGATGAAACACATTTCAAAATAGTTTATGTACTGGCAGTTGGTTTCTGATGTAGCTATCTGAGTACTTTTTCCTAATTTGTGTCTATTTTATCCTGATACTCGGGTTTATTTCACATAAAAACTATATTTAATAAGCAACTGGCCAAAAAGTTAAGTAGCTTGCTCCTAAGGCAGCCTTGAGATTTGCAAACGTTCTGGGGTAAGTAAACTACTGTTTTTATTCTTTTTTATTTATCGGGGTTTGATAGTACAATGTGAGAGATTATTGAAGAAAAATACATTGTTTTACCATACTATAATTCCAACACCTGTGCTCCCAGCATTCACCAACCATCACTACTGCTGACAAGTGTGGTCAAATATAGTCGCATAATACCCACAGATATGAGGTACATTTCCAGCATTTGCTGTGACAAAACGGGGCTATCTACGCACGCGTGCACGACCGTGCGTTTGCGTGCGCCGCATGGCAGGAGTTCCCGGGCCAGCGCGTGGACGTGATCCACGACTTCGACGTGCTGCCCAGCCGGCGGCCGCGCCTGCTGGTACAGACGGCGGCGCACGTGGCCGGCGCGGCCTTCTACTACCGGGCCGAGGACGTGCGCGACGCCCCCTGGCCCGCACACAAGGTGTGGTGGCCACGGCCTCCTCTTTCTCGCCGCTCTGTCTCTCAACTTTGCCGCTCACCCTGCTTCTGATTGCACTGCGCAGGATTGCCGCGCCACCGTACAGAAACCTCAACCACGGGTGCAATGTCATCGTTGTGATTTTAGTTTCTTCCTGTCATTCAATTATCTGAAAATACTTGAGGATCAAAAGGATAATAGGAAGATGAATGGATCTCATAGCTCTGATTTATACTTGTAATATGGAGAGATGTTATTTAAAACCCAGTGAGAGCCCATTGAGACCAGAAATCTCTCAAGGCAGACCAGCCCCCACCATGAGCATGTGGCTGCTGATCTACCAAAGGCGATTATCTCCATCCCATTGCTCAACTGAGGAAGGAAGCACAGCTATATTTTTTTACCTTTACTGCATAATAGTTTATGTGGATAAAAAAAATGTAACGCAGTCCCAGTGACCTGTGCGTTGGCGGTGCTGGTGGAGTAGAAGATGTTTGGGGTGTGCATGCACCCCGTGTACGGAGGCTGGTTTGCCATCCGGGGGGCGCTGGTCTTCGCGGACGTGAGCGCCTCGGATCTGCCGCGTCCGGAGCCTCCCGACTCCGTGTCCTCCAACGCCGCACGCATCCTCCTGCTCGAGAAGTTCAACTACAACTGGCAGGTGAGACAACGGAGGGAGGAGGACACGGGGGCACGCGCGTGGTGGTGCGTGCATGGCAGTGTGTGCGTAGGAGTGCGTACGTGAGATGTGTGGGGGAGTGGTGGTGCAGTGGCAAGTGTACTGTGCTATGCCCGAGCCACCTGTGTTCAAATCCTGTAAATGCACACCAAGTGAAAAGTGTGACTTGTCCTTGAGCCTCCCCTAGGTTAGCTTAGCCTTAAATAAGTACCTGGTGTGGTGTGTTAATGTAAGTAGTGACTAAATAAGGGTGGCCAGGCATGGTGTTGGCCACATGACCCTGTCATGTAATATACCAGCCTACATAGCTGCTCATGGCATTCAGATGGAACTTGGCAATATTTTCTACAAAATTTTACATTGGATCTTTGACTCATTATGATGTGAATGTGGGTCGCTGCGTGTGAAGGTATTAGATGGAGGTAGAGGATGTGTGATGGGATTTATTCCCCACTGAGTCTACTTGTGGATATGAAACCACTGACTCCTTGCACATGGGTGCAGCGGCCAATATGCCACACAAGCAGACTATTCAGCCTCTCGGTTTCATAGTTTACAGCTGTTAAATTCGCTGCTCTAACCTCTGTGTCATGTGCAGATTCAGTTGCGTTTTGTGTAATTAGCCGCAGCCACATTGAATACGAGTTTGCTTGAGGGTGGTGATCCTGGTCTTTAACCATGGATTCTCTGCTTGTGTGCTGCCTTGTGCGTGCATTGTGTGTGCATTGTGTATGTGCGTGCGCGTGTGTGTGCGCGCATTGTGTGTGCGTGTGTAGGACTGGAGCTATCGCGACGTGATCCCCGTGAAGCAGCGCTACTCCGAGGCACAGAAGCTGTATTTCTCTACACCACCCGACCAGCGGCACACCCTGCCCGGCTTTGCTTTTCTCCAGCCTCAGCCCACATCACAACCAGGGGCTGAATCTGAAACTGAACCAGTGTCCCGACCAGAGCAAGGGTCAACACCAGAAGCAGTGTCTGCACCAAAACCAGAATCGGTGTCACTACAAGCAGCAGTGTCCGTACCATAGCGAATGTCTACACCAAAACTTGTTTAAATGCACAAAAACAGAACTCATGTCTGTTACATAAACACATATACATCAGAACCAGTGTCTGCACCTAAAACATAATCAGTCATTTGCACCAAGAACGTGAACGTTCTGACCCTGTGCCTCTACTGGACGTCTGTGAAAAAGAGCTTTATAGCTCATCAGATTCCTCCAGTATAAATACAGATTTTGATTCTGAAGAACAGACCATTTGTCAGTCCAAAAGCCGGTGTGTGTACCATTAACATTGCCTACAATGTAAGCCGTGGCTATACTAAAACCAGAGTACTGTGACGAGATGCCGCGCTGTCAATGGGGAGCGAGCGGCTCGTAGCAGTTGAGCTGCTGCACGTAACCCGAGAGGGATAGCCACCAATGGCTGCCTGGATGTCGTCTTCCACGGAAAAGTCTGTTAATAGATACCTATAGCACGATTGGCAAAGGGGATTAAAACCAAATTCTGCCTTGGCTGCAAGTGCCTTGTGATAGCAGCCTGCAAAGTTCTGCGACCTTGACATAAGGAACTGCATTGTGCTTTTGTATCAAAATATGCACTATAAAGCAGAACTTTAGTCACTGAGAAATTGTGGACTGCACGTTTCTATTTGCCATGAAAAAAGGGTATACAATTTAAGGAAATTATATTAATAGGTTTTCGTAGCCAATACAATTGTCCATACAATGTTTGTTGATTGGTTAGGCCGCATGGTAGTTTTAAGCCAACGTTCTTGTAGAGCGGTAATGGCAATCATTTTTTACTTAAACTACTGTATGGCCCAACCCAAAAACATTGTAAAAATATATACATCTAACACTATCTGAGCGATTGTCCGCATTGTTTCCACAAACTAAGGGTTTAATAAATAAAAGTATAATGATAGTCAACACCAACTTGTCATTGTCCTCATTTGAGCCCTTCATTGCCTGTTATGAAGCTGTATTCGTGTCGCGCCCTGCAACCAGGGCCGTCCATTAGGGGGCGGGGAGTGGGGGGCCCGGGGCAACTCAGTGCCCCCCCCCTCCGACGCCTTCATACTAAACCGGAAGTGTTACATCTTACACTGTGACGTACAAGCGCTGGGCCCCCCCAAAATGCGGGGCCCAGGGCAGTCGCCCCAATTCGCCCGACTCTTCTGCAGCCATTAAGAGGCGCTGCCATTCACAATGTCAACTTTTGAACCGATAAATTGAATCCTGAGGAGTAATCCCAACAATTCTATGAAACAATGGATATATACAAATCCCTTTTGTCAATCCTCGTCGCACCATCACATGGCATGTATTTACAAAGGCCACCCACCTCAATGCTCGGCTGGTTGAAGGTCCCCCCGTGTTATTGTGCGGGTCGTGGGGAGCTGGCTCGTGCAGGTGGAATTCGAGCCACTGTACCGGTTGGCTAAGCAGGCATCTTAAAGCTTTTATGAAAAATCGGAATTTTGTTATTTAACCCCATACCTGAATTGTGATCATTGGGCCTAGGAACCCATTGCGAAGTGAATTCTGCTGTTGGTTTGGGCCACTCGAGTGCAACAGGGCCACCCATAATTCAGGCAACATTTTATAGTATTTTCATACACATTTACCAATAATGCAGGCAACATGTAGTATTTTCATAAACATGTATTTGCCCATACTGTACATGTTTTATTGAAGAGTTTGTTATAGCACGGTTGGTTACATACGGTGTGAATGAAGTTCAACATATATATGGCAATTTAAAAGTTTCATCCGTAAATTCTAATCAGGCCCCATGGTGTCAAGTGCAGTCTCCAACTCGTATTCACTATCTCTGACTTCTCTGTGCTATGAAAAAGGGCCATTACCAGAAACGTCGCCAGCCATAGGCAGGAATCAAGTTGCACGAAAATACAACCATGGATGTGTATGCATTGCCCTCTGTTTCGCACAACATAGCCGACAGTATTAAAAAACCCGTGCATGCAAATCGGACCGTTTAAAGTCGGCTTTAAAAACATCCCGCTTTAAAAAAAAAACAGCGATACTGGTTTCACATAAAAAAAAATACATACTATCAGCCACACAGTGTTCTGGCCGCGCATAAGTTCAGCAGCATTCAACAATAAAGGGATGTTTGTGGGTTAGATCGCGTAAATATAAATGTGTCGTTAAACCCGCCACCACCCGACACATCCAATTAGTAATTCTACGCGATCCAACCCCCCAAAAATCCATCATGGATATTGTTCGCGAAAGCCTCCGCGTTAAATCGGTTCAACACTGGGCAGGTTTCGATATTCTGTCTCATCAGCAGAGGTCGCGCTTCGCTTGAAGCCCCCAACCCACGCATCGCCCCGTGGGTGGGTGCGTGGTGGGGGCGTGGTGGGTTCAAGTTTATTTATTAGGGTATAGCCCTGTGAGCCATTCGGCTCTTGAATCGGGTGCAACCGCAACAAACAAAAACATGAACAAAAAACATCTTAAAGTGAATATGTGACTAAGTGCAAACAGAAAATCCAAGAAAAGACAGCAAACCATTGCAGAAAAAACACCGCACACCAACGCTGTGTGCAAAAATCCCAGTGGGATGCAAGTCAAACAACAACAACCACAAGACAACTTAGATTAAGGCCATCAGTCTAACTCTGTACTACAACAATCAAACATGGCTAAACCAATACACTTTTCGAAATCACCAAAATAAAACTATGAAAGTAATGGTGGGGGCGCGGTGGGTGCGCGGTGGGGGCTTCCACAAACGCGGGCGAGCACCACGCGGAACGGCTTCGACCTCCACTCCGCCCACAGCGACACCGCCCAGCGACCCCCACCCACCACGCTGCCGCCACGTGGCCGCCGGCGATCGGTCACGTGGCGCGCCCGCAGATTATTTATTTATTTTCCATGACCGCGTGACGTCTAAATAATTAAATAACCGCGGCTTCGTAGGCGGAAGTGGCTGCGGCATCCCGGAAGTGTCGCGCCGCACGTGTCGGTGGCAGGCGACATGCGGCAGGCGACATGCTGCTGCTGCCCGTGTCCGTGCGGGACGGAGACTCGAAGCCTCGGCGGGCCCGGCTCGTTCACCGCCTCGCCGGCTGGTTCCGGTGAGGGGACTAGGCGCGACGCGGCGCTCCGGGCGGGCGGGCGGGCCGGCTGCGTCTCGTTGGGCCCCTCTGCTGGTGGCCGCGTCCAGGCCAAGTTGGGACGGCGGGGAGCTGCGGGCGTTGTGTGAATGGGTTGTTGTGTGCGGTGTGTGGGGTTCTTGTGGTGTGTGTGGGGTGTGTGGACGTGTGTAGGGTGTTTGTGGTTTATGTGAGGTGTTTGTCGTGTGTGTGGGGTTATTGTGATGTGTGTGTGTGTGGTGTTTGTGGGGTGTTGTTCTTGTGATGTGTGCGGTGTGTGGGGTTATCGTGATGTGTGGTGTGTATGGACGTGTGAGGTGTTTGACGTTGGTGTGAGTAGTGTTTGAACGTGTTTGGGGTTGGTGTGTGTGGGTTGTGTACGGGTCTGTCGTGTTTGACGTTGTGGTTCGTGCGTCGTGTACAGTCGATGTGAGTGTGGGATCCTTGTGGCGTGTGTGGGTCGTGCAAGGCTCCAAGTTTTGTCGAGTGTTAATTGTGTATGATGCTTGGATGTGTGGTACGTGCTTGTTGTGAATGTGGAAAGGGGACGATACAAAGCGAGGCGCGGAAAGTGACGGTGACCCAACAATAACAGCGCTGTATGTACAGCTTGTGTGGCGCCTTTCATAAAGTCTCAAGACGTAGACTGACAACCAAGACCCCCGTTGCCCTACGGGCATCTTGGTGGCTGTTTCCGCCTGCTTTAGAGCAACCGAGCGCTTGGTTGTTGAAGGTGGTTGTTGTTTGTGTTGTTGTTTTGAATGCGAACCCCACCACCTAGGCTTTCGTGACCAATGTTCATAATAGAGGGGTTTTTTTGGGGTTAAATGTTGTGGATTCACCCCTCAACACGCCGTTAGGCTGAAGTAGTAACTATTTGGCGTTTTGTTTACGTGATGGAGGGTTTCGACACATTTATACTTACGCGATCTAACCCAAAAAAAACATCTTGTGAATGTTCTGTCTTGTGCTTTTTTTGGGGAATCCACCAATGCTCGCTCTGTGCCCCCACCCCCCTTCTCACCCCAACAGGTCCATTCTCGCGGACCAAATCTCCCGCAACTTGTTCTTCTTCCTCTTGCTCAACCTCTCCTTCGCGTTCGTGGAGCTCTTCTACGGGATATGGAGCAACAGGTACACGGTGTTGAGATGCGCCGCCTCAAGGGACCCCCCCCCCCACCGTGTTGCAGCATAGGCGTGCTGTTCGCCGGATGTGAGACACCGCAGACCGCGGCTGCGGTGTCGTTGTTGTGTTCGCGGCTTGGCCTCGTGGTGCCAGGGTGCGGGAGGTGGATGGGGAGTTGGAACAATTCGTCTCTTGTTTTGTACGACGCCCGTTCGGCAATCCACTGCTGGATGAAAGCCTCCCCAAGCTTTGTCTGTCGTGAGGCTTTTTTTTTTTAACCATACTTCACCACGCTGGTCCGTGCAGGTCTGTGAAAGCGGGGTTTGGCAGGATATAGTTAGATTTCGCTTGCCACCCTTTGTTAGCTTTGGTTAGGATTTAAAGTCGTGTCGCTGTGTGATTGTTAGGCATTATTTAACCAGTGCCACGACCCAACTCCCCAGGCAACGAAGGCCTATAGAGAATAGTTGTTGAGACGGGTGCGATGGGTCGGTTCAGATATCGCTTCAGCCGTGGCTGGGAATCGAACTTTGATTGCTAAGATTAAAACGCAGTTCGCTCACCCATTGCACCACCGCTCCATCCACGATGCATCGATGTATCAATGTATCAATGTATATTTTGTGAGCTCACGATGTGTGTGTGTGCATTAATCCAGCAATGCTGGATTAGAAGTTCAACATACATCTTGCGTGTGGTGATCACGTAACCGATAGTTATTCCACCGAGGCAAAAAAAAATACCAATTGGTGTATTGTAACGCCATGCTGATTTGTAACAATTGATAGAATTGCAAGGGCTACGAGAGAGTGCTTTGTAAACACCAGCGTTGAGCCCACGACCCCACGCCGTGCCTACGTTGCCGACAGCTGGTCGCAGGTTCAAGCTTCGCATCACTGGGAGGCATTGCACTGGGGACCAGGTTTACAACCATTCACTCACTCCGCACCGTGCCATTTCATCACCGCGCTCTGTCCTCTCCTTTGCCTGCCAATCGGTAAATATTCTCTCCAACTGGACATTATCCCTGCCCAATTTTATTATTCTTGAATACGAAGTCGAGGTAGAGAAAGCGTTACTCTGAGACGCATTATTGAATACGTGTATCATGAGTATTAGATTCAATTTGAGGCCATACATTGAACTGTCTCATTTGTATGGACTACCATTGCGTTTTGTACGGACTATATACCGTCATGAGTCGTTACATCCCTCGCACATGCCCATTTAATCTTTGAGGTGTAAATATCTAAAATCGGTCCCAATTCACTCTGAGCAAGTGATGCGCCATTGCATTATGAACACATACCCCATTGTTGTAGCTCATTTGACAAACTCTTCAATATATAAATCACCTCTTGCATATCTCCTGTCTATTAATGTATTTTTAAGTCACTTCGACCGAAATGCCGATGTTGCCATGGTTTATTGGCCAGCACACTAGATGGTCAATCCAGAGGTCACCGGTTCAACCTCCTGGCACAGCAGTTGAAGCCATGGGCAATTTTCATGAATCCCCCTGCCCACAGATCAGCATGCATTCATACGCCACAGGCAATCGGTAGGTCGTGTGTGGTGGGGTAAAGTGTGGGTACTCCTACCTTTTCCAAGACGACTGGCCAGTGTGGAAGAGGAGGCCCCAAATACCCTCCAGCAGGACTCTAGAGCTCCGTCTACCGGGAAGGCCTTCTGCTAGCAGTGGCGAGAGCAAGAATTTGAGGGCTGCACCTTGACCCTCTTTACTCTAAAATGTCATTGTGCAGTCCTGCAAACATCTGAAGGGTATTTGGGCAACTCTTCCACGCTGGTCAGATGTTTAGGCAAGCAAATCATCACTGTCACATTTTGAAACTAATTAGGGTCTGGCCTGTTTATTTTATGTATTTTAAGTTTCACCGTTGCTGAGGTTCGGGTCAGCCAGTGACGTCAACTAAACCAATTTTCATAGAGATTATGCCTTGATTAGGTGTGTGCTTGGGGCACACACTTGTGCTGCCCCTGCCCAAGGCAAAACACAGCATGTTGTAATCATGTGGGATTGTTGTGGTGGATAAAAGCAGAGCTTTATTAAACACTAATTACAGCTTTCCAGTGAAACTGGTTTGGTGGGCTGGCTGCATGGCTGGTGTGTTCCCACGTGGAGGCATGTGGAGTGGATAGTTGCAGCGTGGGAAATCCTGAGACAATGTAGATTAAGTAGAGAGCCCTTAACCAACGAATGGCCAGATAAAATCCAGCGTATGACTGGTTAATGCAGTCTTGATGCAGTAGTTTGCCAGCTTGCTATGATTCATCCAGATAAGAGGAATTTGTTCAGCCAGCTATCTGGTTGCAGCACTGTGGATGATGTTTTTTTTTTAGAACTTCCCCATAATCTTCCTCCTCTTGGTGAATACCGTACAGAAATGGCATTTTATTCCATTTATATTAAGAAGTTTGTGTAGCTGCCCAATGGTGGCTGTTAAGAATGATCAAACTTTGTTGTTCATTATAACGTAGACATTACAGTTCCCCTGACAGCATTGACAAGAGTAAAATATTGTGCACCAGTGTTGTAACATATATCCCAGTCGTGAGCATCTCCCATAATTCTCAAAGCAGACAAAGTTGTCATGCAGCTACGATTGCAAAACAAATGAACCTCATTGAGATATCGCATGATATGAATACATTCTTTAGGATCACGCAATGTTGCGGTCGCCTGGAATTCAAATGTAGTGGCTCGTGTTTCCGAATTGCAATACAGTATCACAATACAGTACTTATCACAACACACGTTTATTTTGATGTATCGTCAAAATGCGACCTTTTGTCAAGTTGCAGTTTCATGTTCCCTGTCCTGCGAGCCGAGTTTGTGCCGTCGGTCCCCTCCCGAGAGTTGCGCCGGCTCCCATAGCGTGCGACAACGCGTTGAACACGCGTTGAACACGCGTTGAACACGCGTTGAACACGCGTTGAACACGCGTTGAACACGCGTTGAACACGGCGCTTTCACAGTCGAACCGCAAGGTACCCGCGCGCGTTACGGCCTCCTGTGCTCACGACCGACAGAATTCTTCCCGGCGGCGCGGCCCACTGAGGACGCGCTCCTGTAGCGCCTCCACCGCGGTGTTGCAGACTCTGCTTTGGACCATTTTACGGCGTGCTCTCGAGTGCGTTTTAAACGGCACTCGGAGGCCTCCCTTGAGTGGAAGGCAGCGTCTGGGGGTAATGACGCCGTCGGCTTTAGATTTGCGCAAATTGCTCTGGCACCCCCCCCCCCTCCTTCATCGATGTAATGTTCGTGTTGTGCAGTTTGGCGCATCTGCTTAATGTTGCGTTGTATTGACATGTTGTCTTCAGCTTTCTTTACGCGTTTGCCCTCCCTTTTGTTTGTCAGATTGAGACCTTTTGCATCGTCTATTATTTGATAATGCATTCCATTAGCTTGAGCATTGAATTGCGGTACACTTGGAACACTGGCATGCACAGAGGTCACATGCGTTTGGGAGTGAAGCAAGAGCTTTGAGATGCAGAATGTGACCACAGTGCTGAGTGATGTTGAAGCCCAGCAGGAGCAGCCCATGATGGTAAAGTTTATAACTTTCCTACACTGTTGTTTATCGCTCATGAATGTTAGCAAACTCTTCTTTTGTTGGTGGGTGGGGGGAAAAATCACAACCTCCAAATTGATTACTATTTGCAAGCTTGGATAATCTAAAAATACATTGGCAGCATGCGGTGATGATGGACACTTTCGCCGGATTCCTACGGAGTCTGTTTGTTACTTGGTATTTTGAGCAGTGGAATTGGTGTAAACATACAACGCTGTTGAGCTGTGAGTTGGCAAGGAGGTGGTTGGCCAGTAAGGGGGTTCAAAAACCCATCGTGAAAACTTTGCGGGTTATCCTCTCGCATGTCAGTGTCCACTCCTTTTTATTTGAATTTACCAAACATTCCATTGCAGGAACCTCTTAAAAGTTATTGGCTACATTGACACTTTGTGGGATAAACACATGGCAATATTATTCAAATGAAATTTGTAGGTAAAATTGATAAAAGATCTGATGGAAACCTTGGAGTAAAATATTACTTTGACAAACAAAAAAACACGATGTCATGTTGCCCCATGGCAGTTGCTAGAGGTCAGCATATGCTCCAGGACCTGGCTTGTGTTTGTGGCGTTTGCTGTGGATTTAGCCAACGAAACCACGGCATCCGCAGTGAGCTTGCTTAGACATATTTATTTGTGGTGCATTTTTAAGGCCATGTTTTAAAAATGTGAATCCTAAAAAAGTCTGCGTCTGCCGGTGAAGTAAGCGCTTGGGCAGTGCTTGTTTCCGTGGGTTGTCCTGAGCCATTAAGGACTTTTGAAAACTGACCCTAAGAACTCATCTGCATAAAGACCTGTCCAAATTAATGTAAAAAAAAGTCTGTAAAACATGATTACCAAATATTAGAAAATATTTTGGCATGAAATGCGTGTTAACTTGGTAGTAACTCAAGATATCACAGAGAAGATAAGTTATCAAAGTTCTAAGTCTAGTGTGTCTTTAAAATGAGCAGTTCTTATGAAAAACTGTGGCTCAGAAGCCATGAAAATGCAGTGCGCTGCAGGGCGACCCCTGTGTCCCGCCATGCACGCAGCCAAATAATCCGAGACCTTTACCTGAAGGCCACCGTGGAGTCGGCAACTGTGCCAATCCCCGCTTTTTCATCCAAGCGACACTGACATCCGGATGTCCCCGGAGGCTCGGTGTGTGCGTTTACATCTTTCCCGTGTGCGCCCCCTTCCCTTCCTTCCCTCCCCCCAACCAGCCTGGGGCTCATCTCGGACTCGTTCCACATGTTCTTCGACTGCACGGCCCTGCTGGCAGGGCTGGCGGCGTCCGTCATCTCGCGGTGGCACGCCAACGACGCCTTCTCCTATGGGTACGCCGTGCGCCAGCGCGCCCGCGAGCGTCCGGGGACCCTTCCTCAAAGCCTCCTCAAGCATCAAAGTGCCACCCGTAACGCTTTTCCCTACCCTTAGCCGTAGCGCTGATCTCAACATGAGCAAGGCCCCAGCTCTTCTGTTAACACCCGCGATTGTATAACTATTACTCCTATCTGTAGCCTCAACACCACAGCCTGAGCTCTACACGTAGCCGTGAACTCGTAGGTGCAATCGCAACCCTCGCGCTAAGCCGCCGTGTGTTCTGTGTCCGCCCCGTGTGCAGGTACGTCAGGGCAGAAGTGATGGCTGGCTTTGTCAACGGCCTCTTTCTGATCTTCACAGCTTTCTTCATATTCTCCGAGGGCATTGAGGTAAGCGCTTTGTTGTGGGTGTGACGATGCGTCGGATCGGTGGTGGTCCTTGTGCCCGCGATGCACCTGTGTCGTGTCTGTGAGAATCTCATTTACTTACCATTTGCATGTGCGCTGCACGTAATCCAGCAGCCATTATCTGGTCTGGTTTTGAGATTATTGGACTCGCCAGCAGATTACTGCTGTTATATTTATTTATACTTTTAAAGTAACATTGGTAGGAGACAATTGTCAGAATTGGTTGGGCTCTTTCTGCCCTTTAGAGTAGATTCCGTGTATCCAGAACGTTCTTTCACCAGTTTTCCTTTCCATCTGTGCAATATGGTTACACCAAAGGGCTCAACTGGGCAGCATGGTGACCAATGATTTTATCATCAACGTCATCATGCTGTGTTGGCAGGGTTATAGTTGCCCCAGAGGCTGACGTGATCTACAAAGCGACCCCTTTTTACAGTGCATCTGATATAGTCGTGTTTGTACTTCCTCTGCTGATAATGCGTACACTTTGCACCGATTGCGGTTGCAGTTTTCACGCCGAATGCTGTGGCTTGACCTAATTGTGTTTTGCATGGAGAAGTGCACTCATTTGTGCATCTTGAACCCTCTGTCGCAGTGTGTGTTACCTCGTGTGTCGTACACCCCATCGCCGTTATTTCCACAGCCGCTCCGTCGCGTTGCCGCTGTGCGCCCTGCAGCGGCGCTCGGTTGTGAATCGTTGCCGGCGTTCATTTTGAGATTCCCTCCCCGCTCTCTCCCCCTCCCCCGCCGGCTCTGGCAGCGAGCCGTAGAGCCGCCGGAGGTTCACCACGACCGCCTCCTCACCGTCTCCGTGCTGGGTTTCTTCGTGAACCTCGTCGGAATCTTCGCGTTCCAGCATGGCGGGCACGGCCACTCCCACGGAGGTGCGTGGTGGAGCGCCCGCACGTCCGTGTCCACACGTCCGCTCGCTTTCGATTTTTCTGTCGAGCTTTGCGCGAAACGCTGTGACGGACGGGGTTGTCGACGGAGTGGTGACGGAGAGAAGGCGCCCGGGAGGACTATGATCACCGTGGGCGGGGAGCAGGGAGGTCAGGAGTCGGAGGGTGGTGCCGTGAGACGGGGATGAATGGTGACGCTGTCAAGAGGATTTTGTCTTTTGTCATCGTGATGATTGGCACCCAACTAAAACCTGTTTCTGCTGGTTCCACGTGGAATCTATAAGCCACTGCCACCTTTTCCACAAATGGAAAATGAAAGTTGCCTAAGTGCAAGTTGGGCGAACCCGCATAATCGTCGCAGCGCATCGTGACCTCGTGTCCACTGCGAGTGGCTCCGAGACCAGCCACTGGATTTACAACCTCGACATTGAGTTGTAGTTGTTGTTAACAAGACCCAGTGGATCGTACGAGATTACTGCATTGACTAAAGCCTTTGCGGAGTGCAGGCTTTCTGCCATGGGATGAGACGCCAGACGATTGAACTGGGTGTTGAACTCATCGGCTGATGCCTGGCGTGGCTGCCGTATTTGGGGCAAGCAGCGAGTGAGTGGCTGATGCTGCTGTGTTTTTTCTGCGATCCCAGCGGGAGCAGGGAGGTGGAGCAGGTGACGGTACACAGAAGTAGGTCGACAGCTCAGCGGAGGTTTAGTGCGTCGTGTTGCTTGCAACTGTTTTCTCTGGGTACTCCCAGTTTCCTCCCATAAACAAATTAGCCAAAGAGAAATTGGAAAAACGTTGATTTGCTTTTCTAATGTTAATTACTTTTCATGATGCCACATTCCATGGAGTTGTTGGAATAATATTTTCACGTTGTTTTTTGCGTAGTTTTTATACATTGGTGTTCATTATTTAACATTCAGCTCTAATTAATCCCAGGTCTCCCTCGGTCCCGTTGAGCTCTTGAACTTGTTGTAAAGGTCATGTAGTCATCGACGATCCTCCTGAAAGAGTCTTGAGATTCGTTTGTGGCTTCACCAGGCAACTAAGGGCTGTCCTCGCAACGGGCATCCGAAGTTGTGACGCTCGATGGAGGTTCTTGGTGCCAATGTTTTGTCGACAGAACTGAATAATGGCGACAGACCCGGTGGTGGGTGTTAATAATGTCCGTGTCGTTTCTCTGCTCCGTAAAGGACACGGGCACAGCCACGCGCAGCACAACGGCGACAAGCAATCCCACGGCCACTCGCACGGCCAAGGCTCGTGCCACGGCCACCACGGTGAGTCGGGGCCTCGCGGCAACGCTGCCACTTCCTTTAACTCTCACGCGGCCATTTACTCGATGGGAGATGCCGACGATCCCTTGGCTTGAAGTCTTTAGATCTGTATAGCTTCTGTTGCTACCCGTTTGGCCTGCCACTGGAACTCACCGACCACGCAGTTCCGGTGTCGTAGCTCCCCTCGTGAACAGTTGGCACGCAGCGCAAATTCGACGTCTCACCACGCTCGCATGAAATGTTCACATTGAGAATCGACTCTGCACGTCTCTCGCGACAGATCGGCCCTCGCGAACGGAAATTCAAAGAGCGCGCCCAGTGTGGATTGTGGAAAGGCCAACCAGATTGTGGGAACGCCAACCAGCTGAAGCCATTCCCTAGCTAATCTGGACGAAAACTTATCGTCGGTTGCCATACGCAAGAGCGTGATGCTTCATTCGGTGTCCTTCCTGGTATTACGCTTGCTCGCATTTAATTTCAGCTCCGTGCCTGTTTCTTGATGCTACCACCATCATTGGTGTCTTCGTGGGAGGTCACGTCCCCATTCTCGCACTTCCGATTAGCATGGTTGGCTACGTATGGTGCAAAAGAAGTTCAACATACATGCATATCTTCCTTTTCTGTGCTGCTCTGGAAAAGCTTTTTCTGTGTGTATTTAAATTCCTATGTTTAAATAACAAGTCCTCTTCTTGGTTCTTTCACAAGTCCTGCCCACTTTTCTGTCTTAGTTTGCTTGGCATGCAGTGTATGACTCAATTCAATGGCGTGCGTATGCTGTAAAGCCTTAATCCGTAATCTTGTCAGTTGTTTACTTTGTATTTCAGCACTGCTTTATAGAGTATACGAAAGCAGATTGTAACGTTTTTGGTACGAACAACAGAGCCACAGCTGCCTGATCTGGTCACGGCTCTAAAGCCCAGCAGAGCCGGTCCCACTCAGCGCTTCGATGGGTGACCTCGCACTTGTAGCGCAGCATTGTTGACCTGTGCATGACGTATAGATGCTCGGTGACATTTACATTCCAGCCCCGAATCTTGCAGCGGCTTATTTTTTTGTCAGGCCTGACATTATACGATGCCTAACCCTAATGCCTGTCTAGACAATATGTAATTTTACCATTTGTAACTATTTAAAAACGAGCATATTTATAATCATCTTTGAGCCCAGTTCCCACAACGTCGTGGGTCACTTCCCACTGCCAGGGCAACACACGGACAGCACATGCTGCGCTACTTAAAAACTACTTGCTACTTTTTTTTATCTTGCCAGGTACGGCCCACTGAGCTTTATAACTCTTTTTTATGAAGCGAACTGGCAACAAATGTTAACTAAACTAAGTAGCTTATCATGTGGAAATTTATAACGGCAAAATACTCTTAAGTGCATGTTTCTTAATGTGGAGGGAAAAACCGGAGGACGTGGAGAAAAATCCATGTCACCACGGGGAGAACATGCAAACTGCAAATATACAGGCGTCAGGGTTGGGATCGAACCCACGACCTGATGCATACCAGGCGAGGCAGATAACATCTCGCGACCACGCTCGTGCGGTCAGCTGTGCAGCACAACCGCGTTCGTCGACAGTCGTGTAACGCGTTGGTCTGTCGCAGGTCATGAAGAGGAGGAGCCTTCCATCTCCACTGGCTCCAATAAGCAGATCCTGCAGGGTACGTGTGGCGGCGGTGGCAACCTCGGCCCGAGGCTTCACCCTGGGCACCACCAGAGGGCGCACGCGCACCGCTGTGTGCTCGTGTCCACGTGTGGGCGGTGGGGTTAGTGGTGACGTCACAGTGGTTCACGCCCTGCTGCTACGAACCTGGCTGGCTTCGGTGGTAATTGGAATCAGAATCTCTCTCTGGGCCTCCCCGAGGTCAACCCGGCCTTAATTGAGTATGTGGTGCTTTGTGTAAACATCAGCACTGGGGAGACAAAGGTGTCCGGGAGTGGTGCTGGCCACAGCACTTTCTTATGCGCCGCACACACATTTTTAAAGTGCTGACAGCACTGGCCCCAACAGTCTGTAGGCTGTATCGGGGATCTGTGTATGTGTGTGTGATTACGTGTGTGTGGGGAGTGGTGGCGTAGTGGTTAGCGCGCTGCGCTACAAACCCGGCGGCCCAAGTCCGATTCCCGCTCACAGCCAACACCAGTGATGATTATCTGAACCGGTCCTGGGCCTTCACTAGATCGACTCGGCCTCAAATTATATTTTGATGCGGTGTGTAAACATCGCCACTCGAGAGACAAAAGCAGCCGAGCGTGGTGCTGGCTACCCACCCCCTCTTGTGCCGTGTCCGCCTTCATAGGTGCTCCTCACTAACAGCACTTGCCCCAACAATCTGTTAATTCTATACGGGGGATCTTTGTGTTTTGCAGGTGTGTTCCTGCATATTGTGGCGGACACTGTGGGCAGCATCGGGGTGATCATCTCCACGCTGCTGATGCAGAACTACGGCCTCATGATCGCCGACCCCATCTGCTCCATGATCATCGCCGGGCTCATCTGCGTCAGGTGCCGCCCCGCGCCCCACGCCCTCCCAGCCCTATTGCTCTTCGCCCCCTCGGAGTTCGCTAGTCTGCCCGACCCTGGAGAGCAGAGCAGATGTGCCATTGTTCAGTCAACTGCACCCCCTGTTGGGTGTGGCGTGGGGAGTTAATCTGTGCTTCTGTCGAGCAGCACCACATTAATGCGCTCCACGTTCTGACTCCTAATCCTGGGTTGCTATCGGAGCTTGAGCCGAGATCTTGTGTGTGCAATGAGGTGATGGTGCTGTCAGTTCAATCGCCAACATGTAACTTGTCCGATGCAAGAAGTACATTTTACCGAGTAATTATCGGCAATAATGCTGCCTTGTCACTCCGTGACTGCGCTAATGCTGTCTGCATGTCGTCCACCCGTCACCGGCCTGGGTAGCATCATGCGCCACTCGTTTAAGGTTTTGGCCGGTTACTTCGTTCTTGCCCTTGAGTGACATCGTTGTGATGGCACAGGTAAGAGACGTCAAGAGCACCCCTGGCGCTCCGTGTTACCAAGTTCCCCGTTGGGAACTTGCTAAACGAGCGTGTGTTTGTAAGTCTCGTGTCGAGTACGAGACTGGACCCTCCCCCCCCACCCTGGTGTGGCTCCTCGGCCTTGTGGATGACTTTACCACCGATGTCCGTGCCGGTGTGATATTACGTCACGGGCGTCACATTCAGCTCCGTCGCGGTGCTTCCCTGGAGAAGGTGCATCCCGTGACGCCGCGTGGCACGTGTTGCGCGTTGCTGCCCGGTGTTTCCCCCCCCCGTAGGCTCGGATTTGGAACGATGTGCCGGTCTCGATGGCTGACGCTTGGTTTCCTGATGGCGCCATAGTACCCCGGCGTGGCCTGCACGATTCGCTTTTGCAGGGCTCCGGTCGAAGCCGTCGGCGTTCTGTACCCAACAGTTGTTAGATTTTGGTTTTGATGCGGCTAACTGCTCGTGGGCGACTTCGTAGACCACGAGCGATGGAAATTTGCACGTTTAAATAACCGAGTGCTCCCCCTTTCACCACCCCGCACCGACCAGCGTGGTGAAGTATGGTCAAATAATGGCCATGACCTCTACACCTGTGAGAGCCTCTTAAACTTCATTGTCTCCTGTAGAGTAGAAACGAAGGGGATGTGATGGTCGAGGGAAGGTGGTTTATATTTCAATGGCCTCATACTGTATTGGTCGGTGCCAACGTTGACGCTTCCGAACCTTGGTGTGCACAGCTTGGTTTCGCGCTGCAGTATCATATAGAAACTCTTTCTTGACCTTGAAACACCGTTCCGAATTAAAATTGAAACATATCCCCCAAAGTAAGCTGCTGCTGCTGCGTAGCACTACAAGGCAGCTCTGCCGTCAAATTATTTCTGGAAAGGAAAAGCGTTTTAACAAGCTTGTGCTTGATAATTGGTTCTTTACCCTTCTATCTGGCAACAAAACTGACACCTTTTTGCAAGGAGTCATGTTTGCATAGACCGCAATACCTGCAGTCATAAATACAAACAAAAGACATAACTCTGATAATGTGCACTGTCCCTGAAGTTGATTGGTCCACACCCGAGACAGCTTTCCTTTTGTGCTTTTTGTGCTTTTTATTAAAAGCTTGTGCTTTTTATTTAAAAGTCGTTTTTTTTGGGAAATAAAAAGTGAATGTTATTGCGCCAGCTGCTGAAAGAACGGACAGAGTGACTCACAGGGAGGGAGTGTGGGACAAGCCACCGTGACGTTGAAGGTTTACCACAATTCAAATCTCTTGGCATGAACCTGTGAAAATCACGGAAGGAACTTGCAGTGAACAAGAACTCATTTGTGCTATTTCGTGGTCTACTGTATTGCTGCAGACTGGACGGCCGTGCCAATGAGGGCTACCGCCCAGGCACGCTTCATGGGAGATCTCTCGGCCTGCCCCAGCAGACTTAACGTTTGACACTGGCCTTAAAAAGAAAAGGTGGATTATGCGACGTTTCGGGCAATGGGTCTCCTTCACGGCACACAGGGGACCGAGACGTGGAGTGCCCCCCCTCCCCACCTCTTGTGCTGCCCGAAACGTCATCTATTATTTACTCTTTATTTTAAAGACCACAGTGTTATTGATGAATGCGTTGAGAGTTTTTTTTAAGTTGTGACGAGCCAGTGGTGCACAGGCAAGCGCAGTGTCACCAAGCCATTTGAGAGCTGGTGGTTGTCGGTGTTTTTCACACTGGTACGCTGCTCTGATAGTTTTTTGCTCGTGCTGTTACGGCTCTCCGCGTTGTGTTTTGCGCTGCCTTTGGCTCCCCTTGCTGGCGTTGACGTCTGCGATGGTCGTGGTCTGAGATCGTCATCGTGGCCTGCTATCATGGTCGGAATAATAACGTTTACGCCACCAAGATATCGACCTTGGGACCTTTGCCAAGGTCAACTCTTCCCAGTGATGTCCTGGGCAGGAGCCGGCCCACTTTGCCGGCTCCCGCCCAGGACACCGGCGTGCCCAGCGGTGGCAGGTGGTGGTTTACCGGGGCTCGTGGGAACACTGTAGCAGCCGCTCCACCCTCGCGTGCCTGTGGTGATTCACCCGCGGTCGTCATGTGTGAGAAACTCCCGCTGCGGTCGAGGCCGGTGCACGCGACCACCACCGCCGCTTTCCTCGGAAGAGCGTGGAGCTTTGTTGAGGACGGCACGGCGAGCGCAGAGCGCGTGGCACGCGGCCTCCTCCGCACCTCGCCCACGCTTGGCCGACACTCCCTCCATCAAAACTACACTCGATTTATTTATACATTTGATTTTATCAGCACTGTGCACACACTACAATCTTTTTTACTTCTTCTGCTGCTTGTATTCCTGTTGTGCTGTTGGCTTCGTGCCCATACATCGCTCGAGGCATTTATCAACTTAGAAGCAATTCAGATTTTTGCTTTCAGTTCCTGGCACGTTGTTGGAACATTGCTGGATATTTATTCATTTTTAGATCGTCCTGGCAAAAGTGCTGCCTGCACTGAGGGTTGTGGGTGGCACTGCCGTTGGGATCGAAATCACGTGCCCCTTAATTCTAGATCTCGTGCCCCTTCATTCTAGACCGTGTAAGCCTACGTTGCCCCCGGCGCCTGAGAATCTCCTCCAGCTGGGCAAACGGTGTCCACTGGCTCGTGCCCCTGCCCAGCGGCGTCGCCATTTGGTGGCGCATTTGGCGCGGGGGGGGGGGGGGAATCTGAGGGGGCCACGCCAGCCGCTCCGTGCCTCTGCCGGTGCCCCTCGTAGACTGGCGCTGCTGAAACGAGCGAGTTCCATCGTCGCCGCTGGTGTTGGCCGGCGTGGTTAGCGGGGACCTCTCCACACTGCAGTGTTTCACTGTCAAACTTGGTACCAAATAGCCCTCGGCAGTCTCAACAGACTAACAGGCGGACGTACCACTGTTTTACTTGTGTGTGTGTGTACGTGTTGCAGTGTCATTCCTCTCCTGCGAGATTCAATCGGCATCCTGATGCAAAGAACGCCGCCCAGCCTGGAGCCTGTGCTGCCTCAGTGCTATCAGAGGGTAAGACCCCCCCCCCCGACTCCCCTTGCTCCTCCTCCCACCTGCACCCACGAGCGCCTCTCACTCCCCTCCGCCCCCACGCCGTTACCTCTTCATCAGTTCCCTACGCTTGAGATGCGGTTCGAGTCTCCAGTTGGAACCGAGGAGGAACGTCGTTTTCACGCCCGTGTGTTCGCGGTGGCGGCTAAACGCTTCGACGTTAGCTCTGCGATCCACCAGTCCGCCCGCGCGTGAACGTGCGCGCGTGACCGTGCGTGCGTGACCGTGCGTGTGTGTTCGTGTAAGCCTACGTTGCCCCCGGCGACTGAGAATCTCCTCCAACTGGGCAAACGGTGTCCGCTGGCTCAGAGAAGATATCAAACATAAGTCTCTAAGCTTGAAAGACTTTTCCTGCTGTTGGCACGTCCCCTTGACCTGCTGCATATTCAGGAAGTCAGGAGAGCACTTAATTTGCCGGTGACTGACAAACATCATATCGGCTGATGAAGCGGCGTGGTGGTGAGCACGCACCGCACTCTGAACCCCCCGGCCACGTGAGTTCGGCTCCCAGCAGCAGCTGACATGGGTGGCGAGCAGTGTCTGAACCATCCCTTCCTCCGGTAGGGAAGGCGTAACAAAGTATGGTCGAACTACTTTTGGGACTGATGTGACGGTGGGATGCCTTAATGCAGCAGTGGATTGACAGAGCTGTGAATAACCGTTTTGGTTAAACTCCGCCCGAGGTGTCGGTGTAAAAATCGTCAATTTATAACCTGGTTACTCGGCACGAAGAGTGTCCATTAGGATGGCAGACACTGTAAAATAATTCTTTTTTGAGCACCCTCATTCATGCCCTGGGCATCTCGGAGCACTTTACATCTGACGGGCAACTTGCATCTCATCTCAAACATTCAAAGAGCACTCCCAGTAGCCGCTGTCCCCGTGTGGCAGATGGTGACTCAGCACTTGCCCCAACAGTCTGTTAAAGGTTATACGGGGGGGGATCTTTGTGTGGTGCAGGTGCAGCAGCTGCAAGGCGTGTACAGCATCACGGAGCCTCACTTCTGGACGCTGTGCAGCGACGTGTTCGTTGGCACCGTCAAGCTCCACGTGGCGCCAGACGCCAACGCCAGGTGGCTGCTGAGCCAGACTCACAGCATCTTCACGCAGGTGCGCTCGCTCGCTCGCTCACACTCGCCCACTCGCTCACACTCACCCTCTCACTCGCTCACCTGCTCGCTCACACTCGCTCGCTCGCTTGCTCACCCACTCACTTGCTCACACTCACTCACTCGCTCGCTCGCTCACCTGACTGCACCACGGCTCCTGCGTAAGCGTGGCCGGAGTAAATTCAGGTGCTAAACTAAAACGGAATTACAACAAAACCCAATCCTTATCATGAAAAGTGACCTCAACACATTCGTCAATAACACTGCCCTTAAGAGGAAAAATATCTAATGGGTGACTTCTCGCAATGACCCTTCTCTGCTTTGTTGGACAGGGCCATTGCCATGAACCTTGCTGGGAATCAAACTCGGGTCCCACGGTTGATGGCGCAGCCCGATAACCACTGCGCGGCTGCACGTGTGAACTCGCGAATTGCCGTGTGGTTGACTTGTTTGTGTTTGTGGGTGTGTGTGTGCACGCGTGTGTTTGTGTGTGTGTCCGTGTGTGTGTTTGTGTGTGCGCGCGCATGTGTTCCAGGCTGGAGTGAGGCAGCTCTACGTACAGATCGACTTTGCTGACGTCTAGGCCTTAATTCTCATCCGCAAAGCAGCGGCTGCCCCCTTTTTAAATACCAAGGGACCAGAATTCATTTCTTTTAAAGCATTTTTGTTGCGTCTTATTGATTGAACATGTTTAACCCTGTGCCATGAATCTTAAAAAATATAAATATATTTAAAGACCATAAATGCATGGTGTTATTTATACACCAGTTGTACATTCTGTTTGTCCTTTTTATGTAGGACGCAGGGAATTACTTGGGACCTTATTTGCATTAATTTATATTGCTCCTAATGACTGTGGGGTGAAACGGTGGCACAATGGTTAGCACAATGCGCTGTGAGCCCAGCAACACGAGTTAAAAGTCCGTGTTATGCTGTGTGTCCGAGAAACGTGCTGCCAAGCGTCGATTTTGTTGGTGTATTCAAAGTGCCGATTTAGTTGAGACCGTTTTGCTTTCATGACCGATGCTGTGCCTGTCTTGGCGTCCCACGCAGGGTCTAGCAAGGTGACGATGCCGGACGGTCATCTCATTCAGCCAGACGCATAATTACCTTCTGAATGTGTTTATTTAACAACCTGTGTTTAAATCTGTCATTAATTTAGAGCAAGGAAAGCAGACTCTTGATTGTTTATAGTTTCATGTTCATATTAATTATTTTTGTTATTTACAAAAGCAGTAAAGAGAAACTAGTTTTAAGAGTCCTGCTACCTGTCATATCTGCATCTCGCTGCGTTTGTGTCCGTGCTGCATACCCGGGAATCACGTTTCTGCCTGCAGATGCAGCCAGTTGTTGTCCTGGTCTTCCGATGACGGTGTCCCTTCTCTCAAGGCCTGTGGGGGGGGGGGGGGGGGGGGGCGCGCGCACACGTGGCGGTTTTGCTAAACACACCTTGGCTTGGCGATATTGCCAAGGCTCTCAACAAGAACATTGTTGTTCTTTTGCCGAGTCGCGACCGAGCTATCTGGACCTTGAGAAGGCATTGACTGGAGCAGTGCTGAACTTTTACACCAATTTTTTAAGCAATAACAAACCAAACCACCCCCATCAATGCAGTGAAGATTTGGCTCGGGGAAACTTCCAAATGTTCCCAGTCCGCTTGCGACTGCTAGACCTGACTCGTGCCAAACTCATGTTGAGGAGTTGTCTTAATAGAAACACCGGCATGGATTTTGATTGGCTCTGTCTTGCGTTATTGTCTGTGCCAGATACGTGGCGCACGTTAAACTGACCCACGTGTGTGTTCGCGCGCTAGGGCTGAGAGAAGCGGTGTCTCTTGAAGCTAGGATACACGGGGACGTAAGGGCCCTGAATGGATGAGCCCTCAATGTGAACAAGAGGCTGGAATTCCAACCTAAGGCGTTTTGAAACGTGTTTTCTGAATCCTTGTGGCGTCGCGATGTTCGGGCGTGCTCGCAACGAGCTGCAGCGTCTCTCTCGCAGCCTTGATATCGCCACAGAGCTCGCGTGCAGCCTACAGCGGTGGCCATCCGCACGCCAATTCAAGTATCCGGTGCTGCACGCAGACCAAGAAGAGGATTTCTTGCGACCGCCTGACCAATAAAAACTGGCGCAGCAGTCGCGTGACCGCGTGAAGAAAATTTAAAATCAAAATAAGGTTGTGTAGTCTGGGGGGAAATGGGGAGGAAAATGGTGTTCACACTTTTGAATATGGTGCTGTCATTTTCAAACGCTTAGAATGCACCGGAACTTTGTTGGACTTCAAAAGCTAAGCAGAATTGAGCCTTCATAGTGTTTGGATCTTTGACCACCATACTCAGTAGCAGGTGTTGTAAGCTACATTGTTGGAAAAGGGCAGTTTAGGACCAAATCCATTGTTTACAGGACTGTGCTCCCAACAGCTATGGCTCCCTGCCTTCAGTGACCGGCAAGGTGAAGTATCGTCAAATAACCCTCGCTGCCCACATGGAGAGTGTAGGCCCTCGTCCCGCAGTGAAATTAACAAAAGGGCTGTACTTGTCGAGTGCAAGTAATCTTAAGAGTGATTTGTACAAAAAGCAATACTTGACCGTTTGTCTTCGCTTCTCGGACATGAGCACCGCGCCAGTCACGTGGGCTTGGTCCGAGCCCAGTCCTCGATGGGAAGGTCGTGCTGATTGTACTGCGTAGAACTTCTTTCACATCGTACGTAGCCAATCGTGCTAATCGGAGGAATGAGTTTTCACGCTTGATGTGTTTGCGGTGACGGTGAGGCTACAAAACGCTGCTCTTTAGCCACTTGTTGGGGGGGGCCTTGATGAACCCATTCGACCTCGTCCACTGAACCCTGTTCCAGTCTAAAGTGTTTACCGAACCGGCCTTAACCGCTCAGCGAGCTGCCCGCGTGGCTGCTGCCCGAGCTGCAGCGGAATCTGCCGTGAGACACCGGGGTAGAAGACGTTTTCGACACGTGGTGGTCTCAAGGATGAATGTTGGTTGCTTTATTGAATGCGTGCTCTGTTGCTGGACCGCTGTGAGATCCGCGTACGTGTGCCCTGCAAATATTCTCGAGAGGAGCGTCGCGTTACTCCTGGCATTTGTTTGTAGCCCGGTGCAACATCGGGGAAGGACTTTAAATTACAACGCCATCGCTCGTAAAATCCATATCTGGTTTTGAAACGTGAAACATTAAATCTCAACTCATTAGGGTTTTTATTCGTGGCCCAGGGAAGTGGAATTGGAGATGGTGTGTGGGACCACGCTGCGACTGACAGGGGAGTGGTTGTGTGTAAAACCACGACCCTTGATCTCGGCCTTCCACAGAGACACGACAGAGTTCTCGGTGGAACGATCACTTTTTGTTGTTTGAGCGCGTCTCGGTGCACACATACAAACCTGCGCCATTCTTGGTGTATTTTACTGTCCTTGTTTACAAAATATTGTATTTTATTGGGCACAAGTACACATTTACGTAAACTAACGCGAGAGGGAGATCTGCGTGTAAACCATCAAAAAAATTAAAATGTGAAGATTTTGTCATTTTAAACGGCAGTTTTAAACCATTTTTTTCCTTTAAAAAATCAAGATGTCAGCACTTTGCGTACTTATTAAACATGTTGGAACGTCTACAACTGGCGATTGCTGTGCGTTCTTAAGCCGTCGGTACATCCTGAACGTTGCTCATTGTATAACCTCGTACATTGCTCGCAAAGTGTCGTTGAAGTGACGACCTGTGTGGACTAACGCGTGAATCTCGGCGTGCCGTCACCGCTGCAGTGGGAACGAGAGAGGACGCGGCACAGACAATCCAGTGCGCAGCTATTTGAGATGCCACGTGGTGATGCTGGACGGAACACGCCACCGCAAAGAATTGAGTGCAGGGCGCGTCTCGTCAGCTGTCTCTCGCGAAATGTTTTAGTCTCAAGCGATGTACACATTTCTCGAGCCGATTGGCTGCTACTTGCAAACCAACGGTGCTTGCCGCATGTAGCAAAATGAGGCCTTCGTGACCACTCGATTCGCGTTATCGCGAAATGTTATCTCTACATTCCATAGTTGCATCCGCGTAGTGTAGGCCAAATGGAAGTGAAGTCGTTAGAAATCGTGGAAAGAACCTATTTACGTGACAATCCTTACTAATTGGCTGTGGCGGGTGGTGGCGGGTTTAACGACACCACATTTATATTTACACGATCTCACACAAACAAACCTCTTATGAACCTCCTGTTAGCTTGGCAGACACCCGCCCCGGAAGGATACGCCGCTGAGCAGCTGCTGCTGCTGTGACTTGAATCGGTGTCTCTCCTCGTCAAGACGAAGACATTTCTTGCGGGGCTACTTGGCGCAAGTTGGTTCACTGTCTCCGTGTATTTCTTGAGATCTGAAAGAAAAAAAAAATCCTTCACTTCTAAAAAGGGACAATTCAAGTACGTGGGCCACATTTATCTCGCTCCGATGTCCATGCAGTCATTGGTGAGAGAGCATCGCTCGAGAATCTGGCTTCTTCATCTGAAGATGGTGACCCAGACGCTGAACCCGTGCGTTCAGTGGTGCTGAATTTTCTCAATTGCCAAATAGTTGTGTAAGGTAGCCATTTGTGCACGTGCCTTCTTACCAGATTACTTCTGTGCCCTTCGCTACCGTGCGGCCGGCAGCAAACTTGTGACAATCTGGTTGAGCGACTGGTGCACCGTGTGGCGGTGGCGGACCAAATCCGACATTGCGAAGTCGCACACGGAAAAATCGTGACCCCCTCCCGCCTCCTTCAGTGGTGGATACAAAGGGGTGGAAAGGGGGCGATCGCCAAGCCGATCGAGACCCTGACATTGATTTTATTTTATTGAGAATTATCGGAGAAAATGTTGAATCTTTATTTTTCATGAATGTATAGGGCCCTATTTAAAGGGCTTCATTTCGGGACCGCTCCCTCTGGGGAAGTTTCTAGATCCAACCTCTGATCCCCTTGTGCAAAAATTGTGTATCCCCATGTAAATACCGTTTGCCAAATCTCGTTTTTCTTTTCTTTAAAAGAGTGTGTAACTCGTCGGTTTATAGGCTAACAGGGAGTGTTAAAACAAATAAACCCACGTGAAGCCACCACTGCTGTTGCTGTTACTTCCTTTTGAGGGTCAAGGGCACGTTGAGAGTGGGGCTGTGGAAGGCCACGTTCCAACTCCTGGGCACTTCGCGGCGAGCTATCGATTGTCTCCAGTGATGGAGTGCTGCTTTGAGGCAAAACGGCCTTTTAAAAGACGGAGACGCTTTCAATCATTTGTTTTAAGTGCAGCGGTTCCACGCGGCTTAGAGTTTGGTGGGGTCAGATGTTGGCTGGGTGGCGTGGGGACACGAATCCAAAGTCTTGCACGGGAACACTGAGCCACGATTGGCTGACAGCCTGCATATGAATCCAAAGCTTGCACCCAAGATCATATAAATAATAGTGTTCGTGTGTGGTAGGGTTGATTCTGTGTAAACCGATTCAGATAGCTCTGAGGGTAATTATCTCATTTGCTCGCAAGTCTAAGCTCTTCATGGTTTAGTTAGGATAGTCCATAACTACTACGAGTGAGAGAGTGTTTCTGCTCACACAAGGTCTGGGACAGCACTCATCGTTACCAGCGGTGGAAGTTCCACATTCATATAGCGGGACCCATATGATATATCGTGGTACATAGAATAACCAGTACAGAGTTCCAAAGTTGTGCTTATTTTATTGGCCACACGTGGATGGTGATGGGCCAGGTGTAGTTGTGCGTTCATCCGAGGGGACTACGATCCATTAGCTGTCCAAGGGACCCTTGGAACGGCAGTGCTGTCGTTTGGGTCTCTCCACGACGGTGGCACTGGGGTAGCTGAGGTTGACCGCTCCCGTGGTTTTCGTCGATTTACACCCAGAAACTCCGAGGAGTCGTCACTGCACGTGTTGCGTGCCACTATCGACTGCTGCTTGTCGGTGGTTTCTTTTTTTTACGAAGAGGATAACGATCGGCTTTGTGCCTGGATGCGAATGATGGCAATTCGGGATTACGGAAATTTGTGATAACGGCGACATCAAAATTCAAGAAAAACTCCGCAATTGCCGTTCTTAACTCGGCCAGGCAGGAAAAGGTCACGTCTGTTATCAGATTTGCCTGCTGCCGTTATCGGCTACCGGTAACAATGGCCGTGCCACACTCGCACCGAGCCCGGTGTGCAAGAGCCCAGCGGCGCTCCTGAATGTGACCGTTCAACACCGGTGATGCCAATGGTCCCCGATGCCCCTTTCGGGGCGAGCGCTTCCCAAAAGAAATGTGCGGCCGTAACGACGTCGTCAACTTACGTCTACCTGCTCGCTACTCAGAGGGGCTCTCTCTCTCTGGCACGTGGTGGTGGGTGGGGAGATTTCTCGTGGCCCTTCGGTGCGGCGCTGCGAGCGCACGCGATCCGTGAGTCACCGCTGGAACAAACCGCGCCACGTGCCGCCGCCACCGCCGCCACGCGCCGCGGGGACGTCACAAGAGTGAGTCAGTGTCGTCGTGGAAGTCGCTGATCCGACCACACGACTGATGTTGGGTTCTCAAAGGCAGCTTTGGCAGTGGAGCTGAGCGAGCTCCGTGTTGTGCGTGCGTGTGCGCGGTTTGCATCGTCGGTTGGTCCACCGTGATGTCCGATGTTTCACTCCACGCGCCGGAAGCTCAGTTCCTCGCAGAGGTTGCCGGGTACGTGGAGCAAAACGTCGGACATCCAAAAACGCAACCCAAACACACATTCGACAGCTCAAACTCCGCTCCACTCGCGAGTTGCCTTTGAGAACCTCAAATCATGGCCGAGAACCCCGACCGTGAATCGGGTTCCTGCACAAGGTGCCAGCACGTGGAGCTAAAACGTCGGACGTCGCAGCGACCAACGCGCGGTACGACACGAAGACGCACCGGAGAGATGTACAGCACGACCCGCGAACACCTACGCAGTCCGTGTTGTTCGAGTTCAGTGCCGGACTAAGCTAGTGCGGGGCGTGTAGCATGTGTTGTTATAACGGGGCCCTAAATATAAAAAACATATTTTCACTTGCAGAGTAAAGTAATTGTATTCTTTCACTTGCTATACAGCCAGATAATACGACAAATCGCTAACCTTAAACGCCCAGTCGTTCGTAAAAATTGAAGGCGGTATAGTACTATAGTGATAGAGCACGCCGAGTACGACGCTCTGCACACCGCACATCATCCTTGTTGTGCTTCCTCGCACCTCCGACTGGCGCGGTTGGCTACGTACGGTGCGAACGAAGTTCAACATACACACATACAGTTTGGAAAAGTCCGAAAAGGAGACGACGTCAAAGTCTCCGAAACGGGAATGTAGCAGCAATAAAACTCAATACATTCGTCAATCACGCTGCGTGGCCTTCAACAGGCAACATATACAACGGGTGACGTTTCGGGCAATGGCCCTTCTTTGTGGGTCAGTCCATGAGCAGGGATTCTTCTTACCACACTCACGAGTCGCCAGTGTGAGCAGGTGAGTTTGCTGGGGACAAGGGAGCTGAGACTCGAGGACACCACACCAATGTCGAGCAGCGGTTTCACTCAGCGAAAAGCTGGGCGTGTAATTTGCCCTCGACTGATGCATCTCTCATTTGCTTAGACGAAGGGTATGAAGCATCCTATCGCAAGCCCGATCTCTAACGTGACGACGGCATTCTGACATTTCACTTGAAATGGTTCGCCAACAAAAAAACGACGTTTGCACGCTCCGTTATTTCCCCGTGACTCAGAGCGCGCCGCCGCGCTCCTGGGGAGCAAGCGGAGGCTGCCTCCAGCCTCGGGCGGCCCGGCGGTGAGGAGGCGACTCGGGGCATCATCCCCGCAGTGGTCGGCCTGGTCGCCCGCACCACCCGGCTCCAACGTCGCGATGCGGCAGGGATGTTGCTGCTGCTACTGCTGTAGAGAGTTGTAGGTGATGCTCGCTGAGTTGACGTGGCAGGGATGTTGTTGCTGCTGTAGAGAGTTGTAGGTGACATCCTGCTGTGTTGATGTGGCAGGGCTGTTGTTGCTGCTGTAGAGAGTTGTGTGTGATGTCTGCTGTGTTGACGTGGCAGGGATGTTGCTGCTGTTGTAGAGAGTTGTAGGTGATGCCCGCTGAGTTGACGTGGCAGGGATGTTGCTCCTGCTGTTAAGAGTTGTAGGGGATGTCTGCTGTGTTGACGTGGCAGGGATGATGCTGCTGCTGTAGAGAGTTGTAGGTGATGTCTGCTGTGTTAACGTGGCAGGGATGTTGCTGCTGTAAAGAGTTGTAGGTGATGTCTGCTGTGTTGACGTGGCAGGGATGATGCTGCTGCTGTAGAGAGTTGTAGGTGATGCCTGTTGTGTTGATGTGGCAGGGATGTTGCTGCTGCTGTAGAGAGTTGTAGGTGACACAGACCCCCCACTCTGTGCTACTGTTGGGTCTCACCGGACGGGCTGTCTCGTCGCCCCAATGCTTTGCTCTGATCTCTCTCTCTCTCTGTGTGAGCCACGTGCGTTCTCAAACACGCTGGCAATCATCGGCTTCATTCCATTGAACTCTGTCCATGATTTTACTCAATCGCTTTACATTAGATTCTCCTAGTTGCATCCAATTGTTCTACTTGTATATGTAACGTGCTGTTATTTACTGTCTTCCACATGTTCTCGTATCTCTGATGGCAACATGAATATTTAACTGTCAATAAGGTCCATGTACTACGTACACAAATTAAAGTTCTGTATACGGTATTAAATATATTAGTTGTTAGCTTGCAAGGATGCTCTAGGTTAGTTTTTGGGATGGACAAATTCGGGTTATCATTCGTAAGCCGTTGTGAGTGCTGTCTCAGCAGCAGCACGATGCTTCGCCGGGTTTATACAGGACGCACATTGGCGCTTTGTATTGGCTTCATTTTGATAAAATACATAAAAAACATATATATTGTTTTATGTTATTCTGCTGCAGAAGCCCGTCACGGTGTGATGGAGTGCTGTTGATGAAAGCTGTGTTTATTTTTCGAAACGAGGGCATGTCTGGGTCGTGTCGCTGTCAGCCCGCGTGGCTGGTTTTTGTTCGCCCGTTCACAGCGCCTCGCGAGGGCTGCTTCCCTGCCGTGGCGAGTCGGCCACTGGCATTTTCGCCCCCGTCTCGAAGAGATTCAAGCAAATTATTGTCGCTACAAATGTGGGTAATATCAAGGTGGTCGGTGTTGATCACATGACCTCAAATCACTTGAAAATGCCCGTACTGCAATTGAAAACATCTGCGTACATTCCTTTAACAAAAACTACGAATTTAATTGTTTAAGTAATTGTCAAAATTTTTTTAACACGACGCCTGCCTATGCGCATTGTGCATTTACATATTGACCGCGAATATCTCCAATGCTCATTGCAGGTCCCTGTTGAAGGAGTAACTGTGGCTCAACGCAAGTAACGGTGAGTCAGCAGGCGGCATGCAGCCCGGGCATGGCTCTCACACAGACGCTGTGACTTGTACAACAACTTTCTTCTCGCCATCCCAGATGCCCTTTGCTCTCAGTGTCGAGTGCGGGCTTCTGTTTTGCTTTGTGGCCCTCAATAACTTTCACAACTGGGGTATGAATTTAGAGTGCGGGGTTGTCCGTTCTGCTCGTGTTAATAAGCCCTCTGTGATGACTACGGTAAAATCATAGGTGCAGGGAGATTGTGAAGGTGCACACACCACTAGAGAGTGATGATGATACACCTCGTAAATGACACAATTCAGATGTTTGTATTTCTTTAAATCGTACATTCAAGGGATACAACGGTAAAGTCACCCCCACTCAAAATAGCGATGTCTTCGTAATGTTGACGGTAGTTTTTCTCTCTTTACAAGCGCTGCGTGAGATGGGGGTCGTGTCCGTGTGTGGACCCTCGACTCCCGTGCGGCAAAGGCAGGAAATCGACACGGGCAAAGTCGTTAACCCGTCGACGGGGTTCTAAATCGACAGCTCGCGAGCGTTACTCCTCCATCGCAACGTGACCCTCTCTAAAACTCACGTTACAAAATTGCTTGTTTGAGGTCAAGTTAGATCGGTTTCATGTTCGCCCAGAAGCATGGTCAAGTCGCCCGCCTGAGCCACACCGCTGGGTCATCACCTCGTCCAGCTGCGCATTGCCGGCAACAACACGCCTGTGACGCGTGCCGCGTAACGCGTGTCGCCCTGCCACAACGTGGCCGGAGTCCTCGACTCGAAGACACGCCGACGTGGGTGCTGCTTGCTGCTGCTGCTGGCCGCTGTTGTTGTGATGTTTTGCAGATCGTTCCATCATCGCCAGCAGACCGTGTAATTGACTGCAGGCCCCCCCCCCTGCCCCGAGTGTTGTTGTTGTTGTTGGTAGCGGCGCGTGCCCTGCGGACTCGTCAGCTGCTGTCGAGGCGGCGCAGCGTTGGAGCGATTCGCGCTTGGCAGCGTTGAAAGTGACACAACGAGGTTGACCAAAAAAAATTCGCAGCGTGGTCCAGGTGTCTTGTGACCCCCCCCCCCCCCCCCAATTAATTGACCCCGACATTTTTTTGCTTACCCTTTGAATATTAATTTCTGTTTGAAGACAACCTTTAAAAATATATTTTTAAGCTGTCGAGTAATAAAAGCGGGGGTCACAAGACATCGGTAGCTCGAGCAAGCGAACGCACCAATGGCATTCTCGTCCTCAATATGAGCGAAGAGACAGCGCGCTTGGTCGCCACGAGACGTGGTCCTCATCGAGCAGTGGAGTCGGCTTCCGCCACGTCTCACAGACGGTGGTCGCGTCTCCCGTGTCGGCCCCGTGGCTTCGTGCCGTGGGGTTCCGGGCCCCGTCCACCTCGCGGCTTGTTTGACCGCGCGCGCTGCAACTTGTCTGGTTCGGTGCCCTCTGGGGCCCATGCTACATTCTGCAACGTTCCTTTCACGGCCCCCCGTTAATAAACACAAGTTTCGTTTCAAAACCAACGCCGGTTTTACAGGCGTCTGCAGGGCTACCCCCGTGGAGGGGGGCGGGGGGGGGGCTGAGATGCGGGCTCCGTGGGCTGGGGTCTCGCCAACACGACAGGACGTTCCTGGGTGCAGTGAGCAGTGAGTTGAGACAGTTTAAGAGTTGTTATTGTCGAGCTCTATTGAGCATTCCTGCAGCTTTCATGTGCTCGGTGTGTGCGTGTGTGTGCTTGCTGGGGAGCGGTGGTGTAGTGGTTAGCGCCACGCTGCGCTACGAACACGGTGACCCGAGTTCGATTCCCGCTCACGGCCAACACCGGTGACGATTATCTGAGCCGGTCTTGGGCCTCCCCTAGGTCGGCTCAGCCTCAAATTAGTAGCTGGTGTAGCGGTGTAGTAAACATCGCCACTGGGGAGACAAAGGCGGCCGGGCGTGGTGCTGGCCACCCACCCCCTCGTGTGCCGTGCCGGCCTTCACAGGTGCTCGCTAACTTGCCCCAACAGTCTGTTGAGGTTACACGGGGGATGTTTTTTGTACATATATACATATAGTTTATATGTAGGAGTTTCTCATGATACAACACGGTATTTCGCTTCGGAATCCTACCTTTTGTAAATAATTTGTACAAACATTTTGTTTGACAAAATTGAAATGAAAGTCACGAAACTGTAATGACAACGGAGATATGATCATTATGATTACTATAACATGAAAATACGCGAATCAAGAGTGAAGGAAGCGAGTTTTCATTGCCGCGTGATAAAATACCGGTAGTTCTGCTGCTGTGATGTACTCAACATCGGATATAATATTACAACATTCTTGGCAATATGTACAATTACGAAATTGTAAATTGTGAATTTCCAAAATTGTGATTGTACACGTTTGTAAGATTTATTTGATGAAATTATACCAAACATTACATCTGTCGTGTTCCACGGTGCCTTCCCTCCTGCAGTGAGTTTGTATTTTATTGTAAACATTGTAACTTCATTACCACTTTATTTTCTTTGTATAATACAGAATCAGTAATATAGTATCAGGGTTTCTCTTTAATTACACATGTTTTCAATAGTGTAAAGTGTATAGATGATGTAATGAAAACAATGCATTAGGAGTAAACAATAACATTCAGTGTAAATCCTCCCAGCTGTGTATATTTTTTTGTGTTAATGTAAATGTCTGGAACTTGGGTTGGACACAATCCATCATTCTTTCTGGGTCATTAAATTAGTACCACTTTATGGGAAGCCAAATAATGATTGTAAAGGTGCAATAAAGAATAATTTAATCGATTACAGTACAATATGAAGTATTTTGCTCACCATACAGGCATTGAATGACAAGATTAATGTAAATGTTATATGTAATAGGTTCACGTGAAACCTCCAGCCACTGTAGGACGCTACATTTGCCATAATGTAAAAAATCTTCTTAAATATAAGTGGCTCTGAATTGTGACAATTCGTTGTTATTGAAAGGGTGGCGAATCCTGACACCGTTTGGCTATGTATATATAAGCGTACGTTTCACACGTGGCACTGTTCTGCGTAATTACTGATGATATCTGAACTTCGCTCTATTACTTTGGACTCGACTGTCGGCCACTTTTCTACTCGATTGTGCACTGCTGTGTTCACCAGCCGTTGTGTCATCTCTTTACATTCTACTCCAGATCGCCTGGCAGACACTCATCTCAAACGGCTCTTGCGCCTGGTTCTTAGTAAACTTCATCTTGGGAAATTCCCCCCAAAAATTTCCGTGCCAATAATTACCAATGCCGTAATGACCAATACAGCACGTGTGTGCGTGTGTGTACAATCCCACAGTTCAACAGAGGCAATACAGCACGCAGTGTGCGTGTGTGTGCAATCCCACAGTTCAACAGAGGCACGCGGTGTGATCCTGCCTCGTATCCATTGTCCAGCTGCTCGTCTCACAATCCTTTTGGCCACGCGCTTACACACTTAGCAGACTTTGACAATTCCATGACAAACCATCTGAATAATATCACAGCTGTCAACCCATACGATTTACCCCGTATTCTTGTACAGGGAAATTGAGTTTTCAGGTCCATACGGCGTACGTCCGTTTCAAAACGGGCAACATTTTTTTAGTCTTATTTGTTTGTGTTTCTCCCTCGTGATGGGACTTTGTAGGATGAACGTTGAGATTTATCAGGTGCACGGGTTGAGCAATACGGTCTGAATCGGTCTGTAATCAGGTCGGCACTGATTAGGGGTTGACAGGTTTTTGATATTTATACGCCAAAGATGGTTGTTGACACCCGAACATCTAAAGTTGCGTCATTGTTAGAAACGTTTCATTATTACTGCATCATCATCAGCCGTGCTCGAGCCACTGCTGGATGAAGGCATCCCCAAGGCAGCTCCAACCAAACAGACGAGCAAGCCAGGACGAGGAAGGTCTCTCGACGATCGACCATAAACGTGCATGCAGTCCTGTACCATTTAATCCGGTTCTGGAAAAACTCATCAACGTCAATCATCGATGAAAGATGATCAGTCGTACGCATACAGATGCATCCTTGTCATTGGGGCACTGCTTTGGAAGCAGTTTTCAGCCACAGTACCAATCCCAGCGCAGAGTGTGGGGCCTGTGCCCCGCATCTGGCCATGTAGGGGCAGCGCCGTGTCTACCGAGCGATATTTTGTATATTTTGGGTTTATCGTTCTTCCAGGAAAGTCGCGATGTTTGTGCGCGGATGAAGGGCCGCGAAACCTCCGACTTTAACTCGGATCTCGTTCCCAGCCTCCCCATTGGTCCGCGCGCTCACCCAGCCGCGATTACATTTAATGTTTACATTTAATCGCGGCGACATCGACATTGAGGTTGATTACATTGTACAGGTTGATTTAAAATAACGATACACGAATGCTTTTTGCTGAGAGGGAAATACTAATCTTGATATTATGGCCTGTTGACTTTCTTGAAGGTATTTGAATGTTAGTTTGCCTAATTTAAAGAAATAAAAACCAACTCTCCTGCAATTGGCTTCTCAGCATTCCAGCTGGGTGTTATATGTCAGTTCCCCCGCACGCTCCGATTAGTGCGGTTGGCTACATACGGTGCGAAGGAAGTTAAACACGCGGCACGTTCGAATCCTGGGGATCGTGGTCGATTCAGCCGAGAACCTTTCTCTGGCATCGCTAAAATGAACGACTTTGTGATTTAAAGGGCAGAGTGGAGGTGCTACGGAGAGGCTGGTATCCAACACTGAACAGTCACCACCGTCGGAGAGCAGCAGCAGCACCACCGCACACCCAACGGGACACTTTTATTTTCATTCAGATCCCAGCTCTCCATCGGTCGCTGCATTTCCTGCCGAGCCAGTCGGCCAGGGAGGCGACGGTTTGATTCCTGCTGCCGCTGCCGCGCCTGTACTCCTCTGCGGTGAATCACTCTCTGATGCAAGGGGGACCGTGGGCGATTAGAGCGAGGGAGAACATCGGTTGAACGCAGCGCGAGTCGGTGCCCATGAAGGGGAGCGAGCGAAGGGAGAACGCGTTGCGCCGTGAGCATCGCTCGACCCCTGTACGCGGAGGCGGTGGATATTGTTTATGGAGGGGGCTGCAACGCCTTTCCTCGCCCTCCCGTCTTGGCATCTGCGATCAATGTCGCCGCGGTCCACTGGCCGTGACACCTGACACGCGTTACACACCTTGCTGAGCTCATCAAGGAGCATGAACCATCCTCGCAGCGGCTTTTCGCGAGCCATCCAACAGAGAGGGTCACTGCATCGCGCGCTTTCAGGTGCGCTTCTGCGGCCGTCTGGAACGCTCTTCTGATATTAGGAAGCCACTGGAGCTGTGCACTTTTAAATCATCTGGATTGGAAACTCATTTCCTTCAAACTGCTTTTTGTGTTTAGTTTGTTGTCCTTCCCTCGCACCTCCGATTAGCAAGGTTGGCTACGTACAGTGCGAAATAAGTTCAACGTACATACACGCAAGGACAAGCCATTGTGCATTGTCATGGCCTAAATCTTGATTTGAAGCTTTCGTGACTGCAGGAATCCATACTCTTTGCTCTTGGTTCTTTCGGTAAAGTCACGAAGGTAGAAACATAAAATAACAAATAATTGAATTATTTTTTACAATTTTTATTTTTCTTTATTATTTTATTTTTCTACCGACGTGACTTTACCGAAAGAACCAAAGAGCATGGCCTAAATGTTGAACCTTAAAATTATCCAACCAATTAAAAAAAAAATCTTTAAAAGAGAAAATGAATATTAATGGTCTTTCAAGCAGTTAAATAAATGATATTATAAATAAGTAAATGTAGCTAAATACAAATTGCGTACAGATGGCCCTAAACCAGGCTTGTAGGATGGGAATCATCTGCCAAGCTCGAGGGTTTGAATGTACGGGTAGATTGAAAAAAATAAATGATTAATTTTCTCCTCTGTTTATTATCGTTTACAATCAGCACTTCCACAAAAACAAAATAACTGCTTGAAATATTTCCCTGCTCGTGATATTCTTGGCTCACGATCGTTTCTCGGGAAGATTAGCGCCAATGTCTAACAGATGGCACTGTGCAGCCCTCTTACTCCGACACCCATTCACAGGTACTGCCACGACTCTCCCCCCCCCCCCCGTGGTGTGCTCGACAGCTCACTTGTGCGGCGGGACCGGGTCACGTGGTCTCTTCAGCAACTTTTAGAATCCCCAAATGAGGCCAAAACGACCACAGATTTGCGATAAGTCGGGATGTCGTGCGAGTGCGACATCCTGAACCGAACAGAGTGATATTTATTTTGGACACTTTATTTTTTAATCACCGGTAAACCAGATGATAATCACCAGCAACTGACAATTCTGAAGCTTCCGCATTCTCAAGTCTGCAAAGTCGGTGACAGGTTTGTGAACATGTACGTCATTCCCATATCACCACCATCCTCCCAGCAACATTCAGCTCTAACGAGATCTAAAAAAAAAATGTATCCCAGCAAATGATTGCCATGACCAGGAATGTGTTATGCCAATCCAATACATGAATGTAAGCATGCTGCACTGATACGGTCAACTGCAGCATGGAGACAGCTGTAGCCAGACAGGTGTAGCTGTGCATTGGTGGTGGCTAAACCACACCGACTACACACACATCCTGCGTTGGGCTCACACAATCCTGCACATTCTCCGTAAGGCAGTGTGTGTGCATCTTAAGAGGCTGACTGACGTGTTAGGACATGCTATCCCCATGGCATTGTTGAAGAATACGAGCCACCGTTCCCATCACCAACAATGGGGCCGCAAAGTCACGCAGGTGATGTGTTCCGGTCATTTCGTAGAAAATAATGAATTGGGCCCTACGTTTCACCCTCAAGTGGATTTCCCTGATGGGACGTAATTTGGGACCCAAATGTGGGGCCCAAATATTCTCAAGTCTGTAAAAGCGGCTTAAACATGTTGTGAGCGACTCTGTGTAGATACATATCTCTCGGGACATTTCATTCCAACAAACTGATTTCAAACCACATCGTCAAGCATCAAACCACTCATCGGTGACCGGGCCGGCACCGCCAACTCGCTGCACTCGAGTAGAACCCGGTTCAATCCTGGGCAGTGGCTCGAACCCGGATTCAAACCCGGATTCAAACCCAGGGCCCGCGAGCTACGGAGAGGCTGGTACCCAACACCGAGCAGTCACCACCACCGGAGAGCAGCAGCAGCAGCACCGCACACTCAACGGGACCCGCCCCCCCCACCCCGCTCCTTGTGTGTCGCCGCCGCCGCCGCTCAGGAGGTGAGCGTGGAGGCGTCGACCTCTTGGAGTCCGTCGAGCGCCCCGGCGCGGAGCGCGTGCAGGCGCAGCATGTCGGCCTCCAGGGGGTGCAGCTGCCCCGTGACCACGAGCGAGTGCAGCGGGCCGCCCAGCTCGGCGCCCGCCAGCTCCGAGAGAGGCGCCGCCGCGATGCGCTGCGTCTCAGAGCCGACGCGGGCCAGGCCCACGCACACCGTCGCCTCGCTCAGCGCTGACGGCGCCAGCGGGGACACATGGAGAGACACAGAGAGACAGAGAGAGAGAGCGTTAGAGAGAGACACAGAGAGAGTTAGAGAGAGAGAGAGACAGAGAGAAACACAGAGAGAGAAAGACAGACAGAGACAGACAAAGAGACAGAGAGAGACAGAGAGAGGGAGCTAGAGAGAGACAAAGAGTGAGCCAGAGAGAGACAAAGAGAGAGAGTTAGAGAGAGAGGCAGAGAGAGAGAGACATGTCGGTCGTCTATTATAAAACGATCGTCACCAGCCCTGCTCCAAGTGTCGCGTGAATCAAACGTGCCGAGTCGATTCGCGCTTCAGCAGCCCCCCCCTGGTGTTGTTGTTGGAGACCAATCTCAACACGTTGACATGGGTGCGACGTTCCGCTGGAGACTCCATCCAGCACCTAACGATTAGCACGGTTGGGTACGTACGGCGCGAACCAAGTTCAACATACACACACGATGCTGCCGCTGCTGACGACGACGACGACGACGAGGCCGACGCTGCAGAGTATCGGCTGCGAGGTGTGCCGATGTGCGTGTCGGCAGAATGAATGAAACTTCTCTGTGTGTGGCACACAGAGAAGAACCGTGACCAAACACGGCGCGCCTTTGCCTCCCTACGACGTTGACCACACACTGCAGCTGTTCACTTTAAGCCAAAACAACATCGAATAAATCAAACTCTGATTCCGATACTAATTACGACTCAATGTGCATGACCAGGAATTCGAACGTGGGTCGCGAGGATTGCAGCGCGGTACACTCACCGCCGTGCAACCGTTTCCCACGCGCACACACACGCACACGCGTGGGCACAAGTGCATTCCCAACACACAAGCACACGCACAATGCTCTGCTGGCACGACGCCCACACAAGGAATGCGCACGCAACATGTGGAGCACACGGGTCGCAGAGCGCATGTGGGGTTCTCACGGCGACGACGCGTACACACACACACACACATGTGCACGCACGTGGAATGTGCCCCGAACACATGGGACTGCACGCGCGCACACCCACACGTGCCAATTACACACACACACACACACGTGCCCGTGCACACAACACACACATACGCACCCAAAGTCAAAGGCACAGATCCCCCAAATTGCATTATCGACTTTTGGGGCAGGTGTCGTTAGCGAGCACCTATTTAAGGGCCGAACGGCACACGAGAGCTTTGTGTGACGAGCAGCACGCCCGGCCGCCTTTGTCTCCCAAACGCTGATGTTTACACACTGTACCAGGTACTCGTTTAAGGCTGAGTCAACCTAGGCGACGCCTTTGCCGGTATGTATTGCAGCGCGCTAACCACTACACTTTAATTCTAGATTTGAAGCTTTCGTGATTGCAAGCATTCATACTTTTAGTTTTTTCGGTAAAGTCACATAGGTGAAGTCACATAGGTGACTTTACCAAAAAAACTAAGAGTATGAACCACTACACGACCAGCTCCCCACGAACACACTCCCCCGCACACGCAGCCACAGACGCATGCCGTGCGCCTGACAGCACGCGCACGCTCGCCCCCACAAATGCCTGCTCTCGATTTGCATACGGTTGAGGAAATTTCTGTCGGGGAGTTCCGACGCGAACACGCGAGGGCGTTCGCGGGGCCCGCACTATGCACGGCCACCTTTGGCTCCCCATTCGCGATGGTGTTGGAAAACACGGAGGCTTTCGCGCCCAATATCATCCATAAAAACTGTTTTTTTTTGGGTTAGATCGCGTGAATATATAGATGTGTTGTTAAACCCGCCAGCCACAATCTGGCTGTCGCCTGATGAAGCTAGTTGTAATTACTGGCGAAAGTTCATACTCGGATTGTAAATGTTGTGGCTTGGCTCTCCAACACACCGGTGTGCTGTACTAGTGATGAATCGGCACGTTCTGTTTACGTGACAAACCTTACTAGTTGGCTGTGTCGGGTATTGGCGGGTTTAACGACACATTTATATATTTACGCGATCTAACCCAAAAAAAAACCTCTATTATAGCAATGGTATTGTGAGCACAGCATCAAGCGCTCATTTTAGACTACCTAGGGGAAGCCCGTGCCCAATTCAGATACCAGCTGCACATGATGCGCGAAGAACTAGCCCACACAGCACAGCGGGGAAAACGTCGAAGCCGCCACCGCTGGCTGGCACGTGAAAACACGTTCATACGCAAAGTAAAAGCCAAAGATCCCCCGTGTAGCCTTAACAGACTGTTGGGGATCGTGCTGTGAGCGAACAGCACCTATGAAGTCTGGCGTGGCACACGAGGGGGTACGGGTGGGCAGCGCCACGCCAATCCGCCTTTGTCTCCCCAATGCACATGTTTACGCAACACCCCAGGATAATCACTTATGGCTGAGTTGACCTAGTGGAGGCCCAAGACCGGTTCAGATATATTCGCTGCTGTTATTGGCCATGAGCGGGAATCGAACTCGGCTCACCTGGTTCGTAGCGCAGTGCGCTAACCACTGCACGACCGCTCCCCGTGAAGCTCACTCATAAGAACACAAACAACGAAACCTAACCCGGTTGAGCGACCTCCTTTTGAAATCGTCGTCGTCGTCGTCAGCCCGACGATATGAGGCTCACACAGCGGCACACCGCCTCCCACCGGCAGAGCTCCAGGCGCCAAACATCAACCTCGCAACATGGCAGCAATTACTGGCACAGGAATTAATCGATACGAGCTGCGGATGCTGCCGTGAGAGTATTTATTGGCCCGGCTAATTTAACGGGGGCCGTTAATTTGGCCGCGAGGCCAGCTCACAACCGCCTAGAACTCCATCTTTCTTTTTACAATGGCGAGCAATCGGCGTTTGTTCCCGGTTCGCGTGAGACGGGGCAGGAACTCGTGAGCGTTTGACAAATACGGCCTGCCGTGAGGTCTCGTTGAACGGAATGTTTATAAACTCACGTCAGTTCAATGAAATGAGCGGCGGATATTCGTATTCGCTTACACCGTATTTATAACAAGAGTTATTTTTAACACAGCGATCGCGTGTGCACCTTTAAATCAAAACTATATAAATTAATAATTTTGCCACGAGATTTCAATTGAACCATTGTTCAGCAATGCAACGATTTTTTTCGCGTAACATTGAGACGACGGAACGAAGGCCGAAGTGTGCAAAAGAACCGTGGGAGAGATGCATTCTGGGAGTTACACTGATACATAAAGAGAAACCCAGCGGCCAGAGAGCACGTGCCAGTGAGATGCGCCGCGTCCACCGTCAGTCGGTAAGTGGGTCAGGACACGTGACCGGACGAGACGTTGTGGAGGTGGTCAAGACGACCGACGGAGTGAGTGGCAGCCTGATCGGGCTGCCACTCACCTTGGAGGTGGAGGAGCTAGACGGATTATCGCATCGCAAGACCATGACAGAGAGGGACGTTTTGGGGAAGCCTTCATCCAGCAGTGGATAGATCATGGCTGATATGTGTTTGTGTGATGAACAAATTGAACACCTCAACATTTTTTTTACTGTCAATGTAAGGGGGGGGGGGGAGGCATTTCTCTGCAAAGAGGTTCTGCATGAAGTCGTGAAAGCTCCACACGAAGCGAACGTGTCGGGTGTGCACGTGAGAGGTTGGCGAAGGAGCTTGTGAGCGAGTGTGAGAGTGAGCTGGGTGTTTGAGTTGACGGGTGAACTGGGGAGTGTGTGGCTGGGCTAGTTACTAACAGGGTGGGTGAACTGTTGGGTGGCTGGGCGAGTGAGCGTATGGGTGAGTGAGCGTATGGGTGAGTGAGCGTATGGGTGAGTGAGCGTATGGGTGAGTGAGCGTAGGGGTGAGCGTAGGGGTGGGTGAGCGAATGGGTGAGTGAGCGTATGGGTGAGTGAGCGTATGGGTCAGTGAGCGTATGGGTGAGTGAGCGTATGGGTGAGTGAGGGTAGGGGAGAGCGTAGGGGTGAGTGAACATAGGGGTGAGTGAGCGTAGGGGTGAGTGGGCAGTGTAGAGCGGTAGTGTCGCGGTTAGTGCTCTGTGCTACGAATTTGACGAACCGAGTTCGATTCCCGCTCACGGGCAACACCAGTGACGAATATCTGAACCGGTTCTGGGCCTCCCCGAGGTTGACTCAGCCTCAAATGAGTAGCTGGTGTAGCGGTGTGTAAACATCACCACTGGGGAAACAAAGGCGGCTGGGCGTGGTGCTGGCCACCCACCCCCTCGTGTGCCGTGCCGCCCTTCATAGGTGCTCGCTAACAGCACTTGCCCCAACAGTCTGTTAAGGCCATACAGGGGATCTTTGTTGTAAGTGGCTGAACGAGTGAGTGGGTGAGCGAATGGATAAAAGCGTGGTCAGCTCAGCACGTGAGTGAACCTATGGGAAAGTGAATAAGTAGGTGCGGTATTTGTGGGTAAGTGAGCGTGTGGGTAAGTGGGCGAGTAAACAAGTGGTTGAGTGGATGGAGAAGCAGTTGATTGGATGTGGTGATCGGTTGAGTGAGCAAATACAATAATACTTGCATTCATATTGCGCTCGAGCAGTCGTGTGGGCGAGCAGTCGTGTGGATGAGTGTGTGGGTGAGTGTGTGGGTGAGCGTGTGTGTGAGTGTGTGGGTGAGTGTGTGGGTGAGCGTGTGAGTGAGCGTGTGGGTGAGCGAGCACACTCACGGACGGGGTCTCGGCGCTCCCGCCGGTTGTGCACGATCTCGAGCAGCTGCTCGGCCGCCTGGCTCACAGTCATGAAGCGCGGCGGCTCAAACACGCGGCGGCCCCTGCACACACACACACACATGCACACACACACACACACGGACACAAAGATCCCCCTATAGCCTTAAGAGACTGTTGGGGCAAGTGCTGTTTGCGAGCACCTATGAAAGCCGGCACGGTACACGAGGGGGTGGGTGGCCAGCACCACGCCCGGCCGCCTTTGTCTCCCCAGTGGTGATGTTTACACATCGCACCAGGCACTCATTTGAGTTTGAGTAGACCTAGAGGAGGCCTTGGACCAGTTCAAATAATCGTCACTGGTGTTGGCGCCACACGCACACATATACACACACGCACGTACACACCCCCGCGATAGCATGCGTGAGCATCAATGATTTATAACTTAGAACATTTCAATGTAAACGTTACCTTAAGACTAATGGGTGCAAGACAGAACCAAAAACACACCAAACGAGACAGATTAAAAAATAAATTGTTGAATGGCATTGCGACGAGAGTTGGGAGTTGAACCTTCACTTCACTACTGCTGGGGAGGAGGGTTTTGTGTTTTTTTTCTGCGTCCCCCAGTTTCTTCCCACGTGACATAAACACCAAACGACGATTTGGCCAAACATCACAAGGTCCTCTTGAAAAAGATCTGAAGCCGTGCAGCTTTACTGCACAAACAAATAACATCGTGTGTATTCGCGCGCTGTGTGTGCGTGCGTGCGCCAAACTCGGACAATCCAATGTGCAGGCGTCAGAGAGAAACAAAACACAATCTGCACCATGGGACCTTTTTGCCAGTATCAAAGTATGACAAATAAAAACAGGTTTTACCCTTTCTGGCAACGCAACAGATGTTGAGATGTACAAACTTTGTGGAAGGAATCACGTCTGCATTAACCACACACAGCACTGTGTGGTGAATATGCAGACACATCATCAGAGCGTGTTTGTTTACGTGTTCACCACTAGCACATGTGGTCAACGCAGACTTGATTCCTCGCGAAAGGTTTCTATTTGGTGTTTGAACATCTTAACACCTGTTGTGTTGCCAGAAAGGATAAAAAAAAATCTTATTTTTCATATAAAATCTGTTTATTCTTCCGGATTGAGGGAGCAGCAAGTGGCGTTATCGAGCGCCTTGTACAGCCAGCGGGGCGCACGCGTGAGAGCGATCGACCACACGCCGCTCACTCCGCCATGTTGGCATCGCGGTAACGACGTTGACACTCGATATCAGGTAATCACCAAAGGTTGAGCTGACCTATCGGGGCAAATCAGGCCAGCTTCAGTAACCAAATGCCACTGATTTCTGCATTGACAGAAATGTGACCTCCTCTAGCGTTGGGATCACGTTGCAACGCGTTAACCAACGCTCCTCCACTCCCCCAACACGCACAGTCAAGCGATACGACCATTCACGTTCCTTTTATCAACATAAAGCGTTGGTGTTGGTGCCCGGTCTTATCTAACATCCACTCCCAGTGTTGTGTAATCTTCCTAACACCTGGATACAAATGATTTGCACCGGTACGAGGAAGTGTGTTTTAATGCTGACGGCAGGGAAATATTTGCCTCGGTGTGTCGCGCAGCGCATGGTTTTGCAGCGGGGCGGACAGGGAGGATGCAAGCTCCGTATTGCGCAGCTGCACGGGCCGATCACGAGTTTGCCTGCTTCAGCGAATGCTGTTGGCAAGCAGTTTCGGGAAGCCGACAGAATGATGGACAAAACATGAGCAAGAACTAGGTCAAAATCTTGATTTATATTTATTTTGTTATATAACTAAGTAATCTGTAATCAGGATTGTAAGGAAGACATTACTAACAGTCTGCCCCCTTGCCCGGACGTGGTGTACACACACCGACCGCCCGTGTATCCGGGTGGCCGGTCTGCTTTCGTTGTGAATCCTTACGGCAGAGCAGAACGCGAGTGCACTTATATCGGGGAAACACGTTTCCTCCTGCAAACAACGTTTTTGCTTCCCAGTGTTCCGGGGTGTTTCTCTTACTCACATGTGCAAGCCTAACCCTTACCTGGAAGTCACGTGACTCACCTCATCATGTTTTCCACCGACTGCTCCTTAACTTTAATATCTGCAGTGAAAAAAAACAAAAACCGCCTCCAACTCAGGCAACAACAACAATAATAATTCTACAAATGCGCAATCTTAACACTCTACGACGCTACACAGCAGGAACATACTTGAATGCATAGACGTGTGGAAGATTGCGCTCTGATTGATCACGTGACTCGTGTGATGTATCATGACAGGGTGAAGTTAAGGTGTTTTTCAGACAGTTTAAGTAAATTTTTGTTACATTGCGGAATGTTTTATATTCTTTTTATTTGATTCCTCTTGTTGAGTTAATAAAAAAGGGAATCTTTACGATTCAGGCTCATCATGATTTCATACTAGAACTGATTTATTGTTTTTGTTGACCCCGTCGTGAATGACCGCTCCCGCAGTGGATGCAGCGTGTGACATGAACCCAACAGACACAACTTGCACTCACGGGAACACTCAGATTCGTGCAGCGTCCTTCAAGAAAGCTGCTCCTCTGTGCCACACACACTCAACACAGCCTAGCGCTGCTCCGTTCTTGAAAACACAACCACACGTAATAGACAGAGCCCTCCGATGCGTGATCGGGTTGCACCACGACGCTCCTCCGCCGCTCAGCCGGGAGAGGGCGGGACGTCGGAACGTCGGACACCACGGCGGAGCGTGACGGCGCGCGAGGCCACGCCGGAGTGACCGCGAGCGTGGACGCTGGTTCGCGAGCGGCGAAGCGTACCGAGCAGACACAGGGTGTGGAAGCCCATCTCGCGGTTGCGGGCGATCTTGTCGTAGAAGCTCTCCGGCCTCCACGAGTCGGTCCAGAACACTACCGACACAGTCTCCCCGAAATTGTACAGCTGCAAAGGCACAACGGACAGGCAACGAGTCCAGCTACAAACACAAGGATGGAGCAGTACCCCGACGTAGCCCGTCGTACACCGTTCTGGGCAAGCGCAGTTTAAAAAAACGTACTGAGATTAAATGCAGAGCCCTTTGTCAATCCACTGCCGAATGAAGTCCTGGCCATGCCTCTCGGTCCGGGGGGCTGTCTAACCATACTTCACCACGCTGGTCAGTGTGCACTCTTGAAAGGGTGTGCCCTGGACCGGTTCGTGGCCACTGGTGGCTCTCGTGACCGGAAATCGATTTCGGGATTTGTAGCGCGGCGCGCAAACCGCACGCGCGCGCTCATAATCACAAGAAAATAAACACTTCCATTATTTAATTAAAACTCTCGACCAGGTCAGAGCACGAAGAGATGGAATCTTTTTACGGATGATATGTTTACCCTGAGGCCCAACATTGAGGCTTACATCTTTTCGCTTCATTGGGCAACCTCCCTAAGCCAACAAAAGCTTTTACTATTATTGGAAATCGGGCTCAGCCAGAATCAACACGGAAGGCTGCGTATCTGAAAGTGCAGCTCAAGGAGAAACATCATAAGCAGGCGGAGGAAGAAGGAGGATACCAATGATATTTTATTGACTCAGCTTCAATCCCAGATAAAGCAGCGGGGCTCCCGCGTGGACCCTGAAGGTTTCGGCCTCGTCACCGCGCACAGCACTGAAAGGATATTAAAAATAGTTTTTTCATTTAATGCCGCAAGCTAGCGGCTTATTAAGGTGACCACTTGGCTCACCCACGTTGCTGGCGGTTGTGGCGGCAGATGCCTTCACGGCGCCCGTGGCGTTGCCTCGGGGTGCTGTGCACTGCGACGGCTTCCCACGGAGACTTTAGAAGTGGAAAAACACATATTTGTGCCTAGATACCATTATCCACATTTCGGACAGAGTATATTTTAGAAAGGGGAGCCCTATATCATTATATCTTTGGGGAAATATGACTTTGTAACGAAGAGGAAATTACGAGCGTGGCCGGCGTGGCTTGTCGCGGTGGCTTGTGGCTCGAGCCCAGTGGCCGTCCTGGTTAATCCTTTGGGCTCTAGTCACCAAGAAAATAAACACAGACACACACGCAGCCTGCTTCACAATGGACGTTCAAGAACCCATGACAATCTAAAAAAAGAAGAGCAGGCGATGCGTGCCGTCACAGCATTGTGCTTCTCAGTGTGAGGTGCGCGGTGCACCACGCACACGCGTGACCTGCACGGTGCACTGCACACGCGTGACCTGCTCGATGCATCACACACGCGTTACCTGCACGGTGCACCGCACACGTGTGATCTAAACGGTGCACCGCACACACGTGACCTGCACAGTGCACCGCACACGTGTGATCTAAACGGTGCACCACACACACGCGTGACCTGGAGCGGGGTACATCCTGTGCTAAAAATAAAAACCTGGAGAAATCCACACATGAAGGTTTGCCTTATCTCTCCTACTTAGATTTCCATGGCCGAGAAACACCAAGTGCTACTGTTTGCTATGGCTCAGGCTTGGGTGAAGGATATCTGATCCACGTCTCACACACCACGTGGAGCGCCCCCCTTCACCTGTGGCTCGTCACATTTCAAAACCAGAATCTATATTTTTAGTTCTCACGCAATCTCTCGTTTCGCTTTTTTGCTCCGATTTATATTTAGTTGTTTTGTCTCCCATTGCCATTCCCTTCATTGCAGTTCGGTGACCCAGGTCACCCTTCGCGACTGAGACTCCTCTATCCCGATCTCTTGAGTTGTCACTTGGAAACCACAAAATAAAATGGAAACTTAAGCCACGCATCCCCGCGGGAGAGATCAGCTGATTGAGCCGCCCGCATTCAGGAGTCGTCGCTGCAGGAACAGCAGCTTCCTGCGTTGATTTGATCGTATTTTGCACACAAAAAAATAACACCAGAAAGGCAGAGACAATATCTCGGACCTCAATAGCAGATGCAAACCACAAAAACAGAGGGGTCGCTTAGCTTGCGAACACACCGCGGATGTGCGTAGCAGAGACGCGGCACGAAGCGTGCAACGGCCGCCTGAGTCGGGTCGAGTCGGCCAGGGATACTTCTTGTTGCGTTCGCTGCAGGGACCCGCGACACCGCGACACCGCATCGTGGACATCGAGAGATGGCGACGGAGTGGGGGGGGGGGGGACTTCGACGTCAGTCCGGGAAGCACGGGGATTGTTTCCTCGGCCACAACGCCGTGGCGGTTACGCAGTCTCTACGACGACGGCCGTCTCTCGTACGCAAACCATCAGAGACAAACAAGTCCGCTTATCACACAACGAATCGCAAATGTCACGGCCCCACAAATAAGGATTTGCGGAGAAGACCAATGAGGATAAGGAGAAGCTCGGGTGCGTGAAGAAAAGCGAGCCCTTGCGGACGGGACGTGTCCCTGCTTTTTGTGTGTAGTTTGTTGTCCTCGCCAGCACCTCCGCCTGTCACGGTTGGCTACGTACGGTGCGAAGGAAGTTCAACACACTGTACGTGTCCGTAGAAGGGTCGGCGATCGATGGGTGAAACCAGCAACAGAGCAGCTACCAGACGCAACAAACACAGAGAGTACAATCAAAGAGGAGACGGAGCGATGTAATCGGGGCAAGCGAGGGCCTGACAAATAGCGCAGCTGTCAACGGCTAATCTCAGGAGCTGCACGCAGAGGCCCTCACCCAGCACTCGGCCGAGCACTGCTTCTGCAAAGACATTTTCCAAAGTACATGCTTTTCCATGGTTTTTTATCGCACATACCGTTTTCAGTTTCGGTTAAATTATCACTTGATAAAACGCAATATTTAGCGCGAATTTTTTTGAGAAAGAGTCGAGCGGGAAAGAGAAAAATCTTTCCAAGAGATTTGAAATCAAATTAACCATATCTACATAATTGGGTGCTATTAAGGGGCGCTGGGGTAAACATTTCCTGTTGGGACGGAGCTGCAAGGCTACAAGCGCAACACCACGGTCATTAACGAACCCCCAGCAGGCCACAACCGCTGCAGCAGCAGCAGCAGCACGGACATCAACACAGCGCTGACGACAACAACCAGGCCGTAGTCCAAGCGACTCGCCAACGCACCGACGCTGCACCGCAATACCGGGAGAGAGACGATGGCAACTCGGGGAGGACTTCATCCAGCGGTTCATCATCTCCTGCCACTCGTCATCGTGGCAGGCGATGACGAGTGGCCGAGCGGATACCAGGAATCATTTCCACAGATGAATGCGGCTGATGGGATCTGTCGCAAGCACCTCCCGCCACATCGCACCAGCGGAGTGCCGCTTTGTGTGTGCGCGAGGAGAAGATCCCGCAGCATTTCCTGAACGAGCAGGCCGACTGCGTGTCCATGGCACGGGAGATAAATGTAAGATCACGCGCGTAATTACGTGCCGTGTTGCGATCGGATAACCGTTTCATAACCACCGGGTGGGTGATCGCGGTTGTGCCGTACGGCTCTCCGACGCGTTTCTGGGTCGTGCCGCACGTTGTTCGGCACGATGTCCAACGTTTCGCTCTCCGCGTGCCGCGGGAGCTTTCTCAGCGACACGGAGCACATCGGAGAGCCGTGCGGAACGATTCGTGAAATCCTACGCACGGTCACGTTCCTGGAAATCAAAGAAGAATCGCAGCGGTGAGCGCGGCTTGCAGCGGTGTCCAACCTCTATCACAGGGCAGCGCTGGACGCAAGGACGATGCAGCCGACACACGGTGACCCACACCGCTCGCGTGCGTACACGCTTCCACTGCAGCCCTTCACGCGCGAGGCTCACTGCCCCGAGGAGCGAGGAGAGGTTACGCGAACGGAAGCGGGGGTGTTTCGGGCCGAGTGCGCGTGTGCGTGCGTAGTGCCACAGGCTTTTTATGAAATATTTCCAACCCCCCGCTCTCTCCTCCCACATTCCCGCTCAGTCTGTTTCCCATCAGCCCCGAGTGGGGAATTACAGCGGGGACAGAGGCCGCCATGGGAAGTTACCCTCAGCGAGCAGCTCGGCGCTTACCGCAAACTCAGCAACAATTCCACCGAACCCCCCGTCCCGAGGCTAGATTTTCCTCTATTCCCACTTGAATTCTCTCGTGCAACTTACAGGCCATTGACAATCCATTGACAACGGGCTCTAAGTGGGGATGGGGGGCAGCCTCCTCCAGCTCCGGGCCGGAATGCCGGCGTTCGCTCTCAGCAGCAGCAGCCACCAACCGCGCTCGGCGATTCACGGAGGAACGCGGCCAACGTCTCGTCCATCCAGGACGCGCAAAGTTAAATGACGAGAACCTCTCAGGCAAATGTGGCGCCACCCCCCGCGAAGAGCGTGCCTGCAAAATAAGTCACGCTGATAAGTTAGGAAACATAACAAAGAAACGTAGCTTATCAAGCACGAGTTCGGATAACGGAGTTGTGACGGCGCAGAAACGATCCCGGCCCAACTGCTCCCTTCGGCCGCGTTGTACACGCGGCGATACCGCGTTGGCTTATCGCGTTGGCTTATCGCGCGAGCGAAGAAAAGAACGCACGACGCGTGGTGAACGAGGGAAGACGTCCCGGGGTCCGAGCGGCCACGAGATAGAATTGTTCTCAAGGACGCTTCTCGAATCAAAAGCCGCAAGCTGTATAAACACGCGCGCGCGGAGAGAGAGAGAGAGAAGGCGAGCGGGGATGAGCGAGCCGTGGAGCGGTTGTCACTGTGGCAATCGATATTAAAGTTGGCAGGGACGCAGCTCTCGGAACGCGAGAGAGCTGCGTGCGCGTCCACAACATCCGCCTGAGACGGACCGCGACCGCACGGGGCTCACTTGGGGTTTTTTTTATTTTATAGAAAGTTCAAATGCAGAAACACTCGATAAGACACGGCCCGGTTTCCGTGTGGGTCCCAGTGCGGGTGCCAGTGCACTGCCGTCACCTAAGAAACAGAAGGTCTCGCTTTCAAGATGACCGGCTGAAGTCTTGACCAGCGAGACGTCATCGTTGGGCGAAGAGGACATTCTGCCGCTAGCCGTGACTCGCACACCGCGAACGTCGGCGGAGGAAGCGGGGAAGCACCCGGGGAGAAGACAACGATGCAGAGTGCCTGGGGCTCCACCAGGAGAGAGAGATTCAGAGTGCCTGGGGCTCCAGAAAAGAGAGAGAGATTCAGAGTGCCTGGGGCTCCATGAGGAGAGAGCACAACCCACACACCACGGCCTGAAGCCATTCTTCTCGCTCACCATTGGATGGACGATCACGATTCACGGCCGCGATTGGATTTGAGAGTACCGTACGGTACATCATGATAAATGGAACGATACTTATTTACCGAAATATCATTCCCCCCCCACCGCCACCCCCGATTCCTTTTCGTGGACAAGCGGAGACGATCTGCGTAGAGTCAGGAGCCACGATGCCCGTATCCCACGTCACCGCAGGGTGAATGGAGTTCTTATGGCAGACACCATGGATACATCAGCAACGGACTCCTGCACATTCCATTCGATGCGTGCGTCGTGAGCGTAAGAATAGATTTTTACCGACGAATGGACACATCGTCCACGCCTAAGAGACATAAGCTGAAGAACTTTATCAGACATCAGTCACTCTCATAAGCCTAATGGGCAGCGGACGTCTCAACGTGGTGGCGAATCGATGGCAAAAGCCAGGAGTGGAATCAGGTAAAAGGGTGGAGCGGCAGAACGAGGCCACGGGCTGAAACGGCATGGGTCGTTGGTTGTCCAGGCACCTCGTGTAGGGTTGAACGGAAATCCAGCAGTGGATAGAGAACGGCAGCTGCTAATAATAACGATTGTAAACATATATTTTACATATATACAGCCGTCACGGAAATACAGCGTAGATTTGGCCCACAGAAAATATTCCTGAGAAAGGATTCCGTGGGAGTTTGTGAGAGGAAACTCGCGACAGTTGCAGGAGACAAGCAAATCGAGCAGTGCTCCGGAGGAGGCCACGTCTCCCAACGGGGCTGTCCTCTGTGTGAACGCAACTGCGCCGATACAACGTGCATCGTGTGAGCCGCCAGAACCATCCAAAACGATCGCGAACGCCTGCATCAGCCAGTGCGAGTAGCGCAAACATTGTTTTTCCGTGGGAGCGTGTCATCTCCGATATTCCCTTCTCAGATACGAAGCAGAGTAGACGAGACACGAACCAGCAATGGAGTGGAGTGATTCACTCCCTGTCTGAATGTCAATATGTTACAAACCAAATAAAACTATATCCACACTCCTGGGCACGCCTCTAAAATGGCCTTCAAAGAGAGTTTGTCCCAAGTTTATCCGTAAACGTCTTTGTTTATTTTCAGAGCTGAATTAAAACAGAATTTTCATGGTCAAAGTTACTGGGGCGTTCGTGAAGTAATTGGCAACTGGGCTGACACCATCGGTTTGCTGTCCCTGTGTAAAGAGCTTAACCACTCGTGACTGGCGGCATTCTAGCCCAGCCTCTGGACGATGTCAGCTCAGCGCTCTGATGAGACAAAATCCTCCTTCGAAACCTGGCCACTTCCAGGAATTGCTCTGAAAGCAATAACAATTACAGTGGTTAGCGCGCTGTGCTGTGAACCTGGCGACCTTAAGTTTGATTTATTTGCATTGCTAAAATTAGAGGCGAGCAGAAAACGTAGCCAATCCCTGATGGGGGAAGTCTCATCGAGCGGTGGATTGACGTTTTTGTTTAACGTGTCACTCCACGTGCTGGGTGCTTTCCAAGAACAAGTTCCACGAGAAGCTCCAATCTGGTGGAGTGACACGCCGGACAGTCATGCCGAACGACGCATGGTACAGCAGAGAACAGCCACGAGAACTTACACAGCACAACACCGCACGGATGGATTTCCCCCTTCTTGCCATGTGGCCGAATATTGCTCAACCACCGCACGTTTTTTTTTCCATCCTCCGCTTCTTTGTGGAAACAAGTGAGCGGGTGTGACCCCAACTTAAATTTCCGAGTTCTGCCCAGCGACGTATACACGAGAACGTGATCTACGCTCGCGAAACTTCACGTGGAATATTTACAAAAGCCTCACAAGCAACGGGTCTCATTTCCAGGAAGCGCTGTCGACTGCAGAAAGCACAATTCAACAGTAAGAATGAACACGACGGTTCACCGACGGCGTGGTATCTGGAGCGAGACGCGGTGACCTGCGTCTCCGCGAGGTGGAGGTCGCGGGGCCGCGGAACGTGCTTCGTTTGTCCCACGGCGTTCGACTCCGCACTGTGGGAGAGCACCACTTGCCAAGGGCGTCCGTGGTCATTTTGTTGTTGTTGCTTCCATTAAATGGAAAACAATTCAAGCAAGAATGTCATCAAACGGAATCCACACGGGGATTTTGTTCTGAGAGAGTTTACAATCAGTTTTGTTCAGTTTATTTTTCCACTGGGCCTAAGTGAACAGAAAGCGCTTTGTAAACAGAGATTCGCTGCGTGAGCGCAGATGGGTCCGTGATGAGCTCAGGTGGGTCCGTCATGAGGTGCCCTCGCTGGGTGGGTGCACCGCTTGAAGCCCGCGATGGACACGAGATACTTCACCTCTCTCAAGGCCTCAGATGATTACGATGCAAACGGTCCGCATATTCAGTCATAAGTCTGTTTTCCTGCTGCAAACTAGAGAAGCATTGCAAGCAAAATGGAGAGTGCAATGCTGCAGAGAAGTTCAGACCAGCGGGGCTGCTATTGCAGCAGAGCAGTCCTGCTGACGCAAATTATTTGCGATGTGAATTAAGGCATGCTAAGCAGACAAATATTGACGAACAGCATCATGGAAAAAATCCACGAAACTTTCCAACGCCGTCAAAAAAAGTCACCGTGTCCCCACGCTCATGGCCTCCTTCGCACGGTGGGGACCAGACTTTCGTGAAGTCTTTCACTGATGATGCCCCACAAAACGGTACCCCTTCGTGAGGTGGTGCTTATTTCAGCAACCCTGGAAGGACGATGGGATGAGTCCCCTCATAACTGAGAGGGTCCGTGTATGAAACGCAGCCCCAACCGCTGAAGGCAATAATCCAACCTTAACTGTCATTTTTAACTGTTGTGCAATCAGTGCCATGCCATGGCACCGATCCCTACGCTAGCAAACACGAAGCCTAAACGTCACTCTGCGAGACAAACACAACTGGAGCAGGGGATTTCTGGATTCCAAATCAATTGCATGTGGAAGCATTTGCTGTAGAGTAGCAGTCTGTGTACAGGGGCCGCTGTGTTAATGTCGGCCCCTTAGAGTCATGTGACCACGCCGCTTTATTCCAGGGACAATTGTATGAAGGTGGCCCTGTGTGTGCATAGACTGCGTCTCGTGACCTTAGGAGACCGCTCTCCAAGATGGGCTATTGTTTCCCTTTCACTCAACTCAATGTCCTTTATTTAACCAGCTGAGAGGGGTCCCTGAGAATGTATTATCTCTTTTGTGAGTCGTGACCTTGGTAACCATGGTTACGTAGGGACGGTTTTTTGTAATGCAATGTGGTTTTAATGAGTCTTAGACTGCACCACCATTAACACACGCTTCACCCACCGCTCCTCATTCCCATCGCCATCATCGGCCATCAACTGTCCGTGGCCTTCCCCGTCGCACTCTCCTCTCGGAGGGTTGTCCGCTTCCAACGCACGTGCATATCAAAAACACAAAACCACGTTCTCATTCCCGGTCTTTACTGGATGTTTGTAAAGTGAGTTGCCTGGGTGGTGCATTCAGACGACGTCTCAGGTTCAACCCAACCTACACGGCAAGCCCCCAGCGAGACTCCATCCCCCCCCGTTCAAATCCCAGGCTCCCACTCCTGAGATGGTGCCACTAGAGTGGACCGGAATAAGCGCACGATGAGATGGGGAGGTGGACGCGAGCCCGTTGGAGGGCTTTTTGAAAAGCTTAACTTTGAAAAGTAACGTTATTTACTCTAGCGATGCTGCACCGTTTAATAGTAGCTTGAGAATTCCCAAAATGCACACACACCTACTGCAATTTCCGTCGTGGCTTGAATATAACGTTACAATGCTTTTTAATATATATGTGGAGATTTGTTAAAAATGCAGCGTATTCTCAAAATACTGGGCTAATTCAGGTGTGGGGTAACCCGGTAAAGTATATCTCTTTTATTAAACAAAAACTCATAATTTTCAGTTGTTAATATTGTCTTTTTTTACATTATTGAGGCCTAACATGACTAGCTTTTTTTTTCTCTCTTCCGACCGGGGCTTGTAATGTTTTTTTGGGGTATAAATCCCAACGACAGCCGATGAGCGTTGAGGCTCTAAAGACTGAGCGAGGCCTCGAGGAACAGGCCTCCTGCTGGGACCGTCCTCGCACTGCGGCTCGCAGTTCATCAACTCCTCCCCCACATTGGGAGAGAAAATAAAACAACCGCCGGGAAGACTTACGCATGGGAAGGAATTCGTAATTTTTCACCGTTAATTTCATGGTGTCATAACACGGCTGCTACTGCTGCCGCTGTTGTAGACATAGGCGTGGGATGGGGAGTATGTGGGGGGGGGGAGCAACCACGGGGCTGCATTCCACAATCGTACCAAGGCCAATCACACATCAGTAGCCCGACGGCGTTTTAAACGACGTTAATTGGTACCGAGTTGACCCGCGTGACCCCCGCCCAGTCCCTCCGCCACCGTTCCAACGGCGATTGAAACGGGCAGCTGGGAGCAGTGCAAAGCTCAACGTATTCAGGTGAGCAGCAGCTGAATTACCGTACGTGGGAAAAACTCGTGATTCCGTTAACTCAAGCTGAAAAGTTAGAAATGCTTTAACAGTGCAAGGCAGATCCAGGTTGCTGTACTTATAACACCATTATTGGTTTTTACCTGGCATAATTTAGTTTACAGTATATTAGCGGGTGATTTTTAAATGTTGGCTCTGGACTATGACACTGGTACAACTATAGCCTGCCCTTGTTTATGATGTTATACGGTATTTAATATCCACTTCACAGCAGACTGTGTGTTTTGGCAATTCCCTGCAGTACATTCTGGATAACGGTGGGAATTGAACTGTGAACTCCAGCAAACAGGTTTAGTCACAACCAAATGCAAGGCTATTCATCTGATTTAAACGCCTGCTAATTGAGATAATGGCCTCCAATTAGGGAATTTCCCAGACCACGTTTAGCCAATAAAACTTTTCATTGCTGCATTCCTGGGATTAAAAAAACCCATTTTGAAGCCTCACTTTGCAACATACAACAACTTGTGTGGAAAGTATTGCATAGATATGGGTAAAAAAACGTATCTATTTTCATTCCGGAATGGGCCGTGTTTTTTGCTTCAACAACCGTAGTTACAAGAAAAAGATAACGGAGTCTGAGGCGGCAGAGCGCCTGTTGACTTCCCGAGTGACGGCAAATATCCTCGGGCGGGCAGGGAGCAGCAGAGTTCACGGGCACCTAAATGCAAGAGCTCCATGACAGGAAGTGAGCGGCAGGGCCGCACTAAGGAGACAGCCATGGGTTGGCACAGGGAGGTAATTCCTTTAACTGAATGAAAATCCTTAATGTCGTTGTCTTAAAACTTTAACCTCAGGGTAGAAAGGTCAACGGTATTAAGTTTTGGGGTTTGTCATTTTATGGCCATTAGGGTAGAAATGTAAAAAGAATTGTGATACGAAAAGCAATTAAAGCTCTGCTTGGATAACGCAAGAACACACGTAAACACACGTAGACACACACAGACAAAGGTCCCCCATATAACCTTATAGGCTGTTGTGGCAAGTGCTGTTAGCGAGCATCTACGAAGTCCTGCATGGTGCACCACACCCGGCCACCTTTGTCTCACCAGTGCCGATGTTGACCCGCTGCACCAGGTATTCTTTTGAAGCTAAATCGAACACGAAGATGCTTGCGACCAACTTAGAAATTCGCCAACGATGTCGGCCACAAGCATGAATCGAAGGTTACTGAGTTCGTAGCACATTGCACTACTACACTGCCGCTCCGCTCATACACACACGTAGATACAAGGACACACACACATAATAAGCACTGACATGTTACTGCCAAGCTCCTAACAGTTTAATGAGGTCAAATGTCAGAGTCAAGCTTAAAATAGGAATGACGGGTCAACTTAGCTTGAATCAATTACAGAATTATAGTCGTTAGCTTAAGCTGGGATATTCACATTGGCGTGTGGTGCCAGATCGGAAAAACCGCCACCACCACCACCAAAGCTACGTGGCCACGTCGATGCGTCACAGACTGCGAAGGAGGACACAAGGTGTCTGCTTAACGTGTCAGCGCGCGAAACAAGATGCTTCCCACGGACGGCACAGTAGCACCCCCATTACCAAACCAGGAAATTCGGGGTCCTGACCCCGAACCGTGTGAGGAACTTCAGAGCGGTTTCAGAGCAGGAGAATTAACATTATTAGGCCCGGGAAGGATCACTCAGTCGTGGAGAAGAGAGGCCGGCTGGTGAGTGTTTGATTGTGAGTCACACTCGACTCATCCCTCCCAATGGGGTTGGTGCATTGTGCGCCACTCGGTGAGAATTGCCGAGCGGCTGAGCTACGGAGGAATGTGAACTTTCGAGCACTTGCTCAGAAACGCTCACGGAGATGGGCAACCACACAACGCAAGGAAACTTTTGACTCGCAAGGTCATCAATGAACGTGGCCACGCGAGAGGTCAAATCAATCGTCATCTCGGCTCGGGGTCACCGAGGTGCCTCTTAACGGTTTCCAATAATGCCCCTTTCTCTGGAGCACTTTAACCCCAGCCCACTGCTTCTTCCGCCTGTCTGCACGTGTGTTCTAATGGCAGGTATGCGGCACGCTTTGCGAGCACCTATGAATTTCGGCACGGCGCACGCGGCTGTGGTGTGGCGGAGCTGTCCCGCAGTCGTCATGTAAAACGCACCCAAGATCTTGAACATCCACTTTCATGCGGATAGCGTGCTTTGGTGTCTGTGTGCTGTGTGGCCTCAAACGTAGTCCACATGTGTGCGTCTGTTGTGTGTGGTGAGTATGTGGCGCAGCAGTTAGCGCATTGCGCTCCGAACCCAGCGACCCGAGTTCAATTCCCGCGCAAGGCCAACACCAGCGACGATTATATGAACTTTTCATGGGCCTCCCTTATGCCATCTCAGCCTGAAATGAATATGCAATGTGTAAACTTCGCCAGTAGGGAGACAATGGCGACCAGGCCTGGTGCTGGCCACCCACCCCCTCGTGTGCTGCGCCTGCCTTCATAGGTGCTCGCTTTGAGCACTTGTCCCAAAAGACTGTTCAGGTTGTACGGGGGGGGGGGGGGTGGGGGGGATCTTTGTCTTTGTTTGCGTACACACCTGTAGGCCGCAGCAGGCAGCGGCGGTGAGGATGGAGGCGTTGTGCACCACACGGTATGGAACCCCTTCCCGCACGGCTCGGAGCACCAGGTCACTGTGCGTCGTCGCCCTAGAGTCGCGGGGCAAGGGAAGGGACGGCAGAATGTGTCGCACAAGTTTACTTTTTGTTGCTATCACTCGTCTTTATTTCGGCCGCGCTATGGGTGCCACGCGACAAAACAGAACGACTTTAATAGGACGGTTTATCCACATAAGGGGCATATGAACCCTATGGCGGTACCCCAGGGTACCATAGTACCCCGGCTCTCGCGTAATATCCGTGATGCAGTAATTTTTAGTTTGTTGATGGTCGGCGATGCAGCCATCGACTCATTTCGACGAGCTGTACTCACGATGCACCACTACGGTGCATACGAGCGTTCAGGGTTTCAGCGCAATCGTCCTCGCTGCGTTTCAACATTGCGGAGTAGCACTGTTTCGGATTGATTGGTACCCCAGTCACGGAGTTAAGTACACCCCTGGGAAAGTGTCCCAGAAATAACATATTTAATTGCCTCGGCCATTTTGTATTATTTGGTACCCCAGGATACTGCCAAAAGGATCATATCATGTATGACCTGCAGTGCGCTACCCACTGAATCGTTTTTTATCTGCTATGCGGTCGTGAGGACGATGGGTAACACGCAAAGAAACAATCAGCAAACAAAAAGTCCGCTTTTCTACGTAAAATACAATTTTAGTTTTCAGAGCTGGAAAAAGCCAAATTACGTGAAACATCTAATGTTATGGGTTTTTTTGTGTGGAGGTAATGATGGTGACCAGGCTGAAACCATCAACTCGTTTTGAGCAAGTGGCTGCTCAGATTTTAACCGCAGGTCTTGGCAGTGCCGGATCAGTGCTCCGACCTCCCAGCCACCACCAGGTCACCTCTGTTTTTTTAAGTTTGGCTCTTTCAGTTCCCACTTCAGAACGCTTAACTCATGCGTTTACATCTTTATTTACACATTTCCACCCATTCTGTGATAGCCACAAGATCCGTACAGCTGCAGTGCAATTAATAAACAGCTAACAGACCAAACACCGAAAATGTATTTAAAATATATATGGATCTATGTTTATTGTTTGTATTAAAAAAATATCCAAACCAAATCTAAACACATACGTGTATTTAAATTCCCCATCATGCACTGTCTTACGATTGACAAATTTTGATTGGCCTGTGGTCACTTTACGACTTGAGTTCAGCCAGTATCGAGCAGTACTGGACTGTATGTGCTTTCTGGTGACCAAGGGGAAGAACCTAAAGCGCAGGTGGTGGGAGACCGTCATGAGCACTTCTTGTAGGCCACGTGTCGACTGCGCAGCAGCTGTGGGATTTGACGGCGGGTAAAACGCGCTGGCGAATTGCGGTGGCATCAACGGCTTTGGCCACGATGACGCCTTCAACTCGATGCGCTGCTTTCTGTGGGGCTAACGTACCTCCCATCGGTTCCCGCACCAACGATGAGCACGTTTGGCTACGTACGGTGCGAAAGAAATTCCACGTACTGTACGTACGTACTACGACTGTCGTGGCTATGGCGAGCCAACCGGGACGTTTGGTAGCTCGACCGCCGGGCCTCACCCGAACGGGTCGCCCACCACCAGCAGCGCCACGTCGGCGTCGCGGGCCTCCTCCAGGATGCGCTGCGTGTCCATCTCGACGGTCTCCCGGTCGGCGAGCACCACCTCTCTCCCGTAGAACTCCTCCTGCGCGCGGCGCGGCACCGATTAGCACGCACAGCGCGCCACCGGCCCACAGATTTTGAGCCGTGCGCGTGGCTCAGACGCGGTCCGGGCCCCACGGTGTCTGCGGCTGCTGCCCACCCACGACATCGGCGTGTCCACGTCAATCGCTTCCCTTCGTCCACTGCTGCACGAGGGTATCCCCGCACCGTGCGGGTCATGGGGGGTCATTTGAGCATTTTGTACCACGCTAGTCAATGTGGGTTAATGCAGGTGGGGACAATAGACGTGGGAGCATAGAAGTACAGTATAACAGTGAAATATGTATGAACATTCCTCTGGAGTGGAACACGTAAAACGCTGCAAGTTAATATTAGAACTTTCCTCCTTTCTCAGCCTCCCCACCTCCGATTAGCACGGCCAGCGACGTACAATGTCCCCCCACCCCCTTTGCAACAGGCAATTTTGCGAATGGGCTCGAACCTGAGAGACTGCCCATGCAATGCACATCTTCACCGACGCACAATAACAACCGCGGAATCTTCGTGGTGTGCGTGCAATGCGAACAGCGATAACCACAAACCACAGACGCGAGCCTACGCACCAACGCCTCCTTGCCCACGCTCAGTATGGACGTGTACGCCTCGAGGTACACGGTCCGGCACTGTCGCACGATCTCCAGCCCCTTCACCGTGATGTCCTTCGCATCACCCAGGCCCAGGCCGACCAGGTAGAGCATCGTCGCGGGGACACAGGGCCGCGGCCGCCTCCCGTGAGTGACAGGCGCGTCTCGCCACACACTTCCCCGCAGTGCACAACAGCTCACGCACCCCGACTCCCCTCACACTTGCCGCCGTGCAACCTGCTCTCGTGACACCTCAAACCACACTACACCTCGCACTCCATATGCCACACAGGCCTCACACACCTTACGCCCCGCTCTCCAGAACCCCGTGTAGCCCAAACAGAATGTGTCTGAGCGAGCACCTATGAAGGCCGGCACGGCAAACGAGGGGGTGGCCAGCACCACGCCCGGCCGCCTTTGTCTCGCCAGTGACGATGTTTACACACCGCAGCAGGTACTCGTTTGAGGCTGAGTCGACCTGACACCTCACACCCACTGACAGCCGAGAAGAGCAACGCTCGCAACACCGCTCACGCCGCCGGTTCGCGGCTATAGCTTTCAGAAGCGCTTCTGCGCCCGTCTGTGGCCCTCTTATAGTTCAGATATTCAGAAGCCACTGGGAGCTGTGCGCTTTTAAATCATCATCCAGATTGATAAACTCATTCCTTAGAGCTGCCTTTTGTGTTTTAGTTTGTTGTCCCCCACCCGCACCTCCGATTAGCACGATTAGCTACGTACGGTACGAAAGAAGTGCAGCGTAAAGTTGTACTGTACATACGAACGAGCTCACGAGCAGCGCACAGCAGCACGCAGCGCAACGCAAACTCAACGCACGTGGCCCGTGCCTGCGAAATCCGCTTTACGGCACCCAGACGGGCTCGACCATTGGGGGAGGTTGATCCGCTTTGCGACACTTTACCGCGGTTTGGCCGTAAAGCGACGGTATTTTTTTTTCTCTCCTCCACACGAGGGCCGGCCCGATCAGCTGCTGGAGCCAAGGCAGCCCCCCCCCCTTAGCCCCCACTCTGGCCCCCCTTCGGCCCCCCACGCCCCCCCCTCACCACCACCACGAAGCGGCCCTTCGCTCCGCGTTCACTTCAAAGGCGCCGCCGCCGCCGCGTGCAGGAGCCGTCTCGATCGTCCGAGCGCTGCACGAGAGAGCCCCCCCCCACTCGAGACGACTTCTAAACAAACTCGACAACAACAACAACAGCAACAACAACAACAATAGACGGATCCTTAGCGACGCGAGCGCAACTCTAGCGGCCCAGGCACGTGCGGTCAACACGACGAGGTCCTCGGCTGGGCGAGGAGCGCTGCGCTGTCTCGCGTCTCCCCTGCGGCGCCCCTTGTGCCCGTGAGCAGCGGCCCGATGGACGCGGGCAGCGCGCTGCCCTCGGTGGAGCTCTCCAACGGGCAGACAATTCCCATGCTGGGCTTAGGTGAGTCCCACTGACGCGGCCACTCTGCTAAGGGGCCCAGCCATTGAGTATTTTATTATATTATTTTATAATATTTTTTTATGTTTTATTTTTATTATTTTATTACTTCCCTTCTACGTGACTTTACCGAAAGAACCAAAGAAGACGCACAAATCTGTCAACACTTGACCCACCCCTCCCTGGACGCACGCGGACTTTCTACACCTCCCACCGAAACCTATAGAACGGCCGATATGTAATCCACGCAGAAACGATCAAGGATTAATATTAAGGGGCCGTCCATAAATGACGTCACGCGATTTTGGCCGATTTTTGACCGATTTTTGACCCCCTCCCCCTCGTCACACGGCGTCACAAAGAGTCAGACCCCCTCAAATATGACGTCACAAAGCTCTGCCTCCCCCACCATATTTCCATTTTGAAAATGAAACATGATTGAAATCACTTTAAACTATTGTCATTGTAGTGCGTATTTAATGTGGCGCTGCACTCTGATGTTGTAGGAGAAAACACGTATTAAAAAGGAGGCGTTGGAAAGCTGAAATTTAGCATAACATTCACTTGAAAATATTCAACGTCTAACTAAAACTGCAGATGTTAAAAATATTATATTGAAGTTCTCTTATAATTATAAACTTAAAAGTAATTGTAACTATAAAAAAAATACTTGAAACTTTGTAGTAGAACGAAGCAAAATGGAGAGTACAATTATAACAATTACATATTCATTTCACATAATGAAAAGCCCTAGTAGAATCATTTAAATAATTAAGTAGTTAATAATGAAAATGAATCAATATTAGTGTTTTTAGAACAATTCTGTTTAATCTTTGGTTCTTTCGGTGAAGTCACGTCGAAAGAAAAATTAATTAAATAATAGCATACGACGTTTCGATTGCAACACAAGCAATCATCATCAGGTACGAATGAATGAGAAAACAAACCTAGTAAACTTAGAAATATAATGCAATACAACACAGAGAGTCGGCTAACACAACAGTCAACACCCCACCTGGTTGATTACGTTCTTTCAAAGATTGCTAAATTTGAGAGAGATAAAACACAGACACGGAGACACATAGACAGACACATAAGCAGAGAGAGATAACACAGAGACACACAGAGAGAGACACACATATAGGCACACAGAGAAACAACGCATCTGTGTCGAGGCCTTAGAGAGAGAGGGGGCAGAGAGAGAGGGGGGGGGGGCAGAGAGAGAGAGGGGGGGGGGTAGAGAAATTAACATGTCAATGAGAGATTTGGAGCTTCCGTGACTGCAGGAAATACTAAAGTGACAACACGAGGACACACCGAGAGACAGAGAAAACACACTTAATCAAACAAACTTAGATACATTTGGAAATGTAATGCAATGTAACACAGAGAGTCGGTCAACACACAATTAACGCGTAGCCTGGTTGATTACAAAGATCTTTGGAGTAAGGATGATAATGATGTTCCACTTATTTCTCTCGAACTGCTTTTTGTGTTTAGTTTGTTGTCCCCCCCTCGCCCCGCATCTCCGATTAGCACGGTCGGCTACGTACGGTGCAAAAGAAGTTCAACATACCGCACGTATGAAGTTCAGCATACACGTCACACCGCTGTTGCAAGGCACTTGGGAGTCGTCCCACAGGAGAACGCTTTGCCCTTTGATCGCACCGCAGGTTAAAAGATGCGGGAGCCTACAAATACAGTCCAACAATGGACTGTTGCCTGCCATGAACAAATCTCCCAGAATGTGCCCCGATCCTGGAAGCTAAGCAGGGCTCTTAAGGGCTAAGCAGGCTGTGTTATGCCTGGATAGCGCTTGGATGGGTTGATCACAATGCATAACTTGTGTTGCAGGCTGTGTGGGAGGCTTGTGATGTCGGAGGGATTATTTCATTCACAGCTGAGTAAACCTAGAAGAGACCTAAGTGGGCAGTTTCAGCAGAGATTGAACACAGGCCCTTTGGGTGGCGAGTATTCTGCAGTTAGCCAGATATCTCATTGCCCCTCGCCCAACACATGGCCTCTTAGCAAGCTTGATGAAAGCCAGCTGAATCAACAGCTCATACTTGTTCCAGTTTAATCGTGTTCATTGTCTGTGCGGTGGAATAAACGTTTTGAAATTAAAACTGCACTCAAGTACATTTATTGTTCAATGGAGAGGAATTCAGTTTCTTGCTGCCAGTAAACTTAATTATTTCGATTTTAATAATTCTCAGAATCGCTGCGTGATAAATGAAGCGATAGCAGCAGCGCTTGACTGCAACCAGATGCAGAGCAACGACAAGGCGAGCGTGGTTTTATATTCATATTCCTCTCCAGCAAGTTGTTGGCTCGAGTTGCTATTCTTGGTGCTCTCCTTGGCAGGGAAGGACGAGTGTGCTGCGATCTCCGAGGGATGTTGGGCTGTACTCTCGTGTGTCGCAGAGAGAACGCGCCGTGCGTATGTTCTGGGTGGCCTGGCAGCGCTGAGAGCCGTCGATCGTGCGTTGTTCCTCCTTCTTTCCCACGAACACTCCTGGGTCTCTCAGTCCCTGGCTGGGCCGAGTCATAAATATACTTGCAATGGGACCTCTCCTGGGACCTAATTCTCCTTCCCAAATATGCAAATACATATGACCAAATCACCCTGAAGCTGATTCGGGTTGAGCCTAGGTAGTATTTTGGATTCCCAAGAATTGTTAAGCTCGGACTGCGAAGTGGCCCAAACATGGCCAGTGCATATTATTCATTCAATGCTGCAACTTATTTCCAAGACAAATTATGGTCATGGGTAAACAGGTTTCCTGTCGCTCAATGGATCTGCCTCGTTTAAATCCCTGAACATCAATGAGCGGATGAGTGAACGATGGCAGTCTTATAACCGTGAGCCCAGACAGCCGAAATTGTGTAGGCAGTGACCCGTGACTCGCAAAGACAAACGTGTAATGTTTTAGGCAGCTCTTCCATCCTTTGATACGTGACGCTTGGCGCATATGGTTTTTAACTCTCCGTTGAAAGAGATACGACGTGCATAATCACTTAGATTCGTTGGATCCACTTGAGCTAGGCTTTCTTTGTATCAGTGGGTACTTGGTAGAGCAATAGTCTTGCCAACCATAGGTCATCGGTGTGGGGGTCAACTCCGTGCATCATCTCTCCAGAGTCGGCGAAATGAGGACCAAATGATGAATATCACCTGTCACGAAGTCGGCCATGAACTTCCTGCACAGAGACTGTGACTTGCCGTAGTGATGTCAAATTGTAACCGCTTGCACACAGGATCACCAACAGAGCTGATCGGCTCGAATATACGTGATTGCATCAATGGTCACACATTTTTGCGCAGAATCACATTTAAAGGTTATTTATGGGCATCATCTAAATATATACCTGATGCACGGTTGCGTTTTATTGCGTTGTTAATCTCAGTTTCATTCAGTGATAAATGCTCATTTAAGAAAAGCAATTGTAAGGGAGGCTTTGGTCCTGGTCATTGTGTAGGAGCAGTTCAAAATCACGTGCAACTGGGTGTGTGAGAAAGTAGCATTTGGGTTGTGACACTGCCGGAACGTAGTGGCCGGCTATCGCTATTTACGTTGCTGATTTTTTTGATAGCTTTTCAATAACATGTTGGTATTCGTATATATCTCTTTGCGATGACAAACCCTGTAAACAAATTAATCTGGGCCCAGTTATTATTGAACCATGAGCTGTATGAACTGGCTCGGTGGTGAATGTGATGCCCACTAACACACATGGCTTCCCAATATAGTGAGAACGAGAGGGGGGAAATGTGTCACGACCCTATATTTAGCTGTGCCAGTTGCTCCCACACTGAATTCACAGGGTGTGCTCCTGTTTCCTTTGGCCAAATCACACACGGGCCCAGACTCTTCAGCTGTGGAAACCTCGACATTCACAGGAGAAGTGAATGATACGACATCCAGTATGGAGGGTTGCAGGGTGGGTGCTTAGGTTGATTAAATCAGATGAAAACCAATGCGCTCTCGAGTCTTGAAGTGAACATACAAACTCTCGACGTTTACATCATGGGACCTCCTTTGCCGGTGTCAAAATATAAGAATAGGTTTTCCCCTTTTTTCTGGCAACAAAACAGCTGTGTTAAGATGTTAAAAAACCAAACTGAAACCTTTTACAAGGATTCATGTCTGCATTCACCACAATTCTTGTGGTCAGAATGCAAACAAAAAAACATACTCTGATAATATATGCATTGTCTTTGAATCTGATTGGTCCACACCAGAAACAGCTTTCTTTCGAGTATGTTTTTTTGCATTCTGACCACAAGTATTGTGGTTAAAACAGACGTGATTCCTTGCAAACGGTTTCAGTTTGGTGTTTTAACATCTTAACACCTGTTTTGTTGCCAGAAAAAAAGGGGAAACCCTATTCTTATATCTTGACGTTTAATGTGGAACACGTTGACGGCTGGGGCAGTGTTAATATTCTTCTCGGCCTTGTGGCTTTGAATGATTTGTCCGGGTGTTGCTGTTGTGACTGAGTGCGCTGCTCACATCTGGAAGGTTGCAAGTTCACAACCTGGTTGGAGGTCCACAGAGCCAATTATGATGCTGGGGTCAATAAAATGAGCATAACTTTGTTTGACACTTTTCACCGTGGGTCTAAAATATCTTCTCTCCGGCTCTCCGCACTGGAAACTTTTTTTCTGCAAGCTCCAAACTTTCCTCTTCTCTATGACTGTGTCTCTCGGTGTGAAGTGTCTTCATTCCTACTAGAACCATACGGCCACCTACTTCCAAGTCCTGTAGCATTATACTCTCCGACTCACTCTCACCCCTCTAAGAATATTATCTCTTCGGAAATGATCTCCATGGGCATGTTCCATGGTTTGCACAGTGCCTTGAGATGCGGTTGCAGTTGGACGCTTTACGAATCCGCTTTGTATCGTTGAATTGTGTTCCTTTGCCTCTTCCTGCAGATGTCGACACGTTAGTGCTGCGCAGTGTTACTGACCTGCTGTGCAAACCTCTGCGTTCTATGCTCCGGATGAAATCCCTCCGATGTCTTAGCCCGGGGATGCTGTTCGCTGATAAGCCGTGCCACTCTGCTGTCTGCCAATGCTTTTGCAGAGATAGAACAGAACTTCACCCCAATTTTCCCCGCCAGTTGCAATGATTGCCAAGCGAAAAAATGTACAACGCAGGAGAGGCAGGTGCTAGCAATTTATTCTGATTGCGCCGCGGTAATGAGATCGCTGTCTGGCCCCGCGGTCTGCGAGGTGGCCTTGCGTTTCACAGCCTGGCAAGGTCACGGCGGTGACCCTGCTGACCCCTGCTCGAATGTGCCTGCTGCACCTTGCCAGCGTGTGAAGTGCTGCCCATGCTCTGGGCCACTGTGGCCTCTTCCCACGCGGCTCGGAGCACAAGCCACCTCCCCACACCACTTATTTAGACTTTTTTTTTACAAATTTCTACGTTTTTTAATGAATGAATACTAATTAATTTTAAATGATTGCGTGCCTGACGGAGCATGTAAAGCATTACATCATGCGTGTAAGAATATGATTGGTCGTTTTCTAATTATATGCAACGTTTATGCAAATGTATAATTGTTAGGATAATGGTGCTTAACAAGACGGGACAAACGAGGATATGAATTCTCATACGCCTTTTTCGAAATGCATATACGGTACGTGCATGCACTGCCCAGGCACTATAATCGAGTTGTACATTGTAATTTCTGTTTTTGAGTGGCTTTCTCTACTTTTTGTCAGCGTTAGGACTGGCGCGTGCATGCCTATTCTAGAACCTGTGCGAGAGTGGAGCCACACATAAATTGTCTGGATGTAGCAAAGTTCTTCGTTCAAACTCCTTTAGGGGTCTCTTATACGCCGATTGCTTCACTCTGCGCTCATCTGCCAGGCAATACATCCACATGTACATATGATAAAGGAGCAGCCCTGCAGTTCCTTGCTCACTCGACTGCTTGCCGAAGGGCCTGTGCGAGAGGGAGCTCATCAGAGCCCATCTAGAGGGTATTTTGGTGACTCTTTCACTCTGGCTAAACATCTTGAATGTACCCGTTGCAAATGAGTCGGGCTACATTTAATGTGAAAGACTATCTTAGGGAGCCAGCAGGCTTCTAATCACTTTGCCTGAATAATAGTATGTTCAATCTTCTAACATGTTTTCCTGAAAATTGCAGAACTCCTAAACCAATCGCTGCAAGATGTAACTCCACAAATGACCAATATCGCTTCCCAGATCTGTGCGCTCTAGTTTTTTGGCAAGATTGGCAGCAACATATTTAGCAAAAAGCGTTTCAAGAATTAAAACAATCCTGTGAACTTGCAAAGCAATGCGATCAGCACGTGCAGCTGCGAGTCTGTGTGCCTGGCGTGTGGTGAGCAGTGGTGCAGTGGTGAGCGCTACGCCGTGTCACGAACCCGGCGACTCGAGTTCGATTCCTGCTCACGACCAACACCTATTGACGATTATCTGAACAAGTCCTGGGCCTCCCCTAGGTCGACTCAGCCTCAAACGAGTACCTCGTGTGATGTCTAAACATCGCCACTGGGGAGACAAAGGCGGTCGCAGTTGGCGCTGGCCACCCACCCCCCTCGTGTGTCGCGTTCGCCTTAATAGGTGCTCGCTAACAGCACTTGCGCCAAGAGCCTGTTAAGGCTATAGGGGGGGACATTGTCTTTGCCTATTTTGTGTCTGTTTGTGTGTTCACGCATACAGAATGACGGCTTCCTTAATTGCCTGGTGTGCCGGTTTACTTCTCTCGTGCTATCAGTGATGAATGGGCTGTCGGTATCGTTCTATCTATGCATGTGTCTTATCAGCCCGCGTAGGATTCCTGAATAGGAATGTTTTCACGCCGCCATGTCATGAGCGGGTGGCAGTGCAGGCCGTCTGTCTAATACCTATCTACACACCCATCACCTAATCTGCCTGTCTGTCTCTCAGCCTGAATGAGTCCAGACAAACTTCTGGAAGACGGTTTAAAATTCCAGGCGTCTATTCCAGAAGGGCGCTGTGTCCGAGGTCGACCGAGGGCGGCCGGGCTGGTCAGCGGGGAGCCCCCCAGGGAATTCCTTTCACGATTCTTTCCCATCCAGTAACGCGCAGTGGCAGAGGAGGCGCGAGAGTGCCTGCCGCGTTCATTACACGCGGGGCCACGGCCGCGGTGCGACGCCAATCGATGCGTCGCGCTTATTTTGCAAACGGGAGGCTGCGAGGTGGTTTCAGTCTTTTCCAGGGTTAAGAGGAGGAGTGGGATGTTCATGCACGGCTGTATGTTTTCTCGCTCTGTGACGCGGGACTATAATATACACGATGCCGCGATAACATCTCTCTCTTGATGCTCGCACAGCTTCTTTGGATGCGGTCATATTTAGACGCTATGTAAGTCCACATCGTATACAAATAAAGACTTTACAACTCTTTGCCAGTTCTCCGCTGGATGAAGGACTTCCCACGTCGTGTCAGTCATAGGGGTTGCTTGAACATACCTTGCCATGCCGGTCAGGGCAAGTTCGGATATCACTCGCCACTGATGTGAGCCGTGGCTGGCTTGAAGCGCAGGGCCACATTCACTGCACTGCCGCTCAACCCCAGTTCACATGGGGTGTCAATAAGTGAAAATATTCCATCACTGCACCGGTTACTTGACGGGCAGGCAGACATTGTGAATCCGATAGGCGTATCGCGTGAATCAAAGCAACAGTCCCTGGGGTTTTCACATCGGAATAAAGCACGTGTGAGAGAGAGGGCCTTTCTGTAAGAGGGCTACGTCTCTAAGAACAGGTTACGCTTTCAATAGAGGTTAATCATCCACAATCGCGCACCGTTGTGGCCTCCACATTCACAACAACAACACGTGCCGAGGTTGGTGGCCTGGCAAAAAATAAAGTTAGCCGCCTACTTGTGCCTTAGGGGGGAAAGTGCCACTTTTGTCTGGGTCACAGTTGTCACCTTTGATTTTTAAAGAAAATATGGACAAAGATCAAAGTCACGTCCTCCCAAAATAGGTGTTTGAGACAACTCAATATAGAAACATGCAAGTGATTTGAAGAGTCAGAAGAGTGCTGATTAACAGATATTAAATTCTAGCCCTTCTAAATCCGAACGCCGTACTTCACCACGCTGGTCAGTGTGGGTGAGTCAAGGTGGGAGGGCAGCACTGGTTCTGATTTAACTCGCCACTGGTGTGAACGGTGGCCACAAGGTTCATAGCGCAGCGAGCTAACCACTGCTTCACCGTTCCCCTTCATGGGCACTGTCGATACGAGTTCTGTACGGGTGGCAACTCGACTGGAGCACAGACATTCCGAATCTGGTGACCACCTAGTAGGCTGAAATGTAGCAAAACACGAATTGAAATGGGTCACATGATCAGGCCACATGGCATGTTGATGGTTAAATCGTCCATTATATTGTGCTTAATCTGTAAATGGCAATTATTTATGAAGCAGAGATAACAGCATTACCGTTGCATAATCATAACATCTTGCTCGGAAGTGCCCTGTAAATACGTCAGTACAGCAACGTCACTCGAGCGGAAGGGTGAAGTCAGTCGTCCAGTGTTATTGCCCTATAACTGGACATCCTGCTTCCAATGAAATAACGATTGTTAATATAGATTATGTCACTGCTGTCACATGGGCAGCTTGCACATAGACACACACACACATACGCGTGCGCTTACAGGAAATGGGTTTGGTAACTTCGTACGTGAGGGCCTCTCAAGTCTAGGAACTCCGTTTTCCTCCCAGATGCAAAATTTAATTGGCCAAAGTATGGAAGAGCAGCATGCTCCTTAAAAGGTCTTGGGGCTCTGTGAGGCTTTCCTGGATACACAATGACATTGCATATAGCAATTCACTTCCTTTCGAAAGTTAGATCTTAAATGCTGTCACGAAAACGTATACATCGTTCATGATTTTATTTGGCTTTTTGAGTCTTGGCCACTTTAAATTAATCTTAAAAATCCCAATTTGACACACTTATGAAGCACAGTATAAGGTAATAGCAAATTAAATAACTCACAATTATGCATCAGTCTCGTTAATGTTGATGACAACTGTTATATCTGAGTGTCTGGCACATGAACATTTTCTTTCATTACCAAAGTAAATACGCAGATTTGAGCAAAAGTTTACGACTTTAACTTTAGACCAAGATACTGCTATCGACATTCTTATGGTGGCGTAGATGGGGGTGCACAACATTTCTACAAAGATGAATATGCCCCATCCGTGCTGCTAGCGAGCTGTGTGGCCAGCACCATGCCCGGCCACCTTTGTGCTCCCATTACTGACGTTACACACCACATCAATCAAGTTGAGTCATCCTAGGGGGGGGGGGGAGGCTCAGAACCGAGTCTAATTATTACCATCGATGTTAGCCGCAACTGAGAATCAGATCACCAGGTCCGTTGTGCCGTGCGTTAAGCACTATGCCACCGCTCCCCCGAGTTATGTACGGGTGGCAACTCGACTCTGGAGGACAGACGGTTTGAATCAGGTGACCACCTAGCAGGCTGAAATGTAGCAGACACGCATTGAAATCGGTCACATGATCAGGCCACCAGGTTCGTAGTGCCGTGCGATAACCGCTATGCCACCACTCCCCTATATACACACGCACACATATCCAATAATTATCTCCCGTTGGGAGAAACTAAACAACAGTAAACATAGCACCCTAACAAATGACAAAATGGGGTTGCTTTATCATTGTCTTATCTCTGTTTACAAACGTGGGCATGACGCACGCCAACCCTGGGTGACCCCAGTACCGTTACTGTGATCAGGGGAAATGATGGTCGCTGTTGATAGCCGTTTGTCTGCAGCCTCTCCCCCTCTTTAGGCAGGCCTGGCTCTGCGAGCCTCCCCCTCTGCTATTTTGACGTGGCGCACACACACAAACCAGCCCTGCACACAGCGCTCGCAAGATACACAGATTAACGGCCTCCCATCTCGATCCATAAAGGCAATTGAATGAAAGTGGTATATGAATCTTAAACATCGGACGTAATGGGAACATCTGATTGTGGAACTCAGGGCCTGGTGTTCAACATCCTCGTCACTCGGCCAGCTCCATTTCCCTGCTGTCTCGTTGTTTGTTTGTAAAAATGTTTTACTAAATATACGGGATGCTGAAATGCAACATAGCAATGTCTCCAAAGAAAAACGTTCTTTATCACCGTGTGTTACCTGCCGTGACGTGGATCAGAAGCATGGACACTGAGGACAAGAAAAGGAACGGCCGTTGAAAAGGGTGCAGAGGAGCGTGGAGAAGTACAAGCCTGGGATTACAACGAGAGACAGGAAGAGGAACGCAGATTAGAGAAGAGATGCAAGCGAGAGCTGTCGTATTGAGCGTTAAGAAGTGTGGGCTTGGGCAGGACGACACGTCACTTGGGCAGGGCAGGTGTCTTGTGCAGGACACATCTCTTTGGCAGGGCACGTTTCGGGAAGAAATGATGGCCGGTGGCTAAGACAAATAACGGAGTGGCGGGCCAAGGGAGGGAACTCGCCCCAGAGGACCTCCACCGCGGAGATGGAGCGGTCACATTGGCCCCTCGCGTGCAGGAGCAGCGTGGATCGTTACAGGACCGTGAGAAATGGTGGATGGCTCGGGGGAGGCCTTCATCCAGCAGTGGAGCGATCATACCTAAAGATGATCCCGTCTGCTGGAAAATGCACGGCAAACGTGTGTCGTAAGACCTGTCCTTGCATCGCTCGCAAGTAGAGGTCATTCTGTGCTGGTGCCAAATCCGAATATTGCTATTGGTATAATATATTGGTATGGTAATACGAATATGATGTCACCATTAGCTATCGTGAACGGAGATGACGAATCTAATTGGGATCGTACTGGAAAAACAAAGCACCGCACTTGAATTGTTATAAAATAAATTGCATTTGCAATTTAATACGTTCGTAAAACGAGCTTGGATCCTGGTGTGGTGCCATGGTTAGCACGCTGGACTTAAATTCCACTCGGGTACGAGCAATATTGTGGGTTGATGTTACATCATAATAGTTATCAGCTGTTTGTCAATCCACTGCTGGATTGTGGCCTACCCATGCCTCTTGGTCATAGCGGTTGTTTGACCGTACTTCACCACACAGGTCAGTGTGGGTTGTAGACTGACATGCACATGGCCGACTGATATTACCACTGATGTTAGCCCTGGCCAGGAGTTGAACTCAAGCTACCGGATGTTACGGTCCATGGAAGCTATTTTTTAAGCTCGTGAAACAAGAGTTTTACAGCACCGAATGTTATGAAGGTTTAATCAAGATATCCCTCCCCTGCCGACTGGAAAACCTGAAAAGCTTCATTGTGCCAGATTAAATCAAACCGTTCGTTGCTCACGGAGCCGCATTGTGGCATTGACGCACGAACAACGGAGACGTGTACCGCTTTGCGCATACGCCCCTCGCTCCCGCGCACGCACACTCTCTCGCACACGCATAAACATACACACCCACTGACGCGCACAACATGAGCACACACTTAGAAAACCTTACTCGCATGCGTACGTACAAGGGTCTCCTTTAAGCCTCCTTATGGGGTTGTGAAAGTACCGTTTAGGGAGCCCCTATTACGAACCGGCGCATTATGGCCCAATCACCTAGAATGCACCCAATCTCATCGTTTACGGAACTTTTAACGCTCCTGCATCGATGTCCCTCTCCTTCACCAATCCGCGCCGGCTGGCTTGGTGAAGCGCGGTCAAACGACCCCCACGCACCGCACGGAAGTGGGGAGTCCCTCGTCCTGCACGGCATTGGAAAGCGTTGGGACGTGCGTCTCGTGGGATTTCACTGTCGGCGAGTTTCCGACGCCCTGCTGGTGAGACGTGAGGTCTTAAACGTCACGGTGAAGTCCGCCACCACACTTCTCCGAGGACGTCGCTGCTGTAACGGCGGGAGCGACTTCGCGGTCGTGTGTCACGATACCACGAGGTTAGCGCATCTGCCCGTCATAACTTTTAACCCTTTTTCAATCTCATCAACGGAGATAAAACCCTATACGGAACAGCCCAGTACACACGGTTTAAGTCCGGACCCACGTGGAAATAACGGTTTGATTTTTTTGGGGGGGTCTACGACTTTCTCGAAGAAAGTCTGTCAAAGGAGCTGTTTTTGCACTTCCATTTGAGGAATTTATTTTTTACGCTATTACGTTTTATAGGCGGCTGCTACCACCGCCTCTGCGTCGAAGATGTAATTAGGCTTCCTGGTGACAGCAGTAACTCCTGGGTTCCTGTGCGCAGTAAACCGTGATTGTGCGGAGCAGTGAACCACAGCCTGTTTGGAAAACCGTTGCTCAAAGGGTCACTTAAAATCATTAGGTTCACTCCCTGGCTGGCCCAGCCAGGGATGCAATTTTAGCCAATTTACAGGAGGGCACTTAGCTAGCGGTGTGCGTTTAAACAGAAGGCCACTGGTTCTCTGCTTTTTGGCACTTTGCGCTAAGGGTTGTGCTGCACAGGCAGGCGATTAGTAAATAAATAACCAAGTGTTGTCCTGTGAAAAACAACGCAGGGCTGTGTGTTGTTGGCGGTGATAGCGGTGTTACCCGGCTCGCCACGCGCTAATCAAGGTCAGAGGTCACCGCCACAGCAGTCTCTCTTGTGCCAGGGCGACCTGGCGGTGCAAATAACAGCCGCGACAAAAAACAGAAACTCAACAAAAACAACTTAATCTGTGTTTGTACAGCATTTTGAAATGCGGTTGCACGTAGACACGATGTGTCAGTCCGTCACGGCATCGTGCCAAATCACGCGCGTTGCAACCAGAAGTACACTTCGTAATGTTTCATAACGCTGTGATCGTTCGTAACCGGACAAGAGCTCTCTTGGGATTATTTATGTCTTTCTAGGATATCTGCAGTAGAGACGCGTTTCATCACAGTTCTTGTTGCCACAATGTTCCACGTCATTGCTAACCAATGCCGCATACATACGCGAGCAGACATCACCCAACCACGTTGGGCGCTCAGCCAGACCTCTTGTCTCTGTGTGCACCTCCTCACTTAGTCCAACTTGGATAGCTTGGTAGAGACATGAATGGAGGTGGGAGGGCAGAGGGTTATGACACAGTTGATTTATGTTTTCCTTTATTGCTGTGCTTTATTTTGTATTTGTTTTGCGTTTTGTCATTTTGATGACCCAGATTATACATTCAAATTAGGCTATCGCGTGCTCTCTTGAGTTCTCTCGCCTGGTTAAGCAACTGTACTTGAAACTTGAAAGGTGGGGAAATTGGATGGCGCATTATTATTATTATGGAGGTTGCTCGTTTATTGGCAGTCGAGAGAAGAAAGGTCTTGTTTACATCAATTCATATCTGCATGGTGTAGAAACGAGGTGTGTAAAGATGAATTGATTCACGGATTGAAATGGATTTCACTGCTTGGATTTTTCTCAAAATTGTGCACACGTGGGAATATGTGCACGATTTGTGAAGAATACGACGGGGTAGCAGCCAGAGAGTGGATTGCTTCCGAGAGGGCATCTAGCGAGGAGTCGGAGCGATGAAATTAGCCCTCGTGCTCGTCCTGTGACCGTGAGAGATAGTGGCAGCTTGGGGCGAGGCCTTCATCCAGCAGTGGATTGACCATGGACGATTGTGCAATTGTTCAAATGTCACCTTGAGCACAACGGGGTTAGTGATACAGAATAAATGATACAAACGAGAGCCGATACAATGGAGAGTATTGTGATAATCCGTCCGGTATCTGGAGGAGTGGATCGTTGCACGCCTAGACACACATGACACACGCTGCACAAACTACACACACACACTTTGACACGTTCAACGTGTACACACAAAACACATGCGTCCCTTTATAGATAAGAGGCCGTGCACAATCGGTCGATCTGTGATCCATATCCCGTGGCAGCTGCTGCGCCCTCGAACAGCCCCCCCTCCCCCCCCTGTTGTGTTTCTGACTGGGAGCACTCCCCAGGCAGACCAGATAAGGAGAGGTCACGTTCATCCCCCGTCTTCCTGTAACTCTTCTCACAGCCTGCGCTCGCTCGCTCGCTCGCTCGCCGATGAAGCCGCCCACATCTTGACAGCCGGGCATTGAACAAGCGCTGCCAGATCCTCTCGACTATGCTGGCGTCGTCTTTCAACATCGGGGCGGGGGGGGGGGGGATGCGGGGGGAGATTTTTGGTTGTTTGGCTGGACCTGTGGAAATAATCCTCAGTTTAACACGCAGGCTTTCGCGACCAATATCATCCATAATATAGGGTTTTTTGGGTTAGATCGCGTGAATTTAAATGTGTCGTTAAACCCGCCACGACCCTACATGGCGAATTAGTAAGGTTTGTCACGTAAGCAGAACATGCCAATTCGTTACTAGTGTAGTGGTGTAAACTCACACGGAGACGAGATTCTCCGTAAGGGCTATTGCCAGCTTATTAATGACTACACTCACGTACAGAATCACCGATCAGGTACAACTACACCTGGTCCTTCCCGTGGACCGTCCCGCTTAACTCCTCGGCTTATCTTCACCTAAGCTCCCCACTAATCCCACTCTTCCCTCGACCTAAGGTCTCGGTGCCGAGTGGCGTGTCTTCCGTGCCCCGGACACCTCCGTGCCCTCGGCTCCCCACAACGACCCCACCCCTTTGCCCGGGGGGGTCCCCCTTAAATACCTCTCCCCTCTGGATAACATGACGTCACCATATGACGTCATCCAGCTCTTCCCTGCCGATGCCCTCACCTCCTCCCACTACTCCTCTACACTGGTACAGCACTAACCGGTGTGGTGGAGAGCCAAGCCACAACATTTACAATCTGAGTACGACGTTTCGCCAGTACTAACTAGCAAAACGAGTTACCTAGCAAAACTAGTTGCTACTGGCCAAGACTAATGAGAGAATCTATCGAAATTGAGAGAAAGTTTTATTATTTTAACCGTTCGGAGAGCTACAGGCTTCGTGCTGCTTGGAAGCGAATCATCAAACAATGCATTGTCTAAATGCATCCCTATACAGGCCACTATACGTCAATGGGGATTACCTATTCGAGGACAATAACAAGAACTGCTGTCTTACTGCAGGCAAACGACAGGAGCTACAAGTTCAGTGTGCATGTATGGCTGTTGATGATAATTACCATATGAATAATCCAACCGGCAATGGATACCCATGGACATTTAGATGCAATCATTAATCATCACATCTACCCCTCTATTTAAAGACCGAAACAGGAATATTTCTCCACAAAGCTGACTGTCGCCTGATGAAGCTAGTTGTAATTACTGGCGAAACGTCGTACTCAGATTGTAAATGTTGTGGCTTGGCTCTCCAACACACCGGTGTGCTGTACAGGTCACGAATTGGCATGTTCTGTTTACGTGACAACCCTTACTAGTTGGCTGTGTCGGGTGGTGGCGGGTTTAACGACACACATTCACGCGATCTAACCCAAAAAAACGATGTTCTGAAATAATCCTCGTTATCGGCAGAATATTTTGTAATCGTATGAATAAGAATTGTTATAACAATGTATTAAATAATAAGGAAATTCATCTCAGTGCTTGGTCACTATCTTGTGATGGTGAGGGTCCCCCACCTGGGTCCATCACTAGGGTTGTTTGACCACACTTCACCACGCTGGTCAGTACGGGTGGGCCCAGGACTGGTTCAGATATCACTTACCACTGATATCAACTGTAGCCGCGAATCAAACTCATGTCACCTCGCTTATCGCACCATGCCCTTACCACTGCACCACCGTTCCCCACCCACAATGTTTGTTGTGACATAATAATTCAAAACAACGAGGTCCACAAATGAACAAAAATCTTATTTTCTGAGACCAAAGATTGCACAGTGATCATCGTATGGAGATACCTGGCTGCTTCCACAGCAATGTGGAATTTTAACCGCCGTCTCAGGACCACGAGTGGAGCTAAATAGAGTTGGAACAATTCACTCTCCCGGGAATTCAATGAACAATTCAGTCTCCCAAATTTAAACCATAAAAACACAGCTGCAAAATGTGTTTACAGTTTAACATCCCCACAAATATGGAGTTAAACCTGTCGAGAATTGTTGAAAGCTATATCCTAAAAAAAAAATTGTTTGCTGGATTTCTTTGGATAATAATGTGCAAATGTGAAAATTATAACAACAGCATGTTCCTTTGGCAGGCTGCATTACTGTTGATTGAATCTGCTAAACTCCAGGAAGTTTCTCTGTCTGCACCCTTTTTATATTTCTCACAGTTTATTGTTTCAGTTTTCATGGAACTAACATTTTGTTTCCTTGCACATTGTTTTCAAACGCCTGTTTAGAACAATCTTGTATATTTTTGTAAATAGTTAATACGTCAATTCATTGTGTTCTCTGCCCAACCTTATCCAGATTGCACTATCAGCGTCATGCCATAAGATGAAGGTTGCCATTCGGATATCTCACGGAGCAGTGCGACCCTTCATCCTAGAGAATGAACCAAGGAAGCGGATCTCACAGAACGACTTCGGAGATCCATCAGAAATGACCTCTGATCCACAAAGTGGGAAGGGGCAGCACTTTTCCTATCACCATGCCGCAGAGTAATGTTCGTCACTTGAGCGTCAAACTGATCATTTTATTCTCAAAGCTGAGTGTCCGACAATTTTAAGTGCTGAACTTGATTTCATGCGGTTTGTTTGTACGGTGGAACATCGGTATGAGTTTTATTAGCAAGGTGTGCTCTTGGAAATCAATTCCAGCGGTTATCCCCATGTCATGGCCAAGAATTACTCCATGGACAACGTGGAGCCCAATAATATAATTACAGCAGTATTGTTATGTTGCTTCGACAAATTATGACCGTAGATAAGCATTAATAGATAAGGATGTTTTGTTGTTTAAATTCCTGAAAGGAAATACAATACAGGTAATTTATCAGCCTGTGGGCTTTCCAAGCAAATGTATTTCAGTAAGCGTATTTTTAAACAAGACCAGCTGGGACCGGTTTTAACTTTACTTAGACTCCTCAGCGGCCATGTGGACAGCGAGTAACGGTTGGCTGTAGGGCAGAGGTCGCAAACGGGTTTTGATTCCTTACCCGTACCCGTACCCGGCCGCACCAGGGTCGCAAATGGGTACCCGTACCTGGCCGGGTACGGGTACCCGTTCTCTACCCGTACCCTACCCGAAATGAGTGACAAACGGTTACTCACCAGTGACTCACGGCCTACCCGTACCTGGCCACACCAGGGTCGCAAACGGCTACCCGTACCCGTACCTGGCTGGGTACGGGTAGCCGGGTATCGGGTAGGGTACGGGTATCGGGTACCCGGTTGCGACGTCTGCTGTAGGGTCAAACAACCCCGCACGAAGGGCTGCACTCGTACACACGCAGGTCTACAGGTGATGGGCAAATGAGCAATGGATGACGCGCACACTTGTTTCACGTCTCGTAGAGGTTGTGATAACACGTGAACCCTGCCGTGGTAACAATTCAGCGACAGTTATTGAGTTTCCAGTCGTAATTAGTCGACTCTGTGCTGCGCCGTTATTTCAAGCAGGCCGGTATTCAATTCCTCCGCACCTTCATCTCTTATTTCCTTTGCAAATGGTTCTCCATACCCTCACATTCCACCGCTGGGTAGTATTATGAACATTAAAATATCGCTACGTTGTTCATAAGGCCCGCTGATGTCATTTGCGAGAGCAAAAACATCGGGTCCCGGTTGGGTGACCAAAATAGGAGAAAACGCCTCTGGTCCCGCTCTGATCACAGGCTCGCTCTCCCTGTGCCAGCCGTAGGCCTGGGGAAGTGCTCATCGCTCATCGCCGGTGCCTAGCCACCGGTGGAAATGTCACGACTTTAGAGGGACCCGATCAGTCGGAGTCGACACGACCTGTTGGATTCCCACCGATTCGTCGCAAATGTTTCCTCGCTTTACTGGCCATGGAGATGGTGGTGGGGGAGCAGACTCAACCCACACTCAGATTCGAACTTGCAACCTCATACTCACAAGTCCCAATTGCTTTGCCAGGTAAGGCACCGAGCTATTGCCCACACTAGGTATTGTGTCCACATGGTAGGTGATGCATGTGGTTTTTTTTGGGTTGCATCTTGAAAGTTCATCCTGCCGTTGTGTGTGTGTGTGCGCGCGTATCACCTATTGTACGTGAACCAAGGAGGAAACCTTTCACCTGCGCAACTCAAGGAGCTGCCCAGTGAGCATCGCTCACTGGGCAGCTAACAACCGGTGGTAGTTCTGTGTTGTCTCTTTCAGTGACACCCACTCCTCCCCTACCTGTAGGCGGGGGCGAGGGGGGGGGTTCCACGGTCAATGACTGCCAGCAGCTCACTTGGGGTGGCATCATCATCATCATCCGTGATCTATCTGCTGTTGGGGTGAAGGCTCCTCCTAGCTGTCGCCCATCTCTCACCTCCACGTGACGCATCCATCCTTCCCGGTCCTGCACACCGGCTGATTGATTCGCTCCATTCCCGTGGTGGGATCTCGCGCGCGGCCGTTCTCATTTGGCGACCAGTTAGCCATGAGCCTCGACTGCCGGCAACCATTTCCCCCTCACGACGCATATCGCCCAAGCCCCGCTTGCTTTTCTGAACAGTCGGAGCAGGTGCCGGCAGCGTGCGTGCGACGCGTAGTCGGTGTGCGGTGATTTAATAAACACACAGATGCAGCCTTTGCCCTAAGTGGGAGCAATAATTGCCGGCAGGCATCCAACTCCACGGTAGACATTCGGGTACTCAACTCTCTTGAACATTGCTGCAGTGTTCTTCACAGGAGTGGGACATCTTCTTGTTTCTTTCGGTAAAGTCACGTAGAAGGGAAGTAATAAAATAATAAAAATAAAACATAATAAAACAATTCTCACGACGTTTCGGCTACAACGCAAGCAGCCGTCTTCAGGTGAAGAATGAGTCAGGAGTGGGACATTGTTTGTCACTGTTATGGCCGACATGAAATAACCCAGCAATGATTGTGTAGCCTCACTGGTTTAAACGAGCGCTCGTAAAATCAGCTCTTTTACGAGGCCATCAATTATCCCTGGAGCAGAGGGGTTAAGTTTAACGAGTTAATTACTGACAATAAAGTATAAGCCAGAGTAGCATTTTTTGTTATTGTGTGCATATCTATGTGCAATATTTCTAAAGCAATACAGTCAATGTAAGGATGCACTCGTGGCCCCCGGGGTATCTCGGTCAACAGAGCAGACGGGGGCCCCAGCTCGCCGCTGGGCAGGTGGGCGTCGTCTCCCCTTCTGTGCCGTCGGCCGCGGTGACCTCCACAGGTCGCGACACGGGAGGCGTTGCGCGTGGCGCGTTGAGGGGCGGTTCGGAGCGGTGGCGTCGTGGTTAGCGCACCGCGGTGCAGTTCCCGGGTGAAGTGCATTCATTCCGGGTAGAGTGTGTGTGTGTGTGTCAACGTTACTGCGGGGCAGACGCAAGTGCCACTTGTTTCATCCACCGTTGTTAGTGCCGCGCCTGCCTTAACGGGAGCTCGCGAACAGTGCTTGCAAGCCCTGCGACCCTCCCGAGGATGAACGGGGATATTTACTTTCGTGTGTGCGTGTGTGCCTCTGTTCGTTTTGTTCATTTACTTATGAGCACAACATCATTACAGTACACAAAACGTCTCGAAGCATACCCAAATTCACTTGTACCAGGTGTATGTACATATTCTATGTGAGAATGTGGGGGCATGCTCATGTGTACGTGCCTGTATGTGTACACGCTCTCGCGCGCGCGCGCGTGTGTGTGTGCGTGTGCGAGGCTGCCTGCACGTGTGCATTGCACCTGTTTACCGATACCTATTATGGGGAGCGGTGGTGAAGTGATTAGGCACCGAAGATCGATTCCCGGTCACGGCTGACACCAATGGCGAGTGATATCAGAATCGATCCTGAGCCTTCCGTGGGTTGACTCGGCCTTAAACGAGTACCTGGTGCAGTGTGTGAACATCAGAACTGGGGAGACGAAGGCAGCCGGGCGTGGTGCTGGCTACACCACCCGTTGATGTGCCCGTGCTGGCCTTCATAGGTGCTGGATTACAGCAATTGTCCTAACAGTCTGTTAAAGGCTACATTGGGGATCTTCGGCTTTGTATGTCTGTGTGTGTGTATGTGTTGTTTACAATGAGCAGGGCGCCGGGCGGCTTAAACAAAACCAGGCAACAGTGGAGTACACAGGCGGCGGCATCTGCCAGTCCTCGCTGCCGGTTAACGTCTGGGCCCGTCGCCTGAACTCATGCCATCAGCGAGGCTGAATGCACGAAAGCCGGATCATCGCTCAACCCGAAAAACGTGGCACGTACTTAATGCGCACGTGCGTGTCCGTGTGTGTCCGTGCGCGCTCCAGGCACGTCGCACTGGGGCGGCTACTCGCACGCGGCGGTGCTGTACGCGCTGGGCACGTGCGGCGTGCGGCACGTGGACACGGCGCGGCGCTACGGCTGCGAGGAGCGCGTCGGCGCGGCCCTGCGGGAGAGCGGCGTGCCGCGCGCCAGCGTGTGGCTCACCTCCAAGCTGTGGCCGGGGGACATGGGCCACGCTGCGGCCCGCGCCGCCTGCCTCCGCTCGTGCCGCGCGCTCGACACCGACTACCTCGGTCAGCACCACGGGCCGCAGGCCTCGCGCGCCGAGAGAGCGACGGGCGCACCGACGGAGCACGCTCGGTGTTCCGCGCCATCGTTGTCACGGCGCGGGCCGACCGTCGCGAGGGCAAGGCGCTGCTGTGTTTGGCGGTAGGGGGCGGTGTTGCTGTTTGTGTAATCCCAACGTCGGCTCTTTTGGAACGACGTCACGGGATCTTTTAACGTCCACCGTGAAGCAGTCGGTGTGTGTGTGTTTACTGTTATCGGTGATGCAGGAATGGCCAGAGCAGCCTGCTGGATTCGAACCGCGAGCCTCTGAAATAAGCGACGAACGCCCTACCTCTGGCCAGTTCTCCCGCGTGAAATAAATTACTCGGCCTCCATGAATGTAGATGTACGTGTCTGTCCCACTGCTGGATGAGAGCTTTACAAGGAATCTCAAAATTTTCAATACGCAAATTATGACGGTGGACTTCAGTGGCTCGCCATTGAAATTATTGGGTGGCTGCTGTGGGGACACGTGGCCGGCAGTCGAGGGTAGTGCATCGAAATCCGCCGTTGTATAGTACTTCTATGTTTCCACGTCCATACTACCCACCGTCACCAACCACGCACTGACCAGCGTGGTGAAGCGTGGCCAAGCTACCCCTCGAGCCCCACGCAGACGTGGGGCCGGGCCCTCGTCCAGCAGCGGATCGTCAAAAAGGGGGCAGCTCTGCATACGTGGCAGAGATAAAAACGGTCGGTCCCCGTGCAACCTGGCCGAGCGGCTGGCAGGCCCACGTCCGGGGATGCCCAGAGGCTCCTCGTCGGGGTGATTGAACGCAGACGGCTGCAGGAGCAGACGCGTTCCCCGAGTTCATTTCTCTTCTTGGCGGTGGCCTCGCATGCCAACTTTCAAGTGCTTTGGGAAACGCAAATACAACGCCGTGGCCGTCTTCAAGTGTGTGCCCATTGGGTGGTCTCGGAATGGGCGGGCGGCCGTTCCGTTTGTTTGTGTTTCTCGTGTGCTGTTTGCGTTCTGTTGAACGTTGCATCGTTACCGAGTGTGTGCCGTCCAGTCGGCCCAGGCTGGCCTGCACTGCGGACAGAGTTGTCACTTGACTGTCAGAAGTGGTGCGCGAGTCCAAATCGCTCCGGGTTGGAGGTTGACGTAGATGGTGTTCTCGTTTGTCTTGTGTAATGTATGCAGTGTTTTCACGATGTTAGCCTAAATGTAACATGAGCACAGTATTTGCATACAATCATAAATAATCGTTCTCATCTAGGATTCAATGCATGTATCGTAAGCATACACATCTAATTGACCGGTTAACGTGTGATCCGTTTGATAACTCGTGCACCTGGCACGTTATTACGGGGCTCCTTTTCACATTTAATTCTAGCTCTTTGCTGTAACAACATTAAGTTGCGAATGTTCAACGTCCTCTTTGCATCGCTTTGTTAATAACATCCGGCGACGGTCTACCGGGCCGCTGCGGTAATGAAGTCGTGTCCACCCCCGCCCCCCTTCACGGACCGCTCTTTGCGGTGAGCGTGCCAGAATCAGAATATGTATTTCTCCTGCAGGAGGAATCCGATAAGCTATAAAGCTCTTGTTTTCCAGTCGGGGCGGGTAAGATCGTTACAACAACAAACAGAACAAAAACACGATAGGAGCGCAAAGTACAAGAAAGGTAAACAAATTCCCCAAACACAAACAAACACGACACTAAACCATCCCCATCCTACCAGACAAAGCCCACCGAGGCATTAACTTATTGGGTAAAGGAGGTCTCATAGTGCATTAACTTATTGTTCAAAAGTGACTTGGCCACAAATGATAGCTCAACAAAGCGGCCTATCATTTGGCCATTTATCGCAGCAAAATCATCTACAAAGTGCCGACCGCTCTTCGCGGTGAGCGTGCCGACTGCCCGGCCCGCCCGGCCGTTTGATCTCGCCGTGCGTAGCGGCGCCTTGCGCAGCGGCTTCACTCAGACGCGGTTCGTGACCATCCCCTCCGTCAAGGCCGAAGCAGCCACGGATCCTCGTTGTGCGTGGCTCGTTGTGGCGTGCGTGCGCGCACGCTTTATCTCGTCAAGACAACCTGTCTTCGCCCCGTTCACGCGCGATTAGCCGCACGTTCATATGCAAATTGACGAGTGCGGATTAAATGCACGTCTGCTGGCCGCTGGCCATGTGGAGTTGGGCTGGGTGAGTCCCACAATAGGCGCTGCTCTTTGTCAGCGCTGCTGTTTATTTTGAGGGAGGTCGTTATGTTCCATCGTCCAGCGTAACCCGAATGCAAATTACAATAGCCGCTGTTCTCTAAACATAAATCACATCTTGGCCTGCAGGTCCCTTGATCATGATGCCTCTCACACACACACACACGCACGCGCGTGCGTGGAGGATCCGTGCGGTTGACGCTATCTGCGAGGATACCCAAGAAGCCGATCGCTTCTTTGGATGAATGAGTTTAAAATTTTGCCGAACATGACCGGAATATTTTAATGTGAACAAAAAGTTGTTAAATTAATACCAGACGTGTCCTTTATTGAACCGTGTAAGAGCCCGTGTAGAAGTTTAATTGCTTGCATGTCTCTAACAATGGGCTTCCATCGCTGGAAGCTGTAATTACGTGTAATATAGCTCCTCCTGTCTGCAGTGTTGCGGGTGGAGGGTGTCAACGATGAGAGATTTTATTTTAATAAGAGAGGGGATTCCCTTTGTAACCGACTTGATCCATGGGTGGCGCTTACCGCTAGCTCACCGCTCCCTCGTGCCCGATGGATAGATCTTGACTTATTATCGTCATTACACGCCTGTTATATATACCAGCTCGTTTGCCCATCCTAGGATGGAAGCTGTAATATTTACGAATTTTTTTAGCAGATTTAAATTTAATGGCAGTGAATCTTGCACTAAAGTACGTCATCAAACACTTCACTGCAGTTCACTGTAGCACTGTATTAATGGTAGTGATTTTTGCACAAAACTACATCATAAAACACCTCACTTCATTGTAGCACTGTATATAACTGACCTTCAATTTGTTCAAATTCACTGCTCTGATACTTTATTCTCTTCTGCTTTCGGTCGCTGGGGTTGAAATTAATTGGAATTCGATACAATATCTGGAAAATCACCGAGAAATGTCTATTTTACCATAATGTAGAAGCATAAATTAGACTGACCTTTTGTCTCAAGTGCTGAAGAAATAAAGACACCAAATCCACTTTGTTGCTGCGTATAATTATTTATTAGATTCACTTTCAATAAAGAAACGCCAAACTTAAAGCGAATTTGCCCAAAAAATATTTTCCGTTCGACCTTCTGCTTGAGTCTAAAAATCAACCCATTCATGAATATTCATGACGGGGGTACGGCATGTGGAGTGACGTCACACGCGTTACACACAAACAGACATTTTTAGCTTATTATAGTAGTAATATCACACGTAAGGGCCTTGTACATATTTCCTCAATTTGTACTCACAAATCATGCCCTAATATACTGGCATTTAAAGCTTAAATGTCACGCCCATAATGTAGCGGTTATGGTGGTGCTATTTATCTTCTCTAAGAATCTGCACTGATGAAAGCAGGCCTTGTGGATCATTGAAACGTGGATAATATCGTGACGCGCAGAGTCGTCCTTTGAGATTGTACTTCAAAAGGGATTGAGCTTCCCTACCAATGCACATCTATAGCCTGCGCGTATCTCCTCTCGCTGTCCGCTCCCCTACCCTCTCTCTTGGCCTGGATTGCCTTGCATTTTCTCAAACCACAAACGTACGTAAAATAGAAGTGCGTATGGCAAAAAAGTCATCGTGCTCTCGTTCGTCTCGGACCTCAATGATTTAAAGTAACAATTTGGTACATTTGGTGTTGGCTCCTTTGATTTAGCGCAAGGATTTCACGAGGACACCACGCTTCACCGACATGGTTTGAATTTGGCAAATCTGGACCGTGACGCCGACTCGTTTCGAGTGGCGCGAGGCGACCTCCGGCCTCCGCCGTGAAGCAGACGGCGCGTGGTGGTTCACGGTGAGCACGCCGCATCGCAGCATTAACCAGGGCGGCCTGCCGTGGTACAGCCGCGAACCTCTGCAACGAGCGGCGAGAGCGCTTCTGCCGGGCTCCATCACCCACCGCCCTTCAGGTTCACAGAGGGGCGTCCCTAAACCCTGCGTCATCGTCGGTCCAGATCCTTCTCCCACCCCCAAGGTCTCTCATCCCAGCCAGACCTCCTCCTATCCCCACTTGTGCAACGTCCGCTTCCAGATGCCACTCTTTCGTCCACTCATTGTTTTTCTCCGTGAAACAAAGTTTAACTGTAAAGGCAAATTCACTACATCCTGTGACGGGGGTGGGGGTTGAACCCCACCAAGAAGCTTTAAGAATCCCGAAGTTCTGTAATGGAAAGTCTGGGTGATGATTTCACCGTGGATGACAGAGTTATGTTTCACAGGCCACGGTCACATGATGTAGCGATAATTTTGAGACCACGTGTAAGTTCGCTGGTGGGAGGGTTTAAGGGTGGAGGGCTGATGGTGTGCTCCGCTAAAAGACTTCCCTGCTCCGAATCCAGCTGACGTGAAACAGCGCATTTCCCGCTCGTGTCCTGCGATACAATGCAAACAATACGAGGGGCAGCAGTGATTCATCCGGGCTCGAGTCGGGGTGTGATTGGCAGGGCGTTTACGGAAAATCGACTGCAGCACAAGCGCTGCCTCGTACATATTGTCCCCGTCATTACTTATTTTTTGTTTTTTGCGTAAACGACCGATGGTAATATTTTTCCCTACCCGAGATTCTGTGGGACTGGTAGTCCACCAGTCGGTGTGGCTCAGCAGTGAAGCAGTTCGCCATGGACTCTGCGTGGACTTCGGGTTTTGAATCTTCCCGGTGATTTGTGTGGGAAATCGCCAAAGCGTGCTATTCGAAGCGCAATGGAGCGATCGTGAAAAACGCTGTGGTGACATTTGCAAGAGTAGGCCGTTGTTTGTGCGATATCCCAAATTGAGCACGTAAAATGTATCCGCAGCTAAATTATATATAATTACTCACTGATGTCACGTAAATATAGGCACCCAAGCTCATGTTTGTTCAAGAGATTACATCAAATGATACGTGTAGGAATATAATGACAGCTTTGGACCAGATGGTATCGTGGGAATTGGCCCCTACGCTCTTATTATATTTTGCATTTGGCTACGGTACTCAAAGGCTGATGGTGTGACCATTGACCAGAGCAAATGTTCACGGAGTTCTTGCTCGTTATGGTGTAAGACGAAATGCATTGTCTGGTGATGGCGTGTTGGTAGTTTGGCACAAGCAGACAAAAGAACAAGTCGGCATATTGCTACAACAGCAGCGTGTGGCCTTCAAAGTCAAATAAATCTCGATATAAAATCGGCGACTTTTCTGGCAGTGGCCGTTCTTCACATCGTCCCAAACATCACCTCTCATACATGTTATTTTAGCCACAAATGCGCGCAGTGTGTTTGTATGAGGCTTTTAGGGGTGTCGTGATAATAATGTGATGGCCTCTAGTGGCTTGAGGGTTCCACACGTGATTCAGTGCGTGTGTTGTGAACTTAGAAATCGATATTAATTGATGAAGCAATGCATCATTACACCCACTATTGGGCATCGGTTTGGCGTTCTGACCTCAATACCACGAGTGTGATTGAGCTGCGAGGTCTCCAGACACACCGAGGCTAAAGGACATCGGTTTATTATCTTAAAGCCACACGTGTGTTTGTTTCTTTGACTAAATAAATAATCATTCATGTTGGTCTGAAGCGTTCAGATAGATAAATGGGCCACGTGGCAAATCGTCAGAGTCCGTGGCTTGTGGTTGTAAGGTTGAGAGTTCAAATCCCAGTCGGGGGTCGGCTCAGCTCTTCTTGCCTACGGGGTTGATAAAATGAGGACCAAGTTGTGTGTGGGTGGGGAAGTCACCGCTGGTTCTATGAAGAGGCTTGCGCCCGTCAGGGTAATGGGGAATTTCCACCACCGGCTTCGGGCTGTAAACAGGAGATGAGCAATTTGAAGAGGAAACCACCTTTAGCACAGATAGACGTTGACAATAGCTGCGGACAAAGATGCGGCCGTTGCTGCTGCCGCCGCCGCCGCTACTGGACGGCGATGATGAAGTGCAGCGAGGAAGGTGGTGGGCGCCAAACGTGGCGGCGGTGGTGGCGGTGGTGGCGGTGGTGGCGGTGGTGGCGGTGGTGGTGGTGTCGGTCCGTGTGTGGGGAGGTAGGAAACGGAGCGGCGGGGGAGCGGGCGGCACTCCATTGTTCCTCCTCCTCGTCGCCGCCCGCCAAAGGGATTTCCTGTTTGACCCTAAATGGACCAATCTGACCGGCCCTTCCTATAGGCGAGCAAGCAGAACAATTGTGGACGTCGTGGTTTTTGTGCCTGCGCCGCCTTGCCCTGCCGCTCGAGGGGTTCTCCGTGGTTTGAAGTTCCAGACATGTCGGTCTCTCCGTCTCACTTTTTTTATTATTATGATGTTATTAATGCAGATCATTGCAGGAACGTTATGGTGGGGTGATCTATTGTTAAGCGTTTCCCCAGCCGCGCTTGCAGTATTGCTTACGAGTATTTTCTTTCCAGCTCGGATGACGTCCCCGAGGTTCCACGCCGGGTGCTCGATTCTCACGTCGAGTTGGTGGAGTTGAGTCGAGTCACTGGGTGCTCATTTCAGGCTGAGCTGACCCACTTGAAGGCCACGCTAGGTACGCTGACCTTGTAACCACCACACCTGACCACACTGCTCTCCAGCCACCTCGGCTGAAGAGTGAAAGTCAAAAGTTAAAACTTCAAAGTGCCTCCATTCTCAGTTGAACAGCAATCAGTGCTCATTGCCATCGACTGGGGCACATTCCACCTTCCTATGACGAGGGCGGGTTGTCGCATAGGATAGCCAATGCCTTCTCTCCACGAGGTGGGTCTTTATATTACCCACCCGACATGATGGGCAGAGTTGACCCCAGCCAGTCTTTAGAGATTGAGTGGAGCGGTCGGATGACAAGTCCCACTGCTGTGTGACCAATCAGCAAGCGATGGATGACAGCGTAAACTCCAACGCGAGATCAAAGTGCAAATGCATTGTTTCAGCCAGACCCCCCTCCTCTGTCCCCCCCTCCAGCCCCCACCCCCTCTGTCCCCCCCCACCTCTCCAGACCCCCCCTCCTTCTCACAGAACTGAAAATCAACCCCCTTGATTTGCTGCGGATGAATTTTTCTTACACTCGCACGTACGCATTTGTTCCCGCGCGGGCCAAAGGCCCCATTGTTCTGCAATCGCTCAAACAATGCGAGCTCATTGGCCTTTGTTGTGAGTCAGGGCAAACATTATGGTAACAAATTCTTCAAACAGATTTCCCGGCCACCTCCGCGCGACCCCATCCTTCTCTCGCTGTGCCCGCAGCATGTGTCGAAGTTCCCCGCGTGAGGGCTCTTTAGGTGAACCCCTGGCCCTTGCTGAAACCACGGCGTTAAGATACACAGCGGCGCACTTCATCAGAAAGGACGACGTTTACAAATTTGTCTTCACCAAGGAAACCTTATTTTTTCCTTAATGTGCCTCTTTTAAATGTTTTTACGGATTCTAACGGAAGGGCTGCCTCGAGAGCTCGGGCACAGCCTGCGAGAGCGCTGTGCACGCTGTTGTGCACGTCACGCTATTCCGCCTGGCGCGCTGTTCCATGTGGTGCGCTGTTCCGCGTGGCGTGCTGTTCCATGTTGCACGCTGTTCCGCGTGGCGTGCTGTTCCATGTTGCGCGCTGTTCCCGTGTGCGTGCTGTTCCCGTGTTGCGTGCTGTTACCCTGTGGCGCGTTGTTCCCGAGTGGCGTGCTGTTCCCGTGTGGCGCGCTGTTCCCGTGTGGCGTGCTGTTCCACGTGGCGTGTGCTGTTCCCCGTGGTGCACTGTGGAGATGCGGCACAGCAAGGCCCTCGAAAAACGACGCTCCATTGTCTCCAGCAGCGGCCCGATGCCACACGTCACTCTCAAGCAAACTTACGTGAAAATGAGTAGTAACTGTATTATTATTATAACATCTCAGCAGTGATCATTTTATTAACAGTGTTTTATTGATGATAAAATAATTAAGTTACGGCCTACTCTATACGTAATTTTCAAACACCGGCGTTAAGCGATATCATCATTCTTCTGCAAAATTCGGTAATGGGAGTCGCTTTGCCAACATGAGAGCCGAGAGCTCCGCGGTGTTTTCTGTCGTAACCACAATCAACGGCGGCGGTGCAGCTTAGGTAAATATTAGATTTTAAACATAAACACGGCAAACGTGTACGCGCATGTGTGTGTGCGCGCGTGTGTGTGCTGCGCTCGTAAATACAGGGAAACGACCACGCTAAGAGCCTCCCACTGGGAGCGAAACCTAAAACGTGGCCGTTAAAGGGGTTGCATTTGTAGGAATAAAAATTATTTTAATGCGGGCGAAAAAACCGAGTAACCGCATTGTACAATGGCCCTCTCTTTATTAAGTAATAAGGCCATTGTGGTTGCAGGTGTAGAAGTTTCAGTTTGGGGTTCTGCGCACCGCTCCGTGAGTGAGTGCGAACGTCTGGAAGAATGGAAACTGCGCACGCAGCTCTCTTAGCCGAGGAGGCGTCCTGGCGTGTGTTTTGTTGGGTCCAGGGCACAACGGCGGCTGGGCGTTGGGTCTCCGTGTTTTTCAAATTAACTACAAATCGCTTCCATGCTTCTCTCGGCGAGTGATACTGTAACAACGGGGTGACTGGTGTTCGAATTAGGGAAATGCATTTTTTGTCTGACTTGAATTCACCGTCAACTACGCGTGCGCATGTGGATCTTATGCTCCGGGGCTTCACTGCTGCATTCCACACTCGCGACGAATAGGGGATTTGATTTTTTTCTTAATGAATGATGTCTCGTACGCATTGTCAGCTCAATGGGGTTTAAATAGCCAGGTGGGGCACTGCAACAGTGTCCCAGATAGTTTGAGGACCAGACTATGAGTTTAAAAAAATAATCGTTTTAAAAGTGTATATGTCGTTTGTCTCTTAACTGTGATTCTCGAATATGTTGTTGTTAGGTGAGTAACTCTTAGTCTGTGCGCTCCAGTTGACCGGGTGAAACGTGGGCTAGGTTATTGCTCAATCCTGGCCAACTGGCTCAACAAACTTAATAAGTGCATGGATTTGTTTTCCATTCTTAAACTCACAAACAGCAGGGCCACGTATGTGTATTCGCATTGCTGTTGAAGATGGCCGGGCCATATTTATTGCTCGTGAGCGTTTAATTGCATTTAGTCTATAAACTAAACTTTTTTTATGTTACCAGGCAAGGCCCACTGAGCTACATACCTCTTTTTCCGAAGCGACCTGGCCACCACAATTTAATAGCCAAACGAACTGTGCTGAGCACGTGGAAATTGATATCAGCAGCCAAACACTCTAAACACGTGGTGATGTTGATTCTAAATGTTGAGGGAAAAACCGGAGGACCTGGAGAAAATGTCACGTGAGCACGGGGAGAGAGACACGCAAACTCCAAATATACAACAGGCGTCGGGGTCGGGATCGAACCCACGACCTCCTGTATACCGGGCGAGGGAGATAACATCCCGCTACCGTGGGGAGATGCTTGGCACCCAGGACTGGAGCCCATATCACAGATGCGTTGGCTCAGCGCGGTGACAGACATCAGCCTTAGTCCACTTAGCCACGCGGCCAGCTGACGTCAGATATCAGGGCTTACTTTGGCAGTGTTTTAGAAACACAGCCTGCAAAATTTTGTTGCTGTCATTGTCAACAAATAGAGCCTCTAAAACGGAGGATTTAGCAAGCGTCGTCTCGGCCATTCCTTCTCTGCTCTGCAGATGAAATAGTTGCCCCAAATGTTGACTTAAACGTCCTCTTTAGGTTGTGACTTCTAAGGCAGAGCTGTCCTGCATTTGTGAACAATGACAGTGATAAAGTATGTTTCACGTATATTGTCTAAGCAAGGATGAGCTTGGATCGTGCATGGATAGGCGACCGCCATGTCCACCAGGTTGCTTTCGTCTGCTGCTGCAGCTGCAGGGCTACGCAGTGGGCAGCAGAAGGCAGCGCTGCAAAACCTCTTGCTGGAATGCACTTCTATGCTCCCGCATCTACGCCACCCCACGTTTACCAACTGGCACTGACCAGAGTGGTGAAGCGAGGTCAGTGTCACCCCCCCCCCCCCACCGGCTGCACGGCACGGGGGGTGGGTTCCTATCCAGCAGTGGATCGACAAAGAGCCGCGCGGCGCTCCGGCATCGGCGCGTGGAGCGTGCGGCACTGGCACAGACTGGAGCGGGGGCGGGGCACGAGACACTTTGGCTTGGAATGTAATTGACTGGAAGTATTCTCGAGACAGATGGCAGCCCCATTGGTCAGTGAGCTCACCACTGAGCCCCTCTGCACAGGGTCAGCCGCTCATTTCCCGCGCACATCTGATAACGCCTGCAGGGAATTACTGCGCAAATTTTATCCGTTTTTAAAAAGAAGCGAGGCTAAAATCCGCCGGTCTCGACGTGGCAGCAGCGAGTTGGGGCTGTGAACCCAGTGAGGGGAGTGCTGATGGAACCGAGAGAAGGCGAAACCAACTGCGGCCGTCACCGGCAGCATCAACCGGATTTGCAGCCAAGCAACTTCAAATGGCAGCTGTGTCAGGTGTGGCGCTGCCACTTTACAGACCTCCGCTCTCAGCGTTGCATGTCGGCATGTGACTGACTTTCTGTCTTCTCAAACAAAATAACCCTCTTCTTTGTTTCCCTTTGATGCACGCACACACCCCACTGTTCTCAGTCGCTGTGCCAAGTGCATGCACCGTCGCACGCCCCCGTGAATGTTTGACTGAGAGTGCGTCTGCCGCTATGGCCAGGGATTAGGGAGACGTGTCGGCTCTGCAGACATCATCGCGCTGGCCTCACTCCAGCTCGCGATGGACGACGTTCGCACGGCCCGCGCCGTGCCTGGGCAAGTTCGCCAGGCGCATGGAAATGCATCGGCAGTACAGCGTTTCACGTTGATAACGCCCGGCTGTCAAAACACTCTGCCAGAGAAGCAGGGGGAGGGAAGGAGTGGGGAGAGATGGCGACTGGCAGGAAGATGGACGTGTACGCGAGTCTGTGCGTGTGTGCGTGTGTGTCATTGGGGGGGAGCAGTCGTGTAGTGGTTAGCGCGCTGCGTTGCAATCCTCGCTTATGACCAAAAACAGCGGTGAACATTGGAACCGGTCCCGGACCTGGCCGGAAACCCAAGTTCCATTCCCGCTCACGGCCACCGTTACCGGTGACGATTATATGCATCGGTCCCGGGCCTCCTCTAGGTTGACTCAGCCTTAATGACTACCTGGAGCGGTGTGCAAACATCAGCGCTGGGGAGACAAAGGCGGCCAGGCGTGGTGTTGCCGTCTGTCAAAGGCCGTACGGGGGTTTCTTTGTGTATTAACGTATAAAGACACATGCACACACACGACCGCAGAAGGAGAAAAGAGTAAAGCACATGAACGCATATCCACAGAGGGAGGTAGGGAGCACTTCCCCCACACTTAAAACGTGTAAATTGCGTAGCCGTTTCATTTCCAAGGTCAGGCCGGGGTCGAACGAGGTCACATTCCGTGCACGTGGTTCCCGAGCTGCCCCCCTCCCCCACCCCTCACGGGTCCCATCGACCCAATGGGACCCACTGGGCCCCGTGTAGCCGCTGGCCAGGGCCCCGTGGGCCCCATTCGATGAACAGATGAGTTCATCGTGTTGTGATTTGGGGAACGCGTGCCCAGCTGACGGGTGTCAGCAAAGAGCCGCTAAGAAACCGGACTTGCTGCACGAATCCCCAATATAACCCTCCTGGACCCTGCGGCGTCCCCATTCGAGATGGGTTTTTGCCTTTCCAATTTCTGGACTGAGAATTTGGGATTAATTAAAACGCACATCCTCACGGTTTGAACGAAAAAAATAAACACAGCAATTTACATGCAAAGCTCCAGGCCGTTTGAAGGTCTTTGCAAAATTCCCGCAACCCCATCAAGAGACGGTGCTCCTTTTTAACTTTGATAAATATGCCACCGAGAATTATCTATGCTGGGGTGTGTGTCCGAGCCACGTCCATCGCAGTCATGGTGGGGGGTCATGGCGCGTCGTTGCTCGGGCTATGTTCGCGAGCCTGTTTGCTCGGTGATGTCACCACAAGAGGCTCGTCCAGACTCAACCGGTGACCTTCGCCAGTCTCTAACGATATCCCGTTCCTTTGCGGAAGATGACGCAACCCAACAAATGACGAATTCCCTATCAGCCACGCCGATTCGTGTTGACATTGTCTGCGAGATGAATAGCTCAATGTGCCCGTCGCTTATATTTGTTTTGGGTTCTGAACGCTCCATTTTTTTTGCTGCACTTTGCTCTGTTTGCTTTTGCTTTGGCCACTTTGGTGAGCCAGGTCACTGCTCTTGCGAGTGAGACTCACCCTGCTCTCTCGAGGTCCCACCTGGTTACAACAAAATCAACTTCGCACTTGAGCCACTGTGCCACAACCCCAACCTTCCAGTGGTTATGCGTGGGACGTAGAGGATTTGCATTCTTTCATTCAGCCAAATCAGGACTTGATATGGCTCCACTTCACTCACGATGGCCGGCGTGCACGCGCATCCACAGGCGCTTGATTCTCATTGCTTCGGTTGCTTGTGTGTGCACACAGTACTTAATGTCTCTCATCTGTCTTGTACAACGTCAATATCCCTACGATAAAAATGGGACGCCATCTCTGTTGAAGGCCCTTCATCACCGGTGACAGTTGTGCTTGCTGTCCCAGGGGTGATCTTTGGAAGGTATCGACAAACACTGATTCTCACAATGTGATACTAATTTTACCTACCCCAGAGAGATGCTGATGATGATGAGTCCGCTCTGGCCTTTATTTTTTCGAAATTACCAATGGAGCCTTGTCCTGGTGCCGCATTTTCACACGCACATTTACGTTCGATATATTTCCATAATGAAAACCACACTTGGTAACGTTATCCCCAAACTTGCTGAGCATATATGTTTAACGTTGCTTTGGGCCCGGAATGTGACGATCCAAACTGCCAATTGGTGCATTATTCAGCCTATACTCTTTAAAATCATTCATTCGTGTCATTGGGCCGAATGTTAATCCCCTTGGAGAATACCCACCGAAAACTAAAAGGCTGCGGACATGCTCGCCAGCTGCTGTATAAAAAAAACCTACGCTTCAGTGCGCTGACACAATTTCGCAGGTGCTGTTGATTTCCTCGCGACAAATAAATCATAATGACATTACCGCGTTTGGGCAGCGGCGCGTGAAGCCGCTCCCCGAGTCTCAACACCGACCTCCGTTCCCCAAAGCGGCGCCGGGTGGAACGCGCACTTACTCTCAGATTCCACTTCATTGAAACACAAATTAGCGGGAGTCAAACACGGATTTGGGGAGGTGGAGCCCGGGGGGGGAGGGGGCTGCTTATGGAATGAAAATTCCCTGGCGGCTCGTGAGATGCGGACGGACGTGCCGGCTGTTCCGAGCGAGGCCGCGCGCAAGCGGCTCCGTAGTCTGGGGGCACGGGCGCGTAAACCCTGGCGGCCGCTCGTGGGCGAGAGCATCCTGTTTCACAAACAGGACGCGGGGCGCGAATGTGCGGAGAGACGCGCGCGGCCGCCACGCTGCCGTTCGGCCGACACTTTCTACTCGGCGGAGTTCCGGACGTGCGGACGCCCCCCACCCCAGACCCGCGCGGTTCTCCATCCCCGAGGGGCCGCCCCACGGCACCCGCGCGGCCACCCGCCGCCCACCCCGTCTCTCTGCCCACGCCCGCATGCGCTGCGAACGCCTCGCTATACGGGAGGCCGCTCGGAGAGGGGCAGAGGGTGCGGGTGAAGTCGCTCCGTCGAGAGTCGCCCGCCGACTCGTCCGCACGTGGCTCTCGCCCGCCCGCCCGCTCGGCCCATCCTCGGCGAGCCGCGCCGTCCCACGGGCCCAGCGGCGCTCGGTTTCTAGCAAGCCGGCCGGTGCTGTTGGAAGCCGGCCAGTTGCACTTGAACCTGAGCCAAGTCTCGTCGGCCCGTCGGTTCCAACCCCCCGCAGACTTTGTCTATGCAACCGCCATCGGGGCCCTTCCTCTTTTAAAGCCAGAGCCCGTCGGCTCACGCGGCTTAATTTCATTTTCGCAACGAGCGTGCTCAGTGTGGGGTTCCTGATTAATGTCTTGGTCAACGAAAGTTTCGTTTAAAAAAAAATAGTTGTCAGAATGCTTTGCAGCGAGGATCGGGTTTGGGTCATGGCGTGTTTTGCTTTTGCTTTTGCTCCGTGCGTCAGTAAACCTCTCCGCCAGCAGTTGCCTATTAAGGAAGAGATCGGATTTTGGTTTGCCAGCGTGGATTTTTTAATTTTGGCACAACACGGTGTGCTCATATCTCTGAGACATCTCCTTACGGACTCGGAGTTTTAGTGGTTTACTTAAGCTCACGCGAGCGTCGGGCAGCGTTAATCGCCATTCTCAGTCCGGAAACAGTTGTGGAAATGCCAGGTTCCTTTAGCAAGGGATTAGTCTTTCCAAAGGACAACAAATATGGACTTTTCACCAAGAGGTGTTCAACATTTGTTTCTAATTTTACCGACCCCACGGGGATGATTGGCTGAATTGGAAGCTGCTGCTACTACTGATCTACTGACTAAGCTTCATGTAGGCCTGCTGTAAAGATGTATTAAGATAAGCTGACAAATCCATTGGCCTCGTATCAAGATATTCCAGTGCAATCCCATTGTTTTGTTCGAATGCTCCGGCACTGCAATGCCTACAATGATTTCCTGCACTCGCATCATGGAAATCAGTCAATGCTCACAGAAGTAGTTGGGTGACTTTTAATCTGTGGATTAAATGGAGTGTATTGATTGGATGGGGTCTCTTCATTGGCGCTGATTGGCTGTACAAACCACTTGCTCATCTACGCATAACTAAAGTCCATGCAGTCCATGATGGTCACGGACTGAAACGTTTCCTGGTTTCGTAGATTGTTTTGTAGGGTGCCACGATGGCGAGATGTTTACTACCTCACCTGGTATACGGGAGGTCATGGGTTCGATACCGACCTTGGCGCCTGTATATTTGGAGTTTGCGTATTCTCCATCCCCGTGGTCGCGTGAAATGTTCCCCTGGTCCTCCGGTTTTTCCCTCCACATTTAGAATGAAGGTTTGTTTCGATGATTTGGTTGCTATACATTTCCACGTGATAAGCTACTCCGTTGAGCAATAATTTGTGGCCAGGTGGCTTCTGAAAAAGAGTTATATAGCTCAGTGGGCCTTCCCGGGTGAAATGAAAATGGTCTACGTCTGGTGACATCAGCATAAAGTTTCACGAGATTTCCACCATTGGAACCTCATTTGCCAGTAAAAAATATGATAATTGTTTTTTACCCTTCTATCTGGCCACAAAACTGACACCTTTTTTACAAGGAGTCATGTTTACATAGACCACAATACCTGCAGTCATAATGCAAACAAAAACATAACTCTGATAATGTGCACTGTCGTTGAAGTTGATTGGTCCACACCCGAGACAGCTTTCCTTAGAGCCTAGTCTCATATGAGTTGGACCAGATGACGCCAAAAGGCGTTGCAGTTCGAGGGTGTCCGCAAGTGTTCCCTCTGTGATGGCAGCGCTGAATCTTCCGCCGCGCAGACTGAAGGGAAATCGTACCGCGGCCTGGCTACATTCAGCATTCAATTTCTAATTAATTTGTCTCTTGGGAGTCGGTCTGTACCTCGTAGAGTACGCACAGTTGTAAGACGGAAGGCGCGAAGCGGAGTGGGGCCTGCGTGGCCGGAGTGTGCCGTGAAGTCGTCGGAGCCGTACCGGCGAACCACCGAGCGAGCGTGACCGTGCGCCGATCCTCGCCGGCGCTTTCACCGTCGCGCTTCGACTTGTTTTGTGTCTCCCCTCCCTCCCCCCCCGGACGTCGCCGCTGCCGCCGTCAGACTTGTACCTGGTCCACTGGCCCGAGGGGCAGCCGCCCCCAGGCCAGAGCCGGCGGGAGCTGCGAGCGGAGACGTGGCGGGCGCTGGAGGAGCTCTACTCCGAAGGTACCGGCTCCGCCCGCGGTCCCCTCTGCGCGGCCGCCGGGGCCTCGTCTCGCCGAGGGAGACGCGCGGGGCCCACGCGGCCATTCGACACCTCCGCCGAGGTTTTCGCGGCCGTGCCACGCAGCGCTCCGTCGCGCTGTTGCGGGTTCTGCCGCGAGTTGTTCGGCACGATGTCTGACGTTTCGCTCCCGAGTGCCGGCCGCTTCTTCGGGAACTGAACGTTGTCATTTTAAATATTCGGCTGCTGCTCGGCATCAAGAGATATGGCTGGGACGGGCGACCTCCGTGCACGCAAGTTTGTTATAGACCTCGGGGTTTACGTGATGGGCGTCATAGGTCAGTGCAGAAGCATCTGTTGTACTGTACTTCGACAGCCGCGGTCTAAGTGACCACGCGTGCCGAGCCCGGCACGGCCGCTCCTCTGGTCCTCCGTGCAGGTGAGCGCTACCGAGCGTCGATGCGGCCTTGCGTTGCGACGTTTCGCCAGTCCCTAATGAGAGCGTCGGACGCGGGGGTGGAAACCGCGGCATCCGGAAAGAAACCCCCGCCGCCAGCGAGAGGGCAGCATTCTTTCAGGAATCCGCGTGGATAATTCAGCAGCCCCCTTGCCGCTGCTGTAATCCCATCTCCTGGATCTCTCGCAGCACGTGGGGAAATGCGCGCGATCAACGAACCCCTTTGCGGCTTCTGGGGGCGTGTGGCTACCGCGTCCGGCGCTAATGATTAACGCTGATGGCCCACTGACAGGGTCCTGTCGGTGAGTGGCGTTGCCTCGAGGGCCTGGGGTTGGGCAGTGGATTTGCGGCGGTGCTCCCTCGTGACGCGGCGCGCTCTGAAGTGGGGTCGGGTTCCGTGGCCGCTGGGAATTTGCGGGCAGCGTGTGGGGGAAGCGCGCGAGAGCGCGAGGGAGCTGTGAATCTTGGCAGTGCACCGCACTGCTCTCCGCGCGCGTTTTACGTTTTGCGCACCGCACGTTCTTCAGCGTGATGTCCGACGTTTCACTCCACGTGCTGGGAGCTTCTCCAGGTAGATGGAAGAACAACACGCGATGCAAGCCAAAGTACATCGTAGAGGAACTTCTTCAGTTACGGAAGAAGCTCACAGCACAAGGGAGCGAAACATCAGACATCGTGTCACATGACACGCGACATGCGTTACTACCCGAAAACACATTGGAGAGGTGTGCTGCGGCACAACCCTGTGTCTGTGACGGAGCACCGACTCGGTCAAAAGGTCGTGAATTTAAATCTCTATCGCAGATCGACTCAGCCCATCATCCTATCAGTGTTGATAAAATGAGTAACAATTTGTAGGAAGTCAGCAGTGGTTTATCTCTGGAGAGACCGGTCCCCATCGTGGGAATGTGGAAGTGTCAGCATTTTGCTCAGGATTGGCATTGGAGATGAGCACTTTTCAGGCGCGCGTTTAAACACAGGTACAATTTGACTTGGACGGCACGCTACATCATACGCAATCTCGTACCATTATTACGTAAGCAAAGTGAATTTACCGAACGTGAAATTTAATTGAAAACAAATCCCCAAAAAATAAATTGGAATGGAAAAACAATTTCAAGCATGAGTGACACTGTGCAGATGTCTGCGCGTGGGTTGTGTATGGCCTGGTGGTAGAACACTCGCAGACACCGCCTCCGGTTCCGGTGATTTTACGCCCTCGCCTAAGGCCGCAACGTTGCGTGCACCTCGCCTCGGCCCCACCGGGCAGCGGCAACGCTTGACCCGAATTGCGGGGGTCAAACAGCCGTGACATTTACCAGCCAGCCATACATTTACCCTCCCCCCCCCCCCCCTCTACGTTCCTTCTCGCCGTGCGCTCTCTTATCTCTCTGCCATCTTAAACGAAGCCCTCGCCGCCACCGCTTCCAAGATGTGCCTCTGCCTGCACATTCAGCCTTTCCGTTTTATGTCGTTTAGCAGGACACTGGAGCGAGGCTGGCGAAGTCATTCTTGGGGAACGTTAGGTTGCACGTTTGCTTTGTTTGCATCGGGGAAACAAATAGCTCCCCCGCTATGTAATAGCCAAACATAAGCAGTGAGGTGCAGAACCCACCAGCATTGTGCCAACCCAGAACTTTGTTTATATTATTATAATTAAATAAAATGGGCAAAAATGTGTTTTGTGGTCACTTGAGGTTTCTCATGAACGGCCAATCGCACGGTAATTGCCTGGCTGCAATTGAAGCCTGGATTTCAAACGGCCCTGGTTACTCTGTAGGGCTTCATATTTTTCACAAATTTCTTAGGGACTGTGCCATGTTCTCACTCTGGTTGTTTTCTGGAACCAGTCACGAGAATAAAGCAGTATATATATGTGTGAAAAAATCACCGCCGGGCGTCATATTTCTCGGTTTATTTTACCGCTGCAACCTCCCGACTTCGCTCGCAGCTGTGCATACACGCCGTTGGATCACCCTCCGCTCGCTCGGCAAAACTCGCCTCGAGGCTGGTCGTTTTTGTTTCCGCGGTGCATTTGACCGAGCTTAATACCATCCACTCATTGCAGATGAGTGCTTGATTATACCTTGAACTAGATGCAAGATTTGAACCTCAATTCCGATATTGATATGTGCACGTGCAACTCTTTTGGCCATAAACTGCTGGATGGGTGTCTCCCTAATTGGCCGTACGTGGATATAAACTTCCCAAAATACAGGGTGCTTAAAAAAAATGTTAACACTTAAATGGGACTGTCGTTTTTAATGTAAAAAGAAAGCATAATACACTGACATTAGAACAAATGCATGTTAACAGCTTCATGCCTGGAATCTTCTCCAGGTGGTCTCCCGAGCCTGGAGGCACATTTCTTGTGGTATTGTTGCAAATTTTCAGAAGTGTGAAACATTTTTTAAGCACCCTTTATATAAGGAATTCCCTAAAAACTTTCCCGCGCACCGCAGACAGGATCAGCGTAAGCGCGTGCCGTCGGGCGACAAGACCAGCAGCGTTTGGCAGGGAAACGCTCTTCTGGGTGCAAGTGTGCTACTGTTTGTGTCCTCGTGCTCCGAGGACTTCATCGACATCCGCGTGGATTTTGGCTTTCCTGCATATTTCTAATGCAATTACCGGCAGCTGTTTTCCCTGCGAAATGTGGCCATCGCTTTAATTGCACGAAACCCCGCGCCAGCACCCGCACACACACACACACACGCGCTCACGATGAAGGCTGCGCCGCTAAAGAGCTGACGGTCAGTCGGTGGTTTTCAGCAGCGCTTGGGTGGCGGCGACGGTGACGGCCAAGGGCATCCGACCCTCCAAGCCCATTACCCTCCAGCTGCCAAGTGCCGTTTGTTTAGTGGGGGCAGGGGAGTTGCTGGTTGGTGCCACTGGTCGCTTCAAAAGTGCCGCTGCGCCCACTGGGCAGGCCGCGAGAGAGCGGCCCGGAGCACCTGCCCGGGGCTCACAACAACTCCAACAAAGCCCCCTTTGAGGCTGCGTTGTGTGGGCAGGCAGCAGCAGCAGCAGCGCTGTATCCAGGGGATTAGTGGATATTAAATGACTGAGGCACTCTGATGGGGGCAGCTGAATTCATTAAGGGCTTCCAAGCACCTGGGTGCAAACCATCTCTGTTTGCAACAGGAAATGTGCTGCCATTTTATTTTTTGTGCTTCGTATTTATTTGACGAATTGGTTTGGTGTTTTTTTTAATGTTTTAACTCCAATTGTGCTTCAGGCTTTGTGTCATGAGATGAAACAATTTCCATTGGAAACTCTTACAGCATTAGAGCATGGCCCGTGGAAGATGATGTCAAGGGACTGCTTCTGAGGTCCCTTTAAGGGACCCCTTATCCACACGATTCCTTCTGTACTTTCCCATGCACCGTGGGAATCAAAGTCCATTTTAATATTTCATTCTCGAAATTGTAAATGTGCCAAATTGAGTTAAAAACTCAAATAGAATGTTTTTTTGTATGAACTAGTTAGTGATCGAGCCGATACCATCAACTCAGTTTAGTTGGGAGGCGATTTTATCCATAGGTAACTGTGATGGATTCAAAGCCATCATCCTCAGTGCTGTAACTCACAGCCCGTCCAGCCACCCATTGTACGTTTCATGAATCAGATTTTAAACTTTTGACTTAAAACTTTCGTGACTGCAGGAATTCATGTTCTTGGTTCTTTCGGTAAAGTCACGTAGATAGTAAATAAAAAAACATTATATTTTTAATTTATTTAAAATTTTATTTTTATTTTCTATCTACGTGACTTTACCGAAAGAACCAAGAATACAGATTTTAAACGCTCCGAATGCACGGCGAATGTGTACAATGCAGGCAGCGTGAACATATCGTGCGATTTACATCCCAACGTTTGTGTCCTTTGCATAAACGTGATAAACGCGAATATTAGTGACTCCCGGCGCTGCTGTTGGCCGCGCTTATTGCCGCGCTCAAGCAAGCGCTGCGTCCGGGGGACAGGGGCCTCGCCTCGCGGCTACAGCGAGCGTGGCGCTGCACCTGCCGCTGCTGCAGCGATCGAGTTCCTTCTGCCGAGCAGCGCCAGCATGCGGCATCTGCCGCGCTCGTTTTTTACAACTTGGCAGCGGTGTGATTTGTTTGGGCTTCTGTACGAATGTCGTGCAAAAAAAAAAAGTGGAATGCTCTGCCGTGCTGAAATGAGCTGGCGGGTGGTGCTTATCTCCTAGGGTGATCGTGGTTGTAGCAGAATGCTGGATATTCCATGTTTCTATGACAGGGAGCAGTATTTCTGGTACGTGACAACTATAATCCATATCTACAATCAGATCTTAACCGATGAAATCAGGCTTGTTGAATGACTTATAGAATGCAATACAATTCCTTTATATAAGATCAGCTGATAGCCTATTTACAATAAAAGTCTCATTACAAAGGGGGACTTAGGTGAAAATAAATACATCATCACAGCACACACTAAACAAATCAAAGCCCAGAGTTAAACATCACAACAGGAAATATACCAGAAAATGCTTTACAGCGTGTTTATGTGTACGTACACAGGTCCATTGCTCAGCTGCGCAAGGCCACGTGTTTACGCTTGTGCATGCTTTCACATGGCATCTGTTTGCGTAACCAGGGATTATGAAAATATGATCCGCGCACACACGCGCGTGCTTGTACACACACACACGCGTGCACGCACACACTGTGTCGCAAACACACACTCACACACACTTGTGACGCTTGTGGGAATAGGTGAGGGGCCTCCATGCCACCAACTCCGGTCAACACTTGCCGCGCACTCAGGCCTGCTGCCCTCCCCCATTGCACACTGTGCTGGCCCGGTGCTCACGCTGAGCTGGGCCCAAGTGTCCGTGTTGCCATGGTGGCTCTCATCACGTTGGTGAGTGTGGATCGAAGGGGAGGGGAGGCCCAGGAGACAGTTCAGATATCCGTCGCCACTGTTAGCCGTGGATGGGAATCGAACTCGGGTCGCCGGATTCATAGTGCGGTGCGCTAACCACTGCGCCACCGCTTGCTCCGTTAACATGACCCACGCTTTAAATAAACGTAATTGAGATGTGTTTGCCAATTCAACACAAAACCACTTTTTAAGTTAGCGTAGGCTGTAGACGTAAGTGATGTTAGCGAGGACCTGTCCCAGTTGTGCAAAGAGATTGTACACCAGACACTCGTTACAGGTCATGTCTACTTACGGACGGCCTGTGCCAGACTGCCCACTGCTTCTGGCGATGTGCATGCCGAGGAATAGAACCCAGGGTCATGGACATGTAGTGGAGTGCCTGACCCACTGTGGCTCCACTCCCCACAAGTCATCTTCATGATTTAATCAGCAGCTTAATGTTCAATCACCTTTCACAACACACGCACACACACAGTCCATACACACAAACCAACACACCGCTAACCACTCACTGGCTCTGAATGTGTTGTTGAACACCGTTAAAGGCTACAAACAAAGCGTTTATTTTGTCACTTGTTTATATGCGATTATGAGTTAGTGCGACATTGGTTAATTTCTCTTACAGTGTCGATGAATCACGGCGCTTGCTGACGTCCATCTGTCACAGCTGTGATGTGGGTAGCGTTGTTTACATGGGAGCCACCGCTAACGCTTAGCGGCTTAAACTTTTAAATACACGGTTGTGACAGCAGCTAGAGATACACCTGTAACATAGTTACACACACCTGCAACCTAGCGACGGGGGGTTGGCGGATCACGAGCCACGGTGATTGTGGCCACTCGACGTTAGTATGACGAGTAGGCAGGTCCGCCTCTCCGTATGGATGTGTGAGCGTTGTGTCCCTCGGTATGCGTAGAATTTCTCCAGGTGCTCTGGTTTCCTCCCCCACGCTTAAAGTACAAATGATGTCATTGGTCAAAAATGACAAAGCCTGATCTCCCCGGAGTCTTCCGGATAAGTGATTCATAAAAATGTTCAAAGTATTAAACACAGATCATTCTTAGTGCTCCCTGGTGGAGCAGATGGCCCGGAGTCCACGGTTTAATTCCCACTCATGTCTGTAAACTCATAGCAAATAGCTACGGTGGTGGGGGCTGGGGGGGTTTGGACTGCAAACGTGAAATCGTGGCTCTCTCAGAGGACACCCCACGTGCTGCTCGAGCACGGGACGGGTCCCAGCTCCCGGGGCCGCTGCTCCTCGCCGTGTCGGTGGCCGCGTCCGCTCCACCGGGTGGCTGTGACCCCGCGTTGCCTTCGCTAACGGCCGCGTGCGCGTGGGAGTCGAGTCATGTGCTAACTATTTAGGCATTTGCAATAACATTAGTTTTGCCCCGGAGGCCCTCAATAATGCATTTCTTCTAATAATGCCCTCCTTTGTGGGGGCGGCGCGGGCGTCCGCCAACTCGGGTTACACCACCTCCAGAAAGCGCCGCTGCCGCTGCTGCCCACGTGCCGTGCGGAGGAAATGGCAGAGCGCGTGCTCGGCTCGCTCGCGGGGGTGCCGTGAGCTCGTGGAGGGAGGGGGGCTGCTTGTCGAGTCGGGAGCCTTGGGGGGCTCCCTCGTCTTGTGTGTTGTGGGGGGGGGGGTCGTGCAATCTCGACACACAGTTGGGTTGCGCCACCTCTAAGGTGCAACACCACCAAGGGGCCTCTATGGTGGCAATGAGAAATGCTGTATCTCACAATCCCGGGCGAGGGGAGAAGCGTTTGCGGACGCGTTGTTCTCGTGACACGGCCGAGGGAGTTTACGAGGACAGATTTCCCAGAGAGGGCGACCTCAACAAAGAGGAACGGTCCTGGATAAGACCCCAACAGGTGGCGGCTCTACAGGCAGCACACAGGGGCCCAAGCACGCCTGTGTGCTGTACACCTGTACGCGTGCTGTACACCTGTACGCGTGCTGTACACCTGTAAGTGCTCTACACCTGTACGCGTGCTGTACACCTGTACGCGTGCTGTACACCTGTACACGTGCTCTACACCTGTACGCGTGCTGTACACCTGTACGCGTGCTCTACACCTGTACGCGTGCTCTACACCTGTACGCGTCACGGCCATTGCCGCCCCACCTCCTTGTCGCCGTTGCTCGGGGTCGACGTCGGCAATACGGAAGAAAAAGACATGCTGTCTCAAGTCGCTGCTGTTGTTGTTGTTGTGTTTCTGTGTAAGAACCTGTGACGGCATCACCAGCAGTGCCTCCACATCTTGTGAGCACTCGCCGCATAACTCGACCCGAATGGATCTCACTTTTGCGTCTGTTTGTCATGTTGCCCGTCTTCTATCTTGTCCGTTCTTTCTCTTCATCCACCCGCCCGTGCACCTCTCTCCGCACAATGCCTATTTCAATGCGAGCATCACTAATGGCAAGCACGTGAGCATGCCGATGTTGTAATTATGAAAGCACCTGCGAATACCCGCACAGCCGCGGCGTTCTGCAAGACCCAGGCTCATGCGTGTGCCGGGAACCACGGCGCGGAGTGGGATGTGACTGATGGGTTAGTGCTGTGGCTGATGTGTTAGTCTTGTAGCTGATGATGTGTTAGTGCTGTAGGTGATGTGTTAGTCCTGTAGCCCACGGCTACCAAGTGCTCATGTGCAATACAACCCTGCGACACAATTCTCTTTTATGCAGCGCTCCGGAATAAAAAAAAAACACAACTTAAAAAAATCCATTGGCCAATTATTTCGGCTGAACAATAAGCCAACTCAAGCACGTAATATGTTGTTTTTTTGTTATTTTTATTTAAAAAGATTTAATTATGCAAGCATTCTTGATATGGTTTGTAATACAGTTCCAGAAGTAGGCACCATAAACAATGAAAGGTGCTTGCCCTTTCATTGTTTATGATTGCAGGAATTGCCAAATGGTCACTGTGCGTAGACAACCGAGATAATCGGAGGTGCGGGGAAAGGACAACAAACTAAACACAAAAAAGCAGTTGTCAAGAAATGAGTTCTCATTCTAGAATAAAAAATGGGATATCTCCAGTGGCTTCATAATATCTAAAGCCACGCAATATGGGGGGACAACCGTCTGCACGGATGCAATCGCAGTCCCGCTCCGCTCTCCTGCCATGTCTTAGTCAGCCACCGACAAACCGTTGGCCGCTCCGCGCACACTTCCCTGCGACCCACCAACCCTTGCCGCCAAAGCGTCGCAGCGTCGCGGGCGTGCGCCAACACGCTCGCGCCACATTGAGGGGGCAACCAGTGTAGCAAAGAGTGTAAACGGCTCACGGCTTTGACGCAAGATAATCTTACCGTGTAGGGTAAGCATTCATTTCCCTCAATTACTGTGACCGCCGCTGTTGAAATGCCCTAAGTGAGAGTAATGTGCGCTTTTTATTTTGACGTGGCCTCATACTTTTTGGCTCTCCTTGGAGGAACACTTCAATCGTCTAATTTTCATGACAAATAAGTAAAAAAAAGTGGCCGGGCATGGTTTGAGCCGTTACGCAATGCGGCGCAGGATAACTCGATTTGTACGCCTGGCTGCCAGACTAAGAAGTGGGTGGCACGTTTGCGTTGAGTGTTCTCCTGCTGGGAGAAAAGCCACCCTTCACATTATGGAATTAGGCAATTTGATGCAGTAAATGCATTTCTTTTCCACGTGAGTTTGCATCGAACCAGACAGCATACTTTACAGATCTCATTGTCCTCGGATCACTGCTAAGATTTACGGACAGTCTTCAACTAATGTGCATCATCATAATCTTCAGCGGCATTATTGTCTGGCTTGCACTACAGCTACAGCAGGTCACAGCTGCCTATGTAGTAATCACAACGCCTTATTTATTAATAACCTAGAAAAGCATCACTGAGATGCGTGACTCTTTTTTGAGAGCGTCCATTTGGAATGCTCACAGACACAGAACAGCCTCTCTGGAAGACGACATCACACAACTACTTCTGAGGCCCTTTCTGCCGCATTAACCTTTCACTCGTGCCCTTCATTACCGACGCCTCCGCTGACTCACCTGTTGCCCGGGACGGCCCTGTTGGCCTTGGGGGGCAGTGAGAGGCGGCACGGTGCCGCTCGCGCCGGGGCGAGACTAATCGGTTAAACACGGCAGCCCAAACGCGGCTTTAATAAATATGAAAAAAACGCGCCATCGTGCTCGGATCGCTCGAGCACATGGTCCCGGCGAACGCCTGGGAACGCCGCTGGAGCGGAGGGCGGACGAGCGGGTGGGCAGGCGGACGAGCGGGCGACCCCCGGGGTGACGCCTGTGCGACTCGCGGCCGCTTCACACAAGGGGCTCCGCACCAGGCGGGGCGCGGGGCTCCTCCGCTGGGGGTCCCCGGGCGGCGGTGGCGGCGGCAGGGCGGCGGCGGGGCGCGCGGGAACAGCAGATGGGCCCGCGCGGCCGGCGACAACACGCGTCCCATTGGCCGATTCTCCAGCGGCCGCGGCTGTAGAATTAATTGAAATCCCACGCGGCCGCCGGTGCCAATGGGGACTCGGACCCCCCCCCTCCCTCGGGCCCCGCGTGACGGTGCCGCGGAGACCCTGGCGGGTGCCCTCCTCCCCCTCCTGTGCGGCCGAGCCCGCCGGGCGTCAGGGTCGCTCCGGTGGCCGTGCGCCGAGCACGCGGCCGCGGGGATAGTGATAATAATGATGATGCAATTTGTAGCACGCGCACAATTTCCCGTGCCAAGCTCGGTGATGGACATTGTGAATTTTTACATGAAATTATTACAAAAACAAAAACATATCTTTTGTGAAAAACAATTCTGCTTCTTATCTTGAAAACGTGTGAAAGCAAGGTCCCGCAGTCAGCACCAACATAGCAAATAATGCCCTGGGACCACTCGGGCAACCACGGTGGACTGAGCTCTTAGTTCACGCACTGCTAAAATTTTCCTATTGAGTTGTAACTGGTTCGGCGATGGAGTGCGCGCCAACCAGCTTGGCTATCATGTGCAGGTGCACAGCGCGAGTCTAGCCCGCCTCACCGTTCCTCGTTCATCCCTTTTTTTCATTCATCCATGTCCGTTCTTTCTACATTCATCCCTTTTTCGCGTAGATCATCCCGTGTAAAGTTCACATCTGCTCGGACGGGACGCCAGAGCTCGACGTAGCCGAGTAACGTAGCGAGCGATTAAAATCTGCTGCCCATTGAGCCCTGCTTGCGAGATGCGACGAGCCGGGCGCGTTAGCGGTGCGCGGCTCTGCCGGCTCCTCGAGAGGCTGGTACCAGCGATCGCTCGGCACGTGCTCGCCAGGAGTCATCTGGGGATCGAGTTTGCTCTTGAATTCCTGGAGCGCATCTGTTATTTTCGTGGGGAAATTTACAGAATAAATCATTGATGAGGATAATTCATTGGGTACGTCTGCCGTTTGCGCCATTTGTGGTGCGGTGCCGGGCGATCGTCACGAAGGCGCCGCTGTGTTTCACAGGCGCCATCGGCCGTGGTTTCACAGTAGGGCGGCGACGGTGCTTTGTGCGATCCCAATTGAGTAATTTGCAGTGTAATATTTAAAATCTGCCAAATCTGGATATGTCCTCATGTTTTCCAATCTGCAGCAGAATATATATAGTTTAACACAGTCATGTAATAAATATATTTTAAGGGTCAACAGTTTTTTTATTTTCATGAGAAGAACATCGCTGCAGGAGTGCAGGGGCCATAGGTCGGTGTCTGGAAAAGCCATTCCCATCAGAACTCGGCTCCTCTCTTTGGGCAACTCCCGAGTCACGGTCTCGGACTCCTGGGCAAATTTACAGCCTCCGTGGCCACTGCGGCCACACCGGGGTTGGGTAGACAGCGGGGGAGGGGGAGGGGAGGGGGAACTTTTATTGCACCCCCCCCCCCACCATTCCCACCACATTTCCGTAACGCCCCACACCTCCGTGCACCAGTCTGTTGGAAAAATTTGCGTGATAAACAGCTCGGCTTTGAAACCCATTATAGCCACCCTCCCCCAACCCACGGCCTTTATTCTGCTCCTTTGTTCGTTTTGGGCAAGGCCTTTACAATCTGCTTGCCGGTTGAGGCGGCCCCCCTTCTCCGCTCAGTTATTTATACGGATTGCGTGTGGCTCTGCCGTCCACTCCTAAGCAACTGCACCGAAGCACAATGGCGGCCTTTGTACGAGCTGAATTCCCTGGAATCTGTACCGTTTCGCAAAAGGCCAAGCATTTGGCCAGCGCGCGCGCGAAGCACCACTGGATTGGCCCAGCGGTGAGATCGTCCGGAGCGAGGTCGGGCACGCGCTGTCCGGCAAACGGCGTCCCCGTTACCAAAGTGGCACTGGCCGTTCTGAGTTGAGACATCGAAGACGACGTCATCAACTCGGAGAAGCTGACCTTCACCATGCCGGTGTCGTCACCAGAATTGATGAACTTGTGGGGAGAGTTTTGTGGACTTGTATTTTACCAAGCACGGGAGGAATATATGATTTATTTTTTACAATCTCACCAAATGAGCGCTGGAAGGCGGGACTTTGCAGCGACGTGATTGTGGGCAAAGTGACATCCTAGCATTGTGCACTTAGCAGCCGGTGCGCTCGCTCACAGCTCGGCACCTTCGATCGTTTGATCATTCCGCTTGAGCTGGCGAGCAACCTGCATTAGCGGCGCACGCCCCGGCGCTTCTCAAGAGGCCGGTACCAGCGCACACTCGGCACGCGCGGACCCACGTCACGAGCGAGGGGCCCGCCGCTCGGCCCACTCGACACTGGATCAACGTAGATGGAATTTGCAGATTGCTCCTGCTGCCCAGTGATTGTATTGAGTGTCCTTAGCATATGCCATCTGCTACAGAGTGGACTTTAACTGCTTCGTGATAGTTTTTTTCCATTGAGTTCCAATGCCACGTCTCAAAAATACTTTTCATACGTGAACAAAGATTACCGCGATTTAATCCCGATGAGATATGTAGCCGCCCCTGTGTAAGTGTTATTGCGAAGGTCTCGCGCGTGATGTAACGGATGAACCTCAATGGGCCGGTTGCCATGGCTGAATCAAGGACGTTGAGTTGAACCTCGCTGTGCGAGTGCGCGTCCACGTATCGCGCCGTCGCCGTGTGGGACAATCGTGCGAGTAGTGTGTCCGTTACCTCCGTATCGCCCTTAGATTAACATCCTCGGCGAGACAAACAGAGTCGGGGGGCGAGGTGGGAACAGACGCACGATTTTTTGCGTGCGTTGGCCATTTCACAAAAAACAAAATCTGAAGTGTTGCTTCCTTTGAGCGTGCGGCGACAAGAGAAGGAACGCCGTGTCCCTCTCCGCTTGAGTTGCGGCCAAATTAACTCCGAACCCCATTTATTTTGCCGCCGCTTGAAAGGAACGCGCCTGATTTAATAAGCGTGGGCGGCGCTGCCAAACGTCGCGACGCGGCCGTGCGGCCCGGCGGTCTCCCTGCGCGCTTTGCGTCGCGGTCGGCGGCGACTGCGGCACGGTTCCGTGCGACTGCCCGGTGATGAATTTAGCGAGGAATGGACTGTTTACACTCCGTCTTCAAAGAGCACCGCTCGCAGGGCCATGTCGCCGTGTGCCCGGTTTCATATCATAAAAAGGTAACGGTGCAGCCCCTGCGATTGCTAACTCCGCTGCGGGCGGAAGGGCCTCCACTCAAGGGAGCTCTGGAGAGCCCCTCTAGAGGGTGTTGGGCCTACTCTTCCACAGCTGTCCAGATGTCTTTGAGTAGGTGGGAGTGCCCACGCTTCGCCGCAGGCGAGCTGTCGGGGGCACTGTGGCTTACTGTTCATGTTTACGCTGCAGGGTGACACGGAGTGGCGGGTCGCGGGGTGGAGAAACGTCCACCGTTGTGTCGGCTGCCCGCGCCGGGAGGTCGAATCGACGGGCGACCTCTGGATGGCAAACCCTGTGTGCGCTGACCGTTACTCTGCAGCGGTTGGACAGTGACTTCCAACTTGATTGCAAGCCCATTCGGGCGGATTAAAATGAGTGCCACTTTGTGGGACGTCAGCCGGGATTTTTCCTTGTGAGGAATTGCCCCTCCCGCCCCCCCCCCCCCCCATTGCTCACTTCAGCAAGGACACTGGCTTCACGTGATGTGGGCATCGACCTCTTCCGTTGTGACCTCCAGAGGTCTGCCTTGACAGGTGCCTGTGAATTATCACCTGGAATGCGCCGTTCTCATCAAATCTCAGAAGCTCAGCAGGGTGGAGCTTGGATAACGTCTGGATGGGCGACCACCGTACACAATACGGGGAGCTGTGGGGCTTCCTTTGCAGCAGGAAATAGTGTAGGACCTCCATTGTTGTACTGTACTCTGCTCCGAGATCTATACTCCCCTCCCTCACCAATTCCCACTGAGCAGAGTGGTGAAGTACGGTCGAGTCAGCCCCACGTGCCGCACGACTGGACGGAGGACGGCATCTCGTCGTAATTCTTGTGAGCATTGCCCGACAACAGAAGATTTGCAGTGGGCCAGTGCGTCCGATGAAAACATTATTGCAGGTATAATTCTCTGTTGTGTCACCTTGGCGAAGAGCGAACGGCGCTCGCGCCTTCGGAGACCCGTGGCGGTCGAGGGTTGTGAGGTGATGGCACTCAGAAGATACCGGGCTCCGGACAACGCTTCCTCTCGTCGGTTCTCTCGTCCGGCTTGAGACGAAAAAACAAAGAGCGGAAATGTGTGCGGAGTGCATCCTTCCAGTCTGGCCCAGTCACAGGGCACCAGCATCCCCGGTGAATGATTTGAAAAAAAAAAACATGCGTCAGCTGCTGGTTCTCTTTTATTTGTTGTACGTACGCACATTGAACTTCGTTGGCACCCTAAGTAGCCAACCGTGGCAAATCGGAGGTGCGGGTGAAGGACGGCAAACCGACACGCACAAAGCAGTTCTGAAGAAATTAGTTTTCACCCTAGATGATTTAACAGTGCATTGCTCCAGTGGCTTTCTAATATTGGAAGGAAGAGCGTTCCAGACGGCCGCTGAAGCGCATCCGAAGGAGCGCGATGGGGAGACCGTCTCCTCTGTTCGACGGCCAGCAGCCAAAAGCCGTTTTGGCGAGGATGAGCGGCGTTCGCGTGGTGATGGTTTACGCTCCACGACGAAGTCGGCGAGGCGGTTTTGTTTTTCTAGTTGAAGCGAAGAGGACCGTCCCGCGCGAAGGCGTCGGGGACAACGGCTGACGCACGTCGGGTGGCCCGTCGCGGTGCGCGGAGCAGTCGACGCCTCAGCGGTGCCAGGCCTCCGAGCCGGCCGCCTGGCCGCGCTTTTACGATCCCGTTCACCTGCGTGTCGGCTACAAAAGTTCTCGCTCGTTTATTTTTCCATGCCCTTCGCGCTCTCGCTCTTGTTTACATCACCGCCGCTCCAACGTCTCCCCTCCCACCCCCACCTTTTATCCATAAAATATACGGTTTTCTCGCCCCACACACACTCAGTCTCCCCCCTCCCCCCCCCCCGGGGCCTCTCCTCAGCGCGATGTCACTGCCTCTCCTCCGCTACGCTCCCCGTCAGCTGAGGGGAGGCTTTCGCTGGACGTTAATTTAAGGCCAAGCCGGCGGAGGGAGGCCACTTGGGATAGCACCGTCCCTAGAGGTGACCCTCAGTCACTGGGCAATAAACGTGAGAGACGCCCTCCCACAGCACGCACGATCAGTGCCTCTGTGGGAGAGTTATTAGGTCTCATTCACGCGTACGTGCAAATGCGCGCGCGCACGCCAAGCTTGGAAAAGGACAGATGGAGAGGCCCATCTGTGTGTCGCGTAGCACACGCCGCCAAATATACTGAGCAGGGCAACTCGTTTAACCTTCCCGAGAACCGTTAAGAGAGGCGAAGCTTGCCGGGTGAAAGCTGCTGATGTGTGACTGCGACGCTGGATCTCTGTCGTTGGCTGTGCTTGTGTATCTGGACTGTGTCTGTACATGTGTTTTTATTGCATATTTTATTTCCTATACGCGAGCATATGGGAATGTTTATGCACATGTTCACATGTGCATCTAAGCATATTTGTTGTGCGCACGTTCGCATGTGTCTGTTGCTTTGTGAACACGCGTGTGGGACATTGTGAGATCCTGGATACAGAGCTGTCTAGGCAAAGTCTATTGAATGTCCTCACCATTTAGGCAGGACTGCATTGAGTGGCTCATTAGGCCTAAGATACCACTTGCTTGGGCATTTTTTGCGAGATCAGTCCGGAGTGGTTTAAATGAGCCCAACCCAGGCTATAGCAAGCAGCAGGGTCTAGTGACATGGTACACGAGGACATCCCACTGGTTGGTATCTGCAGTGTGCATCGGTCTGTTCGGAGTTTGTGCTTGAGCGATGCCGCTGGGAAGCCCCTAGCAGTAACGTGCGGTGGAGGAGCTTTGCTCACAAGAAGGAATAAAGCGTGGAACGGCTGAAAGGTGGCAACGAGAGAAACTGGGTCAGGGTTTCCCAGAAGTCACAATTCCCATCAGCGCATCCAGCTACCCTATAGCATCTGGATGTATCCTACTGTAGCAAGTCCATGAGCCTTCAGCGGTCTGCATGGCCTCATATAATCACAAACCTTAGCACAGGTAGCAGTACAAGATTTGAACAATGCCCCAGCAGTGGCAATGTCTGGCAGGCAAGGTTGCAGTGCCCAGCCACTGTTTGCTCAAGCAGCTTCGGTTTGGCCGACTCGATGCACGAGTGCGGAATGAGCCAGAGGATTAGCTGATATGGTGCAGGATGACCTGGAGATTAACGGACTTGCCAAAGGCCAGTATCAGAGGTGTCACGGTCAACCTCTGTGAAGGAGGCTCGTGAATGATGCGATTTGCAGTTGCTTGCAGTCGCAACAGCAGGAGGTGGAGGAGGAATGCGTACAACAATGAGCAGTGTAATGGACTATTACACAGCGAGTTAGCGCAGTGGGAGCCTAAGTGGTGGACCTGCTGGTCACTCCGGTCTGTTAACCTATGGCACCTGGGTTTGTCATGCGACCTCCTGCAAGCCAACCTTCACCATGCCACGGCTGCAAACTGCACCTAACCTGGCACAAATACTGTGGTAATATCACTGCTACATAGGCAATAGTAGTTGCTGCTATTGCTACGTACGTCTGTGTATGGCAAGTGGTAAGGCAGTGGTTTGCGTGTTGCGCACAAATGGGTTCGATCGTTCACCACCGCTAAACATCAGTGGTGAGCGATATCAGAATTGGTCCTGGAACTCCCCTATATAGACTCGGCCTTAAATGAGTACCGGGTGGCGTTGCGTGAAAACCGGCACTGGGGAGACAAAGGCGGCCGGGCGTGGTGCTGTGACCACGCCGCTCTCGCCTTGTGCGCCATCCTGCCCTCCGTTACCGATGGCTGGCGGCACTTCTGACCGTCCGTTAGTGGCTGCGCGGTGAGGGGTGTCCGTCTCTGACCGTCTCTGTTCGTGTGCAGGCATCTGCAAGGCAATTGGAGTGAGCAACTTTCAGCAGCACCACATGGAGGAGCTGCAGGAAGACTGTGACGTCACCCCGCACGTGAACCAGGTGCGTGGAGCGCGCCGGGCTGCTCTACACTTCCGTTGCCTCTCACTCGGTCGGCTGCTTTTGTTTCACAGCTCTGCTCCGGCATCTCCCATGGTGAAATGAAAGCACGAGGATGCGATTCAAATACCACGTGTGATTGTAATTGGTGTAATGGTACGCCTCCCAAATGTCCGCATGTTGAATGGAACAGCTTCTTCGTATTCTGCACACATTTTCCTCTTCGTGGGAGAGCTGTTGGCTTTTGTATGGAGTGTAATGTACGGTAGATATTTTCAACATTTTCTATTGCAATTTGTACTTCATGGATAGAAATAACACCAACTGATGCCACGGACTTTAAGCTTACTTATTTTGGAAACACCAAACATCTCCACGGAATACTTCGGCATAATCCAAATTCTGAATCTGAGACACCACGCCGTGAAGGGCTCTCTTGTTAGAATCAAATGACAGCATTATTAAATGACGACTTTTTTTAGAATGCCAAGTTCTAGCAGTACTCTCCTTGCTTTCTCTTTGCTCTGAAAAAGGAGGGCCCGAGCAGGGAAACGTTGGCCCAAGATGCCGGATGGTTATTATCGTCGTATTATTTAGTGATGGTGATGGTAAAGTATTTAGGGGTCTGCGTTTCGACACGACCGCCAACGCTGTGCCCGTGGTTTCTGTTTGAGGTTTTACCGCGCCCCTCGTGAGGGGGGTCCTAACTCCGTTGTCGTTGCCTCCTCCGCCGCGTTCATTGGCGACGCTCAATAAATAAAAAATCGTCTAACGACACGGCGGCCCTGCCGTTAAAAAACGAAGCCTCGAGAGGATGGGATCTCAAAAAGCACACCGCTACGAAGCGCTTCACTGAAAATAAAAACGCGATTCGAGGTGCATATCGGGCCCTGTTGGTCCTGTGTCGGCGGCCCACTGGTGTCAACAGGCCTCGGCCATGTCTGTTGTTGTTGTTGTTGACCAGCTTGCTGGCTTTAGGCGATCCCCACCTCTAAATTTGGTCTCCAGTGACCGGTTTCAGGCTCCACGTGTCCGATTAAATCTCAATGTGTGGCGATGTTGCTGCACGGGCAGTGGCGCAGAAGCACAAATAACGGAAAGAAATCAACATATTCGTCACTAACACCGCTTTAAACTCAACTCGTCCGTCAATAACACCGTGTTATTCACAGACGTGTTTCAGTTGCTTTCTTATAGCGCTCGCTGCTGTTGGCAAGAAACTAAACAGGGAATCTTTGTCTTTATTTGCGTGTGGCAACACACAGACACACGTGCACACAAAGACAGGATTCCCCGTGTGACAAGTGCTGTTAGCGAGTAGCGCCTATGGAGCATGGCCCGGCACACGACGGGGTGAGTGGTCAGCACCACGCCTGGCCACCTTTGTCTCCCCAGTGCCGATCTTGTTTACATCCTGCACCAGTTACTCATTTAAGGCTGTGTTGACCTAGGGGCGGCCAAGGACCCGGTCCAGATTTTCGTCACTGTTATTGGTCCCGAACAGGAATTGAACTTGAATCAACTTCAATTCCTGTTCGTAGCGCAGCGCGCCAATGACTATACCACCGCTCTTCACACCTCCGCGCACAAACGCACGCATGCACACGCACATGCACACGCACATGCACATGCACACGCACATGCACACGCACATGCACATGCACACGCACATGCACATGCACACGCACATGCACACGCACATGCACACGCACATGCACATGCACACGCACGCACACGACACGCGCACGCACGACACGTGAACAACATCAGGGCGGGATATTTGTTTTTCTTAATGGGGCCGCTTGCCAGGGTGCAGCCGCGCCGCTGCCGGTGTCTGCGCACGAACGCCGGGGACCTTTCACGCCGGGGTCCCCCTGCAGAAGCCGTCGCTGGCAACCCCTTCGTCCCCCCGGGGGGGGGGGGGCAGCCCGGGCGATGACACGGCCAGGATGGGACTCGCGAGACAGCAGCGGGGAGAGCAGTTGCAAGGGGTTGAGATGGGGGGTGGGGGGTTGGAATGGAGGGGAAAAGTGGGGTAAGGGTGAAGAGGTGGGTGATGGGGGAGCTTGGCGGATGGGCGGAGAGACCGAGGGACAGGCAGAGAGAGGAGCGGAGCTGCTGTGTCTGTCCCGGTGAATCGGCGCAGAATTCACATAAGCGTCAGGTTTATGTGGAAAATCTGCTTTGTAGATGCGTTTTGGCAGGCGTAAAGGTTTACCGTGTCTCAGTGAAACACGGCTTGTGGCACCGAGCCACCGCTGCTGGCGCGGCGCTGTCTCGTCAGCACGAACAGCGCAGCACCCTCACGTCCCGGGGACTTCCTTCGCCACTGCCCCGCGCCAGCAGCCCACGGCAAAATAACCGTCCTGGCGACGGTGATGCTTTCCAGGCAGGAATCTCAGCGAGGTTGGGGTCGGGTGTTATTGACGATATATACACACACACGTAAATTATGTTATTGAATGTTATTTAAACAATATACGGTACGTATGCAGTGTGTACGCCTCGCAATATTGTAGGGACCGGGTGGAGCGGTGGCACAGCGGTTAGCACGTTGCGCTATGAACCCGGTGGCTTGAGTTCGATTCCCAGCCACGGCTCGCACCAGTGTCGAGTGATATTTGAACCGGTCTCGGATGCTCCTCTCTTGCCCTCCCGCGCTGACCGGCGTGGTGAGACAACCGAGGTGACCCACACGGCGTCGGCGTGGGGCGGGGGGGCGTTCGTCCAGAAGCTGATTTCGACGAAGGGCTGAATATTTGTTTTCGTTGTGAGCAGAGCCACGATGTCAACCCAATGGAGGGTGTCCACGAGGGTCCTCGCCAAGTCATCTCATTTCCTCCCACGTGCAAAACAACTCCTTAACAAGCTGGCCAAACATCCTATTGCAGGACCCACCTGAAAAGCAATCTTGATACTTTCCTGGAAAAATAAGACGTATGTACCCCAACCCGATCCTTTTTCTGTTCTCAGTCGGTTGAAAGGGGATTTTTATTGCTTGGAGAAGCAACGTCGCCCGGTTTAACGACGACATTCTAGCTGTGCGTGGTTTTAGAGCAGGGCACTGATGACACGAACCACCTACCCCACGCTGTTTGAAGATGCTCGGCACAGCTTGGCGCCGACATAGGTGGTCCGGCCCTAACGTTACGAGGTCGTACCAACCTACCGCTGACTCTAAATGGCCAATGTGGCCTTTTGTTAATAAAGCAGCGGCACTCCTTAAGAATAATAATTTACAGTTCGCTGTCAATCCACTGCTGGATGAAGGCTTCCCCATGCAAGTTTTAGTTATGGCGGTTGTTTTAACATTCCTCACCATGCTGCAATGGAGAGGGGAGGGAGCCCAAAACGGATTGGCATGTCACTCGCCGCTGACGTTAGCCATGGCCAGGAATTGAACTCGGGTGGTCGCGATCAGAGCAACGTGCACCCGTCACTGTGCCACCGCACCGCAAGCCCAGGTTTCCAGGAGTTAAACTGAAGCAATGATTTAATGTCAGAGTATATTACGCACATCAATAATGATTCATAAATCCAAGGAAGAGTCATTGCCTTGAGGCTTGCTATGTGTTTTGTAAGAGAACCCTGGATGAATAGTTATCTATGGAATTGAATCTTGGGGTAATGTTCGAAAGTAAAGATTTGGGCATGAGCAATAACCTCCACGCTTGCGAATGATTTAACAGCATCGTCATCGTCATCGTCAGAGCCCACGAGTCAGCAGATGACACCCGTCAACAACCACCCACCGGTTTCGGGATGAAAACGGTCCAAGTGGCCTGCAGCGGGGATGTTGGTCATCACTGGGGTGATGCCTGCCACCCAGCAATCACCCAGCAATCACCCAGCACTCACCCAGCCCCTCCGTGCCCATCGTCTAGCAAGCCACTAAACAGCACAGGGAGATGTACATTGGGGCTGTAATGGACCCTCACTTAATGGACTGGATTGTTAGCTCGGTGCCTGTTTTGTGTACTCAGAGACCCGTGCAAAGGTTTACTCAATGTGTAAATCACGACCTTTGGGTTTTTATCAGTTTGCTTGTGCAGCCATCTCTGCCCAGCTTCCCTGAAGCGCCTTGTTTTTTGCACTTTAAGATGCACCGCTGACCACCAGCCCCTCCTCCACCCCCAGGACCCCGACTCCCACTCGGTGGGCACTTCGTCTTTGTCTGGCGTTCTGCTTTCTCTTCTCCGTCCTCTTCCTTTGACTTTGCATAGCAGCTGCTGATGAGTCCAGGACCAGGGCTGGGCTCCAAGGCCGGGCCTGGGGCCTGAGGAGGGCCTCTGTGTTTTTTACAGATGTCCATCACAACAGCAGCATGCAGTGAGGGGACAACAATGGTGCTCAGCCACACACGCATCGTCTTGTGCCGGGGTGCTTTAGCCTCCAGCGCTGCGATGTGGTTGCTTTGTAGCGGCACGTGTTCGTGCCCATCTCCCTCGGTTTGCCTGCTTTGCCCTTATCTCCGAATGCCCCTAATTAAGACAGAGGGGACACAGTGCAGCCCAAAGACCCTAAGGATGCATTCTATATTTCAAGCCCTCATTGCAGCTGTCAGATAAATGCTCTTTGAGAAGTACTTGTAAGGACGTGTGGTCAAAGCATCTCCTTAAACATTTTTGGCCACACGACATATGGCTTTCTTTAGACTGGATGTGGTCGGCCTTTAATGTGCGTTTGTGTGTGTGTGTGTACGCGCGTGCGTGCGTGTGTTTGTGTGTGAAGCGAAAGTGTGCATTTCATCAAACGCGCGTGTATGCGGTTGAGTGCACGTGTGCGTTCACAGGTATGGGTTTGCAAGGCAGGTGCAGTAGGTTAACTCCATCTGCCATTGACTAAATCAGAGGAGAGATGGCTGCCGAATCAATCATTCCACTTATAAAGCGCCAGGTGAGAGCCCAGCGATACACCACGTCTGCCCTGCGAGAGACACCTGCGGGGAGGGCGTACATGAAAGACGGACGTTACGGAACGCCAAGATTGGCCTCGCGTTCAGCCCTCTGACACCCGGCCGGTGTGCACGCTTCCCGCTGTTGCGCCGCGATTTCTGCAAGGAGCTGCCAGGGTGCGCAGTCTGCAATGAGGTGTAATTTGGGACGTCACTTGCAATTATTGCACAAATATGTGGCAAAGGGTGAATGTTCGACGCTGCAAGTGCTCGATCAGGGCGCTGCTGGCGGAAGGGCCTCCACGGGAGGGAGCTTTGGAGAGCCTCTCTGGAGGGTGTTTTGGTCTTCTCTTCCACACTGGCCAGCTGTGTGGGAAGGGGTGAGAGTGAGAACACTTTGTCCTTCACCTGCTGGTCAATGAACTGCGTTGAACCCATTTCTACTGCTGGTTGAACAGAGGCACGGGGGGGGGGATTTACGAAACTTGCGTCGTTGTTTCAACTGTGTGCTGACCACTACACTGCAGTAGCATCCCTCCCTATACCATGCATGCCATTCAAAAATACCCTCGACTAAGTTGTAATAATTAATCATTGAGTACCCGGAGCGACGCAACTTCAGTGCCATCCTCCAGGGCTCCCTTGGTTTACTACTCGGCCAGGGAGTGGCCTGCCCTCACAAAAGGTCGCGGGAGGGTTTTAACGCCGGACGGCACACGTTGTGGTAGAGCACGGAGCACGGTTGATGGGTAGCAGTGCGAGTGGTGGGGCACGGTGACACCCAGCCGGTCTTGCTTGTACGCGCGCGTGTGAACGCGTACGCGCGCGTGTGCCGCACATCGTACCGCTTGCAGCGCTGTGCTGTGATCCTCACAAGTTCAATTTACGCGCACGCACATCACCTATGGATATGTAACTTCTGAGTCTACAATTAGTGCCTGGTGCAACGTGTTCAACATTGTCGCCAGGAAGACAAATGTGGTGAGGTGCTGGGCTGGTCCTGTTACCAATCTGCATTGCCCGACCTTCGTAGATGCTTTCTAAGAATACTTTCCGAGTAACAGCCTATGCACGTAAATGATGGATCTTTGCGTCGCTTTTGATAATACTCTCCGTTTAATTTTGACCTTGTTCTCATCCTGCGTAATGTTTGCTGGCTAAGACGTGAGACACACTTTTGAACAAAACAAAGCTGCCTTCTCAAGACGGCTTCAAATCTCCCCGAGACACAAAGCACAGACGTCGATTCCTGACCAACGGAGCAGAGTGCAGACATTTGGTATAAATGCGGGGTGACCCACAGCAAGGGTCTCTGCAGATGAGGTATGACGGAGATTTTGGAGAGAGAACACACGTGCGATACTATCGCTCACGAGAGCCCCGAGGCGGTGTCAAACCGCTACGAAGGCAGCGTTGCTCTGCCCTGTGCGTTTACGGCAGCGGCGTCATGATATCAATTCTTCATCTCAGTATCGATTATTCAGCTCAACGATTCATCCACAGTATCTCATCACTCGTGTGCGGATTGATACGTGTCGTTTAGTACGTATGTGGTGGGTATTTGGGTCACGTGATCCCTGCTGCCAGGGGAGGCGCTCATCATGAGCCATGACCGATCCACTGCTGGATGAAAGCCTTGCCAATCTGGTGCCATCTCGTTGTCCCATTTCCATGGAGGATGCCCTCTCAGGCCTTACCCCCTTGCCTGGCTGCAGCTCATCATTAAGCAGCATGTCCTCCCCAACTCTACATAAAATCAGTTATCATTGAATGATTTTTTACATTTTAAAGGCTCATCATTTACAGGCCTTGGTGAATCCACGGTCAGTCGTGGAAGTTGTCTGCCGCCCTTCCTGACGAAGTGAGGGCACGCGGGACCGGCTCGGACTTCGCTCGCCACTCACATTAGCCATGGCCGGGAATCGAACTCGCATCTCTGGGTTTATAGACACAACACTGTTGTACCTTTTCGACTTAAGTTGAAGGTATTTTACCACGGTGAAACATTTTGGCTCCAACACAGCACAGATGTGGCCTGTAATGTGCATGCTATCGCAGGGCGTTTAACGTCTACTTTCCAGTCGGTGTCGCTTTACTTATTCGCTGCAGAGACTGCAGATCGCTGTGAGTTGTAATAAAAACAACAACACAGAGGCCGTGCCCATGAATGTTCGAACAAGGTGACGTCGAGTTATTTGTGACAGCGATCGGACGGCTGTCCACGGGAAACGGCTTGGGTGTGGACGCGACGGACCGTTTCAGAAGCACGCCGACAGCTGCTGGGCGTGTGCCGCCCTTCCCGTCTGTCCAGTCGGTGATACCGCGGTGGTCGTGGGGGTGGACGTGGGGGTGGACGTGGACGTGGGGGCGGCACCACGCCCGGCTGACACAGCAGGCAGGGGTAAGGGCAGGAACATGAATGATCGGGCAGCAATGGGTTGAGAGTGCGTTTTAAAATAGACTGCGGTAGATTCCTTCTAATCTGGAGATGTCTAAACTAACAACCCATCTGACTCCATAGAGCTGGAATGAGCAGTTTTGTGTTAATGTAAGGGGGAGCCTAGCAACAATCACTCTTCCGCATATCACTCGACCGCATTAACCATAGGGCCATTTTATTCACCAGGTAAGCTGCGCTGGGTTTCACAACTTGCTTTCATGTGCCTTCTGCTCTGGGATGTTTGACCACTACCGAAATGAGTGTTTTGCATGTGAAAGGAAACAAGATTATCCAAGGAAAACTCTCACAATAAGAAAGAATGACATTCCAAACTGCATGCGCATGTCAGTAACCTACTTCCTGTACTGCAATCTGATGAGCACCTAGTTTCCATGCAGGATTGGAGTCTCTTGCACGCGATGAACTCCGCGTGATCCGCTAACCCCTGAGTGCTGGATCGCCGGGGCGTGCCGCTGTGCCCTGTGGCAGTGGGGGGCTCCGTTGACACCAGGCGGGCGAATGGTGACAGTTTAAAGGGAACGTAATCTAATATAAATAATAATCATCATTGAGTACATTTGGTACGTGTGCCATTTTTATATTGCAAAGGCTATCACATATGCGTTCTGTTTCTCAGGCTTAGCCTTCAGTAGTGGACTAAGATGTTCTGCGTAAACCCAACTTAGTAATTTGTAGGTATTGTGCTAATTTGGCAAATCCGGACCGTGACGCAGGCACACAATGTCCTAGTTTCGAACGACGTCAGGGAACTTTAACTTCCACTGTGAAGAAGCTAGCGTGTATTTGTTGGTCACTCCACCCACAGTGATAACCGGGGTGGCCTACCGGATTCGAACCGTCAACCTTTGCAACAAGTGTCGGACCCCGCTCCGGTTGGGTCATATCACCGCCCCTAAATATAATCGCAATGATCGATAAACACCAATTCTTCCACGCGCGATTCGGTGCACTTATAACGAGCGTCAAGAATCCGACGTTAATCAAATTCATCGATCCACCGTTACGCCGCCTAAGATTCACGTCCACTCGGCCGCAATGATACAGTGACACGCGGTCACTTCCACGTGGAATGATCACGGCGCTGTGTCTGGCCCCCGCCGAGGTTCGCCGACGAACCTGGCTCCGGCTGCGTGCCGCGAGGCTGCCTGGCCACCTGTGGGTGTTTTAATCTTCCCGAAACTTCACGCGGAGAGACGCAGCCCCGAGGGGGGGGGGGGTTATTAGTATTACACGCTTTTTATTAACTCACTCTGTCTGTTGTTGTATCCTCAAATATTGTAAATAAATTTTTACCCACTTCCCAATGTGGTATCGACTGAAAACTTGGTTTACTTATGTCATATTGGCGACGATACTATATTCTATCATAACAAATTTAAAAACGTATATTTTTAAACATTCTTTATTACATGTTATATTTCGGCTTGGGTCTAATTGTCCACAGTCAACTGACGTTGGCTATAATTGGCCACTCACGGGCCCTTACGTTATGGCAAGCTGCGGGGCCACTTCCTGGAGTCGTGGAGTTTCTTCCATTATCAGTACAGTACATTTCATTAAAGTGTTTTTTTTTTAGTTTTTTAAAATACTACTTTGTTCTACTTCGTTGTCAAGTGGGAGGGTTTCCCTTTCGGGACTGGCAACCACAAAACATGCGGGTGTCGCCTCTCTGCCCGTGTGTTTGCTCAAGGTGGTGGTTTTTAGATTCCGATTTTATATATTTTTATGTCTCTGCTTTCATCTTCGTGCAGGTGTGGGGGGGCGTACACTCCCACGAGCATCAGCAAGAGGCAGCCCCCACCCTCGCAGCCCCCACCCTCGCAGCCCCCACCCTCGCAGCCCCCACCCAGGCAGCCCCCACTCAGCCCCCACCCAGCCAGCCCCCACCCAGCCCACACCCAGCCAGCCCCCACCCAGCCAGCCCCCAGCCAGCCCCCACCCAGCCAGCCCCCACCCAGCCCACACCCAGCCAGCCCCCACCCAGCCAGCCCCCAGCCAGCCCCCACCCAGCCAGCCCCCACCCTCGCAGCCCCCACCCACTCAGCCCCCACCCAGCCAGCACCCACTCAGCCCCCACCCAGCCAGCCCCCACCCAGCCAGCCCCCACCCACCCAGCCCCCACCCACCCAGCCCCCACCACCCCAGATCTCATCTTCCGTAGACACGTTTGCCCGCACGCTGTCGATGAAAATGCCAAAAAAAAACACTTTTTAAACACTGCCAAAGAATGTATTTGGCAAATGTGATGTGCCTGTATGTGTGCGACACGCATCTTAATGGGTGCTCACTAGGATCGCTTGCATCTTCATGTATGCTTTAGTTAACCAGGGGGTGAAACAAACCCGTTAGGACACGTACAATGGCATTGACTCTTTTGCGAGGCTGACCTGGGTAACATCCAGAACACAAAGTTGCACCTAAAGTTTTGAAGGCTGAATGTGGTGACACAGGCATCCTCTTGTTTCTTTATCTGTGTTTGTGCGTGCGTGCGGTGGCTTGCGCACTGCGCTACAAACCCGGCGGCCTAGATTTGGTTCCCGGACACGGCTGACATCAGTGGTGATTATCTGAGTCAGAGAGTGCTGCCCTTTGGACTACATATTCTTGTGGAAGGTGCTCGTAATGTATGGCAGAATGGAGTAAGGAAAACGCATGGTGTGGCGAGAAAGCATTGTAGATGTAACCAGGAAGGGGAAGCTATCACGGGTGGGACACTTGTTGGTGAGGGAGACAATCACATTTCTCTCCGGGCGCTCCGGTTCTCCTCCTACAAGTATAAACAGTCATTAATTTGGCGGAATACATCTTGACATTAATCTTCAGAGTGCCACTCAGAGGTCGGAGGTCAAAGGGTGACCCAAAGTGAGTTGGCGAGGCATTGTGAGAGGACAGCTGTTACGTTGTGCCCAATCTGCAGGCTCCAGGAGGTGGAAGGAAGCGATTGCGAGGTGCGGTGGCGTTCACGCCTTCGGCCGCGTTCACAAAAGACTCCACCCATTTCGAGGAATATCGCAGACCTTTTTCCAAAAGCATACTGTGCGTATGATGTGTCGCGTCCAGAAGGATGCATGAAAGGAAATGTATTCATTCGTTTTTATAACGAGCAAAAAAAGTGTTGGGTGTTAAATTCATGGCATTCGAAATGTCATGCTGTGAATAAGAATGCTTTTGACGTGGTCGATGGAGTGAAAACGCATGACCTTTTCTTTTCTGTGCCCATTTCGCAAACGCCGCAGGTAACCGGAGCCCTCTTGCTCTGGTTAACTGCTGTGTATTGTCTTTCACGTTTTTATTTGTTACCTATGGCAAGTCGCGAAATCTTTGAACGTCCACCGTTCTGAACGTGGTGCGTAAATGTTGGTAATGTAATATGATACCCAGCCCTCAGCACCAGCCAATAATGTCATTTGCTTCTTGAGATTAAAAATGTTATCGTACTTTGTTCTAGGAAAATGGACATTTTAAGTTCAGGATGGGAACACAATGTCCTTGTGAAGCAGTATGTGACTCACGGTCGCGATACAACGAAGGGTCCTTGTATCGTGTTTTAGTGCCGTTGTATTGTGTCTTTGTTGTTCACATTATGCAATAATTTGGACACGCGTTTAGAATTCCTGTAAACACACTGGGCTTTTTTTTATTATCGTGCCTTCCGTATATTCACGGCGCAGTAGAGAACACGCGCAGGTGAACGATGTGAGCTCAACGATTACGATTTACCAGTGGGCTGGTGAAGGACGCGTGACGGCAAGAAGAGACGATGGAAAGTGGTCATGAATCATTATCAGTTCGTGTGCGGGAGCTGGATGGATTGTTGCATCGTGGGGGGTAACGGCCTTCATCCAGCAGTGGATTGATCACTGCTGGTGATGATGGTGATTCATGGCGATCCCAGCGGAGTGAGAGTGGACGAGAGAGTTGGAGGATTTCTATGCAACGTACTGCAGCATTTTCAATTCACTTGTTGCCTTGGTTGCCCTGACCTCCCAGGATTTTCTGGGGTTCGCTGGTGCTGCCCCTGGCTGCTCCGGGTGTCCCTGGAGCTCATTGTTGCTGCTGAGGCCCCGGGTGCTTTGTCCCAGGATGTGCCCTGGTTTTGATCTCTCTCCTCTCTTCCACGTTTCCCAGCCCTCACCACCCCCGCTACATCCCCAGTCACCCTCTACCCTCTTAGGATACGATTACATTTGAACACCGTATACTTATTTAGATATTTAAACACCGTATATATTTAAATTGTTCTTGTGGGAGGAGCAGTGGTGCAGTGGTCATTATCCAGGCCCAAACCAGCTTAGCTTCAGGACCTGCTCAGATTGAGATTGGGCACAATCTAACTTATTTGTTTTTGTAATTTAGTTTTTGCCATTTCATACTTTTAAATCTCCATCGACTGTGGCGTAGCCACCATCGTTTAATTCCACATGGACAACCTGGCGCACCACTCCATGTCGGGTGCCTTCATTACAACTTTGGAGATTTGACTCTGCAAGTATCATTGCAAACGCTCACGGAAACGAGCGCGGCTCCACGGTAGGCATGAGAGCGCACCCACACGTGCGCACGTCCCATCGTCTACGCGCGTCCCATCGCCCACGCACGCGCGCGTCCCATAGCACGCTGATCACGCCGGGGTGCGGCGTGCCCTTCCAAGCTTGGGGAGAAAATGCGCACTTGGAATATTTCGTTTCTCACCTGGCCCAAAATGACAAGAACGTGGGCATTGGTATCAGTAAGCCGTGGCGTGGGCTTCACAGAGAGACGGGTGTAGGGGTGTTGTAGTTTTTGTGAATGCATGTTAAGTGGCCTCAAGTGGACCGACGTTTAACACAAACATTCCCTTCGCGATAATTATACAATTTGGTCCCTTGGAAATATCACAACGTACAGTATTTACCGGGTAAACGTTTATTTGGAGAGTTAAGGTATAACTGTCAAAAAGGTAAAAGTGTCTCATTGCCCAAGCCAGCGTTGTGTGGTGCTCCCCAAAAGCCAGCGTGGTAGGAATTCCACATTATGGTGGCAGAAGCAGACCACTCCATAGGGTGACGCCAGTTGCTTTATGAAAAGTGGTATTTATTTTATGTACCCAAGAGGAATTATGGGCCGCATTTAGTCATGATCGTAACAAAATATATACATCTAAAAGCAAGTTGCGTGTTTCATGTTTAATGTGTATTTTCTTTATAGTTTGACGAAGGTGGTACAATATCAGTGGAATTATGTTGCATCATGATTTAATTACTTTCCCACTCTATTGCTCGGAAGCATTGTTCACATTGTATAGAAAAAGCTTAGTGAACAATTAGGTGAAATTGTTGCATTTATAATAAGTAGATCTTAAAAGTTTTTCAAGTATGGGAACTGTACACAAAAAATCCTGTTCATATAAAATATAAAAAAGTGGGGTTGGTTTTTAAAAAAAAACATAAACAAGAAAAAAAACCCACTCAGAAAACCAAAGTGACCTTGATTTTAACGAGCAAAAAAAGAAAAGATCTCACTTAAAGAAGAAAACCCTCACATAAAACTGTTGAGTTTCAGTTTGGTTGCCTGGGCAATGGAGAAAGGAGGGATTATTCACGGCACGAGAGCGTGGCCCCCGCTGGTTTCGCTTCTCTTGCCCGGTGACTCACGCCGCCGCCCCACGCACCGTCCCACCGCGGGTCCGCATTGTGCCGCTCGCAGACAGGCCCAGGAAGGAAGCACTGGCAGCATTCGGGATAATGATTTATTTTGTCAATGCCCTCCGCCTCCACTACTGACGTCCTGCTAACAAAGGGCAGGGCTGTGGGGCCACCGCGGGTGGCTCGGTGGGGGTGGGGGGGGGGCCTTGCCCATGAGGCAGTAATGCGGAGAGGGCCTGTAGCACTCCCCCACACGACACTGAACCGCGTCCTCAAGCGTGGGGAGTTCATGGTCCAGGCCCGGCCACTGCCTGCGAGCCGAGTCGGTATTGCCAACTCCCTTGCACTCGAATTCCGCTCTCCCATCCACGATGGACCAGGTGTAGCCCAAGTGGAGTGAGTGGAGTGTCAAACCGGCCTGCACATTTCCAGTGGCTTGTCACTCGCTGGATGCCCTCACTGTGTCGGAGCGATGCGAGCCGGTTCTGCGGAGATATGTCCATCAAGTCCCAAATTAATTCCCGTGGTCAGCCAAGTGCTCGAGCATCATGAGTTTGAGTCCCAATCCAGCCGTACCATTTTTTTAGCATTTACTGTCATTTATTCAGGTCCACTTTTGAAGGCTTATTTGACAGAGAGCTGCCAAGGGATCCACTCACACAATGGGCAAGGCAGCACAGTGTACTCGCGATGTCTTCACTCATAGATCGCTTTGCAATATATCAGCCGATTGCATCTGTAATCAACTCTGGCTGGCTTTGCAGAAGGCAGCAAGCATTGTCGTGCCACGTTGTGTTGTGGGTGGCATGAGCGCTGCTGCGGTTATGAAGCCAGCCACCTGAGTTAGATTCCCGGCCACGGCTAACGTCAATGGGGAGCGATGTCTGCATTGGAACCGGCTCATTGCATCACCAGCCCGCACTGACCCACAAATAATGGATTATTTGTGTCAGAGTTGATGCATGGGTCGCGAGTGGGAGAGTCTCGGACGCATGAATTCACTAGAGCCGCTCTGCCTCAAAGCAATAGGCAAAGTCTTGGCTGTTGTGAGGAAGGGCTCCAGTGTATTTAATAGTACTGTCGAATACTGGTGAGCTATGGTCAACATGAAACGGTACACAGTTGCCACATTGCATTTTCTGCCATGATACTTACAAAGCCTCACCTTCAGCCTGTCAAGTCTGTGGATAGATCAGGCTGCTTCGTATGAAGTTGTAATCTGTCGGGCTGAACCCTCCTCACGAGACCCACCATTTTTGGAACCTGGCCCAGAGTTTGCTTGCTTAAACATATGCTGCTGGATAATAGTTGGAAGGGCGACGGACTCCGTAATATGTTTAATCCACCCTGTGTGAACACAGGGAACAGATGCCGTGCAGTCCATTCCTAGCGTTGGGTGCGGAAGGTACTCGGTTAAAAACAACAAGATGCTTTCGCCCGCGGAAACACGCGTCTCCCCCGTAGAATGTGCTCTCCGACACCCTCGGAGGCTGCTTGCAATGCACACGGTTAAGATTACAGTCCCGCTTGGGGAATGGATGAAGGATGTCATCTCCACGAAGATAAAAGCGCCTTTTAAAAATAGGGCACCCCCCCCCCCCCCCCACACACATCAAAGGTAAAGACGGGAGGGTAAAGAGCGAACGCTACAAGGAGAGAGAAAGAGAGAGGGGTAGAGGGAGCAGAGAGAGAGAGAGACATCTGTGCAAGAGATTGATGCTGGGTATGCCGCGGTTCCAGTCATGGCCACATCAAAGCTCCGTAGTTATGTAGTTCCCACCGTGATGACAAACATCGCTACGCTCATCATACATGTTGTTGTGGCTTGTCTCTCCAACACACCGGCGTGCTGTACTAGTGACGAATTGGCCACGTTCTGTTTACGTGACAACCCTTAATAATTGGCTGTGTCGGATGGTGGCGGGTTAAGCTCCAAAATTAAGATTTAACGACACATTTTTAATTACGCGATCTAACCCAAAAAATACCCTCTATTATGGATATTGGTATTGAAAGTGTACGTGTTCGACTCTACGCTCACATTATGCTGCGTCTTCTTGGTTCTTTCGGTAAAGTCACGTAGAAGGGAAGTAATAAAATAATAAAAATAAAACATAATAAAACAATTCTCACGACGTTTCGGCCACAACGCAAGCAGCCGTCCTCAGGTGAAGAATGAGACAATGCCAAGCTAGGAGCTTATATATAAGCTGCGTTGGAGGTGGAAGAAAGAGCGCCTTAACAAAAGAATGTGCATATGAAGAGGAATTTAGCATATACATGGAAAATGCGTAGGAGGTGGGCGGGGGGGTTTCAAAGTCATATTATGCCCATGCATTATGCAGGATCAACAGCACCAAGGGGGGGTGCAGGGATTAGCAGTAACAAAGGAAAGGAATGTTAATGATATGTAGCTGCAGTTACTCAACAACCACGTAGAAAACTAAAGTATAAACTACATAAAAAACTAAAGTATAAATTGCATAGCACCATCAGTATACTTACTATACTCTACACTAAGCTGAGTTACTAACAGCAAGTAATACATTACAATTCTACGTCGTAAAAATTATATAATATGCTTCCATCTAAACTTTATTCTATTGTATCACACGAGCATATAGTACGGTATATGCTCGTGTGATACAATAGAATAAAGTTTAGATGGAAGCATATTATATAATTTTTACGACGTAGTACGGTATATGCTCGTGTGATACAATAGAATAAAGTTTAGATGGAAGCATATTATATAATTTTTACGACGTAGAATTGTAATGTATTACTTGCTGTTAGTAACCCAGCTTAGTGTAGAGTATAGTAAGTATACTGATGGTGCTATGCAATTTATACTTTAGTTTTTTATGTAGTTTATACTTTAGTTTTCTACGTGGTTGTTGAATAACTGCAGCTACATATCATTAACATTCCTTTCCTTTGTTACTGCTAATCCCTGCACCCCCCCTTGGTGCTGTTGATCCTGCATAATGCATGGGCATAATATGACTTTGAAACCCCCCCGCCCACCTCCTACGCATTTTCCATGTATATGCTAAATTCCTCTTCATATGCACATTCTTTTGTTAAGGCGCTCTTTCTTCCACCTCCAACGCAGCTTATATATAAGCTTCTAGCTTGGCATTGTCTCATTCTTCACGTGAGGACGGCTGCTTGCGTTGTGGCCGAAACGTCGTGAGAATTGTTTTATTATGTTTTATTTTTATTATTTTATTACTTCCCTTCTACGTGACTTTACCGAAAGAACCAAGAAGATGAATCCCTGCAGTCACGAAAGCTTTAAATCGAAAATTATGCTGCGTGTTCGACTCTACGCTCACATTATGCTGCGTGTTCGACTCTACGCTCACATTATGCTGCGTGTTAGACTCCCTACGTGTTCGACTCTCTACGCTCACATTATGCTGCGTGTTCGACTCTACGCTCACGTTATGCTGCGTGTTCGACTCTCTACGTGTTCGACTCTACGCTCACGTTATGCCAGCAGAAGGCTCTTGGGGGGAAGCAGTTGCTCGGGGCAACCCCAAGACATACGAATAAACACGCAATCGCACTTGATAGATTGATCGCATGCTTGGTCACATGCTTGGTCACATGCTTCCTTATGCATTGTGTAATTGCGTGACACTGTTACTTTGACAGAAACATCATGCCATCCACAAATCCACAAAACAACGATGAACCTCCACGGCTAGAATACTCCATGTTTGTACCGATTCTAAATGTTTGCTGGCTTTGAGACGCTGCACCACACAGAGCGAGCGCCACTCACGCCCACGATCGTGTTCAATTCAGCGGGATGTGAAATCTTCCGTTCATGACCTCCGTGGAAACCGTTGAGATACCGTATAGTACCCCAGTATTATAATAATTAATCCACTGCTGGATGAAGGCTTCGCCAAACGGTTGCCGCCAATCACGGTCCCTCGATGCAACAAGCCTGGCTGTCTGCGGCGCGCGTGATCCGATTTCATCGCTCCGTCTCCCCGGTGGGCGCGACCCACGGGTGTGTCGCCGCCTGTCTCCCCGCGACGCCGTTCCTCTCCACCGCGGGCAACTCCCCAACTACGATAACAATTCTAAATACGGCAAACATTGTTTTCGTTAGTCGTGGCCGTCATATGAATAGTTCATTATTATAATATTTTTTTTGACCATTGTTACCGTTACTACGGCATGTTACTCGAAGGAAAACGCTGAGCGTTGGCGTAGCGGACTGCAAATCGCCCGCCTCGTCTATGGCTCACTGCCCGGCGACGTTGAGTCCGTGCCGGCTGGCCCAGAGCATGGCCCATAGAGGTGACAGGATCGATTGCTGTAGCTGCTCAGCAATTTCTGAATGTTGTTATCATGATAATCCAAGCACGCAGTCGTCTCTGGATGAGATTTTGAAGACTTTGGGGTGCAAGTGACATGTGCACGAGGAGGGCCGTTTGTGTCCGGTGGAAAACTCCGTCTTGGCGGAGAAAATGGAAAACACACAAATGTGCCGAGCCGGTGGTGGCCAAGTTGACGTGGCCCCCTGCCACCACTCGTGATTGGCGTTCTACAACACCATGGCGTTCTACAACACCATGGCGTTCTACAACACCATGTCGTTCTACAACACCATGGCGTTCTACAACACCATGGCGTTCTACAACACCATGGCGTTCTACAACACCATGGCGTTCTACAACACCATGGCGTTCTACAACACCATGGCGTTCTACAACACCATGTCGTTCTACAACACCATGGCGTTCTACAACACCATGGCGTTCTACAACACCATGGCGTTCTACAACACCATGGCGTTCTACAACACCATGACGTTCTACAACACCATGGCGTTCTACAACACCATGGCGTTCTACAACACCATGGCGTTCTACAACACCATGGCGTTCTACAACACCATGGCGTTCTACAACACCATGACGTTCTACAACACCATGGCGTTCTACAACACCATGGCGTTCTACAACACCATGTCGTTCTACAACACCATGGCGTTCTACAACACCATGGCGTTCTACAACACCATGGCGTTCTACAACACCATGGCGTTCTACAACACCATGGCGTTCTACAACACCATGGCGTTCTACAACACCATGGCGTTCTACAACACCATGGCGTTCTACAACACCATGGCGTTCTACAACACCATGGCGTTCTACAACACCATGGCGTTCTACAACACCATGGCGTTCTACAACACCATGTCGCGCAAGCGTGTACACGCAGGGGTGGTTGTGGTGAAACAGTCGATAGAAGGCGTTCAATAGAAAAAGAGGGGCCCCCAAATATAGAGGCTCGAACTGCCGTCAAACTCTGCCCAGCCAAGGTAATCATAGCTGGTGGTGCTGGTGGTGGTGGTACATTATTTTAGTGGAGGCTGTAGTCACTGTCACCTCGTGCTGTGTATCAGCAGATAGTGTGCGTTGATCGCGCCGCCCCCATCATGGGATCCTAAATCGCCGGACGCTGACAATCCACGCTCACTCGGTGCGCCATGCTGCTGCTGAACACTAACAATCAGCGCGTTCACGTTATTGGCAGCCCAATGGCATTGTTGATCAACGTGGCCCGCCGCACGTGCAGTGAGGTGCATTCCCCGCGACCACGTGGGGATTTGTCTGTGGGACGGCACTGCCCAAGTCACCACACGTAGCGAGTGTCGTTCGCCGTCGTTCGCCGTCGCGACGCGCAAAGACCGCGTGTGCAAACAATTGTTCTGCACTCGTTGTTTTAAAATCCAGCGACCAGATCGCCGCGATGACGGTCTCTGGGCCTGCGTGGTGTGTAGACGTGTCGGCCACCGTGCGTGACAGGTGCTATAGGCTGCTGCCGCAGGGCTACGTGGTGGGCAGCAGCAAAGGGCAGTGGAGCAAAATCCATTGTTGTACTGTATGCTCCCTGCCGTCACTATCCTGCACTGACCAGTGTGGAAGGTGCGGTCAAGTGGTCGACGTGGCATGATCAAGGGCTGCATGTGTACATCTGCATAGAATTCAACGAACAACTGCCCATATGTGTGTATTTGTATATGAATGTGTTCATCCAGGTATCCCATGCAAGCGGTCTCCATGCATCTTGATGGAATCTCACCTTGGGTGAATCGAGTTCGCTGAGGTGGGGCTGAGTGAATTGAGGCTGATGTCCGTGTCAGAGTAATGAGCATGGAGTGTAAAGGTGCTGGCATTCAGCTTGGGTGGTAACAGTAGGTCAAGGAGTCTCTCGCGTACAGCCGCTTTGAAGGTCTCCGCACGTTGCCATTGACTGCGCACACGTCTACTGAAGGCAATTGCTTTCTTCTCTCTCTCTTCCACCTGGCCGCGCTGCAGTGGACGCATTCGCTCGCACCTTGCGAAGCGCCGCGGTGCTGCGCTGGTTGACAGACGAGTGGAGAGTCACTCTCTACGAGTGGAGAGTCACTCTCTACGAGTGGAGAGTCACTCTCTACGAGTGGAGAGTCACTCTCTACGAGTGGAGAGTCACTCTCTACTAGTGGAGAGTCACTCTCTACGAGTGGAGAGTCACTCTCTTCGAGTGGAGAGTCACTCTCTACGAGTGGAGAGTCACTCTCTACGAGTGGAGAGTCACTCTCTCTTACTCTCTACAAGAGGGTTGATTACGGTTCCTGACATACTCTGTTTTTTTGCTTTCGCTACGTTTTCCCCATCTGAAGAAGGACGCTTGTGGTGCGCCCGAAACGTCGTGATTTAATTTATTTTAATTTTTCACCTACGTGACTTTACCAAAAAAAACAAAGAGTATGAATCCTTGCAGCCACGAAAACTTCAAATCTAGAATTAACGGTTCCTGATTTTAACCGGTCACCATTTTTGTCATCGATGACTGCTTCCAAACGTTTGTAACTGGTAATGAATTCCAGACGAACTTGGTGATGAATGCGCTGAGTGAAGAAAGTTGAGATATGTGTCTCATTGTTTCCACTGCCGCGCCAGGAGATGGAATTGGCGTCTTCTGTGTTACAAGTCCGGTGCCCTGCTAACCGTTCAGACCACGGCAGCAAGATGCATGTTGGACTTCTTTCGCACCGTACGTAGCCAGCCGTGCTAATCGGAGGTGCGGGGGAAGGACAACCAAAGACCAAAAGCGGTTCTAAAGAAATGAGTTTTCAACCTAGATGATGATTTAAAAGTGCATAGCTTCAGTGGCTTCCTCATATCCGAACGAAGAGCGTTCCAGACGGCCGCAGATGGAACCATAATGCACGACAGAGGCCAAATGAGTGGTTCTGTGCAGATCTTGGTTGCAAAGCGTTCGCGTATTCCAGGAAACAAAAATACCCTTCCAGGTGAGGAAGAGGAGGGGAGACGTTTCGGGCGTCACACCTCGAGAGGTGACCGGCACTCGCTGCCCTCGTGCATCCGAGCGAGATGGATCGTGGCACCGCAGTCCCGTCGTGGATGGCGTTGGCAGCTGGAGAGGGTGGGTAAGGACTTCACCCTGCAGTGGATAGAGAACGGCTGCTGCTGATGATGATGATGCTGATGATGCCATTATGATCCATGTCGTCGTATTCATTTGTGGCCACCCTTTTCTTTTGAACCTTGAGGCCGAAATGCGCCTTGATGCAACACAGAGCACGCACCTTTGTGTGTTCAGACACATCTGCTCCGTCTACCCAACCCCCCTCACACCCCAGCTTTAAAAACCCCTCGGTGCACTGACACCTTGTCATATATAACGCAGGGACCTTTGGAGTTCTCCCAGCTTGCTCCACTCATCGTTTTGGCGTGCACACTGCCGGCAGATTTTCTTGCTCCTTTCAATGCGAACAGCAATCGAGTGCGTTTCTGAAACGCATTAGGGCGGCTGTGTTCAAAAAACGTAGCCCCAAACCACATGTGTGTCTTGTGTGTGCGCGCGTGTGTCTCGTGTGCGCGCGCACGCACGGGTGCATGTGTGTGCGCGTGTGTGCATGTGTGTGCGCGTGTGTGCGTGTCTCCATGTGCGTGTCTCTGTGTGTGCGTGTATCTGTGCATGTATCTGTGTGTCTGCGTGCGTATCTGTGCGTGTGTGTGCCCGTGCGTGTGTGTGCGCGTCTGTGTGTGAGTGTGCGTATGTTTGCGCGTCTGTGTGTGAGTGTGCATGTGTGCGTGTCTGTGCGCGTGTGGGTGTGTGTGTGAGTGTGTGTGCGTGTTTGTGCGCGTGTGAGTGTGTGCGCATGAGTGTGTGTGCGTCTGTGCACGTCTGTGTGTGCGTGTCTGTGTGAGTGTGTATGCGTGTGAGTGTGTGCGCGTGTCTGTTCGTGTGTGTGCGTAGACCATTCTCTTCCCTCGCCCCTCCACTCATTCCCATCCCTCCTCGATCTCGTGACCCCTAAGTGACCCCTCTTATCGCCGTCACTCATTCCTCAATCCATGTAGCTCGCCCCTGCCGTCTGAATCACTCCATCCCGTGCCACCGTTGTGTACGCCGTGTGTACCGCTTCGCGAGAAGACGCCGTATAAACATAAACGGGATTGCACTCTAAATGTTGAGCTTCTTTCGCACCGTACGTAGCCAACCGTGCTCATCTAAGGTGCCAAGAAAATAAACACAAAGAGCAGATTTAGATGATGATGATGAATTTGACTCGGTGGGAAGTGATGCAGTCGGTCCAAGCTCTCTCAAAACAAGGCCGACATTAATAATATATTTATATTTACAAACGATGGAGCTGATTGCCAAGGATCTCACCGTTCGCTACGCTGAGGTCACGTGGGGGAAGTAACGAGATGCATGGCAGGAAGCCACGCGTGGCGATTTGCTGTCGCCAGCATTTTTATTCGCAGCAACGTGAGAAGATTTTTGTTCCCAACGTTGAATTGTGAAAATAAAGGCATGAAAATAAATTGGGGGGGGGGGGGAGGGGTGTTGAACGGTAACTCACGTTTTGCCGATAGCATCGGCATTATAACATCCGATGAAAAATGTTTTATTAGTGGAGATATCGCGCCTCGCACAAGCTTAAAATAAACGCCGAAGCTCCGACGGAATAAAAAAAATCACGGTTGAACCGAGCACAGAACGTAAGTCGTCATCGTCATGAGCATCGACAGCTGAGGTCGTTCCACTGCTGGATGAAGGCATCTCCAGGCCGTCGCCGTCTCTAATGACCGTGCAGTGTGACAATCCGCACAGCGCCTGGACACGACGAGCCGATATCACCGCTCCATGTGCGGTGCGCTACGCTGCGCTACGAACCCGGCGAGCCGAGTTCGATTCCCGCTCATGGCCAACACCGGTGACGATTATCTGAAACGGTCCTGGGCCTCACCTAGGTCGACTCAGCCTCAAATGAGTACCTGGTGCGGCGTGTAAACATCGCCACAGGGAAGACAAAGGCGGCTTGGCGTGGTGTTGGCAAAGCACCCCCCCCCCCTCGTGTGCCGTTCCGGCCTTCAAAGTTGCTCGCTAACAGCACTTGCCCCTACAGTCTGTTAAGGCTATACGGGGGGGGTCTTTGTCTTCACATTGATAGCACACACACACACTGCACACACGGTAGCACAGAAGAACCGAGAATTTCAATTCGGCCACCTCTCCATCAACACCTCCCCGACGCTTCGTGTTGAATCGTTGTTCCCAGTCTCGACGTTGCACCGTGGCTGCCACATTCCGCACGCGGTTGGGACAGCGATGTGCATCGCGCTCATATCCGGCCGATGGGATCTCCCTCTGGCGCTGTAGCCGGAGCATCCGCTGGCAGTTCAGGAGGTCGTGGGTTCAGCTCCCACTGATCGCAGCTGGAGAGCGTGACAGGGGTAGCGGAATTCTTGGAACCCTTTAAGGTAACAAAACGAAGGTTTTTTTTCTGCTCTTACACAAACAAACCGGACTTATGAGAGAGATGGCACGAATTAAAATGTTCGTGCTGTGAAGTTGCTTCGCTCCCAGTGGTGTAGAAACGAATTAAAGGGCATTTACTAACTACTGTGACCATGTATGAAAGGAGCAATGTGCACTTTATATGGTGTCTAAATGTTCATAGGGTTTATTAAAAGAGCGGTGGAGGTGTATTACACAGAGCATCGTGCAAAGATTTATAGAACTCGCAGTAAATTCCCAGCCTTGTACGTGCATCGTTGGCAAGTTGAACCTGGACCGTTCTTCCCCTCGGCTGGCAGCCTTCACCCAGCAGCGGATAGACAGAGAGCCGTGTGAAACATTGCGTCGTCACATTACAATGCGAGCCCCAAACACATCCACGCTTGTCAAATCACCGTCAGGCCGTAGACGTCTTCCCACGTGGCGTGCAAAGTGAAGCGCCTCTCGGGACGCTACAGCGAGAGCGTCACGCCCCGTTTAGATTGCGTCGTTATTGTTGTTCGAGTTGTCGTCTAACAAACGGTAGCGGAGGCGCAGGGGATTGAGCGGGGCCTTGGCAGAAGGAGACTGGTTCAGCGCCTGCTCCCGAGGGGACCGTCATGACGCATCTGCTGCTCAGAGGGCAGTCATTCTTTTCGCGCACTAACTGATGGTCGTGGTTCCCTCCACCACCGCCCTTTCCCGCCGAGGTTTAAAAGCGTTAATGACTTAGCTCCCTCCGTGACGCCGTGGGGCACAATATCTCTCGTCAAGACGATCCGCTAAGAACCAAACTCGAACGCCGCATTGGATATCCGTGGACTTGCACCATTGAAAAACGAGTCGGAGAGATCAGAGAGAAAATGCATAAAATGTTGAGACGCAACCGCCAAAGAAAAAAATGACCATGAGCCAATATGCACACTGACCCTGGCCTGACTGCTGCCCGTAAGCTTGCAGACTGCTAATTGTCGGAACGTGTTACATAATCCGTGGCATTTCATCACTTGTTTTTAAACGTGTTTTCTTACTATGTCGTAACAGGTAAAGGTGCAGCCCTACTATTTGCGTTTTTCGCTCCACTGCTGGTGGAAGAGCCTCCACTAGGGGGAGCTCTAGGGAGCCTCTCTCTCTCCACTCTATTTTGGCCTCCTCTTCCACACGAGGCAAACGTCTTTAAAGAGGTGGGATTAGCCAAACTTTACCCTCCCCCCCCCCCCCCACGTGCAATCTGCCGGTCGACGAACAGTCGTGAACCCATTTATCCTGCTGGGTGGGCAGAGGCAGTGGGGGGAGAGGGGGTGGAGGAGGAGGGGGGATTTAAGAAACTTGCCGCACCCGTGTCTCCTGCCACGCAGGGAGATTAAACTTGCGGACACCGCTGCTCCATCCTTGCAATTCTGTAATAAGCAAATAAATATCTCGGAAGAATGTAAGATTCCAAACAGCTGTGGTTTTCCACTTTGCGAGACTCTTGGCAGGAGTGGGTGTGTGTTTTAATTAAGTTGAGCTTTTTGGCTTGGAACGTAAAGACTTTAGAAAGCCTTGCTTTCAAAATCCATTTCCCTGACCTTCAGCTCTGTGCAACAAAGGGATACGATTAATAACAGCGCTGAAGCCCAGACGAGAGATCGCGTTGTTTACCCATGGTCGTATACAATCCACTCTCTAGCAACAAAGACGCAAAGTAGAATCGTCGCTAGTGCAGTTAGTGCACGGATTGATAAAAAAAACACCACAGCGTGTGTTTCTGTCACAGGTAAAAGAAATGCAGCTTGATTAAGTATTAATAATAATTGTAATTGTTTGCTGGATGAGGGCCTCTCCATGCCACCTCAATCATAGGGCCTGCTGGACCATACTTCATTACACCTGTCAATGTGAGATTGTGAAGGGCCCGTGACTGCTCCAGATTTCACTTGCAACTGATGTTAGCCATGGCTCGGAATTAAACTCAGGTGGCCCAGGTTCACGGCGCAATACGCTAAACTGTACTGCAGAGAGGTGATTGATAATTCTGATAATAGTCTCACGAAGAAGATGTGATTGCATGTATATTCAGTTAAAAATACTGTACGTAATTTTTGTGAAGGTCTGCCAAATTCCAAAGCAATGCAATAGCTTGTGCTGTTTTCCCCAAGTATTTAAAATCATCATGTTTGTGTCGTAACTTTTTTTTGAGAAATCTGAGCTACCGGCAATCATGAAACATCTTCAAAAGAAGATCGTGACATGGCAAGAAATCCCGACTGGCATGGAAAACGCATCAGGAGTATCTGCCGCATCACATCCGGCGGTTAAGAGAAGGCGGACAAGCGTTTTAATGTGGAGGAGAGTCTCGTAAACATTGTGTGCGGTCGAGGCATCCTCCGCCTTCCGTAACTAAAGAGCATGTCAGCAAAGCTCGTGCTCCCATCGTGGAATTTTTTATTCAGCGAATGCTCTTACACGTGACTTTCACACAGTTATAGCACCATATTTACAAGACAAATAAATAATGAACTACATGTATGTCGATGTCAGCCCACGTAGCCACAGAGCCATGTGACCGCCTCCTCCTCCTCCTCCAGCACACGTAGGGCAACATCATCCAGTCCGCCCGGCACGCCCTAACGGACTTGCGCGCCACGGTCTCCTGGCTCCCCGCACTCACACGGAGGGCTGGCATACAATGGCCTGGCCAGGGGAAACGTTGTCGAGTCCTTCGGCCTTTGGCATGGTGACAGCGTGGACAGGAGCGCGTTGACACGCGGGGAGCCGCGTTGCCCCACAGCGTGGGCAGGAGCGCGTTGTCCGCAGGCCGTGTTGCCCACCGCGGAGACCATCGACTCTGGGCCAGGGCCAACAAAACACGGAGGGTTCCTCACCAACCGAGCGACCGTGGATAGAAACACGGCTCCATTATTAGTCGCTGTAAACACCGCGGATCACCGTGGATTGACCCCCACCAAGGGAATGTCGAGTTCAAGTCCACATAGATGGCCTCCGTTAATCTTACTCGATATTTGTGGACACTTTTGCTGGGTGATTGAACGTGGAACGGGAACGTGGAGTGTCCCATCATCAAAATCTGCGAACGCCTCCCCGTGCCAGGCTTGGTGGAGTCATACCGAGTGATGTTTTTTCAGTTTAACACGCAGGCTTTTGCGACCAATATTATTCATAATAAAGTGTTTTTGGGTTAGATCGCATCATCGGGCAAATCGCCCGATGATGCTGGATGTAATTACCAGCGAAACGTCGTACTACTCAAATTGTAAATGTTGTGGATTTACTCTCCAACTCACCGGTGGGCTGAAGTAGTCACTAATTGGCATTTTATTTAGTGACAAATCCCTTACTGATTGGCTGTGTCGGGTGATGGAGGGTTACGACACATTCATACTTACGCGATCTAACCCAAAAACCTTGATGATGAATGATGTTTGTTCGCTAATTTATTGATCGCGAGCACGGGCCCACGACGCCAAGGGGCCAGGACCAAGCGGCACTATTACAGTGGTAGTCGATGAGAGGTCGCAACTGGGAGGCGCCTTGGCAAGGGAGTGCCACGTGCAGCTGATGACGACGGCGGAGTGCGATGCCGCTCAAGCGACGGGGCGAGGGGAGTTGAGGCTGGCGCTTCGCTGTTTCAGGACGACGATTACACGGCTCGCAAGTCCCCAGTTGCCATGGCTGCCATTCACGGCTCCGGTTTTCAATAGTTTGATCTCCGGCTCCTCACCGTGAGTCACTTCTGTGTTTTCACAGTTGAAGAATCACTTGTGGGGCAAAGCAATTTCCGAGTGGCATTCGAATGACGTGCGTTGTGAGCTCGTGGTTCAAGGAGTCAAACGTACGTGTGTATGTATGTTGAACCTGGTCAAGGCCTATGATACCATCAGTAGGCCTGGGCTCTGGGTTGTTCTTCGTGCTTTCGGAGTCCCTGACCATCTGCTCATGATCATTAAGGACCTTTATGATGGTGAGCGGGCCCGGGTAAAACTACGTGGCCGGTAGTCAGAGCCATTCCCTGTACCCCTTGGGGTGTGACAGGGATGTCCTCTTGCATTATTTAACATCTATTTTGACCACGTGGTTCGTGAAGCCTTCATTAGCTGCGGGGGATTTTCCATTTGGTACAAATATAATGGGAGGCTGATCGATGCCCGGGTGCGGTCAAGGGATGGCTCCCTATTGGTCAACCACGTTATGTATGCCGATGATTTGGTAATTGCTGCTCATTCAGAGGAGGAGTTAGAAACGCTTCTGCTGAAACTGAAGTATGCCACTAAGAGGTGGGGCCTTACCATCAGCATCACCAAAACTAAGCACCTGCCTGGGTATTTTGTACCATTGGACACAACTCCCAATCGGTGATGGGGCAGTTGTGGAGAGAGTGGAGAGCCCTGCAGATACATTTCACAGCGACATCGGAGTCTCTCGTTGCTCTCCTTCTTAGAACACAGACTTTTCCAGTCCCATTGTATTTGCAAACGGATATATTAAAGGCCGTGCATGTCTGTGCGATTATAATAATCATTTATGGCCCTTTCATAATCTACTGTTGGATGAAAGCCTTCCCAACACTGCGTCGATCGTGGGGGTCGTCCGACCATACTTCACCGCGCTGGTCAGTGCCAGTAGGTGAAATGGGGCCGGGACCGGTTGAGATGTCGCTCGCCACTGACGAATTCAGGTGGCCAGGTTCATCGTCGGGTTTTGTAAAAATCGGTTTAAATGTTTTCAGTTTAACACGTAGGCTTTCGCCTGGATGTAATTGCCAGCGAAAGGTCGTACCACTCAAATTGTAAATGTTGTGGATTTACTCTCCAACACACCGGTGGGCTAAAGTAGTAACTCATTGGCGCCTCGTTTACACGACAAACCTGACTCGGCCGTGTCGGGTGGTGGAGGGTTACGACACATTTATACTTACGCGATATAACCCACAAAACCTTTATTGTGAAATGTTTTCGCGTGCCCAGTCACAGCACGAAGCTGACGGTTACCTGTTGTGCCGAGCGTACAGAAGAATGTCTTGCGACAAACCTAACGCCCGTTACCTCGATCGCGGAGAATCGGAGGGATGCTGCCGTGGGGCGCAGCGGTTCGTATCGCACTGCACCCGCAATGCTCGGGTCGCCGGGTGGGTTCCCGATCGCCGCCGCCGCGACGGTTTACACCGTGGGGCCACTTTCTCAAATCCTCCACTGCCGCCTCCGTCCACCCAGCGGCAGCATTGACGGGTTCGCCAGAGCGGATCGGCAGGTCGCGTGTGTGGCGGCGTGAAGTGTGGGTACGCTCAGCTCTTCCTAACATTAGGAACCGGTAACGATTCTCACCCCGAGTTCATTGTAGCGTAGTGCGTGAACCACTGCACCACTGCTGCCCCCATTCTTCTGGACATTTGTGAAAAAGGGCTTCAGAGCTCATCGGATTCCTCCAGGATAAATAAAGATTCTGATTAATTTTCCACGCACGCATGCACACTTATACACGAGATATGATAGGGCTGGAACCAGTCACCTCCACAGAAATTCATTTAAACTTCGCCTCCAGTGGCTGCACGGGTGACGTGAAGCCACTAGATTGAGGATCGATTCTGACTCACGCGATTGAGTGCACGTACCTATTGTGAGCTGAAGTTCATCGATGAATCGATGCATCGGTCCACCCCTAATGTACAGTTAAGCCAAGCTACGCTTAATTTCACAAGAGATACAAACACGTGAAACACGCAGCATCAGCGTGCACGTGCCTGCAAATGAAAAAGTTTCGCTGCCCCGGTTAGAATTATCATCGTGAAAACAAACCGTTCAGGACTTTGTGTAATCGCTCGAAGAAAACAGCATCGTATATCAGCCGGAGCCTTGCAGATGAATGTTCCCCTCCTGCCAATATTTGTTGAAACAAGGCGACGCGGAGCCGGTTCCCAGTGAACGGAGCCTCATCAGTTAAGGCCAGCGGCTTGTTGAATATTTACGACAGGGCTGCTCTGGGCCTGCGTTAGTTCACGTGGCTACGAGAGACGATGGCCATCGGTCGAGGCAAACAATCGAGTGGCAGCCGGGAGAGGAAACTCGTTCGAGACGATGTCAATGCAGCATCGCCGAACAACGCAGATTAATGTCAACGCTTCCACGCACGTTACGTGCAGTGAATTGTGTGTTGTGTGTGTGATAAAATGTGCGTTTGCCGATGGGAATGTTGACCCGTGCAGCCACTAGAGGCTGTTATTTTTTACGACAATGTAACTAAAAAAAGTCCTTGGATGGGAGCAGTGGATCTGGTTACTGTGGTTGGGCAGGGTGCAGCGGAGCAGTCCACCCCGTGTGGTTGGGCAGGGTGGAGCACAGTTGTCCACCCCGGGTGGTTAGGCAGGGTGGAGCACAGTTGTCCACCCCGCGTGATTGGGCAGGGTGGAGCACAGTCGTCCACCCCGCGTGGTTGGGCAGGGTGGAGCAGAGTCGTCCACCTCCCGTGGTTGGGCCGGGTGGAGCGCAGCAGTCCACCCCGCGTGGTCACCGCATGGTTCTTTCATCTCACACGGCTCTGCTCAACCACTTGAGTCACTGCACCGTCCACAAAGATGCACGTTAAAACATTTAATCTCTTGGTATTTAATAACACATCTTTGACTCTGTTTGAAGTGTCTCGGCACTGGGTGAAGTTTTTTTTTTCATTTTGTCGCAGAAGCCTCTTCTTGAGTTAAATGTTTAACAATTAAACACTTAACAATGTGGAACGACGTGGAAATAAAATCATCAAAGTTTCTGCTGCTGTCCTTCAGGGATCGATGTCATCTGGACAGATGACATCCACCCCGTCTAGACTGATCCTTGGGGCATATATATTTGTTTTAACCTCTTCCAATTTTGAAACACTTTTCTGTTAGATGTTCCATCTCAAAAGTGATTCATGTCCTGCTAATTAAAACGTATACTTGAATACATGTGTTAACCATAAGCGGCATCGTCATGCATTTCTCATACGCTGCTAAAACAAAACTTAAGGTTGTACAAGTCCAGTGTTTGTACTAACAAACCGACACGAATCGATGTACACGTGCAGCCCGTTCGTCAAGCCGCTGCTGGAGGATGTCCTCCCACGTCATACTGGCCCGAGGGGTTGTCTGTCCATACTTCACCACGCCGGTTGCTACGGGTGGGTGAAGAGGAGGGTGCTCAAATCGGCTGACATGAGCCGTGTCGGAGTCCCAACTGAGGTTAGGGGGGGGGGGTCAGAGAGCAGCGCGCTGTCTGCGTTGTCACTGCTGTCTCTTCTGATTCCCATTGGGCGCTAAAATCGGACTCGGACTTCTTGCTCCGTGTTCGTAGCAGAGCCCAAGAACGAGCGACGTCGTAAACGAACATCAACAACGACGTCGGCAGTGTCAACAAAACGCAATCAAACGGCTCATTGTTCGGCATTGTTTTCACGTGGATGTGATCACGTTAGTTTTTCCACTTTCACTCAGCCTTCTGATCCTTTATATAGCGCGCGCATGGTTACCTTGGCGGTTAACTTGGCGGTTACCTTGGCAGTTAACTTCGCGGTTAACTTCACGGTTAACTTCACGGTTACCTTCGCAGTTAACTTCACGGTTAACTTCGAGGTTAACTTCGCGGTTACCTTGGCAGTTAACTTCGCGGTTAACTTCGAGGTTAACTTCGCGGTTACCTTGGCAGTTAACTTCACGGTTAACTTCGCGGTTAACTTCACGGTTAACTTGGCGGTTACCTTGGCAGTTAACTTCGCGGTTAACTTCACGGTTAACTTCACGGTTACCTTCGCAGTTAACTTCACGGTTAACTTCGAGGTTAACTTCGCGGTTACCTTGGCAGTTAACTTCGCGGTTAACTTCGAGGTTAACTTCGCGGTTACCTTGGCAGTTAACTTCACGGTTAACTTCGCGGTTAACTTCACGGTTAACTTGGCGGTTACCTTGGCGCAAAAAATGTGGCACGGGGCGCTCGTCGCAAGCGCGGCGTCAATTGAACACTCTCTGCCGTTCTCGCAAACACGCGCAGAGCCCTGCACGCAGTGCCCTGCACGCAGAGCCCTGCACCACGCAACGTGTTCACCCCCCTAAGACGCGTCACGCCGGGTTCCTCTCTTGGCGCCCTCGGGGGCTGTCGTGTGGCTCTGCGACTGCTGGCGGAGTGTCCCACCAAGTCGTAATGAGACGCAGGCGAGCGAGATGAAAGAGAGATCAACACGCGATAGAGACGAGAGAGAGAGCTGCGGACGCGAGATTAGTGAGATGAAAGCAAGATACACGAGAGAGACAGAGACCTAGGGATAACATTGTCTCGGAGAATGTATCGCGCGTCTCGTGTGCCATTGAGCAAAGCGGTGACAACACGTGCACACACACACACGCACCTGCTGAACACTGGTCAGCTCAAACTGTGACGTCTCTGCTAAGTGGCAGAGATAATTATTTGCTAAATTAAAGTCTTAAAACGCAGTCCAGAGCCTCCCCGTATCCCCGACCCTGTTCTGCTCTCCATCTAACGGTGACAACGTCGCCTCCTCCTCCTCCTCCACGCACCAAGCCCACGCGGGTTTTATTGAAGCGTACTTTTGTCTGTTTATCTTAGAGCAAAAGCCTGGTAAACACCTTCCCTGGAATGTTCAATAAACCTATCCCTCTAGAGTTACCAAACTCCTTTTTATCCTCCCCTTTTATGTAAAGGTACGATAATAACTTTTCCCCAGTCCTGTGGAAACTGTTAGCTCCTCCACTGCAGCTGTGATTATTTAGCGAAGTTATTCCAGCATCTGTTGGCCACCTTTTCATATTTCAGAGAAAGCCTCAACTCCTGATACAAGCACACCTGGCCTCGCAACCAAAGGGGGTGTGCTTATATCCTGCTTCTGCTGCATCACAAAAATCTTTAACCGAACACAGTAAATAGGGCGCTTTGTACGCACAGGATATGATCGATGTGTACTGTTTAACACGAAGACTTTAACGACCAATATCATCCATAATGCAGGTTTGTTTTGGGTTAGATCGCGTCAATATATTTACAGGATTTTTTTTTGGTGGGGGGGGGTGTTCAATATATTTACGCGATCTAACCTAGAAAACAAATCAGCCTTGTGGGTGATGTTGTAGTTGCACGACACGATCGGCCCTGGCTTTGTTGAGCGCGCGCTCGATTCGGTAGCAGCCGCTCACCCCCCATTGTGTTCATGGAAAATGCGGCGCGCGCGGTGCAGCATCAGGCGCCCAAGAGGGAGCGGAGCGAGTCGGTGGACGAGGAGGTGGAGGAGGTGGAGGAGCGTCTTCTCTGATAGCCGGCCGGAGCCGCGTGGAGGGAAGCTCGCGTTGCCTGTCGTGTTGTTGTTGGGGCAATGAAAGGCCGGATGTCTGGTAAAATATATATTTTTTAAAATAACAGCGAGCACGCAACCACGCAGTCGGCACAGGACATTGTCACGGTATTGAAACTCCACCCAAAAAAAAAGTTGTTGGTTTAATTTTTTTTTTAATCTTACATCGAGACAATATCATCGGAGGTCCCGTGGTCGTTGACGTAACCGGTTCGGATCCGGTCGAGACTCATCGTGCCCCGTGCCGAGTGACGCCTTGCGCGGTGCGGCGGTGAGCGCGCTGCGCTACGAAGCCGGCGAGCCGAGTTCGATTCATGCCCGCGCCCACCTCACCGGCGAAGATTACCTGAACCGGTCCTGGGTCTCCCCCTAGGTCGACTCAGCCTCAAATGAGTCCCTTGCGCGGTGTGTAAACATCGCCACTGGGGAGACAAAGGCGGCCGGGCGTGGTGCTGGACACCCACCCCCTCGTGTTCCGTGCCGGCCTTCATAGGTGCTCGCTAACAGCACTTGCCCCGACAGTCTAGTGAAGGCTACACGGGGGGTCTTTGTCTTTGTTGCCGTGTGCAGCTTCACTAAATGAAATCATCCGGCTCTCTATTGCAGAAGATGTAATTTATATCAATTGGCTGCCACCTGGGTGAATAGAGGACGCTGGGTTGCATTGTAACTGCCCCTCGCCCCGCTCTCTGGCCTGCCCCGTTCCATCTGAGCCCGTGGCGAGGAGGCTCGCGCGGGCGTGCGTGGCGGCTCGCGGAGATGACATCAGACGGAGTTTAAAGGGACGACAGTGTGTGTGTGACAGTGTGCGTGTGTGTAACAGTGTTTGTGTGTAACAGTGTGTGTGTGACAGTGTGTGTGTGTGACAGTGTACGTGTGTGTAACAGTGTGTGTGTGTGACAGTGCGTGTGTGTGACAGTGTGCGTGTGTGTGACAGTGTGCGTGTGTGTAACAGTGTGTGTGTGACAGTGTGTGTGTAACAGTGTGCGTGTGTGTAACAGTGTGTGTGTGACAGTGTGTGTGTGTAACATTCGTAGTTTCGAATGTTTATTTAGGCTGGCCTGCCTACGATTAATCCTGGGTTTAACCAGGCTGGATTGTGTGAGGAGCTCACAAATCCTTGAAAGATCTGTGCAAAGTCCCATCGGTGAGCTCCTCCGGCAGGCAAGGCTGCATTGGCTGGGTCATGTAGCCCGCATGCCCAGCCACCGCATGCCTAAACAGCTTTTGTTCGGCCGGATCGAGGGGGCTAAACGGGCGCGGCACGGGCTAGAGAAGAGATGGAGTGATGTGGTACAGGAGGACGTGGAGCTGAGTGGACTTGCCGATGACCGGTACCAGCGGTGTCAAGATCGGCCTCAGTGGAGGAGGCTCGTGAAGGACGCTGCTGGGCAGTTGGAGGCAGTCGCCCTCCAACAACAACGGAGGGCGGAGGAGCGACGCTCACAACAACGAGCGGAGCGCCGGGTGGATAAAGCACAGAAAGTTGGCACAGTAGGAGGCACAGGTGGTGCATCAGCCAGTCATCTCGGTCATCTCAGTCAGTCGACCCGTGGCACCTGGGTCTGCCCCGTGACCTACTGCCAGCGGGCGTTCGACACTTCACGTGGCCTCAAGGTGCACATGGCCTGGCACAAGCGTCGTGGTGACGTCACTGCCACTTAGTGGCGAATGGCGGTTGTTGTGTGTAACAGTGTGTGTGTGTGACAGTGTGTGTGCGTGCGCGTTTGGGGAGGGGTAGTGTAGCGGTTCCCGCTCAAGGTCAACACCAGTGACGATTGTCTGAACCGGTCCCGGGCCTCCCCTAGGTCGACTTAGCCTCAAATTAGTAGCTGGTGTAGCGGTGTGTAAACATCACCACTGGGGAGACAAAGGTGGCCGTGCGTGGTGCTGGCCACCCACCCCCTCGTGTGCCCTACCAGCCTTCATGGGTGCGTGCTAACAGCACTTGCCCCAACAAGTCTGTTAAGGCTATCCGGGGGATCTTAGTATTTAGTGTACGTGCACCACCAGCGCACACAAGGGTTCTCATCGTAATTATTTTACCCAGCTCCGTTCCGGTGGCTGGACGTGGGCACGCCGCGCGGGGAGTCTCGTGTAACAAGCCATCACGATGGAAATCTCCCATCATCATCCGTTAACAAAAAAGAGTGAGCGAGTGAGCGAGAGAGTGAGCGAGAGGTGGGGGTTTACATAAAGCAAAGTTTAAAAAAAAATACGAAATGATGAACGAAGCAAAATGCCGACTACACCGAGCATCTTCTTGTTTCCACTGATCGTAAAAAAAAAAGCATCATCACCACCGCAGACGAGCTGACCTGTGTGCTCAGAGCCGTCAGGCGTGGCCGCCTTCGGCTGCCGTTCTGTCACCAGCCTCGCCCAGCGTCCCTCGCCCCTCCCTCACTCCCCCCACGTTGCGTCCCGTTCGAGCCCGCGTGCGTTTCTTAGCGGTCGATTTGACGTCTGTAATTTGTGGGTTTTTGTTGCCTCCGATCCATGTGTTTTTTTTAACAGCCGTGTGTTATTTTTGTCTTTCAATTATTGCACATTCGTTCGTTTACGCTGTGGGATGAACAGACCGCGCGCGTGTGTGCCCGCTCTAGCGAGGCGAACTCGGAATTCTGGGAACCTGCCACGGTTCTGTGCAACAAAAATAAACTTGGCCAATTTTTTTTTTTCACGAGTTGAGAAGAAAAGCTACCTTTGACTGATCTCGTGTGCGAGTGTCTCTCTGTCTCTGTCAGTCTCATATGTGTGTGTGTGTGTGTATTCCGTGTGGAATTTAGAAGGCTAAATGGGGCATCTTTGTTTGTGGGTGCGTATACAGGTGTGTGTGTGTGTATATGTGGACTTATTAACGCCTGAACAGGACTTCTTACAACAGTCTCGTCCTGGCTAAGAGGGAGAACGTTGTGCTGGTGTGTGTGTGGTGTGCCTATGGGTGGTGCAGTGTTGTCGTGGTTAGCGCACTGAGCCGCAAAGATTAGATTCCCGCTTACGGCCAACATCAATGGTCGAGCATCTGCACCAGTCCTGGGCCTTTTCCAAGGTCGACCGAGTTCTCATGGAAAGCCTTCGTAGTTTCCCAACTTGTCGACGTAGGCTACATCGTGGGGGGGAAGCTATCAATGTGTACAGTACACGCGGCTGTGCGCTATATTAAATACATATCTACATGTAACAAGACACAGCAATGTATCTTCTTTTATGACTCTGCAGCTGAGCTTAAAAAAAACAGAAAATTAGTTTTTATTTTATACCGACCTCTTTGTTTTGGCCGTCTCAAGTTGGGGTGACGCGTGCGGGCTTTGGCGCGGCTGCGACCTCCGGGATGAGAGGGATTCTCGCTTCCGCGCGGCGTGAAGCGGTGACGTCTCCCCTGGTCGCACGGGACATTACTAACTCGGTGCTTTACGGGATTCTTTTTTTTGCATCCCTTTGAAGGAAAATGTAACCCAAAAAACCAACAGCTCTCACCTTGTGGATGTGTACCCAGGCTACCTGTTCTGGGCTGTACCCAACGCAGGCTTTGATGATGACCTCAGGGAGCACCCTTCCAGCAGCAGCAGCAGCAGTGGCGTGAGAAGACGTTGCATCGCTGAGGCCGGCTCCACCTGGGGGAGCTCGTAACTGGGTACTCGTTCCAGTCCGAGGCAGCCTCAGTGGGCCTAAACATCAGTTAACAACACTATGGGGACCTCATTTGCCAGTAAAAATATGATAATTGGTTCTTTACCCTTCTATCTGGCAACAAAAAAAAAAGGTGTCAGTTTTGTTGCCAGATAGAAGGGTAAAGAACCAATTATCATCAGTTGACAATTTTAGCATCAACAGCCAGAGTTTGAACCCTGGGGGGGCGGGGAGGGGGTCAGTGGAACGGAAGTGGGGGGCCGGCACAAAGCCGTTGTTTGAGAATGCGCCTGACGGCTCTTCGGGGCAGAGGAATGCGCGCTACCGCGATGACAACACTCCTGGAAGTGCCCTCACAATGCACAGGCAGCGACGCAGAAAGCCGCCCAGTGTCTGATCAAATGAAAGTGCGGCGGTGGCGGCGGCGACTTCTAACGGCGCGCTTTGAAAGCGCCTGGCCGAGCGGAGTGCGGCTTCAACTCGTCGCATTCCAGCGGAGACATTAAAAGTTATAAAATTGCCGTCGCTGGGACGTGGAGGTTCCTGGCCAGAGCCCCGTGACCCTCCCGGTGCTGCCCGTTACAGTGGCGATGAAAAGGGGCTTATTGACCCACACGCACACAGCCCCGGTGCGTGCCCACGCCCTCGCACATCCATTCGCGAGCCCACGCTGAATGAGGTCTCCATCTGATGTCGCGTGATCATTAGAGACCCGCTTACGTCCTGCTGAACAGAGTCGGTCACTGTACAGGAATCCTGACTCAATCTTGACATTGAAACACAACTTGCTCGTCGATTGTCAGTCTACAAAGTGAAACATTTTCCGATTTAACAATAATGGCATCTATCTTGAAAACTATATTAATCTCAGTGCATATTACCGATTTAAAAGTAAATTCATAAACAAATTAGAAAAAAAAAAACCTATAATTAGGCAGCATGAAAGTATTCAATGAAGCAAAACATAAACTGCAAATAATGAGAAATAATTAAAACCTTTATAGATACAAAACTCTTGAAACACATATACTGTATATGTTTACACGGTTCACCTCTGTCAGGACGCTGCTATTGGCCACCCCACAATTTGGCTGCGTGTGATCCCAACTGAGTCATTTTCAGGTACATTTTTAGCACTGAAACCTTTGCCCGACAGATAGCAGCGACGTTGTATGTCTTGTTTTGGCTAAGGGAGGGGAATGGAGAACCCAGAGGAAGCCCATGGATGAGAACGGGGGGATGACACGCGCAACACTCCGCACAGGGAGGGGCCCGAGTTGAGAGTCGAACCCAGGCCCTTTGGCCCTGAAACACGAGTGTCACCACTGTGCCACCTTGGCACCCACAACCACCCTCGCTGTTGATCACGATCGTAACAACCTGGCTCTTCCACCTGCTGTCTTCTTTTGATTAAATTGGAATTTTGGATGTATTTAAAAATGCAGCCGCATGCTGCAAGCCGTTTTATGTTTTCAACTACGTGTTAGTTTAATCGGTTAATCTACAATTTCAGTGTGTCTTATTTCACGTTTTATTTCTTCTGAATTTCTCGTGTCAGATGTTCCATCCAGTGTAACTACAGTCCAGATATATTATTGCTCGGCTAGCGAATGTTCGTATGTCCTTCGATGCTGGACCAGGCCACGTGAAACCTAATGACAAGTGAACGTTTTATTTTGTGTAGTTGGTCGATTCGGCTTAGGTTCATCAACTCCCCGCACTCAAAAACCCTGGCTCTTCATCACGAGTGGGCTGTCCTGGTTTGACCCCCAGGATCTCGGATCTGAGAAACGTAGATCAGTGGGCCCCGGGAGGGTTGCCCAGTCACCCGAATTTCCACTTCAAACAGCAGTGGCGGGCGCTGGGAGCACAGTGGGAAGTGAGATCAAAGCAACTGCTGTGTAATCTTCACGTGCGGATTAGCGGCAATTAGGCAGTTTTACCGGAGGCGTAAATAAGTACATGAATCGGTTTACAACAACCAAGGTTGTTGGTGGAGCGGTGGCGCAGCGGTGAGTTCCAGTCCCGGCCACGGTTCACATCAGTGGCGAGTGATTTTAGAACTTGGTCCCGCGCCTCTCCGAGTTCAACTCAGTACCCGGTGTGGCGTCTAATCATCGGCAATGGGGGGAGACAAAGGGGGCCGGGCGTGGTGTTGGCTACACCCCACACTCCTCTCCCCGCCGCCCCATGCCGCCGTTGAAGGCGGCCACGCGAGGGGATCTTTGCCTTTGTCGTTGGCGCGAGCAGGTGGAGTTCCACCCGTACCAGCAGCCTCGCGAGCTCATGTCGTTCTGCCGCTCGCGGGGCATCGCCTTCGAGGGCTACTGCCCCCTGGCCAAGGGGCAGGTGCTGTGCGACCCCACGATCCGGGCCGTCGCGCGCAAGCACGCGCGCACGCCCGCCCAGGTGTGCATCCGGTGGAGCCTGCAGGTACGCAATGCTGTCGTGACGCGTCGCCCGCTCCCCGCCGTCCTGACAAACGGGGAGCCGAGGGAAATGGCCGGGCTTGGCTGGCTGGGTGGCTGGCACGGGAACAGCTAATATTGGATGGCAGGCTGGCGGATGGCGGTATAGGCAGGCATTCAGGCAGCTAACAGGCAGGTAGAGGCTGCTAGCAGGCAGGCAGGAAGGCAATTATTGTGATGGAGCAAATTAAAATCCCTCAAAGAGGATTGCACACAGCAATCATCGCCGCCTACTGGCAACTAATGCCACGGGGCACTCCTCCAAACGAGACCATCCTCTGTCTCTTGAGTCCTCGGCTCGTTTAACAAGATAAACCCGAAACGTGAGAAGCACATTCTAAATGTGAACAGAGTCATCAGCGATGAGATGCAGCGGTTGGATCCTGTGGTGGTGAGGTATCATGCATGGACATTTTCGGCCAACATTGGCACTTCATTAAAAGACAACTCCTCCGATTAGCACGGTGCAAAATAAGTTAATCATACATACAAACAACGCTTGCGTGAAACACGGGGGGTTGTGTGTTGATTGAGTGGTGAGAGTCACATGCGCGCGATGTTTTACCAACTGTACCTGCGTTTGGTGACATGCCCTGTCTTCCAGAACGGGGTGATCACCATCCCAAAGTCGACAAAGGAGGCGAGGATCAAGGAGAACTGCCAGGTGGGAACGACCTTCCACCGCGGAGCGGCCACGCCGCTCGTTTGCAGAGGCTCGCGGTTTGAGACCAGCGGCTGGCCCCGGTTAATACTTGCGGGCGTAGTGACCGTAGTGGACATTGAAGATGCCCCTGATGTAATGCTCACGCAGTGTGCCATTGTCAGGGTAAAAGTTCACCAAAGTAAAAAAATTACATACTTGCAACATACTCGATCGGGATTATACACAGCGGCCGTCATCGCCACCTACTGGGAGAAGATTGCCCCAGGTCGCTCTTACAGATGACACTGACCCTGGTCTCCTGACTCCCTCAGCTGGTTGAACAAAATTTACTTGGATTTGAAACCTTATCGGCTCATCGTCTGAGCCCAGTGATCGTGCTCCAGAGCCTCCGAATGTCGCCTCTTCACTTTCCCCCACGCGGCTTCTCTGCATTCGTCGCGGCTTCGCTTTGTAAGCACTTTGGTGCACCTTGGCTGTGGCTCCCGTGCCGTTTTGCGTGAGTTACTTCCCTCCCCTCCCTTCTCCCTTCCCTATTCCTCACGTAACTCTGCCTCACTCGGCCTCATTCATTCCCTGCTTGAGGTGCGGCCTTGCTTGCATCGTGTCAAATTGAACATCAAAAACCTCGTATCAGACGCTCCAAAAATAAGAAAATTTTGTATTACACTATTCGGTCGGGCAAAAGCATACAAACCACTAACCGATACGATGGGTACAATTATGGATATTGTACAGCCCTCTGTCAATCCACTGCCAGATGAAGGCCCAGCCACATCGTGTTGGTCTTTGGGAGTGTTTGACCATAGTTCGCCATTCTGGTCAGCGCGGGTCGGTGAAGTGAGGGTGCAGGATGGGGTCAGGTTTCACTCTCCACTGATGTGAACCGTGGTGGTGGAATTGAACTCAGGTGGCCAGATTCACTGCACTCCCCATTTTCCCACCACTTTGGCAACAGAAATGTAACCCAGCGATATGGAATGAACTCTAATGGTGAGGTTCTGCATTGGCGTCAGTTTTACACAACTTACCATTGCAACTCTTTCTGCATTATTGAAGGTCTCTGAACGGGAGAAAATACATTTTCAAGTTCGGGTTTATACTTAGAATTAAAATAAGTAGGCTTAGTTTGCAGCCTACAAGCCTCTGATGGCGAGGCACCCTGACATATAAGAACCGTGGGTGCCATATGACATCACAGCACAGAGGCCTACCTCAGCATTTGACATTTTGAATTTGACAGGAAGCCACAGCAGCTGTTGAAGCAGATACGTATGGAATCAGCAATTATTTTACCTTAACCGCTTGATTTTGATTGGCAGATAGCTCACTCGCTAGAGCATTCGCTAACATTGGGATTGACTGAAAAAATATTACCACCACCATGAGTCTGCTTCGGTTACTTAGAAAAATAGCATATGATACAGAATATCATAGCATAATACAATTTGAACTTAATAATTTAATTAAGCACCTTTCATCGAGGATCTAAAAGTGCGGCACAAGACACAGCGGCAAACAATCAGCATGAAAACAACTCGTGAAACTAAAAGTAATCAATGCTTAAAAGACATTTTCTGAATTTACGAGCAGTTGAATAAACGGGAGTGTATGAATGCGTTTCAAGACGCGGTTTTCAAAATCTACACCGACCCGGAGACTCCGAGAGATCTGGTGGAAGAGAGTTCCAGAGTCTGGGAGCCACGCGGGGGACCGGCTCCTGGTCGACCATCGACCGGAGCCTCGGCCCGGGAATGCAGAGGAGACCTGCACCCCCAGATCTTAGATCTTAGAGACCTTGAGGGGACGTGCGGTTGCAAGCAACGAGTCTCGGAAGTAGGCCGGGACGTGGTGGTTCAGAGCTTTGTAAGATATTCATATTCTTAGGTTTTTTTGGTAAAGTCACGTAGGTAAAATTTTTAAATTAATAAAAGTAAAATAAAACAAAATAAAAATTCACGACGTTTCGGAAGCAACACAAGCCTCCGTTTTCACATGGAACCGTCACAGCCACGACAGCTGTCGGAGGCTTGTGTTGCTTCCGAAACGTCGTGAATTTTTATTTTGTTTTCTTTTACTTTTATTAATTTAAATTTTTTACCTACGTGACTTTACCGAAAAAAACCTAAGAATATGAATCCTTGTAGTCACAAAAGCTTCAAATCTAAAGCTTTGTAAGATAGCACCGACGTGTAATGGCGTCTGTAATGTATACGGCGTTTTATAAATACGTATCTTTTGAGCGTGGATATAATTTTGGTGTGACCAAGTGGGAACTCTGGCGACCAGGATGAGTCTTATTTGCAAGAGGAGTGATCTGGGTCACCGAACTGACCACAGGAAAACAAATAAAAATAAAGTACAGCAAAGAAGATAATTTAAATCGGAACAAAAATGACCATGTCACGGGAAATATCTAAAATATTGCACAAGGATAAATCACCGTTAAATAATAACATAGAAAGAGGGTGTTCAAAGTAATTTTATAGGAAAGTGGAATTCCCTCCACTGGTTCAGGACCTTCAATAAAAAAAATGTCCTTGCTTTCTCTTGCATCGTCGATCTTGCTTCACTCTGCTCCACACCGTGGCCTCCAAGCAAAACGAGACTCCCAGGGGCCATCCACATCGGACACGGGTCCGATGTGGCATTTCAGGATTTTATAAGACCGCGCTGAGGTTACAGTTCAATGTTGCAGTGACGTGCGACATCAAATTCATTCATTTCAATCGCCTTTAACCAATTTGGGGGGGGGGGGGGGGGGCTTCGAGATGTGTTCGATCTCCTCACAGAATAAATAAACGCGGTTCCACTCATCTTTCCTTATCCAAATGAAACCGATTCCTCCTTTGCCCATGTGCTATTGCTGATTTACTAGAAGCAGCATTCGTTGAAGCAGCCCAACTCTTGACTGGCGATGAGACCCAGAAGAGTGAAACCCGTAAAGCTGTGGGTTGCCATATCTTATCGTCCAGTGCAATCCCTCTTCACGAATAAGAGACACTTGGGAAATGATATTTAAACGGGGACGCTTATTCATTTCTTGGCACAGTTGTGATGGGACGGTGCTTGTCAATGGAATTCCCAACTGCGTGCCTACTGGCCGAGCCGCGAGCGGGACCACGTGGCTACCTTGCCGGGCTGCTCAGCTCAACGCGCTGCTCGGGGCAGACAACGTGGCGCACGGTGACCGCACGGCCCTTCTAGACAGCTCCAAAGCAGCGGCACTGGCGGGGTGTGCGTGCCGGTACCTGCCACGTTCTGACCTCGTGGACATCTGTGAAAACGAGCTTGATAACTCATCGGATTCTTCCAGGATAATTAAATATTCAGATTCTGACTCCCCCCCCCCCCCCCGCCATTCCCACATCTCCCACTCCCCCTCTCCCTCCCACAAACTCCCCCTAACCCCCACCCTCTACCCCCCCCCTTGTCCCCACTTCACTCTTCCGCTCACCACCCTCCACACGCAGGTATTTGATTTCCACCTTGCCGATGACGACGTGGCCGCGCTGAACGGCTTACACGACGGCAGGCATGTCAGCTGGGACTGGAGCAGCTGCCTGTGAAGCCGTTTCCTCTCTAACCGACGCGCCCCCCAAAACAAAACACCAACCTCAGACTCGAGCCCCCCCCACCCAACTACACAAACATTGCAGAGGCAGTCCAGAGCCGCTGTGTGCACAGCGCGCTTTAACACGGTGCCTTCGACAGCTTTGTTCACGTCGTTCACGTCGTCGGCGACGTCAGCGTCGTTGTACCTCGTTTAAGGTGGGCGGAGGGGGGTGAGCCCGTGGAATAGAAGCCCTGTTGTTGCTAAGAGACCTCGGTCGACGTGGTGGGAGAGGGACCAATCTTTATGTGTGGGTACCATTCCGATTTCGGACGTTACGGTGGGCACGCAAGAACGTGTGCCCTTTGTGATTGGCACCGCGTTGCCTCGCACGGCTGCGTTACCATGGGTGGCTCGCTTTGCCGTGCGAGCCAGCCGTGTGAGCCAGCCATAGGTGGCTCACTTGGCCGTGCGAGCCAGCTATAAGTGGCTCACTTTGCCGTGCGAGCCAGCCGTGTGAGCCAGCTATAGGTGGCTCGCTTTGCCGTGCGAGCCAGCCTTGTGAGCCAGCCATAGGTGGCTCACTTGGCCGTGCGAGCCAGCTGTAAGTGGCTCACTTTGCCGTGCGAGCCAGCCGTGTGAGCCAGCCATACGTGGCTCACTTTGCCGTGCGAGCCAGCTATAGGTGGCTCACTTTGCCGTGCGAGCCAGCTACAGGTGGCTCACTTTGCCGTGCGAGCCAGCCGCGCGCTGTTTGCACGACTTACCTGGCAGTGCGGCGAGGAGTCGCGCTCTGCGTTGCACTAAAAATCAGAGAAGCGAGCGCTTTGTGCTCGTACTGCGCGTTTCCAACCTGGTGGTTTTATTTTGATCGGCCGGGCTGCTCAGCTCACAGTCGCATGCTCTCGATTTCAAATCCCAATTCGGGAGGGGGGGGGGGGTTAACTCGACCCATTGACCCATTATCCATCCAGGATTGGTCGCGTGAGCGCTCCTTTGTGCTAGAGGCAACAATAGCTGTCCTTGGCGGAGATTGGTCCCAGCGGAATATCGCAGGAATGTGGCCGTTTCGCTGCTGCCTGAGGCCTAACAATGGGCGGCGGCAGCCCCGACTGAGTGCCCTGGACACCGATTTTAATCCACCGCACACGCGAACTCGACAGAGAGCCGCTCCAAAGAGATCGTGAGCAATGGTGTTAGCCGAGACTTACAAACAAACAAACGTGGATTTTCTATTCACCCTCGGGACCGACCCAGCCATCTTGAATTGGTGTGAGATGTTGAACGGTGACAAGTTGGTGAACGTTACGCTTGTAATGAATTCAAAGCAACTGTACACCTGGACTAGAAGCTAAAATATAAAAATAGCCACTGAAAGTTAAAACTTAGGGTTGTTTTTAAGATGCGCGTGTTTGAAAGAGGGAGGCTCAAGCCAAATGCTTACTAATTCCTTGCATGCTATTTTGAACATTGTGCAACAGATTAAATTCATTTGCATTACTGCATAAGTTACTAAACAGATAAGCAGACATAATGACGTCTTCACATATCTCTCTTTCCACGTTAAACGAAGTGGTTTTTTTACAGAAACAATCAGAGCCACTGCCTTCTGGAAGTGCATAATTCCGTCACCATTGATTCGGTGCAAGTTTCAAGTGTGCGACCTGTACTCATCGTCACGTGGAGCAGAGGGTTGAAAATAAAGTTGTGTCAACCACAAATCCAACAATTTGATAACCATCTTCAACTCTAAAGGTGGCACAGTTGTTGTTGTTGTCGATATCTCACTCCACATGACCCAGGACTTGCTGCGCTGCAAATTATCCAGTGGCATTAAGAGAGTATATCTGGCACGAACGTCATAAAATCCTCCAAGTGACATTGCATAGCGATGCCTTGTGTTGACCACACATGTATTCCTGAATCGTGTGCCATTCAACACTGCAGTTAAATTCTGTGAATGTGAGCACCTGATTGTTTTAATAAAGCATAAACGTTACATTGGTTGACTACCAGTAGAATGCAGTGTATGCCGTGATTGTGATGAGATAATAATGCACGTGTGTACGCGCGCTCCTCTGCATGGTTTTATGGCTCCCAAGGGTTTGGGAAACTTTTCCTTCCCGAGGGCCTTCGAAGACCTTGGGTGGTCATCCACAAACTTTAACGTGCGCACCTCCGTCACTTCTGTAGCTGCAAGAGGCCCTTGCTGTGGACAGGTTTGGCCACACCTTAATGCCAAAGAATATGTGGGGACTGACGCTAAAATCAGTGCCGGATTAAGCTAGTGCGGGGCCTGTAGCACATCTTGTTATAAAGGGGCCCTAAATAAAAAAAAAACCCCATAAATATTAAAACACAAATGTTTAACTTGCAGAGTAAGGTAATTGTATTTTTTCATTTGCTATACAGCCAGATAATACGACAAATCGCTAACCTTAAACACCCAGTCGTTCATAAAAGTTTAAGGCAGTATAGTACTATAGTAATAGAGCAAGTGCAGAATCACTGTACCGGAATTGATAGCTTGAAAGCATTGAGCGCGCGGCCCTTGAAAGTGAGGGGCCCATAGCATATGTAGCTACTTTTGCTACTAGGATAATCTGGCACTGACTAAAATCGGGCCAAACCAAGTAACTTCATTGGCACCGTTTGATTGACCTCCCACGTTCAGACGACTGGAGGGTGTGGTTAGTCAGATGGGGCCTGTGAATGTCTGCGATTAGCCACCAGAACCGAGTGCACTGGCCAGGAATCTTAAAAACCTCTGATGAAGACTGCCCAGGAATTGATCTGTCGTGAGATCTTGTGTTCAACTTTATTGGTGTGTACTGCACAGTTATGATAGCTTGAGAAATGTAGGCACTCGAACTGTGTTGAGAGAAGACGCGTCATGTCCTTGAATGGCACCTTCTGATTCAGGGTCACTATTGAATCATAAATAATAGCTTCTTAGCTCAGTGGGCGTTGCCCTAATAAACTCATGGTAGAAGCTTATCATTATTATGGACTGAATGTGTCTTCTGATACTATGTTATTGGCAAGACAGTTGTCCCGGTAAATCTCTTGAGTCTTCCCAGGACATTGAATATCTCGGTTTGTGTCAGTTGCATAATAATAGTTCTCCCATCTTCCCGGTTATTTTTTTTTATTCAGAGGAGGCAACCCCCGTGTGCGTGCCGTGCATACGCACGTGACTTTGCGTGTGCGTATCTGCTTGTCCGTCTGCTTGTCCGCGTCTCTCCGTTCCAGGTGTTCGACTTCAGCCTACCTGCGGAGGACATGGCGACCTTGGATGGAATGCACGCGGGCAGGAAGCTCATTCATCTCACTCAGCCCATGTGGCAGGGCTGAGCATTTGGAGTGCTCTTCAGCAACCACTGCAGGACTCGACTTGAATCGGCAATAAGTGCGGCCTGCTAAACCACCACAAGGAGTCACATGAAACTAACGGAGCAGTGGTAGGTTTTATGTTGTTTTTTTAAAGATTAATTTCAAGGATGAAAACATGGGAAATGTGCGTGGCAGCTGCGGTCTCTCATGAGACGCGCGATAACGAATCTCCTCATGCTCCATAATCCCAGACCAGGCTTTCGCTTGTGGGTACTCTCCGAGGTACAGTCATTCATAAATGGTAATATGGCTTTAAATAAGAGACCTGGTTCTGTCCTGGATTGGAGCCCAGAGATTGAACTTGGATTAAAATCAGCTGTGAAGGGGTTCTGAGAGGGACAGGGATTCAAGTGAACTACTGCCGAGTGTGCCCAGCAGAAGAGCTTCGTGCTCCAGCCCTCACCGTTGTGCCTCGATTACGCGCAAATGCATTTCACTTTTCTGTTTTTCTGTGAAGCATAAACAGGCAAGTGGATGACTTTCAGAGCTGGGGTGCACGTCTGTGATGTCACCTCTGAGTTGTTGCTCATCCTAGTGAGCGAGCGGCGATGGGGCAATGCGGTGGCATCTACACTGGAATGTGGCTCTGCTCTAACAGTTGCAACCGAAATGGAAAAAAAAACTCAAACATTTGATTCTTGTTGTGCCTTGTTGAAAGTAGCTGCGTTGCGGTATACTGTACGCGGCCGATAAAAAAAAACATGAATGTGTAAAAATATTTCGCAATCTTGTGACCCCGAGCAGCCGATCGTGAGTTTAAACACAATTCGTCAAAGGCATCTTTGAGAAACGGCGCGAATCAAATTCCCAAAATGTTGACTTTCCAGGCTGTAAAATTGCATCTGAAAGCAACCACAAACATCACGGCTTGCAGGAGTCGCTGGAGAGAAACACTCTTCCTGACGCAAATGTATCCACGTATTCAGAGAGCCCCAGGCTGCAAAAATCGCCGTCATGTCTGACTTGGTGCATTGCAGTGTTGTTGTTGTTGTGGAGTGCAGTGTTTAATTCAGAGCTGATGCAATGTAACCTTCTATACAGCATGCACTCCCCCGCTGAGGCCTTCTGAGAGAGCCGCAGTGCGATGCATTATTAATAAAGGATTTGTTTGAAACTCACGCCGGGGACAGCTTTTGTAAAAAAATATATTTATTTTGCCACAACCTGAGCCGCTGGCAAGCGTGTTGTTTGTCGTGGCGATAAACGAGCAGAGTGTTTTATTGTGAATTTTTGAAGTCCTTTTGTGGGGCTCCCTCGGCTGCGAGCGGAAGCTGTCTCATAAACAAGGCCCGCGAATAAGTGTATAACGAAACAGCGTGCTTATGATGTAAGTGACCTCGATCGGTGCTCTGGCCAATCAACCTCGGAGAGAAGCTCTCGCCTCCGCCGTCGGGCTCTGAAAGCGGAGGAGCGAATGCACCCAACGCAAGCAACTCAATTCCACACATCCCAGCACGGCACCCACACGCGCGCTGGGTTTCCGTAGTAAATAGAAGTCTTCATTTCGCCGAATATGTTGAACGACGCGCCGCTTTCCAACACAAATAGTATTTTTCCTTTACCAGCCACCACTGGCACCGCGCGCGGTGATTTATGCGTTGTTTTTAGAGTAGCGTCCGGATTATAAATATCTGCAGTGAGATATAATCCATCACATTCGGCACATTTCAAACTTAACTGCGTCTCGAATGCATTTGTCAACATTTAAAAGATTTGTACATGTTTATCCTGTTTGTGAGGAGGGAAACGTTTGAAAGGAAGTATAAATGTCGTTTATTCCCTCTATATTCCAATGTTTAATCCAATAAACAGCACATTCAAACTAAATCATTAGAAACCCAGGAACAGGCTTAACATTCACTTACATGGGCATGGAAAGACTTAGGGAAGGGGTGGCTCAGCGGGAGAGTGGATCCCAGTTGGTAGGTTGCGAGTTCAAATCCCGGTCGGGGATTGACTCGGGCCATCGTCCCCCGCCGCGTGAGAGACGACGAGGACCACCTGGTGAGGAAGCCAACGGTCGTTGTCCTGTGGATGTCCTTGCCCCCATCGTAGGAATGTGGAACTTCCACCACTGGCTCAGGGTTGTAAACGGGAGACGAGCTCCAATGCCGCAATGAACATTCGATCACGAAATCACGTTGCCTTGAGCTTTGGCTGTGGCACTTATTGAGGTGGTTGGGCCTACGTGTAGGCATGTTGGACTTCTTTTGCACCGTACGCAGCCAACCGTGCTAATCGGAGGTGCAGGAGGACTAAACACAAAAACGAATTTCTCAAGAAATTAGTTATCAATCTAAATGACTTAAAAGTTGCTTCCTAATATCGGAAGAGCGTTCCAGACGGCCGCAGAAGCGCATCTGAAAGCGCCACGCAATGCAGTAAGCACCCTTGTTCGATGGCCAGCGAGGACGAGCGGAGTTCGCGTGGTGATTGGTTTATGCTCCGTGACGAGATCAGGGCCTGTACCGTACAAGCCAGCCATCGTTTCCCTCGTTTCTGCCGTTCTGGTCCACTCACAAAACATCTTCATCTGGCTCGATTCCAAGTAGGGTCGGGGTTGAGGTAATCGGTGTTTTTTGTCGTACCTCGAGTCAGTGAGTGCACTTGAACGTGTGACATCACCCGCAATAAAAAGGGGTGACCGTGGCTGCTGCTGATGATGGTGATGATGGTGATTATGAGACTGCAGTGCAGTGCCAGTGGCCTGCAGCATGAACGACGACCACAACGCCACCCTCCCATCCCCTGCCATCTCGTGCCAGCTGCCCTCCAAGAACAATTTCACCCCGCTGCTCATGACGAATGAGCAGTTTGCACAACAGCGGGCAGAGCGATGTGGGCAACTCGACCGCAGCAAGTGTGCGCTTGGGGGCACGGTTGGCTTAAATTGCAGCCATTCTCAGCTGCCCACCCGAACTCCCTGGGCCTCTGCCACAGCCTCCTGCCGGAGGTCCTCTTGCGTCTACACGCGGCCTTTCTGTGCGCCAAGCTGCTGCGGGCGGTGACATCGCCACTTTGCGGGCAGTGATGGATTCATCGCAGGGTGTGTGTGTGTGTAAAACTGCCAACAATAATCATCCGTCCCTGTTGGAATAAATTGGAAAATGTAAATGTGTTGCCCACCGTAGCAAATACACAAAAGAGACTGCACATATGGTTGTTGCTATTTTGGCTTTCATCATTAATAGTAAGGGAAAAGTGTATAGCATAGTAAATGTTTAACTTTGGACGATCCTTGAGAAAATGTGCACCCGAACATTTGGGTCCACCCATTAGCATTTGGTCACAGCATTCATCACCATCATCAGCCATGATCTATCCATTACTGGATGAAGGCCTTCCGAAGCCATTGCCATCCCTTGCAATCTCACAATTAGTAATACTATTAGGGGCCGTTCATAAATGACGTCACACACCTAGGGGGCGGGGGGGGTCAGACATTTGTGACGATGTGTGACGAGGAGGGGGGGGTTCAGAAATGTGACGTCACATCAAAATGCGCAACTTTAAATAAATATAGACAACACGTTCTACTTAATTAAATAGACTTTTTAATAAATGTTTTTTCCTACAACAGTAGAGTGCAGCGGCACATTAAATACGCACTACATTGACAATAGTTTAAAGCGATTTGAAGCATGCTTTTTTGGGGGGGGGGGGGGGGCAGAGCTTTGTGACGTCATATTTGAGGGGGGGTCTGACTTTTTGTGACGCCGTGTGACGAAGGGGGGGGGGGTAAAAAATCTTCCAAAATCGCGTGACGTCATTTATGGACGGCCCCTTACTACGACTGTATCATGGTATAAATTCGTTAATTTGTTTAAACCAGAAGGCAACGCATGGGTCAATGTGTCTCTTCCGAAAGCCACGTGCGTGACGCATGCAAAAATGCAATAATATTTCCGCTCAATGCAGTTATTCGTTCTCATATTGAGAATGGTTGTGGTTAAAATGCCTTTAATATCTTGATCAACAAAACATCCACATGTTACCACTTGGCAACCTCACAGCTGCACCGCCAGGAATGCGTGCGGTTTGTATGCTCACCGTCTGCATTTGCCAAAATATGAGAATAGGTTTTTCCCCTTTTTATCTGGCAACACCTAGTTTTGTTGCCAGATTAAAGGGGAAACCCCATTCTCGTCTGCATTTGATTGACAAGCAGTTTTCAGAGGTCACGTGATCGGCAATGTGATCACGTGCGTGTTGTTGCCACCTTGTCACGTCGTTTTTAATCATGGTTGCTGAGCAAAGGCCAAAGGTCAAAAATAGCGACAGCCAGCAACAAGCAGCATTATTGAAGGTGCAATAGATGTGTTCATGTTTTACATTGAGCAAAGTTCTGATAAGGACGTTGGAAGAGAGATAATGTGAAGGAATTCCAAAGCGGAGTGTGAGGACAGTTCTTCCATTACTAGTACGTTACTTTTCATTAAAGCGTGTTTTTAATAAAGTTTTTTTTAAATATTACTTATTTTTATCAAGGGAAATATTGTTAGAAATAGATTTGTGGCTGGGAAACGAAGCTAAGAGGACGTGGAATAATGCAACGTGCAGCTGGATTTTGAGATCGTCGCTATGATTCGCATTTTTGTCTGCAATGCCTGGCCATCTCCTGCATCTTGTTCTCAAAAGTTTTGATCATCATCGGTGTTTATCTCAGTGCTGGCATGTTTCCCTCGACACTCATATCATCAATGCGGCCTCTACGCCGAGACTTGGTGCCAGGCTTAGCTGTGACAAGACATGCGTTTCAGCGAATGGTCCTCATACCCAGAGTGGTCGTGGTGGAATTCAACTGCATTTTCATTTCCTAGTGAATTTTGCAATATTTAAAAATGAATCCCGTCAGTATTGACACAACAGAGGCGTAGGAACAGCATAGTGATCCAGTGTGTGTGCCCTTCACATTGAATCCTTGCACACACACAAAGCAACGTTTATACGACGCACTCACACGCACACATAGCCACGCTTACACGCACAATGATTCGCCTTGTGTTAGCAACACTCTCTGCTGCTGTTGTCTGCTGTGGCGCGAGGCACACACACACACGGCAGGCAAGGTAGCGGGCACGACATCGTCCCAACGTTGGCCAGGGTCAACTCTTGAGATTGGCGAAGAAGTAGAAGGCGCTTTGAGCAAGGCCGCAGCCATGCACCACCGTGTTGAAGAACTGTGAACTCTTTGTTTTAATTTGCCGGCTGGGGGGAGATCAAACCGGCAACCCCTTGATTTCAAATCCCGTGCGACAAACCATCACCCCGTGACAGCATCCCATGCAGTAGTTCCGAATAGCGTTTACGAAATCAACAAATGTAACACATTGATATTACACACCAGAGTAATTTATATTAAAACATATTCCTATGTGTTTTTCCCCAAGAGACCATTCAGACAATTTCTGTGAGTGAACACCAACTACTAAGGCTGGTAAACACGAGTTTGTCTCCACAGCAATGATGCTGACAGATCATCGCACCGGGTACTCGTTCGAAAATCAATTCGACACGGGAGATACCCAGAGTCCAGGTCCATATTCCAATTTCCAGTGGTGTCTGGGCCCCAAACTAAAGCTCGGGGCACTGGCAGCAGTAGTGCAGTGACTGTACCGTGCCACCTGCCCCGCCTGCCACACAAACAACGCGTACGCAGTTCTCACAGACTCACACACACGCGCGCGGATACTTCTTCATGCAATTGGGGCGGGAGCCTTTCGCTTGACAGCCAAGAAAAATGTTCGTTCACCTCAACAGGAGCGCTCTTGTCCGCGGCGAGCCGAGCACACATCTGTGGGCAATGGGCCGGACGCGTTGAGCAGGGCGAAGCCAAATGCCCCATCATCGCAGTGTCTGGATTTTCCTTCTCGTGTTTATTTTTAAGGAACATGGTTTTTTTTGTTCGGTCGAGGTTGCACGACAAGAGACAAACAGCAGCTGACAAAGACAAATGACCCCTTTTTTTTAGTTCGAACAAATTGTTGGTGTAAGTTTGGCTGTCGACGGAGCCAGCTAAGTTCCCCGTTGGTAGCGTTTCACTCAGCAGTGGATCGATAATGATTATAACCCATCATGCAGCCACCCGTCATTCTTCTTAAATGATAAATTGTGTTTTGTTTATTTCTTTACTATTTGTTTAATTTTGCACCCCAGACCTGTCCCAATTTGTGCTATCGGCATCACGTAGTCACGATACGAAGTCGCCTCCATTTGGGTCGCTCGCAGAGCGGTGCACGAATCACGAACGGCCCACGGAAGTGGATATCAAAGAGCTGCTGCTGCTACTATCTCATTAGAGCCCCTAAAGTGAGAACAAATTAGACAGCCATCCAATGATTAAACGGTGTTTTCAAGTCCAGCTATTTCAATCGTTTATCAAGAACTGCGCGGTATAAACCATGAAGTTTAAGTGTGCCTCTTTCGGCTCTCGCGATGGCAAGTCGCGGGTTAAATGCGAAGTGCTGGAGATGTCAACGACACCCGGCTCCTCGTCGGTAGAGGAGGCTGTTGGAGGGACGTGGAAAGTTGTTCGGTGACGAGTCGAGCTGAGACGCGCAGTCTTACCCAGTGAGCAAGGAACGTTGGCCCAACGTTGGTCCAACGTTGGGCCTGTTTACTGGGTACGTAGGCGTCCAATCCCAACGCACCTTGCCACGTGTGCACTGCGCGCGTGCCGTAAGAACAGCCCCAGCACAGTGCAATGCGGCGAGTGAAGAACGACTCTGTGTGTCGCCTCTCCCCTTCGTTTTGTGTTTGCCTTGCCCGCCTTACCTTCCCCTAAACAAATCCGTGCTCCCGTGAGCAGGGTAGCGAGCGAGCCCTCCTTCCTGGCTCTCCCCTGCCCCGTGACCACCTCGGGCTTTCGTCTGTGCCTCCCCCCTTCCATTTTTTTTTATCGCTCGGGTTTTGTACTGGGCGCTTCTTAAAACACAAAAAACTCTGATTCAGAATCTATTTATACTGCAGAAGGAATCCGATGAGCTGTAAAGCTCTTTTTCACAGGTATCCAGTAGGGGCGGGTCAGAACGTTACAACAACAAACAGGAGTGCAAAAGTAATGGAAAAATAACAAATGAACAACAATAAAATACAACTCTACTATGCTTTATTTTGCCAGGTAAAGCCCACTGAGCTATTAGATTATTTTTCCGAAGCGACCTGGCCACAAATGACAGCTCAACGAGAGTGGCTTATCACGTGGAAATGTCGAGCAGCCGAATAATCGAAACGATCTGAACGCACGTTTCTAAAGTCTGCATGTGGCACAACGAGTCCCGGTGCCCCGCGGGGTCATCGGCGAGTCGGGGTCATCGGTCAGTTGGGGTCATCGGCGAGTCGGGGTCATCGGCGAGTCGGGGTCATCGGCCAGTCGGGGTCATCGGCGAGTCGGGGTCATTGGCGCCGTCGTCCTCGCGTTCCGGACGGTTCCTGTTTCGCAGCTGAATCCACGATCCCATGTTGGAAATATTTATTGGCAATTTCCCATTGTAATACATACACGGTATAAAGTAATTAAATAATGGCTCCATGCACAAACCGATAAGGGTCTGTTTAATTGGCAAAAAAATGTAAGAAGAGAGTAATAACATTTCGGTACATGAGCCAAAGCCTTTTCCGGGCCAATGTTTTCCAGCGGCATTTGTTCTTCTGCCGTGTATATGGAGGCTCGGGTCAATTACAGTCGTTTATTTTTCCTTCATTAAAACGAAGCCCAATGGGGCTGCGTATGGGACAGCAATCTCCGGTGCGGAGGAAACAGGATAGAAGAGAGAGGGATAAAGCGATGAACAATGTACGCGTTACAGCTCGTGCTCAGTATTACCGTTACATTTCGGATCGCATTGCAAAAAAACGATCTAAGATGTTAAAACATCTTTCGAGAGGACTAATTTTATTAGAGAGTGGACTGGCGGAGCAGTGGCACGGTGATTTGCTCGGTGCGCTGTGACCTCGGTTATCTGAGTTCAATCCCGGGCCAGTGGTGGTGATTTCAAAAAGTTGTTTTGGTTTGGACATGTTTTTTTGTTGGAGTACGGAGTTAGAATAATGACTTTAATGTAAGTTGTCTTGTGGTTGTTGTTGTTGTTGTTTGACTTCCACTGGGATTTTTGCACAGAGCGTTGGTGTACGGTGCTTTTTCTGGAAGATTTTTGCAGTTTTTTCCTGGATTTTTCTGTTTGTGCATAGTCACTTTAATATGTTTTCTTGTTCATGTTTTAGTTTTTTGTTTGTTGCGGTTGCACCCGATTCAAGAGCCGAATGGCTCACAGGGCTATACCAAATAAATGAAACTGAAACTGAAATATCTGAACCAGTCTTGGTTAACGGCCTCTTCACAAACCTTCAATAGCCACGACAGGGAAGCATGGTCAGACAAGCCCCATGCTTGGCAGCGTGGGGAGGCCTTCATTCCTGCACTGGATTGACAAAAGGTTGTAAATTGTTATTGTATTACATTATGTCTCCACGGCAAACGGGTGCTGTGATTATTGTTTATTCGAGGTAGGGACCCCATTGCAGGGGGGGGCTGTTCTACTCGAGCAGACAAAGTAATCAGCAGTCCACACTGTATTTTGTGATCTCATGGGCATTCCGATGTCTCACTGGAACCTATTTGGCATTTGTTTCTCGATGTTAGGCCAATGGACATTATAATTACCCAATGTAACCCGATGGGAATTCTGTCTTCCCCATGTTATTCTACGGGCATTCGGTTCTGTAATTTATTTTAAGCCCTGGCCCTCCATTATTACTATAAATTATGCTTTAATGCTTGAATTTTACTTTTAAAAAGATTTTTGACCCCAAAAAATTGCAGTTCTAATGCTATTTTCCAACAAAACGACATCCCACGTGGCCGGGATGTTCGTAATTGACCACTTTCACATCACGTTTTAAGTGTTGTTGCTCTATTGTTACGTATTTTGTTGTTCAACCAAGGGGATTACAGCTATAAAGCTGAAACTCCGGTTTACAAGCATTCATATACAGGATAATGAAGCTTTAATTGAAGTAAAAGAAGCTGGTCAAATATTTTAGCATCATTTGCGGGGGGAAAAAAGCTTGTAAATGTTTTTGGTTTTCCTTGTCCCTGTAGGTCTCTCCATTTTTATTGTCTGACTCCTCCAGGCACGTGCACCGACAGCCACACACACACACATAATTGTGGCACAATAAGACCGTGCAAGTTGAACCCAGGTCGCCAGCGTCGAAGACAGCCAAGCTACCCACGACACCACGCAGCCTTGGTGCGCATCAGCAATGCTCTGGTTATCAAATAATCGACTTGTTTAAAATAGCTTTTTCAAACGTTTTTAATGAAAATGTATAGATAAAAACATTAAGATTTGTATTTATCTTTCCCTTACAACACGACATATGAAATCAATACACACACGGAGGATGAAATAACAAACAAACATTAAATGAGAATGCCGGGTTTCGAACTCGCGTGTCAAAGTCTCGCAGCCGCCTCTGTCATCCACTCGGCTACAGCGAAGCGACGACGTCACCGCGGATTTCCCTTCACGACGCTGAGCAGTGGCCGCGACCGGACCTGGGGGTGAACCTCCACCCCCACCTATGATGGGGGGGAGGGGCATTCTCTTTGACCATTCGATGTTGCCCCACCCCCCTATTATAGTCTATGGGAATTCGTGGACATTACCCATCATGTTGATTTGGTGCGGCCAATGAAGAGCGAGTTTTAGAGATCGATTCAGTAGTTGTGGTCACCACATCTGCGCCTCTCTATATAAGGAACAAACAAGGTGGACTTATCCACAAATCTGGCTGTCGCCTGATGAAGCTGGTTGTAATTACTGGCGAAACGTCGTACTCAGATTGTAAATGTTGTGGCTTGGCTCTCCAACACACCGGTGGTGCTGTACTAGTACACTACACTATACACTACACTATACACTACACTACTATACACTACACTACTATACACTATACTATACACTATACTATACACTACTATACACTACACTATACACTACACTACTATAAACTACACTATACACTAGTGCTTGTACTAGTGACGAATTGGCCACGTTCTGTTTACGTGACAAACATTACTAGTTGGCTGTGTCGGGTGGTGGCGGATTTGACGACACATTTATATATTTACGCGATCTAACCCCCCAAAAAACTCTATTATGGATGATATTGGTCGCGAAAACCGTCGTGTTAAACTGATAGATTCAGCCCATCAATCATTTACATCAAAGACAAAGCCCCCCCCTCCTCCCCGTATAGCCTTAACAGAATGTTGGGGCAAGTGCTGTCCGTCACAGGCAACTATCGTTCGATGGCAGACGCATGAAGTGACATCTTGCACTATGTTTGAGTAATGGTGAACGGAAAGGTGTGGTCACGTGTATATATAAATAGATTTACAAACGTTCCCTATTCTCCTCGGCAATCAACAAGTTTGTCTTGCTGGCTGCTTTTATGATAGATTCAGGTGCCCGAGACGTCGCCTATTATATTTTAGTTTTTCCTTTCAAGACCACGGTGTTATTGACGATCGTGTTGAGTTGATGCAGTGGCTATTGCTAATTTAATAACGCCGTGCGCATCACAAACGAGTCACTGAAACCGACACCAATCCCCTGGCGAACATTCTGCAAACACAAAAACACCGCACACGGCTGGGGAGTTTAAACACTTTATTGCCCCTGATTATTCATCTTCCCGTCAAACAACACATCAACAATGTACCTCGCCCAGCGGCTCGACTCCCGATCTCCCCCCCATCTGTGATGGCACGGCGCTGCTGCTGTAACCACCCCGGAATCTCACCACCCGCTCGCTGCCGGCGAACAGAGTGGAACAAACGCGGACGTCCAGAATCAATAAACAAACCTCCTCATTCTAGACCCACGACATCGAATCTTCTCGCGTCGGACATCCCTCCTCGAAGACACTGGAACGGCAACAACCACCAAGGGCATCGGAGCATCAACAGGCCGATGCGCGCTTCTCATTCGTGCGTGGACATCTGAAAGACAGGCCAGGGTGCGGCTGTGGCCACCCAACCCCAACTGCGGACCGCGCGGTACAACGACTGAAGTCAACGCTCCTGCGACGAAGGAACAGCGACTCGACACGGACTCTCTCTCTCTGCTGAAGCCCTCTCGCGGCTTGCAAAACCTCGACAGTGGCATTGAGCTCCTGCCCAGACTGCACAAGTCATCGTACGCACGGACGGCATTGCTCAACCACATTACGGTGTCCGGACCGCTGTTTGCACCTCTGTGGGGTCACGGGCGCCTCGCCGGCGGTCGTGGCAATTGGGAGGCGGCTGGAAGTAGAGAGAGGTGGGGAGGGAGGTGGGGAGGGAGGGAGGGCTGGGCTCTGTGGGGGGAGAGAGGTGGGGAGGAAGGGAGGGCTGGCCTCTGTGGGGGGAGAGAGGTGGGGAGGGAGGGCTGGGGTCTGTGGGGGGGGGGAGAGAGGGAGGGAGGGTTGGGCTCTGTGCGAGGAGGGAGATGGGGGAGGCAGGGAGGCTGGGTTCTGTGGAAAGAGCGAGGTGGGGAGGGAGGCAGGGCTGGGCTCTGTGGGGGGAGAGAGGTGGGGAGCGAGATTGGGCTCTGTGGGAGGGTGGGAGGGAGAGGTGGGAGCGGGAGCCCCATGTGCGCGGGCGAGCGGGCGGGGGGAACTCCCCAGGCGGTGCCACTCACGGCTTCGCTCTAAAGCCGCGTGCGGCGGCGGTGCGGCACCACTCCGTGCACACGCGGGCGGACAGAGAGCTCAGCCGCTTTCTCTCTCTCCCCCTCCCTCTCTCGGACTTTCTCTCCACAACGCCAGTTGCCTTGCGTGTACACCGCTGAGTGACTTTGCACGAGACTCGCTCTCCTGTGGTCAAGGCTCCAACCTCGCCACCGTCACGCACGTGGAGACAGCAATGTAGAAGTGGCTGGGTGAGTGTGCGCGCTGCTGATGCCGCTGCTGCTGCTGTGGTCGTTGTGTTTTGCCGGGTCGTTGGGAACACGGAGGGTGATGACGATGAGAATGTTCGCTGTGGTCCATGGTCATCACCTCCAGCCCCGTACACGGCCGGCAGAGAAGGGAGATCCAGTCGAGACGAGTCGTGGTTTCTTGAAGGGAGACAGACGGTGGCTGCGCCGTTGCTCTGTACTCGGTGATAACGCGGCGACGCTAAGAAGTTTCTCATAAAAAGTTTCGTGGTCGTCGCACGGGAAATGTGTATTGCCATGACGCGGTTCATAAAACGGTGGCTTACAAGCAAAGCGCTAGTTCACGACTGGAGTTTAATCGTAACGGAATATTAAAATACGAATATGAACCTAGAGAGGCGGGGTGATGATAGTTGGTGATTCGTGCACATTACTGTGGTTGTGATGTGAGGTCTGACGGCATTCTCGTTACACGGACACAATTGCGTTGCGGTCCGCGCTGCCCATTCGCGACGCGAGTTGGAGGGAGGTGAATGGGCAGGAGGTGTTTTGACTGCGAAGTTTGGAATATCATTAACATATTACAGCGTGTTCGCTCAATATCGAGTGTGGGTGACATACCGTCGTCATTGCACTGTAGATACGACAATGTGTGCAGTTACAACGGCACACAGCCGGAGATAACGGACTCGGCACGCCGTGTCGGTCATGGGGATTGTTCGACCATACTTCACCACGCTGGTCAGTGCGGATTGGTAACTGATGGGTGAGTGGGGTTGGACCCCGGTCCGGGTTTAGACGCCACTCGCCACTGATCCCGCTGCGCTAACTCCTGCGCCACCCATCAACTTGACACCCCTCCGTTAGTCACCAGTAGGAGATGTCAAATCCCGGGTCTCGCGACGACGCTGCGATGAGAGCGACTCGGACCCGCGGGACTGAAGACGGCAAAGACGAGACCCACGAGGCTATGCGTGGGGTCAACGGGGTCATGGGCAGCCTCGCGTCGCTCCACTGCTGGATGAGATGCAGAGGGTGAAATCCTCGCCATGCGTCCACGGTGCCTCGATGGGATTCTGTATCGCCCCCTGGCGCAAGAAACGTGGCAGGATCCTCGTGGGAAAAATAATAATAATCATGAGACTCAGGGTAAAAGCAAGTGTCATTATATTCATTTAAAATAATTTAAAATCTGCATCTAATAATTATTAACTGCACCAGGAGCACACTGCACAGTGGGTTTGTAGATACTGTGTGTCGAATCTGGAGCGAATTTAAATGGTGAGTTCGGCACGCGCTTGCTTCACAACGACCACATCACCTGGCATGCGTTGGTCTCGTCAGATCTCGTAATCTGAGCAGCTGTGCGCCTGGATACGGCTGGGATTGGTTGACCAGTACGTGAGCTTGCCACAGAGATCGCAAGCTTACGGTGTGGGTAGTGGAGCGACATCTATTGTTGTATAGTACGTCTCTGCTCCCCTCCTCCATCCGTCCACACTGACCTGGCCAGCGTGGTGAAGTATGGTCAAATAAAGCCTGCGACTGGCAAGGCTTGTGGGGAGGCCTTCATCCAGCGGTGGACTGACATCCGTTTCCCAGTGTCGACTCAGCCTCAAATTTCTACCTGGGTGCAAGCTTATAAACATCGTTACTGGAGAGACAAAGGCGGCCGGGCGTGATGGTAGCCACCGACCCCCTTGTGCGCCGTGCCGGCGTCCATAGGTGCTCGCTGACAACACTTGCCCCAGCAGTCTGCTGAGGCTGTACGGGGGATCTCTGTCTTTGCTTCCCAGTGCACGGATGCCATCTCGTTTTGAATTCCCTCTACGTCGCCCAGAGTCTGCGGGCACGGGGGAGGCTCCGAGGCGTCCGCTTGTGACACGGGGCTGCCGACTCCGCGCGAGCCACATGGGGACGGACTCTCACTCGCACTACTTCTCGCAGTTCCGTTGCGGGTGGTTTAGAGATTTGCGGATTTGTTGCCAGTGGCAGAGAGTTGTTAATTCGGTCACGGGGTCTTTAACGTCCACTTAGCGACTGATTGTGCGTTGTTAAGTCCCTGCGGGGATGATGGGTTTGCCGACGGGAGTAAGGTTTGACCGGTAAAACGGATCAATTTATAGCCGACTGTGTTTACTCTCCACCGGCTTTAGAATTACACGTCACGCAGGCGAATTACTCGGTGCACTGCTGACGAGGAGCGCATGTTATTTAAAAAAAGTTTAGCACGAGACGTGAATTCAAATTCCGGCCCGTACAATGTGTTGAGGTTAACATTCAGACATGTGCTTTTATGATGGTTCCTAATCCTAGCTTACAGACGCGCATCGCGAGCATCTTGCTCGGGTGCTCGTTATGCACATCTACACGCGGGGTCCAAATCATCACGAAACTTGCACCAAATTTCAGCTTTCTTGCGAATGCAGACCCTCAAAGACAAAGATCCCCCGTATAACCTTAACAGACTGTTGGGGCAAGTGTTGTCAGCGAGCACCTACGAAGGCCGGGGGTGGGTGGCCAGCACCACGCCCGGCCGCCTTTGTCTCCCTAGTGGCGATATTTACACACCGCACCAGGTACTCATTTGAGGTTGCATTCACCTTGGGGAGGCTCAGATAATCGTCACTGGTGTTGGCCGCGAGCGGGAATGGAACTCGGCTCCGTAGCGACCGTGTGTTGGATGGCAGACACATCGAGTGAAACCCGGCACTAAAGTTACATAAAAATAGCCAAGGGCTGAATAGTTGTGAACATCTTCACAATTACACTTTTTTGGCCAGAAAGGTGCGGTCGGAAAGATAAATATATATTGACAAACGTTCCATATTTTCGATTTGAGAAGAACCAGTTTGACTTGCTGGCTGCTTTATGCGATTACGGAAACACAAGTCCGAACAACCCCCGAGTCGCATTGCCCACGAGCCACGGCCGTGGGTCTCACGGCAGGACACACGCAGCACAAAGCACTCCGTGTCTCAGCATCAGATAGGAACTCCCGCACCGGCTGCGCTGTGAGACGGAATACACAAACCACGCAAACCACACACGGGCTGCCCTGAGACAGATTCACATCTTTCACGATGCATGCGGCCAACACTTGACTGTGCCTCATTGTTGAACACATGCACAGAGGCACGTATTCTCAACAACAACAAGACTGAGAACATGAACATTGACAAACAATTGGAACAAGCCTGTGATGTTCATTGCTGATAGTTTTATGAAGACTGTCCTGGGCTACTTCTATTTATTTATTTATACCCGAGTCTCCAGATTATGAGATGCTCCGCAGTACCGATGAGCACGGTTGGCTACGTACGGTGCGAAAGAAGTTTAACAAACCATCATGTTGAACATACGTCCAAGACACACATCTGAGACTTGCGCCTGGTGTTTGCCAATAGAAGTCGACACCGCTGGCCACAATACAAAGATCGCAGCGCGCTAGCCGCTACACGACCGCTCCCCACTCTTGACACGCTCAAGACAAAGATCCCCCGTATAGCCTTAACAGACTGTTGAGGCAAGTGCTGTTAGCGAGCAGCTATGAAGGCCGGCACGGCACACGAAGGGGTGGGTGGCCAGCACCACGCCCGACCGCCTTTGTCTCCCCAGTGCCGATGTTTTTACACACCGCACCAGGTACTCATTTGAGGCTGAGTTGACCTAGGGGAGGCCCAGAACCCGTTCAGATAATCGCCACCGGTGTTGGCCGTGAGCGTGAATCGAACTCGGGTCGCCAGGTTCGTAACGCAGCGTAGCGCTAACCACTACACCACCGCTCCCCCACTCTTTGTCACGCTCGCACACGCGCGCCCACACTGTAAGATTCGTGCAGTTGTGAAACGTAAATGTGGAAGTCCCGTCCGTTGTGGAACCCATCAGTTGTGGAACCCATCCGCCCTTGCTGCTGCATCAGCAGCTCGTGCCCACTCTGGGTCGCCGTCTGCGGAGGCGTTGCAATGTGAAGCGTGGTGAAGGTGCCGGTGGGTGTGCACTGTGTTCATGTGAAGGCTGCTGGTGGGTGTTCACTGTGTTCACGTGAAGGTTCCGGTGCGTGCTCTGCTGCCACTGGATTGCAACCTCAACTCTTTTGCCTTAAAATATCGCGAGGAAGTGTGCGTTTTTTAATCTGCGGAATTAGTGGCCATCGACACAGGATCCTCTGTTGCGAAACCGTGCTCATCGGTGCCGAGGTGTGCTGCTGGCCACGACGAGGAGATGGCTTCAGCAGAGAGAGAGAGAGAAATGTGAGACTGTTCGTGTCGTTGTGCCGTTTCCTCCTCTTCCTCCGTTGCCCACAATCCCAAGCCGCTGGGACTCGTGCATACGGCAGCTTGTGGATGCAGCAGACGGCAATGAAATGTAACGCTGTGTGAAGTCACGCAGAGTCTCTCTCTCTCTCTGCGTAGCTTGACTGTCGAGGAATCGTTACTTAACCCAACAATGTAGAGCACGCAGAAGTGTCACGCTTACTTTTGTGCGTGCGAGACATACTCTGCATTCGTGAGGTGACACACACACACACGCACCTACACGCACGTGCACGCTTGACGCAGAGCGCCCCTGTTTTAGACATGTGATCGTTTCGATTAATTGCACGTCGTACTGAGCAATGTTATTTCCATGCCCCTCGACAATGCACTGCTGCTCGGTCAAGTTCACCCCACGCCGTGTCAGGCGAGGGGGTTTTTATTGACCATACTTCACCTCGCTGGTCAGTGCGGGTCGGTGAAAATGGGAAATGACCTTGACCTGTCCTGGCTGTGGCTAGGAATCGAACTCGTATCTCTGCGGCTTCAGAGAGCTGGAGAGCGGTGTGCTAACCACTTTGTCACCGCTCCCCTCGCTATGTACGTGCCAGTATCAGCACGTACCACAGTACTGCGTGGTGTACATGGCATGTGCATGCAAATTACTCGATTGAGTCTTTTTTAAATCCTTTATATTAAGTTCACTTGCTTGCTTGCTTACGACCGTGCAAATCTTTCGGTCGTTTTTTAACCCACTTCCCGTGATCCAATCGAGCTGACATTTTCCACACAGACTCGTTGTGCGAGACAATTAATGTTCGTGAAAATTTTTTCCCAAAAATTTACACTGTTTAGGGAAAACAAATTAAATATTTAATTACCAATTGCTTAATACTGGCAGACAATCATCTGACCCATAGGTGGCAGCCATCTCAAGCCAGAGGACGAGAGGACTCTCGCCGCCACGCATATAAAGGATTTATAGTGAACAACTTTGTTTTTATGGGTTAATTTTTTCCCCTGAGAAGTTCACGCGGGTGGAACATTGTGTTGCATTATTTGTATCGACGGGAACGAAAATCTTTTCACGACACCATTTTACCGCATAAATGTTCAATACGTTTACGTTTAAACGTTTAATATCTGTCAATAGACAGCACCATCCACGTGTGTGCAATGTATAGGGGAGGTTAGCGAGTTGGGTGCAGTGCAGCGTTTTAGGGATCGAGTGCAGGGCGGAGCGCTTAGCTCCAGTCTGGGGTGGGGGGGGGGGCATCTCGCAGCCCTCGCAGTCCCGAGGTGCTGGAGTTCAAATCCCCGGGGCGACTCCGCTGCCTCCCCAGCGGGGACTCGTAGCCTGAGCTCCAACTGGCGACTCATCCTCGGCCACGCAGAGCGGAGCCCAAGGGGCGCGCACCTCGCGCGGGATGTGAGGTGGTCACATTATCGCGCCCTCGGCCAGGAGAGGCGAGTTCGACGACGGGGGGACACGTGTCAATCCACTGCTGGATGAGAGCCGGCCCAGGACACACCTCGCTACGCGAGTCGGCGTGTGTGGGTAAAGAGTCACTGGGCGAAGATGCAGTTTGCTGCACTTCCCTTTGCTGGTCACCACGTGGGCCCCCCTCCCACCGCCCGCATGACCGAGGGCCCCCCACGCAGTATCCAGGCTCGGAGTGCCCTGCGCAGATTTCGAGCTCCGTGAGAAGATGGGCACACTCCGGGCGATCCGGGGACACCGTGTGCGCTTCTCTCTCGGCTATTCGGTCTCAGGAGTTCCGTCCCGAATGTCCACTGCGCCCTCGGCGGAACATTCCGCGTTTAATGGGCTCCGATAAATTACACAGATGCAGCCTCGGCTACGAGAACCCAACCCGATCCTTCACGCGGTGCCCCAGCCACAGCCGAAAAAGGCTGTGTTTGTTTAATCTGTGCAAGCATTTCATCGTGGCATCTTAAAGCCCCACAGCACGAATGTTTACGTGTGTTTAGAGGACTCGTTAACTTGATTATCATACCGAGTTTCAAACTAAATCCCGCTGAAGCTTCTGGGTTGATGAAAAATTACCCTTCCCAAATTGCGGTAATGCGATACCATAGTACGTGGCCGTGCGTTGTTAATTCACATCACTTTGTCAATCCCCTGTTGGACGAAGGCTTCCTTCCCCATGCCAAGTGGCTTCTTTAACCATACTTCACCATACTGGTCAGTGCAGGTTTGGCGAGAGTGGAGAGGGTGCCATTGGGCAAGTCCCAGTACTGGTTCAGGTATCTCTCTCGCCACTGATGTTAGCCGTGGCCGCGAATTGGACTCACTGCACCACCACCTCCATTCATATTATTTGTAGACAGTAGATATCAGCACTCCCAGGTCTAGGTTGCGATCCTTTGGTGATCGGGCTTTTGTTCGCTTGGCACCACAAGCTACGGAACGCCTCGCCACTTGAAATCAGTGGGTAGATATATTGAAGTCTGCTTTGAAACCCCATCTCTGTAAAGTGGCATTCCCTCCTTAGTTTGCTCGGTTGTCCCGGGGTTCTGTTTCTGTTTCCTGTTTTTGATGTACTGCGCATTGGGATCCGAGGATGTAATGGGCATCGTACATTTTAATTATTCTTTTATACAGTCCAAAGTCAAAGTGTCTCCATGCAAATGAAAGTAATGGATAGTGCTCATCTCTATTAGTGGCACCGAGTCATTGATGGACATTCCACATTTCTATGGCAGGGGAGCAATTTATCCATCGCAGAGCTGAGCTCACACCAATGTATTCTTCGTGTAAGGCTGCTTCGACGGAGGGGAAAGCCAGAACCGGCGACTGGTGTTAGCCATGCCTGGGGATTGAACCGAGGTGGCCGGCTTCAGCGCAATACAACAGTGCCTGGGGGAAGGAACTGGGCAGGTGTTGGGGGTGGGGGAGATTCTGGAAAGAGCGCGGAGAGGATTTTGAATCCAAGTTGCCGATGCAGCAGCAGCAGCGGCAGCGACTTGGTGCTCGCGGTCTCGCGGCGCCCTCTGCTGGTCACTCGGCATATTAATGGTGTGCGCGCCACTTGCTCTGTTCAGGTCCTCGTGTTTTTGTTTGGTTTAAGATAGCGGAGAGTAACCCACAGTAGTTTAACCGGCCAATTGATTCAATTGCGAATGGGGGTGGGGGGGAACAGGCGAAATTATATTTATGTCAAAGGAACAAAATTCTAAATCGTCCCAAGATGATAGTTTAACAAACAAAAAACAACTGTCACAAGTCTGGCACGAAATCGGTTTATTTTGTTTCATTTTACAAAAGCTGGCGGCCAGCAGTTTCATATTCCGTAATGAAGTTGTAGCCAATGTAAATACAAGCCTTTACATTTTAGCTGACATTCATTATTCCACAAAAATTGGCAGGTTGACTGAATTTCATTGTTGTTTTTATTGTATTACGCTGCATCGTAAAATGTTTTATTGCAGCTTTCATCCATGATTTGCGATACCTCACCGGAGACAGACTTGCATTAGGTGGATTCGAGTTTGTCTCTTAACGGATCTCGAATGACACAGATTGACTGCTCGCCTGCGCACTGTCGTTTCCGTATCACTCTTCTATCGCTGCTGCTACAGCTACCGTGGTTACCGTTCCCCTGGACTTGACTCCTTGATTCCTCCACCCGAGTTGAGGACTCGGGGCCCTACCAGACACTCACTCACTGTGTCGTCTCATCCACCCACCCACTCACTCATTCACTCACTTATCCACCCATCTACGCACCCACCAACCCACTCACCCAGCAAGCCACCCGCTCACTCCTCCACTCACCCACACTTACCCACTCACTCACCCACTCACTCATTCACTCACTCATCCACCCATCTACCCACCCACCCACTCACCCACCCACCCACTCACCCAGCAAGCCACCCGCTCACTCCCCCACTCACCCACACTTACCCACTCACTCACCCACTCACTCATTCACGCACTCACTCATTCATGCACTCACCCACTCCCCCATTCACCCTCCCACTCAACAACCCATTCACCCACACACCCACCCACCCACCCACTCACCCACACATTCATGCACTCACCCACTCACTCACCCACCCACTCACCCACCCAATCACCACATTGCGGGTCACAACTCTGATCTTTCTGCAACTTCCCACACACCGCTTCACTTTTGAACTCCTTCCCTGCCGTTTTTTTTTCTCAATTTCTTATAACCCTGCTCAATTCAAGATCGCGTCAACTTATTGATTATATCGACTCTCGTGCTGTTTGTTGCTGGCTGTCTGGCAGGTTGGGTATTTGGGGCCTGTTGTGTGACGATGAAGCCGAGGGAAGCCTGTTGTTTAAAAGCGCCCGGCAGTAAAGTCCCGACAGGAAACAGTGAGTCAATAACACAACTTCTGCAGATGGTTAATGCATACTTTTCAAATTACTGCGGATTGTAAGTTTCAGAAAAATGCACGCGCAGGAAACGAATTCCATAGTTGGGACGTGTGAGGGTAAGAGGAATCGACGTGCCGAGCAATGCCACGTGCAGCCAGAGTCACGCACTGCGGGGAACGACAATAGAACATGACGCGTGTGAATGTACAACAATGTGATCCATTTGTATGTTGAACTTCTTTCAGCCGTGCTCAAATGTATCCAGGAAAGCCTCGCCGAGTCCCAAAGCCAGTTTCCAGGATGCTTCTGCATCGCGGTATTCGTCCAGTTCTCTTTGACGAACGCGTGGCACGTGGAAGCCCCGGGAGCCGGAGTAGCCCCACGCGTAGGAGGGGATAACCTCTCAAAAGTCTGCACAGACAGGTAAAACAAATAAACCGCACTGCGATCTCCTGGCTAACGCGTAGCCCATTGGGTTTGGGAGTTGCACACACCTGTGTGGTCCACCAACCCTTTCCTCCAAAGAATCAAGGTGAGCGCCACAGGGCTCGGTGAAACGAGCCCAGGCTGCCCACGCTGCCCACGTGTCTTAGATTGAGGGGCGATGCTCTGTGTGACTTACGAGGCAGCACGAGGGGGTAGAGACTCCACCGTCCACTGATGACGGTGCAGGGTTATTAGGGGAGGTAGTCGGAATTCGGTGCAGCACGGTGTGGGTAGAGGCGAAAGGACCCGCAAACGGCGCACCCCACGCGGCCAGCGATTGTTTACGACGGCGTTTGTTTGGATGCACTTTCTTTGCCGCACACGCCACGTGAAAGGGCGCGCGATTGTTATTTCTGGTCTAGTGGACACCGTGCGGGTTCTCACCACGTGTGTCATATTAAACGAGATGTCTTATTAATTATCGTCTGTGCACCAGCTTGAATTATGGCTTGATAAACAGCGCGCGCACGCACACACACACACGAGTGGATCGGGCAAACAAGTCCATAAATAATTGTATATGCATTTCGAAGACGTGAAACATCTGGCGCGGGGTAAACACGCAAATGGCACGCTACGTTCACCCAGCCCGCAGGCGCGGTGCGTCTGCAGCGCTCCGGCCGCTCATTCATCGCTGAAGAGGACCGCGTCCTCACCTGCGCAGGTGATGCCCTGCGGGACGAGGGCATCGCCCGTGCAGGTTGCCGTGATATACGACCTGGGAGAATCACGAGAGGTGGGACGTGGTGCTCCAAACCCTGCCGTGTGGCTCTGCTGCCAGCACGGGGTTTCATGATTGGCGAACGTTTTTCATGTGAGATTAAAGAAAAGAAAAGAAAAACAACTTAAACAACACTATTTTCAATTTATATAAGGGTTAACAACTTAGGAAAAACTGCCACTTTTTTCAAATTTTCTTGCTGTGGATTTCACACTTGATGATGATTGCTTGTGTTGCAGTCGAAACGTCGTGAGAAATTGTATTGCTTTATATTTGTATTATTTTATTATTTCCCTTCTACGTGACTTTCCCGAAAGAACCAAGAATATGGTTAACAACTTGTTTTCCAAACGAAATATCACATTAAGAAACAGACTATTGAAAAACAATATTGAACGATCATTAAAATGGTATGCTTCATTACGTACAAAGGCTTGATGGAAAATAATAACTCACAGCCCTTTGTCAATCCACTGCTGGACGAAGGCTTCCCCCCACACCACGCCGGTCATGGGGAATGTTTTGCCAAAACTTCACCCACAATGGGCAGCGAGTTGGTGATGGTACGGGGCCAAGGGACCGGTTGAGATATCATTCTCCACTCGTTCCATCCCAGGCATCAGGATTCGGGCTCAGACATCGGGGTTCATAGCACGGCGAGCTAACCGCTTCGCCATCGCTCCGAGAGAAATGAAATTCTCGCCGGGGCGGAATTGCCACCGAGCACGGGAGGCGGGCGCCGGCGCTCAAAATAAACCCAGCGCTAGAAGCTCCGAGCGAGGGGGAGCCGTGAAGAGTGGGGAGCGGGCGAGCGCCGTGGGCACGTCCTGTCCGCGATTGCGCTTGGCCGTGGCAGTGCCGCTGCTTTATTTTGGTCGCGAGGATAAATGTCCGTGGGCCTTTTGATGTTTGGGGCAGCGCAGGTGCTCCCAGATCGGTTTACGCACGCGGGCTTCGATGAAAAGGAATACGAGGCAGATTGTTTGTTTCACTTCGGGAGGAACATTCCTTTCATTTCATAGCCACCGGTTTTAAAATAAAGAAATAAAAACCCTTCAAAAGTTACAATAAATAGCAATGCGCGTATGAGCGCAGCGTGTCCAGACAGCATGTGAACACTAATAGGAGCCCCCTTCCACATTCCTCCGCAATGTGTTGGCCGCGCGTGGTGTGAGATTTACACCACGCGCAGGCCGTGGGCCACGTGAATGGCCATTTTTGGCAGCAATAAAGTGGGCAACAATCGTCGTGTCGGAATCACCACTCGAAAAGGCCTTTGCATTTATAGCCCATGGCTCACAAAGCTTAGACGGCACAACAGAAGCGGGAGCCTGCCAGCCTCAGATCCTCCTTCGCGACAGCCCCAACATGTGTACCGCTGTGGCGAGAGGAGCGATGCAGTTCCACCCAAGCTCGTGCCCTTGCATACAAACTATTCACCCGCCGGTACATTCCGCGGTGGATCCCAAAGGGTGAGGTGATGGGGGGGATGATCACATTCTTCTTGAGACCCCAAATATTCATATTTTATTGAGATCTAGCAGAGAATATGAATTAAATGCTTCTTCTTCTTATTATTATTAATAATGTAGGGTCCTATTTAAGTCTTGAAACTTTGGGACCACCTGCTAGGGTAGTATTTTAGATCCACCTCTGGTTAAATCCCACCGGCACGTTTTGTTTTGGTGAACTTAACAAAACTGTTGGCAAAGAACGGTGAGCGTGGTAAGGCGAGTGGACGAGACGTCTTGCTTGGGACGTGAGACTTGTCCCTGCATTGGTCATGTCCCTCTGCCGTTGACCGTTTGTGTTTCTCTTCCCCACTGTCCCTTCCGTCACTTTTACCCCAGTGCATTTTGTATTTTCCTTACGTACGTTGTAGGTCGCGGTGAGATGCCGCTGCGTTCAAGCGACGAACGAACGCAAATGCTCGTCCATGCACTCAACATGTTTCTTCTTACCCCACTTGTTTGTCCAGACGCTGGTGACCGGACGCCGCTCGTGCCCTCCTTCGCTATGGAGCACCCAGCCCTGCTGGGAACAGCTCCAGCCGTGACCATGGAGGCCTCGCCATCCCCCTCCGCGGAAGACTACGCCTACTACAAAATAACCAACACGATGTACCTGTACTCCAACCCGCTGGTGATCCTGGCTCACTACAACTACACGGGCAAGCTGAACAACCGCGACAAGCGCGACCGTGCCGTGACCACCACCGGCATCGTCGCCATCGTCGTGTGCTGCGTCATCATCGTCGAGAACCTCGTGGTCCTGCTCACCTTCTGGCGGAACCGCAAGTTCCACACGCCCACCTACTACTTCCTCGCCAACCTGGCCTGCTCCGACTTGCTGGCGGCCGCCGCCTACGTGGCCAACATTTCGCTCTCGGGCCCCAACACTTTCACGATGACGCCGACGGCGTGGTTCGCGCGCGAGGGCGTCATCTTCGTGGCGCTCGCCGCCTCCGTGTTCAGCTTCCTGGCCATCGCCGTGGAGCGCCACCTCATCATGGCGCGACGGCGCCTGGCCCCGGCCATCCCGGGCCGACGCCGCGTGCGCGCCTGCCTGCTCATCGCGTTGTGCTGGGCGCTGGCCCTGCTGCTCGGCTCGCTACCCAGCCTCGGCTGGAACTGCCTGCGCGCGCTGCAGCAGTGCTCCGTGGTGCTGCCGCTCTACTCGCGGCGCTTCCTCGCGTTCTGCGTCACGCTCTACACGCTCGTGCTGGCCGGCATCGTCACGCTGTACGCGCGCGTCTACGCCGCCGTGCGGCGCAGCGGCCGCAGGGTCGGCGGCAACGGCAACGGCGGCGGCGGAGGGACTCGCAAGGCCACCCCGGGCACGTCGCGCCGTTCGGTGCTGCTGCTCAAGACGGTCTTCATCGTGGTGGGCGTCTTCATCGCGTGCTGGACGCCGCTCTTCGGGCTGCTGCTGGCCGACGTCGCGTGCGGCACGTTGCGGCGCGGCCTGAGCTGCAGCGCCGCCGCCACCTCGGCCGCCAACTGGCTCATCCCGCTCGCCGTGCTCAACTCGGGCATGAACCCGCTCATCTACGCCGCGTCCAGCCGCGACATGCGCCGCGCCTTTGCCCGCCTGCTGTGCTGCTGTTGCGCCCGCGGCCGCCTCGGGGCGGGCGAGTCGGCGGCCAACGCCACGCGCTCCCGCTCCAGCGCGTCCTCCGGCGGCAGGCCCACCGCCACGGCCACCAACGAGCGGGACCTGACGAGCCCGGACGGGGGCGGGGGCGGCCACACGCCACCCAACTCCATCAAGGCGCTGCTGCTGTCGCCCGGCCTGGAGCAGCCGCCCATCACCGTCAAGAGCCAGCCGCCCCCGCCGTCCTAACGCGCGCCCGGCTCGCGCGCGCCGGACTCGAGCGCGGCGCTTGGCCTCTGCGGGGACTTGGCTCCGTCCGCAGGCCCAGGAGGGGTATCGGGGGGGAGGTGCCGTCAGTTCCATCCCGAGAGGCGCATTTCGCCAATGTGGTCATGGCGATGTCAGCCGACTCCACGCAGAAATGTGACGTTTGTTGGGCCGAGAAGAGGAAGAAGTCGAAGTTGACCATGCAGTCGCGTTGCTGGGAACTTCCCAGCTCGAGAGAGAGAGAAGTCGTGTTTCGTCTTTGCAACAATTGATCTGCCCCCACAATTGCCCCAATCCACAAAACGCAGTCCTCTGAGATGAACGCGGCGGTTTGAAACAGTATCAACGTGATGACTTTAGTAAATATATTCTGGCATCTTTTTGATTGTCATGCAAGGGCACTTAAACTTAGCACATTTTTTTGAAAATACTCTACTGTACATATTTTTTAAAGCAACTTACTATTAGTTGATGATTGGTACAGACAAATATGTTCTGTATGCTTGGACAACCACTAAGACAGACTGCACAACAAGACTCAAGTTCAGTTGTTCATTATAGTTTACACTAATATTTGTGCTATCGGGAATTGTGAAGTGTTCGTGAGGATGTCCATGGCTGAGAGAACCTGGTCACGTGAGGAGCATTGGAAGAGTCTTTTTTGCAAGATGCGACACCTAAACACATCACAGCTTCAAGAGGACACATCAAATTTGGTCTCTTTCCAGTTACAGCAGCAGAGTTGAGTTGGAAGTAGATAAAAGAGACTTCATTGCATCTTGTAACTGAACGCTACACTTCATTGCAAGCGCTTATGTTTACAGTATTTTTCTTGTAAAGATTAAGACTTTCTTTTTTATAATTGTTGTTTTTCACATGTTGCCCATTTTTACGTTAATGTAACATGAAGAGCATTAAAGGGAACGGTTATGATGACAGCCAGGCCTCGATTGACATCGCCCTGGGCACTAAGCGTCTCCCTGCAGAGCCTGCAGGCCCCTAACGCTGCACTGGCTTCTGGGTAAGAGGGAGCTGATAGACGTCACTCACTCGGTATCGTCTCAGCTGCAGTTGCCACCTGTCCTGCTTTTTTCCCAGGATCGTCCTCTTTTTGTGTATGTACGTTGAATTTCTTTCGCACCGTACATAGCCAACCGTGCTAATCGGAGGTGCGGGGGAAGGACAACAAACTAAACACAAAAAGCAGTTTTAAAGAAATGAGTTTTCAATCTAGATGTAAAAGTGCATAACTCCAGTGGCTTCCTCATTTTTGAAGCAGCTGCCCTGCCAAGTGCATCATACACCACTCAAGACGATGCATTTCCAAGTCATTCTCTCCTCTCCTAGTATTGGAATATTTTTCTGTCCGTATGTCCTGCTTTTTTTTGTAATTCAGAGATGGCAGATCTAGTCTCGGTGCGGTCCTGTTTGGCCCAAACATGGTCAGGAGGAGTGGAGGCTCAAAGCCGCCCTGCTATGGACCCCGAGTATAACCGGGCAGCGAACCACAGTGAGTGTGCGATGTAACAATCACGGCCCGACCTTGTTACAAGTGGACGATTGGACGAGGAGAGGATGACGAGACGCAGAAATTGAACGTAATACCACTTACGATGATGATGGTGGGAATGCACGTACATTTCCAAAAAACAGGCACAATACTTGTTTTAGTTAGGTGGGCGGACACGAGGTGGATCATTTAAATGTTTTTGTCATTAAGTCCAGGTGCTGAGGGATAAATTGAGCTTTCAAGAGATTGGTGCCTCTTTCTGGAAATGCGATGCGAGGAATGGTCAAAACGTATTAAGGACAACACTGCCGACATGCTGGAATCAGAGTCCAGCCAGCCAGCTGAGATAAACCCATGATCTCATCATGTGTAATGAGTCGGTGGCATCTGCCCAGGAACCAAATTACAACACAAAAATAGCCTATCGTATACAATTTGGTTTTGCACTTAATGTGGCGTAACGTGGTTTCCAAGGCTTCGTGTCCACATTCTTCCATGATGGAAAGAAACCTCGTGGCTTTTTCGCACAGTCCAAGAGTAGAGCCTCTTTTGGTTCAGGAAGATGAGACACTTCAAGTAAATCAGGCCAAGGCTTCTTTATTTCGGTCGAGGGTTTTTCCACGAATGGTATTGTGGCTGCACAATCGTAGGAAGTCTTAGGGTGAGAATTTCCATCACTTTGTGTGCCTACGTGCTAATAGTACAATTTTAGGATGTAATTATTGAAAAAAGCAATTTTGGAAACCGAATTTAAACAATGAACCCGCAAATAGTTGTAATGTTATTCTCAAACTCCTGTGGCCATTTCTGAATGGGCATCATATTTCTCGCTTTGTATTTTGAATGCAAGGACAAATGCTATTGAGATGTTACTGTATCATTATTAAGCTAACACAAAACTGCAGACAGAAGGATTTTATATGCTTTAATGTGTTTAGCATGTTTTAATGAGAAACATCTGTTCCGTGGAAAATAAAATAAGAAAAACCGTGCTTTTGTAGAAATGCGTGTATTCAAAACAGACTTCGTGGAAATTAGTTTTTTGACCCGAAACAAAGTTAGGTTGTAATTGTTTTCCCGCATCACAGCATTTAACCAGTAATGCCGAGACATCTTGATTTGAGACCTTATCCGTTTGATGCATAAGGATACATTGTAATCAGTGAATTACTGCCACATGCCAAATTGTGAGGACTTCACTTCAAATCACAGTCACGCCCTGCCTGTCTCATCACGGTCGGCTTGTGAGACATCTCAAGTCGATGTCCTGTGGAGGGCACCTTTCAAGTTCACTACCGCCCAACACCGGCGTAACATCGTGCAACACGCATTAAGTTGACGGTAGTATGGACGTAAATTTTAACGATATTTATTGCTGCATTTATTTAAAATTGTATATTTTTACAAACTTATTGAGTTGAAACCATGTACTATTAAAATAAACAGATTGATTTTGTATTTTATATACAATCCTATTATACACTTTGTTTGGTCAGAATGTTTTGACACCAGATTATTCAAATGATCAATAACTTAATTGAACCTATTCTTATCCTCTATGTGACTGATCACGAGTTACATTATGGACTTCAAAATATCCCCGAGACATTACGTGGGCAAAGCAAGTATTTAGTATCGCATTAAACTTCAGTTTTGACATCTTGGTATCACAGAATATCCCCACAACTATTTGTAAAAGCATTAATGTTGTCGTGTTATTAAGCAAAAATACAGTGTCAATGTTCTTAAAATCTTCTGTCTGCAGTTTTGATCTTATGTTCAGTTTGCACATGACTTGTACGATAGGACCTGCTAAGTTTATGTAAATATTCACACGTGCAAGGTTCACTTAAGACAACAGGAGCACGTATGATATTGAATCGAGGGTAGATTTCGTCGGTGCAGTGTGATCGATCTCCGTCATAATAACCTTTGTGGATTTTTCAATGCGTACAATTACTCTAAATGTTGGATTTGAGCACCAAATCTTTCCCGTTTGTTAAGGGATTCCTACCATCAGCAGAGCCTTGTGTAGAACAGCAGGATAGCCCAGACATGCCACACACAACAACCACCACCACCAAGGGTTTCTTCAAAAGCCTCTCTCGGCATAAGAACCAGAATGCACTGCTCAACTCATCGGAGCGGTTAGTCACGTGCCTCACATTGACTCATATTCCATTTTATTCTTCAGAGATAAATTGCTATAAAGCTGGATTAGGTCAAATGTAAGTGACATGTTTACCTTGGTGACCAAGCTGGGGCCAGAAGCTTAATGGCCTGAGAACCTGGTATAATAGCGGCAACGTGGCAATTTGGTTAAGTTAGAAAAATAATAATTTGGATATAAGCTCTTAGCCCATTTGAGTCATGCGACTAGGTAGACCTTGTGACTTTGAAGTTGTTCTGTCCAGTGTAGAGAGTTGATTTTACACATTTTAATAAGTCGACGGTGTAGGTTTGCGCTCATTGCGGTCGGCAATCACAAAGCCGTACTTTGTCGTCTTTTCTATTCAATGTACATTCAATTAAAAAATGCCTTGGTTTGAACGAACGTGTGTAATAATGATCTGCCGAGCTTGTGTTGTGTACTGCGGTGTGTATTTAACTCGTGGGTCTATAAAGCGCAGTAATTAGTTTCACGATGTGCTCGTCTTCGTCGCTGTAATTGAAAGAACGCCGGGAGAACGGGGCCATCGGTGGCTCGCGGGATTTCAATGCAAGTTGACCTCATTATTGTAACGCTGCAAGTTTGTTTATAATTGCATTCGTCCACCTCCCACGCACTCAAGCCGGGACACATTATACTAATTGCGTTCAGATGAAGAGGACAAAGGGAGTGGTTAGGGAGAGCCCACGCGAGTGTTATCTGGGTTAATCGGAGTCGGGTGTGCGTGTGTGTCGTGGGCAGTCGAGGTGGCATAGCCAAGTGGCCACCACCACCACGACGCTACCAGTGGGGGCACCGTTGGGCCCAAGCCCCCCGTTCTGCCCGTTCCAACGTCCATTCAAAGGTTCTTGCCTTTCTCATTCTCCCCCATGAGCAAGCGCCAGTCAAAAACTATATCATCATCACCATTATCATCACCATCGTCATCATCATCCTATGTTAATACTTAGAAAGTGCGAGTGGGCAGGAGGCGATTAAATGGGCAATGCCTGCAGAGTGGATTCTGTGTATTTGGTGAGGGTGCATGCTCTACATGCCTCACAAAAAAAGCACAAAGGCTGTTGCGGCAAAGTGCTTCAAGCGAGCAACTACTAACTTCGTTTCCCCAGTGTTGATGTTTACACACTGCACCTGCTACTCGTTTAAGGCTAACAGGGACACACACACGCGCGTGTATGCACACAAGTGTCAATCATCACCAAGTGGCGGGTGATGTCACCATGGCACTCGTGTCAGGCTAGGTGCACTTTGAGGCCACGTTAATTGTCGAAGACTCACCGCACAGGCCCAGGTGTTATGGGTTAACTCACTAAAGTTGACTGACAGACGCACCACCTGTGCTCCCCACTCTGCCAACTTGCTGCGTTATAGCCACCCGGCGCTCTGCTCGTTGTTGTGAGCATCGCTCATCCGTTGTTGTTGGAGCGCAGCTGCCTCCACCTGCCCAGCAGCAGCAGCGTCCTTCACGAGTCTCCTCCACAGAGGCCGATCTTGGCACCGCAGCTACCGGTCATCTGCGAGAGCAAGGGAGTAAGATAGAACTCTACTCCACGAAAGGAGATGGAACGTGACAACTCCTCTTACCCGTCATATTATTATCCACAAATCCAATACCACGAGACAAAGACAAAGTCCCCCCGTATAGCCTTAACAGACTGTTGGGGCAAGTGCTGTTAGCGAGTAGCACCTATGAAGGCCGGCACCGCACACGAGGGGGTGGGTGGCCAGCACCACGCCAGACCACCTTTGTCTCCCCAGTGGCGATGTTTACACACCGCACCAGGTACTCATTTCAGACTGAGTCGACCTAGGGGAAGCCCAGAATCGGTTCAAATAATCGTCACCGGTGTTGGCCGTGAGCGGGAATCGAACTCGGGTCGCCGGGTTCATAGCGCAGCGTAGCGCTAACCGCTGCACCACCGCTCCCCACATCACCAATCACACCAACATACATCATGCTAATACCACTGCCACCATAATCACACCATCGCCACTCTTACTACTACAACCATACTTTTTATTTAAACAATTTCCTATCCACTGCTGGATGAAGGCGCCCCACGGCACAACGCCGCTCGCTGTCCTGCGACACCACGAGGCGTCTTCCTCCTGCGACACCACGAGGCGTCTTCCTCCTGCGACACCACGAGGCGTCTCCCTCCTGCACGCGAGATGATCTCTGTCGCGTCTCGGCGGGGCTCAGCGTCTGGCGCCTTGAGGACAGTCCCTGCGTTGGCTGTTGTTGCACCATCAGTGTCATCAATCGACACGACCCCCCCCCCCCCCATTAGCGATGCGCTGTTCTTTACGGTCATCGCGACGTCTCGGATTTGTGTTCGGCACTTGATCCGTGTGCTCCCGTGTCTCTCGGTGTCATCCAAGCACGATCCTCCTCTAATCCAACCCCCCTCTTTAAATACTTTACACCACCGCGCCTTTCACTTCGCCGCTCCTTTCAAACCTGACCTCGTTAAAACAGAAGAAGAAAGATGCCCAAAATAATTCCAAAAAAAAACGCTTTCTTGTGGAAATTGAACCTCTGCACATCACGTTTCAGCACTTGCATTGTAACTCTATATCCCTACCATCAATGCGAAGTGCGAATTTTTCATGTTGCACATCTTAACTTTGTGGCAGCTGATATAAATAACTTCTTTGATGTTTTTTTTTCTCTCGTAGCAATCATTCGTGATTACACCGATAGGGTTACATTCGTTGCACGCGAGCGTTTCCCCCTCGAGGGCCACTGCGCACACGCGAAACGTCAAGGGCGTTGGCACGGGTGGCGAGGTGGTGATGACACTCGTGCCCCACGGCAAGAGAGCCCTGGGTTCGAATCCCAAACGAGGGCCGCCTCTCCACCGTGGAGTTTTGTGCGATCTCTCTCCTCCTGTTCAGCATGGGATTCTAGCGGGATCACGAGTTTCCTCCCGTAGCAAAACAATCACAAAAAACCCAATTCTAGATTTGAAGCTTTCGTGACTGCAAGGATTCATACTCTTTGGTTTTTTCGGTAAAGTCACGTAGGTAAAAAATAAAATAAACGAAATTAAAACAACTCAATTAAATCACGACGTTTCGGGCGCAACACAAGCGTCCTTCTTCAGGTGGGGACATCGTAGCGAAAGCACACCGCTGAAGTGTGGCAGACACGCTGCGGTGTCTCCACCTGGAGAAGGACGCTTGTGTTGAGCCCGAAACGTCGTGATTTAATTTAGTTGTTCTCATTTAGTTTATTTTATTTTTTACCTACGTGACTTTACCGAAAAAACCAAAGAGTATTGAACTCCTATTGGCCAAAACACCCCAATGCTGAAAAATTACACTGCAAATTGCTTAAATATGATTACACACAGCAATACTGTATGTATGATGAACTTCTTTCGCACTGTACATAGCCAACCGTGCTAATCGTAAGTGCGGGGGCAGGACAATAAACTAAACACAAAAAGCAGCTGCAAAGAAATGAGTTTGTCAATCTAGATGATTTAAAAGTGCATAACTCCAGTGGCTTCCTAATGTCGGACGGAAGAGCGTTCCAGACGGCCGCAAAAGCGCATCTGAAAGCGCGCGATACAGTGACCGTCTTTGTTCGATGGTTATCCAAAAGCGAGCGTGAGTGGAGTTTGCGTGAGAATGAGCGGAGTTTGCGTGAGAATGAGTGGAATTTGCGTGAGAATTAGTGGAATTTGCATGAGAATGAGTGGGATTTGCGTGAGAATGAGTGGAATTTGCGTAAGAATGAGTGGAATTTGCGTGAGGATGAGTGGAATTTGCGTGAGAATGAGCGGAGTTTGCGTGAGAATTAGTGGAATTTGCGTGAGAATTAGTGGAATTTGCATGAGAATGAGTGGGATTTGCGTGAGAATGAGTGGAATTTGCGTAAGAATGAGTGGAATTTGCGTGAGGATGAGTGGAATTTGCGTGAGAATGAGCGGAGTTTGCGTGAGAATTAGTGGAATTTGCGTGAGAATTAGTGGAATTTGCATGAGAATGAGTGGGATTTGCGTGAGAATGAGTAGAATTTGCGTAAGAATGAGTGGAATTTGCGTGAGGATGAGTGGAATTTGCGTGAGAATGAGCGGAGTTTGCGTGAGAATTAGTGGAATTTGCGTGAGAATTAGTGGAATTTGCATGAGAATGAGTGGGATTTGCGTGAGAATGAGTGGAATTTGCGTAAGAATGAGTGGAATTTGCGTGAGGATGAGTGGAGTTTGCGTGAGAATGAGTGAAATTTGCGTGAGAATTAACGGAATTTGTCCCCTTATGGGAAAAAAATCTTCCTGAAAAAGTATTGAGAATGAGTGAGGCATTTGAGTAAACAAACCATAGTAATAATAATTCATAATAAAAAAATATACGCGTGACATTTATAAAATATGTGATATATTTTTGTAACAAAATTTAAAAAATACAGAGTAATTCCACGAGTCTGGTTCAGTGTTTCCTTCCCACCCTGCACGCAGCAGCAGCACTGATACAGCAGACATGTGACTCGTGATACATGAACCTGACACCAAGAAAGGAGATGGAATCGAGCCTCTCGAGAAAGAATAGAAATTGGTGACTTCTGATGAATTATGCATACGATGGCACGTGGACCTGGTAACCAGAGGCTTCTGCTCCTTGTGCAATGCTCATTTCGCAAAGACTGCAGACAGAAACGCAGGGGGATGCATCAAGTGGCTTTGAGTTATTCGTGTTTTTGTCCGTGTGTTTTTATTTTTTAAACCATTTCTGACCATGAGCTGGGACGTGAATTCAAAAGGAGTTCTGCTCTTAAGCTGTGCTCTGTTGCTAAAATGCCTCGACCCTGGCAAGGCAGGAAAAGGTGACGAATACATTCATGGAGCCTGCCGAAGCGGGTTGCATCGCAGGCTAAGCTGCGTGTGTGTGTGTGTTAAATGCACGGTGTGCCTACCGTGCCATTTTAAAATGGATACAAATTTTAGAATGGTGCATTGGGAGTAGAGTATAGCCCAGATGCTCCATAAAAGTAAAAAAAACACCACGGGTGATAAATTCGTTGAAGGAAGTGTAGACATACCGAGTGATCTTCCAGATTCTCGACAACTACCGTCGAAATCAGACAGCTGAGAATGAGGGGGGTAAAGAGATACAAGGCGAAACTCCTCTTATCCGTCATCTTATCATCCACCAATCCTCTTATCCGCCAGGGACATTGAGTTCGCGATTCTTCCGTTATTTGCAGATGCTCAAAAAGCGACAGAAACGAGGAACAGATCTGTTTTTAAAGCCACTTCAATCGCAGCTGCGTTGGAACATATTTGTTTATGAGAGGGATGAGGCTATATTTATTTATTTAAATCTATTTTTTGAATCTCATCCGGCTTCTCATGGCTGATTGTGAGCGCAGCGTGAGGTTTCCGTGAGGCCCCAGGCCCAGCCCACCGCTCACCTCACCGCCACGGCCTGCGACGAGGTGAGTGCTGCGTAAATGATTAATTTATCGATTATAATCGATAGGAGCCACATCAGAGATAGTGTATGCAGTTTCCAGTCCCTCCCCTCCCTCCCTCTCTCTCTCTTATCGGACACGTGTGACGTGGTCCAGTGACATAGAAACTGCAGTTAAGGTCACTCGGCTAACATATCATCGTACATCAGCGCGATTTAGGCAACTGTGGATGAGAGGAGTTTCTCTGTCAGTTTAAAACGAAGACTTTCGCGACTAATATCATTCATAATACTGATTTTTTGGGGGGGGGGTTAACGCGATATAACCCAAAAAACCCCTGTGCTATGGAGTTGCTCTGTGTTAGGGTAAATATTCGATCGAATGAAAGAATGCGTAGCAAGTGCAGATGGTATGTACAGCGATAAGACACGGGTAGTGATATGGAACGGACGACAGCGCGATGCGGTACTGAGAGAGAACGGTAGGGGAGGCACAGCTATTTTCGGCTGTGGGATTTGATCGTTTACGGGAAAATTGTTTAGTTTCCGACATACGAAAAATTCGGGTTACGGATATTTCCCGGGAACCTTACCCTTCCGTAAGCCGGGGACTGCCTGTACTGAGAGAGAAAAAATTCGGGGTCAGTGTCCAGTTCCATTAAACACCTCGTACTGCCTGTATATAACAATCCAAGGGAAATTGCCACTCGGGGTATTTTCTGTAAACGAAGGCACGGAAGCTTAGACTGCAAAGAGAGGATGGAGTCAATGGTGAGGGCAGCTAGGAGGAATGGGTTCTGGGCAGCACAAAAATGCTCTCACCACCAGTGAGTCGATATTGAGTGTAGGCCTGCCTGATTCCTGGTGTGGAGTGCACGAGTGAGAGGATTGGTGGAGACAGGGTGGGCGTCAGAGATCATCAAAGAGATCAAAGGGACGAGCTTGGGAGAGCATCAGAAGCCATCGTGTGGCACGCTTGCAGGTTGAGAGATGCGAGGATTGGGAAGACGCCTGAAGACCCTCAGCGGCATCCTGCGTCCTCTGGAGGAGGGAGTCTGTGAATCCCGTGCGGGGGCCACGTCCAGCTGACTGCAAGCTCAGCGCACGTGGCCGAGGGTTTCAGCAGCGCCGTGGGAAGGCGCTCCGCAGGTGGCCAAAGCCAGGGCCTTGTTTCGTTTATAAGACGTGAAAATAAACACGACAGGTATAAGGAATCCTTTGAGGCGTACCACTTTGTTGGAGACTTGAATGGATGTGAATGGACTAGAGGGTAGCGGTTTGCCTGTTGACACGTTGTGGGGATTCTGCGGATGAGGAAGGGAAGTAAAAAGCCATCATCATCATGATCATTATTAATAGATGAATACGGTTGAACGATTAGTAGATTCAGAAGATGCAGAGACAGTCACTGCTCAGAACAACGAAGTCGAACGTGACGACCACTGGTGTCAAAAGCAAACAGTTTGGTCCAGAAGAATGATCAGAGCATGACAGCGAAGACAGGAGGTCACTGTCCCCGCAGACACACGGTGCAGAAGAGGGAAGGGTTGTAAGGCCGAGGAGTGGTGGGTGGTTTGAAACATCCTGAATTGGGCCATGCTGGACCGGGTGTGCCACTGCGACCGTGACCCCACCCACCCAGAGCCCTCGTTGCTGGTGCCACAACAGCACCGTTGAAGAGTAACGTGAACAAGGTTGCGAGTCACTGGACCCACGAGCAACTTTGTTACTCGTCGTCACGACAGCCCTCGATAAAAGCTGCGCGATCGTTACAGACGGCAATCCCGCCGGAGTCCTCAATCTCCGCGACCCTTTGACCTGCGACTCCACGGTCCTTGAAAACTCCCATTTTCCGCCTCCCTATTCTTCCAACTATCCACAATCGTCTACGGGTTTTTTTTCCCCATCCCCGCTTTGCGAGTTTTGTAGATAAGAGGAGCGCGTCGGAAAATTCATCCGATATTTCGCAAACAGCAAAAATAAATTCCGGCGGACGTCCGTGTCCGTGACGTTCGTCGTCCCGCATCGCCGCAGACGAGGCGAGTTTCCGCTCTGCTTGTTTCACGCAACGGGATGATCAGAACGAGCGCTCCGGTCGGAACGCGACAAAACTCAGCGGCGTCGCTCGATCTCTCCCGTGCCGCCCCCCCCCCCCCCCCCACGGTGCGCAGTGAAATGCGGCGGCGTGCTGTCGTCACGCTCGGGCCACGTGCGCAGCCCGCGCCACCCTGCGCCGTACCCGGCGCTCGCCGACTGCCTCTGGCTGCTGGTGGCCCCGGCGGGAGCGCGCCTCACGCTCGCGTTCTCCGCCTTCTCGCTGGAGCCGCACCCGGCGTGCGCGTACGACGCGCTCACGCTCTGGGACGGGCAGCCCGGCACGGCGGGCGCGCTGTGGGGCCGCTACTGCGGGGAACGCGGCCGCAACGGCAGCGAGGAGGCGCCACGGCCACCGGGGGTCATCCCGCCAGCCGTTCTCATCTCGTCCGGCCACGTCGTGGGCCTGCAGTTCCACTCGGACAAACACGTGTCGCGTCCGGGATTCCTCATCGCCTTCGACACTGGTGCGTGGGGCTCAGCGGTGGTGGCACTAAGGCCGGTTGTGACCTCTGATCAAGAGATTCGGTTCTCAAGGAATATTTCCCCGAGCTCCACAGACCTCATCGGACCCGACAGCGGAGGTTGGGTCCCAGAAATATTTTCAGGAAGTCAGCCCTGGAAAGTTCCCGCTGCCAATTAAGCCCTTGATGATAATGTGAGCAAATTGATGAACTCGTTTGAGTTTGTGGTCCAAGGTGAAGGCTAGTGTGCGCAAAACCTATGGAATGGTGATATCACTTCACGCCCCGTACTCCTGGCGCTACCCAGACTAAACTCTGCCACGTTTCCAAGATATGACTGAGGTTGCACACATTCATATTGATTTGGTTGTAGGCAGATTACAAAAGTATATGTAAAATATACGTTTTTAAATACCCTGTGAAGTGATCAGTTATCATCTCAAGACTTGGGTCATAGTTCACAATATGCACTGATTGAAAACTTTCTTCAAGCACATTGTGGTTGATAAAACTCAAGTTTCCTAAATATTCCATCAATTTCTTCATGACTGCGCTATCGGTATCATGGCACGAGACGACGTGTCTATTCCCGCCTCTCGTCCAGTAGAAAGGCCCGAGAAAGCGGACACCGTAGAGCTACATCTGAGAGCCATTGAATGCCACAGAGCAGAGGGCAGCACTTTCCCACCAGCCTGGATATGAGCGGAGTGTTTGCCGCATGGGCAGCAATTCATTCTCAGTGCTGGAATTTATTCAATTTAACGTGGTACAAACATTTTTCAAACGGGGGGTGGCTGAGATCTCGTATTTGTTTACTTTTTATTGCTGAAGACATTTCTAGCCTGTTCCTCCTCTAGAGGACTGCGGGGGGCCTCTGTCGGGACCTTCCGGGAGCTTCGCGAGCCCTGCATACCCCAGCCACTACCCCAACGGCGCCGACTGCGTCTGGGCGCTTGGCCACTCGGCGGCATCCGTCACCGGCGCGACGAACTGGACGGAGATCGGCGCCGCGCGCCCGGAGGAGGCAGCCTTCGCGGCCACGACCACCCTCGCGTTCCGTGACCTGCTGCTGGAGGGGGGCGAGGGCTGTGGCTTCGACTACGTGGCTGTGTACGCAGGCGGCGAGGAAGCCGGCGGTGACGGTAGCGAACGATATTTCAATGTTTGTGAAGGTTTTCGGGGGGCGGGGGGGGTGTTACCATTTGTATCTCACAACCGTGCTGTGGGCATCGTGTTTTGATGCCTACAGCACACTTGCGACTCGTGCAAATAGTTCCCCTTGAAACCTGTTGGGCTCCCCAAACCAAAGAATAATTGTATGCAATCCAGCCTAGCTTCTGGGACACGAAGTAACCGAATGGGCTCTTCACTGATCCATTTGGGAATGATTTTCAAAGGAATATCATCCGTGTCAAAATGAGCATCAAAGATCCAAAGTTAATCCTTTTGTTGTATTTTTGGAGGAGACCTCTGGCAGGCTGCCACTGCTCGTCCCACCGAGCTCCTCGGCCGATATTGTGGCGTCCTCAGCGGGACGGATCTCCCGACGTTCGTGTCGCCTCCTGGGCGTCGCCTGCTCGTGGTGTTCCACTCCGACTACAACATCGGCGCTCGAGGCTTCTTGGCCGAGTACCACACAGGTCGGCGAACACGCACAGGGGCAGAGCACAATTACAAGCTGACTAAGCAACGGAAACTTTCCAAGAACATTGCTCGAGCAGAGTTTGTATGGAGTCTGTCTGTAATGTTCTGACCCTTGGTCCGCATGTGCTTCCTCCAGGTTCTCCAGTTTCCTCCCGCAGATAAAATAAAGGAGCACAACGTAACCGCTATTGGCCAAACGTCCCAAAGCTAAAAAAAACATTTCCCACAAAGTAACCAATCTGGGAATAGACACGTCAGAAACACAGCACGCCCCACCACCGCCACCAACTGCGAAGACCTGGCAGGACCCTCCTGACAAAAGAGAGAGACGCGAGACTTCGGGGGGAGACTTTTTCTCGTATAAACAAAAAATCGTCGTCTTACGCACTAACTCCCGTGACGCGGCCGCGTGCAGACGAGTGCCAGCGCACGCTGACGGCGCTGCAGGGCGCCGTGCGCAGTCCGCGCTACCCGGGCCCCTACCCCGGCGGGGCGAGCTGCCGCTGGCTGCTGGCCGTGCCGCCGCCCCTCCGCCTCCGCCTCTCCTTCCGCGACTTCCAGCTCGAGGAGAGCGACGAGCGGGGCCACTGTGGGTGGGTAAGGCCCCGGCAGGACTTGTGGGGTTTTCTCCTGAAGTCACGTACGGGTTAATCGCGCGTCAACACCTCTCTGTGTCGCGAGTGGTCGGGTGGATTTTGTTTATTTTTATCGTGGTTTTACGAGCACATTCCCAGCTCATTGTGGGGTTTTTTTTTTCTTCCAAGCAAGCACTTTGAGGAATGAACTTGAATGTTTACTAAAATGCTATCACAATAGCTGAAAGTGGTACTGCATTCTACTTCCCTGAACTAAATGCTTCAAATAGTTTAAAAAGCAGAACACTCTCCACAAGTTAACTAATCATTTAGGATCAACGCGACCACAGTGTCCGTAGTTTTGGAACAGAAGATCGCAACATGTGGCCCAAAACCCAGGTCTGAGTGATAGGTGTTTTTCTTTAATTTATCAATGAACTGTCGCAGTGCAGTGCAACCATTCGTGTTAGAGAACTGCCCGTGGAAGTGGGTTGCACAGAGTTACCTCCGCGACCCCTTCAGGTGACCTCTGGTGCACACGATTGAGTCAAAACGAAGTGCACAACCCAGTTTATCACGATGTGGGTTTACTTTTTATGCAGTCATTGGTGGCATGGCTGGAACCATCAACTCTCTACACTGGAGAACTCTGTTTAATCGCAGCTACCTGTCTGTATAAACAATAAGAACAACAACAACAATGCATAACAGGTCATGAGAAAGTAAGCATTGCTGTGGGCAAGTGCCCAATTGTTTTAGATGCCATCAGCAAGATCCTTGAACACAACCGCCACCTGGCAGACCTATTCCACCGGCACGTTAGAACAGAAATCACGAACGTGTGGTGCACACTCGAAACGCAGAGATGATGGCAACATGTATTTTGAGCATCTGTGACACGCAACAATACTGCACAGTGTAGATATATTACTGAGCGAGACAACACCACGGCTCCATCATCCGTTTGGCTGATGTGCATACCTAGAAACTCGAGTATTAACAATTCATCCCTGTCAACCCCTAATCAGTGCCCTACCTTATTACAGACCAATCCAGACCTTATTGGTCACCCCGTGCCCCTGATAAAGCTCAACGTTCATCCTACAAAGTCCCATTACAAGGGAGAAACACAACTACACAAAACATGTTTTGCCCGTATTGAACAACGGCTGTACGCCGTATGGACCTTCAAACTCAATTTCCCTGTACAGGGACACGGAGTAAAGCGTATGGGGTTGACAGCTGTGACATTTCCCAATTGAACGTTCACATGTATCCATTCCCCATTTCACTTGAGCTTTAAACTAATAAAGTCGATCAGAACTGTAAATTCGCAGAACGTCCCCCTATAATCTGCACGTCCCTTTGGATCGCTCGAGATATACATTCTTAAATACTGCACAACGTATCCCAGCACAGTACACCCAACCCACTGTGAAGACCAACACAAAGATACGTGAGGCATGGTTACAGACGCTTCCAGTGTTAATTAAACGAACTCGGTTAACTCAGTCGCTTTATATTCTAAGCCAGTCCGGTTCAACGCGGCACACACGCACACCGCTCACTGCAAACTCTCAATGCGTGAAGTTACCATTGAACACCTGCGTTCAAACTCACCCGCCACGCATTTGGCTAGCAGAAGGTTTCGTTTGTTTGTTGGAACCTGTGTGGAATTAACTTAGGGAACACAAGTATGATGTCCCTTGCCTGCACAAGTCTAGACCGCCAAGCCCCGTCAGTGGGCATCAGTGGTACGGCACGCACGAGCAGACGTGGCTGTGGTGCGGGCACCCAACCCACCACCAGCACCACCAGCAACCAGCAGGTCGCGACTCGACACAGCCACCTCCTGGCCAGATGCGATATTGACCGCCCCGTTGTTGAAGCCTCCTTTGCTAATCAGGGACCCAACAACCTCACCCAACTTTGCCTTGTAAACAAATCCAACTAAACAGTATTTGCTCCAAAATAATTAATTGTGGCAGATCGATTTCGAATGTGGCACGCGTGAATCTGAAAATATGTCCTGCCGCGCGTCTTTCGATGGTCACTAAAGTCGCACGTGCCTTTTATTATCGCCCAATATTACGCCACTCAAGACAACGCGTTGCATGTACGTATGTTGAACTTCTTTCGCACCGTACGTAGACAACCGTGCTCATCGGAGGTTCATGCAGTTCTCCCCTCTTCTGCTATTCTGAGTCGAGGTGGCAGCCCTATGCGGTGGACTGGCTGTAGTTGAATATTCGTCTGGATTCATCTTCTTGGTTCTTTCGGTGAAGTGACATAGAATGGAAATAATAAAATAATAAACATAAAACATAATAAAATATGTTCTATTTTTAGAATGTAAATAATAAAATAATAAAAATAAAACATGATCAAATATGCTTTCTTTTTATTACTTTATTATTTCCATTCTACGTGACTTTACCGAAAGAACCAAGAAGATGAATCCCTGCAGTCACGAAAGCTTTAAATCGAAAAGTGTTCGTCTGGAGTCAGCTGTGACCAGATGGCGCTGTTGGTTGAATGTTCGTCTGGAGTCAGCTGTGACCAGGTGGCCTGTTGGTTGAATGTTCGTCTGGAGTCAGCTGTGACCAGGTGGCGCTGTTGGTTGAATGTTCGTCTGGAGTCAGCTGTGACCAGGTGGCGCTGTTGGTTGAATGTTCGTCTGGAGTCAGCTGTGACCAGGTGGCCTGTTGGTTGAATGTTCGTCTGGAGTCAGCTGTGACCAGGTGGCGCTGTTGGTTGAATGTTCGTCTGGAGTCAGCTGTGACCAGGTGGCGCTGTTGGTTGAATGTTCGCCTGGAGTCAGCTATGACCAGGTGGCGCTGTTCGACGGTGAGACGGAGAACGAGAACTCGTCTCTCGGACGCTTCTGCGGCTCGAGGATGCCACCGGCGACGACGTCGACCTCCAGCAAGCTGCTCGTCACGATGCACACAGACTCCTCCGAGGCCCTGCGAGGGTTTTCACTCTCCTACACGGCTGGTGAGAGCGACCGCTGGATGTGCACTTTGAGCGTTTTCTGGAAGAGGATTTTTTTTACTGCAAATGCCCCCTTCTCAAAGGAGACGGAGCAAAGCAACAGACACGCAGCAAAAGTTATTGTTGTTGATATTTAAGCAAAAATTCCCCAACTCTGAAAAATGTGGACCGCGACACTGGCGTCCACGAGATAGGTAGCCGCGTGTGGTCTGAGCTTCCCCTAGGTCGACTCAGCCTCAAATGAGTATCTGACGTATTGTGTAAACGGCAGCATGGGGAGACAAAGGCGGCCGGGCGTGGTGCTGGCCACCCACCCACCCCCCTCGTATGCCATACCGGCCTTCATAGGTGCCACTCGCTCACGGCACTTGCCCCAAACGTTTGTTGAGGCTACACGGGGGGGGGGGGATCTTTGCCTTTGCCAGTGCTGCCCATGACGGTGGCCTGCGGCGAGAGCGGCTTCACGGCGACGCTGCCCACGGAGCTGCCGGCCGGGGTCCGCCTCCTGTCCGCCCGCCTCAGGGACCCCGCCTGCTCGTCCGCTCCCTCGGGCGCCACGCTCACGATCGACGCCAACTACAGCGACTGCCGCACGACGGTGCAGGTCGTGGCGCCCGGGCCGCGTGGCCTCCCCCCCGCGTGGAATTCGTGACTTGCCTCGCTCGTCGTCGCCTCTCGTCGTCTGTCGTTGCTGTTTGCTCAGAGTGTAAATGCTCACCCCGAGCTCTCAATACTCTGATAGTGCGCTGTCTTTGAGTTGTACGCCTTTTGGTGGCATCTGGTCCAACACCAGTGGAGACTAGGCTCTAAGAAAAGCCGTCTCTGGTGTGGACCAATCAACTTCAAGGGCAGTGCATATCATTATCATCATCAGAGTTGTTTCTTTTTGTTTGCGTTTTGACTGCTTGTGTTGTGGTTATTGCAAACATGATGCCTTGTATAAAGGTGTCAGTTTTTGTACCAGTTGAAAGGGTAAAAACCTATCACTATGTTGTTGTTTGTTGTTGTTGTTGAGAAGTCAACGGTGGGATGGAGGAGCAAGGTGTCAGCTGTGATGGCTCGTAGGGCTTCATCCAGATTCCTCTCCTCGCCACTCTCGCGTTCGCTTGCATTCGTGCTCGCATGGTGTTGTTCGGCGCCGTGTCCGACGTTTCGCGCCGCGTGCTGGGAGCTTCTTTGGAAACTAAAAAGACATCACAAACTCATACGCAATTATTTGTATAGTTTAGTGAAGTGTAAATAAACCCACAATTATTTCACGATTTAAATACATTGATGTACCGTCTGAATATTTGTGTTAAATTATATTTGCTTTTGTGTAAGAATGCATTCTATTGCTCATCCACTTGAAGTGTATTCCATTGTTCTAGGCTCCCTTTAATGATACCATCTCTATATTCGACAAAGAACAATGGATGAGTGAATGCTTCATAGGCTTGCCGTGAGAACGATCATTATTATCCGAGGCCTTGGGTGCATGAAGCCAAGATCTTAACATCATCCCAGAAGAAGCCACCTTGAGAAACAAGCATTTTATTATCAGATCCACTTTTATTATTTGGTTTAACATGTAGGCTTTCGCGACCAATATTACTCATAATAAAGGTTTTTGGGTTAGATCGCATAAGTATAAATGTTTCGGTATTACCTTTGAATCTCTGCACCTTACCCAAAAACCCTTATTATGAATAATATTGGTCGCGAAAGCCTACTATAAAATTGTAGAAACTCCGCATCAAGCGTGTAAATTTATGTCTTCACTAGCATTCCTCAAAATGTGTAGAGATTCAAAGGTAATACCAACACATTTATACTCTACCCCAAAAACCTTTGCTATTAATTTTATCATTTGGATTATGAGAACGCCATTTACTACTTGTAACATTCCCCCTCCGCTTTCGTTCTCGCCACCACCGACTTCCCTTCGCAGCACCCCTCCGTGGCGGCGGACAAACTGGGCGCCCAGCAAGCCGTGCAGCACAGCAACGTGGTGAGAGTGACCCTGAGCCTGGCGGGCTCCGAGCAGGAGCAGTGGCTTCCCGTACGCTGCCTCGCTCGGCTCCGCGCCCCCGTGGAGCAGCCCCAGACGGCGGCTCCCCGCGGACCCCCAGCGCCCCCGGCCGCCCCCACGCTCGACGGCGTGAGGTCGGACGACACGAGTGGCGTGCTCTTCATCACCATCTGCGTGCTGGCGTGCGTGCTCATGTTCGCCGCTGCCATCGCCTTCTTTATCCTGTAGGCCCGCGGTGGGGCACGCGCTGTCTCAGCGCGTGATAATTATAATTAGACAAATTCAGATTTCTGTCCATTAGTTTACAGTCAGTGGTGATGTTCGGGGCTGGTGACATCAGTGGTTGCACAAGGGCGGAAAATAGAGGGGAGGGGATGGGGGTAAAGATGCACTTGAGACCGATACCCCGCCACCCTGGTGGGATTCCCAGAGGTTCGCCCTGCAACTGCGTTTCATCGATCAATAGGCCTCTTGGGATGAGACCGAGACGAATCAAAAGCTTGGCCCGCTTCGGGTAATACTGCTGGGAAAACAACAAAATCACTTGTCTGTGAGACACGCAAAACGTTGGACATCGCGCCGAACTACTCGTGGGTTCGATTCGAAACCAGACAGGAGAGTTGTGCAGCACAGCCGCGAATAACCTCTAGGCCAGTGGTTCTTGACCCGGGGTGGCACGCTGCACCCACTGTGGGTGCAGCGAGATGCCCTTTCTGGGGGTGCGAGACGTGGCCAGGTTTTTATTTAGAAGGTAAATCACCAAAACACAAATTAAGCACGGCACGTAAGTACACAACTAGTTTGTTTCATCAAACTCTTATGTATTTACTCTTTGATTTTTTCGGTAAAGTCACGTAGAAAGAAAAATAAAATAAATAATAGCAAGCGACGTTTCGATTGCAACACCTGATGATGATTGCTGATAAGGCTGCAGTGAAGGTTAAGAATCACTGACCTACCCAGCGCCGCTTTGTCTATTAAGCCCAGAGGCTGATTAGCTACAATATTGTATATTTGAAATAAAAATGACATCAAATGAATGAACATTAACGAAGTCTTAAACTCAATGTCGGTACGGTTAGTCATAATTCGAAGTTTTTGTGTTGTTGTTTAGTCACCGCTGTAGCGTCTTCAACAAAAAATAAACATCGCCCGGCAGGTGGCAACGTCACGGAATAAAACAAAAGGAGTAGTCCGTGTGAAGTGGAAAAACTTTGTTTTGGTAGGAGAAATTAATAAAATAAAGCCGCAGTGTTTGCGTGCCGTGTGTGAGAAAAACATCGACACGCGGACAATGGAGAGAGAGCCCTGCCCGCTCCGTCACGAGCCGTGAGCTCCACGAGTGGCTGTCGCAAGAGGGATGTTTGTGTTGTTGTCGTTTTATTGATTTTCTTCAAAAGCACCGCATCGCCATGGAGTTTTCTTTCTCGTCGAAACTTGTTACTTCAAATGAGGACAGAAAAAGTGCGAGGGGGCGACTTGAACCCCGGGGGTTTGTGTGTGCGGCTAACCGGGTGACCTACTGCGATCTTCTCTCATATGTGATGTTTGCAATTGCCGGCGAAACGTCAGAGTACTCGAATAGTAAATGTTGTCGTGCCTTGTTGCAGTGACAAATTGGCCACATTCTGTTTACGTGACAAACCTCACTAATTGGCTGTGTCGGGTGGTGGCGGGTTTTAACGACGCATTTATATTTACACGATCTCACCCAAACACGCCTGCTCTAGTGTGGATAATATTGGTGGCGAAAGCCTCCTGCGACTCATGCCTGTGATTGTGTGTGATGACGGTGGCGCCCAGCACACACACGACTACTCAAAGTGTTTACTTTAGGGCAGTGTTGACAAATGTGTTGAGTTTTTTGCGCAAACATTAAGTTACCGCAACTAAGCGGACTGCCTTGTCAATATAATTGTACAAGGCAAGGTTTAGTAATATGACATAGGACAACTTGTGGTGTATGGCGTGTGGGGAGTTTGGCAACAGCACTTTTAGTGAATATTTAAGAATTCATGGCCGTGCTGCCATTTCGTGGCCACCTTGCTGCCCAAGCCGGCAACACCGTGGCACTCCCAGGCCGCCTCGCATCCAAACACGAACCGGCCTCAAGCCTCTTCATCTTGTAACAATAATATTAGTACGTTTGGTAAGTCGCATCATTCTTATAATGCAAGGCTATCGTGGACGCGCTCTGCTTCACAGACACGGTGCACAGTATTCCTAGTCGTGGGTGATGGTTGCTATGTGTCATTCCAACCGAGTAATTTGAATGTAATATTTCGAATGTAGCCAATGTTTTACCATCATGCCAGCACAATGGCATATTAATTTCGAATGACTTCGGGGAATATTTTACGTCCACTGTTGGTTCTTCTTCTCCAGCACCTCCGATTAGCACAGTCGGCTACGTACGGTGGCAAAGAAGTTCAACATACATACGTACCGTGAAGCAGACGGCGCGTATTTTACAGTTAATACACTTGCAGTAATAACCAGGGCGGCCTGCTGTATTAGAACCGCGATCGTCTGCAACAAACGGCGCACGTGTTACTCGGCAGGGCCACGTCACCGCCCACATCTGACGATCTGATGATATCGTGCACGACCCCAAGGTGATGTTGATCATCGGCGATTGAATTATGAATCAACATCGATCCGCTACCGCCAAGTGATACGTACTTGCAGCAAGAACTGTTCACGCAAAGGGGTTCTCAACTGCGGCTCCAAACGTGTGGAGTCGCCACCACTCACGACCCGTGGGGCGTGAGCGAGTGAGGTTGATCCGACCTACAACTATCCCTGGGCAGAATGTTTAAGTGGCCAAATGTTTACGGGTCTCCATCACGCGTCTGGCAAAAATCCAACCGCTGTCTCCATCCCGGACGATGTGGCAAGCAGATCGCCTACCGAGTGTTGCTGCCTAGGCCCTCGGGAAGACGCAGCTCTCCGATGCGTCTTGCCGCCGTACCGTGCGTGATTCGGCACGTCCGACGTTTCGCGCCACGTGCTTGAGAAATTCTTTCGGGAAACTGATCGGAACCGAATTAAGCATATGGAGGATGCTGGTCAGTTCATGGAAGTACAGGGTACGCAGCTCACAATAGAAGCATTGCAGGATGCACTCAGGCACAAGGCCGTTGGGTGCGACTTCTGTGATGGGTAACTGCGTTGTAAGACCAGGATCCATATGGTGGGAGACTGTAAGAGCAGACCTGGATGGTCTATGGTATGTCAGAGCAAGAAAGACGCCTTGGCAACATGTGGGGGCATCAGCGGCATTGACCATGATGACATCTTGACCTTCGCTGCTGTACCTATGTGTTGAATTTATTTCGCACGGCACGCAGCTAACCGTGCTAATCCTATTCCTGTTAGGGCCACGCATGATACCTGATGTCGTCGCCCGGCCGTTCTGAGATTCCCTGAAGTCAAGTTGAGTGTTGTTCTCTGTGGTGGCGACTTCAACATTTACTCTCTGCAGTGGGGGGTGGGTGTGTGTGTGTGCCCTCCGTGGAGAGTGTCACGTGCTAGGTGTGTGTGTGCGTGCCTATATATATCAAGAGAGGGCGGTGCTGGGATGCTGTGATTGTGAAAACGCGCCACATACTCAGCCAACCTGCTAGAGAGAGAGAGAGTGTTTCATTTAAACGGTAACTGGTCTTTGGAAGAAGAATAAGAAGATGCTACGTTGTTTTTAATTTGTCGCAAACTTACCGTTGTTATTGTTTTAACCCGCTAGTTGAGTGCAGAGCTGTTTGTGCGACAGGTAAGGTGAATGCTACCTCCTGACAAGTGATGGGATTAAGTGTGGGGTTCTTACAGCTTGGGCAAGGAATCTCCTGTTGTAACATTCTTCATTATTAAGCTTCATATTTTAATCCAGCACATGTTCACTGTGTCCAGGATAAGCATTTAATAATGTTGTGAACTAGTCTGTAATATATAATTATTCATTAAACTGTCCTTTTCGACTTATACCGGGGTTCCAATTCACACATTTACTCAAGTAGATGATGTTCTTTGAATAAGTAATTTGCGATATTTAATAGGAATAATAATAAACATGTACACGTCTTTCGTCTCCTGTTGATAAATGCATTTTAAGATTGCGTCTGATGACCGCGTTGCGTCAAAGCATGCGACGCCATTGCTGACCGTTACGAAATGTCATTTATTATAAATGATTTTTTAATTATTATTAATGACAAACAGGGAATATTTTTTATATCCTCATTAGTTATATATTTTACTGAATTATTTCATTGCAGTGTTAAGACTATTGATTGAATGATAAAGGTTTAGAGCAAACATCCACGTGAAATGTTCTTGGGTCTTGCGGTAAAGTCACGTCGATAGGTTCAAAGAAATAACAACAAAAACTACGACGTTTTGATCGAAACGTAATTTTTTGTTATTTTCGAAATGTCGTAATTTTCCTTATTTTTTGTTATTTTCTTTGAACCTATCTACGTGACTTTACCGAAAGACCCAAGAATATGAATTCCTGCAGTCACGAAAGCTTTAAGTCAAGATCCACGTGAAATATGACATCTCGTGTCCTTTAACCAAGTAAGGGCCAGTTTTCTATTTCGCACGGGAGATATGGAACTGTGGGGTACACGCGGTTATTTGTATTTGACTACATTTGGTCATTTTAGAAGTGTATTTTGAGCTATGACACTTGACCTACCTGAACGACCTTAGCGGTGCACGGTCTTTAACGTGCACTCTCCAGGCGTATGTTGCACTTTGGAAATGATGAAGAGAAATTATCACAAACATCCGTGGGAATTCATCGACCAACCTCGATACGACTAAAACGCGCCAGGCTACCCAGAGACGCTGAATGCAATTGAACTCGTACATCGCACAATTTAATCACGGACTTTAATAATATTTTTTGAGTATAGGATATTTTTTTCACTTGAAGTTTTCATTTCGTTCGCTTTTGCTGTTACATCTACACCTTCCCCTCTGTCTGCTCTTGTGTTTGTGTACGGTTGCGACTGGAACACAGACTTGTGGTCTCAACTGGCTCTTACCTGGTGATTAAACACAACACTGTACTTTACAAATAACGCTCACTCTCAAATGTAAGCGGCGTAGCTCTCCCAGGTAATAATCTACAAAGGGGGCAAATTGTCATACAAAGTCACTACCTTCAGAGAATCCGAATTGATTGCATTTTAATCAAGTTTTAATGAGATACGATGAAATTATTCTATAAAATAAACATCAACAGATTCCTCTTGGCACATTTATTTATTGACACGCACTCGTGAAAAACATTATCTTGGACTGACATTTTATTTAACTAAATAACATTCTCTCGAAGTGTTGTTAATCTGTATGCCGCGTTTATATTGCACGGCTGTAATTGCTGTTTGAACAGCAAGTGCGAATTGGTAAAATAAATACCAATGTGAAACCGAGTTTCAGGGATTTCCGTTAACAGACCCATTAGTGTCACATGTACGTCCAACCGAAGCTGAACTGCCCCGCAAATTTCAATGCAGACTAACGCTGCTGCACATTTTACCGTGAAAGAATATGGACAAAGTGAAAGCATTCCTTGTATTAGGTAGTTTTCACAATGAATGGAAAACGCGCGTGGGGTACATGCAGTCAAGAGTCAAAACAATAAAGCATTATAGATGCTGTCCAGTTACCACACAGTTAGTTTTAGTTTATTTGTGTAACCAGGTTTGCGAGTCAACACAATGACAGATACATTCATCATGAGGACGAGGGGAGAGAGCAGATAAACACACCGTTATAATCTACAACACTTTTTTCAAATCCACTGGCACGGGGAGCGGGGGGGTGCGGGCGATTCCCGATGACACTCAGAATCAGAATATTTAGTTGTGCTGTCAGTACGTAAGGGAGGTGGGATGCACGGGCTTGCGGAACCCGTTCAGATATCACTCGCCACCGATGTTAGCCGTGGCCGGGAATTGAATGAATCCAGGTGACGGGGTGCGCGGTGCAGCGCTCGAATCGCCGTGCCACCTCAAGCCACCGATCTCTGATGTGTTCGGCTACTTTGGGCAAAACTGTGCAATACTCCTTGAGCAGCCGCATCTCTGTTGGGCCCTGCAATTTCCGTCTATTCTGCAGGCAGATCCTCTCCTGGATTCCTCTCGGCAAACATATGATGCCCCCTCTAACTCTCTAAAACTCCCACACATCTCTCTCCCGCGTTGGCTAAGCGTCGCATATAGGAAGCAAAGATTCAGATTTACAAACATGTCTTTGTGAGCCAGAATATCTCTTTTGGCTCCAACATAGGTGTCTCTAACTCTCTTGTCAACTGGATGTGAACCCAGACACACACGGCACAGACACGCACCGTGGATTTTTGTTTTCCATTTCAGACGTTGCCCGTGTGAGGGGCAGACCAAGCAGCCGCAGGCATTGCCCGTCGCTGGTTTAGTTTACAAAAGATAAAATCGATAACTTGCGACGAGACGCCAGTTTGCGGGTTGCCACGTAACGAGCTGGCAAACACGGGGAGTGTGAGCAGTGTGTGAGTGTGTGTAAGTGATTTGAGAATGTGTGTGTGAGTGTGTGAGTGAGTGTGTGAGTGAGTGTGAGTGATGTGAGAATGTGAGTGAGTGTGTGAGTGAGTGTGTGAGAGTGTGTGAGTGTGTGTAAGTGATGTGAGAATGTGTGTGTGAGTGTGTGACTGAGTCTGTGTGTGAGTGAGTGTGTGAGAGTGTGTGTGAGTGAGAGTGTGTGTGAGAGTGTGTGTGTGAGTGATGTGAGAATGTGTGAGTGAGTGTGTGACTGAGTCTGTGTGTGAGTGAGTGTGTGAGAGTGTGTGTGAGTGAGAGTGTGTGTGAGAGTGTGTATGTGAGAATGTGTGAGTGAGTGTGTGACTGAGTCTGTGTGTGAGTGAGTGTGTGAGAGTGTGTGTGAGTGAGAGTGTGTGTGAGAGTGTGTATGTGAGAATGTGCGAGTGAGTGTGTGACTGAGTCTGTGTGTGAGTGAGTGTGTGAGAGTGTGTGAGTGAGAGTGTGTGAGTGAGTGTGTAAGTGAGAGTGTGAGTGAGAGTGTGTGTGAGTGAGTGAATGTGTGAGTGAGTGAGTGTGAGTGAGAGTGTGAGAGTGTGTGTGCCCATCGGGGAGCAGTGGTGTAGCGGTTAGCGTGCCTCGCTATGAACCCGGCGACCCGAGTTCGACTCCGGCTCCCGACCAACACCAGTAACGATTTTATGAACCGGTCCTAGATTTCCCCTAGGTCAACTCAGCCTCAATTGAGTACCTGGTGCTATGTGTAATAACATCGCCACTGGAGAGACAAAGGCGGCCGGGCGTGGTGCTGGCCACTAACCCCCTCGTTTGCCGTTCCGGCCTTCATAGGTGCTCACTAACAGCACTTGCCCCGACATTCTACCTCCGCTACACGGGGGATCTTTGTCTTTGTGTGCCCACCGCACAGATGTGTGTCGCACTCGACGCACAGAGTATAGACACAAGCTGCCACTTTCACGGAACGTGTGGGCAACAAAGCACACCCGTGCAGTGTACACACATAGAGTTTGTAATATATATTGTCTGCGTATTCAAATTGGGTATTCGTTGCATTGGCGACGCAGACATCGTTGTGAGATCATAAACCTCGTCAAAATAGCACGGGCTATATGGCTTAGTGGTTTTAATTATTTAGCTTTCTCAGTGGAGATATTAAATAGTTTCACAGTATTTTGTAAAATGTTCGCAAATGTAAATCCATGCTTCTTTGTACACAACGCAAACACGGTAGTAACAATCATTATAATTTACAGCCCTTTGTAAACCTACTGACGGATGAAGTCCTCACCACGCCGTGACACGGATGGGGAGTCGGTCGACCATACTTCACCACGCTGGTCGTCGGTGCGGCTTGGTCAAGGCGAGGGTGGCCCAAGACTGGTTCAATTTCACTCAGCCACTGACGTTAACAGCCACAGAAAATCTAAGCCGGCTCACCAGCTTCAGCAGGGCCAAGTGGTCTGAGCACTTTACTCGGCTATCCATAATAATCATCCTTCGTGAACTGCATCAGTGGGACAGACATTTCGGCAGATATTGGAATAGAGGAGTGAGTCTTCCGCATTTTAAGAATTCGGAATTCCAAAGTCGACAACGTACGTGTTGGGAAAGCGGCAAGTGTCCTGACTGGGCGTCAGGGTCGTGACTGGGAGCGGTGGGTGAGAGGCCACGCCGGCTTCCTTCATTCCACGAGCCCCACGCGTTCTCAACAAAAGCAACGTTTTGACTTGGAGTCGGCAGCTTTATGTGGCGGTGAAAGGGTGTAAACACTCGGCTCAGACCGTCGAATAATCTCGTTGCTTAGGAAACCCAGAGCGGCGCGTTTAGCTCTCCACACCGTGGGGTCATTGACATTGGAGTCAATGGCACCAACTTCCTAGAAGCTTTCCCTGGGGTTGCGATTCTCGACGGAATTGGAATGGAATGGGGGGGGGTAAGAGGTGAATGGCTCCGTTCCGAATGAATGTTCTTGAAGCTGTTGTGGGCTTTTTAAATCCTTTATATTAAGTTCACTTGCTTGCTTGCTTGTGTGCTTGCGTGCTTGCTTGCTTGCTTAGGACCGTGCAAATCTTTCGGTCGTTTTTTAACCCACTTCCCGTGATCCAATCGAGCTGACATTTTGCACACAGACTCGTTGTGCGTGACAATTAATTTTCGTGAAAATTTTTTTCCACAATTTTACACTGTTTAGGGAAACATAAATAAATATTTAATTACCAATTGCTTAATTGTGGCAGACAATCATTTGACTCATAGGTGGCAGCCATCTCAAGCCAGAGGACGAGAGGACTCGAGCCGCCACGCATATAAAGGATTTATAGTGAAAAACTTTGTTTTTACGGGTTAATTTTTTCTTCTTCTTATTCTCATCGTCGCTGCGATGGGGGCGACAGCACACAGCTGGCAAGCCGCATCGGAGTGGTTGGACATTTGCAGAAAGAGGCCGATGTTCAGCTCCCCCCAAACCCCACGTGGTACAATCACTGCAGCGTTAATTAGACTACATCACAGTGCCCTGTATTTTCCCAAGTAATTGTTTTTGTCTGATTCGCAACATTATCCTGAAGCCATCAGCCTGCGCAGTCCTCGTACGGCTCTTCCTGTTGTCTGCTCAGCTCCGAGTTGACGCCTTCTGTTACCCCTTACCAATCTACAGATTAGGGAGATCATCCATGAGTAGCAGCGCATTCATCCTCTTATCCACGTTCAAGCTAGCCGTAGGGGTAACACGTGATGGGTAACACATAAGGGTAACACGAAAGGGTACCACGAGTAGAATTGCCGAGATAAACGCGGATAATAGAGGGGGGGGGGGTTGGGTTAGATCGTGTAAATATGAATGTGTCGTTAAACCCGCCACCACCCGACACAGTCAACTAGTAAGATTTGTCACGTAAACAGAACGTGGCCAATTCGTCACTAGTACAGCACACCGGTGTGTTGGAGAACTAAGCCACAGCATTCACAATCTAAATACGACGTTTCGTCAGTAATTACAACTAGCTTCATCAGGCGACAGCCAGAATTGTGGAGAAGTCCTCCTGTTTCGTTCCTTAAATAGAAGGGGTAGATTCTGATGACATCACTTGTGAACCCAGCACGGGCGAAGTGGAGGGGGATTAATAATTACATCTAAATCACAATGCGTATCCATTGCCGGTTAGGTTATTCATAGGGTAGTCAACGTACATTATGCATGCACATTTTGCAACACGGATGTTTGGTCGTTAGCTCGTGTGTGCGTGTGTGTGCGTGTTCATGGGGAGTGGTGGTGAAGCGGTTAGCCCACCGCGCTACGAACCCGGCGACCCGAGTTCGATTCCCGCTCACGGCTAACACAGGTGACGATTGTCTGAACCTGGAGCGTAAACATCGCCACTGGGGAGACAAAGGCGGTGGGGCTTGGTGCTGGCCCCCCACCCCCTCGTGTGCCGTGCCGGCCTTCGTAGGTTGCTCGCTATCAGCACTTGCCCCTACAGTCTGTTCAGGCTAAACGGGGGATCTTTGTTGTTTGTGTGCGTGGTGCATGCAGGCGGCGGGGAGCGGTGCGTGTGTTCTCATGGTGAAGGACGCTGGGAGCCCGGTTCCTCTTCCCCCGAGGGGGACGGCTCCTGCAGTGCACCCCAGTCCAGTCCCCACCAACAACCACAAGGCCAGGGAGCATGGCTCGCCCAAGCCTGCCCAGGTAGACGTCGTCGTCACTCGCCATTCACCGTTGATTTGGTCCGCGTCATGATCTGGTCAAATTTGTGTCGTTCAGACCCTCCACCACCCAACGTGGCAAAATAAATGCACTTGTCACGTGGTGTCGAGGTACAGTTCTCACAGACAAATTTAGCAGCAATTGTATTTGTGACGTGTCATTTGAAACTACGTCGGGGATCTTCAGGACAAGATCCTTCTGACTCAACTCCGCACATTCTGCCGATCCGCGACGTCGTCGCCTTTAACGCAGCGACGGACCGGGAGAGCGGGTGCCATAAACAACGTCGAACGCGTAGATTCATCCATATTTCGCTGCCACGGTCGAACAACTACTTCACTCGAGACACCGTTGTTGAGACTCCGCTTGCAGATTACGCACGGCGCTCGCTCGCTCGCCCGCCCGCCCCCCAGCGCGCGAAGCAACACCTGCCGCCCCCCTCTCCGCGCAGGCGTCGCCCGTAGCCGTGCCGGGCAACCGCAGGAAGGCACCGATGCCGGCCGCGCAGCGCGAATCCCCTCCTGGCCACGCCGCCTCCACCGCCGCCGCCACCGCCGCGATCCCCGGCCACGCCGTGCTCCCTCGCGGCTCCGTGGCGCCTTTCAGCCTGCGCGGCCTCATCACCGCACGCCGCTTCACCAGGAACCTCAAGGTGCTCGCGGATTTTAAACACACGGGCCATGTACGTGGATACGTCCGTGCGTGTGTGCGTGCGTCTGTCAAAATGAAATTACAAAATGTCGTGCTGGACTTGGTCTCGCGTCCGTGAGCAGCACGGCCCGCTCGCATTATTTTCCCATGAAAGAAGTCGATGATAATTGTAGCCGATTAATCGACGTGTATGGCGTGTCGTCCCAACTCTTTACACACACGCGCGCACTCCCTCAGCCGTCTCGCCCCTGCCGCCGTGCGCACCGCGAGCTGCGCATCGTCTGGCCTTCGGTCCTTTCATTAAAAGCTGAATGAAGTACAAACATCGTTCGATGATCTCAACGCAGATGATGTGAAAGATCTTGCAATAAATAAATATCAGTTAAGGATTTGAATAATATATTTCACCCGCCCGTAAACAGATGTCTGGAGTGGGCATTCGCAATCGCTCTCGAACGCTGCCGTGCAGGACAAGTGACGCCACGGTCAATAAACACTCTCGCATTTCGCAAATGGGGATTTTTCTCTCGTGGATTCTTGGTGCGTTGCTCATCGTCGTGCAACGTTTGCTTTTCAAGAAATGAAGCGGAACAACTAAGCTCTTCTTCTTGGTTCTTTCGGTAAAGTCACGTAGAATGGAAATAATAAAATAATAAAAATAAAACATAATAAAATAATTCTCACGACGTTTCGGCCTCCACCTGAGGACGGCTGCTTGCATTGTGGCCGAAACGTCGTGAGAATTATTTTATTATGTTTTATTTTTATTATTTTATTATTTCCATTCTACGTGACTTTACCGAAAGAACCAAGAAGATGAATCCCTGCAGTCACAAAAGCTTTAAATCGAAACAAAGCTCTTGCAATGAATCTACAACTCGCGGGGTAATTCCCCCGGCGAGGGTTCAGTCGGCACTCACCCTGCACCTCTGGGTCCCCCCGGCAGGCGAAGACGGCGCAGAGGATCGCAGAGAGGAAGCAGATGGAGGGGCGAGCGGGCACGGGCGACCATGGGGCAGAGGTAAACTCCGCGAGGAGGCACGGAGGGGCAGGGTGGCAGTGGGGACGGCATGGGCCCTGGTGCGAGGTGAAGGGTGGCCCAGATTGGGCTCAGCCCTGGCCGCGGATCGGACCAACTTTCATGTGAATGTTAGGACATTCAGAGTTGGAAGTTTTACAATGAATAATGCGGTCAATGTAATTTCCCATGTACTGGAAGATCGTGAGGGTTTGGTGGTTGAAAGTCCACATGCACCCTAGTCCTACTGTTGAACATTATCAAAATATTAATTTACGTACAAATGGACATTATAGACCAATATACTTTGCAATAATGTATGTATTAAAAAAAAACCCAGGAACAACAACAGACATTCTTCTCTGCATGAGACACTTCGCTTGTTGATGTGTTCAAGGGCATAACCACAGACGTGAAGAACCCCGTGAGCTTAGCGCATTAAATACTCGGCAAGGGTAATTACGCGCAGCGTAAGGTGTAAGTGGAGCCGAGATCCTCTCACTCGAGTGGCGCGTGCACTGTTATTGTTTCAACGCTTTTCACGAAACCACCGATTGCAGATTGGGAATTGTGTTCTCTCTGCGGGCTCTCTGTAATTGAAGCATATTGACTTGAAGGAGCTTGCGCACCTGCGCTGTGAACCTGGAGACTTGAAATTTATTTGAGGCCATGGCTACGAACATCGGTGTGGAGTGATATCAGAACCAGTCCTGTGCACTGTTCAGCATGGCATCACGAAAACCCAATCCGGGTCTGAGCGATGCCCTCAGTCAAAATCTGTCGTGAAGTTTCTTTTAGGTCAACCCTTAGACTTTGTCCTGGTCTCGTGAGTTCTCACCTGGCTAAACGTACGATTCTAATAACATTGGGGGGGAAATCTATTTTCTTGCTTTTGCGTGTGTAATCATTCCCATTCTCGCACCTCCGATTAGCACGATTGCCTATATACGGTGCGAAAGAAGTTCCACAAACACACATATACCCACCGTGAGTCGCGCTAATCGAATTTCGGGGGTGGGGTTCAGTTGCCTCGGTGTGCGTCGCTCCCATTGGCTGAGCGAACGATGGGCCGGCTACGTCCTCCCGGACCATCGCTCACTCGTAAGCACCATTTAGATATTCAGAGTTAATTTTTTTGTTGTAAAAAAATTCCCCGGGCCAAAGAGCGCCATAATTGAATCAGCATTGTACGGGGTTCACGCTCAGCGAGGTCTGCCTGTACAAGGTCACTGGTGGTGGCCAAACATCCCAATTCTGAACATGTACCTGCACACTACTCAAATAGGGATTATACGTAGCAGCAGCAGCAGCATCGCCTCCTGCTACTGAAAACTTGGCAGGACGCTCCCGCAAAGAGCCTTGAGACCGAGTGAGGTTTTCCCGGGGTAAGCAAGCGTGATAATAAGCAAGTCAAATCATAACCTCCCGTCTCTTTTGTCCAGGGTGGCTCGGCTGGGGCCGGCCACGAGAGCTTTCCCGTGGAGCGCCTGGAGCGCCTGCTGGAGGAGACGCTGACTCGGCACCTGGGGGGGGGAGAGGCCCTCGACGCGGCCGCCTGCGCTCGCCTCGCGCCGCTGCTCAGCGAGGAGATCAAAGGTACAGCGCCCACGGCCGATGGCGAGCGTTGCGTGTTATGTGCTGTATGTACCGTGTGTGTGTGTGTGTTGAACTTCTTTGGCACCGTACGTAACCAACAGTGCTCGTCGGAGGTGCGGGGCTAGGGACAACAGACTGAACACGAAAAGCAGTTCTAGATTACTCTTTGGTTCTTTTGGTAAAGTCCATGAAGTTAGAAATAAAATGAAACAAATTCACGACGTTTCGATCGCAACACAAGCGGTCGTCGTGATTTGTTTCATTTTATTTCTACCTACGTGACTATACCGAAGGAACCAAAGAGTATGGATTCCTGCAGTCACGAAAGCTTCAAATCAAGATTCAGTTCTAGATGATTTTAAAGTTCACAGCTCCAGTGGCTTCTGAATATCGGAAGGAAGAGCGTTCCAGACGGCCACAGAAGTGCATCTGAAAGCGCGCAATGTAGTTACCGTCCTTGTTTAATGGCTATCCAAAAGCCGCTGCGACGGTAACCGGAGTTCGCGTGATGGTTTACGCTCCGTGACAAGATCAGCAAGGCGTTGTTGCTCATTTGTGGCAAGCGCTCGTGACACACCTTTCACTTTTGCATCCAACTGGTTCGGTGGATCAAAGGGGGACACCGTTGCCACGTTACGGTGTAGATGTGGCATTCACACAAATTAACTCCAACAATTAACGCTGCCAGATATCCCGGTTGGACCAAAAACAGTCCCAGTTTCTCGAAGGAAGCCCCATTGCCACCCTCAAAAGCATTTGTGACATTCAGGATCTTGTCGCCGGGTTAAACTTGTCTGGCCCTTGCTCGAGTCAACATACAGGGGCAGCTGCCACCGGGGGTACCCTTGGTTGAACTGCAGCAGGGCATTGTGAATGGTCGAGACGAGATGCGCTCTCGCCACGCCGAGGCGTCCAAGCGTTCCAATCGGAGCTCCCCCTCTGCACGCCGCGTCTCCCCCTCCCCCCGCACAGCTCGCGCCAAGGAGCAGACCCCCACGCGCTACAAGCTGATCGTGAGCGTGACGCTGGGCAGCTGGGAGCGCGAGCAGGTGGTGGTGGCGAGCCGCTGCCTCTGGGACCCGGCCGCCGACGCCTTCGCCTCCCACCACTACCGCCGCGGGGCGCGCTTCTGCGTCGCGACCATCTTCGGCGTTTACTACGAGTGACGGCCGCCGGCGCCGTCTCCCTGCCACCCCGGGCTCCAAACGAAATCCCCGTCGCCGCGAACGTCACGTCCGTGGCGTGCGCTGGTGCGTGGGATTCACCGATCGGTGCCCCCCCCCACCCCTCCCTACTTTGCGCGACATCATCGGCCGTGAATCGCGGTGCCAGCGTGGGAAGGAAGGAGCGTCGTCCGGGTCGTTTTGCACGGTGGCAGCGATCGTGCGCGGTCGTCCGTGTCTGAGCGCAAGTAGGAAGGGTGCGGGGGTTGGCATCGGGGGTGCGTGGTCGAGGCTGTCGATGCGCTCGTCGCACGCGAGCGATCGGTGGCGTCGCGGACAACGCCGCGCGTGTCAGGGCGGTGAGCCTGCAACATTGTGGAGGGTCTGCGACCGGGTCTCGGGTATCTGTCAACAGACCGAGAGTCGCTTTGTCATCTTGTTAAAACACACACGCACGTACGTATAAACAAATATTTTCTTTTAGTCTGATCTAACTGCAGGGATAAATAGGAATCTGCAAAATCCAGCACAGGGCGTGAGGGGGTGGAGAGATCAAAATCGGCCACAGTCTCCCCACAGATGATCTCGACACAACGCTCAAGAGGCACTTTTTTAGGGTGGTTCAACTTGCTTAGGCTGAGTTATGAATTTTCGTTGTGAGCGTGGGCGGGAAGGCCAAAGCATGGCTGCCTCGACTTGTTGGTCATCCCAATAACTACCAGGACACCGCTCTTCACGCTGTGAAACCAGCACTTGCATCATGATGACAAGATCCATCAATTAAAATCTATCCCTGCGCTTATGTTGCACGGCATAGAAACATTCACAACTCGTGAAATTTGCATTTGATTGCAAATGATAGGTTGAGTTAAGATTGAGGCCAATGACACGAATGAAACAGAACAAACATGACAGATCAAGAGAATTGCGTTCTCAAATCGTGACAATTCATCAGATCATGGTGGGGGCTAGGGGCGGGGAAACGGGGGACAGGATGGAATTGTTTACACCCCTGATGCCCACAATGCCAACTCTCCCTGGTGGCTCTGGTCCATCGGTAGCTCTCGGCCAGGGTCTCGTGAGCACTGCCTGACCCCGACTGTGAGCCCATACGGTGATATGCACCGTCCTGGACCCGCTGCTAGGTGACGGTTACCTCCTGCACATCTGTGAAAAGAGCTTTATAGCTCATCGGATTCCTTTGGTATAAATGTTCTGATTCTGAAGGTTTTTCAGAGCTCTTGGCGCTTGGCCTCTCGGTGGCCGTCAAGAGAATCGAATCGGGCAAAATGGAAGTGGCTTTATTTTCCGTCTGCTCCGCATTGACTTCAAACGTCACCCAACCGGGACATTGTGTGGGACTCCAGAGAGAGGGATGTATGTATGTTGAACTTATTTCGCACCGTACGTAGGCAGCCGTGCTAATCCGAGGTTGGGGGATAGGGCGGAACAACGATGGGCCAAACCCACTTGTGAAAGTTTCCCCACCAGATTTGTGATGTCTACTCCAAAAATAATTCCCATGTACTCGAACCGTATCCAAGTAATTTGTTGTGTAACAAAGCTCAAAAAAATACATGGAGCCTAACATGTGAACCCATGGGCTTGCTTTGACCATTTCCAAAAGTGCACGACCAGATCAACGTCCTGACGGGCAACTTATACAAAGTGTCAATCAATTATGTTACTATTGAGAAATGTTGGGTTGAGATGGTGGCACAGGGGTTGGCACGCTTTGCCGTGGGTTCGGCTACCCGAGTTTGATTCCTGGCCACAGCTGACATCAGTAGTGGAAGATATTGGAACTGATCCCAGGTTTCCCCTTTCACACATTGGCCAGTGAGGTGAAGACAAACAACCTTCGTGACCGATACAGCATGAGGCGACCTTAGTCCAGCACTGGATTGACATAGGGCTGCGAATTATTCAACCATTCACTGCAATTTAGAGCGTTATGACAACGTTTATAAACAGGTGGGACATCTGCCACCAGTGAAGCAGCAGCCAGAACCAACGCACCGCTGCTTAAGAGAGCAGGCTAGATATTCGTCATCATCATCATCAAAATTTACCGCCCAACACTACTGCGCGAATAACTGAGCTCAGAGGGCCTTGTACTCATCCAGGTATGTTTAAGAGGCTTCCACGAGCTGCACTTACAGGAAACCCACGAGGGTCAAGACTTCGAGCAGGGGGCATCAAAGGGCGTCACGTGGAGTGTGAGAGTCACTTGAACAATGGGGGCTCTCTCGCCCCTCGACAGTCACCTGGACCCAACGGTCTGCGTCACTGCTGAGAGAGTGTGTAATCTGGTCGCTCAGCTGCCCGTTGCAGGTCGGCCTCACAATTCAACCTGAGCACGCGACGCCTCTTGATCATCTCCATCTTCTCTCGAGAACAAATATCTTGCTCGCCTCGGGCATTGGCTCTCGGGCAGAGATTTTCTTTTTGTTAAGTGCCAAACAGGACCTTCAAATACCTTTCGTGGGCCACACATGAACACACACCTCAGACGTGACCGCGCGATTTAAATGAGAAGCAATGTTGTTGCCAGATAAAACATATTCCCCTCTAGTACCCGATTACTGCGCCCAAAGTTATTGCAGTGATGGATGTCATTTGCAGGCCATTGTAAAGAGGTGCGTCTCATGTGGCTGCGAGCCAAATTCAATGTTGCGTACGTTGAAATTATTTTCGCACCGTACGCAGCCAACCGTGCTAATCGGAGTTGCATTGTAAGGACAACAAACTAAACACAAAACGCAGTTCTAAAGAAATGAGTTTTCACTCTAGATTTAAAAGTGCAAAGCTCCAGTGTCTTCCTAATATCGGAACGAAGAGCGTTCCAGACGGCCGCAAGAGCACCGCATCTGAAAGGCGCGCGATGCGGTGACCACCGTCTTTGTTTGGTGGCTATCCTGGGGCTTAATCTGGACGTATTCTAAGTACATTGGCAGCTTTCAGTGCGTCTCGATTGAAGACCTCCGATGTATTTTGAAATATCCTCCACTTAACCCCATTCGACATGGATACAGAAGGTTCAATGTAGATGTCTTATTTATTGGATGTTTAAAGATTTAATGACAGTCGAGCAGTGCTAAGAATATTCTTGGAAATGTGTTCAATCCTCAAAGAGTTGCCACAATAATCATCTGCGGTCAGAGTTACATGAATTCAACCTTCGTCGGGTGCCAGCAATGCTCTAGGTGTTCCCAGCAACGGTCTATACAGTTCTTTGTAAGGACGGTTGTTTGTAAGGTTATTCTGTTTTTTATTGTACAGTGCCTTGGGACATTTGTTTTTTGTGAAAGCAATGTACAAAATAAAACTAAATTATCGGCATGCGATGATTCACACCACAGAGATTCGACGAATTGCCACAATCCGGGATCATGATTTGATTTAATAATCGAAAATGGTTGTCTTCATTTTTACCATCGTATTTTTACTTTTGGTATCGTTTGTACAATTTTGGCCACTGGATTCGCTGGGTGGGTGAATAGTTCCATGCAAGATTGAAAACACCGATCACTCGAGTTTCGGCAGCCGTCGGCTAGATTGCGAAACACACAGCGGACTTTCCAACAATAACTCCGGCATTTGCAAGATTGAAAAACTGTGCACCGGTGGACGCTTTGGCTTCATTCAACGGCCTGTCACGTGAGCGCGTTTAAGTTTCACACTCTGGCTTGGCCAGGTAAGTGGCCCCAGTGCCATCACTCATGCGGCCAGCCACGGCTGTCGACCCCATACGGTGTACCCGGTTTCTTGTACAGGAAAATTGAGTTTTCAGGTCCATACGGCGTACAGCCGTTTTAATACGGGCACAAAAAATGTCTGTCTGTTTGTGTTTCTCTCTTGTGATGGGACTTTGTAGGATGAACGTTGAGATGTATAAGGGGCACGGGGTGACCAATACGGTCTGATAAGGGGTTGACAAGTATGGACATGTTAACCATGTGTATTGTTTGCCCCATTGTTGTTCAAACATATTTACATGACGATAACTTTATGCAATAGAGTAAAATGCTTAAAATTAAATTATAGTTTCCATTTCGTACCGACACGTGTTTTGCTCGAAGAGGTATTGGAAATGTGGCGGCAGTCATATGCCATCAATGTGAAGACTCCTGTGGATGGTGGCAGTGTTGTAGAGAAATAATAATTTATCCATACTATTTACTAAACTTTTCAAACAAAAATGATTGTATTTGTATAAAAAGGATTCGCCTAATGTCAGCGAGTTTGTTTTTTCCCTGTAAAGTTCATATCGTCACGTGCTTTTATAAACTGTATATGTAAGTATATAACCCTGTTTTCACATAATTGTTTGCAATGCAGATAACTACAGTAATTCTGAGCCACACATATCGTCAAACATTACTGACATTCATTGATGTATTTTTTAAGAACTTAAACTGGATTGTATATCATATCTGAGTCATAAAGTATTTTTTCAAGCTCATTCGCAAATACAAATTTTAAAAAATCGCATCGACTGTGTTAATCATATTTTAATAAATTCTCAATAATTCTAACTTAATTTTTCTTTTTTTCTTTTTTACTTGGGTATGCAGCCTCACATTTGTATTAACAATTCTATCCGTATTAAATTCGAGTTTTTTTCCTAATTACTAAATTCAACATATTTGATCTCTCACAGCCATATCACCATTTGGTTTGACTGCCGAGTCATGTACAACTCAACACTCGGGCATTAGAGGCGAGATAAGAAGCCATCAATGGGACCCAGAGAAGCGGTTCGTCATGTCAAACGTCCAGAAGCTGTTCCCTTAACACGGGATAATTATGCCTGATGAGATTCCACCCAAAAGGAGCAATCTAAGAGGAAAAAGCAAAACAAAACGATGACAATTAGAACCGAGTTGTGCCACTGAGTGGCGGCTTGCGACAGCCGGGGTGGCAGTGAGGAGGTGTCCAAGGTTGTCTCGTTGCCGCCACGTGTCCTGATGTTGTTGTTGTTGCTGCTGCTGTACCCTGCTGGTGTGGCTGCGTGGCCGTCTTGAGAGTGACGCACGAAGGGACTTACATGAGGATGCCAGACCGCTGTCTTAAGTAAACTGCCGAGATGCATACCACGGCACGTCGCTCACATTTAAACCGTAGATGTACATGGGGCTTGCTGCAACGATGTGGGGAGGGGGGTCTTGGGGGGAACACGCGGGGTGGGTAATTACTATAATGTTGACGTGTCCGTTTGGCATTCGGGCAAATAATGCGATTAATTGGAGTTGGCAGAGGTTACAAGAATGGGCAAGTGGGAACTTACGGGAAAAGTCGAATAGTATTAATATGTAAATAAATAAGACTGCGAGACCTATAAAGATGATATAATTTTTGTCAGGAGGGCGTGCTCTCTAAGTAGCGGCAATACCAGACAAATTGAAAGAGCATGTGATGAGCAAAAATAAATCAAGGTTAAACGAATGTGAACTCTGCTATGGCTTGTTGACAAGCTCTGAGAAAGTACAAAGCCAGCCAAAGTCGATCGTGCTTCGTCACTGGCCATGTACAATATTGACCTTGAAAGCTTGCTGGCTGAATGCTCGGGTTGTTTTCTCAGGCAACAAATAGCAGCAGTGTTTATAGTGACTGTTACATTTAAAGTAATAATTTAAAGCCCTCGTCGGTCTACTGCTGGATGAAAACCTCCCGACAGCGTGTCGGTCACGGAGGTCGCGAGACCATACTTCACTAAACTGGTCAGTCGTGTGGTGGGTTGGTGACCCCAGAACTTTCCACTGATGCTGCCCGTGACGAGGAACTAAACTGAGGTCACGGGGTTTACATCGCGGTGTCCGCATCACTGCGCCGCCGTAAAGTTTACAACTTAGAGACGTGAAAATATTTATTTTTGGTCCACCAAAAATATAACCAAGGAATGATTGCAACTCGATATGCATACAAAAAAACCACACTCGCATATGCCGTGTGCATACGCAGGGCAAATGCGCACGAGGTGAGAAACGTAGGAATCACACCGACAGGAAACACGACGAGAGCAAACGCGCACACGGTGCGGGGAGCGCTGTTGTCACTCCACTGCTGGATGAGTCTACTCGCTGTGCGGGCCGTCTGTGGTTGCTGGAGGCGGCGGAGGGCGCAGATTTTGGATGTTTGCTGCTCTCTCTCTCTCTGCCGCTCTGCACAACAGGGGAGAGAGAATGAGACGAGAGGGCCAGAGAGGGATGCGCGCTGCCGATGTTGGAATTCATCTGAGAAAGGAAAAACAAAAATCACAACAAAGAAGCCAGATGAGCCGAATGTGTTTTTGTTTTGGATTCGAGAGGCCGTCAGTGGCACCACGTGCCTCCTTCGCCTGTCAAAAGCGGCCCCACGTTGCCATCTGGCGACTTCACGTCGATGGCACGAAGACGCGTTCATCGAATTTGGCCGTGTTAAAACAATCTTTAAAAGTGAAGATCCTAAACGTTTTGATGCAAGACTCAATTCTCCTACTGCTGCTACACTCCCAGAGTCAGCCAAGGCTCCAACTCGAGGCGTCCCTCGACCCTTCACTGACCCCCTTTGTTTTTGTTTAGCAACCGGCACTAAAGACCGTGGCAGCAGCAGCAGCACAAGGGAAGGGAGCAGATTTGAGAACGCACGACCGACCGACGACCGCCTTATGAACATAGCGAGTCTCGCTGCGAGGGCTTCGTGTTTGCAATGTCATCAACAGCGGCAGGGGGTTAAATCAACTTTGGCGGCTATAATGTGTTGCCGGGGCTGTGTTGCAAAGCAGCACCTCTCTCTCTCTCTCGAGGAGGAGGAGGAGGTTGCTTGTTTTCGCAAAACTATTTTGTGTGTTTTCGTCGAGGTGTGTGCCAGGATGGGTCAAGGAGCATGATGTACCCAAGGCGCTAATGGCTGTCGAGCACTCAGCCGTCACGAGCGATATTTTAGAGTGGAAGGTTCGTGCGTGTCTCAGTCCGCTTGTCCTGGTGAGGGTCGTGGTGGCAGACTCACTCACTACTACATTATACACTATACTATACACTACACTATACACTATACTATACACTATACTATACACTATACTATACACTACACTATACACTATACTATACACTATACAATATACTATACACTACACTATACACTATACTCTACACTATACAGCAGCAGCAGTATACACTACACTATACACTACACTATACACTATACAGCAGCAGTATACACTACTATACACTATACACTACACTATACACTACACTATACACTATACAGCAGCAGTATACACTACTATACACTATACACTACACTATACACTACACTATACAGCAGCAGTATACACTACTATACACTATACACTACACTATACACTACACTACACACTATACAGCAGCAGCAGTATACACTACTATACACTACACTATACACTATACAGCAGCAGTATACACTATTATACACTATACTATACACTACACTATACACTATACAGCAGCAGCATACACTACTATACACTATACTATACACTATACACTACACTATACTCTACACTACACTATACACTATACAGCAGCAGTATACACTACTATACACTATACACTACACTATACACTACACTATACTCTACACTACACTATACACTATACAGCAGCAGCAGTATACACTACTATACACTACACTATACACTATACTATACACTATACACTATACTATACTCTACACTACACTATACACTACACTATACACTACACTATACACTACACTATACACTACACTATACACTACACTATACTCTACACTACACTATACAGCAGCAGCATACACTACTATACACTATACACTACACTATACACTACACTATACACTACACTATACATTACACTATACACTATACAGCAGCAGTATACACTACTATACACTATACACTACACTATACACTATACTATACACTATACACTACACTATACAGCAGCAGTATACACTACTATACACTATACACTACACTATACACTATACTATACACTACACTATACAGCAGCAGTATACACTACTATACACTACACTATACACTACACTACACACTATACTCTACACTACACTACACACTATACACTACACTATACTCTACACTACACTATACAGCAGCAGTATACACTACTATACACTACACTACACTATACACTACACACTACACTATACACTACACTATACTACACACTACACTATACACTACACTATACTCTACACTACACTATACACTACACTATACACTACACTATACACTACACTATACTATACACTACACTATACACTACACTATACACTATACACTACACTATACACTACACTATACACTACACTACACTATACAATATACACTACACTATACACTACACTATACACTACACTATACACTACACTATACACTACACTACACTATACACTACACTATACACTACACTATACACTACACTATACACTATACACTACACTATACACTACACTATACACTACACTATACACTATACACTACACTATACACTACACTATACACTACACTACACTATACACTACACTATACACTACACTATACACTACACTATACACTACACTACACTATACACTACACTATACACTACACTATACACTATACACTACACTATACACTATACACTACACTATACACTACACTATACACTACACTATACACTACACTATACATTATACACTACACTATACACTACACTATACTCTACACTACACTATACACTATACAGCAGCAGTATACACTATACACTACACTATACACTACACTATACACTACACTATACACTACACACTATACAGCAGCAGCAGCCCTGGTCCGGCCCCAGGGGTCTTCTCCCGGTTGTCGCGAACTCACCCACCCCATGTCCGCCCAGCAGCCATGATGATGTTTGTAGAACGAGTTGTAACAGCGTGGGTGTCCGTCACCTCATTGCGAGACGTCTGATCAGCGTGGAAGAGAAGGCAACGTGTCCTCTACAGCTCCTTGTGGTGCAGGCCCATCTGTCGGCAGTGACCTGAGCAAGGACATGCAGGACTGCACCTTTGCTTTGTGTTATGCAGTCGATGCTGAATTCCAATATGTTTTTTTTATTCAGAGTGTTTGTATCAAGAGGTTTATGTTAGTAATAGCTACCACGAGGGAACTGCATTTTTGCAATGTAACTGACATGTATACCAAGAACAAGAATGTTCCCATATTGAAAAAAACCCAAATCGAATCGTTTTGTGTGTGTGCAGTCATTGGTGACCGGGTTGACACGATCCACTCACTCCACTTGAGAACCCGGTCAAATGAGTCGCTTGCCTGGATACGAACTCAGCAACGCAGCGGTGCCAGTTTTAAAGGCCCACACTCTCATCAGCATGTCTGTAGGGTGAACTTCTTTAGCACCGTACGTAGCCAACCGTGGCAATGGGAGGTGCGGAATGCACGTGTACGTCATCAATGCTGGCTTTAAGTGGCATTGCGAGTGGTCTCCCCGATGCTGCTGTGTGGTATAAACACGTTTTACTGCGGTGTGGTGTGATCAGTATATTTATACTGCTTTCTAATGGTCGCAATGAAATACTGTTGCACAACGGTGAATCCTACAGGAAACGTAACCATAGCAGCACACAATGTGTTTATTTAACCAGGTTACGTGCTAAAATGAAAATATTTGTAATTTTTTTGCACTTTGATTTCGCTTTACAATTAATTTATCACATTTAAAACCCATGAATGAAAACAGCAAGGTGTATAACAATGCAAGGGTGGTGGCATGAGCTGTGGTGAAATCGTAAAGGGAAGGAATTAAATACTGCAAACAGAGATGGACAAAAACGATAACAGAATCGGATATTAGTCTGAAGATGAGTTGGTGGCATGAATATCTTGCCCATTCCCATTTGGTATGTGCAGGTTTATGCACCAAATTCATACATACACACACATGTACCTATGTCACACACACACACATGTACCTACATCATACACACACACGTGTACCTACATCATACACACACATGTACCTACATCACACACACACATGTACCTACATCACACACACGTGTACCTACATCACACACACGTGTACCTACATCATACACACATGTACCTACATCATACACACACACATGTACTTACATCACACACACACGTACCTACATCACACACATGTACCTACATCTCACACAATCACACACACACGTACCCACATACAGAAGCTCTCACAATCACACACACACATGTACCTACATCATACACACACACACATGTACCTACATCACACACACATGTACCTACATCATACACACACACACACATGTACCTACATCTCACACAATCACACACACACACACGTACCCACGTACAGAAGCTCTCACAATTACCGCAAATGAAAAGATCAGTGCCGGAGAAGACGTCAGCAAACAGGATTTTCACGCCTGCACTGGTTTTATATTTACAAACGATGAATGCTATTTTTCACTTGGTCTTTAAAACAGGGGACATCAGAAGACTTGGACATGGCAAATACATATTTCTTTTCTCATTCTTTATACCTTATGCTTTATTCTTACCCCTTCTTTATATAAAAACAAGCCACTGAAACTTCGTTCTTTTAAAACACAGTCACCATGTTATCACGCGACATTTCCAAACCTTTACACTATAACCCTTCAAATATCGTAGTGGTTTTTTTCATTTTCGTTTTATCTTAAGAAATGGCTTCATCTTTAGAACATAAAAAAGCATGCAAGGGTTATTAGTTTAATCAATGGCTATTATTTAATTATAATATCAAATGTTCAGTGTCATTAACCGTCTGATACAGTAACTCATGTCTACACATTTATTCAAAATACAGGACGCTTAAAGAATCTTGAAACACCGATGGAAGCTAGACAGCTTGTTTTTCATCAACAGTTCATGGTATTGTTCCACTCCAGAGTAAATAATCCCAGGGTCATCATGGAGAGGCCATTGTGGTGAAGTACAAAGTAGCAATGTCCAGGGTGCTCGACGTACAGGTACCCCACTGACGTAGAACGAGCATCACAACTCTCCTCTCGACAAGCGACTGAATGCTGGGAGAGCAGTGACTTTTACAGAGGAGGTGGGGGGGGGGGGTGAAAACAACCGATAATTGTGTTGTTATTGGTGGAATACACTGTCGAGACTTGGAAATTAAAGAGTTGTTCCTTCATGATTTCTCACTTTATTTTTAGTGGAATATCTATAAATGGTATCACCCAAAATATTCGCGTGGGCTTGATGAAGCGGTGAGAATTTGCAATGGAAGAGCCAATTGAATGACTGTGGTTTGACGTTACGGGGCCGTTCATTTGATTTTTTTAAACACCGCGCCACGTTCATGACGGACGCGAGGCTTCCATGAAGTTGTATGCCGAAGCCCACAAGGCTAAGCCCGCAGTTCTACGTTCGAGCAACACTGAACAAAGAACTGTGAATACCAACCGTTAGAATCTGTCCACAGTACAAATGTCTCCATTTACAATCATGTCTTTCAAGGAGTGGCACCTGCAGGTGCAGCTTAATGTCTTCATTTGCAATGGTGGGGGAAGGCGAGAAGAGTTGAATGCATAATAATTGAGACAAATAAAAAGCATTTTAAGAAACAACAGTGACTTGGCTGCAGGTACCACATCGTACACTCATCACCTGCCGTAGGAATGCTTGGGTGTGTTACATCACTACACAAGTTTTTTTTTGTAAAATTAAATCCTGCATTATACTAGAAACAGTTCAATACAGTGACGACATATCAATCGGCCTTAAAGTTAAATGTCACCATGACCGATGCTGAAACGTGGCCCAAATTCAAGAGCACTGCAATATTGGCAAGCAGATTACGATGAAAGTTACGCTGGAGTTGTAGAGCCTCATTTCCATGCACACACAATTGCGTTATGAAACTCACGATGAATGTGGGCTAAGAGTGCGTGGGATTTTAAAGCATTTACTGTAGTTACCCAACACAAGACGTGTCCTACACATGCCAACAGAAGGAGTCCAGGCAACAGAAAATGTGGACTGTTGCATAAAGCACACGTTAACATTTGTGTAACTCATTGTGCCTTGTTTTGGAGGATAATTATAGATGCCGGTATATATTGACAGAACTTCATTCTGTCTCCACGTTTAAATAAAAGTACATTTTGGTCCACCAGCCTTTTGGCTTCCCAGACCTATATTATCTCGTGGCATTTGCATACCTGTCAACCCCTTATCAGCGCCTATCCTATTCCAGGCCAATTCAGACTCGATTGGTCACCCCGTGCCCTTATTCAAAATGTTGCCTGCATTGAAACGGCTGTACGCTGTATGGACCTGAAAACTCAATTTCCCTGTACAAGAAAACGAGTAAACCGTTTGGGTTGACAGCTTTGCATTTGTACTTCCGTGCCGATGACCAAACCACTACACATCTGGGATGAGAGTCATTCTCTCCACTGTTCACAGAGAACCAAAAGCCACTGGCCGATTAGTTCACCAGAACACTGCCCATGCGAGGATGGTGATCTTGGCAAGCCAGCCTCGCCGAGTGCCTGGATACAGGTCCTCGGTGGCCACTCACAATGGAGAGAAACTAAAAGGTACCCAAGACTCCACCTTATTCCAACATTATCACCAACTAAGTTACTCAAGACTCCACCTTATTTCAGCATTATCACCAACTAGATTACCCAAGACTCCACCTTATTTCAGCATTATCACCAACTAAGTTACTCAAGACTCCACCTTATTTCAGCATTATCACCAACTAGGTTACCCAAGACTCCACCTTATTTCAGCATTATCACCAACTAAGTTACTCAAGACTCCACCTTATTTCAGCATTATCACCAACTAGATTACCCAAGACTCCACCTTATTTCAGCATTATCACCAACTAAGTTACTCAAGACTCCACCTTATTTCAGCATTATCACCAACTAGATTACCCAAGACTCCACCTTATTTCAGCATTATCACCAACTAAGTTACTCAAGACTCCACCTTATTTCAGCATTATCACCAACTAGGTTACCCAAGACTCCACCTTATTCCAACATTATCACCAACTAAGTTACTCAAGACTCCACCTTATTTCAGCATTATCACCAACTAGATTACCCAAGACTCCACCTTATTTCAGCATTATCACCAACTAAGTTACTCAAGACTCCACCTTATTTCAGCATTATCACCAACTAAGTTACTCAAGACTCCACCTTATTTCAGCATTATCACCAACTAGGTTACCCAAGACTCCACCTTATTCCAGCATTATCACCAACTAAGTTACCCAAGACTCCACCTTATTTCAGCATTATCACCAACTAGGTTACCCAAGACTCCACCTTATTTCAGCATTATCACCAACTAAGTTACTCAAGACTCCACCTTCTTTCAGCATTATCACCAACTAAGTTACTCAAGACTCCACCTTCTTTCAGCATTATCACCAACTAAGTTACTCAAGACTCCACCTTCTTTCAGCATTATCACCAACTAGGTTACCCAAGACTCCACCTTCTTTCAGCATTATCACCAACTAAGTTACCCAAGACTCCACCTTCTTTCAGCATTATCACCAACTAAGTTACTCAAGACTCCACCTTCTTTCAGCATTATCACCAACTAAGTTACTCAAGACTCCACCTTCTTTCAGCATTATCACCAACGCGTTTAGGAATTGCGCCTTAGACTATTGGATGTGCAATGACAGAGGTGGCCTCATCCTGCTCTGAGGGACTTTTAGGAGAATACAACTTAAGTAATGTTGTGGTTCTTTGCGATATCTACCCGTGCCTTATCCACACAGGCATGGACCATGATGGCAAGAAAGTCACTCCTCGGTATAATCTATTGACCGGATTCCAATGTTCAGATGCTGTAATGAAACGTGATCTTCAGTTTACAAAGGTTTGCATCTGAACATGACGAAACGGATTTTTTTTTCACGATGATCCAAAGTGCTGTTTAAGAGTTAAATCGGGCTCATTGCAATTTATCTTTCGATGTGATGGTGTGTGCGTGGAAATGAGGCTTTTACATTTCCATTTGGGGCAAAAAAAATTGAATAATAAAACGACAGTGCCCAAAAGGGATACTCCGACGGCAAAAACACTTTGTTTATTTTACACTGATCTAACCGGAACCAATAAATAAAACACTCCTTTTGATTAGAATATTAATTTTATATAACATCACATTCACTCCACCCCTTTGTTAAAACAAACCCCACAAATCTTGAGTGCCAATTCAAACTAATTTTGAAGAGGCTGTGAAATAATTCAATGTAGAGCTCCAACAACGTGTTGAATCGCCGTCATATTACAAACACTAGATGTCAGCACTCACGTTGTAGAAAAAAAACACATCTGGGTTTTCATAGCTGGGCACAGACACGCTCCGTCTCAAATACAACCCAGTTGTAAATCAATGGCTAGGCCACTTTGATTGGATGGCTGCTGCTGCGACGTTATGCGGAGCTCACGACGACGCAATGCGAAACACTGCAGCCGCATGCAGCCATCCGTTTGAATAAAATTGGGAGCCTTTTGCCCATCGAATTTTCGTCACTCACTTTTAAGGTACTCGCCAAAACGTTGACCCAAATCGCGCTCATGAGAAGAATTATAACCCTCGGGAGCTTTTTTAAATACTGTGCATTAGTACGGTTTGGTGGTGGTGGGGGGTCCCTATACAAACTTGACGAACGCCTTTCAAAAAGAAGACCCGCAACTCTGACTCCATAGACTCATGTGACAAGCAGATTTGATTGCATTGTCATCATAGGTGGCTCAACCATAAATGTAACACTTTACTCACTTCACTCATTCCAACTGCGCTCGACAAGCCTGTGCTTCTCATGGCCACCAATGACCTTTTGTGAGTTATTAAGTGTTTGGTTTGCCAGATGCGTACTCACACATGACGGAAACACAAAGTGTAATTTTTTCTCCTATGTCGCAGCTAGACATTGCTGTGTTGGGATTCCCACGAACGAATCCCCGATTTTGTTTGTCTCCACGTTGCGGTCGAATGCATAGCGCCTGTGGTGTCTGCAGAGGCCACATTAACCAACTGCACAAACCGAATAAAATCTATTCATTACCACGCACAGTGAGAGTGGATCACGGGGATGAGGATCAATTTTCATTGACGAATCTTGCCATCGTTACACCCTCGACTCTGCGGCGAAAGCGCGGTGAACATACACAAATGAATGAGAAGGCTGTCACCCCCCCATGCACACCAGAGGGCATTGCCCCTCAGCGCTCGTGCCACTGAATGCAATTGCCCTTTGCCCTCAGTGGCTTCTGGGCGCGCTGCTGCTGCAGCTGCAGCGAGCAGGTCGCCGCCACGAGGTGGCGCTAAGCGCAGCTCGGACAGCCCTGCTCACGACTTGGTTTAATGCGACGTGTCAAAGACGTGAGCTCGATTAGACAATAACTTAATAAATTACAATTTTGGCAAGCACAATTAAATATAACTACAAACTCAAGTGTGCTGGTGTAATAAAATTATATTAGAAAAATAACGCGTTGTGCTTTTGCCATTGGAGTAAACGACTTTTTCGTAATATTGCTGTGGTTAATCACCATTACCTCATCGATTATTGACAGCGCATAGCAACCAACCTAAAGGCAAGTGGACTGATACCGTTGGTCAGAACAGATGACTGTATTACGAATTATATATTCATAACTGCCATGGAAATTCAATCAGCAAATTAATAGAAAAATATATATACCAAGAATTAAACAGACACTAAACAAAACAATTCTAACAATTACAGCATCGTATAACAGCAAATTAATTAATACGTTAAATAACTGAAGTGATTTTATGACTTATCAATGGTAGAAACTATCTTAAATTAGTGATCGTAACTTTAATTTGCATGAAATTCATAGTTTGGTTCGAACCGCTTTCATCGTTTATATTAACCGAGCCGATAATTTATCACCGAAATCAACCTTCAAAAATCTGTCTTTAATACTTTTGAATAAAATGCATATCAGAAATTTTACTATTCCTGAAATCATCATTATCTAGAGCGAGGATATCAGCAAAACGATTCAATGAGAGCGACAAATCAACATCATATGTACACTTTACAAACCACGAACGGACAAAACATTTTGGGGAGAGGATATTGAAGTTGACGTCGGCGTGACAGCGAGAATTCGACAACCCAGGCTCACGTACTGGCCCGTACAGTGATCGTTGTATAGCGTTCCCATCTTAACTGGGCTTCGATTAACGGCTTGGCATTGTGTTGGTGTGACCTTTTCTTGAAATCTAAGTACCGTAACTGGTTATCGAAACATTTTAACCGCCCCTCACACTCACTTACACAATGCGTGTAATACCGTGGTATACAGCAGTGCTCCAACTAATCCGTGATCCTATCCCACTAAAACTCTTACTAACCGCGTGTTTATTCATCCTGTTATCCGTGATTTTTTTTTTCTCTCCACAAATAAATGCAGCAAATTCGCGGATAACCTCGCGGATAATAATAGTAGTAGTAGTTGGGGCTTGCGATGTGTGTCTCCCACATCACGGCGGACAAGAGCAGTGCTAATAATGCATTGTTCGAGGGTGGTCAAAACTAGTTATTGTACAATACCGCAAAGAACCGTACAACATAATATCTGTAATGCTACTCAAGTCACTTCCTACAATACTATGGTAATGTAAAACGTGTGAATCGATGGGGATGGTTAATACCATTATTTTACAATGTTGTGACAGCTTCAAATACGGTATGCAGTACTGCATATACAGTATACTGCGAATGTCATTAAATTAAAAATAGGCCCTCATAGTTTTCCCTTTGATAAGAGTTGCGGTATCTGAAGTTAGCTCGGCCGCTGTTACAAATATTATTAAAATGCCAGTCGTATACTCGTACATTCCGGGTGAAATGACCGCGTAACACCACGGCTTGCGTTTCTGGATTTGGTTTGTGGAACCTGCTGTCGGAGAAAAAGTGGCTTCTTCTTAAGTGTGAACAAACTTGTGATATCGACTATTCAATTATCGATCAAAACTATACAACAAAAACATTCAGCAAAGCTCAATTACATAAGTCGACAATGACGCACAATCAACAACTTAGTAACATTTTAAGTGAACTTCCTAAAGCAAGCTATTGCCTATTATCAACAAAAATAAATGATAAGTCCTTCTGCTGTACACAGCTTGGCAGATTTTTGGAACCTTTCAACTTGGAACTTAAAACTGTCGCCACATTTCACGGCGCAGCAGTTCGAGGTGCCTACCGATCCACCGCAGAATAACGCAAAGCAGCACCTCTCCCGTGTCTATACCCCCACGTTCCGATGACACTCTCCAGCACTTCCAACAACGTGGACGCAGTATTGCGGCCCACCTTGCAGAAGGTGAACATACCACAGCAATGTTGTCGTATGTATTTCAAAACCTGGCGTATTGGCCAACCAAAACGTCCTCTCTGCTGCTGGTGAAAATCCCCACCAACTCGATATTAAATAATGCACACACCGGGACGAGAGGTATTACGGTCGCACCGCTCAACGGCACAAACAACCGGCGACACCTTCTTGGCCAAATTGTGGGCACGAGCAGCACAACACCGGCCTCATCTCGCCAGTGGCCCTACGAGGCGGCCACCTCGGTGGTAAGTCAAGGTGGCCGGCCCGGGTGGTGCAGAGGTCAGGGCACTGTGCCTGCACCACCAAGTGCCTGGGTTCGAATCCAAGCCAGGTTCTCAACTGTTGTTGCGAATGGATGGTCTCAGCCCCTAACTTCAATGACTGCACACAAAATAAACAATGTGTATTTTCACTTGATTTGCCAAAAACAATAAAAACGTCTGGTCGACTATTGTACAATGAGGGTGGAGGGGGGAGTGCTGCGTCCCTGGTGCTGATCAGAGGTCACTTGATGGGCCCTCTGAAGTCGTTCAGTGATATCACATTCCACGGGACATTCAATGGCTCTGCATGAGTTCCGAACGGACACTAAATCTCATGAAAGGACGCCAAGAGTGAAAATGGAATGAAATAACAAAAACAGATGCCCTATATATATTTATCGCTAAAAATAAATAATATAAACATTATTCTGGCTCAAAATCTGCCTGGAAGGTGCGGTCATTTGTCTTGTGGCCAAATTAGGCCGCTGTGCACGCACATGCCCTCTGCTGCGTGGGGAAATTCCATGTTTACGATGTGCAACCCGATGTACATCTCTTGTCCAGAGTGTGCAGTATTCGATGAGTAACACAACAGAGACTAAGACCTTTAATATCACTGTAGAAATACTGGTCAAATTCAACGTTCGCACACACACACAAAAAAGGCCTCGTGGATTAGACACCATAAGCGATCACGCTCGAGGTAGAGAGGGCAATGAAACCTCTCGGAATCAATTGTTGTGATCACAGATTGAGCCCAATGTTCATAAGCACATTTAAAACATGATTAATAAATAAATAAAAACTACACAACCCACGTGTTTCGTAATCAAATGCAGGGGTCTTTTAAAGGTAAGGGAGCTGCTAATAAAGCTTTGGGATAAACTGCGTGGAAATGGAAACATGTTTTGAGATAGATATAAATTCTTAGCCTCATACATGCACACACACGTATACACACAGAGGTACACGCGCGCACACACACAAATACACACGCACAAATCCACATGTACGTACCAAATGTACACAAAGTACATCTTACGTTCTCCGATACCACAAAGGGAAGAAATTGACGATAACAACATCACACAGTTGTTTGCAAACGTTTGGTGGACGTAAAACAATCCGTCGATAACCGTCCCATCGTTTTTTTTTTTCCCACGTAAAAAAATGTACAGTGCCAACTACACAGCTACCTTGCGCATGAAGGATAACGGAGGACAACAACAGCGCCTGGGTTTGGCTCCCCTCCGTCAAAACCATCTCCGTTACGATTCTGTCCCTTCCCACGTCGGACGATGACGTACACTGCACCCACTTTCTCCCCACGAAAACAACAACAAAAATATATATGTATTTCCTGTTATATACTCCATCGAAGACACGAAGCTGCAAGGCAAATCGTTACTGAAACACTCACGAAAAATAAAAAAACATTTACTCGGATTAAGAACGTTGCGTTAAATGCAGCGAACGAGTTCAGGGTGTTTTTTTATTTTGTGTGGTAAAAGTCCCTTCGTTAATCGGGAACGTTTACCCACCTCAAGAATAGAGACAAATGCTGCCCACAGAGATGACACGAACACACGCGCTCACTTGAGCACCTCGCGCACACAGGCCTGTGAACGCCTTGGTCCATAAATTTGTTATCTTCTGCGTGTTGTGTTTTTTTCTCTTTTTCCCCGTTTGTGTGTGTATGTATATATATATGTAGATCTGTTTTGTTTATTGCATGAAGGTGAAGTCTGCGTGGTCTCCGGGCTCCTTTTCAAATCTCTTCGCCTCCTCCTGCATGCTCTCCTTGATTTTCAAAATAGCAGCCGACTCATTCTGGTCCTGGGCGTTCGCAGCAAGGACAGGGGGAGGTGCGGGTCGGCAGAGGGAGCGGACATTTGGACAAAATGTTTTTAATGCCACCGACGGAGTTTGCACCCCGGTATGAACATTCCAATGTTGCCTTTGAAGCGACACGTCAGCCATGATAAGGTACAGGAGGCGTGCGACTCTTCAGCCCCTCATATCTCGATGAATTGTCATGATTCGGGTTTAACATTATGCTGAATGTAGCACCCCTAGTGGCTGTAGGGGTCATGTGACCCCAGAACATACAACAAAAACACAATTCTAAAAATGATAGATTCTCACACACACACACACACGATTCTATGCACGTATCACGAGCATTAACAAACGATTTTAATCGATGAATCAATGCATTGTCACATAGCTAGCAATTGTTATAGTCGGCGGACTGATTACCAGGACACCGTACGGATTGCCCACGCCCACTGTACCGAGAGTTCGCACGAAGAGGATTACGGTGGGACACTCACTCCGTCGTTCTGAAAGGCGTTGAGGAATCCCGCAGGGATCTCACCCTCTTCCCGTGGCGTCCCGGGCTGGTTGCTGAGGTTGTTTGGCGAGTTCTTTAAAAACAAAGGAAATATGAAAAAAAAACAAGAGATAATTGACAGATGCATCATCTGTTTTCAAGACTAAGATGGCAGAGCCCCACATCGCGCTATCGAATAACCCACATGCGTTTAGGTGAAAGGTCAAAGGGGCAGCCCTGCAATTGCTCGCTCATGCCACCGCTGGCAGAAAAGCCTCCGCTACAGTGAACTCTCAAGGGCATTCGTTCTATTCTTTCACATTGACCAAACGTGTTGGAAGAAGTGGGCGTACCCACACTTTACACCATCAAACATGAGCTGCCAATCAGCTAACTGCGGCTTCTTCAGGACCCGGTTCAGGAACTGGGTTCCTGAAGAAGCTACCAGCAAGTGGAGCGAAACGTCGGACATCGTGCCGAACAACGCACGGTAAAACCCATTGGCTCCTGTGTCCAGGTGGTTTGTTTGGCTGTGTCGGGTGGCTGAGGGTGCATTGACGCAACGTGCTGGCGTGCTGGTGTAGTGCACGTTCAGTCACTTAAGTCAGGCCTCCCGTCATTACACTGCGCCACGTCGCATGGTTTCGTGCGATTCTTCTGCGGCACCTCCTCCTGCACTTTGTGTGCGTTACACAAGTCCCTACATCACTTTGTGAGAAACCAATAAAAGGAAATGAACGTGTGCACTCGGCCCACCTTGGGAATTCCATCCATTTCACCAGAACCTAACAGCACAAGCAAACAAATAAAATTAGCAGGAACCCTACTGTCAATGTAACAATGCATCGTTTCATCCGTTTATATCGATGTCTCAGGGTCTCTTGATACACACATGTTGTCCTTCCCCCGCACCTCCGATTAGCACGGTTGGCTACGTACGGTGCAGAAGAAGTTCAACATACACACATCGAGCAACGCAGGAACCGATGGAACTGATTTTTTAAAATTGTTTTTCGATTCGTGTTTGTTTGTGATGCACGCAGCCACCAGTGGCTGCTAAATTCTTCACAATAAAAAAAAACTCTAGATTATTTAAATAAAATCACAGCCCTGAATCGTGACAATTCATCACATCGCTAGCGGGAACAGGGGAAAAATCGTCGTAACCTGAATCGTTAAAATAGCTAAATTATATATATAAAAAGATGTCATCACCAAATACATACAAATTGTACAGTACTTGTTTATCTAAAATAGAAAATACGGTACAAGCACATCATGGGGCAGTCAGTACGCACACGTGGACAGATTTTTCTATCCGTTGTGAGTGTTCACAAGTTTGGCAAAAATAACAATTTAGGCTAAATTTACATCCATACTCTTTGGTTCGTAGGTATAAAATAAAATAAATTAAATCACGACGTTTCGATCGCAACACAAGCAATCATCATCAGGTGGGAAAACTACAGCAAAAAATGTTTGCTGAAGTGATGGCTTTTCTTGCTTGTGGTTTTCCCACCTGATGATGATTGTTTGTGTTGCGATCGAAACGTCGTGATTTAATTAAATTTATACCTACGTGACTTTACCGAAAGAACCAAAGAGTATGGATCCCCACGAAAACTTCTAATTTAGATTGAATTTACATCACAGCATGCAATTTCCCATCCCCGCCCTCCTATCCCCAATCTCCCATCGTCCCTCTCCCATCAACCACTCCCCCATTCCCGCTCTCCCATCCCCACTCTCCCATCTCCACCTTTCCAATCCCCAATCTCTTGTGCGGGACCCACCTATGGAGCCGTTCATGTGATGGGGTTCCATGGGGCCCATTCCAGGCATGGAGCCCATCGGCCCCTCCGGGCCGGGACCAATGGGGAACTGTGGGCAGACACGCGGCATGGAGAGACGCGGCGTGAAGACACGCGGCATGGAGAGACGCGGCGTGGAGAGACACAGCGTGGAGACACGCAGCGTGGAGACACGCAGCATGGAGAGACACGGCGTGGAGAGACGCGGTGTGGAGACACGCGGCGTAGAGACACACGCAGCGACCTGTCAGGTGACGCTAACCCATCCAGACCATACAATGGAGTTCTATTCGGAAGTAAGAAAACAAATACTGATTCCAATCAAAATTACTCTGTTTTTACTCATAAAGTAAACGACCATTTTCCTAAATATAACAATTATTTCACTTTAAAAGCCACTGGTACCATCATGCTCTCTGAGTAATGCATTCTTGTTCGTGGCATCCTGGTTATAATTTAAAATAATTGGATTTAATTTATCGTGGGTATCTTATATGGAATGAACACTTCTTCGCTGTGTCCTAATTGCATTTATTTGACGGGTTTGTATGTAGGGTACGGTTATTGGAATGACATGTACACTTTTCGCCACTCAGTAGGTTTTACAAACGTTCATAATACGTTTTTTTTTGGGTTAGATCGCATAAATGTATAAATGTGTCGTTAAACCCGCCACCACCCGACACAGCCAACTAGTAAGGGTTGTCACGTAAACAGAACGTGGCCAATTCGTCACTAGTACAGCACACCAGTGTATTGGAGAGCAAATCCACAACATTTACAATTTGAGTACGATATTTCGCCAATAATTCTAACTAGCTTGATCAGGCGACAGCCAGATTTGCTTACAAACGTTATTTGAACGAACTGGCACTTTTGAAAGTAAAAATGTGAATTGGAATTAAAATCAACAGAAAATTCACGTACGCTTCACGCGTGCCAATAACATATGCCGCACTTCAATTTCTGTGAGTCAGGCCTACGGCATGTCCCGGAAATAATCATCATTGTACGTTTCTACCTCCAATGCCCCATCCATTCAAAGCCCTTCCCCTCCTGCCTCCCACAACGCACACTGCACTGGAATTCACCATCTGCGCGGTGGCTGCAGTTTTCTCAGTCATTCAAGCTCTTACGAACTGAGACCTAAATAAAACATAGAAGAAATGTATTTTTTTACAAATGTGGAAGAGCTAGCTCCACTCAGATGGCACGATGAAAGGAACAAAATATTGAGTGGGAGGGGAGTCACACAAGGAGATGTGCCTTCACCAGAGTTAATCACACCTGCGGTGACATCTAAATCAGAAACATCGACATTGACGAAGAATACGGAACACAGGCCGGAATGTGCACTAAGAAGCAGGGAGAGGTGCCCGTTTGGAGAAACACGGGAGAGGCGGGAAGAGGAACGCGTCCATTGCAGAACGTACGCCAGTTGGAGACATGATTTTGACCGCTCGAAAAAGTCAGTGGGCTTGGGCAGGACATGCCGCTGGTCGAGACTAACGGCGGAGGGAGTGTCCAAGAGTACGTCCAGCACGGAGATGGAGTGATGAAGTCAGCTCGTATGCTGCAGCTGAATGGATAGTTGTATCACGAGAGTGAGGGATAGCCATGGCTTGGGGAGGCCTTCATCCAGCAGTGGATTGATCATGGCTGATGATGATGATGTCAGTTAGCACCTAATTGCTTTCAATTCTTTGTGACTGCCCAGGTGACTGCCCAGGTGACTGCCCAGGTGACTGCCCAGGTGACTGCCCAGCTTCCGTTGTAAAGCTCCAAGTCACGAGACTCACGTTTGGCCGGTTCCCTGGCTGCACGGGGTTCATCATGGTGTACATGTCGCTCGAGTTAGAATCTGTGAACAAAAACACACACGTTCATCAACACGCACGCCGAGACGACAAACTGCGTTGCATTGCGTTGTATCAGGAGGTTGGTAAGTAGCTCAGGTGTCTTTCTCTTAGGAAACATGAAATTGCTTTTCGCAAATCGAGATCAAACGTCCTATCTCAGCACATCCACTGGACTGGACTCTCATCGGTTGTGCATGAGACAGATTTGTTCTCTGCCTGCCTGTCTGTCTGCCAGCTTCGCTTATCGAGCGTCTCTTCTTACTCTCTGGCACAGCTGATCGTGAGTGCCCTCTCGGGGTGAAGAAGAGAAACTTTTAAAATAGAAAACCGACATCAACGCGACAAAGAGCAGGCGGGCCACAGGCACGGGCGCGGCACGGGCCCCCTGCACAAACACGAACACCCCCCGCACGGCTGCGGGAACTATTCCACAAGCGAGCATCGTGACCCTCTGCTTTCGACTCTCGGGCGCTAACCTCATACGTCGCTCCTCCGCGAGACTCCCGCACGTGCGAAGCGTCACGCCTGGAAAGCTGGGGCTCTGAACGAATACCGTGTGTCGTGGACATCATCACAGCTGGCGAGGTGTTAACTGCCTCTCTGGGTCCTCCGGTGTTTCTCTCCACGTGCATTTAGAGTATTTGGCTGCTATAAATGTCCCCGTGATAAGCAACTTCGTTGAACCATCATTTGTGACCAGGTCGCTCCTGAAAAAGAGCTATAGAGCTCAGTGGAGCTTACCTTGTAAAATAAAAATATTTTAGTTTTTTATCTCCGGTGGGCTAAGACCGCTGTGCCACTGAAGGTACGGCCCCGCACCCACACGAGGCCTGCCGCTGTGGAGCGGTCGGCAAAAGCGATTTGTACATTATTGCAAGTATCTCAGCTGGTACAATTGGGTACTAGAGGGAAATGTTCACATCCAGGTGTTGGTGCGAGGAAAGCGGACGCAAGCACCACATCAGTGAGGTCAAGGTGAGCCCCCATAGTTTTTGACGTTATCACTGAACGACGCTGAGGTTTGTGTCGATGTGTGGGCCCGCCAAAGGTTACGTGCAAGTCTCCTCTTCGCCGATGGGTAAGGAACAGACTCCACACCGCTGAGCTACACCGTTCGCTGCCCTGGACGCGCAGATTTAAAATCTCCGCGTGGCATCGTGCGTCATGATCCACACACGTTCGTGCTAAACTCCGGGGTGACGGACACGCTCGGCCGTACCTCCTGGGCTGGGCATGATGGGAGTTCCTGGTGGGCCGCTGCCAGGGGGACCCTGATGGAAATGCATTCAACGGGAGGGAAGGAAAAAAAACGAGACACCTCGGTGAGTGACAAAGCGGCTACGCGAACACAGAGAGGTAGGCGAGTGGATGATGAAGCGGGTGTACGAATGCGACGGGCCTTGTAAGTTAAACGCAAACACCTTTTTAATCACACGATGAACCAAACGGCACTGCAAAGGTGTGAATTCACACGGCCCTAGCCAATGTACCACCACATCTTCCTCCCAACCATGTCAAATAATCGTACAAATAAGTATGTGAATACATTAAAGATTTAAGCAGAGAAAGAGTGGGGTTGAAGGAGGAACCCGATGGTGAAACTGCCCTTGTTGCGTTGTGGAACTGAAGTTGACCCCAATGAACACGACACGGACCCCTTTATAGATGACACACGTAAATAATCTGAGAATGTTGATGAAGAAATTCGTTTTACATCTGCAATCAACGGCTAAGATGGATCTGTTAAATGGACGTTCTCTTGGTTATACAGTGGTATTTTTCAAATCACGGTTATATATGCATCTGGAAATTATTACATAAAATAAGAACACCTACCCCGTAGTTTCCAGGTGAGGGAACAGAGTAAGGAATCTGCAGAAATAGAAACATGTTATGATTCAAATTGCATGATAACTGATCTCATCATGTGTGCGTTTGACAATCCGTCTCATCAACAAGGTAATTCATCAATAACCACAGACAACACAACTCACAGGAAGCGTGGACTGTTTTGCATAACACCACTCCGAAATAGAATTGACCAAATGGCGCAGATGCAGGACCCTCCTGAAATAAGGCTCTTTAGACTCACTGAGGCTCTGTGAAATACATCATTGGCTTTTTTGTTATTATTATATTATTATAACCCTTTGGTATAATGTAACAGTAGAGAAACCAAACATCTCAGCGTTAATAAGCAGTGGCAGGTTTTTTTGCTTACGCTTTACTATTTAAGAAGTCATACTTTAGATGTTTAACCTTGTGGCTAAGCCAGAATGCTCTGGGGATTTCCCATGATGCTGCATTTCCAAAAAGTTGTTTTTACCTACGCGCCCATTATTCATCAAAATTAATCTCTTATTATTCCATACAATGTACCGACAAGCACATCAGACTCTTTGATTATTGCGCTGTGGACACCCATCCGCACGCACGCCATCAACCACGCGTTAATTTATTTTAAACAGTGTTTGGCAGGAGAAGCAAATGTCAGTGTCAGGTCATGTGAAGAGACAGCTCCGTGGTCTGTGGGGAGGTTCTCGAATGCAAAAGTGATTTGTCCTTTGCCTGGATGCCAATATCACAATCGGGACATGTGGTTAAATGCGTCAAGAGTAAAACATGACTTACTGAGTTTGGGTTGGGCCACGGTCGACCACCTGGGACTCTGCATGGAACAGAATAATTCACGTCACTTCCACGGTGTAAATTCCCTCCCAGCTCCCAATGGGCAGCAGCGTCAACACGTTAGTCCCCGTGCACGAGGAGTGTCATAATTCATCTCGCGGAAGGTCGAGGAATTGTCGCGAATCGTGGGTCACAATTCTATTCAATGATCAATCCTTTCACCTTGTGTGTCCCGTTTGGATTCTCTTCTTATCTCGTACGTAGTTTGTGCTTGCTCCAGTTGCCTCGCGTGACATTTGCATGTCACTTGCACACAATTTGCACGAAATTAAACAAAAGTTTGATTCTTAAACAGGCCGCCGGACGCATGAATTATGAGCATTGAGCATTGGCATTAACGATGAACTGACTGACGAATCGATTCTCCCGTGCGACGCGGCTCGACGTTACGCAGTGCACTCAGGGTGCTCACCTCCATAGGACACCAGCAGAGCCAATGGTGACCACACGGACGATACAATGCCGCTGTGCACTTTTTTGAGAGCATTTTCTTAAACACAGTTCTTGAGCACAGGTCCAAAGGTTCAGCAACAAACAGTATCATGAAAGTTTTAAGAGGGAAGGGTGTAACACGTGTCTTGAATTCAGCAAGGTAATAAGAGCCTGGATCAAAGAGATGATGGCAGAGGAAATCCAAAGTGGAGCAGTGTGCGAGGTAGGAAAGAAGCAGAGAGAGAAGTGTGGTGACCTGCAGTGTGGTCAGTGTGTGGGTGATTTACAGCCATAGTAAGATTGGATATCGAGGGGCATGTCAGAAGTTGCTATGGATTGCGTCATCACTCCCACTACAGCAGCCAATGAAAGTCCATGAAACATGGCCACCACACATTCACTCACGCAACATGGCGCCTCTGACATCATCACTGTGCGCGGAAGCCGGTCAGTGGCTGGGGTGATTAATCTTTATTTAATGTTATTACGAGTAATAGTGCCAATAATTATATTATTTCACTATTAGTTTACTTTGCTTTTGGACCATCAATGTAAGAATGATGGGTCCTGACCGCCCATTGATTCTCTCCTAACTTTACAAAGCTTAACTCTCTTGACTCGCTTATGGAATCAGGAGTTACGACAGGAGCGTCAGCTTACGCAATTTTTTTAATTGCTTAAGTCGGTCTGTACTCAGGCCCTCTAACCACCTGTTAGTGCACGAAACGAAAGGGCTGTTAATTGAAATTGGGTGTTGCTCACAAGGGAAGTCCTGGCATCCCAGGGCCTCCCAACGAATTGTGAGGAGGCCTCATTCCTGGTCCGTAACCCTGCAAAGAAATAGATCGAGGTTATTTTTGTATGCACAGTGTACATTTTGTATCTATTATATATATAATGAAAGTCTGTCTGTCTGTTCCAAATACAAATCCACACCTTGAAGCTACCGCCACCATACTTGGCAGCGCTACATTTTAAAACCACGCGGAAAACCTTAGCTACAATGGCGAGCTGACATTTTTATACTGGAGTGCCCATAGCCCCCCAAACGTCTCCCCACACGCTCCCGGGACATCACCCTCCCTAACTCAGCACACAATAACCTGGCCCTGCACATCTAACAGTTAAATAACGACCCCTCCTCCTCATAAAGTTAATCTAACTATTGCCATTGATTGACCACCAAAAAACACCGTTGGTGATTCCAATTAGCGGTCAGCCACCGTGAGCTTGCCCACCGTCTCTCCGTGCGCGACAAACAAACGGCATTGACGCTTAAAAAAAAAATGTTGCTATGTAATTTCGTACCCCATTGCGGCACGTCACCTAACATTTATTACAGGCCCCATGGTACAGCAAAATCTTAACAGTTGCTGTAACGCCATTGACCCCTTCTGAATACAGTGATTGAGCCATTCTACATTCAGAAAAGATAGCCGCAAGTACCCGGGCAACGCCGGGTATTTCCTGCTAGTAAATTATACAAACGCTCACTGCGGACCTCAAGATGGGAATGTATTTGTCTCATTGCATGATGCCAAGAGCACAATTACAATGTAATAGGGACACAAAGTCAAACAAAACTTGTCATGTCCCATACCTGAGGCCCCATCGGTCCCATCCCACGTGGCCCTCCAATCCTTTGCAGGGGGCCCATCACAGGGTGACCTGCGGACAGCGGCGGTCCACACGGAGACACACGCAGAGTACAAACACCACCTTTGTGTTCATTTCAATACACTCACCCACTATCACCAGATATACATTTTAAAGTGCACCGACCCAGCGGAGTTCGAGGCCAGGGTTAGATGCTAAATGTCACGGTGCGCATGCAGGAATAGAACCCAGGTCACTGAGAATATAGGGCGCTGTGTGATAGCTATCTCTTTAGTCCTCTGCCCAACAGCAGGTGCTTGGCTTAAACTCCCTACATCCTATCTGATCTTCAGCTACCGTCTTCATTCCCATGTCCAGCTCCCGCTTCCTTCAAGTTTCCAAGCAGTAAATTTATTTTTCTGCCTCTCATGCCGGAATCCTTCCGTCCAGAACTTCCTTCAAAATTAAATCTTCCCGACAGACCTGTTCTTCACCTGAGGACGGCTGCTTGCGTTGTGGCCGAAACGTCGTGAGAATTATTTTATGGTGTTTTATTTTTATTATTTTATTATTTCCCTTCTACGTGACTTTACCGAAAGAACCAAGAAGATCAATCCACACTGTTTGCCTTTAGAATTTCTCTCTACCCAAACCTGCTTTAGAACCTCCCCATTACTTTCCCTTCCCATGATCGTCGTCAGCTACGATCAATCCACTGCTGGATGAATGCCGCCGCCATCTCTCACGATCCTGCGGTGCAACGCTCGACCTGATGCCTCCACCGCGAGCCGATTCCATCGCTCCATCTTCCCGGGTGACGCGCGTCCGAGTGGACACATTCCGTCCCCTTCCACTAACGTACACAAATGCGCGTGCGCTAATTAAATGAGCGCGAGCCGGTGTGTACACACGCCTCTGTGCACATTGGCAGACTCAACGTGTGCACTCGCACACCGTTGGCAAAACACCCGGCGCCACTTGCCAAGTCTGTAATTGACGTCAGCATGGCTTTGTGACAAAACAAATAGACGCGCAGACACCTCCCTTTAGCCTTACACGTCATAGGGCCTTGTGCTGTTCGTGAGCACCTCTTAAAAGACCAGCACAGCACACACTAGGGGTGGTGTGGGCGGCACCATGCCTGGCCGCGTTCGTCTCATCAGTCGTGATGTTTGCACGTCGCATCGAGTACTCATTTAATGCCGAGTAGACCTAGGAGAGGCTCACAACTGGTTCACATAATTGCTACTGTTAGCAGTGGCTGGGAATTGCACTCAGTTTGCCAGCGTCGTAACAGTGTCCTAACCACAGCGCCACACAAAATACAAAGATCCCTCGTATAGCCTCCATAGACTGTAGGGGCAAGTGCTATTCGTGACCACCTATGAAGGCCGGCACGGCACATGAGGGGGTGGGTGACCAGTACCAAGCCCAGGCGCCTTTGTCTCCCCAGTGGCAATGTTTACACACTACACCAGGTACTCATTTGAGGCTGAGTCAACCTAGGGAAGGCCCAGGACCGGTTCAGTCAATCGTCACTGGTGGTGGCCGTGAGTGGGTATTGAACCAGGGTCGCGGGGTTCGTAGGGCAGTGCGCTAACCACTACACTGCTACCCACACGTGGCCACACGTGGCCACCAATGGACAAATATCCAGTGAAGAATTGTATTTTCATGTTAAAATGCACTCGTAAGCTCAGAATACCACTCCAGAGAGGACACAGCAATACCTGCCACGGATGTATCCAGTAATACGGCACGGAGTGTCTGTATCTCTCTCCCACAACCTTTACACCCTCTTCCCTCACCAACTTCTCCCTCTTCCTATAATTTCCTTCCCCTCTCTTCTCAACTTTATCTTAATTGCCTTCCCTGCATGGTTTTCTGTCCAGTGTCCTCTCTCCCCTCCGTCCGCGTACACAGACTTCCCGTCTCTCTCCCCTGCACAGAGGTCGCAACCGGGTACCCGATACCCGTACCCTACCCGATACCCGGCTACCCGTACCCGGCCAGGTACGGGTACGGGTAAGGAATCAAAACCCGTTTGCGACCTTTGCCCTGCATTTCCATCTGCCACTCTCTCGTCTGTGCCCAGCCGCTCACCTGGGTTCCTGATGGGGTCCATGTTGTTGGGAAGGAGAGTCTGCGGGCCTGCGACAGCACCTGGAGGCTGTGACAGAAATAAACGTGATGCACTTCTTGTTGGTGATTGCTTTCAACGCAATTCTTGTAAAGTACAAAAAAAAAATCGAGAATTCTCCAGTAACAACGATGGGAAAATCTGCCAACGCTATGTGTTTCAGTCGAGCTATCCACCTTACTTTCCGCTAATCTAAGTAAATGTGACCAAAGGCGTGGAGGCAAAGGTGCCGTTTAATTTTTTTATGGCCGGATTGATTTGTGCCGTGTTTGTTGCTTTGGCCCCCCGGTCCCATACGTCCACAAGCCACGGCACCTACAGCTGCAAAATTAAACATAATTCATCTAACCCACGACGATGAATTGTATAAGGGGATTGTGGCATTCATAATTGCTATGCTGGTACTTGTTTAACCCAGGTCTCCCTTGGTCTAGACATTTTAGTCAATGTGGTCTATACTTATTATTATCATTATAATACAGATTATTATTTATTATTATACTGAGAAAAAACCAACTCACATGGTTATGCACGACCTACAGACGTGTTCACGAATGGCTTAGCTGTGGCTCAGGCTCAGCTCATGGAATCCAATTTGAGCCAGCTCTCTGAGCCAGCTCCCTTGAGCCAGAGCGCGGCCTGAGCCGAGCCATGACGAAGAATACGGGTCGCCTAAGACTCGACTAGCACGTCACATGTTGTCGTCGGCTAGACTAATACTACGACTAAATTAATTAAACATGACACCTCAATTAACACTACTTTCTAGCAGCCTCTAGCCAGGACAAGTCCAGACAGAGCATGTCGTGAGAAGCAGCCTCTCTTACTTGACCAGGCATCCTGTGGTGTGCTCTGGGTCCTCCTGGGTACCGAGGAGACATGAACGGCTGGAACACACGAGAACACACACACACACACACAGCAGCACGATCAATTATAACAAGAGTACGTATTTTCCCACAAGACTCTCGCCAATACTCCCTGGAGAGCCTTGAATGAAGGGGTCTTAATGGAGTGCAACGTGAAGTCCGCTTTCATCGTTTCTCCACGCAAGAGGAACTCGGAGTGCCAGGAGAAAACCAACGCACGCAAGATCCACCACCCTCCAATGAAAACAGTTGCTGTAACGCCAATACAGTAAAGATGAATGTTGCAGCCCTGAAATTGCTTGTCCGTGCTACTAGTGATGGAAAGGCCTCCACTGGAGGGAGCTCGATAGAACCCCTAGAGAGGCTCGAACTGATGCTTGAGGAATCAACTGATCCATCGGTCTAAGAGTGTGCATTGCCACCACAGAGGGAAATACGGAGTCACTTTCAGGCCTTGACCTCAATTTGCCACCACAGAGGGAAATACGGAGTCACTAGTTCAGGTTATGAGATATGTACACAAGGTAAGATTTTGTGTCTTCACACATATTTGCGTATAAATACAAAATAATATAATTTACAGCCCATTGTCAACTCACCACTGGATGAAGGCCTCCCCACGCGGTGATACGGTGATGGCTTGGGGAGTTATTCATTCGGCAGTGGCGGATTGAACGTGAATGATGATGATGACGATGAAGAGTGGCTTAACATCCAGAAACTCTGAATCAATATTAAACCCACAGATCCAGGTGAAACGCTTTCTATCTCTCAGGGTTGCAGGATTCAGAACACCTGACAACACAATTCACTGAACAACGCATTTCCCTTGAAGCCAGGGAAGCGTTTCCCACTGACCTGTAAAATGTGAAAATGTTGCTGGCGTGCACTCGCCGATCATGGGACCTGAGAAACAGGCGTGGAACGCCCCCTTTGAAATGGATCTCATTTAGAAACATTTGACACGAAAACTAAAGCAACACAAACCCATAATTTGCTTCCTAAAGCGGCTCAAGTTTTTTTTTGTCTAAAGCGGCCATGTTCGTCTAGTGGTTATGACACTTACCAACAAGAAACCATGGGGTAAGTGATGTGATTCCCGCCTGCGCGTGGCAACGGCGGTTTAGCACCGCATCACCCTCGTGGAGGTGGCACCTGAGGCGTGGGCACTGGAGTCAAATAATCGTAGGGGGTGCCAAGAGCGGCGAGAGGGTGGAAGTGGGCGACGTGAGGCGAGGTCGCTACAGCCCAGGCTTCCCCACACCCCAAGCCTCGCAACCCCCCCACCGGCACGCCACGTCTCTCCGAGTTCACCAATTTACTACTCCCATTCAAAATAACAAATTCCACGTGGAACAAGTCCGATGGTAAGGCCATGGTTTGAAATCAAACTCGTACACCTCCGGATTCACAGTGCAATGCGCAAGCGCCCCCCCCCCCCCACCCCCGCACCAGCAGTCGCCATTCACCACACACACATACACTTAAATGTACACACGCACATTGATAACATGCGTACACAAATGTATATACACACACACACCATTTCACCTTGTGGAAAGGCTCAACGCATGAATCATCTTACTTGGAGGAAAGTTGTCAGTGTAAATTTGATTTCTCCTGTAACTTTTTTGTCAAAACATGAGTCGTTCTCATTCCTTTCATGAGCTTCCCCAGACGTTAATTACGCGACTGATTATCACTATGTCTGATTAACGCGTCTTTCCTTGTTCATGTGTCAGGGTGTGAAGCCTCTTTGCCAGGCCGCAACAGTTTGTCTTGGGCACACAGCTATGAAGAAATGTTTGACACTCGGAGCGGAAAATTAACTATTCGTGGATATAAAAATTCACAATTCTGGGGATTAATTTTGGACTGCCACAGTGGTGTAGTGGGTAGCACACTGGACTTGCAATCCACATGCCACGGATTCAATGCCGTGGCAGATAACCCAATTAGTCCATGGGCCAGAGCAGAAATTATTATCAGCATCTTTAGCAGTACCCATATATTTATACGATTAATACGAGTGAATTACTTTTCGATTTAAAGCTTTCACTCTTATTAATCGTATAAATATATGGGTACTGCTAAAGATGGTGATAATACATTTTATTATATTTTATTTTTATTATTTCATTACTTCCCTTCTACGTGACTTTACCGAAAGAACCAAGAAGTGAATTACTTGTCAAACCCACTCATTTCAAATAGTTTTCACATACTTCACTGTTATTGGCCACACAAGGAATTTGCAACCACTCGGGTGACACCGACAAGTGACACGTCTGGCCGGGGCTCACAAACTCAATGCTCAGGTTCATTGAAGCTCCCATGTCATCTCCAGCATAAATGGGCCAACCAGAGACAGTCGATCAGCAGGCCGGGTGCGGTGGGGTAAAACGTGGCTATGACCCGACTTATTCCAAGGCAACCTTGGCCGGAGTGGAAGAGCGGTCAAAATCCCCTCCGAGTGGGAGAGGCCTCTTCTGCCAGCAGTAGCGCCAGCGAGCAAATGAAGGGTGGGTGGGTGGTGGGGGCTGCACCCTCCACCTTGAATCCAACAGAGGGGGCCACACGCCTACAGCTGGGATTGCTTGGCCATCACCCAGCAAGCGAGGGCTTGCAAGCCAAGTGAAACGTCACTCCTAGAAGCATATGCAGCAACAAAGGCGTGCAGTATAGTTAAGGGTCTCGCCATCTGACAGTGATAAAATGTACGTGTTTTAATTGCCTAATCCATACGCAGGAGACGGAATAATATATACAATAATTTATGTGACGTGAATGTTGCTGTTTTAATGCATTGGTCTGCAACAGACCTGCACGTTCTATATATAGAGTACATGAGCATACAGTACAAGCTTACATACTGCATATATTATATAGAGTACATGGCCATACAGTACAAGCTTACATACTGCATATATTATATAGAGTACATGGCAATACAGTACAAGCTTACATACTGCGTATATTAAGCATGTAACAAAACATATCTGTGCTATGGGTCATTGCCTGAAACGTCGCCTATTATATATAAAAAAAAATTTAGGGCCACAGTGTTGACAAATGTGTTGCGTTTGCGTTGTCTTTCCTAATGAACCGCTACCCAATGCAGTATCGTGAAACATATTTGAAGCACTACAGCCATTTATCAATGAAAGTAAAATGTAGTCTTACGCTCCCGATATACGCATAAAAAACTAATATTTACAATGTATGCTGAACAGAACGTGGATGCCAGTGAAAACAGCACAACAGTAGGCCAGCAGGTGCCGCTTGAACTGAACCGTAGTCCTGAATCAGGACCGTTGACCAAACCGCCGAGTGGGTGAAACATTACCACGGCCAACGCCCCAGCGCACGTGGGAGCACTGCCGATCACTGCGCTATCATTGCAGTGACCCGGCACCAGAGTTCAATTCCCGAACCTGGCTTGCGCCTCCCCCCCTCCCGAATCTGGTGCGATGCATCTGAACCAGCAGCTGGGGGCAATGGAGGCAGCCAGGAGAATGCTGTGGCCATAACGCGAAGTAACGGGATAGAATTTGCATTAAACAGAGCGGCGGCATCGTCGAAATAAACTAAAGCGATTTTATTTTTAAAATAGTACAAATATTTTTTTATTTAAAGAGGGAGGGCCCACTGAGCTATATAGCTCTTTTCAGAAGCGACCTGGCCACAACTGATAGCTTATCGAAGTGGCTTATCATCATGTGGACATTTATAGCAGTCAAATACTCTCAACGCGGAGGACCTGAAGAAAAATCCACGTGACCACAGGGAGAACACGCAAACTCCAAATATACAGCAGGTGTCGAACCCACGACCTCCTGTATACCAGGTGAGGTAGTTAACATCTCCTAGCCACCGTGGCGGTAGCGAGATGATCCGACCACACCTCAAGGCGCTGTACAGAAACAGTGGCCGTCACATGTCTTCATGGGGCAGGGTGCATTACAAATATTCTCGCTAACAGCGCGTGCGTCAATCGGGTTGTGAGTGGGTTGGGGGGGTTACAGTGTTTCCTCTTTAACGATTTCCAACGAAGGCTTAAAGCATTAGCTCTGTTTGTCCGTCCGTATGTGTGGAAGCGGGGGGGGGACAATAGCTAAAGGTGAAGCAAGATGAACGAACCTGCAACGTTGTGTTGCTGTTAGGGACTTAGGTTTTAAAAAAGCCGGCCAAATTGACTTCCGTATAAACAAATATGCAAACATGTTTTGGACTGGAACCGGCTGTCTTCCCTATTGCTGATTTGAATCCGTGCACGGACGAACGCGCATTGGGAAGCGTTACGTAATCCACGAGCCACAAAGTCGCGCACTTGTTACAGATACCAGCGGAACGTTCCAGCGCTCAAAGCATGGCTTGCAAATGACTCTATTGGGATGATTAAACGCAACAGCAGCAACGTTGCCCCCCAATGCAGTTAGCATACCAGCCCACGCGGGCGAGCGCGTACGTTTTGTTTACACGGCAAAGGGGCAGCAGTGAAAACCGCAGCATCAAGCAGCTCAAACGCATCAAGCAGAGCAAGCGGAGGGCTCATTTTGGTACAAATGCACCAGCCAATTTATTTAAAGTTAATGCCCTTCATTTAACCGCTGCGTAGGTCAGAGTTCACGAATTTTCAGGGAGGAGGCACTTTCGCGGATAAGACATCATCAGTGTGAGGGCTGCCACACATTTAAAATCCATTGGGGGTTTGACAGCAGCACGACGATGATAATGGGTGGTGTGTTCACTCTTTGTGTACTGTGGGAGGCCGCACGTCAGGGGCCGCACTAAAGGCCACCAGGGGCCGCCAGTGGCCCGCGGGCCTTGCAATGAGGTACGCTGGCCGAGGTGTTCGCGGTTGTGCCGCACCGCTCTCCGATGCGTGCTCGGGTCGTGCCGCGTGCTGTTCGGCGCGATGTCCGACGTTTCGCTCGACAAGCTCCGTGGGAGCTTCTTCGGGAACTCAATTTATTTTCATTCTGACCAGCTGAGGCCCTGCCGACATGCAGGTGTGTTTCTGCTTTTACCCAGAACATTTACTGTACACTGTATTTCACCATTCGCCATTGGGTAAGTGTGAAGTTGAGGACGCTATTCAGGATATTACATGGCTTACAATGGGGCACACTTGCACACTAATGCGCTGGGGAAAAACAGTCGGTGACTGCGGGAAATTAACAACTTGTTTCCAAGCAATCACTCGGATACCCAGCGGCCTAATTTGAGTTCACCATGTTTTGCTTTACTGTCTACGAGTTTCTGCTTTTAAAAATTCATATCAATTGTATTATTTGTAGTTATTATTATATTTATGCTCGTGTTATAACTTTTTCGAATTAAATATTCATGCAGCTTGAAAGGAATGTCGTGGTGAAACATTTGGTGGTGGCCATGAGGACGCTGTGTGGTCGGCTGGTTCAGGACATCGGAGCAAATGAGATGATCGACGCTGGGTTCACATCTGGAATCGGCTGCCCACAATCAACCTGGGTTCTGAAGTGTTGTGAATTGTTGATCTCAGGTCAGTCACCAATGGCTGCACGAACACATTTAAGCCAAATTGTCTCTCTGCTCAAACAAGCACTGGCACAGCACTCACCACCACCGGGAGCCCGAGCCAGTGGTGGAAATTCCACGTTCCTGTGACAGGCGCCAGCCTATACAAAGGACTTTTCCACAAGGTAGTACTCTTTCGATTTAAAGCTTTCGTGACTGCAGGGATTCATCTTCTTGGTTCTTTCGGTAAAGTTACGTGACTTTACCGAAAGAACCAAGAAGAAGGTAGTACTCATTTTATCGCCATGAATAAATCCCCTCTACCTCTGTCCACCCTGCAATCTAAATGGACGCAGCACAGTAATTTGATCGGGGGGTCGTGTGTGGTGGGGTAAATTGTGGGTATTCCCACCTCTTCCAAGATGCCTGGCCTGCACGGAAGAGAAGGCCAAAACACCCTCCAGAGGGGCTCTCCAGATCTGGAGGCCCTTCCGCCAGCAGTGTCGTAAGCAAGACATTTCCGGGGCTGCACAGTTACCCCCTCTGCCTTCACCATCGTTGTGACAGTGATATGGAAATGCCTGTAGGTGCTGTTGGGTGTGGGATCACTCCCACGACAAAATGAGCCTCGTTGACCACGTGGTTCAAACGGCACAGTTGGGATGCGTTGCGATCGACGATGATTTTTTGTTTTAATACCGTGCGACAATGAGCCGCCGGAAGAGCGAGATCAACACGAGCGGCCGGGTCGCGACGTGCGCTAGAGCTGGGTGTGCGGGTTCATTAGGAGCCTCACTTGTCCGTGCGGTCCCATTATGGGGTTGTTGGGTGTGTGGGGAGGAGCCGGGTGCCCGTGTGGAGACATCTGTGAGCCTGGGGGGCCCTGTAAACACACGATTACCATCGGTATTATTATTTCGTAAAAAAGAAACGCACGCTCGCACGCACGCAAGCCGCAATTTTCACGTCTAAAAAAAGCCTCCATTTTAGTCAAATAAACTAACGGTGGATGCTACTTGCTAGGACACGACGCACGATGCAGAAACATGGGCGTTGACTTACAAAAGTAAATAAACAAAAAGTGAAAAGTGCGCCAAGAAGCCCGGAGAGATGCATGCTTGGAATTACGCCCGGATGGAAAGAGGAACGCGTGGATTTCAGACGTCACAGACCACGTAATCGCACTCCCCCCCACCCCCCCCCCCAAATCGAGACCCAACCAAACAAAAAAAACCCCCTTTATTACGGATATTGGTCGCGAAAGCCTACTACGCGTTCAACCAAATTGGGACGTTTGGTAGCTTTCCCACAGGTGGTCACGCCGACACCGCGGCTACCCGAGCAGGCGTAGACCACGCGTGCTCGCGTCTCCCGAGCACGCGACCCGCGTCCCCGGGGGTGCCGTGCGTGGGGTGCGTACCGGGAAGAAGCCGGGCGGGAGCGGTCCGCTGGGCATGCCGTCATTTGGGGGAAGATTTCCCAGCACTGGGCTCTGGGCCGCTGCCGCGGCTGCCGCCGCTGCGCTCTGTGGTCGGACACAACACGGAGGTCTCCACGTCAGCTCGGTCCGACCGCGGCGCGGAGCGTAAGCGACGCTGGTTGTTGCGAGCGCTCGCTGCGACTTGGGAGCGCAAGCCGGCGGGAGGAATAAGAGCGCGCCGGGCTTGCCTCTATGCTACAAATTTGATAGATTACTTGCAAATTTGCTGAATTGGAAAAACCACGAAGCAACTTCGCTGCCCACCGGCAAAAAAATGCCCGCTTGTAGGCCGAAGCGCGTTCACTTTGTGCCGTACAGGGAGAGCTGCAACCGAGAGTCGCCTTTGCGAGCCTGCAGCAGGATTAAGGCTGAGTGTACCTAGCGGAGGTCCAAAACAGGATCGGACACCATTTGGCACCGATTATGTTTAGAGCCAGGAATTGAACTCAGCTTGCCGAGTTCATACTGCAGTGCGCACTGCACCACCGTTCTCACGCACAGATACTGCACATGTGTGCACAGAATAAACACACAGACGAACAGACTGCTGGGGCAAAGGCTCGAGCACCTATAAAGGCCGGCACCACACACGAGGGGGTGGGTGGCCAGCACCACGCCAGACCGCTCTGTCTCCCCGGTGGAGATGTTTACACACCGCACCAGGTACTCAGGCTGAATCGACCTAGGGGAGGCCCAGGACCGGTTCAGATAATCGTCACTGGTGGTGGCCGCGAGGGGTAATCGAACTCGGGTCGCCAAGTTCATAGTGCAGCGTAGCGCTAACCGCTACACTACCGTCCCAACAACAACCGCCACTTGCCACTAAGTGGCGGTGACATCCCCACGGCGCTTGTGCCCGGCTAAGTGCACGTAAGGCCGCGTAAAGTGTCGAACGCCCACTGACAGGATGTCATGGGGCAAACCCAGGTACCATGGGTTGACTGACTGAGATGACTGTCAGATGCACCACCTGTGCCCCCTACTGTGCCAACTTGCTGTGTTTTAGACACCCGGCACTCCGCTCATTGTTGTGAGCAACGCTCCTCTGCCCTCCGTTGTTGTTGGAGGGCGACTGCCTCCAACTGCCCAGTAGCGTCCTTCACGAGCCTCCTCCACAGAGGCCGATCTTGACACCGCTGGTACCGGTCATCGGCAAGTCCACTCAGCTCCACATCCTCCTGTACCACGTCACTTCATCTCTTCTCTAGTCCGTGCGACGCCCGTTTAGCCTCGATCCGGCCGAACAAAAGCTGTTTAGGCAGCGGTGGCTGGGCATGCGGGCTACATGACCCAGCCACTGATCCCCACACACACACGCATATCCACGTCTTTTTTGGATGCGTGCCACAAGTTTTAACTTCTTTAGTTAAGCATAACGATTAGTTTGAGTTGTTTCAGGTGAACTACAGCAGGTGCGGAGTACAATTAACACACACACATATATAAATATGTATTGCCTCATGATCTGAACGGTTTGTTATAGGCCTTAACTTAACTTCCTTCGGGCTATATCTTAACTACCACATTATCACGGCCTATCCTAGCTGTGTATATGCTTGGATAGCCTGCCAAGATACCCCGAGTTTAAACACAAAAGTAAGTTTTAAGAAAAGTGATTGTTATCCTAATTAATGGTGTGTAGGCCAATATCATCCAACTCAGCCCACATGAAAATCTGGTTTCATCTCTTGTGGGAGTTTATTTATCTGTGTGATGCTGGCATGGAGCCACCCAGTCACTCTTGATTTTGGAACACCTTTCAAATTGCTCATTTGACTATGTTTCACAACTTTGGGCCACGTTTCTTGACAGCAGCCAGCGATTCAAAAGAATGCGTCACCATTACTCCGAGGGGAAGGTTGAACGCTGTTCTGCGATGCTTCAAACCCGTGGTTCAAGGGGGTCGGTGACGCGTTCGCTTGCTTGTTGCAGATACGGTCAGAGCATGCGTTATACATATATATTGTCCGGTCTGGCGCAATTGTAAACAATATTGGAGAAAATGAATATATCGACGTTTGATAATGTACCAGGACATTTAATATAATATTTGTGGACCGTTTCTGTATCCAATAATTACATTACAGTGCTGTAGACATTATTCTTAGAGGCGGTATATTATAGTTAACCTAACAGTACAATTCATGGAATTCATTTAGCTAGTTATTATAATTGTTTATTTATCTGTGTAATTTAAGTTGTTTAATATAGTGCTTTCATTTTACAGCGTTGGTGTGCTTATTTTAATGCCGCTTCAATCTTGATTTGAAGCTTTCGTGACTGCAGGAAACCATACTCTTTGGTTCTTTCGGTAAAGTCACGTAGGTAGACAACATTGAATAAAATAAAAAATAACACATCACGACGTTTCGATCGCAACACAAGCGGTCACCCTCAGGCGGGAAAAAATAATCCAGCAGCGGAACTGTTGGCTGGTTCAGAAGTTCCACTCCGGCGATTTGTTTTTTCCAGCCTGAGGACGAACGCTTGTGTTGCGATCAAAACGTCGTGATATGTTTATTTTTTATTTTATTAAATTTTTCTACCTACGTGACTTTACCGAAAGAACCAAAGAGTATTATTAATACCACTTACGTAGCTAACTACGCGAGTCAACAGCTGTGTTTTATAACTTCATTTTGGAACTAAATTATTAAAATAGTTTTTACATTACTGCACATTACAGGGCATGACCTCTCCGTGCGGCCGGAAGGGCTTATTTGACCATACTTCACCACGCTGATCCGTGTGGGTTGGTCAAGTATAAACGTGGGAGCATAGAAGTACTGTGCACAAATGCATTGTGATGCACTGCCCTTTGCTGCCCACCGCAGCCTCTCCAGTCTATGGCCGATGACAGCCGACAGCCGTCAGCCACGGGCGGTCTCCTACTCACCGCTAGCCAGGCTCGTGCCTGCTTAGCTCGCGAGATCGGATGAGTTCCGGTCCGGGTTAGACTCGACCCCAAGAGGCATTAACGAACAGAGGGCCCAAGTAAACACAACAGTTCTGTGTCTCAAGCGACAAACCACCTCAGTTACAAGTCGCTTCTCCACGGCTTCTCATATCGAGCCACGTCGATGTCTCCCTGCTGAAGCGCTCAGGCAAAACTCAGACCCTACTGGCGGCCTTCAGCCAGTGGTGGATACAAGAGGGAGGGGGTGGTACCTTATTGATAGGGGGAAATACATTTAATGTTTTTTTATTGTATTCATGTTAGGGCTCAACTTAAAGTTTACAATTTCAGGACCATCCTGCAGTGTAAAGTGCACATCGCGTTTCTAACGCGGAGATTTGTCTCCCCAAGAGTACGGTCAGTGACGGCTTCCGATAACGTAGTACATATTTTATCTACCCAACACGGATGATGAGCCGAGTCGACCCCCGACTGTGATATGAACCTTTCCCGATTGCGAGCCGACGCTGCAAGCAACGAACAACATCGTCATCATCATCGCTCCCCCCACACCCCACCGGCTGGAGAGAGCTGTCGACGATCACACCCAGGCACCCTTAGAGGGGGCTCCGTACAACACGAGCTACGATGCTCTCCTCGAACTGACGGCGCATTACCAAAACGCGCACCGCGCGCGCGGCTGTGACCCGGAGTCAACACAACGTGCCGAGGCGGGGTGGAGGACACTAAGTACAGGGGGGAGAGACGCAGAGCACAAACAAGGAATTTGCCAAACACGTCAAGTCAACGATGGTTATTATAATAATTTCATTACCCGAGAGACCGATGTCTTTATTTAACCACGTGATATCCCACCGCAACGTCTACTTTTCACGGAAGACTTGAGGAAATGTAACGCGAAGTGCGCGTCGAGGGGCGAGAGGAGGAAATTCACGGAGCGAAATGGAGCGTGACATCACATTATGTCAGAGGGTCTTAATTCCAACCTGAAAGCAGATGGTCCACTTTACATTCGTCATTAAGTGACTACACTGCTCCACACTAATCTACGCGGTGACAAAGCACGCGGTCGCCGTGACAACCAGGCTACTAAGGAGATGATGCACACGTTGCTCGTGTACTTGAAGCTTCTCCGAGACACGATGTGCGCACACGCTGGCCAGGTACACGCTGGGTACGGACACCCACAGTCAATGCACGCGCACATAAACTGAAACGTCATCGAAGCAAGCCGAGGCAGACTTTGCAGCAGTGAGCATTGGTGACTATACTGCGCTGATGGGTCCTAATAAGAGTGAAACCGGTCCACAGTTGTTTACCACTGCTGCTGCCGCTCGCAGTCGGTCACGTTTGCTCCACATCGCGATGGTGGTCTAAGACAAGAGGACCACAATGCACTTGTTCGGGAAATGCCGATGGATTTTGCGTGATGCACAAAGGCTGCGCGCTGACAGCGGAGCAAGTTAACCACATCGGCGAAGAGGCCGCGGCTGGGTTGAGACACCACGCGGTTAACGTAATGCATTGGGATAAATTTAGGCCTACGCTGGAACAACATTGACCCCACGGCCAGTGCCGTATAATATCTGGGCAATTGCTGCAGGTCGCATGACCAGCAATGAACGCTGGGTCACGAGGATCACGGTACAAACACAAACAGCAGGGACACTTGTAAAAGCGGAGACGCGCACGCACACTCCTGATGTAATGGACTGCACGGGGGGCGTTATCGCGCCCGCATTTTGTGACCCCATGCATCACTGGGACTTCGCTGAGAGCGTAAACCTGCATCGGCACTCCTCACGACGGCTAAAAAAACAAAGCCTGATCCAACGTGTTCACGGCACGATTCACACGCGCCGCAATTTTTTTTATAAATTGTCGCGATTCAGGCCGACGGTTCGATACAAGAATCAGTTTTTTTCTTCAGTCTCGTTTTAATTGCTGTTTCTTTGTAGAATTCTGCATTAGAAATATACCACTGCACCGGTGTCCGCGGTTGTATCCAGGCAGTGGTAGCGCACGCCAGCGCGTGCGAGGGTTGGTGGATGACACAATTGTCGCGAAACTCCCTTCCCGTCGGCACTGACTCAGAGGTCAGAGCCCTCAGACCTGGGGCTCCGATCCAGGCAAGGGGAGTGAGCTAATGGTCTCAGCCTGACCACCAACGACTTGCGCAGAAAGCCACCGCCGACTTTGAGCTGTGGCTGCCGGGTTTGCAGCAACAGTTCGTTAACCTCCGCACGACCGCGCCGCCTTCAATACTCGCATGCACGCGCATGCGGGCATTGTGATGTTCGTTGAATGATATTACGTGAGAAATATCATACAAATGATGAACTTCACATTTTGCTGTGTGCCCGTCTCAGATAACTCTGTATTTATGGAGGCTGTGTGATATAATTACGTGTCTGCTCCATCATGCCTGCAGTGGTTTAATTAGGGACATGCTATGTTATTCTTTTTGCATTATTACCCAATAAGGCATTAAGATGATGCATTTGTGATAATGCACCAAGCATGAATTCCTGAACCCGATACTGTATTATGCATAGAGCCACAAGTACAAGCTAAATATTTGTTATCATATCCTGTCTTACTTAATTGCACTCTATCATGCATGACCTATTAAGCAGGTCCTCCTTGTTGTAGCGGGTTGAGTAAAAAAAAAATCCACTGGAAAATTTCTCCAATTATTGTAGAAACTGGTGCAAGACGGCATTTAATTTGTATTTTACATTGCGGTTTAGACTGTGGCATTGGTTGGCTGTGTTCCATGGGATGGCCTGTCAATGATGCCTCTCTGCATAGGATGAGCTGAAATCCGTGTTTCATCAGATGCGTAAGGCCAATCGAAAGCTGCCTGGGCTGTGGCTCTCTACACAGAACAATGTTAAAATATAAAGTCCAAGACAGTACACTATGATTTGAATGTACACAGCGTCTATATGTGACCGCATCTGAAGTCACATAGCCATCGCTTCCCTGTGGCTGTGAGGCATGGGGTCTCTTGAGAGGACATCTCAGCTGCCTTGAAAACCTTCAGGCTGATCTACTACTACTATCATGAGCCTATTCAGATTAAATACAAATAATGAATCATAATTTTGTCCGTTTAGGTATTCAAGCCATTCTAATAAGGCAAGGCTATCCTGGAAGGAAGGAGCTACTTTTCACGGACATTTTCTGCAGTATTTTCACAGTGGGTGGCGATGATTACTATGTGTGCAATTCCAATTGAGTACATTTGGCAAATTTGATCACATCTGGCAAATTTGGGCCGCGACGCCAAGTTCAAATTGGGCAGAAAAGGCAAGAGACAATAGCAATGACATGGTATAAATAAATAACGTTAGCTAGACAATCAAATGTGACTGGGGTCTTTGATTCAAGATGGAGGAGATTGAATAATTCATTACGTGCCTAAAACCAAAACACACTGTCAGCACGAAGATTTACACTCACAAGTACAGCACGTGAGTTGAAACCTCGGCTGGGGCTCACTAAGCCCATCATCCCTCTGGGGTCAATAAAATGAGTACCAAATCATCAGCGGTTGTCCTGCGAAGAGACTTGACCGTTGGTGAAGGATTTAGTACGAAACAATGTCACAAGGAAGACGTGGTGCCACAGGGCCAACCTCAAGTTCCAAAAAATTATCTGCAAATAGAGTTCTGCAAATTGAGAAATAAAACTGAAGGAATGGCCGTGTTGAAGCCACGGTCCACGCGCTATGGTCTGCCACGCGTTACAACAACCGAAAACAAATCTCCACAGGCTGCAACTGGCACGAATAAAGGACGCTGAACTGAATTCTACAGTCGCAAACACACGCACACACACGTGTACATGCGCATTAAAAGATCCCCTGTATAGCCTGTAACAGACTGTTAGGGCAAGTGCTGTTAGCGAGCACCTACGAAGGCCGGAACGGCACAAGAGGGGGTGGGTGGCCAGCACCGTGCCCGGCCGCATACAAACACACGTGTACATACACACACACACTCGTGTACATACACACACTCACTCGTGTACATACACACACACACTCGTGTACATACACACACTCACTCGTGTACATACGTAAAGGCTCAACCACGACTCGGGCATAACAGCGGACATGTGCAATATGGCACACACATGCTCGTGCATGCACCGACACACACACACATACATGTGGGTGCGTGTGCACGCACGCGCAAGATCATTAGCATTTCTAAGAAAAGCTGCTCCACATCAGACTGTCATTTACTCGCTGGCAGATGAGAGCAGCTTCCTCTCCTTCTGCTGCAGCAGCAGCAGCAGCAGCCACCTCTCCACAACCCCAGCCAAAGGAAGAAGCAGGACGAGGGGACCTCTAAGGGGGCATTCCGACAAACGCACCGTGCCGACAATCTCACAAAAACCCACCGACAACTCGGACACCGTGCCGATAATATACAACGAATTATCTGCTGGTGATGTTGCTGCGTTGGTTGGCAGCGGCGCTGAAGCACAATTCAAACTCAACACATTCGTCAGTAACAACGTCGCGCATGTGTGTGTATGGCCTTAAAAGGATATAATAGGACGACGTTTCAGGCAACGGCCCTTCCTCATAGCACATGGGCCAGAGATAACAAGAGCTGGAGACTTCACTTCACATCATGGGACCGATATTTATATATATATTTTTTAATATTTTTCTGATGAACAGTTTTTTAATTGGCCATTGATCAACAGTTTGTGCTCTGAAGAAGGGCCATTGCTCAGAACGCCGTCCATATTTCATTTTAAGGCAGTATTAGTTCTAAATCGAAATTTAAGGTGTTAAGTGTTTTTGTGCGATTAATATCGGTATTGCATGAGAATATACGATTAAAATCCGTATGGGAGTCGAGGGCAAATGTGGGTGAACAGAGGTAAACCATTTCGATGTAAAGCTTTCGTGCTTGCAGGGATTCATATTCTTGGTTCTTTCGGTAAAGTCACGTAGAAGGGAAATAATAAAATAATAAAAATAAAACCACTTCTCTAACCGTAGGTTAGTTGACGTCGACTCGCTGGTTCTTGTTCCGCTGACGTTTGACGTGACTTTCAAATGAAACTCAGGATGTAATCATTACATTTGGTTGTGGTGGAGTGTATTACCGACGCAACTTTGATTGACGCGTACGAGAAGCATTCACTCGTGGCAACATCACGACATAGATTGAAAACTAATTTCTTTAGAACTTATTTTTGTGTGTGTTAGTTTGTTGTCCTTCCCCCACATCCTCGATTAGCACGGCTGGCTACGTACGGCGCGAAAGAAGTTCAACGTGCATACGTACATCAATGAACATGTCTACCATACATTATCTCATGGTCTATCCCAGCACAATCTCTTGACTGCTCCAAAGACGTGAAGATGAGTGAATCTTTAAAAAAAACGGGCATCACGGCTGCGTGCAGCCCAATGAAGAACAAAAGTTAATTCAAACGATGGGACGATGTTGAGAGTAACTTCAAGACACCTCTGAAACGAGATGTTATTCCCCCTCTGGGTCGCCCTCCTCGCTGCATGTCAGCGTGGAAAATATCATCCCTCAGAACCGCGCTCAGCTAAATATTTGCTATTGCTATTTACAATTTTTTTTTATTTTACCAGATAAAGTCCACTGAGATACGTAGCTTATTTTCAGAAGCGACCTCGCCACAAGTGACAGCTCAACGAGGTGGCTTGTCATCATCATCACGTGGAAATTCACGGCAGCCAAATACTCGAAACGCGTGACGTTGATTGATAAATGTGGAGGAAAACACTGGAGGACTCGGAGAAAAATCCACGCCACCATGGGGAGAACATGCAAACTCCATGTATACAGCAGGCGTCAGGGTCGGGATTGAACCCCCCGTGACTTCCTGCAGACCAGGGGAGGCAGTTACCATCTCGCCATTCACGGCGCCCCAAATATATACGGGTTGGACACACGGATTGGACACAGTCTGTGCATAAAATGCTTTCGGTACGAGCTGAAACATTTGACGGGATTCATTGGCCGTGCCAAAAAGTTAATCCTTAAAAAAGCCCGGCGTTCCGTTTGTCCGTCAACTAAATTATAAGAGAGCCTTTCAGAAGGTCCTGAATCAAAAAGTTATAGAAAGTGGACCATCCAACAGGTTTACAATAATTGTCGACCCCCCAAAAAAAGTTTAACTCCCCCCCCCCACGAAAAGAAAATAAATATATATAAATATACCTACTACACACCCTACTAGATACAATAGTCAGTAGTATCTACTACATACTCTACATGCAATAGTCAGTAGTAGTTGATTCACACCCTACATACAATAGTCAGTAGTATCTACTACACACCCTACATACAATAGAGTCAGCAGTATCTACTACACACACTACACACTATAGAGTCAGCAGTATCTACTAGACACCCTACATACTATAGAGTCAGTAGTATCTACTACACACCCTACATACTATAGAGTCAGTAGTATCTACTACATACACTACACACTATAGAGTCAGTAGTATCTACTAGACACCCTACATACTATAGAGTCAGTAATATCTACTACACACCCTACATACAATAGAGTCAGTAGTATCTACTACACACACTACACACTATAGAGTCAGTAGTATCTACTGCACACACTACACACTATAGAGTCAGTAGTATCTACTAGACACCCTACATACAATAGAGTCAGTAATATCTACTACACACCCTACATACCATAGAGTCAGTAATATCTACTACACACCCTACATACAATAGAGTCAGTAGTATCTACTACACACACTACACACTATAGAGTCAGTAGTATCTACTAGACACCCTACATACTATAGAGTCCATATTTATTTTGTAGGCAGGAGCTAGGTAAAACAATGGCGTGGATGAGACTACGTTCTAAGACACGGTTCTGGAGATTGTAATTGCTTATGTGATGATAGCTCCTTCAACCAAGAGGCATCACCTACTTGCAACGTGCATCACAAAACATCGAGACATCCACAACTGCTGAGTGGGAATATGAATGTGAACACTACTGCTTATGGGACAGTTTAAAAAATATATAGTTTTGAAGATAAAATACAGTAATTAGTTCCACAAGTTTGTTTGAACATAATTTTGTTTAATTGGTAAGATAAGTAGGAAAAAATTACGAGATTAGTGACAATGTGTCTGTGTGTCCACGTGTGTCTTTGTGTGTGTCCGTGTCTGTCTGCATCACTGTGTCTGTGTCTGCCTGCATGTCTGTGTGTGTGCGTGTCTCCATGTCTCTCTCTGTCTGTCTGCATGCATGTGTGTGTGCGTGTCTCCGCGTGTCTCCGTGTGTCCCCGTGTCTGTCTCTGTCTGCATGTCTGTGTGTGTGCGTGTCTCCATGTGTCTCCGTATCGGTCTCTGTCTGCATGTCTGTGTGTGAGCTTGTCTGCGTGTGTCTCCGTGTCTGTCTCTGTCTGCATGTCTGTGTGTGTGCGTGTCTGCGTGTGTCTCCGTGTCTGTCTCTGTCTGCATATCTGTGCGTGTGCGTGTCTGCGTGTCTCCGTGTCTTTCTCTGTCTGCATGTCTGTGTGTGTGCGTGTCTCCGTGTCTCACCTGTCTGCATGTCTGTGTGTGTGCGTGTCTGCGTGTGTCTCCGTGTCTCTCTCTGTCTGCATGTTTGTGTGTGTCTCCATGGTTGTCTATCTCTACAGCAGTAGTGTGGCGGTCAGTGCTACGAACCTGGCAACGCGAGTTCGATTCCCGCTCATGGCCAACACCAGTGATGATTAATTATTTTAACCGGTCCGGGGACTCCCCTCGGTCGACTCAACCTCAAATGAGTATCTGGTGCGGTGTCTAAACATCACCACTAGGGAGACAAAGGCGGTCGGGTGTGGTGCTAGCCACCCACCCCCTCAGTGTACCGTTCCGGCCTTTAAAGATGCTTGCTAACAGCACTTGCCCCAACAGTCTGTAAGGCTACACGGGGGGTCTTTGTCTTTTTTGTGTCTCTATCTCCATACATGAATCTCCATTTCTGGGGCTCCTCCTTGTGTCTCTCAGACAGAAACAAGCAGGAGACAGACAGACGCGGAGACACAGAAAGATATAGCTGTAAGTGCTCTTGATGGTCACGCTAATTTAATGGTCGGTTACTTTATTTGCATTTATTGTAAATAAGTGACAATATACAACCTGGACAGAAAACAAGTAAATTGCTCCAAATTAAAGTTATGCAAAAACATAAAACGTAAAAATTGACAACCATTTTTCGTGTGGTGAGTGCTGTGTGCAAATTACAATGTTTTTATTCTGTATTCCTCCTCTGTTATCATGTTTCCCTGGCCGAGATGCATTTACATTCACGGCAAACCTGAACAAACCTGAGCCAAACAAAGAAGACGATAACAAAAATGTAGAATTTCAGCCACATTCTCGCTCAGCTATAAAAAACACTAGCCTCTCAGACAAGTACGCATACTTGGTGTTTGTTATTTGCATATGGGATTGAGAATGCATTTCAGTGTGGAGATAAATTACATTCAACCTTGTCTACAAATAATGACCTGTGTATGAACAAGTGACACACTTTTAGCTTTTTTCAACAAACAGCAGGACATTCACATTTAATTGAGAAATCACAAAATTGGGAACTTAAAGTCTGAATAAATCTGCTAAGATCCTGAGTTGGATTCCAGGCAGCCACCCGTGATTAAACCGAGGTCTCAAGTGCTGCGAGTTCCTCTTAGCCAAGCCACCAACGACTGCATAAATAACCCGGAACATGAAATGTGGTTCTGCATTCAATTTTGGATAAACTCCAGCTTTGAGAGTATAACATTTATATCGGTTTGACTGTCCTACGATAAACATTCCTCTCAGTGGCAAGGCTAGTGAGGAAGGTGTTGCCCTCTACTGTGTGTGGACCAGGGGTCGCTTGAAGGGGTCTCAAGAAGTAACTCCGTGATATCCACTTCTGTGGGTCATTCTCTGAAACAAAAATGGTTGCACTGCTCTGCGAGCGATCCGATTGGACACTTCGACTCGTGACGTGATGCCAACGCCCAATAGGGATGAAAACTGAGAAAGATAACAAAATATTAACTGAAATATCGTAATTGATAAATGTGATGACAAATTGAGATGCCAAACAAACCTTTTCTGTACCACACGGTGTCATGTGCTCCTTAAAAGTGGGATCTGCTTTCTTATCTGGATGCTGACACAAATGTCATTATACTATGTAAAATATATATTTTTTACTAATGTTCAATATCTTGAAAGCCTAACCGGATTTCCATGACTCTTTGAGGATGATCCAGTCATTTCAGGTTAAACCAGAATATATTTGTGAATATATACTGAATATAAGTATATGTTATACAAGCACAGTTCTAATAAAAGCAACACGTCTTCACATTATGCTGGTAGGCAGCTGGTGGAAGACGAACGGCAGCTTCTGATACAATCACATTGGATGTACGCACACCCGACCTGTCTCCAAAGCAGGTGTGCTTCTAACCATGCTCTACTGCAGAGTGGTTCTTAACCTGGGGTGCGAGATGCCCTGAGCACCAAAGGGATGCAGGCTGCAGTGAAGGTTAAGAACCACTGCTCTACTGCATTGCGTACAAAACAACGAAACTGCTAAGCGGACGCCTGTGCACGATGTCCACTGACTTGGGACAGTCGGCAGTGAGCCGGTCGTCTCTAACTGCCCCGAGTCAGCAAAGCAAGCAGCGCACCTTGCCCCCAGCAGGTGGGTGTCTCACTCCAATCGTGGCCCAGACGCAAAACCAACACATCCACGATGTGCGATTCGCCAACTCCACTTGTACACTGCACACCCTCAAAAAGTCAGTTTAAATATTGCTGTCTCTTATTGGAGTAGTTGAAGAGACTGATGTCGTACGTATGCTCAACGGTGTTTTTGTCGAGGTAGCTGTCACCACGATCGACTTGCGTGGGTTTTTTCGCGGCTGCGCTGCGAAGTGCCTCCGTTGTGTTTTCGGGGTCGCGTCGTTGTCCGACGTTTCGCTCCGCGTGCCAGGAGCTTCTTCGGCACACGGTGCGCAATAACATCGGACACCATGGCGGACTGCACGTGCTACAACCCGGAAAGACACTGGACAGCCATATTGATCTTTTGTAATTCAGCCGCTGTTGCTGCAGAGGCGCAGAAGGCATGGCTCTGGACAGCACGGCAACGGTTCAGATCGGTTAAATTAAAACATGGAAAGAAGAAAAACAAAATGTACACTAAAGCCATGCTTTCTTTAACCTTCCAGGGCTAGGCGCTAGGTTGGTACTGCTCTGCAAAAACCCTGTGGTCTTTATTTCCATAACGCTGCACTGCCGTTTTTATTTGAAAATGTGAACCTCAGTTTGCCATTTTAATAAAATGGAATTGCAATTCAAATCCATCGTGTAATTCATTAAACAAAAACAACAAATCAACTGCCACAGAACTAACCGATAATACAATATAAATATAATTAGCAGTTTGAAATCAGTTTAACAATTAGAATAACGATGCTATAGACCTGGCTTCTCTCCACTTTAGCATATTCACAGCCATTCCCGGCGCTAAAAGGGTTAATGATAATCTGGGTTTCCCGACAGTCATATGGCGGCTAATATTGGCGTGAAATTTAATGTGGCCATTTTGCCTATTCTAACAAAGATGTCCATATTTTTCTTCCACCACTAATTACCATCCACCGCCGCAGTCGAATTGTGGGGGGGGGGGGGGGAGAGTGCGAGGCGATAGCCACTGTTTGGACAGCGGCTATAGGAGTTGGGACCACCACAGTCACGACCCTTATGGCTCCATGCGCCATATTGTGTGGGACTGTAACTGCATTTATAATTCACAGACAGAATCACTGTACGCACGGCAGGATGGTGGTGCATTGATTTTCACATTATATGTACTGTATTATAGTACTCTTAAATACAGCACAGCATCGCATGAGTCATATTTGGAGAGAGGAAAAAAATACTATATTCAGGGGCAGTGGTGGCGTAGCTATTAGGGCACCGTGCTAATGAACCCGGCGGCCTGAGTTCGCCCCACTGGTGAATGCACACGTGTGTATGTACACTACTACTACTATAGGGTGTAATGGGTTCAGTGGGCTTCTGGTAATTAGCGCACTCGCCATTAGGCCAGTTTGCACTAAGTGCACGGTTGAACTCCCTCATTTCCCTGGAAAGTGTTACGGCACAGAATTCGCAACGAGCCGAGGACCCGTGACACCATTCGCAAGAGTCATTTGTGCTGTTGGTCTGACAGCCCCCACAGTTCTTATAAAAATGTGAAATGTGCCTACAGCTAAACAGATTCCAGGAGATCCAGGAGATTGTACAGCCGACACACAGCGTCAAGAACCAGCAACACCAACAGGGCCCAGGCAACGTGAGCTGGTTGCCGGAGAAGCTCCCGGTACGTGGAGCGAAACGTGGGACACGGGGTCCAAGCCGAGAAGCCACCAGAGAGAGCCCTCTGTCTCTGAGGCGGTCACTTTCAGTCATTGCTGGCCTAGCAGAGAAGCCCACCCCCGTACACCCCCTCGGGTGTAAGCCCTCGATGCTGCGGACACGAGAGCTGTGACACTGGCCTATTATCGGACTTGTAATCAGAACAGCAACCGCTTTATTTTGCACGCTATTTCGAGTGCCCCTGTAATTTGTGTTACATCACCACAGCTTTACGGGAAGCCAGTTGGTGACACCGCGCGCGCGTTCGACGGGGCAGCAATGGGGGGGGGGGGCAGCAGTTTTGTGGGGGGGGGGCAGCAGTTTTGTGAGGGGGGGCAGCAGTTTTGTGGGCGTGGCTGCGCCGTGTGCTGGTGGTGCCGCTTCCCGAGATCAAATCTCTGCTGTTTACACAAGTGGCAGATGGCAAAACTACCTGGGGGCAATTTTAGGTCGGCGTACGAGCGGGCTGGTGCAGGGCAAGGGGTGGTGGGTGAAGTGGTGAAGGGGTGCGGCGGTGGTCGAGGAAAGGAGGCTTTTCCGAACGAGGTGATGCAGAGGAGGGGAGGAGGGCAGGCTTAGGAAGGCGGACGGCGGGGATGGGGCGCTGACGTCGCCCGGACGAAACGCGTTCTCAGCTTGTTACAGAAGTTTGCAGTTCGAATCCGACAGGCCACCCTGGTTATTACTGCAGGAGTATTAACCACAATAAGTGGACGTTAAAGATCCCTTCACTTGAAATAAGTAGGCCATTGTGTGCCGGTGCCATGCACCAACTTTGCCGAATATGCATTGCCTGCAAATTACTCAATTGGGATTACACGTCACAATCATTGCTCCCGACTGGCAGACTTACATCCATCTGTGAAACATCGCGCCGTCGAGACAGCCCTGCGCTGTACAAGAATGGCACAAATACCAAATGTACGTTTTTGTTTCATATTGCGTCGTTCAAACTGCATCTCACAATCGACGAGGAACCACAGGCAGGCAGGCAGGTGGTGAGCCAACAATTTCCCAAGCTCTGCAGTTCTCTATATATATAAGATGTTTTCAGCCAATTAATGTGCTTATACATGGAAGAAGAACCCGGGGAAAAGTCACGCGCGCGAGGAGGCAACATCCCACGCACGCAGACGACTTCGCGTTCTGCACTTTGCCGTATCGCATTCTCCATGCAGGCCTGGGTATGGCACCTGGATACTCACGGGAAGAGAGCTGCCACCGCATTTGTGCAATCCACCAACCCTGGCATCCACAGTGCCGGATTACAAGCGTGCGTAGCCACCACCGCTACGCTAAACATATTGAACTGTTGATGTAATTATTCATTAGTATCCGCTGAAACCAGGCCACCTTGCAAACAACGGCTAGGACTCGACGATGCCACCCATATGTGGCCTCTTGTTTAGAATTCAATCGCAGCGGCCATCAGTGGACACGTCAGGCGCACGGCTGGCGGAAAGCGTCTCAAAGTCCGGGGTTGAATGCTGCCACGAGCGGGCACGGAGGGGGGGTGGTAAACAATGCATATTGAAATCAATGACAGAGAGAATTACGTAACTGCCAACCAACACGGGTTGTTGTAGTGTTGTACCACGAGGATCGAATGCGCGCGCTTCACATGCGGTGCTCGAGTGCGATACGGATTCGTGAAGTCACGACTACTTTGAATGATGATTATGATGAAAGTCACCATCGTTACGATACATTTATTCGGTATTACGCAATGTTGTGGCTGCTCTACATTACGTGAATTTTAGCTGTAAGGCAAACAATATTTATTGAATTTAAATACGTGACATGAATATGATGCGTTTCATTACCATTGTATCATAATAAGCATTTATACATAATCATAATAATACATTACATCAATTAGTATTAACACAATATTTATCGAATGACAGACGAAGGCAGAGATGGCACCACGAGATTCTCGAGGCTGTGGGTGGAGCGGCTGCGTGGAGTGGGGGCGGTGTCTGGGGGTTTGAGGTGGAGAAAGAGGGTGGGACACGTGCCAAGGCCCCCTTCTCTCTCACCATCTGTCCACCCCTCGTGGCAGTGAATGTCTGCTGCTGCTGCTGCTCAGTCGGCCCGCGGTTTGGGCTTTGTGTGTTTGTAACACGTGCGGCGCGTCAACGCGGAGCTTAGCTCTCGGCTCCATGCCCTGCCTCTAGGGCCCTGCCCCTCCTCTAGGGCCCTGCCCCGCCTGGAGGGCCCTCCCTGCCTGGATGGCCCTCCCTGCCTGGCGGTCTGCGCACTCTCGGCAGAGCCGCCAATGTTGCACGGCGGTGGTGACGATTCCATCTCCCCCGTCTGCTGCCCCGCGACCCACGTGGTTGCCCTCGGCCCCTCCTCAACAGCACAGTGCGGAATGTTCGGGCCGAAATCCCCCGCTGCGTCGGGAGTGAGAGGCCTGGGATGGATAGTTTTGTTATTTCAATAGGAAAAAATTGCGATGCCAACAGCGGCAGTGTACTCGAGAAGGTCTCACCGAGTCCTCAAGAATAGTTTCATGATGGAGTCATTTGCAGGTGTTTTTTGAGCATTAGGATGTCTAGGCCACCGCCAGCTACAATGCATGGAGTTTTTTTTAGCTATGGGAAGAAACCAGAGAACCCAGAGGAAAGCCGTTCAGAAAAGGGGGAGAAATACTGTCCAGGCAGACTTCGCCGAACGCGAGGGTTACCTTCTTGGACAATGTCGTGTTGGGGAGAACCGGGATCAACAAATAATCGACCTTGTGGGAAACATCGGGTTGGGTTGCTGGGTCCGAAATGATCACCCCCTCATTTAACTAATTCTACAAGCAAAACAACACAAATGAGACGGTGCAAACGATCCAAGAGGAATCCGTTCTTGACATTAACGGACACCTCAAATCATGAAGATCGAAATGTTGAAGAGTGAAACATCATAGGCCGGCCAACGGGCCTGCGACGAGACGCAAGAGAGTTCCCGCCAGCCATGTATCGGTGTCGCTGGCCAAACGGAAAATGAAATATCATTGGGTGGCAGCGGCGCACAAACAACAACAACCACACGACAACATCTGTCAATAAGGCTGTGGCCTTAACAGGAACTATATAAAAGGCAACGTTTCAGGCTTGGTGGCCCTTCAAATGGCACTTTAGAAAGTACGTAAACAAATAACTGTTCCCCCTGCATGTAGGCATCTCTGGGCACAGTTTTTGCTGATGCCACTCAAAGCTCTGATCACACTCGTGCATCACCATACAAGGGGCTATCTTGCTCGTGTGAGAAATCTCTCCGTTGCGGTCTGACAGGTCTCCATCCTAAGCTCGCGCGCTCTCTCCTCCCACTCACAAAATTCATTTCCAGCTTTAACACGGACCAACAATTCTATCAGGGGTAAAACAATGATTCACAAACATCGATTAATATGAATAATTTAGTACGGTGGTGTTGACTCATCTGTATGTTATAACTTTTTTCGCGCCGTACGCAGCCAACCGTGCTAATCGGACTGAGGCATTAGTCCCCTGAGCCACGAAGACACCGGTTTACAAAATACTGCAGTCTTAAAGTTACCGTCGTTCCTATTTTACTTACTCGCAGAGAGGTCTGCATGCATTTCATTGATTTCCTTTTCCATTCACACAAATGTTAACACCTCGATGCACTGCATCCTTCCCCGTGCCCAACGCCTCTCATTTCCCAGGCTTCCCGAGCAAAAGGTACAAGCCCCGGTGGGCTCCCGCCTTGTCCCGAGGAAACCTATCCATCCAAAAAAATACAGGAGCAAAAGACAAAGGAGCAGCCCCGCAATTGCCGGTAGATGCCACAGCTGGCGACAGGGCAGCTCCTTAGAACGTTCCGTCGAGAGTATTTTGGTTTACTCCTCCAAGCCGGTCGGACGTCTTCAAGGAGGTGGGGAGTAGCTACGTGTTACTCCGCCAAACAGGCCCTGTTGTTACAGCAGCCCTTTTGCCCACTTCAGCAATTGTTTCTTGCTGTGGTTGTCCCACCTGATGACGGACGCTTGCGTTGCGCCCGAAACGTCGTGATTTAATTTATTTTGTTTTATACCCACGTGACTTTACCGAAAGAACCAAAGAATATGGATCCCTGCAGTCACGAAAACTTCAAATCTAGATTAGGCCCTGCTGATTGAGGAACTGCGATGTATCTGTTAATACTGCTGGGTGCCACAGAGGCGGGAGAGATTTAAGTAATTGTTTCAGCTGCCGTGCCGGGAGATCGAATCGGCGGCCTCTGCATTGCAAGTCCAGCGTGCTGACCTTTCGTGACACCACGGTCACGTCGAAAAACAGTCGAAGGTACTGAATTTAATATTTTTGAATAGAGGCACAAACTCCTCTTTGAGTCAACCGAACTGCTTTAATATTTCATGTTACAGCTGTATTAAAATTTCACAATTTTTCTAAATGTAGCATTCGAAAAAAATAGATTTCTTTTTTTTCTGCAATGGAAAAATCAAGCGGATGTAAATGTTTAAAAACTCTAACCATTTTGTGGGAAAATGAAAAAAAAAACTGCTTCTTGCAGGAATTGATTCCATCTGAGGAAAATGAGGCTATGGTAAAAAAAAAATGTTTTAGCCACAATTCGAGATTTCCTTTTATAATTCTAGGCAGCCCAAATGAGCGAACATTGGAAAATTCTGGGAATTCAAGGTGACTTGGGTAGGGACACGTGGAATAAATTGAGCTTGGAATTCCCGACGGCAGAAATTTTCCCAGTGCCTCCACAAATTCTCCCGTGGCCATGGAGACAGACTGTAAATGAAGAGGCTGCCTCGTTAAAATACTCGCCACGGCTGCAGTCGCAGTAAATCTCGCTCGAAATGGCAGAGGAAGCGGGAGGGAGTGAGACGGTGAACATTTTTTTCTCCGCTCCATAAAGACAGCCAGAGGAGTGGCTGCATTATAGATATACATTACATCGACAAAGAGTCCGCCAACACCGCCGCCACAGAATGCTAATGCCGTAAGCCCCACGTTTAAACAACACCTCAGCTTTTGTGGATCTTCGTGCACATACCAATGTGTATAAACACAGCACTACATCCATACATACACACACCGTACAGTTTATACAAGGTGGTACAAGAACAGCCCTGCAATTACGCTGCTCATGTCACTGCTGTCAGAAGGACCTCCACTCCGGGTGGCACCTCGAGAGGGAGGACTTGGCCTACTCTTTCACGCTGGCCTCATGTTTTGGAGCTACCCACACTTGACCTCACCTCACGCGACCTGCACTTACAATGCTGGGTGCTGCACAGAGGCAGCAGAATTTAAGAATTGCCCCCCCCCAGTGTTTCAGCTGCCACGCCGGGAGATAGAAGTGCAGCGTGATATCCTCGGCAGCAGCATCCCACACCCCTTTATGTTGAAGGTATATTTGGCGGAGGTTCCGTCAGTGAACACGCGCCTTCAAGAGACAGCAATCTGCTGCGCTGCAAACTCGAATGCACTTGATCGTCACAGGGATTCGTGCCATGTGGACGTTGTCTCGTGTCCACGCACTGTATAATAGCAGGCGGTTACTGTCAATTATGGCTTTGTGCCACATTGGCCGGGGGGGAGCCCTCTTTGCTCAACACAGGGGGCTTCTAACCCCAAGCACTGTACCCTTGGAGCACAATTACACATTTCCCCTAATTTAATAAGTTTGGCAACATTTCAAAACTTCAATACAAAACATCTCAAAATGGCCCCGGACTTGCTTTTAACATCCAGGGTCTCTGACACGAGGAGCCACTCTTCCCAATCCTCCGTAGAAATGACTGCGCGCGGCCGTGAGAGTTCAACATTGAAACCTTTGTAAAACTGACTTCACGGTAATCCATGTGGCCAGGTTGAACTCAATCTGTATAATTTGGGGTGGGGGGGCTGGTGCTGCTGCAAAGGAGGTCGCCGGTGCGATTCCATCTCCCGTGCGCACGGCAGTTAAGACAAATGGGCAAGGTTCTTAAATCCCCCCGTGTCTCTGTCTCCTCGACAGTGCAAAGGGGAACAGCGCAGTGAGTCGATGGACAGGTCGCGTGTCGTGGACCCAAGAGTGAGGTACTGCACTCCCACCTCTTCCAGGACATCTGGCCAGCAGGACGAGTAGGCCAAATACAATCATAGACGGGCTTGGAAGAATTCACTCGAGTGAAGGCTCTTCTGGCAGCAGTTGTATGAGCAGGCAATTGCAGGTCTGCGCCTTCATCTTACAGGGATAACTTTACTCGCAATTACGCCTCTAGAACGCTGAGAGATATTTTCAGCTCAAGGGAACTTTCCTGTTGTGAATCTGGGCCATAACATTAACAAGCCGCCTACAGCGCGGGGTCATCATCATCATCCCACTTTACACAGGACGGAACGCTTGGGCTCGCTAACACGAGTGGGCCCTAGCAGCAGCGGCAGGAGCAGGAATCGAACGGTCGCCTCTGCCACACCCAGCGTCCGAGGGGCAGACTCAAGTGACCCACAGTCTAGCGGGCTACAATTGTTTTCATATATATATTTTTTTAAAGTATTTTTTTTAAGTAAAAGAAATATATGAAAAATACAAAACTGGGACATTTGAAAACGCCGGCATGCACAGGGGACACATTGACCAGTAACAACGTGCAAAATTGGGAAGGCTACTGCGGGACTGGATGGCTATTTTCAAATGAAATTCTGTAAGGCCAGCAAATATACGCAGTGTATTGTATATATATGTCACTGTCTTAGAAACACAACACCATGGTGTAAAAACGATGTATTTGTGCACTTTATATGCAATTCCCATCTCTTCACGGTCATGGCAGGAAGGCCCTTTTGACCCCAGATTTGCATACAGGCCAGGCACATGACACATTTTTACTAAAATATAAAAAAAACGGAATAGTCAAACTTGTGAACAGTTACAGTGCAAATCTATGCCGTTTGCATATACGTATATTGTGTCGTCGTTTAGAAACCAGCCCCATAGCGGAGGAATGACGCTAGTTTTATTTGTCTCAGGTCAGGGCCGATGAACACCTCCGATTAGCGTGGTCAGCTAGGTACGGTGCGAAAGAGGTTCAACATTCACACGTACAGACCAAGTCACCCGTCACGCGCTGACCTCAATGGACCTGGGAAGCTAAGCGGGTTTCAAGCCTGGACCGCGCTCGGATGGGCAACCGCCATGCACGGGACACGGGCGGCAGAGGGCAGTGCAGAAAATTCCCACCGCTGTTCCACCCCCCCATCCCTTGACCAACCCGCACTGACCGGCGTGGTGAAGCACGGTTAAATAGCCCTCACGGCCAGCAAGGCGTGACCTCGGCCCTCATCTCACAGTGGACTGACAAAGCGAGCTCTGAGGGTTGCCACACTATACCGTGAGGGTCTTTCCTCCCCATTCCGCCTGGCCTCGGTGGCCTGTACGGGAGGCTCTGTGGAAGCGGGTGGGCCCCAGGGTGGGGATGAAGATGATCAGAGTTTCACCGGAAATTTACGAGCCGTGGCCAGTGATGTGAGTGTGCTCAGCGGCTGTGGAGACCCCGACCCATTCTTAGGTATCATCGCGAGTCCAAATCGCGAGCCCGAATCGCGACGATTCATTGACTTGACAGGCGCAGGGAATGCAATTGTTGTTGACCTGTATCTCGACGATATTTTTCGTTAAGTTTTCATTTCCTGCTCTTGCTAATTATGTCACTTAGACTTTAATGTCCACTTTGTGCTCTGGTAATGCACCACAACATTGCAGCGACACTTAAAAGAGATTAAGCATTAATCACACGGCTTTCCTCTTAAATGCACGCGTTTTTGCAATTATTATTCTCTCAAAAGTTCCACAAACAAACCCATCGGGGAATTGCACGAATGGGACGTGATGCCGGGGAAGCCGTTAGGTCTCCAAAAGGTCTCCCTCCATAATCCCGTCGTAACATTCAGCCTCCAACAAAGCATCCGGGGAGCCTGCCGACCAGCGCCGTATCGGCTCTGGGTCCACGCCTCACCGCATCCACAAAGTTTAGTTCCCGCAGCCACAGCTACATAAAGCCACTGGCCCCAAAAATAGCTTAGTGGATACCATCCAGACTGTCAGATGCTAACGGTGATTTTCTTGAAGCATTTTGACCTCTAGATCACCAACGTGTACGATAGCAAGGTCACGATGGTAGCGGTTTATCGTGGTGGGGGGGCGGGGGCAAAAGGCTGTTATGGAAAATCACCGCGTTACGTTTGACAAGAGAATACCGTTCTGGGAACAGAAAATGGAATATGAAAATGAAAATAAAAATGAGGTCCTTATATAAAGCAGAGTTTACATTCACGGGACTTTCTGTAAATGGTGTATACTCGATTTAAAGCTTTCGTGACTGCAGGGATTCAGCTTGTTGGTTCTTTCGGTAAAGTCACGTAGAAGGTAAATAATAAAATAATAATAATAAAACATAATAAACTACAATTCTCACGATGTTTCGGCCACAACGCAAGCAGCCATCCTCAGGTGAAGAACAGGTTTGTCGGAAAGACAGCGTCTGAGGACGGCTGCTTGCGTTGTGGCCGAAACGTCGTGAGAATTGTATTTTATTATGTTTTATTTTTATTATTTTATTATTTCCCTTCTACGTTACTTGACCGAAAGAACCAAGAAGATGGTGTATACTCGTAGCATTTGCCACCCCAGGTAGTCCCGGTGGCTGCCACTGTCTAACAAATGGTAAACAGCCCACGATGTCCGTGAGTTGAAAATGAAGCCACGCTGTGCAGGCGTCACCGCCCAGAGGTCACAACTGCCAATGCCGTTGCTGCTCCGACAGCTCACAATCACTTTCTGCCATCCGTCAGATCAGCCACAAGGCGTTTGATGGGATACGAGCTTTACTACCCGGCTTCGCATGGGGCTTGGATTCACCACGCCCGGCCGCCTTTGTCTCCCCAGTGGCGATGTTCACACACCACACCAGTTACTCGTTTGAGGCTGAGTCGACCGAGGGGAGGCCCAGGACCGGTTAAAATAATCGTCACCGGTGGTGGCCGTGAGCGGGAATCGAACTCGGGTCGCCGGGTTCGTAGCGCAGCGTGCTAAGCACGACGCATGCGCGGGTCACATGACAGATGTGACGTCACAGCTCACTTGCCGTGCAAAAAATATGCATTATTGCGCCCCCCCCCCCCCCCCAAAATATCAAAGTCTATTTGAATAATGTTTGCATGGTGTACAGTCTGGAAAGTACCCACATGGCAAATTTCAAGTTTGTTGCATGTCCGGAAGTACGCTAAACATTTTGAAAAAACACACATAATCACACATTTCCCTTTTATATATAGATAGTAAATAATGCAATTATAATAATAATGTACGGCCCTTTATCAATCCAATGCTGCATCGAGGCGTCCCCACGCCAAGCGGAATCGTCACCCCGAGTTGCAACGGTTCGTCGAGTCGCGAGTGGGGGGAGGACAATCGTTACTGGCAGGCCACATGCAGCATCGTCAGGTTGTAGAGTGGCAGTGGCGGTGGTGACACTGGACATGGCCTGAAATCCAGCACTGTGCATCGCCGCACAAACGTCGTGAAACTCCTTTCCCGTGGGCATCGAGGTGCCGTACCCTGGCTCGCCGGAAGCAGGCAGGACAGCAAAGTGGACTAATCACCATCTGTTTCTAGCTGTACAGGGAGAGTGGTGACAACCTCGGGAAATGCGTGGGGTTTTCTCCGGTTTCCCCGACTGTAGCCGGGTGTCTATGGTGTCACCAGGCCCCCATAGAAAATATACGTCTATTGCCCAATGGGTTTTACTTGAGCCAAAATAAAACCTAAGCTAACCTATATTATTCAAAAAATAAAATGTATACATTATTTAGTATTAATGCAAAAAAACATTTACAGTCCATAATAAATTAATTCAATTAGATGTGTATGTGCTCTTTCATAATGCTTTATTCATTTGTAAAATACAATATTTATCCATATTTTTTTCACAGCATTCTGTACGGATTATTCTGGTCTAGTTGAGTTTTAATAATCCATTGGGTGTCTTGCATGCCACCAGGCAGGGAGCCTCATTACATGCTAATGCTTCCGGGCCTTCGGAAATAAGGTTGTGGGAAGGTTTGGAGTGAGGGGTTTTGAGTGGGTGGTGGTGAGCGACGTGGAGATGAGGAGGGGAGACGGAGGAACGAGGTGGGGGGGGGGGTTCCTAAGATCTGCGCACAAGAAGTGTGTGTGGCGTTGTACAAGGGGATGCCAACCCTACGGGAATACCGGATTCTCGTCGATTAAACATCAATGTATGGACTGTAATGTATAATTGAGCACTCTCTCGTGCTCGGTTCCTCGAGACCCTACGAGCCACACCCGGCACGACGATGACGTCATGAAGCCCAGCCCATCACCTCCCGTTCAGCAGCACGTGTGGGAACGGAGGGATGACATCCTTTTTTACGACTATTTTCGTACAATCCGATAAATCGGGTCATCGGACCGATAATCGAGAGAGTCATCGATTACTAGAAAGTAACACAACTCTATTGACCATTTTGTGCAGGAGGCCGCAAGTGCTGACGGTGTTCCTGGGCCAAACCCCGTCTGGTGCACAGCAAGAGGACTGAAATCCAGAATCCTTTTTCAGAGATTCTCCAAAGGCCAAGGGTAAAAGCTGTGGCTGGCCACATTGAAGGCCGCAATGTTTGCTGGGCATGAGATGTCGCCTCTCCTCTGTTGGGAGCTGGACCGGTGGCGCCTGGACCTTGGATGAACACAGGGAGGACCGCCTCTGGCGTCTGGCATAGAGAGGGATCAGCAGTTATTCACTCGGGCAGGATAAAAAAACTCTACACATTTCCTTGAAGGAAAAAAAATATGTAACAAGCGACGCTTCGGGCAATGTCCCTTCTTCATAGCACACAAGACAACACGGAGTGGCTCTCTTATTTAAAACAAAAATGGAAGAGGCCATGGGAGCATGACAGTGAAGGTGTGTGAGAATTTGGGTGTCCACCTGCTCTGCAAGGTGATGGTTTTTATTCCGTGCAATCATTGGTGCCTGCGCTGAGATCGCAAACTCATTGCACTTGAGAGGCGGGTTGGATCACTCGTGGCTGGTTCCATTCTCATAAACTACAACATCTATTGCCTGCGAAAGAGGAAGCGTTGTGACCTTTGCCCTAAGATGAAAAGAGCCACTCAGGGCTGCAAGGGTGAGTGGTGATCTTGGGTTGTGGACGATATGGAAAGTGCTTAAGCGGCCCATGACCACAAAACACTTTTACACCATCAACAAGTCGCTTACAGCACTAACCCTATTGCCTACATGAAGGAGAAGAATTGTGATACAATCTCCGATCCCTCGGGTCAGGTTTGCAGATTTGCGAGGTATGTCTGAGGTCCCTGGGGGAGGGGGGATCACACCCTGCCAAAACAACATCGCGGGGCAACAGGGAGGTGACCTTTTCGAAGGTTGTGGAGCCTGAAAGGTTGGAAAAAGCAGCCACATCCTGTACACCGCTGACTGATGCTTCCTCTGCCAGCGTGGTACAGAGGGAGGTTTATGCCCCGAGATCAGGAAAGTAGCAGGGCAAGGATGATCTCTCCAGTGAGATGCTGAGGAAGGGTGGAGATTCTGTGCCGAGTGCGTTCAACGGAATGAAATCGCAACTGCTTGGACCACAGGTTACGTTCCATAGCACTGGAGAAGATTACCCTGAGCGGCACAGATTGCTACAAGTAGCAGGGCACCCCCCTCCTCAACGTGATTTTAAATGCCCTGGGAAAGATTAACGTAATTTTGCCAAGCATGGTGAACCTCTTCTTGGTTCTTTCGGTAAAGTCACGTAGAAGGGAAATAATAAAATAAGAAAAATAAAACATAATCAAATACAATTCTCACGACGTTTCGGCCACAACGCAAGCAGCCGTCCTCAGGTGAAGAACAGGGCTGTCAGAAAGACAGCGTCATTCGGACAGGGCTGTCGGAAAGACAGTGTCATTCGGACGCTGTCTTTCCGACCGACCTGGTCTTCACCTGAGGACGGCTGCTTGCGTTGTGGCCGAAACGTCGTGAGAATTGTATTTTATTACGTCTATTTTATTATTTTATTACTTCCCTTCTACGTTACTTTACCGAAAAAACCAAGAAGATGAATCCCTGCAGTCACGAAAGCTTTAAATCGAAATGATGAACCTCATTGTGAGTTTATGCTAAATTGTTCTTGGATGGAGACATCATATTCTCTGTTGTTCTACTTCAGTAGATGTTAAGATATACTATCAATGGGAAGCACACCTCTGCTCCATAGACCAGGTAAACACCTTTAACATCATCAAGAGGCCAGGGATTCGGATCACTCCTCATGCCTTTGGGGTCCCTGACTCCCCACTCAGTAGCCCTGTCTGGAATGTGAACTCACAACTTTCAAAATAAGCCTCAAATAGGGCAGCAGGTTGGCTCAGGTGACCAATGCCCATGTCGGTGCGCCGTGTCAGAACGACTTGAGACCACAGATCATATCTCGGGCGGATCATGTCTCAGATTATGGCCTCCGTTCGGTCACCGATGACTGCACACGAGAGAGCATTTTTAAAACTTGTCTGTTTTTGTTTCTTCTCTCACTCACAGTTGCAAAGTGCAGCCGAGGGCGCTGCCAGGCTGAGGGCGGCGGTTGGCAAGACAACGCCCTGGCAAAGAGGTGAAAGGGAACTCTGGTCTGTGTGGAGGATGGGGACGAGAGAGCCACTCTGAAACGATCAGAAGGTGCCTTGCGATGCTTCCCTGGTGAAGCTGATTCTCTGCTGCCATCGACCATGATCAATCCGCTGCTGGATGAAGGCGTCCGCAAGATATCGCCGTCTCTCATGATAACGTCGCAACCCACCAAGAAGCTGCACGCGAGATAGTTTCATCGCTCCGTCTTCTCGGTGGACGTTCTCTTAGACGCCCTCCGTATCTTGGATGTCACTCCACCGTCCCTTCTCGCGACGATTCCTGCCCAAGTCCGCTTAGTTTTTGTAAACAAAAACATTTACGTCTTAACTTGCTTATGTCATGTTCCTTTTTCTGTCTCTGTGTAATCCACTTTTTATTCTATTATATTGTTAAGGAATACATTTCTGAACCATGTGTCACAGCACGTATTACGCACCGATTAAAAAAAAACGTTCTTCTTGAGGCACATTGCTGCGTTCCGTTTCATTGCCAAGTCGAGTTTTACAAATGCAATCCAACCTCTTCATCTCATCGTTTTGATTCCGGCCGCCCACTAGCACACTCGTCTGCGCTATCCAGGTGTGTCACTCTGACAGATATCTAAAAAAATTGTTGCGGATTTATTATTCGTGACCTTTGTTTTGCCCACATTTATCGTTGCAGCTTTCTACATGAGGTTCTCCTAACATATCCTGCAGTTCATTTCAAATTGGACGTGATAATGACTGTGCCATCAGCACCAGTCATTATACCATCCGCTGCCAGTCGGGGGTCCGAAATGGACACTTTTTTCCACGTGACCTCACAACCGACAGGGAACAATTGAGATATAATTGGTGGTTAAAAGAAAAGCCCGTCTGGAAGGCCCAGGGGATAGTGCCTTTGTCGCACCACCGAAGCATCTCTGCTGAGACCCCCGCATAATACAAGTGCAGGCGACCACCTGAGGGACGAGGCCACTCACTCGCAAGCACAGCCGACGACGCTTTGAGCCTGGTTACCAATGGCAACACGACTGCCCTCGTCACACGCATCACCTATCATGTTCACTTAGCGAATGCAGAGCGGCACGCCGGCCGACGGAGGGAAAGCCCCGAGGAGGAGCTCCGCCGGGGGGAGATGGAGCGGTGAGATCGGAGCTGTGTGCAGCTGCTCGGCGAATCGTTGCGCTGCGGGGCGGCGAAGGATGGCCATGGATTGGGGAGGATTTCAACCAGCAGTGGAATGATGGTGGCTGATGATGATAATGGTGAATTCAAATTATCTCTACTCTGGGGGATACATTCACATTTTTTTAAAACACGTATATGGTCCTATCGTTTTTAACGAAAAAAAGAATGGATACTACACTGTAACATCATAACAAATGTGATGTTAATAGCTTCAAAAAGGCAAAAAGTCTCCACTTGTTCACCATCGTTGTCAACACCTTGCCTGGAATCTTCTCCAGGTGGCCTCCAGAGCCCGGAGGCACATTGCTTGTGGTATTGTTGCAAATTCTCAGAAGTGTTCACATTTTTTTTAAAGTACCCTGTATTGACTGATTCGCATGCAGAAAGCGATGTTTTACACAGCTCGAAAGAAGATTATCTCGTGAGTGATAAGATTGGCCTACCAAAGCAGTTTAGACTCAGACTTGAATTCATCTGGTTAAGGCCTGTTGAGCTAAAGTCTCCCAAGTGTAGTGTCGCTATCAGGGCCACCTCCTGAAGTGGTGTGATTGTTGACCACGAGTTTGAGGGGGATGTTTCTTCACCTCACAGTTTGACAACCACGTGACCACCACATGGCACGTACAATGCTCGAAGCCTTGTCTAGAATACCAGCTCACAATAGACGTATGTTCAGTACGTGTGGATGTATTATTGTTTCAAACCACCAAACTCATAAGCAGTTTAAAACGTGGCCATCCCATCAGGCAGCAGTGCAACAAAGCAATGTGTTGTTCACATGACATGCTGCAAGGCATGATGGGAGTCTTGCCTTCCTGCTGTTTGTGACCAGCACACCTACGCGTGTTGTTACGTTTATAAATACAAAGTCCACCTCCTTTAGCGGAGATTGAATGTCAGGGCAAGTGCTGGTAACGAGAACCCATAAATGTGGGTACAATGCAGGGAAGTGACGAAGCTAGCACCACGCATTCCCACCTGCCTTTGCCTCCCCACTGCTGACGTGCGCAATGCCACACCAAATACTCGCTCGAGTCGACCAAGGGGTGGCCCCGGTCAAATTCAGTTGACACGAATTTGCACGAGCAGGAAGTGAGCCCAGGTCACCGAGATAATAACAGAGTGCACTAACCAGAGCCTGTCGCTTGTACGCACAGTAATATGGTAACAGCGTATCCTATATTATTCATCCGTGTCCATATAGAGCCGCATGTCCACACATCAGGTTTCAGCAAGCACCCACCCATGGGCCCGTGGCTTCCGTGCGGATTACGATGTCCCTGCGAGACTCAACGGCTCCATTAGCACCTTCGGGATGTGGGGCGAGCGAGAGTGTGCGCGCTGGTGGATTGAGCGAGTATCGAACGGAGAGGGGAGCGGCCGTCAGAGAGGGAGAGAACGGGGACTGTGCGAAGGAGGCCGTTGCGATTGTGGGTGATGGGGTCAGTGAGCAGCGGTGGGAGCGAGTAACGTGCTGGGTGTGGGGTTGGTGTTCATTTTGCTGCAGTGAAAGCGAGAAAGGGTGGGATGCGGGACGGAATGTCGGGCAGCCGCGTGTCCGGCTTTGACCCGGACACAGTCCGAGAATCGGCATCTGTGCTCTGGTGGCACGGACTGATTTGTGCCAAGATATGGTACCAGTATCGTGTTGAACTCTGTTAAAAGTGTACCGGCCAGTTTTAATGCCCGAGTTTGTTGTGGAAAAGGTGGCAAGCCGAATGGAATGAGAGTCCAAGACTGCAAGGAGTTTGTATTGTTAGGTGGTTGTATGGAGTAGGATTGGACGGTACAATGTTACATATCTGACTCGCTGGGAACCGAGGGTATGAGTGTGGTCGGATACATGAATATCGATAGAAAAGTGTATGGGCGGTGAATGGATCGCGGAAGATATGTCATGGTTATATATGCGACATTGTCCTGTATATATGCGAGTTAAACACGTAGGATTTCGCGACCGATATTATGTATATACGTGTGTAGGTAGCAGTGGCGCACAAGTTAGCACATTCCACTACGATCCCAGGAACTCAGGTTTGATATCCGGTCGTACACACCAACAACAGGTAGCATCTGAACCAGGCCCCTGTCTCCATTGGAGTGCATATGTCTTGGATAGTTATCGAATGTAGGCTGGGATCAACCATATGATAATGGATTTGTATTGATATAGATTTCCAGGGAGGAGAAGCTAACCACTTAGAAGCGAGAGTGGTTTAAAACAAGGCCTCTCTCCCACCTGAAGACGATTGCTTGTGTGGCGATCGAAACGTCGTGTTCGTTTATTACTTTTTCTACCTACGTGACTTTTCCGAAAGAACCCAAGAGTATGAGTAAGGCCTGGTATTCACGTATATATTTTACAACCCATTCTGTTCAATGTCAGGCTCAACTTTCGCTCAGCCCACAGCTAAGTGACACCACCCTGAGGTGGCAGGTCTGCCGCTTGCTGCAGAGGTTCAGGGTTCGAATCCAGCGGCCGCTCTGATTAACACCACCACTTTCAATAACCCCACTCTTTATTTTAACCACTATCATCTTAGTGTACAACTTAATGATTGTAAATCGTCTTGGCCTAAGGCGCTGTTTTAATCTATACAAGATGAGATATTAACCAAAAACGCAGCGTGCCGTCTGTTTCGCAAAAGTAGGGCACTGTGTGCCGGAGTCATGGTCCAAATGTTCCGTATTTGAAAAATTACCTGCGGATGATGTACTCAATTTGGATTATGAAATCACAAGTATTCCCCCCACTGGCAGCCCACAGGGCTTCAGCAATCGTTGGTGGGCCCGGTGACTGGGCGCCTTCCAGCCTTGTTCGTGGTGTCCTGCCCAAACGAGCAATTCGGCCTCAATGGCAGCCTCTCCTTCATCAACTTTCAGATGTTCTGCTAAGTCACGATGTGAGTCTCCTATACCTTTATCACGGGGATCCGTAGGAAGTGATAATGTGGGAATAATAAATTAATAAATACATAAATGTTTAATGCCCGCACAGATGTTTGCCCAACTCCAAATGGCAGAGGACATGTTGTAGCGGCAGCAATGTGTATAATGCAGCAGCTTGAGAAGAGGTTAAAAGAACTAATGTGTTTTCAGGGTGAATTATTTTACGGATCCCATAAACCACTTTGGAAAAGTAGAGACGTCAGTGTCCGTGTTAAAAGATGGATGCTTGCAGCAGGAGCTGTGTCTGTGTTGCTGTGTGCATCAGACAAATAGACCCGAACAAAGTAACTCGAAAAAAGCACCTTCTGGCATTCAATACAGGAGCAGCACAAAGCACATGGCAACTTGAAAGTAGTGCAGAACGGAGCCTGGCAATGAAGTGCTGCAGATGCATTCCAGAAGATGAGGATGCAATGGTTGGGCACGTCGGCAGGATGGAGGAGGTTAAGTGAACTCAGGCTGGCACTGGAGAGGTACCCAGAGCTTGGAAGCCAAAAGCAGACTTAAATCCAGATAGTGCGATAGTGTAAAAGCAGATCTTGGAGGCTGAGTATCAACTGTGCAACATCAACCGGACAACAGTTAATGGATCTGAAGCAAAAGAAAGCAATGTTGAGGTTGTGACGGAATTGACAACATCAAGATTGAAGCAATATGTACACGCAAACCCTCTGTTGGGCTTTCAAAGCACAGTATTTAATTATTTTGGTGGCCTGGATCATTCCTGCGAATGAGAATATCCTGGTCTCTTGACTTCTCAACTGGGTTAAACAAAATAGAATGACAGTATTTGTGTCTCTCCCAGAACATTGTTTTGTCTCGCTTTCAGTTCAGCGTTTGTTACTCGACTTGGCTTGCTCACGTATGTATTGCTTTGCTTCGTGAGAGATCCTAACCGCTTGGAGGATGATACGGTGCCTCCTTGTACCACAAGCAGTGCCCCCCCCGCCCCCCACTTTAATCGGCCCGGCAACACGGAACCAGGCAGAGATTGGTGAAGCAATTGATCTGAAAAACAGGGGGCTTCCTTCTGTGTGCACAAAGATTTAACCCCATAACCCAGGCTACCCTCATTTACCCAATTAAAGTGTTAAATACACAATTCAATACGCAAACAGTTAAACAATCTTCCCACCATTTTAACCACTGCTAAAATACTTTCGCTTAATATTTAAATTACTACAGGCTCGCCTTCTAGCTATATTGCAGCCATTTCATAAAAAGACTATCTATTGCCGTAATAATGCTATTGGTTTTTTTGCTAAACTCTATGCCAATCGTGATATTGAGGCACAGAATAGGAGAATTAGAAAATGCTAAGAATTACTTTTCAGGCACTGGCTACTAAATTTCACATTTTCCGATCAGCCTGGAAGTAACATCACAGGTGTCTACTTGACAAGGATTAAAGTTCCACGATTCCACATAAATCACTGTAGACATTCTGATGGATTCAGCCAAGTTCACAAATGACTGCATAAAAAAAAACCCCCAATGTATAAATTTTGTTTCACAGTTTCATTTGGCCCGGGCCAGCAAAAAGTCACACAGTTAACCACTTGGCCATATGCGCAACTGAAGATAGCGGCAGGCTTAGGAGGCTGTAGCGAGGCCGGACGGAGCCTTAAACGATGACAGACGAAGGTCAAAGGCGCTCTCTCTTCACGAACCCCACACAGTTGCTCCCAGAACAAAGGAAAAAGTCACCCTTACTTCCGTACCCCGCGTGCCGAATGAGATTTTATTGTTGGGATTGTTAGAATGTAAAAAAGCGTGGCGCAATTAGACCCCCATTGAACAAGTCATGTGCTTCACGCACGGACTTTCCACACTGTGGGGATGAAGGGGTTAACGCCTTCAATGAGCCACTCTGCAGTCCAAGCAGCCACCTAATTCCATCCGTAATTGCTGTTTGCACACTCCCCACCACCACCACCCTTAAGCCGCTGCATTCACTGGCACTTGGCATACACTTAACGCCACGTGTTTACAAAATAAGCGTGTCCTTAGGACCGGCCACAAGCGAGGGGTGGCCAGGGCTTTTGACCACGCACCGAGCGGGCTGAGAGAGACACACACACACGGCAACGTGCAACATATGGTCCTCTCTTTACATGGGTGCGAGTGGCGGGGGCCGTCGGATGGCATCTTGCCGTGGTCTCGGGCCAGGCACGTCTTGCCAGCGAGGATCCCAGCGAGTGCAGAAGGACGAACGCGCGTTGATCAATGCAACACATCAAGCATCACAACACTCTACCTAGGGTCATTGATAATCTGCATAGCGACGTGGAAACCCAATAATACTTTGCAATAGCCACCCCTCGAGAGCTTAAGTATCAGCAACAAAACGGTGCACTTATTCTTTCATATTTATTCCGATCCGTGTAACGAAACGCGCGTGGAGGATTTGATGTTTTTCCCCCATCCCCAGATTCGTATGCAATAAGTTTTTTTGTCATGGGTCCACATCATCTCGGCAGGCAGCTACGACAGACGCCAACCATTCACCACAATGTTCATCCAAAAGGCGATTGATTCTCGAATCGAATCGCGACCAACAAATATTCCAGGGAGAGCGGGGAGGGGAGCAGAGGGTTGTGAATCATTCCACCCATCATGTGTATGCAGAGCAGCCTTATTCAGCTCCTGCGGCAACATTGGTTGGAGTTTGTGTGTTTGAAACCTCGTCCTGAACATTTTACCCGAATACTTTTCTGCCGCTTTAAACAGAGCGCTGGGTGGGAGAGGGCTGCAGTGCCGGTGGAGAAGGCCGTGAGGGGCGGGGGGTGCAGACGTGAAATGACCATCAGCAGGAGCGGCAGGAGCAGGAGGAGGAGGTTCTTGCAATGGAGCTGGGCTACGTCAACAGGCGGACTTTGAGGAGTAGTGGGGAGAGCGGTGGGAGAGGGTGGGGGGGAGGGGTGGGAGAGGGTGGGGAGAGGGGTGAGAGAGGGTGGGGAGAGCGGTGGGAGAGGGTGGGGGGAGGGGTGGGAGAGGGGTGGGGAGAGGGTGGGGGGAGGGGTGGGAGAGGGTGGGGAGAGCGGTGGGAGAGGGTGGGGGGAGGGGTGGGAGAGGGGTGGGGAGGGTGGGAGGGGGGTGGGAGAGGGGGGTGGGGTGGGAGAGGGGTGGGGAGAGGGGTGGGAGAGGGTGGGGGGGGGGGGGAGAGCGGTGGGGAGGGGTGGGAGAGGGGGGGGGGAGAGGGGTGTGAGAGGGTGGGGGGAGGGGGGGGGAGAGGGTGGGGGGAGGGGTGGGAGAGGGTGGGGGAGGGGGGAGAGGGTGGGGGGAGGGGTGGGAGAGGGTGGGGGAGGGGTGGGAGAGGGGTGGGGAGAGGGGTGGGAGGGGGGTGGGGAGAGGGGTGGGAGAGGGTGGGGGGAGGGGGGGAGAGGTTGGGGGGAGGGGGGGAGAGGGTGGGGAGGGGGGGGGGGAGAGGGTGGGGAGAGGGGTGTGAGAGGGTGGGGGAGGGGTGGGAGAGGGTGGGGAGGGGTGTGAGAGGGTGGGGGGGAGGGGTGGGAGAGGGTGGGAGAGGGGTGGGAGGGGGGTGGGAGGGGGGGTGGGGAGAGGGGTGGAGAGGGGGGGGGGAGGGTTGGGAGAGGCGTGGGGAGAGGGTGTGGGAGAGGGGTGGGGGGATGGGTGGGAGAGGGCTGGGAGAGGGAGGGGTGGGAGAGGGGTGGGGGGAGGGGTGGAGGGGGGGTGGGTGGGAGGGGTGGGAGAGGGGTGGCGAGAGGGTCGTGGGGGAGGCGGTGGGACAGAGGGTGGGAGAGGGGGGTGGGAGAGGGGTGGGGGCAGGGGGTGGGAGAGGGCTGGGGAGCGGGGGTGGGAGCAGGGGTGGGGGAGGGGTGGGAGAGGGCTGGTGGGAGAGGGCTGGGCGAGGGGTGGGAGGAGGGGGGGAGGGGTGGGAGCGGGGTGGGGAAGAGGGGTGGGAGAGGGGTGGGGAGAGGGTTGGGAGAGGGTGGGAGAGGGTGGGGAGGGGTGGGAGAGGGTGGGGAGAGGGGTTGGCGAGAGGGGGGGGAGCGGGGTGGGAGAGGGGTGGGGAGGGGGGTGGGAGGGGGGTGGGGAGAGGGTGGGGAGAGGGTGGGGAGAGGGTGGGGAGAGGGGTGGGAGGGGGGTGGGAAGTGGGGGGGTGGGAGAGGGGTGGGGAGAGGGGTGGGGAGAGGGGTGGGGAGGGGGGTGGGAGGGGGGTGGGATAGGGGTGGGGAGAGGGGTGGGAGAGGGTGGGGAGAGGGGTGGGAGGGGGGTGGGTGAGGGTGGGGGGGGGAGAGGGGTGGGAGAGGGTGGGGAGAGGGGTGGGAGGGGGGTGGGAGAGGGTGGAGAGAGGGGTGGGAGGGGGGTGGGTGAGGGTGGGAGAGGGGTGGGGAGAGGGTGGGGAGGGGGGTGGGAGAGGGGTGGGGAGAGGGGTGGGAGGGGGGTGGGAGAGGGTGGGAGAGGGTGGGAGAGGGGTGGGAGGGGGGTGGGTGAGGGTGGGAGAGGGGTGGGGAGAGGGTGGGGAGGGGGGTGGGAGAGGGGTGGGGAGAGGGGTGGGAGGTGGGTGGGAGAGGGGTGGGTTAGGTGGGAGGGGGTGGGAGAGGGGTGGGGAGAGGGTGGGGAGAGGGTGGGGGGCGGGGTGGGAGAGGGGGGGGAGGGGAGAGAGGGTGGGAGAGGGGTAGGGAGGGGGGGTGGGTGAGGTTGGGAGGGGGTGGGAGGGGGGGGGAGAGGGTGGAGAGAGGGGGGAGAGGGTGGGGGGAGGCAGGGTTGACGCCCCCCCACCTCCTCTCGCAAATCGTCTGGGAGGAGACGCCACGTGCCTGACTGCCGCACTGTACGCCCAGGGGGCATCAGCAGTGTTGGGGGGGTGAGGGTGGTGGGGGGAACAAACTGGGTTGGGGTGAGTGCACAGAGGGGGGGGGGGAGAGATGCAGGTTGTGTGGGGGGGGGTCGCACAGACACACACACAGACACATACACACCAAACACAAACATACACACACAGACACACACACAAACACACATAGTCCCCCCTTCCCCGGGGGGTTAGGCGCTCTTTGCGCTAAGGATGCGAGTGTGTGGTGGGTGTGAGAGGTGAAGGACCAATGGCGAGGAGGAGGAGGAGGTGGTGGTGGTGGCTGCCGGCGTGTGCCCTGCTGGAGGAGCGGAGCGGTTCGGCACCGCGGTTAACGCGGCCGCCGCGTTAACCGGTTAACGGGTTAACGCGTTCACCGGGTAACGCGGACACAACGCGGGGCCAGGCAGCGGATTCTCTCGGCAGCCCGCGGAGCTGCAGCGCCTCCTCTCCCAACCCCCCAATCCACCCACCCTCATCTCACCCCGGCAAACACAAACAACAACAACAACCGCGGCGATTCGTGACGTCCACCACGGCGCTTGTGCCAGGCTCGGTGCACCTTGAGTCAGACGCGTGCGCATTACGCAAGCCCAGGGAAATTACGCACGTGTGTGTGCCTGTGTGCGTGCGTGCGTGTGTGCGTGCGTGTGTGTGTGTGTGCGTGTGTGCGTGCGGTGTGTGTGTGTGGGGTGGTGTGTGTGTGCGTGTGTGTGTGCGTGTGTGTGTTGCGCGTGTGTGTCTGTGTGCGTGCGTGTGTGTGTGCGTGCATGTGCGTGTGTGCGTGCGTGTGCCTGTGTATGTGTCATCACGCGATGTGACGTGTCGCGAGTGAGAAGATCCCGTGTCCGCACGTCCCGCGGTGCCATGGCGAGGCAGGGAAATAACATTTTTTTCTGGCCTGGACTTTTGCAGCTGTTTTAGACTAATTTCAGGGTGCTGATTCCAAATCTGATCTCAGATTTGCTCTATCACATCTCATTTATATGCTATCGGCATACCCCATTTTCATTGATTTTACCCGAAATTAACTCAGTCACTTATGATTGCAAGTTGTTGCGAGTCAGTGTGTTTATAATATAATTCCTCGTGAGGATGGAGAGGATGGAAGTTTAGAAAAAGAATTGCCACGTTGATTTACCGTCACGACGTAAAAAAAAATCAAGACATCACTACTACAGCTCACGATTCTGCGCGGACAACATTTTTCACTTTCCCTTCGAGAGAGAGAGAGCAGGTTGTTGTTGTTTAGAAATGTGCAGAGTTAAATATATTTGGGTCGAATGGGTGGGATGCGTCCAGGGGGGGAGGTGTGGGGCAGTCTGGCGGGTATGAGTCAGGAGGAGGAGGGGGGCACACAGGTGGTCTAATCAGAGGGGGGGGGGGGCACAGGTAGTCTAATCAGAGGGGGGGGGGCACAGGTAGTCTAATCAGAGGGGGGGGGGGCACAGGTAGTCTAATCAGAGGGGGGGCAAGTAGTGTCGTGAGCGAGGGTCTATCCGCGTTACGCACAGGCACGGACGCGGCTGCCTTGGCCACGGCGGTGTCGGGGCCGAGACGATGTCCAAGCAGCGCATATCGCTGCAGGAACGGCACTTGCCTCCCTCCCTCCATCTCTCTCTCCTCCCCTTCCCCACCAACCCACCCACCCAACCTGGGGGATCTGTGTAGGAGGGGCAGAAGGGAAGCTGAGAAGAGAGGCGAGACGGGCTGGTGAGTGGAGGTGCGCGCTGGGATGTGAAGACGCCCCGTGTGTGTGTGTGGAGGATGGTGCTGCTGGTGGGGGGCTAGGGGAGGGTTTGGTTGGTGGGGGGCTAGGGGAGGGTTTGGTTGGTGGGGGGCTAGGGGAGGGTTTGGTTGGTGGGGGGCTAGGGGAGGGTTTGGTTGGTGGGGGGCTAGGGGAGGGTTTGGTTGGTGGGGGGCTAGGGGAGGGTTTGGTTGGTGGGGGGCTAGGGGAGGGTTTGGTTGGTGGGGGGCTAGGGGAGGGTTTGGTTGGTGGGGGGCTAGGGGAGGGTTTGGTTGGTGGGGGGCTAGGGGAGGGTTTGGTTGGTGGGGGGCTAGGGGAGGGTTTGGTTGGTGGGGGGGGGGACTGTGCCAGATCTACCGTATTCTCCACATTAGACGATGCTATGCAAAGCAAGACGAACACCCTCCCCCCCCCAAACTTATGCCCGCTGTCAATAAAGTAGCGGCTATCCATTTAGCACGTACGCATGGAGGGGGGAGGGGGGGTTAAGCCAAACGCGTTCGCTTGTGTATGGGGGGGGGGGGTCTACTGACAATGTGCGCATAGGAAACGGGGGGGGGGGGGTGAAGGCTCGACAATAATGTGTCTACATTGGCCTTCAAATGAGTCAGATAGTCCGACGGTGGACTATCTGTTTGCTTAAACACGTTAATATTATTAATCCTTGATCGTTTCTGCGTGGATTAAATACCCGCCGTTCTATAGGATTTGGGGGGGGGGGTGTAAAAAGTCCGCGTGCGTACAGGGAGGGGGGGAGGTGTCAAGTTTTGACAGATTTCTGCGTGCCTACTAAATGGATGACCCCCTACACACATCGGCACACACACACGTTCCCTACACTGCTCCAAGATGCCCCCCCCCCGTTCGCTTTAAAATACGGGAGGGGTGGCAGTGCGTCTTATGATCTTTAGAATACGGTACCACGTTGTGCTTGGGGAGGCTATAACAATTACATTCCAACCAATGCAAGCATCTCCCCTACCCACCAACCTGCCCCCCCACCCACCCACCATCCCACACCACCCCCCCACCCTGCACCACCGCCCCCTCCATCCGACCACCGACACCGCCACCCCCCCACCACTACGCGTGATTTATGACCACTGTGCCTCTCGCCTTCCAGAGTCCCAGAGTAAAGCTGCTCTGGTAATCTCTGGCTGAAGTGAAGACCCGGATCTGGATCCTAGGACGTGTGTCTGCGACGGGAATGCATTTATTTATTCACGTTCAATTAAATTACTTTTCTCCCCTCTCTCTCTCTCTCTCTCCCCCTGATGGGTGACAGGGATTTAAAAATAGATGATCTCTTGGATCAAGAGTTTCCTTTGGGTAAACGCACGCGTGTCCACGTGTGTGCACGCGTGTACAAGACAAAGATCCCCCGTGTAGCCGGCGCAGACTGTTGGGGCCAAGTGCTGTTGGCCAGCAGCACCTACGAAGGCCGGCACGGTGGCACAACGAGGGGGTGGGTGGCCAGAGTCGAGGCTCGGCCGCCTTTGTCTCCCCAGTGGCGATGTTTACACACCGCAACAGGTACTCGTTTGAGGCTGAGTCGACCTAGGGGAGGCCCAAGATCGATTCAGATATGCGCTAACCACAGCACCACCGCTCCCCAGAAATGCATATGCAGGCAAGGACACTGTTTTTTACATTTTACGTAAACAGATGACTACAACCATTACGTGCGCCATTTACGCACACTTGTGTATGAAACGCATGCAAAAAAAAGACGACTCGTTATAAAAGAGCTGGAGAACAAATAATGTTTACATTTTAAACACTACAGATATGAATAAATCATGCACATTAAGAGTCATGTAAATCAGTAATTTATTGAGACCGAGTAAAAGCTCGCCGGCTCGTCTCTTCCACAAAGGAGGGGGAGCGGTGGCGCAATGGTTAACGCACTTCACTGTGAACCCGGGTTCCCGAGTTTGAGTTCTGGCCACGGCTAACATCAGTGGCAAGTGATCTCTAAGCCGGTGCTGTGTCGTCTTCGTCCCCCACATCCATTTGTCTTAATTAACCTGCACTAATCACCATGGTGACATCTAATTGAGCTGATCTGGCCCACGCCTTCCCATCACTTCGGCCTGCATCATGACCCACTCGGGCAATGACGTCACCCAAAGGATGACGAGCGGCCACCTTAGCCAGCATCTGGGACAGGTCACAGATGGCATCTCACTCATCAGCCTTGTCTGCATCTCTCCAATTATGTCTATTAAACCATTATATTTAACAACCCTGGTCTAAGTGTAAATTTCACAAGTCGAAGGTTTAAGGCAGTACATAGGGATGTCGTTATGTGACAAGTTTACGTAGGAAGGGGTGAGTGTCCACTTTGGAAGAATATAAAGTTATCAACTCGGATGCTAATAAATGCAAGTTTGAAGTCAGACCCGTGTCTGTGTTACTGCGTGGGTTACGGTGACACTCTCACAAGGAGATTTTAAATTAAGCTTACAGTGTTTGCGTACATGTAAATGTGGATGACGCTGGGATATGTTGCCAGAATATTTGTTGTGAGCAAATAAGTTTATGAAACAATAGACCAGAATTGTCTCATTTGCGAGCGTGACCTGGGTCACAGAAAAGACAAAAGAAAAACAAAAACCAGAAATCAGAACACAAACAATTGTAACACGCGAGGAATTGAAAATATTGATATTGAAAACACAATTCCCTGCAGTGCAAATCAGTTTGGGCAGATTGCCTCCAACAGACGGTGCAAATCAATCGTCATTGTTAACGTAATCAGAAAGAGTGGGTTGCGTTGTGCGTCGTATGAGAATGTTGGAAGTTGGTCAGGGTAGGTTACCGAGACGTGCATATTCATTTCCTGAAGAAGCTTCCAGCGCGTGGGGCAAAAGATGGGGCAAAAGATCGTGCAACGTGCCGAACAGCACGCGGAGAGCCGAACAAGTCCAATGGTTGGCGACCAAAGCAAACACAACCTGGAGCCAGACGGCGGCTGATTGTTAAGAGCAGGCCGTGGGAGCCAGGTGCTGACCGTGCAACCGTTGAAGGCCCATGCGCGAGGAAAGAAGTGCGGTGGTGTCAATAGCAGTGGCCTTGGTGACCTCTTAACCCCGGCTGGCATACACGGTGTATGCAAACATGTTTGTGTTTTTAGGCGCGAGGAGGACCAAGACAACTCGCCGCTGGGGTTTGTTCGGTCGAGCCCCCCTCTGCTGCTAGGAGGGTTTGGCAATGTGCGGGGGGGGGGGGGGTCGTCATCCCCCCCCCCCCCCTGGGGCTTGGGATTCTCCAACTTCGCAGAATGAAAGACTCCACAGATTTCCCAGTAGCCCCGCAACTTTATGGAACAGTTGCGCATTTGCGTAACGTGGCCATCACACGCGGCAGAGCACCACCTGAAGCCTCACTCTTCCACTCCCTCCGTGGGCAGGGATTACACAGCGATGAACTCTGTGGCAGAATGATTTGTTCTGCCCTGCCCATAACTTGGGATTGGTTGGCAATTGCAGAGTGCCCGCTCAGCAGAAAACAGACGGTAATTGTTAAAATCTAACTGTGGAAAGGTTAAGCCGAGCGGAGCATAATTTTACTCTGTTCACGAATCATGCCAGTAATCCCACAATTAGGAAGACTGTCAAACAACTAAATGAGATATAGGCGAGCCAATAGGCCTTGTGCACGCTGAAAGGTGTCCACAATTGCAGCGATGGTGTCATGGTTACAAGGAAAATACGTGCGCAGCCCTTTTGACAATCCACTGCTTGATGAGGACCTTCTCACAACGCAGGAATTATTCGACCATACTTCACCACGCTGGTCAACGCGGGTTGGCGAAGATGGGTAGCAAGGACATTGGAGCGTAGTCCTGTACATCGATGGATTTTGCTGCAATACCCTGTACTGACATTGATGCTGACACCAGCTTTATGCATGGTGGTCGCCCATCCAAGTGATATCCAGGCTCAAGCCTGCTTAGCTTTTGAAATCTGATGAGATCTGGGTGATCTGGTCACAGAAATCACGATTGTATACGATCCAGAAGTCAGCAGGATGTTTTCGTTCACACGCAGAAGTCTGTTCCACTGGTTTCAGATTCAGTGCAACAAAGACAAATATACCCCGTATAGCCTGTAACAGACTGTAGGGGCAAGTGCTGTTAGCGAGCACCTATGAAGGCCGGCACGGTACACGAGGGGGTGGGTAGCCAACACCACGCCTGGCCGCCTTTGTCCCCCCAGTGGCGATGTTTACACATCGCACAGGTACTCATTTGAGGCTGCGTCGACCTAGGGGAGGCCCAGGACCTGTTCCGATAATCGTCACCGGTGTTGGCCGTGAGCGGGAATCGAACCCAGGTCGCCAGGTTCGTAGCGCAGCGTAGCACTAACCACTACACCACCGCTCCCCAGTACAACGAGCACACTCACCGGCACTAAAGTGAATATTGCATAACTACACGGGTCCGCCGAGGAACACACTGCGCCGTTTTGCTAGTCCCTTGTTCTCACCAGTATTAAACGCGTGATGTTTACACGCAGAAATCGCTAAACTGCACGGCAAAGACGAGCACGTGCGCGTGCTAACATCATTATAAAGACTACGCGTCGGTACATTCAATTGTGAGCAATGAAAACATTGCCAAGCACATATACTATGCAATAAAGGCCTAATACACGCGGGGTACATGTGCAATATAAATTTCGGAGTGGCAGAGAAATTGGCACAAACTATCGCTATTTTATTAAACAATGCCACTGCAAAACGTGTAATGACAATGAGATACGGTTAACTGCTTGTTCCACTTAAGTGGCGCCGAGGCCACGCAGATGTATCGAGTGGGCTGCATGTAATAATCATCAGTAATCATACAATACACTCGGCAGGGGTTTCACGGTTGTGCTGTGCAGCTGTCCAAAGTGTGTGTTGGGTTGTGCCGCCAGGTTCCTCGGCACGATGTCCGACGGTTCGCTCCTTTCGCTCCATGTGCTCGGAACTAACTGGTGCGGCTCCTCAAGAAGCTCTCCAGGCACGTGATGCACAACGTTGGACGTCACGCTGACCAACGTTCGGTGCGACGCAACAACGCATCGGGGAGCTAATAATATAATTCATTGTCAGCTGGTGCTCACGGACCGTTGCGCTCGAATCGGACCGTGCCTGTCCAGGCGGCCTGGCTCGGGGCGACGGATCGTCACCGTTGGGTCCACGTTGCTATGATGGGACACACACTGATGACACGACGGATCTACGGCTCGCCGAAGCCCTCCCCGTGGTTCACCGCGGCTCGGATGTTACCGGCGGCCGCCGGCATTGTACGCGGCCGTGAATGACATTCTGACGCTGCGGGGCTCGTGGTGCGTTGGGCTCACGAGCGCGATGCCGCTCCGCTCCGAATTTTACAGACAGCCAAAGTCTAAACTGGGTGTGCGGTGGTTAATTGGTTCCTCAATTAAAATCTGTCGTTGTGCTCGTAATAAATGCATCAAATTGCGTGTCTAAGAATCAATTAACTACCATTTGTGAAAATGCTAAGCGAATTATAGACTAATACTCCTCTAGGCCAATGGAATGAACCAGGCAGAGCGAGACAGAACGACAGTAGAGAGACGGTACAAACGAGACGCGTAACAATCGTTTTTGAACGTTTGAGTCGAATCGCAACCCTGAATCAACGAAATGGATTTTCTGGGGGTTGTCGGGGGTGTCGATAGGGGGTCGGGTCGGCAGGAGGAGGTGGCACGTGACTGGGAGTAGCCACCACAGCCATTAACCAAATGTATACAGGACGTGGTGTGCCGGGCGCGTCCATATTGTCCGGGTCACCGAATTGGACAGAGCGAGCTGAATAATAAGCACCGAGTCTCAACCGGGGATTGAAATGGACACGGATCCAGATCCAGAGCTCGACATCCACCGACTCCAGTTCCATTCGCGTGTTGTGCAGGGCTGCCGGGCGCCGGTGCGAACACGGGGAGGGAGGGGAGGGAGGGAGGGAGGGGGGCCAAGAGGAGAAGGATATGGGGGGGAAGGTGCTGGTGGGGGGGAGAGAAGCGAGGGGGGTTGTGGGGGAGGGAGGGAGGAGAGGCCGGGGTCTCAGGGGAGGGGCACATTTTACACTGTGTTGTGGATGTGACACATACGTGTGTGTGCAACAGTGTGTGTGCGTGTGCTTATCGTATGTGTATGTATGGATGTTACGCACGCCTCTATTATTTACTGGTAACAGTTGCGGGCGATCCCAGCTTGTCTCGGGCTGTAGTGCAATGTTCCTGGCGGAGGCAAATCACTTGGTTCGCTGATGATGAGAATTTTTGATGTTTCGTGCTAAGCATGCCCCTACCACATGAGTAAAAAAATAATTCACGTGTGTTGTAGAGTCCATCGTTTTTGAAGGCTCACGTTGGAAAACGTAGGATTTCGGATTGTTCGCGTTAAGAGCATATACGTCCTGATTCTTTTTGCCAATTTCAGCTTTGCAGCCCTTACAGAATACAACCAAAATCTCCACGAGTCAGCCAGCCACCACCGTCACACCCTGTCATTGCACCCAACGTGTGCGTCTCGAAGAAAATCGTGTCTCGCACGGCAAGATTCGATTCATTTACCACGAGCGCGAGCAGCTATTCAAATCGATGCCGCTCTCGATCGCGATCAATCACAGCGATTCACACTCAACCACGGCACTCACTCCACACGCACGTGGGACTAGTCACGTGGGTCTAGTCACACTCGTCTAGTCACGTGGGCCTAGTCACGTGCAACACCTGCAGCTCCGTACAAAACACCAATTAGCAACGTGAGGTTTTATTGATTTGATCTCTCATCTCTGCTGCCATCAAACATGTCGCTGCTGGGATCTTTTCACGGAGGGCTTACAAATCAGTCTCTCAATAACATTCGCTTTTAAAAAAAAGAGACGGGATCGTTGCCTCCTGCCATCAACGTCACAGCTTCTCAAACGTCAATTTTTGCCGCTCCTGTGTGGCCACGGCAGTATCATCTACCCCCCCCCCCCCCCCCAAATAAAAAAAACCGCATTCTGCGACTCGATGCGAGTTCGTGAATCCCGTGCCCACGATCTGCCTCCCTCCACCGTCACGTGCGAGCGACTGACCGCAGCGGGTCACGTGCGAGCGACTGACCGCAGCGGGTCACGTGCGAGCGACTGACCGCAACGGGACACGTTTATCGCTGCTGGATTTGGCAGAGGCGTTGGGGGTTTAAGAAACTTCCAGTCGTTTTGCCTGGCGCACCTGGAGATCAAAACAGGCGACTTCTGGATTGAAAGTAAATTTTGCGAAGCATCATTCCCTCCCCACAAGCGATATCCTATTATCCGCGCGCCAGATAATCGCAGCAAGATTACATGGCGCTTGAATTTCTTGGAGATGATTGACCACCCCCGTTGGAAGGGAGAATGGGGCCCAGCCAGCCGCCCTAAAAAGTAACGTCGCATGTGAGACGTCTCAGAACGTGGATAGAACACGACTTAAGAAGACCTTGAACTTATTAGTCACGTGACAAAGCGTCGTGAGATCGAACACAGCCACCGGAGGGCCGCCACAACCACCGGCAACAAAAAAAAACGAAGAATCGATCTCTCGGATCAAATCCCCGCGGCGATTCATTACGAGGCGTCGAATATACACGCGCACCGTAACGGTGACATCAAAGCGCACGTCTGCCCATGGGTCCGATGCGTCCAGCAGTGCCCCTTGCGTTGCCAGGAGACCTGGGGCCTGCCCTTCACAGCGACACTCCTCGCCACATTGCCGCCACGGGCACAATTGCAAGTGGGGCCTCGAGTATGAATTAAGATCAGTACGCTAAGCTACACGGTTAAAACATTCGGTTGATCTTTGCTGCTAAATCTTTGTCACACTTCATCAAGGTGCTCAGGAGATTAGCTCATCTGTAACATATAACTAATTTAATATACTTTAAAAGGCCAGGTTGGTAAATAAAAGAAATGAACAAATACCAAGCGAACGCATAAACCTCCCTAATCCTATAATTCTGGGTCCACGTCAAAAGTGCCACAGAGAGGCGCAGATTAGCGAGGCTGATATTTAATTTGATTAAATTCAAATTCACTTACACTTATTTTGACAACATGGGGAGGTGGCAGAGCTCCTCGCATCATGCCGAGCGCGGCTCTCCGTGGCTCTGTGTGCAGTCGGCTCCAGATGGGGTAGGGGGGGGCAAGGGTGAAAATAAACTACCAGACCGAGAAACAAAACATCCTTCACCTACCCAGGAACGTAACGTCCGAGTCATTCTCTCTCACCTCAGTGGCCATGACCACGCAAGGACAAACACCGCATCCTCTGGATTATACGATGCACTTTTGCCCCATGTAATTTAAAGCAAACAGTTGTGCATCTTATAATCGGATGTGTGACTGAAATTGCGTAACTTTGTTGACGCCCGGCACGAGCTTCGGGCGAGTTTTACTCTCCGGAAGACCTCACGCTCTGGAGAATACTGGGATGAATATGATTTATGACCAGCCTCTAAGTCAATGCACTGCTGGATGAAGGCATCCCCCAATGTCGTGTCGACCATTGTGGTTGGTTAACCATACCTCACCACGATGGTCAATGCCGTGTTGATGAAGGGGGCACACCCAGGGCGATTTAGGATTTCACTCACCCCCGATGTTAGCCGTAGCCGGGAACTGAACCACGGTTGCTGGCTTCATAAAGCAGAGGATTTGGGATTCAGGCTATGGCAATCACAAGCACTGGCTTTTTAGACATCGCGGCATTTAGCATTCCATTTTTGAGCCTTTCAAATCTGAATTATGGCAGAAAAAAGTTTTCGAGCATTTGTTGTTGACAAGCCGAGACCATCACGTTGACATACCTGAGGAGCTGGTTTGAATATCTGGTGGGAGCCCAGGAGTTAAATCCAGGAGTTAAACCCAGGAGTTAAACCCGGGGTCTCTGTGGTTTTCGATTAAAGTTCTGATGCAGACCTTTGGCCCTTGAGCCAAGAGCCAGAGTTCTAATGCCACTGTAAAGACCTTTCCCACTGAGCTACTTAGTTGAAAGTTTGGGTTGAGAAGATCAACTCCCAGGTTACTGCATGGACTCTGCAGTGGCTACATCCCAGACAATATTAACAAAATGCAGTACAATGTCATATATCCGACCGTCACATATCCACCCTGCACCAATTAATCAGTTCACCGTAATTGTGTATGATGTAACTATAATTTCCTACAAATGTCCACATAAACCAACCTTTGCACATATCCACCTCAGTCGTCAGCGAGTCAGATATGCGACATATATTTCCATATTCGGAGTTGATTAACATCCTGATGGGAAAAAAATGCAAATGTAAACTCATGAGATAGTTTTACACAGATGCGATCTAAACGATCTCCACCTCGCGGAAAGCACCTTCAAACCCTGGCTGCAGAAGCGGACAGAACTAATGCCCAGTTAAGTCAGTGGTGGGGAGAATTAAGCATTCGTCCAATTCAGTCGCCACATTTCCACTCTGCGCAAATGCCGAGTTTCCAACCGTGGTGGCATGTGCGGTGGCGTGCTGTGCGCGTCTTAACGCTCGCGCTGAGGATTTCAGCACGAATAATGCGAACTGGCAAAATGGGATTCCTGCCGGTCAGCGGGAGAAAAACTTCGTGAACTGCTCCAAACAGAGGCTGACCCAAACCTGCCAATCAACGGCGACCCCAACGGCATCCCGCGTCGACGGCCGACATCCAGGACTCAGGCCGCTTTGAGCGCACGTGCCACAAACTCCATGGGATGCGAAGTTCAGCATCGGAACGGCGCGGACCAACTCATTGGCTTCATGCAACTTGCGAAACAAACAGCTGATCAGGAAACCCACCACCACGTTATCCGTCTTCCACAACACACAGCTCATCAGTGAGCCAACCACCACACTGCCCAACTTCCTCTACACACAGCTCATCAGCGAGCCCACCACCACCATGATGCCCAGTTTCCATCTTCCCTGCAAACAATTTGCAGCATTTTATTTGAGCGGCACTACCCAGGGAAGATGTCCAAGTGGAAAATCCGAGACTCTTCCTGTGTGATGCTGCGGCTAGGAACTCAAAACCACGGACCACGTAACTTCGCACTGCCACAAACATACCATGCACTGTGAAGGTGGTGGGTGCGCGTATCTGAATTTCACCAAACTATCAGACGAAGCAACTGCTTGTTAAATCACATACAAATTAGCCATATGAAAGTAGTGGGAGAAAGCTGGGGAGGAATAAAGCCTGTTCAGGCCCCTTAAGTCAATTAACTTTGCCTCATGGTTGACAGTCTATTCGTTTGAAATTTGTCCCAAAATAAAGTCGATTCCATGGTTTTAATGAGAACAATCATCAAATCACATATTCGATTTTGGGTTGCCAAATGCAACATGGCATCCGATTTTAAAATCTCGAAGTAAATTTTAAACCCAACCAAAACAGGCCCATGATTAATTGTATTTGGAGATTTTCAAAGAAAAAAAAATCGCGAGGAAGAAATGTGCTGAAGAATGTAGGTCTTTATACCATAAAAGGAAAGTTCATCGCCAGAGAAGTCAAGATTTACACAAAGCAGCGTTCATTGAAAGATGCCACATCTGGTCAACCCTGACAAACATGGACCCCGCTCCCGCTGCAGCTAACTCCCTCCGGTTGTTATCATCCTTCTTTGTATGTAAATGTATTGGCAGAGCATGTACACGTACACACCTGTGCGCTGCCACAATTGCCTGTCAACACGTAAACACGCACACATAGGCCTCGGCAAGGTAAGGTAAATTACCTTTATTACCGGGTAAAAGGGTAAAGGTAAAGGTTTCGACATGCCAAGGGGTAAGGTAAAGAGTAGGGTAAAAGTAGCTCAGAAGAATTACCCGGTAGGGTAAGGGTAGGGCGAATAATTACCCGGTAAATACAGTACCTTGTTTACCGCTAAAAGTTCCGTGGCGCAGTGACGCAGTCCGTGGCCTCCATTTTAAAGTGATGGCGGAGCACATGGAGATGGTCCACGTTCTTGAGGTCGAGGTACTAGAGGACGAGGATGCCAGCAACGGCTTTTTTGGGGTTGCTGTGAACAGCAATGGAAAGAGGCAGCGGTATGCGTTCCCGTGGGAGCACACACACGATTGGATGGAGGGTGATCCGCATGCACAGCAAGGGAAGCGGCAGTGCGTGCACTGCCGCAAGTGGTTTTCCACCCACACAAACGCATCGGGGTGGAAAGCCCACCTCAAGAAACACAACGTGCTCGCCCCAGGGAGCGAGATCGGGACGTCGGCGTCGGCGAGCCGCCTAATACAGCAAACGGTGAGCCGGCCTGCAATCCCGGATCGCCTCCTGGTAAAGTTTGAGAACGCGGTGGTGGATTTTGTTATCCAAGGTGCAATCTCTTTGCGAGCCGCCGGCAGTGACAAGTTCAAGACCTTGGTCAACACATTGACGCAGGGATACGAGGGCCCATCGACCCGCACCGTCATTCGCAGGATTGTCGAGCATCACGCCATCATGCTGCCCATCGTCGGGGCGTTCTTGTCCAACCTGGACGTCGCCATCTCACTCACGATCGACGGTGGTCGAACCGCAACCTGAAGGGATTTTGGATGGTCACGGTGCACTGGATCGACAGCAAATCTGGTGTGTCAAAATCCATGCTGTTGACAATCCTCGATGTGCAGTCCGGAAGGGGTATCGGCAAGTGCATTGGGGCCGCTCTGTTTGAGCACCTCCAAAGCCTCGGGCACAATATCTCGACCAAGCTGCTCGCTGTCACCAGCGACAATGGCTCCGATGCGAACAGCGCTGTCAAGACGTTGTTCGCCCTGGTCAACGTGGACGCCGGATATGAGCAGTTGCGGGCTTGCCACCATATTCGATGTGCGGATCATTCCGTCCAGATCGGTGTCGTCCAAGTTCTAAAACTGATCAAGTCAACAAATGCCGAACTGCGCAAGGCGTTCGTCAATATCAGGTGCAGCAAGGTCGTCCGGCAGTCGTACCGCCGCGAGGCTGAGATCGCCAAGCTCGCCAGCAAGGAGCCGACGCACCAGGACTCGCCGACCAGGTGGCATTCGACGTTTGACATGGGCGACAACGCCATCAAGAAGCGTGTCCCATTGGACATTATCATGGCGCGCTTCCAGGATGTGATCGGTGTCGGTGCTTTATCTGAACTGCAGTGGGCAAACATCGAGGGCGTGACAGCATTCCTGCGAATGCCGCGCCAGGTCATGGCCTCGTTGTCGGCGGACCACAATTCGACATTGGATCTCGTGCCGGTGACGATGGAGCGCCTCGCCCGTCATTGCGATCACGGTGAAGCCGCCCTTAGAGCGATCGATGAGCCCTTGACTGCGACGGGGATGAAGGCCGAACTGATGCGGTACCGCCACCTACTGGTTCAGGAACCCGCCATTGTGGCATCCTACTTGAATCCACAGCTGCCGAAAACGACAGACCAAGACGAAGCTGGCTACACTGAAGGCCACGATCCGCTCTATCCTGCAGCATCGCTACTCGGACGTGCTCACGATCTCGCCGACGGCAGTTGCTGCCCATATGGAGGAGCGGTCGCTGTTCAGCACCCTGTTCAGCAACGTCGGCAACTCCATAGACGACGGCGATGAAGTGGATCGTTTTCTGAGCATGGGCGTCACGACCGCCAGCGCCTTCATTGACGTAATGCGATGGTGGTTTCTCCGTAAAGAGCTGGTCCTCACGCACTACAAGATGGCCTGCGACTACTTTGGAGCACCGGCGACGTCAACTCCCTGTGAACGTGCGAATAGCGGAGCCGGGGCGGGAGTTCATATGCGTTCGCCAATCGCTGTCAACGACGCTCTTCATAAAGTCCATGTGCTTGCGCTCATGGATCATGGCCGGCTGCCTGAAGGTTCCGTCTAACTGGGCTGGAGCGGCGCAGGATCTAATTGCCTGTCGTCCGTCCAAGGATGATGGCAATGGCGAACTTGATCAGGTTGTTGATGAGATCGCCATCGACCAAGACGACTGGAACGAGGAGGTTATGGAGGACGGTGTCGTCGACAGCCTAAACACTCGATTTGAGAGTATTCTATATGAATAAAGCGTCTTCTTGGTTTTTTCGGTAACGTCACGTAGAATGGAAATAATAAAATAATAAAAATTAAACATAATAAAATAATTCTCTGGACGTTTCGGCCACAACGCAAGCAGCCGTCCTCAGGTGAAGACTAGGTCTGTCAGGGAGACAGCATCTGAATGAAACAGCACCATGCTTGGAGCGTATATTTAATCTGGGTTGGAAGGGGGGGAAAGGGCACCTTGACAAAATAATTTGCATATCAAGAGTAATTTAGCATATTTATGGTAAATGCAGGTATGTGATTAGTACTACTTATGCCTGTGCATTATGCAGGATTAGCAGCATCAAAGGGATGGGATATGGGAAATGCAGGTATAGGATTAGTACTACTTATGCCTGTGCATTATGCAGGATTAGCAGCATCAAAGGGAGGGGATATGGGAAATGCAGGCATGTGATTAGTACTACTTATGCCCGTGCATTATGCAGGATTAGCAGCATCAAAGGGAGGGGATATGGGAAATGCAGGTATGTGATTAGTACTACTTATGCCCGTGCATTATGCAGGATTAACCGCATCAAAAGGAGGGGATATGGGAAATGCAGGTATGTGATTAGTACTATTTATGCCCGTGCATTATGCAGGATTAGCAGCATCAAAGGGAGGGGACATGGGAAATGCAGGTATGTGATTAGTACTACTTATGCCCGTGCATTATGCAGGATTAGCAGCATCAAAAGGAGGGGATAGGGGTAGCATTAATAAAGGGAAGGAGTGTTAATAGTAGGTAGCTGCAGTAACTAAAACCACCACGTAAACAACTAAAGTATAAACTACAAAGTATCATCAGTATACTAAATATACTCTACAATAAGCTGAGTTACTAACAGTAAGTAATACATTACAATTCTACGTCGTATTGCTTGCTATAAACCACACAAACTCCACTCAACATCCTGGCACCAGACAAACTCCACTCTCCATCCTGGCACCAGACAAACTCCACTCTACATCCTGGCACCAGACAAACTCCACTCCACATCCTGGCACCAGACAAACTCCACTCTCCATCCTGGCACCAGACAAACTCCACTCTACATCCTGGCACCAGACAAACTCTACTCTACATCCTGGCACCAGACAAACTCCACTCTACATCCTGGCACCAGACAAACTCCACTCTACATCCTGGCACCAGACAACCTCCACTCTACATCCTGGCACCAGACAAACTCCACTCAACATCCTGGCACCAGACAACCTCCACTCTACATCCTGGCACCAGACAAACTCCTCTCAACATCCTGGCACCAGACAAACTCCACTCTACATCCTGGCACCAGACAAACTCCACTCTACATCCTGGCACCAGACAACCTCCACTCTACATCCTGGCACCAGACAAACTCCACACTACATCCTGGCACCAGACAAACTCCACACTACATCCTGGCACCAGACAAACTCCACTCTACATCCTGGCACCAGACAAACTCCACTCACATCCTGGCACCAGACAAACTCCACTCAACATCCTGGCACCAGACAAACTCCACTCTACATCCTGGCACCAGACAAACTCCACACTACATCCTGGCACCAGACAAACTCCACTCTACATCCTGGCACCAGACAAACTCCACTCTACATCCTGGCACCAGACAAACCTCCACTCATCCCAGACACTCCCTCTGGCACCAGACAAACTCCACTCTACATCCTGGCACCAGACAAACTCACTCTACATCCTGGCACCAGACAAACTCCACTCTACATCCTGGCACCAGACAAACTCCACTCTACATTACATCCTGGCACCAGACAAACTCCACTCTACATCCTGGCACCAGACAACCTCCACTCTACATCCTGGCACCAGACAAACTCCACTCTACATCCTGGCACCAGACAAACTCCACTCTACATCCTGGCACCAGACAAACTCCACTCTACATCCTGGCACCAGACAAACTCCACTCAACATCCTGGCACCAGACAAACTCCACTCTACATCCTGGCACCAGACAAACTCCACTCTACATCCTGGCACCAGACAAACTCCACTCTACATCCTGGCACCAGACAAACTCCACTCAACATCCTGGCACCAGACAAACTCCACTCTACATCCTGGCACCAGATAAACTCCACACTACATCCTGGCACCAGACAAACTCCACACTACATCCTGGCACCAGACAAACTCCACTCTACATCCTGGCACCAGACAAACTCCACTCTACATCCTGGCACCAGACAAACTCCACTCAACATCCTGGCACCAGACAAACTCCACTCTACATCCTGGCACCAGATAAACTCCACACTACATCCTGGCACCAGACAAACTCCACACTACATCCTGGCACCAGACAAACTCCACTCTACATCCTGGCACCAGACGAACTCCACTCAACATCCTGGCACCAGACAAACTCCACACTACATCCTGGCACCAGACAAACTCCACTCTACATCCTGGCACCAGACAAACTCCACTCAACATCCTGGCACCAGACAACCTCCACTCTACATCCTGGTACCAGATAAACTCCACACTACAACCTGGCACCAGACAAACTCCACACTACATCCTGGCACCAGACAAACTCCACTCAGCATCCTGGCACCAGACGAACTCCACTCTACATCCTGGCACCAGACAAACTCCACACTACATCCTGGCACCAGACAAACTCCACACTACATCCTGGCACCAGACAAACTCCACTCAACATCCTGGCACCAGACAACCTCCACTCTACATCCTGGCACCAGACAAACTCCACTCAACATCCTGGCACCAGACAACCTCCACTCTACATCCTGGCACCAGACAAACTCCACTCAACATCCTGGCACCAGACAAACTCCACTCTACATCCTGGCACCAGACAAACTCCACACTACATCCTGGCACCAGACAAACTCCACTCAACATCCTGGCACCAGACAACCTCCACTCTACATCCTGGCACCAGACAAACTCCACTCAACATCCTGGCACCAGACAAACTCCACTCTACATCCTGGCACCAGACAAACTCCACACTACATCCTGGCACCAGACAAACTCCACTCAACATCCTGGCACCAGACAACCTCCACTCTACATCCTGGCACTAGACAAACTCCACTCAACATCCTGGCACCAGACAAACTCCACTCCACATCCTGGCACCAGACAAACTCCACTCTACATCCTGGCACTAGACAAACTCCACTCCACATCCTGGCACCAGACAAACTCCACTCTACATCCTGGCACCAGACAAACTCCACTCCACATCCTGGCACCAGACAAACTCCACTCTACATCCTGGCACCAGACAAACTCCACTCAACATCCTTCCACCAGACAAACTCCACTCTACATCCTGGCACCAGACAAACTCCACTCTACATCCTGGCACCAGACAAACTCCACACTACATCCTGGCACCAGACAAACTCCACACTACATCCTGGCACCAGACAAACTCCACTCTACATCCTGGCACTAGACAAACTCCACTCTACATCCTGGCACCAGACAAACTCCACTCTACATCCTGGCACTAGACAAACTCCACTCTACATCCTGGCACCAGACAACCTCCACTCTACATCCTGGCACCAGACAAACTCCACTCAACATCCTGGCACCAGACAACCTCCACTCTACATCCTTCACTATACAATTACGATACTATATATTACTTTGTACATTGTATTAAGCATATACATTTTATACTATTTGTTATTATACACTGTACCATATACAGCAGTGTGATATACATTAGGGTGTGTAGAATAATACATAGTGTAATACAGTATATAATTTAATGTTGGGTTTGTCTATGGCAGTATATAGTACAGTGTAGACTCGTGTGATGTAAGAGAATAAAGTTTAGATGGAAGCATATTATATTTTACGACGTATAATTGTAATGTATTACTTACTGTTAGTAACTCAGCTTATTGTAGAGTATATTGATGATACTATGTAGTTTATACTTTAGTTGTTTACGTGGTGGTTTTAGTTACTGCAGCTACATACTATTAACACTCCTTCCCTTAATTAATGCTACCCCTATCTCCTCCTTTTGATGCTGCTAATCCTGCATAATGCACGGGCATAAGTAGTACTAATTACATACCTGCATTTCCCATAAATATGCTAAATTCCTCTTGATATGCACATTATTTTGTCAAGGCGCCCTTCCCCCCCCCTTCCAACCCAGATTAAATATACGCTCCAAGCATGGTGCTGTTTCATTCAGACGCTGTCTCCCCGACAGACCTGGTCTTCACCTTAGGACGGCTGCTTGCGTTGTGGCCGAAACGTCGTGAGAATTATTTTATTATGTTTTATTTTTATTATTTTATTATTTCCATTCTACGGGACTTTACCGAAAGAACCAAGAAGATGAATCCCTTGCAGTCACGAAAGCTTTAAATCGAAAAATGAATAAAGCGCTCTAACTAGCATTTATCGTTTTAAAAAAATTCCATGTTTTTTACCCCAGTAATTACCCTATAATCGCGAAATTTGTATGGGATAAGGGTAAAAGGTAAGGTAAAGGTAGGCTCGTTCTTTTTTTTACCTTTTACCTTACCTGCTAAAGGATAAAAGGTAGGGTAGCGCGATTGTATTGTGGTAAGGTAAATGGTAGGGTAAAGTTTCTCTTGTTTATTTTACCGTTTAACTTTTACCTTACCTTGCCGAGGCCTACGCACACACACGACAAAGCGTCAGCGATGGTTTGGTGAAGTTATGGATCAGGGCCTGATGGAAGGCGGGTTTTACACGACGATGCCATCATGCCCTATGAAAACAAAACGTGGTGTTGCAATTATTTGCAAATATTTTCAACAAGGTGATTATGGACAGATACGAACTCGGATGTACACCGAGATACAAGGAGAGACAGACGCTCATTAAGAAACAAATGCAAATCATAAACATCATATTGGCTGTTAACAAAGATAAGTGGCCTTGGGCAGAAATTTTCGCTTAGATGGGATTATAATAATCGATGTTGGACGAGACTTGTTGCAGAATGGCAGCCCAAGGAGTGAATGTGCCCAAGAGGATGACCCACCGTGGAGAAATGGGAGTCATGGGCCAATGAAATACGAGGATGTGCAGGAATAAGACATTGTGTGATATTGCAGGACCACGATGGATTGCAAAGGCATGGGGAGGCCTTCATCTAGCAGTGGATAGAATATGCGTGATGACATTAGGTTTACAAATACGGTCATTAATAACTATATCTGGCCAACGCGCGGTGTTAGTCAAGAGTGCACAGCTGGTCGATAAAAAAATGTGTATATTAAATTGGCATTCAATACCCACTTCTTTGCGGGCCTGTTATGATTTTTAGCAGAATTTGGCCAACACCGTGAGCCAAATCAGACGACTTCGCGTTCGTGGACGCGGTCGTTACGGCCACGTGCTCCGCGCATTGTTCGGTCACAAATATTGACGGGAAGGCCGCACACCCCCCCCACCCCCGCATTGCTCCCAACGTAAATATGATTTGACTCATCTATTCCAGTCGACTTTAACCAAGTCATCAATGCACCATCGCGCCTTTAACATATTAGTACAGTGTAATACGCGGCGAGGGTGTGCGAAAAGATAATGGGGAGGGTGATGGAGGTAGGGGAGAGAGAGGGGGGGGGGGTGCAAGAGATGTGGAGGGGGGAGAGAGAGATGGGAGAGGGAGAGAGAATTGCGTGTCCTTGGAGATTGTTTCTTAAACTGCATCGCTCTTCCCCACCCCCACAATAGCTGCCTGCCCCTTCTTACAATACACAACATATTAATATATATATACAGGGAGAGGAGGTGGGGAGGAGCGGGAGGAGGAGGGAAGGGGAGCACGACTTCCCTCGGGCAATTATTGCACCCCCCAACTCCCCGCCACACCCCCCCCCCCCCCTGTTGAGAGTGGCACACTCACGACGTCTGATATGCACAAGACAAAGATCCCCCGGATAGGCTTCATAGACGTTGGGGCAAGTGCAGAGACAAAGATCCAACCTATTCGCTCTAACAGACGATTGCGTGCTGGTCACACACCCCCCGTCGGCAGACGACGGGGAAGACGTGGCCAGCACCACGCCCGGCCGCCTTTGTCTCCTCAGTGGCTCTGTTGTACACAGAGCACCAGATATTTATTTGAGGCTGAGTCGGCAAACACACACACACACGTGCACACACTCTGGACTGCACGCGTTCAGCACTAACACGTCGACATGTGCACACACGAACACACACACACACCCTTCCACGAGTGATCTACAGTCGTGTGTGGTGAGTCGGTGCACACACAATCATGTGTGTGCGTTAGTCCTGTACGGATGCACACGCACGCACGCAGTGGCGCACAGAGCGCGTTCCCCATTCGTTGCAGGGGTTCGCGGTTCGATTTTCAGCGGCCGCCCCGATTAATACTGCGGGCGTGGTAACCACGTCTGCTGCACAGTGAGTGACCCTTAATGGTTCCCGTGGCTACATTTGCAAGAATAGGCCATATTGCCACGGTCCAAATGAGAAACATTACCAGAAAATTACTCGCTTGGGAGTATACATAGCGACCCTTGCAGCCCATACTGAGAAATACACTTGGCAGGACCCTCCAGACAAAGAATCATGCGACTCCGAGTGAGGATTCCCGGGTAAACAAGAAAAGTAATAACATTTGATGCGGCAAATATAACAGCAGCAACGCATTGGCCACGAATTGGTGGTGATGTCACCTTGGCGTTCGCGCCATGCTTAGAAGCCCTGTGAAGTTACATGGAATGACAGAGGCTCATGGGTACAAGGTTATGGAAGAGATCCAAATACGCATGCTCCTACCACTACACTGTATGACGCACACACACACACATAGGTGTGCATGTTGCAGTAGAGAGAAATTTGAGGCAGGTGGACGCCAAAAGGGCTGTTAGCGAGTACACGTGACGATAAACACAGCATGGAATGGGGATGCTGTGTGCAGACAACACACACACACGATGTCAACTGTGTCTGTCTACCCCGATTGACAGCCACGCGAGTAGATTAGCTCCTCAGTTTTGGCTGAACTGACCTAAGCGAGGTCAGGTGCTGATATCAACTGAACTTAAGATTGACACGCAGACTTTCGCGACCAATATCATCCATAATATAGGTTGATTATTTTTTTTGGGGGGGGGGAGGGGGGGGTTAAATCGTGTAAATATAAACGTGTCGTTAAACCTGCCCAGGACCAGGACCGGTTCAAAGAATCGTCAACCGGTGTTGGCCGTGAGCGGGAATGGAACTCGGGTGGACCGTGTTTTCCACAGCGCGGCGCGCTAACCACTGCGCCACCGCTCCCCAACCCCACTCACACCCCCCACACAGGATCTACACCCCCCCCCCCCCCCCGAACATAAAAGCAGACATTCCCCCTCCCCCCCAGCGAGCTTGTGAATCTTGCCACGTCCGCAGCGCGTCAGACAGATGGGCACCCCCAGCCCACTCCACGTGGGAGCTTGCCCAGAGTGGGCACTGGGAGCGAGGCTTGAGTGGGCTGCAGAGCCCACAAAGACAAAGATCACCCGTACGGCCCGGACAGACTGTTGGGGCAAGTGCTGTTAGCGTGTAGCACCTATGAAGGCTACCGACACCGTGGCACACGAGGGGGTGGGTGGCCAGCACCACGCTCTGCCGCCTTTGTCTCCCCCAGTGGGGATGTTTACGCACCGCACCGGATAGTCATTCGAGGCTGAGTCGACCTAGGGGAGGCCCAGGACCGGTTCAGGTAATCGTCACTGATGGTGTTGGCTGTGAGCGGGAATCAAACTCGGGTAGCCGGGTTCGTAGCGCAGCGTAGCGCTGACCGCTACTCTTCCGACACACGCACACGGTACACACACGCACATGTTACACACACACACACGCACATGTTACACACACGACACACACACACACATGTTACACACACACGACACACACACAATACGCACGGCAACGCACGTGATAAATCGTACACACGAAGAGAGACGCACGCTTACAAGTGCGCACACATCGTCACGCACACACCAATGAACACACACACATTTAGATATGCAAAGCATCCAGTGTACATAATGCACACCCACACATGAGAACACTCCGACGGGAAGGCACACAGCATACACGCTGATCTAACATTGTACTCTACACATGCACCGTTCAAGGCATGCGCGCACACACACACACTCGAAGGCACGATCAACAACAGGCAGCCGTCATTCGTGGCGGTGACGGCGCTTGTGCCAGGCTAGGTGCACTCACACGAGGCCACGTTGGTGCACTCACACACACGCAGACGAAGCAATGCGCACACACACACACCGTGTAGTGATGCAAACAGACATTGCATAGTAGTAGTACTGTATACGCAAATACAGCTGACAAGCAAATATTGAAAAAAAGACAAAGATCCCCCGTGTAGCCATAACAGACTGTTGGGGCAAGTGCTGTTAGCGAGCACCTATGAAGGCCGGCACGGCAACACGAGGGGGTGGGTGGTCAGCACCACGGCCAGCCGCCTTTGTCTCCCCAGTAGCCACCCTTACACAGCGCACCCAGGTGCTCGTTTGAGGCTGAGTTGACCTAGGGGAGGCCCGTGACCGGTTCAGATAATCGCTGTCACCGGTGTTGGCCGTGAGCGGGAATCGAACTCTGGGGTGCTGATCCGCGACACCACCGCTCCCCACAGCAGTGCACAGACTCGCGCAGACACACAGACAGCCACTCTCACTCCACACGGAGACACACACACAGACACGTACAGACAGCCACCCTCACTCCACACGGAGCCACACACACGCACAGACACACACAGACAGGCACTCTCACTCCACACGGAGACACAGACACGTACAGACAGCCACCCTCACTCCACACGGAGCCACACACACGCACAGACACACACAGACAGGCACTCTCACTCCACACGGAGACACACACACAGACACGTACAGACAGCCACCCTCACTCCACACGGAGCCACACACACACACAGACACGTACAGACAGCCACCCTCACTCCACACGGAGCCACGCACACAGACACGTGCAGACAGGCACTCTCACTCAACACGGAGCCAGACACAGACAGGCACTCTCACTCCACACGGAGCCACGCACACAGACACGTGCAGACAGGCACTCTCACTCAACACGGAGCCACACACATGCACACAGACACGTGCACACGCACCAAGACAACGTTACATTCGCCAGCATACGCACTCACGTCCGCACATCTGGACTCAATGCGAAAACTTAGGCGGCTTGCTGCGGAAGAGGAGCAACCATTCACGTTCCCGACGATTCCGTGAATTGCTTCACCATCTCGGATCAATGCTGTTAACGCTCTGGGTGGCCGTAGAGGCCACTAGTGGCTGGAGGGAGTCGTTCACGTAAACCCATGACAATCCGCACACGTGACCAAGTGGAGTTGAGACCTGTGACACCTGGAGGCCGGAGTTTGAGTCACAGCCACGGGAGACATCGGTGGTGAGTGCTCCCTGAGCTGGCCTCCTGAGCGACCCACCAATCAACCAATCAGCAACGACCAGCGGCGTGAAGTATGGTCAACCAACACTCTTGAGCCACGTGGCATGAGGAGTCCTTCATCCCGAAGTGGATTGACAAGCAGGCTGATAAATGCAACTAATTATGGATGATGTATGTAGGTATGTTGAACTTCTTTTGTACCGTATGTAGCCAACCGTGCTGATCAAAGGTGTGGGAATGGGATACATTTACCAAGAGGTAGCGTAGCGTCTTTTGCCCAACGTTGAGGGCTTCTATATTAAGTTCTCAAAACATATCCTGCAGTTAATTTCCTCGGTCCTTATGAGAAGTATTACATTAGTCAACCGGAGAAGCACAGTTGGGCTAGAGGTAACTAAGCAAAACAAACTTCACGTACTTATAAGTGAAACTTATTTATCGAAGGGAAGCAGTCGCAAGGTTCCGCACGAATTGCGTACCTGGGAAAGCGATTGACATTGTGGAAAATAATCGGCGGATGAGAGCAGGTCGGAGTGGTATCTAAAGTCTGAAGTGAATGGAAATGAAAAGCACCACACCAATGTGCTTAATAAGGGGGGCGCCACGGTGGCGAGATGTTAACTCTCTCGCCTGGTCTACAGGAGGACGTGGGTTCGATCCCAACTCTGACGCCTGTATATCTGGAGTTTGCATGTTCTCCCCGTGGTTGCGTGGATTTTCTCCGGGTCCTCCGGTTTTCCCCTCCACATTTAGGAACATGCACTCAAGAGCATTTGACTGCTATACATCTACACGTGATCAGCCACTTAGTTGAGCTATCATTTGTAATAGCCAGGTCGCCTCTGAAAAAGAGCTATACAGCTCAGTGGGACTTACCTGGTAAAATAAAAAAAATGTTTATAGTTTTTAAAGTTTCGACTCTTTTCAATAATTGTTTTTTCTTGCTATGACATTCATCACAAACGTGGACACGAACAAAGGACGGAAGAAGAACATTTTATAAGATACATTCATCTCACCGAATCTATCTCTTGCCGAAACATGATCTCCTCTGGCTGGCTTGCTCCACCACTGTGTACGGAGTCAAACCCAGGGCCTCAGCGGTGATGGCTCAGGGCTGCACCACACAGGAATTACCCTCCGCACTTCCTCTGCAATAGATTTGAAGAAGCCGTCCACATTCCACATTTGGGGCGCACGGCTGCGCTGTTCCGTATATGGGGTTGTGGAAGGGGAATATTTTTTTTACTCCTTGTCGAGATTGGGTATACGTGCACGGCCCATCTGCTCATCCGCTGCTCAGACCATCAATTTTATTATGAAAATTGTTTGTATCTTTTACTCATTAAGTCGTTTTATTGCTTTGTAATAACCTTGTTTTCACCAAGGCCTCCCTGACAATAGCGGAATGCTGTCTTGAACGGGCTTTTGCCTCGGTCTGAACAATGAATCTCTGCCCTGTCGCTGCACTTAATTGCACGTCGACCGTCCTTTGTTTTGACGAAGCTTTTCACGGCTCCGATGTCGAGAAACGCTCTTAAGAAGCTGCTCTTTTGGGGCAGCCGCGGCGAGCGCTGCTGCTCATTTCTCCTCCACGACGTTTCGCGTCGCACGCTGGAGGCATCTTCACGACGTCCGGTCCAGCGGAGGTTTCTGCTCCCTGCTCGCTGTGTTTTGTCAACCGTCCGCTGGACGAGGGCCTCCCCACGTCGTGCCAGTTGCCAAGGGGGGAATTTGTGCATACTTCACCGCGCTGGTCAGTTCTTATCTCACTTTCATTCATAAAGTGCCTTAAACCAAGGCGTTGAACAGAGAATTAGTAGCATAGACATGTACCGCACAAGAACGGGTCTTGATCTGACTTTTGCTTATACGCGGTAATGTAATTCGGAAAATCCATACCAATGCTATATATTATGGTTTATAAATTGTTCACGACATTGAACACCAAATGCGTAGGTTGTACGCGATTATGCTGCTGAGTAGCTCTCCGTTGTGTTTTCGGGTGGTACGGAAAGTTGTTCGGCACGACATCTGATGTTCTTCCTGAAGAAGCTCTCGGCCCTTGGAGTGAAACATCGGACAACGTGGCGAACGAGACACGTGGTACGGCTCGGAAACGCATGAAAATGAGCGCTGCAGGATTACAGTTTAATTTCAGTGGAAGCTGTTCAGGTGTCACCGATCCTGAATAAGCTAAAAGTGAATTATGCTCAAGGGTGGTTATACAATCTTCACAGATATACCGAATACAAAGACCATTAGGTATAATTAAAAATATTATTAAAACTGTAAAATATTTATGACCACATATTAAGATGCGAGTTTGCTTTGTGTGTGATGCGAATGAAAGGAGTGCTCCGTGTAAGTTTGAATCATGAAGTAATTAAAATCATAACAACAGAATTTTTCCGAGCATGGAATGTGCTTTTTTAAAATAGTTTTTTTTTGGTCTTTACCCAAAATGTGTTACAATTGTAGTCCCAGCGTCATCTCACTGGACAGTAGTGCCCGTTCATAACTACCGGAGTGTGCCGGGCATCATCACCTTGTGTTACAGAACGGCCTGCAGAAGGAGATATCACAGAAATACTTTCGAGATCGCTTCAAGTGAGCTCTTTATTCACACGAGGGGACTGCTGCACCTTCCCACAAACCCTGCGATGGAGAAATGTTCGTCACATCGCAATCGAAGCAGTATTTTACATTTCAAGAGCTGGAATGTTGTTACATTAATTGAAACACGGTGTCGTTCCTGTGAAGTCATTGGTGACCGGGTAGAGACCAGTAACTCCCTACACTTGAGAAGCCAGTTTAATAATGGCCGTTTCCAAATTGGGAACAGTTTCCATTTCAAATCCTTACAGAGCTGTAGATCGCCCCATGTTAGAGAACAGCCCACTGAAGGTGATTTTACAGAATTACTTGTGAGATTCCTTCAAGTGACTTCTTAGTTCTTTACATGACCTCAAGTGACCTTCGTATTCCACATGCTCTTCTGTAAAGATATTCCTCTGACAGCAATAAAACCTGGATTTATCTCCAACTTCAAGTGAAAAACATAACTTAACATGATCCGGGTTTGTGCAGTCATTGCTGACCAGATGCATCCAACCATCAGCTCGTGACACCTGAGAGCCTGATTTAGCCATGGCTGGTTGCCTGGTCTCAAACCCAGCCTCTTAGCTGTGCTGGTTCAGGGGTGTGTGCCCACCTGCCGGGAAGATCCCGGATGTAACGCCACTACCTCTCCATCAATATTCTAAATTAAATCCTTTTCTTCCCCCCTTCCCGCTCCCCTCCACTCTGTCCCACCATCTCATTCCCTCCCTTCTCCCTCGCTCCTGTCTCCTCTGCTCGTAACCTCGGAGTCATCTTTAGCTCCTCCCTATCCAAACCAAATCTCTGCCACTACCTGCTCGTGTGCCACTTCCACCTGTCCAATATCCACAACACCCATCCCCTGATCTCACTCTCTGCCGCTAAACTCCTGGTTCACTCCCTTGGTTTCACTCGCCTCGACTATTGTAGTTCTCTTCTTCTCGGCCTTCCTGCCCATGCCTTCACTCCTCTCCAACAACAGATACAAAATGCCTCGGCCTGGATAAATGTTAACCTCCCCCCACAATTCCCACACTTCTGCTCTACTTTCCCAACTCCACTGGCTCCCCGTCTACCATCGTCAGTCTTTTTAACATTTCTCACTCTATCCTACAAATCCCTCCATTGTCTTGCCCCACCGTATCTTGCATCTCTCATACACATCACCATCCTCTATGCTCCCAATCGCCACTCTCCCTCTCTGTGCCTCCCTCGCCCTGCGCCCAGTCTCGCTCTCGTTCATTTCCCCTTATCACTCCCCTTCACTGGAACAAACTCCCACTGCACATAAACCAATCATCTTTAATGACCTGCTTCTGTTCCTCCCTTAAAACAACTCCAATCTCTTCTCCCGTGGCTATCCTACTCCTACTCGCTGCCCCGGCCCCCCAGCTATGACCAGGCATACCCCATCCCTGTCACTACCCCTATCCCAACCGCTCTTTAACCACTGCCACCTGTCCTCCTTACTGTCACCATAGCTACACCACCACTTTTAATAACCCCCACAAAGAGGAAGTGAGGGAGGGTCAGGCTGCAATGAAGGCAAGGCTGCCGGGAGAGATGGTACTTAGGCCCTAGGGGACTCCAATGGCTGGCAAACCTGTGCACCGAAACTATGAAAACCGGAAGCATCCCAAAAGCATGGCGGGAGGCGACCGTCATTGCAATAGCCAAACCGGGCAAGCCAACCGATCAACCCGGGAAGCCATAGGCCAATAATATCACTCCTGTGCACGACCCATAAACTCCTGAAACGCATCATCATCATCCTCGTCGAGTCGGTGATCTCCGTAGAACTGAGCGGGATTACCAGCCTGGACACAGCTGCTGCTGTCACCAAGTTTTGGCCCTTGTGACGTACATTGAGGCCGGATTCCAGAAGAAATTGTCAGCCATACGAAATGAGAAGAAGAGGAAGCTAACCCCACTCTTTATTTGAACCACTATCATCTGATGTACAGTTTTAACATTGTTGTAGAGCACCTTAGGAGGAAGGCGGGATATATATAGATAAGATATTTAAGCTCGAGGAAATGTTGTTCTCGCTTCAGGGAAAATAGCAACTAAAGATGATGGACTGGATGCAGCGAACACCGCGTGGCTTAAACCACACGCACCGTGAGGGTCCCACGCTGGCTCGGCTCGGATGTGGCAGTGGAAAAGGGGTACTGGAGGCAGGATCGAGGAAGAGGTGGACAGATGGTTCCGTGGAGGCTTTGAGAGGTCCAGGACATGCAGAATGATGGCCTCAGATAGAAGGCAGGAAGTTATGAAGAGATGCTGTTTACCAACCATCTGAGCCGAGAAGCGGCTTGGACACGCAGACCACTGATGGTGATGTTGGTGATGACATGGAAGCTCTGAACCATGGCCCTCGCTAGAACCAATTATTTATAATTCCTGTGAGTCCCACCAATCCACCCTCTTAAGTTGCTGTAATAAAGGTGCGTGTCACCACACCCAGCATCCATATCAGACTCATTTCACAGCGCGCACGACAGTCGTGATATTTGAAAGAAAAAAAAACGCCACGCATATTCTCTTTGACGTCAAAGAGATGCAGGGGCGGGGAGGCAGGGGGGGCGCGAGTGAAACGGGAAACTGCCGGGTAGGTGTAGGGTTGCTGGTGGTAGACACGACATGCAATTTCAAAACAAAACACGGCGGGCATGAGTCACATGTGGCTGCCAAAAAGGGTTAAAGGTTGAAATTAGGACACTTCATCATGTTTGCCGAGATTCTTCTCCGTACGGAATTCACACTTCTGCTTCGAGCCCACTGAAGGCCTCATTCCGGCAGGCAGCTGAGTACAGTCGCTGTTTTATGTTTTTCTTATAAAAAATATATACAAGGTGAAAGTTAAAGGTGCTGCCCTGTGATTGTTTGCCCGCATAATGGCTTCCACCGGAGGGTATTTGGCCTACTCCTCCTCGCTGGCCAGGCATCTCGGAAGAAGTGGCAGTACCCACCTATTCCAAAATGAAATATTCACATTTAACAGATCCCACATCCGAGTTGTACAAAATATTTTCCACTTGGTTAGAATTAGGGCAACTCTCGTGGCAAAAAGACCGAGCTCATCGTCGGCCACTTCATGAGCTCAAGCTCAGACTCTTCTCTCTCGCGAAGAGCCCACTTTGATTCCGTGATTGCATTTAAATGAACGATCTCCTCGCGTTAATGGGGGTGTCTGCCCCCGTGCCGTGCCTGTAGCGTTCTGCAACTCCCGACGCTTGCGAGCGCGTGCCGTGCGAACGTGATTTTGCCCACATATGCAGCCGCTTGGTGGTGTCTCAATGTTGTGGGGGAGGCGGGGGCGGGCTTGAAGGCCCTCAAATGCTCAGCGAGGGCTCGCGCAGAGAGAGCGTGGCCCAGCTGTCGCTGTGTTTGTTTGCGAAACGTGATAACGGCTATCGCATCGCCGATCGATGTTTGGGGGGGGGCGGAGGGAGGCTGCGGGGTGGATTTAATCCGATGACTGTGCAGTGTTCGTGTCATCATCACTGAGTCACTGCATACATTGTGCCAAAAATCTGCATCGATACAGAACATTGAGTTCATTACGAGAATGAGTGAAACATTACTTAACCTTTGAGGTGGATATTTTATTCTACCCAAGTCGGTTCACGATAAAAAAAAATGCAATAAAATTCTGAAGGTGCACTGCATAAACATGGCTGGAAAACCACGCCTATCTGCAGATTCCATCTCTTGGAATCTTAAATTAGTCAACCAAATGCCTGCTATTATGAAGGCATGGTTGTCTCTGATGCTGCGTTCCCACGAACACTGAACATCAGGTCGGCCCAGTCTGGAAAAACCGGGCATATGGGTTGAGCTTGGATTCTCATAGCTACCTTCTCGGGCCAGGCGAGATGCACGCCCAGGCTTTGCGGCACACCGTTTGCTGGGCCCAGTATCTCTGTTCCGGAAGGCAACTCCGCACTTTCAGCGGGTACAGGTGTTGTGTTGCAGGGTCAACGCAGAAGAGAGATACGCGCTCAATTTGACCTTTCTCCCGCAGAGGTCAAATTCAGGGCCAGGTTTTTATTTTGAAGGCTTTTATTAAAAAAAAAACAGGTAAAACATTTCACAAAAATAACATATGTTAAACTGTGATGGCGTAAGCTTACCAAAGCATCCATTAAACCTTGTTGAAAATAATTTAGTTGCTTCCCTTCAGCCGTGCAGGGGAGGAGGGGGAGGATGAGGAGAAGGGGGCAGGAAATACGGAGAGGATGAGAGGGGGGCTGATGGAAGGGGGGCTGATGGGAGGGGGGCTGATACCACCGCCGTGAAGCTATGCGACAAGAAATGAGCCATGCCAGGCCGAAACAGGAATGGCTCGTCGTGGCTCGGATCTGGTTTCTAATGGCCGTGGAACCACAACGTGGAGTCACTTTGCCCGGGGGCAGAAATGGTTTGATTCCTGCAGTTTTCTGGTGACAATTTGGTCACTCGCCACGACCCACCCCATCTGTTGTGAAGTGCACAATGCGATCTTCCCCGCCTGTCATTGAGGAGGGTCTGGTTTGTTAGTTTGCAGTTCTCAGACTCATAATTTCGAAGTATAATATTTAAAGCTAAATGAAAAAAAAAATCGTTGGGATAATAAAAACCCCATGCATGCAAGATATTCCATGTTTTGAAAGTGCAATAGAAAATGTTGAGCAAGGCCCTCCTATCGTCGAATACTTATAGAAGCATTTAATACTTAAATACTAATTAATTAAGTATTACATTACTCCACCAGTTATCGGTTCAATTTCTCGACTAATCGAATGTCGTGAAAATAGTCGGAAAGAAAAGTTTCACCTCCATACGCGGGAGGCGATGGGCGGGTCTCAGCGATGTCATCGGCATCATCATCATCAGCCGTGTCACGCTGGGCGTGGCGTGCAGGGGGTTTCTTGCCTTCGAATGTCGGGGTGGCTGCCATTATTACAGAGACCCGACTGATTGACCACAAACGAGCACTGTAATCGATGACAATTATTAGTCGCTCGGTCGACTTCGTTGACTTATCGTGCCAGCTCCACACCAAGCCGCCACGCAGTGAGGAGCAGTGGAGGGGGTGTCTTGAGTGTGCTCAAGCTTTGCCTCGAGGGCATAAGTCTCCCTCGTATGAAAAGAGCAGTGACCATCGGAGCATTGCAGTAGAGTACGAAGTGCACGAGACGGGTCTGTCAATGCTGAGTGGACTGCGGTGACGCGGGTAGCGCCCCATTATTGTACTAATACGCCGCTCGTGTGCAGAATCCGGTCAAGCTGCATAATATGTTTTGGTGACACCAAAGACTCGGCAACAATTTGTTCTCATCTGGGTTGGACTTGCATCTGGGTTGGACTTGCATCTGGGTTGGACTTGTATCTGGGTTGGACTTGCATCTGGGTTGGACTTGCATCTGGGTTGGACTTGCATTTGGGTTGGACTTGTATCTGGGTTGGACTTGCATCTGGGTTGGACTTGTATCTGGGTTGGACTTGCATCTGGGTTGGACTTGCATTTGGGTTGGACTTGTATCTGGGTTGGACTTGCATCTGGGTTGGACTTGCATCTGGGTTGGACTTGCATCTGGGTTGGACTTGCATCTGGGTTGGACTTGCATCTGGGTTGGACTTGCATTTGGGTTGGACTTGCATCTGGGTTGGACTTGCATCTGGGTCGAGCTGATGCTGCAGTGGTTGCAGGCTCAGGGAGTTGGACCTCTAGCGATGCTCGGATAACTTAACAGAATAAATCGATGGATCTTTCTTATCAAGGCGCCATCGGCTAAATTACGAGCATTGGAACTTACGAACTAAAATCTAACATTTAAATGTAGGGCTATTTCCTGTAAAATCGTCGAGGCGCCTCTTGTAAATGCAAGTATGGTAATGGACTGTGAACTGGTTGAAGTGAGCACACTGCGATTGACTGAAACTAAACGAACTTAGAATTTGTCTAAAAAGGGGTACAATGTTCCTGTGGTTGAAAGGTCAAGTTGTAAGTACAGTACCCACTGTGGCATCCCTTAACATAACCATGCCGTTCTAATAATGAGATATTAAAGAAAAATATTTATCCTACTCCCAGATCCTGTTTACTCTGTAACCAATTATTCACTGCCCCAGTCCCACATTGCACTTATTAAACGTATGCACGCACACGTGTATACTGACTCATATGCAAGTGTGTGTGTGTGTGTTATGGGAAACGGTGGCACTGTGGTTAGGATGGTGTCCTAGGAATCCGGTGACCTGAGGTCGATTACTGGGCAGATGATGACGCCAAAAATTCATGGCGACTGATGTCTAAGGCAGTCTTGGGCTGAGGCCGATTCGACCATAAATGAGTGGCTGTTATCGTGTGTCAAGATTAGCAGAAAGGCAGAAAGCACTATGAATGTAACGATCAGAGTTCGATTCTCGGGCATGTTTAACGTAGTAGGTGATATCTGAGCCGCTATTGGGGCCCCTCCTATGTCAACTCAGCCTTAAACGAGCGCGTGGGTGTTGTTTAAACATCGGCAGTGGGAAGGAAAAAAGTGGCCAGGCGTAGTTCCCCACTCGTGCGCATTGCCAGCCTCAATAGGTGCCCAATAAAAGCACTTGTCCCAATAGTCTGTAAGAGGGCTTTGCAGGGATCTTTATCTTTGTTATAAATACGAGGAGTTGTGGGATAATGTTCAGCAAATTCCATATACGGTAGGTCCCATTACGTTTAATTTGACTCCCGGTCATGCACGAGATGAGCAGCGATTGGTATCGGAACCTCTCTAGTGAATTCCCTGGGTTAGTTAAGGTCAAGAGGTCATCATGACCAATGTGGCCAACGTCACCTCGCCGTCACTTCCCTCCTGCTAGATCCCCTTGGCTGTTGTAAAGTCTCCCACCATCTGACTCGAGGTCCTCTCTTTGGCTGCTGACCGCAGGGTGCCACTCCAGTGCAGGGTGTGCGAAACTTCCCTCCTCCGTTCCGCAAACGTGTCCCACCCATCACAACCTCCTCTCCTTAATTACATCCCCAATGCTTTCTGTAGACGTCCCAGCATAAACTTGCGCGTTGCTTACTCTACCCTTCAATGAAATTCCGAGCATGCTCCACGTGCGCACCTCAGCTTTAACTCAGCCCGAAATGAGTGGCATAATGATACATCGATTAAATGTGATTCCTCTGATCACAAAGCATGCATCAAGTTTGTCGTTTAAGAATCGGCAATATTTACTGCAGCGAACCCATGACTTCTGGATTGCAAGTTTAGTGCTCGCCGTTACACCGCAACGTTACTGATCGCATTCACACCTGCACACAACTCTGACTAAGTTCTCAAAAGAAAACACATTTTGCATGGTCATGAGCATACACAAACCTTTAAGTGTCACGGTGAGGTTTTACAACCCTTCGTGTAAAATAAATACCAACACGAAAGTTAAAACCCAAGATAAATGTAGTGGGAAGTGTGCCGAGGTAAAGTGGTTTACACGCCGCAGTTGGCCGCCAGAATTCGCCGGTTCAGATCTCCCGGCACGGCGATTGAAACTACGGCGCAAGTTTCTAAAATCCCCTCCGTGCCTCCGTCCACCCGGGGGTATAAACGGGTTCACCACAGAGAACCAATAAGGCAGGTCGCCTGCGGTGGAACCAAGTGTGGGTTCCTCCGCCTCTTTCAAGATGTCTGGTCAGCGTGGACGACGAGGCTGGAAATAGCCTGCCGAGGGCCTCTCTAGAACTCCCTTTAGTAGAGGCCCTTCGGCAATCGCGTGAGCGAGAAATTGCAGGCTCGGGTACTGCGCCAAATCAGAAGCTCTCCGCACAGCTGACCCCCCCCCCCCCCTTCAGACACAAAACTCAACACGTTCGTCAATAACGGTGCGTGGCCTTAAAAGGAAATGCGTACAACAGACGACGTTTCGGGCAAATGGCTCTCTGCACGGCACTCTCTTCAGACAGCTAACCAATTAGCCGCAACAGATCATCAGCTATTCTAACAGGTGAAGCACATATCCGGTTAGCAATATATGGGACGATCATCTACCTAGTCAGGTGCACGAGCCACCTGGCCACCGATACAAGCAGCCATTGACGTAGAACAGCGAAGTACAGTCAGGCACAGAGCCCAAGAAATGATCATTGTCTTATGTTCGAGCAATAAAACCCATTGAAGGGTGTGCGTGTATGTGTACGGCCAACACCAGTGACGATTATCTGAACCGGTCATGGGCCTCCCCTAGGTCAACTCGGCCTCAAATAAGTACCTGGTGCAGTGTGTAATCATCACCACTGGGGAGACAAAGGCGGCCGGGCGTGGTGCTGGCCACCCACCCCCTCGTGTGTTGTGCCGGCCTTTATTAGGTGCTCACTAACAGCACTTGCCCCAACAGTCTGTTCAGGCTATACGGGGGATCTTTGTCTTTTGTATGTGTGTGGGGAGTGATAGTGTAGAGGTGAGTGCAGCAGCACACTGCGCTATGAACTCGCTGACCCGAGTTTGTTTCCCGAGCCGTGCATAACATCAGCGGCAATTGCACGAACCGGTCGTGGGCCTCCACTAGGTCAACTCAGCCGTACACCAGCCCCTCGTGTGGCGTGTGGGAAACATTAGCGGTGGCGAGAAAAAACCGCGGTCGGGATCGGAGCTGGCCACACCACCCCCCTCGTGGGCCGTGCTGACCTTAATAGGCGCTCTCTAACAACGCCCGTTCCGACAGGCGGCGTGTCTATCGGGGATCTTTGTCTTGGTCGAGCGAGGTGAGCATAGGCATCAATTCATTGGCTGGCAACAGATCCGTGGAACCAGCCTCGTATGGGTTCACACTCTCTCCAGTGTGGAATCGGATTCAACCGAAATGATCTTCAACGAACATTGGATAGGATCAGATTAACCGACTGATAAGCACAGCATCAAGTCTACCCCGACTCAGGTCGGGTCGCGTCCCCATCAGCCGAAATTTATGAATATTTTCGGCTAATTTTAGCAATGAACAAGAAAGAACGTCTTTTTAGACGCTTAAGAATAAATTCATAATGTACCACCATCGTGTACTGTGTTTCCGTAATTACCGCGTTCTAAAAATTGTCCCCAAGAACACAAAATGCCGTTACCGTCGGGGTCAGTAGGCCCCTGTAGACCTACAAAAGGTCCCCGGTTCAATTCCCCAAATGGAAAGTGTTTTATTTATTAATTATTAACAATGAAGACAACATGTTGTTTTTTTGCCTCCGAATGAATGCATATTAATCCGAAGTATTAATTACCGCACTGTACAGTAATTAATTCAGGGAAGGGCATGACAACGGAAGAGTGCGCAGAAAAGCGTGGAGAGACGCTTCCTTGCAATTACGCGGAGAGACAGAAATAGGAACATGTGGATAAGAGAACCTATGCTGATTGAATATGCAATTCAATCTGTTGAGAAAATGAAGTGGTCTTGGCCAGGACACATCATGAGAAGAGACGAAGGCCGATGGTCAAGAATAATTCACTAAACTATTTTAATTTTACCAGCTAAGGTCCACTGAGCTGCTATATAGTGCTGTTTCAGCAGCGACCAGGCCACAAATGATAGCTCAACGAAGTGGCTTATCATGTCAAAATGTGTCGTAGTGAAATACTCTAAATGCATGTCTCTAAATGTGGAGAGAAAAACCGGAGGACCCGGAGATAAATCCACACAACCACGGGGAGAACACACAAACTCCAGATATACAGGCGCCAGGGTCGGGATCAAACTCACAACCTCCTGTATACCTGGTGAGGGCGGTAACATCTCCTAGCCACCATGGCACCCCAAAAAAAAAATCTTATTTTAGTTTTCGATTTTTCGGTTGACAACGGAGTGCCAGCCAGGGGATGACATTACGTCCACCGTGGGGACGGAGCAATCAGCTCGTACGCGGGCGCTGGCTGGATTATCCCGTGGCGCGATCTCCCTCTCCGCACTTCCGCTCGCTCCTTCTTCCTCGCACCTGTCACCGTAGTTGCCGACCCATGGAGGGGGCACCTTGACCGGGTAGGTGCCTCGGTGACACCTGGAAGGGGTGGAGCTACGGTCGTGCTGACCGGGAAGACTGTCGAAGAGATGTTCCATCTGTGACATCGTGGACGACCCTACCTGCTCAACACTGCCAGTGTCACCACACCAACCAACCCGCTGCTCTACACAGCACGTGTTCATCGAAAGCATAAGACGCCAAGGCCAGGTGCAGATACACATTGCCACCGGGGTTGTGCATGGCCAGATATTAAGCCCATGTCATTAGGATCATCATCATCATCATCAGCAGCAGCAGCAGCCATGGTCAATCCACTGCTGGGTGAAGGCCTCCCCAAGCGGCTGCCATGCCGTGCGATCCCCCGGTGTACCGATCCACCCAGCACCCGCTGCTCACGAGCCGATGATTTAATCGCGACGTCTTCTCAGGGAACATCCAGATCAGACGCGTGCCCTTCCTGGGGTGGCATTTCCATCGTTCTACTTGACTGTCGGTCATCAACCCATCGAGCGATGTGTCCTGTCCAAGCCCACTTAATCTTCTGAACTGTCTTTGACCTGCGTATGCTCCGTAATCCACGTGTTCCTCCTTCCCACCTCCCCGTGTAATTCTGAGTGTCCATCTATCCACGCATCTTTGCATTGATTTGTGTTCATTTACTTTGTAACGATAGGAAATCGCACCTCCGATTAGCACGGTTGGCTACGTACGGTGCAAATGAAGTTCAATATTCATACAAAAACCAATGGGCCACTGCTTCTCAATCATGAACATAATCCACAAGACAATTCCCATATATTGAGGCAAGTTGCTGTTAGCAAGCACCTATGAAGGCCGGCACAGGGCACGAGGGGGGAGGAGACGTGGTCAACACCACGCCCGGCCGCCTTTGTCTCCCCAGAACTGACGTTTACCCACCCGCAGCCACGTACTCGTTTAAAACACAAACACCCGAAGCGAGGCCCGGGACCGGTTCGGATAATCACCGGAATCGAATTTGGGCCGGCGGGGTTCGTAGCGCGGGGGGGGGGGGGGGGGGGGGGCTGACCACCACGATGCCCCCTCCCCCCCCACAAACACACGACTCCACGCGCGCGCAGTGCACGGAGCAGCAGAGTGCACGCGAACAACCGGCGCCATCGTAAATGTCCATAAGGAACCCTTCCCAAGGCCACGCGCACAGCAACCGTCATTCACACAACAGCTCACGGAATGGTACGCACACCGATACTGTGCGGTGCATTGAAGTTGCGTGCGCGTGTGTGTCTACGTATGACGAGTAAAAATAAATGGAGAGGTTTGTAAAGAGAGAGAAAAAAGACTCTCACTGGTTGCAAGGTTTCAACAATCGAGATTTCGCCGTCGGCGCAATGGACCGGTCGGTCGCCAGTTCAATCTCCCGGCGCGGCAGTTGAAATGTGGGACAAGTTTCTCAAATTCAGCCCTCTCTGTCCAAGCAGCAGTCCACCGGCAGTTCGCGTGTGGTGGGGTAAAGTGTAGGTACTCGCAACCTCCGATTGGCACGGCTGGCTACGTACGGTGCGAATGAAGTCCAACATACGTAGGTAAGACAACTGGCCAGCGCGGAAGAGTAGGCCGAATACGATGTAGGAGCTCTCTCTAGAGCTCCCTCTAGTGGAGGCCCTTCCCTCAGCGGTGGCGTGAGCAAGGAATTTCAGGACTGCACCTTTACCTGCATAGCCAAGGAAACAGGCCTCTTGCCTCTTTAGCATTGTCCTTTGTCGAACTAAAAATATATGAACTAGTTTTGTGATCTTAATACTCATCAGCGAGCCATAGTTAAGTCCACAATTGCCTGACTGTTACAGGCAAAGCCAATAAGACCATCCTCTTGGGCTTGCTTCGGAAAACAAATCATCAGGATGACACGTAATGGAGCCTCACAAAAACGACATCTTCATGTTCATTCCCCGATCGCTACCTGCACGGCCACTGTGGCCACGATTTTCGCTCCGATTCCTCCACCCGAGTCGAGGACTGGGTCTACCGGACACCGTTTCATCTCAGCCACACAGTGTTCAGTGTTCACTCACCACGCGGGGTGTGTTCACCACCACGCGGTGTTCAACACCACGCGGTGTTCATCACCACGTGTTCATCACCATGCGGTGTGTTCACCACCAGGCGGTGTTCACTCACCACGCGGTGTGTGTTCACTACCACGTGGTGTTCACCACCACACTGCAGGTCTCTTTCTGCTGCTTCGCTCGCACCGCTCCACTTTGGAATTCCCTCGTCCCATCGTCTCAAAGTCTCGCCAAAATTATGATAACCTTGCGCAATTCAAGTAACGTACACTCTACACCCTTATCTACTACAACTTTTAAAGTGCTGTTTGTTACTAGCCCCTGGGGCCTGTGCCGAACCGCCGCTATCTAAGCAAACGGCTCTTGCCCGTGACATCCGTGCGTCACACAGGCAAGTGGCAACATCAGGCTGAGCGCTTGAAAGCACTCCAAATCTTTTTGTTGCATTGCGCAACCCGCTGATGTAAAATATAGGTACGCTAACCTTGAAGATCTGTCCGTCAAACGGCGGGCTACTTTTCACCTCTTGGCAAATACAGGAATACCGTATATCTATTATTTGTACACTGCATACTAAGTAATCTATTCAATTTGCCTATTTGATCAATGTCAATTAAATATGGTAATGTAATCCAAGATAATTCCTCTTACCCGTTAACCGATTACTCCTGACTCCTCTATTATCCGTGGGAACTGTAGGGTCCATGAAAATGTCCATTTCCCTCGGTCATAATATTCCTATTATCCGCCATCAAGTGCAATTCTCAAGTTTCATTGCGGAACGGCGTCCAATTACCCACACATATTTTGAGAAACAGTTAATAAAAAATCGTGAGCAACTCCGATCATATTATACTGACGCCCCATATCATAACGGATAAGGGACGTTCTATCGTGTTTTGCATTTGTTCAAACACGGTATGTGTGAGTACAAGCGTGTGTTTGCATCGGTGTGCATGTCAGTGCAGATGTGTGCTCATGATATTGTTAGATATGCTACTGTTCCATTACTAAGTGATATTGTTACATCCCATCAGTAAATAAGGCATGGGAAATTAATGGCCATCTGCTGCTACAACTCTGCAATACCCCACAGATTTTTAAGGAAGCTCCTTCTTGTATCGCTCCCAGCGGTGCTAGAGTTAATTATATAATTATATGTAACTGGAGTCACTTTGGCAATGTCCGGACGCCCACGTGGATTATGGCGGGGACCGAACAAGGGGATGGTCGTCGTGACGTCCGTCCACCGAATCCAGTCGGCGTGCGCGTCCACGATGCCCCACACCGGATCGCCTGCCCGTGGAGCGCCATCCCGAGTCACATGGCAAACGCTGGCACACTCGAATCTTTCAAGTCGAATCAGAGAGCAAATTATGTTAGCAGCCGGTGTTTAAGCTGCACTGAATGGTGACTAGTTTATTATTGTTGCTGTTAGTGTTGTTGTTGTTGTCAGAGTATTTAGTGTAAAGCGCCCTGGGATTGTGCAGCTGCTTGAAGAGTGCTAAATGAAAGCGAACCGGTGCTGGACTTCCAAGTGATCGCGATGCCCGGCTCGTCTGACACTCTCTTGGCTTTTTCTTTTAAATTGAGGACCCACGGAAGCCACATGCGTAGGGGCGGCTTCGCCACTCACGTTGGGTCAACGGCTCAGCTCCGCAGCGTGCCCATTACGCTCTCAAGTGTAAATCATGCGGCTATCAACTCACAGGGAATCTCGTTGGCAGGAGAGAATGCTAGCATCTGGGCCGCGCAAATTCCTCTTTTTACAGGGCCCCGCGGTTTTTGTTGGGGAGAGGAGTGAACGTCATAGTCGCCGATTCAATTGTGGCGTTTACGGTGAATAGAATGACGCCGTCACGATGATCCAGAGTAGCGATGAAACTCACACCCCAACCAACGTCAGATCGCTTTATAACCACAGAGGGGCTTGAAAGGCTGCGCAGAAATCCTTCCTAGTCTGGTGGTCGTATTAAGTTGCCATGCGTACTATACTTGTAAACAATAGTGTAAAAAAATACTCAGGAATTGTGGGTATTTTCCATGATGCCATATCGCCTAAAGGTCTGTCAACTGCGCATGTTATTGTGTAATTAAAAACAAGTGTTAAGTCACCTACTAGTTGAGAGTGGTGGTGGCTTGGGGGAGGCCTTCATCCAGCAGTGGATTGAACACGGCTGATGCTCATGAGTTAGATTCAAGTGAAAGCTCAGCACCACGTCTTGCTCGTGAGAGAGATCAAGATGAAATACATTTTTGTTTGGAGGAAATTAATGAGAATCTGAACTCACCGTGTACACACACGCTGCCTAAACGGAGCGCGCGGCTTCACGTTGATTCGTTTTAAGATTCAGCAATGCTCAACTCAGCCACGGTTAAGCCCTTCAGCTCAAACAGAAAACGACAATTTTTTTTACGATCAAAGATAATGTCGTGAGGTCATCACGGCCAACAAGCCTGCTACCAAGTTCATAATCTGTCGGTTTATTGCACCTGGAATGACAGAACTATAAGCTACCGGAGCTCTTTTTATCCAAATAGCTTCACGTGCGTGCCTGAAGGTCTCACAGGCGTCTGCATGATGGAGGCTAAGCTCCGTGTGTAAGTGAAAGGAGAGGAACTGAACGGCTTGACCTGAGGACCAGATTTTCGCAGCCGTATGTTTTGTCACCCACGTTCAATGCCCCGCACGACTATTGTGCATTCACTAAAACCATCACAGTCCGTGATGCCCGGACCGAGTATTTCTCTGGTCAGTATGTACGTTGAACTTCTTTCGCACCGTACGTAGCCAACCGTGCTAATCGTCGGTCCGAGGAAGGGCATAACTGCACGAGTTCCAAATTCTCCACGTGGCCAATCGCAGCAGATTACGCGATAGGCATTTGAAATTAGTGGGTTACCAAATAATTCAACCTTACTGGCCGCGTAGGTTCAGTGTCAATACTAAAGTTTGGCCTCCTTAGGTGGTAACAATTTATGCTCCGGCCTAAGAGGCAGGGGTGGAGGCAGCGAAGCAGCCAGGGGCAACGTTCCCCGGAGGGAACCGGAGAAGGGAGCTGTTTATTCACAGGGGCCCTAGCGGCGGCTCTTTGTGGCGGTTGTAGGCACCGGGGCCAACTGTGGGCCACTCGAGCGAGCTATTTAAAGCTGGGTGAATAGGCAGTGCTCGAGATGAACTTCCTGTACCTTTATTACAGGTGTCAGGAGGAAGTGAGACTGTGTGCGGGCCATTGAGGACTTTGTGCGTTTAGTCAGTTGTCGAAAGGTCAAGAGACAAACTGCATTGGGCAGGGTTGGTTTTTACATGCTGCAAAAACCCCTTTTAAGGGAGTAGAGAGGTCATCTTTAGTGTTGAGAGGTGAGAGTTTGAGGCAACGGTAAACCTGTTATTGCATGGGGCGGAGAGCCGGGATTTATAAAGCAACCGTAAAATAAGTGTCTGACCTTTGCATGCAGAGGCTGCTGGGAACTTCATGCCAGGAGAGGGCTAAGGAACTTGGACACGTGTGTTATAGATGCGATTCGGAGCGGCCGGTTTGGGTTGGCCCAATGGGATCCATGTGCCTTACAAATGCAAATTAGTTTTTATTGGGATAGAGGAAGGCACATAATTATTGACACAATGAGACACCGAGGCAAGCAACAGGAAATACCTGACGTCAGATAACAGAAGTGATGATAATAATCTGTGTTTATCTTATAGAGCACCCCAGACGTCGGAGATGTCTCTGAGTACTTGTGGCCGCAAGGCGCCTCGGCACCGGTCCCGCAAGCGGACGTCGGTCTGCCAGTAGGGGGCGATGGTTGCTTTGCATACTGTAATCGCCATCGAATAAATCGCGGGTCATTTTCGCATTTGGAAAAATGTAGGTAGGGTAGAGCAGGGCTTCATTTGAGCCGAGTCTGCCTGGCTCGTGAAATATAACCACACCGTGGGCACACCACGTCGGGTATGCCTCTCACTATGGTTGTGGCTTCTACTCACATGCCCACTGCAGTCTACCAGTGACCTAGACAATATCCCGTGAAAAATTGGGTTCTGGGGTAGAGACAGCGTCAGACATAGGAATAATAATTGATATATTGTATATGGGAGGCTTGGCGTATGCGGACGGTATAGGTCGAGTTTGTTAGCCAGGACCATGGCTGGGCCAATGAAGCTGGACACTGAGGCCTCAATATCAGCTTTCCAAAAACAAAAATTGGTGGTAGCAGTGAGGGATGGATCTCCTGCATCAGTGTGCCAGGAAATATCCTGGTGCCGATTCTAATCCGGCAGTCTTGTCCGTCACGATGAATGGAAGATTGTAGAACGGCAGTGTGGGTTCACGTAGGGGTTGTCCCTGACAAATCCTCTACAGTATTTTGTGTCCGTCTGCTCGAGTCAAGTTATGCAGAATTTTAATGGAACCTACGCATCTGCTCTTTATGCCTGGTCAAGACCTCTGACACCCATTAAGAGGCCACGGCTTTGGATCATTCTTCATGCCTTTAGGGTCCTGGCCTCTTTGCTCATGATCATTAAGGCCCTTCATGACGCTGCGCAGACCCTGAAAAAAGCCACTAGGCTCGGAGCCATTTCACAATATTTTGACCGCATCGTTCAGGAGGCCATGGCTATGCCAAAATGACGCTGATCAATTCCTCGTTGATGCTGCTACATCTCTCTCTGGACCTCAATTTTCCAATCCCGTTTTGCTGCTGAAACCCCAATTCAAGCTTTTGTCACTTTGCGTGACCACTGCAACTCTCTCCTCTACAGCCTCCCTAAATCCCTTGCACCAAAACTTTAGATGATCCAATTACAGCCACTAGACTTCTGAATTCACCTGTAAACGATATCGTATCTAGTTCTCAAATCGCTGGCTCCAAACTTCGAACTGGAATCGGTTTCAAGATAATTCTTACTTTTTTAAAATCCTAAATGGTACTGCTCTGGGTTATCAGTCTCCCCTCATCTCACTCGACTCCCCTGTTAGTGCACTTCCCCCCCCCCCCTGGCAGGCTCGGCCTCTTAGTGGAACCCAAATCAACCTCCAAACTACGGGAGGTCGCTCCTTCTCCCTCTGCCGTCTCAGCTGTGTACAATTCTCTCCCCTTGGTCACGTGCACCGCTGATTACCTTCCCTCTTTAGGTCCAGACTTAAGATCTTGGAACTCTCCTCTACCATTGGCTACTTACAGCCTAATAACACTCTCCCACACGTCCCCCCACCACTTTAGACCCTGCCATCTCAATCATCAACCTCTCCCATTCTTTCTCTGGTTGCAGAAAAATTAAAGATATGTCGTTGTGCGACAGGGTGGCGCAGATGCAACACTTGTACTTCACAGCGAGACGACCTGAGTTCGATTCCCGGCTCGGAGCTGGATTACACATGGCAACATCACCCCTCCCGAGAATGCTCGGAGACTTCTGTGAGGCTTTCCTTGGATAAACAAGCGGACATTTTTTTAATAAATTATAATTTACGAATCATCGTGCATCCCGGAACAAGTGACGCGGGGTGACGGTGGTTGGGAACGGTTGTGCGGGGTAATGCCGCTGCTCAAACTGCCCAACTTGTGCTCTGCTTTGCAGTTGTTTTATTATGAATTGTGTACGTGGTTGATCTGCAGAGCATTTAGGGCTGCTTGCACTATTTATACAATCAATACATTAACATTATTATTATTATGTATGTTGATGGCCTGGTGGTTCCTGCCCAATCTGAGAATGGCACTGTCCCCAACATTGATCCGAGAGATTTTGCTTTAAAAAAACACATAGGGGCCTTGCCATCGCTCACACCAAAACAAAACAGCTGCGTGGGTACTTAGTGTAGTCGTACACTGAACGGTCAATCGACATGAAACCCCGGGTCTTCTGCACCACGATCATGCCCTCTGTTCTTGCTTGTCAATTGTGGACCACTTACCAGGGACATGGATAGCAACTTAAAAATATTAAGGCTGGCCTGACCTGGTCCCTTGTGAGGCAACCAACGTTGGATTATCTGGGATCACTGATACTGGAAATAAAAAGACAAAATCCCAACAGCAAGCATGTGTTGGTTGAGTCATGCAGACCATATCCCCAGCCATGGCATGCCCAATTAGCTTTTGTTTGGCTGTATGGAGGGGGCTAAATGGGCATGACTTGAGCTAGAGAACAGATGGGCAGATGTGGTTCAGGATGACCAGGAGGGGAGTGGATTTGCAAGTGACTGGTACCAGCAGCGTCAGAATCGGCCTCTCTGTAGGAGGCTCATGAAAGATACTTCTGTGCGGCTGGAGACATCTGCCCTCCAGCAACAACAGGAGACAGATGAGCGTTGCTCACAACAAGGAGCAGGAGGTCGGGTGGCCGAAACAGCAAGCTAGCACAGTGGGGAGCACAAGTCATGCATCTGCCAATTACTGTGGTCAGTTAACCCATATTACCTAGGTCTGTCCTGTGACCCCCTGGTTGTGAGCCTTTGTGGTTTCAAAGTGCACGCAGCCTATTGTTGGTGCAGTCCCATCGCGTGGCTGCCTTCCCGCTCGTCCGTGGTTCCCTACCCCTAGCCGAGTCATGTTTCTCCCTCTACGAGTGAGCAAATACTGTAGTGTGCAGCACGTTACAAGTTTCAATTATTAGAATAATTTCCATGGTGAAATCATGACAAAAGACATTTCAATTGAATATGCGTGCACACGTGCACTTTTGTACTCGTAACTGTGCGTACGCTTGAGTCGCCAACTCGTACTGATCAGCGTGGCGAAGTATGGTAGAAAATAACCTCCACGACCCATACAACATGGAGAAGACTTCATCTAGCAATGGACTGACCATGGCTGATGATGATTTGAGATACCTTTTCAGCATTTCCAGATGGCAACTGATTGAAAGTAGCGAGGGACAAGGCCACACCACTTGGCTACCTTTGCATAAATGTGCCCATTTATGAGCGTGCATTTGCACGCGCGTGTTGACATGAAGCATGGCACGCGTGTTGTGTGTACGTACCTGCGTGTGAAACGCACAGGTGCGCATTGTGTGGCGTGTATTGTGTGGCGTGTATGTGCAAGATGGCATTGCACTAATTAGCACAATGCACTCCAAAATGCGGCCACCCCCCCCCCCCCCGTTCCATTTCCAGCCACAGACAAAATCAATGGCGAATAAAGGAGCCAGTCCTGTGCCTTCCCGAGGTCAACTCGGCATTAAATGATTACGTACCTGATGCAGTATGCAAACACCATCCGCGGAGATGGAAAGGCGACCGGGCGTGGTGCTGGTCACACCACCCCTTTAGTGTGCCGTCCTGACCTTAATAGGTGCTCACAAACAGCCTTCGCCCAACCGCCTGCTCAGGGCGACATTGGGGGTGTTTTCTATTCACGTGTGCACGCAAGCGTTCGACGTGTCTGTGCGCAAGTGTCTGCTTAGTGTGTGCGTGTGTGCGTGCACACAAGCGAGCGAATCCACACGCTTGCCATTTTGGCAGCAGCCCCATGAAGACACCAAGACCCATCCAACCACATCCTGTCAATCATCCCCAAGCTGATGATGGTCGCTACGAAAACGAGGCCCGGATGCACAGCACTGGATCAGGATTCGTCATTGAAACGGCCTCGATTAACCCTTTGGAACGCAAGCAATTACGCAGACTTTTCACATCCGTTGCCACCAAAAGTGGAATTGATGAAATGGAATTCTGTTTATTTGTTCGTAATGTCTGCATTCGTGCTTTTAAAATGTAAAAAAAAACAGGCTCTGTGAAATAATGCGTGTATATTTTTTAACGCTCGATTTCCACACTCAGAGAGGTTGCGCTCACTGCATGGTGCTCTCTCACTGGGGTTATATTCAGCAGAAGGAGCTCTCTCTCTCTCGGTGCACACGGAGTCATTCTCCTCTACCCCAGCCGTGTAACGTTTCTGTCTTTGCCAGCCGTATTCTGACCTCACCTCGTCGATTTTCACTCTCGTTGATGATGCAAAAATTAAATAAGCCTACATCACATCGTGTCTCAACCATTCCAATGCCCTGCTGCGGTCTAGCCTCGGGAACCCCAAGTGGCAGCTGTCCCTGTGCAGCACAAATAATACACAGCACTGGCCTACCAATGGCCATTGGTCCGCCGGTAGGTGGCGATGTTGCCTACGTGGATTTTTTTCCCCAAGAAAATAATTTGCGAGGAATTTATCGAATTTGGACCACGACACCGGCACACATGGCTCACACTTTTTCGGATCATGTCACGGAATCTTTTATCATTCCACTGTGAAGTGGACGGTGCTCAGTATTTGTGATTGTTAAACCCGCGATATTGGCCGCTGCGTTGCCTCCGGTTCACCGAGGTTAAAGGGGTTTTGGGCTGCGAGGGGCAGGAGGGGGTGAGAATGGTTGGGATGAGGCCTCTGGGTTCGTGGCGGGACAGGGCACGTTTTGTGCGGGGGAGAGGTGGGGGGGTTTGCACGGTGTGTGTGCACTTCACCAATAGTTCGGGCATCAGCGAAACTCCGCTCGTGGAAGCAGATCTAGAGCTCCTTCCCGGACGATCAGATGCCCCCCCTAGCTTCTAACACAGTCAAGTTTCGGTCACTGCAATCTCTCCCCGCTATCGGCCCATGCCAGGCTTTCCTTAAGTGTGCTATTATACGCTTGTTTGTCGAATTTGTCAAAACTATAGTGAACAAGAACCCTGGGATGGGCAATGAGCTTATTCCTATTGGGACCTCATTTTCTCTCTTCCCCACCCTCTCTATGCAATGCGAAAATAACCGACTGCTAAAGTTGTGTGGCAACTGTTTTCCCATTGCACTCGCCACTAAATATACGATACAATTCCATCGGGGTCTACCGGCCACTTATTTCACCATTTCGGTGGTGACACCACCCACTCCTGCTGCCCACGCAGGATACGGAGATCTCACTGCTGCTGCTGCTGCTTCGGCCTTTGGTAGGCTGACCCCTACGTCCAGCTCGTTAGTTCTTAGTCACTGATCTCCGCAAAGCTGCAAATCACTCTTCCCCCCATTGATCGATGCTTCTCAATGAATCTGAAGGACCGTGCGGTTCTGGATGAATCGGATCTTGTGAAAACCTTAAGGACGTCCCATCTCTCCCGAATGTTCCCCGCTGCGGACATCCACCACAAATTCGAATGCGATATTCGTGGAAGGCCGCTTGCTATCGAGTCTCTTTACTCTATGGAATCACTTGTTGCCGTCCTTATTTATGTTAAGTTTCTCCATATCCCCTGCCTGCTTCATGCTACTAACAGTCCCATGATGACGCTGTCCCTCTTACGTCTAGCTTTCTCCCCTGTCAACGTAAACCAATGTGGTCTCTGGCAGGTTTTCAGCGGTCACGATTGAAACAATCAGACGGAAAGTAAAAGCACACGCCCCGCTTGACCACGCCGCTGCTGGCGGAAATGCCTCCACACTCGAGGCAGCTCTAGAAGGTATATTTGGCCTCATCTTCCACTGGCCAAATGTATTGGACATGGGGGAAGCACCCACATTTTGCCCCACAAAACGTGATTTTCCAACAGACATTCCCGCTGCTGGGTGGACAGGCGGAGTGGGGGTTGGGGATTTTAAAAATTTGCCGCATCGGGAGATTGAATCGAACCGGGGACCTCTGGATTGGAAGTCCAAAGGCGGCTGGGCGTGGTGCTGGCCACCCACCCCCTCGTGTGGTATGCCGGCCTTCATAGGTGCGACTCGCTAACAGCACTTGCCCCAACAGTCTGTTAAGGCTATACGGGGGATCTTGTCTTTTGGTGTCCGCAGTGTGGTTCTGTGAAGCGCCCATGAGGTGGGGCTCTGCCTCACCACGTTGAGCACAACGGAGACCTGTGGCCCAGGCGTTCCATAAACATGAACTTACGAAAAATTGTGATAAAACCACATTTGGTGAGGCGGGGTGGGGGAGTTGCACCGTGTGTGTACTCTACCAAAATTTACGGACGTTTTAAATTACCTGACATTGCCTAACGGTGCACAATTAACATAGCGGTAACAAAAGCGACTCGCAATGAAAACGTTCCCAATTATTCACAACCGCTGTAACTCAGGTTTCCACTCCGCAGATATATAAACTCTGTAATCCATTGCAGAGGTTTTCACCTGGTTAAATAAAGACACTGATTAGGAGCAGAGGGTCAAGTAACCTCATATTTTATGTATATCTCAATTAAAATGAAAGTATTTTTTTTTACATTAATTATTTTCATCAATCCCGAGGAAGTGCTGTGGAATCACAGTTAACGCAGTTGAGAATAATTGTATATTCAATCATGTGCACAATTTTCGAATGTGGCTCTTAAAATGTGTGGCATTGCACACAGATGCGCTACTCTTGGCACCCACCTACAGCGGCCGGTAAGCTGCGGCAATTCCGCACAGACGGACACAACAACGTGACTGGGCAGCGTGGAGAATCAAAACTCTTCCGACTAGTCAAATGTGGCCGGCTACCCGCTGTATCACCCGGGAACCAACACACATCTTACAGGTACACGAGTACAGCAGCAATGGCAGTGGGAAGGCGAGCGTCTTATATTTCACGTCCACTTCGTGCATTGACCAACAACGCTTAAACGACAAGTAACGAAGTGCCAAGCTGCCAAAACGCATCTTCTGTCCCCGCCACACGCGCACACAAGTAAAGTTAACGATAAGGCGGCTGGGAGAAACAAACAAATAAGACAGAGTTCCGGGTTTTTTTCAGCCGGCGCACAAAATTTGTGGAGGCGAAACCTGCCCCCCCCCCCCAAAAAAAAAAAATCCACCTCTTCACCGTTTCAACATTGAGCCCTGTTGCCATGACAACGGGATCCAAGTCGTTTTCCTCCCCTCCCCCCAGTGACCGCTCCCCCCCCACCACCAACATCACCACGGGGGCACGTGGGATGAATGCACAAGGAGGGACGTAAGAGTTGTGGGGGGGGGGGGGGGTGAGGAGGAGGAGGTGGAGGTGGTGGGGACGAGAATCCGGAGACCCCAGTTCCATTCCCGCTCACGGCCACCACCACCGACGCCGCCGCCGACGGTTATCTGAACCGGTGCCGGGCCTCCCCTAGGTCGACTCAGCCTCAAATTAGTACCCGGTGCTGTGTGTGTGTACGTTGCCACGGGGGAGACAAAGGCGGTCCTGGCGCTGGTCACCCACCTTCTCGTGTGCCGTGCTCGCCCTTCATCATAGGTGCTACTCGCGAACAGCACTTGCCCCAAAAGTCTGCTGAGGCTATACGGGGGATCTTTGGCGTTGGTTGGTGGCGGGGAGTGTGTGGGGGGGGGGAGATGGAGAGGGCTGAGGGGGGAGGCTGGCGGAATTGACAAACCCGGCGGACCAGTCCACAAAGTGAGCATCTCTCGGCTCAATTCTCTTAACCTGGCAGATGGCCACGTCACGGAGAGGCAAAATCCCCGTCTATATTACGTTTTGCTTTGAACATCCTCGAGAAACTGAAAGAGCCGTACATAAATGCAACGCTCATTCTTTATCTCGCTGCTGCTGTTGTTTTTTTCCAGCGGGGTTCCCCCCCCCTACGACTTGACTGAACCCCATTCCTTCCTGCACTTACAAACTCTCAAGGTGTCACGTTCGGACCCTGACAGTGGTGATCATTCATCGAGGATGCTAACGATTCTTCGATCGAGATCGATTCTTACGCGCAGGACACGTGCATTAACGCATATGTTTTAAGACTCGGTTACAGCATCTAGGATGTATGTATATGATATGCTAATGTCACATTTTGGCAAATAGCCCAAACAAGACAGGACCAACAATTGATGATCGTCAACCGTGACAATTGCCAGGGGCTTAGGGGAGGGGTGAAACACCAGATGCCCGTTATTTCATTATTTGTACGGACTATCCCGCAGCCTCTGAATCATGACAGGGTTCAGGCAGCCCATCATAATTCTCGGGTAGGTGAAGTGAGCACCACGTGGCTTGAAGTGCCACTCTTTGGCAATTCAGCAGCAGTTGCTAAATACAGAACCTGGTCCCAGTGCTGGAATGCAGCGTGGGCCACTCCGAACATCGGTGGGATTCGTTCTCCGCTGGCGCGCGTTAGGAGGGTCGTGCCGCGGAGATGTTCGGTACGACGTTCCGCTCCACGTGGCCGGGCGATTCTTGCGGAATCGAACTGGGCAGATCGCGAGCCCCGTTCCCTCCGTGACACAAAGTTTGGCGGCCTCGGCTCAAACATCGGCCGGCCTACATCAGACACCGCAACGCGATATAATCGAGGGAGCATTGACCTGCTCCATTCAGTTCCTTAAAGAAGCTCCCGGCACGTGGAGTGAAACGTCAGACATCGTGCTGAACAACATCTGGTTCAACCCGAAAACACTTTGGAGAACTTTGCAGCACAACCGTGAAAAGCTACAGAGACATGTCGGTAGAAATTGTGCTCTCAGCCTGGCCTAGCAAGGGTTGATGCCAGGTGGGTTGACACAGCTGAGGTACAAAATAAAACCACAGAGTATTTCATGGGAAAAATTGTATCTCACAATACCAGAGGAGGAGGGTCAAACTGCGTGTAAGCGTACGTGAATGTATGTTGTTGAACTTATTTCGCACCGTACGTAGCCAACCGTGCTAATCAGGGGTGTGGTGAAAGGACAACAAACTAAACACAATGTTTTCGATGTCTCGAGTTCACGTATTTTTGCAACTGCAAAAGACCAGGACCGTGAATGTCCCAGAAAGACTTAAGACAATGCCAATCAAAAATTAAATGTAGTTTTGATTGGCATTGTGAAGTTTCCTGGATGTGAGGTCACTTGAAAGGTGCTGCCTAAAAGTGCCCTAATGAGATACTACTTTGGTGTTCCGAAGTTATTAAAATATCTCCAAACCACGGACGTCCAGGCCACGTGACCCAAGAGGACCACCACTGGCCTTGTTCAGTGGCCTCTACAATCGCCAACCAACACCGTCCCCTTTCTTTGTGTTCCAACTAACACCGTTCCCTTCGTGTGTTGCAAGCCTCGTTGAAACTTTCCTGTATCCATGCCACAAGCCACCTCACCCTTCTTTTGAACACCGTCAAAAAGAAAAGAAAAAACTGAATTTGACACAATAAAAAAATTACAGCCTGACGAATAAAACTTTTCTCATCGTGCTCGTTATCTGCTGTGAAAATGGATCAAAAACTTTTCACACAATGACCAGAATGTCGAACAAAAGCTACAAAAAAGCGTGCAAAGAAGCTTACAGAGAGAAGGCTTGCTTGGAATTATCCTCCATCAGGAGACGCAAATCGGATATTGTGGTGACAGTTAAGGAAAGGAATGTTCCACTTATTTTATTTACAAATTCCCATGAATAACAGGAGGCACCCACAACAGCACTTACACCGTGGTCTAAAAACACGAACACTCAGAGGCAGCTGGCAACTTCATAATCATAAATACAAAATCATCCGTAACAATCCATCATGGTTAATCCTACCGCACCTGCAGCGATCACTTCTAGGTCTCTCCTGATGTCCTCCTGGGACAAGCGGACCTCAACATTAGCATTTAGCTCCTGGACATAATGCCACACACGTGGGAAATTACTCCGGGTATCCGTGAGCAAAAACTCCTCATAACTACGGACACACGCGAATTATAAGAAGAGAATTTGACCCACTGACAATGGAAGTTTTTCGCAGGTAGATTCAGGCCCTGGAACAACACAGGAAATACAGGTAAGAAACCCTTTGGACAATGATGATCCGCGCCGTTATTGAAATGTGGAGCTGTGCTGTATTCGATGCAGAACCATTGTCCAATTTGGACATCTTAACTAGGAAAGTACATATGTATGCATGTTTGTTTCACAGCCAACCGTGCTAATAGGAGGTGCGGGGAGGGTACCACAAACTGAACAACTAAACTATACATACATTCAATACAATGTGAATAGCTGTGCATGCCACTTTTAACAGCTCATTGATTATTTGCTATCGACGACTGAGCTTTAGCTGATTACACAGACGTTAGTTGCAGCTCTACTGAAAATTCAATCACATCACACGGAGGCTTGCTTCACATTTTCCAAAACACCATTTGCAAAAGGTGTTTTTCTACAGTGCACTGCAGTTACAGTTGCCATCGCTGAGGTGCAAAAGACCAAGATAAATAATCGGAGTACGAATATCCCACGACACAGGACTGAAGACTTTTCTGAAAAAATCAGAGTGACTCACTCTTTACAGCGGAAGGCAAGTACAAGCTACACAGAGTGTAAGACGGACCCTTGAAGGAGACTGGGGAAGATCCTTTACTTCCCTTTGGGAATGTTTTGGGAAATGAACAACAGTCATTCCGCAATTCGAGTAAACGTCACGGTGATTTCCACGAGACCAACTCATTGATGATCAATTCACCTTCGCGGGACCGTGTGTAGTTGTCGGCACGTCGAGCGAGCGTTGCGTGCAAACGTGAAAAAACCCATCGCAACGCCTGTAAAGTGCATCGACGATGCATCACCGGCTCGCATGGATTTTCTTTGTGCTCATTCACTTATTTGTTTATTTACTGCAAACTCATCCACTTAAAAGCTTGATTTTTCGTGTTAATGGGATGGCGGCGAAAGGGCGGGCTCAACTGGCCTCGTCTTGCATCGACTGGCTTCCAAGATCTCGACAAATCCAAGCGCTCGTTTGCACGCACAGACCAGCTGGGCTTTGGCCACTTCGCCGCCACTTTCACTGCAGCCAGTTAGGATCGAGTTCCTCGATGGATCAGCTCAGCTTCACAGGATTCACATCGACACGGACCGTTGCTGAGGGCCCGTCGACAAAGTCGAACGTTCCACGCCGATTTAACAAAACCGCTTGCCCGCGTGTTGTTTTCCGGGTCGCATCGTGTTGTTCGGCCCGATGTCCGACGTTTCACTCCACGCCGTTGGGGAGCTTATTCAGGAACTAGCACTTTGAACGCCGTGCCGACCAGGATGAGGCACGACTGGGAAACACACCGGAGAGCCATGCAGCACAACCGCTTCGAGATGAACACAAATCTAAATGAAGGCTTCCCACACGAGGTCGGTCGTGAGGGGGTTGTTTGACCATACCTCCCCACTCCGGTTAGCACAGGTGGGTGAAGGGAGTGAGGCTCAGGAAGAGTTCAAATGTCACTCGCCACTACGGACGGGTGACCGTGGATGGGAATCGAACTCGGGTGGCCGGGTTCACGGTGCAACGGCTTCCCCACCGTGTCACCAAATCCACACCCTGACAAGCGGCCGTGTGCCCCGACTTTCGACACGCTCGGCTACGTCGTTCTCTTCGCCAAGAGGCAGTGCTCACCATGATGGAGAGTGCACTGTTTTAATAGTATGAATAACAGGCACGATTTATTGTCGAAACCTACAACAAAGCCTTCTCCCAATGGGCAGGCCGAGTGTCCGACCGGTCAAGCTGGATGTAACCGGACCCCATTGGACGAACGCTCCAAATGATTCACGGGCAGGCCACATCAGCAGATCCGAACTGATTGAATTTATTTCGTTATCTGACAGAACAAAAAAAAATCAGCTTGGATCGAACCATCCAGCCAAAGCAGCACTGTACCCGTGTTAAACACTGTACAAAATGGTTGCTATAAATCTCAGTGCGACGTACATTACTCGGCGCATGCGGTAGAGGCGACCCACGGCTCGCAAACATCTCTGGCGGACTCTCTCATCTGCATTGCCACCCTGCCCCAACCAACCCCACCACCTTCCATTCCTCCTGCCCTCTCCTCCTCATCCTCCTCTCTCCCCACCCCCTTCTCACCCACGCACCCCCTTCTTGCCCTCGACGGACGAGCATCCATCAATAATTCACGGCGAGCACATCCCACAGCAGGTTTCGTCAGCATGCGGCCATCCAGTCTGCATCCAAACAAATCGAGCGCAGGTGCGATCTGCAATCCAGAATGGCGCAACGCATCCGCTGAGGAGGAAGAGGACGCAGAGTCATCGTCGTTGCGTGAAGACGGCGCTCCCTTGTCCCCTCGTTTGAGAGCAAATCATTCCGCTGCTCTCCCACCGTGCACGCTCGCTCTGGCTGAAACGCGCTCCCCTATGCATATACATGCCCTCTATTGGGCTCACACAGTATTGTGGGTCTTCCCACAATGCTGTGTGGAATGCGTAATAGGTTGTATAACGCTTGTTGACCAGCGTGGTGAAGTATGGTCAGATCAACCCCCCTCCCGCCAACACCAATGTGGCATGGAGAGGTCCTCGTCAAAGCAGTGGACTGGCAAAGCGCTGACCAGGCACAACGTATCGTTAGTTTATCTTGTCCTGATGGTGGGAATTCTAATCAGCTGTCAAGGATGTTTGCTGGCTTTCATCCCTTTCAATCATCATCGGCCATGGTCAATCCGCTGCTGGATAGAGAACTCCCCAAGCCGCAACCGCCGCATGTTTTTCACGATCCTGCGATGCAATAATAATCCATGTAGCACCTCCACGCGAACTGATTTCATCACTCCATCTCCTCTGGGAGACATTCTCCCGGATGCGTTCCTTTCCTAGGCTGCCACTCCATCACTCTGCTAGACAACCCCCTCTGGGCTGTTGCGATTCCTCTTTTTAAGGCGGACCCCACAGTTTGCGAGGAGTTCTCTCCCACAACCTTAGCCGCAGTCGGGTAGCAGGGCTATAATGCGATAATGATCCCCACTGAAGGTAAATGTGACCCGCTGTAGAGATGTACAGCCATGGAAATGCCCTCTCCCATTTAATTCCACCGCGGTCGGTGACATTTCCTTCGACGGCGGCCGATAAGAGATGGTCGCTGTCTCTGGACTCCACTTCCTTTGTGCCACCCCGAGCCCCAATTGGCTGCCGCTTCACGTGTCCATCCCTGAAAAGTCGCCCGTGCGAACCTTGCGGCGCGTTGACCGTGAGCGTGACATCCCCGCGACGCCGCTTGCTTGAGACTCACGGTGCCAAATGTGTTTCGTCGCACGCGTTGATTGGTGCCGTGCGAAGGCACCCCGAGAGACACAGCTAACATTTTTCACCTTTCCTTAAAACTTTTATTTCAAAACGTAAAAAAAACGCTGGAAGTGGAGCCAAAATTGATTACCCCGGGGGCATTTCCACAGATCTCCAAATTCAGAACTGACCACAGCCAATCAGCGCGAGCGAGCCGGCCACGTGTGACCACCCCATGTAACCACCCCGCATGTGCCTTTTGACTCCCGGCCACGTGAAAGTTTTGCTTTATGGCTTGTACGGTCAGGAAGTTTGGCCATCCCTGGTACCATGGCATCACCTCCTCATTCGTAGGAAACTGCACTGCTGCACCTTGCGACGCGCCGTGAGTGCCGCCCCACAACCGCGCTGCTCGTACAGCCGTGTCAATAACCAATCTCAAGTGGAGGATAAGGCCACGCGGTGCCTATCGCTTGTGCTACGCGGCCCCCCTCTAGAGTTGTGGCTGTTGGGGCACGCTTTGTGCGCGGTGGGATTTTAAACTGGAAATCATGAAAATGGTCATTCACGTGGATAAAACACGTGGCTATACCCATCTGGTGTAGTGGCAGCTGGATTGCACGGAAGAAAAGCCAGTGTGAGAGATTACGAAAGATCTACGCGGATTCACGTTCACGCTGTCGCGCGTGCATTTACGCTCGTTTACATCCCTTGCTCAATCCGATGCCTCCAGACGCCACGTCGACCAGTGGGATTTCTGAGCGTGCTTTACCACGCAGGTCAGTTAGCGTACAATATGAACGCAAAAAGTCACACACAGAACGGCAATTGTAATGGAGTGAATGGGTGAATAAATGGCGCGAATAATGTCTATGGCTCCAGTGGGCTCGCTCTACCCAGTGTTTTGAGGTCACCGACTTCAATTAACTGACCTTTTTTGTATCCTGACCTCGTCTTCATGGTCAAAAACAGAAGAATGCTACGCTCATTCACTAAATTTCTAAACTCACAAGGTATTGAAAAACCGATGGTCTGATGTTGTTGTGAGGTCATCCGCAAGACGAACGTCCGATAGATGGTGCTGTGGTGTGTGACTGCAGGGTTTCTATCACGCAACTGCGCGGGTTTTCACGGCCGTGCCGTACGGCTCTCCGGTGTGTGTCTAGGTCGCACCGCGCGTTATTCGGCACGATGTCCGACGTTTCGCTCCACGGCCCGAAGAGCGTGCGATTAATGCCTCGCGTGCTGGGGGCTTCTTCAGTTCTGATCCCAAAGCAAGCCCCCCCCCCCCCCCCGTCGCAGAACAAAACGTCGAAACATCAAGCGGAACGCAACTCGTCGTGACGCGGAAGCGCACCACGGAGGTGCGATCTCACGCAACGCACCGCATGGCATCGCGGCGCATCTTGCGTGGACCGTGCGCTTGCACGTTTCACGTAAGGGCTGTTCAGGAATACTTCAACACGATTTATTTTTAACATATAAATTAGCACGTGGCATGCTGAAACAAGCCTACGCCGCCACACTTGCCCCGCTGTCGAGCGCGCCGAGTGTGTTCGGCTGCTTTTGCACAGACCGGACTCCGAGAGATGACCTCAAGAACAACGGAGAAAGTGTGCGTGCAGAAGACGCCGCAACATAAAAACTATGATGATGATGAAGATGATGATGATCACATTTTTAAACCGTGAGGGACTGGGGGTGTCGTAAAATTGTTTACGATTGCACAAATGGCGAACCAGGTGTTCTCTGCTTACGTTTCAAAAACGTTAGCATGACCCACTTTGCTGGCATTGCGAAAAGGGGTGCAGCTACGCTTTGCAAGTCGGGGAGTGTATCAGTAGTGAACGGTTCCCAGTGCTTTGTGGGTAGATTACTGATGGGATCCACTAAGTTTTCTCCCTACTTTGTCACGGATAAGAGGAGTTATATCCTACTCAACTACAATATACCACATCCACTGACTCAGTGTTTAAAGGTTAATCATCAGTACAACGCTTCATAAATGCAAAACTTAGAGACATACCACAGTGCGACTGTGGCCATGCAACCCAAAGAATGGACCACTGTGAAGTGTCGAACACTCGCTGGCAGGAGATCACGGAACAGACCCAGGTATCGTGAGTTGACCGACTGACTGGCTGACCGAGAACATACCGTCAGAAGTGTTACTACTTCCAACAGCACGTTTACACGCAGACACGCAGACACGCGAAATCACTGGCTACACGCGTAGGGCCTGACACGAGGCGGCAGTCGCAGCCCCGAGCCAGCAGCCGTTCGGAGCCTGGCGACGGAACATTAACGGAGGCTGGCGACCGAACATTAACGGAGGCTGGCGAGTGTGGCGTGACGTGACGCTGTCAGCCCAGTTGCCAACGACAGCGCACAAACGGGGGTCGCAAACTGTTCGTCTCCAGGTGGCGAATGCTGTAATGTACACACCTTTGTTCATGTTGGGCTTGATTCCAATAAGATCGACTTGGATCAATTTTGGCTGAAAACGGAAAACCTATCCAAAGGGTTAGTGAAAGTAAAAATAACACGTTTTGTTTAATTCTCCCTCCCTCTCTCTCTCGTTATGAGAGGAATAACATAGTTCTAGTTGGGCCAACTGGCCTTGCGTCACAGAGTTACGAGTAGATAACGAGGGGAGATATATTTTTGTTTTACCAAAAAAGGCTGACTGGAGAGAATTAAATGAGCGGAAAACATTTCTTGTCTTCATGAGGAGCAGCTAAGTGGTTTTGAGAATGTAAACATCTCGAAACAAATGTTGTTGGGCTTAAAAGGCTAAAAATAAAGCGGGCTGTGTTCAGGGCAAGGGTCATTGTCTGAAACGTCGCCAATTGTGATTTGTTTTACTTTCAAAGCCACATTGTTGTTATTGATGAATGTGTCGAGTTTGCCGTTGTTTGCGCACCACTGCCAACGCAGCTATCGCCAAATAGTTTGTTCATTTCTGTACCGGGCTTACGCTGTGCATGCGATGCGGATAGTTTACGAAAATATATCCAAAGGTAAATGTCTATGTAAATACATTCAAACGGGATGCTGCCGTGGCGTGGTGGTCAGCACACTGAACTCGGTCGCCGGTTCAAAATGATCTCCTGGCGTAGCAGGTAAGACACGAACGGTGCGAGATTGTTAAATGGACCTCACACCTCTGTTCAGCCAGCAATATATATATTATTTGACCCCCCGACTCCCTTAATTAACATCTGTGAAATAAAAGCTTCATAGCTCAACAGATTCCTCCTGTCTAAATAAAGATTCCGATTTTTTAACAGAAAAAATTCTGATTATAAATGTATGCACCACCGGTAGCCGATTGGTAGGTAGCAAGTCGTGGGCTACAGTGTGGGCATGGAAGAGTAGGCCAAAACACCCTCTAGGGTAGCTCTATAGAACTCAGCCGAGTGGAGGTCCTTATTGGCGTGAACAGGCACTTTTCACGACGGACACATTTCTAATTCACGGAGGCAACCATTTGTATTTAAACAACTACAATGTGCCTACACAAATTGCCGCATCGGCATTAATTGGTCACTTAGGTGCACGTGTTGGATTCTGCCGATGACATCGTTACTTGCCTGTCTTGTGAGAGTGCTGAGAGCGCAGGTCTGGTCTGTGTACGCATTTCCCGGTGCAGAACTGCCACTCAAAACACGCCTCTTTATTGCCACTGAGGGTCCATGTCATGTCATCTGGGAGATGTCTTTTCCCACACAGGCACAAAAATGCGCACCATGTTACGCCAATTTAATTTCCCCGGCACAACGGTTCATATTACGTGATGCGCAAAAATTACTTCTTTTCAGATAACGGTTCTTCTGCTCAACTTGAGTCGGACATTGTTCACGTTGTCAACAAACGTTCACTTAACGCTGACATTCCCGGCCATCCCTTGCACAGTGCAACTCCATACCTACAGCGGAGGGATGCTGCCGGGGTTGTAATGGTGAGCAAACTGGACTTCTGATCCAGAGGTCACCGGTTCAACTTATCCCGTAGCGGCAGTTAAAACAATGCGAGTTTTATTCTTTCACTCTCCATCCAGCGGTATAAATGCAGTGAGTCAATGGGCAGGTCACGTGAGGTGGGGTAAAGTGTGGTTATCTCAACCCCTTCCAAGACGTCAGAGCTAGCGTGGATGAGCACGGTTGGCTACGTACGGTGCGAAAGAAGTGCAACACACACACGTACATGAGCAGGCCAAAATTCCCTCAAGAGGGGCTCTCTAGTAGTGGAGGACCTTCTGCCAACACGGGTATGAGCAAGGAATTGCATGGTTGCACCTTTTACTCCTACTAGAGTATATACGGTATTCAGTAGGAGGAGCTGTAGCCCAGAGGTTATAGAAGGAAGTTCAACTGCGAGCCAAGGCAAACATCGGTAGTGAGTGATCTCTGAAGTGGTCCCTGGCCCCTCCCCGTTCACTCCCCTGTACTGGGGAAGTATGGTCAATCAACCCCGATGGCCAACATGGGATGGGGAGGCCTTCATCCAGCAGTGGATTGGTAAATGGCTATACAATTATTATTACTCCACAGGTACATACATAACCCGAAATCGGAATAATTCCATCCATACTGGGACAAGCGTCAGCCTCCGTTATAAAGACCTATCAATCAAACCCATTAAATAAAACCTCCTCTTTGTTAAGCTCCAATCAGTAGATCTTGTTATCTACAAGGGCTTGCGGATTCATTATTCCTGTTACACTGTTGCCATACAGATAGGATGAGTGGTGAAATACTTAATTGCGGCAGTGATATACAGGCCGCCACGCTACAGCCTGCGACTCTTCATGCGGCGTCTGTGCTACGCTACGCGTCAAGTGTATGACACAGGGCACCACCACGCTTTTTTGTATTACTATTTAGCACTATTTTTATTTTTACCAGGTAAGGCCCACTGAGCTACGTAGCTATTTTTCAGAAGCCACCTGGTCACAAATGATAGCTCAACAAAGTGGCTCATCAGGTGAAAATGTATTGCAAATACTCTAAACGTGTTTCTAAATGTGGAGAGAAAAACTGGAGGACCTGGAGAAAAATCCACGCGACCACGGGGAGATACAACACGCAAACTCAAAATATACAGCAGGTGTCAGGGTAGTGATCTGACCCACGGCTTCCCGTATACCAGGCGAAGTAGTTAACATCTCGTATTATTCTTTTGTTTAACCAGGAAAGCCTCAAACAATTATCAAGACATTTTTTAGGAGGCTCCTGCCAAGTTTTCATGGTAGAGAAAGGATGTTAGTGTGCGTTGGCACAATGTCCGACGTTTCTCTCCCAGGAGGGGAACACGTGGATGAGAGAACAAATGAAAAACATTGGCAGATTGCATCGAAAACAAATTGATTATGGGTGTAATGATGCATCAATTCCTCGATTAAAATTAATTCTTACACTCAAGGCAAGTTCCTCAAATAGTGTGCTTGAGAATTAATTATTTACAGCTGATGCAAATTGTGCGCAAACTCTAATGTTGCTTTTGAGGTCAGTGCAGCAACTAACAATTGAAAAACAATACAAATGAGGTCGTAAAAATGAAGCAAACCGATTTTTGAACGGAACCGCAACCTCGAATCGTGACAAATCGCCAAGCCGCTGGGAGAGGTGATCGTTACGTTTCTACACCTCTTCTTTCTGACGGCACGGAGTTGATCGGCGATGTTTCTGTGTTTTTATCGAAGTTGGCGAGTGAGCAGGTGGACGACTTCAGGAATCAGCCTCACGGTGAACGTTTTGAAATGCTGCCGGCGAATGATCGCAGCGGGCCGTGGCGTCACCGCGTGCTCCGTGGTTTGAGATTGGTGACCCCAGTCGCGCTGTGGACTATTCTCGATTGTCCATCGGTGAAGGGGCACTCGTTCCCCTACTGTATTTCGCTTTCACACTCGGTGTTTCCCCACAGATAATAAGCTAAGCGCTAAGAACTTCCCCAGGTCCACAATAACGTGGAACGGAGGAAGTTCCAGCATGTCCCTGCGTGATCGCATGTCAACGACACCTGGATGTGAAGTGAACCCACAGTTGAAATAGTAAAAAAAAAATCTTAAAATCTCCACCCCTTTGGCAGAACGATGCCGTTCACACAGCTGACACTGCTCATCTTCTCCTCGCACGATCATTAATCGGGGCGGTGACGCGGCCTAGCGAAAGCTCGTTCGCCTCTTGCTGCAGAGGTCCGCAGTTCGAATCCGCGAGGCCGCCTGCTTAATAGCGCGGCTGCACTAACCACGCAACATGCGCCGCCGACTTCACGGTGGACGCTGGAATAAGATCTCCTGACGTCATTCGCAACGAGTCGGGTATTGCGTGCCGACATCATGGTCCAGATTTGCCCCAATCGAAGTGTTACACAACACGTTACTCAACGGGTGCATGTCGCGTTGCAACATCACCCCCCTACTGTGAAACTACTGCAGGCGATGCCTGTGAAACACAGCGGCACCTTCGCGATAGCCTTGCACGATAAGAACGATAGCGTCAATACCAACTCTAGTCAATTATAATGAATAATTATTATCTCACACGTCTCCTATGCATCTCTGAAACAGAGATGATGAGAAGGAATCCCTCTTCTTTCTTGTGTGTGTCCCTCACCTCACCTCCACCTTCCCATTTCACAATCTTCCCCGATGTCACCACCCCCCACGTAAAGCGTTTGGAGATGTGGTAGCATTAGTACGCTGTACAGATTGGCGTTGTTGTTGTTGTTGCTCTTCCTTGTGTATAGTATCACGCGTGCCATGCTTCACATCTCAAACATGCCGTGTGTGTGTGTGTAAGACACAATGAGGACATCAAGCTAGATAGCTCGTGGAACGCGCGCCAAAGTTAAACACCACTCAGGAATCATCTCTTAAACACAGAAGTAGCTCTGCACACACCGATTACAGCTACTCCACAGCGTTCGAGCCACAGCCAATTAAAGTGGAAATTGTGTGAAGGGCCTTTTAGTCTCAAGTATTCGTTCTGAAATCTCAAATCCTGAGAAGGATGCTTTTTCCCCTCCATATGAAGCTGGGTCACTAGTGGATACTAATAAATGTGAAAGCATCATTTGCCCAGTTTGAACCTACAATCCTGGGGCTTAATTTTTTGACGTAGCCGTCCATGGTTGAGCAGCACCAGAATATATTTCCCCACCTATCCACGCACCCACCAATGCTGGTGAGGTGGGGTGGGGGGGCGGGGGACAAGTTGGAGGTGTCCAGGGGGTTGGTTTTGAGGGTACTCCAGAAAATATTCCGCGGGCAATGAAACCCTGCTGAGCCCTAGCAAGGCCATACTTTGGCATTAATACTGAATCCGATATGCGAGCGAGCACACACACACATACAAATACACACATACATCAACAACCACAACCGCCATTCGCCACTAAGTGGTGGTGACGTCACCACGACGCTTGTGCCAGGCCATGTGCACCTTGAGGCCACGTGAAGTGTCGAACGCCCGCATACACACTCACACACACGTACCCATACTGCACACCACTCGCAATGCTGGATGGATTCACCACGTATAGGGAGGACATGTTCATCTTATAACACAGGTAAGCCACCTTTATGTCTGGAAAGCATAAATTAAAAATGTTCCGCTGTTGCGTACACGTTTATTGGGTCACGGGAGATTACACCAGATAGAGCAGTCCCCTGATTTCAACGTAAACAGGAGAAGTCATATCCACAACACTATTATCCGTGACTCCAATGCAGGTGTTCAAGTCAAAGGTCCAGACACAAGATGCTTCCGCCAAACACGAGTGTGTGAAGATGAATGCTTATGGACTTTGCTATTTTTATAACAAATACCCTTTCTTTATTTTGGTTGAATACATGTATTGCCAATTTTTTATTGTTTACATATACTGAACTCTGGGCTCTGTCAGTTGTGTAAAGCCAATGGACAATTGCACTTTGTTATCCACTTTTATGAATCAGCCATGAATTATCAATGACAATGGGAGATGTAAAACTTGTGCAAAAGCAAATAATCTAAAGTAATGATGTTGCATTAACCGGGAAACACAAAGCGGCCTTTACCGTAGCCGTTTCTCAGGTGGATATTCATGTGTTCATTGTAATGCGAGTTGAGGAAAATATTTAATTTGACAAAGTATTTTCCAAAAGAGGCCTACAGAGGTCACAGAGTTAAGGCAGCGGAAATAATTGCCCAGTTCAACAAAACAATCTTAAGCTATAAATGCACACGTATGAAGCAGCTGCTGGGAAAACATGAGCATGTTTGTAAAAAAAAAAAGCACAGAGAGTGATGGACAGTGTAACAATTCAGATCCAGTGATGGGAATCGCTCCCTGTGAGCCGCAAATCGCACGATTGGAGATGGATCTCAGTGACGTTTCCTGTCCCAAGTCGAAGAATACCATTTGGTGGTCCAGGTCTCCAGTGAAGAGGTATGAGTCATGATGAGGCACCGTCAGTTTATCCAAATCGGTTTATTAAGGAAAACACCAAACTAAATCTCCCACCTACTGTGGAACTGCGGCACAAAGCGCCTTCATGATAGCTAGCCTTGCACCATAAGAATGATGCCAATGCTAAATGTAATAATGATTAGATTCGGTTTTTTATCTTTGACTGGTTATATAGCCCCAGGACACAAACAAAACCATTTCTGGGAAGAGGAGTGGTTTCGGTTACTCACGTAATCGTGAAAGGCCTTGGCTTCACTCGAGTGGTCACACGTTTCGCGTCTCTCCGGGGCAGCACAGTACAGGTCCCAGAAAACACTGGGGAAGAGGGTGCCATGGTGGGGAGCACACAAACACACACGAGTCCGAATGGTAAAGGTGCAGTCCTGAAATTACTTTCTTGAATAAAGCTTGTGGAATTATACAGCTTTGATCAATGATAACAAAATACATTTTATTTCTGAAAACTGCAATATGCAACCGAAAGATCGTATCTCTGAGATCTAGATTTTCTCTCGCCAACTCGTGACCTGTCCCGCTAAGATGGGTCACTATCTCGACGTTTGGAACTATACTATGAGACCTCCTTTATCAGTGGCAAAATATAGTGATAGGTTTTTACCCTTTCAACTGGTACAAAAACTGACACCTTTATACAAGGCATCATGTTTGCAATAACCACAACACAAGCAGTCAAAATGCAAACATAAAGAAACAACTCTGATGATGATAATGATATGCACTGTCCTTGAAGTTGATTGGTCCACACCCGAGACAGCTTTTGGCGTCACCTGGTCCAACACCAATGGAGACTAGGCTCTAAGAAAAGCTGTCTCGGGTGTGGACCAATCAACTTCAAGGACAGTGCATATCATTATCAGAGTTGTTTCTTTATGTTTGCATTTTTACTACTTGTGTTGTGGTTATTGCAAACATGATGCCTTGTATAAAGGTGTCAGTTTTTGTACCAGTTGAAAGGGTAAAAACCTATTACTATGTTTGGAACTATGTTTGGGGCCTCGGATTCTTTCATTGGTTTGCTGAATCCCCGTGTGCTGACGGTGTTTTTGCTTCGTACACAATGGCTACAACTCTTTTTTTTTCGAGTTCAGGTTGGCATCGAGCTCTCGTGTCATGGGCTCCTATCGCAATACCTCTGCCCCTAAAGTGTAAACACCGGAAGAGTTGTCCCATAACACCTTAATATATGGAGAACTGCAGAGCTTGGGCAATTGTTGGCACCGGTTCACCGCGTGGCCACTGCCGTCTTCACCGCTTCGATGCGGTTCCTTCCCACGCCTCAGCGTCATTCTCTCTCTCAAAAGCGAGTGAATCCCGCGCAGCGGCGTGTTACACATTTAAATTATTATATTATCAGCGTTGTGTCTGAGGACCACTTCCCGTGAGTCAAAGTTTCAGGGTCAGGAACAAATTGAAAAAAAAAAGGCTATATCAGAGCGTGACCAAAATGTTGGACATCATGAATCCGTGTTCCAAACACCTGAGGGACTAACATCGGCTGAAATAAGGAAGGATTCAATTTGTGAGCTCGTCTTACGGGCTTCTGAGATGTGTGTGAAATCTACCTCTGAGGGAAACACAGTTTACCGTGCGTCAACCGGGTGCTGCTCTGAGGTAAACAACTTGAGTTGACCTCTGAGGTCCATGAGGGAGGTTAGATACCGTGAACGCCCATCCACGGACGAGGACTGACTTACGTTCCATTCTCCCAAAGTATTTCATCGTCATTTTGAATCACAGTCGCTGAGCACAGGGTCCAAATGCCCAAGTGTCATGCGGGCAGCAAAATAGAATCATAATCTTTTATTCATCCTCCAGGAGGAATCCGAAGAGCCATGAAGCTCTTTTTCACAGATGTCCAGTCGGGGCGGGTCATGAAGCTACAACAACAAAGACTACAAAAACCAATACGAGAGCAAAGTAGAGGAAAGGTAAGCAAGTTACTAAAATAAATAACACACAGAAATACAAATTGCATAATTACAGCAATTCCTGACGATTTTTCAACACTCTTATCAAAGTTGTCATAGAAAAGAGTGAAGACGTTGATTAGGTTGAACCAGCTGGTAGGAGGTTGGAGAAAAGAGGCAACGAGACGGAGTTTCAAAGTGAGGCGGTGTGAGGGAAGTAGCAGGCAGAGAAAAGTTGCAGTGTGGTGTGTGGGTGAGTGTGGGTGAGTGTTGGTGAGTGTTGGTGAGTGTTGTGAGTGAGTGTGGTGAGTGGATGAGTGTAGTGAGTGAGTGTGGTGTGTGCGTGAGTGTGGGTGAGTGTAGTAGTGAGTGAGTGTGGTGAGAGGGTGAGTGTAGTGAGTGGGTGAGCGGGTGAGTACGGTGAGTCTGTTGTTGTGACCTGCAGTGTAGTGTGTGGGTGAGTGTGGTGAGTGAGTGTGGTGAGTGAGTGTGGTGAGTGGGTGAGTGTGTGAATGAGTGAGTGAGTGTGGTGAGTGTGTGAATGAGTCAGTGTGGTTAGTGTGGCGAGTGTGTGAATGAGTGAGTGTGGTTAGTGTGGCAAGTGTGTGAATGAGTGAGTGTGGTGAGTGTGGCGAGTGTGGGTGAGTGTGGGTGAGTGTGGTGAGTGAGTGAGTGTGGTTAGTGTGGCGAGTGTGTGAATGAGTGAGTGTGGTTAGTGTGGCAAGTGTGTGAATGAGTGAGTGTGGTGAGTGTGGCGAGTGTGGGTGAGTGTGGGTGAGTGTGGTGAGTGAGTGAGTGTGGGTGAGTGTGGAGAGTGTGGTGAGTGTGTGAGATGAGATGAAACAGTGAGTGTGACAGAGAGCGTGTGCATCATCACCACGTGTGGAAGTCTCGGCTAAGACACCGTCCAGAGGGCGCTCTCCAGAACTGCCTCTCATAGTGGACGCGCTTCCGACGGCAGTGGCGTGATCCAGCTATTGCAGGGCTGCACCTTTACCAAAAAAACTTTAAATCTAATGTAGCAAATCCACCTCACGGGGTCCATGATTATTGAAAAAACGAGTTTAAAAGTGTCATTAATCTCCACACTGCACTACGAACTCGGAGACCTGAGTTCAATTCCCGGCCGTGGCTAACATCAGTGGCGAGTGTTAATTGAACCGATCTTGGGGACCCAGCTTCGCAAACCCGCACTGGCCGACGTGACGACGCGTGGAGAGGTTTATTTTATTTTTTTGAAGGAGGCATACATTGTTAGCCATGCTCTCGATTTTCCAAACAACTTCGAACAAACCGCACTTTATTCGAACAAAGGAGCCGAATGTGAAACCTGGTAATAGACAGCAATACTTTCAGATAAGCGGATTACAGCTAAGAGCTGGACTGCATGTTACATTGTGTCCCTGCCTACACACTTTGGTCAGTTGATGGAGATTCTCATAAGCTGGAAACGATGTTAGCTTTGAAAAAAATCTCCACTTCAGCAAAGCAAATACTATTTTAGGCCCGATCTATCTTCCAGCAGCATCATTCCAGTTATTGTATTTTGCCTGTCTGCAGCCGTGCGAGCCCGCAAGGTGGTGTCGAGCTTAATACGAGAAGCCTCCCCATCGGCAATAAATCAAGAACTTCTTATGACGCTGTCTGGTAACAGCGGTGGTCACTTACCACCACCATGAGTGCAGGAAGCCAGGAGGCTCCCCCAGAGTTATATTTTTTTCCCACCGTATCTGCACACACACACAAATAAGCACAGGCACGCACACAGCGTTACAGTAAAGCAGAGTTCATAACAGCGTCCGGCTGTAGGGCACACCCAGGCTCTGCGCGTATCAACTAGGAATGAGTTTTGGACGCAAACGTTTCGGATTTTGGATTTGTTTTGATTTTCAGATAGTTTACGTTACCGTATTTTGGCGAGTGCACGCGCATAAATGTATTAACGTCTCCCCCGACCCCATGTTGACACCATTATTGGCAGGAACGTGCGGACGCGGTGTCACTTTAGCGGCAGTTTGCGTAGAACAATAAAAATAATTAAATGGAACCATCCTGAAATTTCATATCTAAAGCATCAGAATTTTCGGATTCATCTGAAAATCGGCAGCTCATCCCTGAGTATCGACACTGCAGAACGTCAGCAAACAGACGGGCGCATAGCAACGTGGAACATCGGGGTATGTAATATCATCTGGGTATATAATGCCATTAGGGAATGAAGCAGTGAATCACCGAAAATGAACACACACAACAGTACATAATTGGACATCGGGGTACAAAACAGCACATTTTTGAATTGCTAGTTCATAAAACAATATTAGGGAACGTATAGGCACATCACGTAATGGGGAGCATAAGAGTGCATCGTTAAACGCCGGAGTACTTAATAGTGGATACTGGAACAACAGGCTGCAAAATAACAATGGTTTAAATGTACGTAACAGCATAAAGGGCCAGATAAGATACCGGTACCCGAATACACAGACACAAGGATTTATATTATCACAATCGTAAGGGTGCATAATAGCGCAGCACATGCAGTGTACACATAATATTAAGGATTTTGATAAATAAATAAAACAAATCCGGACCGCCAAGGTGCATATAATGGTGCATATAATGGCAGACGCCACTAAAACACGATGACCAATTATTTCAAGAAGACTTATTTCGTTTCTTCTGACGTCTCCTATGACACCACGTGCCACCACAGCGAAGGCCACAGCACACCCCCTCACACCGGGGCCCGTGGCCATGCTCTCGCCTTAGCGTGGTTGCAACGCGCTGGAGCAATCCGCGGTTCAAACCCAAAGGGCCGCCCTGGTTAACACTGCAGGTGTATTAACTGTAAAATGCGCGCCGTTGTCTGCTTTAAAATTCTACAGGCTAATGTTTACTAATTTGGGGAACCAAAAATTTGGTGCCAATTGTTTTTCACACTTAAAAATGTTTTAACACAGGCCTACGAAAATTTGTATCTGAAGGTTTTGAGTGGTGATGAATACATACATATCACATAGTTTCGACAAATCAGGCCCTTTTTGGGAAGAGATACAAATGTAGATATGTGAGTGGGGCGCAGTTCAGCTATGAAGGGATCCAATCATGACGGCTCGTGTCGTGACCCGAATTAGATTCCAAACTGATGGGATCAGACACAGAATTCCCAAAATCCCATCACTTGGCAGGCAGTAAAATCCAATCCGAATCGGGTTATTGGTATCCAATTTTACGAACTGCGCAATGACATATTATGCCACTGTACTAAGTAATTAACAAAAGAACAAAAACATAATTTGTTATTTTATTCAACTCGTAAAAAGTTCAGTTTAGGTGTAAACATACATTAATTTGTACAGGAAAACCTTGTCAAATGTGTGTTTCGGCTCTTCACGGTTTACCGAATGAGGCATGCTTTTCGGAACACGGCGGTGATTTTTGGGCTATACGCGGTTCGACGTTGCTAACATTGTTGCTAAGATTGTTGTTCGAGAGGGTTGCAAGAAGTGAGAGCGCTGCATCCGTTGGAAGGTACCCTGCGTGTGAATGAACCGTGTGGATTTGAATCGATTGCGAGAACCATTTATTTACCAAGTGCACGTTTTTTTTTGCGTGACAATGTAACACGTACAGTACCGCACTATACACGCTCACAGGTTCACACACATCGCTGCGTGCATCTTAGCCGCCTGCCCGGTGAGGACGTCAGTCAGACGGCGCCTCATTAACGTTCAAGTGACAGCGCTATGGGCGAGCATCAGGCTGCCAATGTATGCAATAAAGAATTTCCCAAAAAGACGAACTGCAGTGCAGCATAGCCCCGGTGAGATGCCTGCTGCTGCTGCTGAGTACAAAGGTCGCGAGTTGAACTATCCCACACACGACACCGACTGCACACACGAGAGGTACTGGAGGCTATTTTTAACATATACAGTGCTGCTAATACTGAGGAACGAACGATGTTTCTCAATGTTTTGTTAGGTCTATAGTAACCACTGCCATCATCATTATCATCATCAGACAAGATCTATTCCTAGCTGGAGGAAGCCATAATCCATTCCAGACCCCATTTACAGTAATACCGTAACCATAACTTGAGTACTTTATGGATTTATTTAAATTAAAATAAAAAATATATGATTATCCATACTCTTAGGTTTTTTCGGTAAAGTCACGTAGGTAAAAAATAAAAATAAAAATTACTAAAAGTAATAATAGTAATAAAATAAAATAATAAATCACGACGTTTCGGAGGCAACACAAGTCTCCGTCATCAGCTGTGACGGTCCCACCTGATGATGGAGACTTACGTGACTTTACCAAAAAAACCTAAGAGTATGAATCCTTGCAGTCACGAAAGCTTCAAATCTAGAAATAAGATTATCCAATTGGCTGATCAAGACTCTGCCCAATCAGCTGATTAGGAACATGACGGGATGTTGACCAAATCTCATTCCAATCTATGCACGACATTTGCGATTAGCTGACATCCTATATTTTTGTTCACGCAAAACTCACGATCCAATTCCAGTTGCAGCTGATGGTGCCCGCAAGGTGACAGAGAGAGAAGAGAACCGTGGCCAGCAGTGGCGAGGTCACAAATATCACAAGCGGGGGTGAAGAACCGTTCTTAAATTGCAAAAAACAAAATCAGCCACAGTTTTTACGTAAAAAAAAGCTATAATTCCACTGAATTACTCTGAAAAACTTGTATTAATTGGTACCGGGTGTTGGTTTTGTGTTGTGCTGTTGTGAGTTTGACAAATGGCAAAAAAACTCTTAAAAGGGAAAAAAAGTGAAAACTCAAGATGTGTGCCCAGACTTTCAGAAGTCACTTTTCTCTGTCCACCAGCAGCACCGTAAGCTGCACGGACTCATCCTGCACAGAAGTTAAGCAGCCAATGAGATCCGCTCCTGGGTAAGAACGCTGTGCAGGCCTGCACGCCATTTTGAGAATCACCTCTAAATCACTGCTAAACAGTGCACGTTGCCTAGCAACAACATTCCCAGGAGCCTTTGGCCAGCGTGCAAAAAATTGAGTTAGGCTAATGTTGTTAGCTGTCCATCATTTTTCTCAGAATCCATCGCAAAAAGATAATCAGCATTTGGCAAGATGCTTTATTACGTTTGTGTCAATTTTCTATGCCGGTTAAGCTGTTGGTATTCTCGGACCTATTTTCCACAGTGACATTTGGTGGAAGCAATGCAGAGAGACTCTTTTTTTTTACTCACCGTCACCTTGAAACACTTTCAATGTGCCGCTGTCTAGTGGCTGCTTGTTACGACACAGATTTTTCAACTTTTCTCTCAGAAAGAAAAATACGTCACCAAGTGGAAAGTGATCAAAGTGTAAATCTCAAACGTATCGTTTGCGAGAAGAACGGGGGGACAACCTATGACATGCCGTTATTTTAACTACAAAATTCTGACATTAACCCGACAATGCATAGCCCAAAGCGTTGACCGGTATTTGACCGAGGCAGAGCTGAAGTAGAGAATCAGCGTCCGAGTTTGATTGAAAAACCACTATATTTTTAAGTTGCGGGTAGTTTTTTCCAACGCGTCGTTGAGAACTTGACACTGCCACGTGCGCAGAGACACCGGCTTGGAATTGCACCGAGAGACAGAAAAATGATCGAGCGTGGGTCAGGGACCAAACACGAGTTAGAAACACCTTATTGAACTTGAAGAAAAGTGAGAGTTGGCCTTGGGCAGGACACATCGCCCAAAGGGACTGGAGAGAATGAGTCTCAAGAGGACAACCGCCACGGGGAACCAAGCAGTGATCGGGTTGAGTTCAAGTGCAGGAGTGGGATGAGCGGGAGCAGCGAAGGACCACGAGGGATTGCGATGGTGTGGAGGGGCCTTCATCCAGTGGTAAATAGCTGATGGCCATGATTCTGATGATAGAGACACAATGGCCTGCTGTTGAGAGCAAATGTCTGGATTTTACTTCCCATTTTAAAACAAACATTGTACCCTACAGAGGTCTCTGGGTAGCAGTGAGCTCAGCGTGATTGGGAAACTGCCTACCAAGCCATCACGCCATCACACTCCCACTGAGGCATGTACACAGGGGAAGGTAAACGTGCAGCCCTGCAATTGCTTGCTCACACCATTGCCAGGTGGAAGGGTCTCCACCCGATGGAGCTCTAGAGAGAGAAAGAGAGAGCCTGTCTCGAGGAAATCTTGACCTTGTCTTCCATGCCGTCTCAATGTCTTGGAAGATGTGGGGGGTACCCACACTTTAGCCCATCACACGACCTGCCGACGAACTGCGCTGTATCCATTTGTACTTCCGGGTGGACGTAAGTGCTGAGTGGGTCGGCGGGGAGATTGAACAAAAAGGTCCAATTGTTTCAACAGCCGTCAGTCGTGATGAGGACACTTTCTGCGGGCGTTTGTGTGCGCACCTGTTCACAACCTACAGCGCGGGTGACTGCACTGCAGCGTGAGCCGCACACGTCGCTTGCTTCGCTTCGAAGCTCACGGGCTCGCTTGCGCGTGGCGTGTTCCCTCGCACCCTTGGAATAAAACGTGGATTTACGTGGCTCTCTGAACGCAGCCGCATCTCACGATGCCCAACAGCGTGAACTGGATATTCGTCGCGTACCTAAGACATTTAACTGCGTCGCAAACGCGTACGCGTGTGCTATTTAACGCCATTATAGACACTGCAGAGTAGGTGGATGTTATTCTGCTCGTAAGTATAATTTACAATAACAGCGCTGAATGGCGATTGCGGTTGCAACACTGCAAAGCACGAATCTAAAGATGTTAGTTGTGTCTGGCCATTTGCAACCCCTCCGAGCATAGCATAGGATTCTTCCAGCTGTCCTGCATGCTGTAGTATTATTTTATCGACTTATAAGCATCACGTACTGGCCAGTTGAGGGAAGTATGGTCAAACAACCCCAACAACTGACAAAGGGGAGGCCTTCTGCTGTGAGCTAAGAATCACGTGCACCATGAACACTGGCCAGGCTTTAGCGATTGTGTTGCGTAGTTCTCCGATTAGTTTTTCGTGTTGTTCGGCGTGATGTCTGACATTTCACTCCATCTGAGTGTGGGGTGCGAAAAAAACGTCCCACACCGTGCCATTCAACACAAAAAACTAATCGGAGGGCTGTACCACACAACTGCAACGATGACAACAACAGCCGCCATTCATCACCAAGTGACGGTGACATCACCACAGCGCTCGTGCCAGGCCAGGTGCACTTTGAGGCCACGTGAAGTGTCGAAGGCTCGCTGCTGGCAGGTCACGGCGGGACAGACCCAGGTGGTGCCGTGGGTTGACCGAGATGACTGGCAGATGCACCACCCGTGCTGCCTACCGCGCCGTACACAACCGCCACTCGCTCCTCTTGCCGGCGGCACCTCTGGAGGAAGGAAGGGTCTCTGTGACCAGGCTACTCCTGTGTCCAGTCGCTCTGCCCACTAGAGGCAGCTGCTTAGATGTCCACCCATAGTCTTGTACAGGGACATGAGTGTCCAGGTCCACAAGGCGTACAGCCGTTTCAATGCGAGCAACAGAAACATCACAAGTGGCAAATAACAAAAGTCGTGGGACAGATTTTTGTTTATTCTGCAGAGTAGCAGATTGGGATGTACATGGATGATAGTATATTATTCAACCCTTCATAATTTTTCGTGTTTATTGTTGTATATTTACAACGTGAGTGTGTGCATCCACATATCAAGCAAGCAGCAGTATCAGCATGCAAGATCACAGACGATAGCATAAGTAGCATCATTGGCAGCAACTATCAAAATTAATACGTAAAACAGTTTTTGTTTAGTAACATAATTTTGTGTCTATTTGTTTGTGTTTCTCCCTTGTGATGGGACTTTGTAGGATGAACGTTGGGATTTATAAGGGGCACGGGGTGACCAATACGGTCTGAATTGGTCTGTAATAAGGTAGGGCACTGATTAGGGGCTGAGAGGTATGCATCTGCCACGATGACTCTTGAGCCCGACTGCTCGCTCGGCTCTCGCAGCCACCCTTAATCCACGCTCCACGACCGTGGCCACACTTGGCCCGAGCTGTGGCGCACGGCCGGTGCTTGAAAGAGCGCCAGCTTCCGCTCGAGCAGAGCGTGCCAACGAGACGCTTGTGGGTCTCCCACGGGCCAGCTTGCGCCCGAGAGCTTACTTAGAGTCGCGTAACATACAGAAGCAGTTTTCAACGCAATCGCAGCCTTTTCCCATTACAATTAGGCTTCTAATTGAGAATGCAAATGTTTCCAATCAACAAAAGGCAATTGGCTCCGTTGGAATAGCATGAGAATCTGGCTCTTCATCTCGCCTGCTCTATCTCTGTTCCCAACTCCGAGTTCGCTGCACGGTGGAGTCTTGTGTCCAGAAAAAAAAATTCTGTGACAACAACAAAACACTTCTTTACATTTGAAGCTAGTTTAAATCCTACAAATGAATCAACATCACTTACTACTTTTCACCAACTTATTTAAACTCCAATCACCGAATTTTCCGTATTATGACGCACTTTTCCCCCAGTACTGTAATGCGAAAGATGGGAATGCATCTCATAATCCGGTAGGTACGCGCGCGCGTGTGTGTGTGTGCAAGACCAGATTTGTGCAGCATTATTGAAACCGGGCACATGTCTGGGGTGCGTCTTTCATTTTAGAGCTTTTTTTTATAACCCAGAGGATACGGTGTACTGTTATTAAGAGTTACCTCAACTCAGAAATCTGGAATGGACCACGATATGAAAGAGAACAAAATCAAACAACTCCAACAGCCTGAGCAGGATTTTCAAGATTCGGCTCATGGAGTTGCTCTTCCCATTTCATTCGTGTTCTGCATCGTGACTGTGCCTCCCTTCCTGGGTGATTGCAGGTCTGTTTGGCTTTTCTTTGAAGAGCCCCACATCGTTGCTGCTCCCATCTACAGCGGTGACACGGCCCAGCCAACTGTGCTCGCCCCGCCTGCTCCACCCAGACAACATGCCCCAGTGTGCCCGTGCCGTCTGCTCCACCCCGTCACGCCGCTTGTACACATCAAATGTATTCTGGCCATAATAGTGACCCAAAATGGCCTGCTCCTTGCAATTATGTCTTGGGGTCTTAAATGTTCGTTTTGCGATAAACAAAATGTCTTGGTAATTCTCTGAAGAATTTACCAGGCAGCTGCAGGAGAAGAAAAGCCATCAGAAATCTACGCAAGCCGTCCCAACGGAGAGTTTGCCGACGCAAGGCGTTTCTCGTGTGACTCACCTCAGACAGAAACGTTTGTGCCGACTTCTGAGCGCCAACGTGAAGCAAGTACTCGTACACGTACAAAGCAAGCCTGCACACGTGCGCACACACAAACATGTACAGAGGTCAAGCAGAAATCAAAGACAAAGATCCCCCATAAAGCGTTAACACACTGCTCGGGAAACTGCTGCTAGTGGTCTCCATGGGGATTTTGCTATATTTTCCAGAAGGTTAGACGTACACCCGATGTGAATGGAGGTGAACAAATCTGGTCTCTCGCACACACACACAAAATTACAAGATGTGCCTGGAAAATATGGTATTTGACCATACTTCACCACGCTGTTCAGTGTAGGTTGATGATGGCGATCATTACAAAGTTGGATTTTGTGTCGCACTGCCCTCCTGGTGTACACCACGTGCTCGTGCATGCTGATCGCCATCGCTACCTGATTTGGTCATGGGATATTTTTATTTATGGCTTTGGACATCACGTAAATTGGATGGATGCCTCTACACCTGCATGTTTATCCAACTGTCCCATTTTTACACGGAGTGCCACATCAGCCAAAAGTGACAACCCATCACGAATTTTTATATCGAATATGTATATTTTATGTAAAGAAAGCATGGCCAAACAAACAGCACAAAGTTTAAAAGAAGCACGTTCAATTATCAGTGCCAAAACATAGTCCTGACAGGAAGCCACAAAGCACTGTGATGATGCTCTGAATAATGTGGGAGAAAAGGAACATCTCACTTTTACCTCACTTGCAGAGAATTGCGAGTGAGATTAAGGCCGCCACTAAACACATCCTATATTATCTGTAACATCCACGACAGAATGTCCGTGGAGCCGCAGTTCCAGCCACCGCTGAAAGTTTTCTACCGCACGGTGAAAGACGGTGGAAATTGATGCGCGTCAATTCACAATCGCGACCAGAGATGAAGGGTGCCGGCGTGGTCCCGTCCCTCGAGTCCTTTAAGGGACCATGGCCTCGTGGTACTGGGGTGTGACATACAAGGAGGGGCTGGCTGGCTGGCTGCCTAGCCTTGCAAAGAAGTAGTTGTGGGGAGGATTTATTGAAAAAAAACTTGTTTTTGGCTCACATCCCTTGCGGACAAACACAAGGGAGATGAGGTGAGGGGCCATCGGATGCCTAAGCACAACAGCTACCCAAGCATAGGTTAGCTATTCATCACACGGCGCAGCTGAAAACACAGGGCGCATAAGGCTCCTCCGCTCTAGATCCTGTGGAACGATTGCCCCTCCAATTCCCCCTCTCTCTCGGTGGAAGAGACGAGAGCCAGAGGCATACGCTGGCAGCAATTAAAATATAAGCGCGCTTTAAGAGCAGCTTTCTGCTGACATCTGAACCGGTCCTCGACCCCCCACGATCCCCCGCCTCGTTGCCAGTCAGCATTGACAAGCACGGTCAAGCAACCCGCGTGACCAACACGCTGTGGGAAGGAAGCCTTCACGAAGCAGTGGAGTGACAATGGGCTGTCAACACAATGCAGGGAACGCTTTGGTATTGAGAGAACGTGGCTGGGTCGCCACCTCGAAGGTACACAAAACTGGGACAGAGGAAGAAGAGTATCTCATAATTCTAGATTTGAAGCTTTCGTGACTGCAAGGATTCATATTCTTAGGTTTTTCGGTAAAGTCACGTAGGTAAAAAATTAAAATTAAAATTAATAAAATAAAAATAAAATAAAAATCACGAAGTTTCGGAGGCAACACAAGCTTCCATCTTCAGGTGGAATCGTCACAGCACGCTTGCTGTATCAAGTACTGTATCAAGTACAGCAAGCGTGCTGTGACAGTTCCTCCTGAAGACGGAAGCTTGTGTTGCCTCCGAAACGTCGTGATTTTTATTTTATTTTTATTTTATTTTACTTTTATTAATTTTAATTTTTTACCTACGTGACTTTACCGAAAAAACTTAAGAATAAGTATCTCATAATACTGGGAGAGTGGAGAACTTAATGTGTATGCTTTGTCTCGAGTGGTGGCTTATTATCATTATCCAAATGGCAAAAAGCAGGACTTAATATTAACCGGGGAGACTTATGGATTCCCCAGCACAAGCACGTAAAAAACGAGAACGTCCTGGGAAGATCAGGTCAGGTGATAACCCTAACTTCACCATGGGCCCTGAAACCATCAGGGCAGTGTAAGTTGTGGAACACAGTGGTCACTTCATTCACGGCTGGGGTTGTGCTGCCACTAATTAAACGTCTCTTCTCCATCATCATCATCATCATCCAATTTTCGGATTTATTTTGGACAATGCAATGGTAGGTAAATAATTTCTACTCAGGGCCACGGATGGGCTAGTGCCACCACCGCGAATTCCTTTCGATGCGCCACTGCGTGTGACCAACTCCCTTCGCTCTTCAAAGATGTTCCTCTGAAAAAAAAATTACATCCACAATGCAATTTTTACTGTGCTGCCATCTGCTGAGAGTTTTAATAATGTCCACCCATGTTTGCATCGTTTATAGTTGACTCATATCAGAATGCTGTACCCCACTCATTAGACTGAAACTCATTTATTGCACCGGCTTGCAATGTTGTTAGGAGATTTAAGTTCTGCAGGTCAATGCTTAAACAGCTCCTTCCAGGCTACAGCAATGATTTTGTGACAAGACCATGGTGACAATACATCTATGGAGGTTTGTTTTTAATAAATGTAAGAGGCGGATGGGTGGCTCGGAAATCAGCGTGTTGTGCTGCACCGTTGAGATTCTGGGTTTACATCAGAGCAGCTGCCCGTAATTAAATCGGCTTCTCAAGTGTAGTGAGTTGATGGTCTTAGCATGGTCACCAATGACTGCACCAAAAAAAACATTGCAATTAATTTGAATCTGTACTTAAGTTGGCTAAAGCCCAGGGCTGAGAATTAAAATCTTGGTTCGAATGTCACGAGACACAAATTACTCTCATGTGCGGAACAGGTGAGAAGGTGCTGATCTCTACTTTGTGGACCGGAGATCACTTGAAGGCATCTGAGAGGTAGCTCTGTAATATCCGCTTCCACGGGCTGTTCTCTAACAAGGGGTACACTACTTCACGATTAGCTCCAAATGGATTCTCCATCTCATGACGCGATGCCGATAGCACAATCGGGATATAATTACGGGGAAATTACAAGGAAATATGAAATATATATTTAATGTGAGCTATACTTCGATACAAAATGGTGATTTAACAATTCAGTAGAGAACTGTACTTCACAACGATTGTGCAACAATTGCTGAGATCAGGTTCCAGTTCATCTGAATACAATTTGCGTGATGGACTCGCGTTAAAGTGGACAAAAAGAATCCGCATGGTATCTCATTTCCTCATTTTTTGCCCCCAAAGATATTTATGTCTTCCACGTTTCATGTTTTCACATTCCTCATTTCCCATTGTGTGCTGCGAATACCCTTATACAGTAAACACGGTACCGCATAAGGCCATCACATCTTGTGGTGGTCCACTCCCCGTTCCTTCTGAATCACCAGTATCGTTTAACGGGTTCGAGAGCCGATGACAGGTTTGCAAAGCTACTGTGTTGTCTTCCTTTGTACGGAGAACATAGGAAACTGGTATGAACATTATACTGGAGTACGATACATATTTTGGATGCTGCCATGGTATAATGGTTGACACACTGGACTCCCAGAGGTTCATGGTTCAATCTCTCAGCTCGGCAGCTGAGACGGTGCAAGATTCTTGAAATCTCTGCCCACCTGTTCACCCAGCAGTATAAATGAGTACACGGCATTTAGTCCATCGGCAGGTTGTGTGCTGTGGGCTAAAGTGCGGGAACTCCAAACCGCCTCCAAGACGTCTAGGCAAGCGTGGAATAGTAGGCCAAACACCTTCTACAGGGGCTCCCTCTATTGGAGGCCTTTCCACAAGTGTTGTGGTGTAGCGGTGTAGTGTAGCGGTGTAATGTGGAGGTGCGTCATCATAAATCATCGTCATCAATCACCTTCATATTTTAAAACAGCTGTAAAAAAAATCTTAGGTTAAAAGTAGGGGTGATAGTTGAACGACCGCTGAGATTTTAATCCGATTGAAGCTGCAAGCACATTCGTTGGTCGTTGGTCTCAAGATCTGACGGAATTAATGCTCCACATAAACGTGTCCATCATCGTCGTCATCGTGATCTCAGCTGCTGCTGCCGATCCACCACTACTGGATGAAGGCCCTCCTCACACCGCCAACACCCCTCACTGCCCTGCGATGCCAAAAACCACTTCTCGTCCCTGCGCTCGGACTCATCTCATCGCGCCACGCTCAGCAACGGTTGTCGTCCACTCAGGCGCATGAGAATAATAATAATTAAAATGTATAAAGCGCCCCTAAACAATCGTTCTCAGGGCGCCATGCGTGGAAATGCAGAAGTAGTCTAACATCAATCAAGGAAAGAAGAAGTGAGAAAGACGTTTGAAAATAACTAAAGAGAGAAAACCATTTTAAACAGAGACGTTTTTAGTCCCTCCTTTTGCTGCCATTCCATTGCCAGTCTCATGCACGTGCTTGCACCGCAGCGGGCCATCGAGCACCACATAGCAAGCAAGGGTTGGGAGACGATCGCGACGAAGGGCTCTGAACCCTCCCAAACACAAGGTCGAGCGGACAGCAGTTGGGGAAGTAGTTCCACAGGCAGTTCTGTTTGCGGACTTTTCACTGTTATTGCCTCGTTATGCGTGGGCCTTTATGAGGTAGTTTCGTTTCCTTTCGCATTTAAAACACTGCTTGAAATGAATGGGCAAAAGAAATCCAATTCAGGAGCCTCTTGAAAAGGCATCTTAAGACTCGGATAAGCTCTCCTGACTAAATATGTCACATCACGATCATCATAATTATCAGCACAGGCAGCATGGTGTCGTCATTAGCAGCAATAGCATGATGAACATGTTGCCATCATCATCCTGTTACCTGCAGGGGAACTCACAAATACTACTCAGACATCACACAAACATTTGCAAAAGGCACAGAGCCGTTGTGCAAATGCAGAACAATCAGCATTTCCCGAAGAAGTGCATTATGGTTGTCTAGTCTTAAGATCACCATCAACATAAAGACCACAATGCAACTCAAGAAATATATCTCTATATTCGTGCACAAACTACAGTAAGCGCACATGTGTAGTTTGCTGTATTTCTCTCACACGCACTCTTACGTTCAGTTTATAAAAGCAATGAAGTGCACGCAGCAATAGACTGGGCTTAAGCCATTTATCCCTAACGACGCGCGAGACCTGCAGACGGTCATATTTAACACGCGACAAAACCCACGCAGACACTCGCACACAGCAATCCTGAACAGTTCAGGACACAGTACAGCACATCACCCATGACGAATCCACTGATGGATGAAAGCCTCCATAAGCCGTCGCATTCTCTCACAACTTGTAATATAAAAAGCCATCTAGCTTCTGCACAATGAGAAGCTTTAATTGCTCTATCTCCGTGATCAACGTCCTTCCGATTGTGTTCGCTCCATCGCAGGTCCTCCCCAATATTTTCTTAGCAGTCGATATGTATTTAGCATGTTCTATAACATGTGTTATACTTCCTGTCTCTCGGTGTCACCACAAGAATGTCACCCCCCATTCTCCTTGGTCAATGTCCACGTTTCTGATCCATTGTCACAGCAGGTAATATGTACCGATTTAAAACTTTCTTAAGTACTGAATGAACAGTCTACGATACAGCATGCAAAAAAGTTTAAAGTATCATCTAAAACAGTGTTCTTCACAAATTTTCAAAGGGGGGCCACTTTCGCCGTCAAGACGACATCGGTGCGAGGGCCATTGGGGGTTTGACAGCAGCACGATGATGATGATGCTGGGGGGGGGGAGCGCACGTCAGGGGCCGCACCAAAGCCCACCAGGGGCCGCCAGCGGCCGGCGGGCCTTGCAGTGAAGAACGTCACTCTGGAAGGCCTCTCTGGAGCTTCCTCTGAAAGCATCTAAATCCAGCGCGACACACAAGGCCATCTCCACATATACGCCCTCCTGTCTCTTCACCTCCTCGCTGCTCAGGCCAACCACGCCACTGTCCCAAAGGACTGACGCCACATTGAGGGGTCGACTTTCCCACCCCACCCGCAGTGGAGGACCAGGAAAAGTCTCCATTCTCAGTCAATGAAATGAGCAGGAATTCAACGGGGGGGGGAGGTTGGGAACGGAACTCGTACAACCGGAATGACAGCTTGGCGACGATGGTGGATTCACGTCACTCTCGAGTCGCCTGCTGGAGGAATAAATGGCCATTGTCCCACTGCGAAGCTCAACAAGTACGCCGACTCAAGATTGTCTGCTGGCAGGCATTGTTCTATTGCCATATCCTTGCCCCGCAGGTTTGTGTCCGTTGATTTTAGGTGCGCGCGTGGTGATAAATACAAAAGAAATGCAGTTTAATTTTGGAATAAGAAAGTTAATGCACTAAATTAAAATTGATTATATATATGGTTCGCGGTTAACCTGCACTTTTTGTTCGATATAATGCGAATAAAACCATAGGTGGTAGACAATACTGTAAGTCCCCTTCATGTAACTGCCTTTCCTCATTAGAAATAAAAAGTTTTTTTTTCTACAACGAATCGGTTCCAGAATTAATTCAGTCGAGTACTACCAATCAATCGCTACAGTTGGCTTTGACACAGGTCTCTCATCAGCAAGGCAGGTACTGCCCGAAACGATGCTGACCAACCCGCCAGATGTTTTTGGCCAGGACCTTCTCTTTAAATTCATACAATGACATGTTTCTGCGGAAAGTTTGCGGAGCGGTAGTGCCAACATCTGGTATCTCCTATGTGAAGTGATGCCACAGTTGCTTGGGGCAGTCTGGGTATTCCCGGGATGACAGCGAACTCTGCTTCAAGTGCTGCAGGAAACAGCAGCACGTGATGAAAGTTTACGGTGAATGAAAATGTTAGAGCAGTTGAACTTTTACAGGTGACCTGTACGTCCGCGTGATGTGTGCGCGTCTGTCTGTCACACCGAAGCGCGTTGGGATCGTGCGAAAAAGTTTAAAGTGGATGACAGACGGTAAAAGGTGACGACGATGCGACATTAGAATTTCCTAAAATGGGTGCGTAACATATCCTGAAGAAGGATTTGCTTCCGACACTGAAGCGGTCTCGTACAACACGAATGGGACAAAAGTGTTAAGCGTAGCAGGGGGGGGGGGGGGTATCTTGAGCGACGGGGTCAGTTTGAACTACTTCACTTCACTCTCAAGTATAACCTTGAATCACCCGTGGACTGCATGTCCTACACTCATGTTGACCAACAATTCTTAGGGGTGGCACAGATGCTGATGGAGCAGCCAATCCGGGGCTTGAGAGTTAGGGTTTGTTCTATCCGTATAATGAAACGTATTTGATTGAGAAACCGAGACTTATAAAGGAGTCGCTGACAGATCGATGAGGCTGAACTTGGTAATGTCTCTCAAATATTCAATCTCATTTGGGGAGTTGCATTTTTGGTCAGTGCCACACTTTCCTAAGCCGCTCCGGGTATACAGTACAGCCAACATGCTCACACGTACATTTAAGCACCTAACACACCTGTACACAACACGCATTCACCCGTGTGCATCTCTCGATCACGTGAACGCACACCTGTGACCACACGCATTTCACCGCGAGTACACAATACACACAAATGAAAGGCAATACTGCACTGGGCACGTCTGTGACACACATACCCAGTGAGTGGATACCCGGTCAGACACACACACATACGCTGCCGCTCACACACACACCCAGTCACAAAGACACGTAGCCAGCCACACAGAGATTCCCCGTTTGGCCTGAACAGAGAGTGCTGTGCACCATTGAAGGCCGGCACGGCACAAGAGGGGGTGGGTGGCCAGCAACACGCCCGGCCACCTTTGTGTCCCGAGTGGTGATGTTTACACACCACACCAGATACTCATTTGAGGTTGAGTCGACCTAGGAGAGGCCCAGAACCGGTTCTTAAAATCACCACTGGTGTTGCCTGAGTGGCAATGGAGCTCGGGTCGCCAGGTTCATAGCGCCACTGCCACCAACCCCCAGCCACACGTACATATACCCAGTCAGTAGCACACACACACATACCCAGGTCACACACACACACATACCACAGTTCCTTTAATTGCCGCACTAAAGCCACATGCGTCACCAGCATCACGCACACAAGTGTAAAGAAGACATCCACACAATTCGGACCTGCGAGTAAACGATGGGTCAAAGGTAAAGGTGCAACCCTGCAATTGCTTGCTCAAGCCACTGCTGGCATTCCCAGTGTATTGTGTGCCAATGCAGGACGACAGATACCACAACGGAACTACAGGACTACTTAGTGAACACTAACAATGACCAGTGGATACAAGACGCACATTCATTGGTGAGCGTGTAACCAGAGGTTTATAGAATTGTTTTGTCGGTGTTTGGAGTGTTGCAGTGGCCCAGTGGTTGCTGTGCCCTGCGCCACGGTGGAGAGACGTCAACTACCTCCCCATGTAGACGGGAGTTCGAGGGTTCTATCCCGACCCTGACCCCTGTATGTTTGAAGTTTGCGTGTCTCTCTCCCTGTGGTCTCGTGGATGTTTCTCCGAGCCCAGATTTCCCCTCCCCATTTAGAAACAAGCGTTTAGAGTATTTGGTTGCTATAAATTTCCACACGATAAGCCACTTCATTGAGCTATCAATTGTGGCCAGATCGCTTCTGAAAAAGAGCCAGAGAGCTCGAAGGGCCTTACATGGTTTAAAAAAAGTTTTTTTAATAGTTTTATGAACCTTGCGGCCTCAGTTGTATTCCACGTGCATGGCTAACATCTGTGGCAAGTGAAATCCCCTTCCCACTAAGCCAACCTCCACTTACTAGCACGGTGAAGTATGGTTAAACAATCCCCACAATGATGACACAGCATGGGGAAGGCTGTGGATTGACATGGCCATAAGTTGTTACAACAGAAGTTCTGTAGTCTTGTTTGCTGCTAAAGTCACCAAGCACAAGCATTATTAATGCCACGTACTTACAGTGACACCACACAGGCAATTATTAACAACACATGCACAGTTCTGTACGTAAATAAACAGCAGTGTTACTGTGACCATACATACAAATAAACACGAATTCAGTGCCCATTACTTATTTTGCTGCAATTGAGCAGTCGCACAAGTTTGGACGTATATGTCAAGACACTTTTAAAACGTGAGCAATCATTCGCATCATTATGAAGTGGCGTTTTTACTTGGGCAGTGAGGAAATCATTTAGGGCTGTTAATTCACGTCGAAATAAGATGTCCCCCTTTCTTTATAAGGGGAAAAACACTTAAAACATTCCACGGCGTCAGACATACTCGGACGAACTGACTTTTTCATCCACGCTGGGATGGTTGAGGTGCACCCAGTTGTGTGCCAACCATCTGACCTATTCCATATTGTCTAAAACTGCAGCTACATACACTATTGCATCGACAGCTCATGTCGCATTGGGATTTCGTGTTTACTGTAGAGTGAATGCAAGTTGTCACATCTGAGATTTGAGCCGACTCCAGGACAGTGGTCTACTTATGCAAGTGATTTCACGGGTGTGTGTTTAAGTTCAGCACACTTTGGCAATATGCTTATTATTACACCTTGGTAATAGCATAGTCTTGTGTCATTCGTGTGTATGGCGAAACGAATGGCACCTCCTAAGTCTATGTCCCAGTTGGCCAGGAATTAGTTTAAGTAAATGTAAAAAGTAAAGCTTTAGCCCTGCAAATACTGTACATAACTTGCCCATGCTACTGCTGGTGGAATGATCTCCACTCGATAGATCTCAACAGAGCCGACCCCTATAGGTACAGAGATGGGAGTACTCACACTTTACCCCACCACTCAAAACATGCACTGCTCGGTGGACAGGGGTGGGCAATTTGAGAAAGCTGCCCCGTTGTTTCAACTGCCACGCTTGAAAGATTGAACTTAACAGGAGGATTGCAAGTCCAATGCCCTGACCATTCCACCACGGACAGCATCTCTTCTGTAAAATGCATTCCACGTAAATAGCCAAGCAGCAGTGTTGACTGTACAGACTGGCTTATAAAAAAATATGCACTAACCCCTTTAAGCCAGTACCTTAAATCACATGGTGATATTATCATAACACGGAAAATACAACCAATGATACAACTGAATAGAGGAAACATCAATTTGGGACTTTTGAACATGCACTTCAACGCATACCTGTGAACGAAAACTCGCAACACACTGGCATGCCCTCTGTTGGCAATTGTACGCACAGCAGCCTGATTATTGGATACCAACTATTTAAAGTAGTAATTTGACCACTCACGAATCCTCAACCCGATGAAATTCCATTAAGGAATCACTTATTATTTCTACAGTATCATCTACCATGCCTTGGTTGTTGGGTTTAGTTAGTTGTGTTGTTTGTACGGTCTTGTTGGTAACCTCTTGCCTCACCTATCCTGCAACGTCTCACCTGTGATGTTTGTTCACAATGCGTCTTCCTTCTAATCAGCCGAAGGGAAACGTGCACAAGCATGCACGGATGTAAATCAACGGATTCTTCAACGAACGATGTGATTATGTATGCATTGCGAGAAAAATAATAGAAATGTTTTCCCTATATGCCTATGGTAAAAGGTGAAACTGAAATTTAAAATAAGAAAAATGCTTAATGAACCAACAGGGGGCGTTTATGCTGTTGTGACGATTTTCCATGGAGGTTTGGGGCAAACTTATTTTTATTTGTATTACACGCTTTTTTATTTAACTTACTCTGTTGTTGTTGTCGTATCCTCAAATCTTGTAACTCAATTTTAACCCACTTCCCAATGTGGTATCGACTGCAAACTTGGTATACTTATGTCTTACTGATGACAATACTATATTCTATCATAAAAAAATATATTTTTCAACAATCTTTTTACACACTTTCTATTAACTCACTCTGTCTGTTGTTGTCGTATCCTCAAATATTGTAACTCAATTTTAACCCACTTCCCAATGTGGTATCGACTGCAAACTTGGTATACTTATGTCATACTGATGACAATACTATATTCTAACATTAAAAATAAAAAACATATTTTTAAACCATATTTTTTTATATGTTGTGTTTTGCATTGGGTGTAATTGTCCACGCTCAACTGACGTTGGCTGTAGATCATCACGGGCCCTTACGTTGTGGCAAGCCTTCCTGGAGTGGTGGAGTTCTGCCATTACCAGTACGGTACATTTCATTAAAGCGTGTTTAAAAAAAAGTATTTAAAAATTTTACTTATTTTATCTCACTACTAGCTTTCTTGCCCGACCAAGGACAGGTGTATACTGCAGTAAATCTGAAATATTCAATAGAAAAATTGTTCAGCTCATGATTATTAATGAGGGGGGGGGGGGGGTGGTTGCCCCATGTGGAGTGACGTCACCCGCTAATGTTATTGTGGAGGGGTGCGGCATGTGGAGTGACGTCATCCGCTCATGGTTATTAATTAGGGGAGGGGTGCGGCATGTGGAGTGCGTGAACTTATTGTGCGTTCGTGTAAATTTCCACGCGTGCATGAATATTAATGAAGGGGGGGGGGGCTCTTTTGCAGTGACGTCACGCACAGATGTAGCACTATGCTGCGAAAATTTATTTTTCACCGTCACTTTCTGTAAAGAAACGTCGTCATATTTGAAGCGACTTTGCGTGATAAATTATTTAATTCAGCTCGACCTTCCTCTGCGTTAGTGTAATAATCCACCCACTCATGAATATTAATGAGGGGGGTGGGGCTAATGTGGAGTGACGTCACGCGGGGGGGTGGGCCTCATGTGGAGTGACGTCACGCGCGGGACACACACATTCTTGGCTCACTATATTAGTAATGTGTTGATTCATCTCGGCCAGGAGAAATGTTGCGGTCAAAAGTAGCGAGGATTCTCATTCACTCGAAGATGTTATCTTCATAATGCGGTAGATTACCGCACTCTGCTGCACACATCAAAACTCACTGCCACGGTCTATGCACAGCTCGTTTTGTCAAACCACTCCTGGATGAGGGCCTCACCACGTGTCTTGTGGACATGTTAGCGAAAGTTCACACTGGTGCGTGCGAATTGGTGGTGGTGGGGGTTGGGGAGAGAACAATTTAGTTTCTGTGAGTGCCCTCTACTGCCCACACAGCCTATTGCAACTGTATCTCCTACATGGTGGTCATCCTTACAGGCAACTATCCAGGCTGAATTCACTCTGCGTAACTTATAGTCTGGTCACCAATCCGGGCACTATCCAGGCTGAATTCACTCTGCGTAACTTCTAAAATCTGATGACGAGATGGGAGTGAATACCGTGTTTTATTTGGTCACAGGTAACTGTTACAGTACAGTAAATGTATGTACACGAATCATCATCCTATTGACTACACTTCGTGTTTTCTTCAACTTGCAGGAATGCGTCTTCCTGTTGATACACAGGAATTGCCATCAGCCGAGATTACATTGCGGTGCCACATATATCAAAGAGTGGATTCATTATTGTACTTTCTGCACAAGGGTAAATTTGAACAACTTGCACGGTCACTAGTTTGTTATCAAAAACTTCTTGTAGGCAGACGTAAACATCGCAGTTACTTGTACACACAACAATCCCCAGACCATATCAATCTCATTGTGCAGACAAAAACAAGCCACCAACACACTAGTGCACCACCACACGTCCGCAGAACATTTGTAGCAACAACTAAACTGAGTTAGACAAAGTGTAAATGCTGCACTTTGGTGTGCACGGTTAATTGACCAGAATGGATGGATACACGCCACGGTTCGGATACGTGACGTGTGTGTTACTCCAAATTAACCCTTACGGCGGGTGTCGCCGGTCCACACACGCTCTAACACTTGGGATAAAAGTCCACAACAGGGCACACACACACTTCTCACGGACCCACGTGCACGGCTCACAAAGGACACCCTAAACACGCGGTGTGCCACTCGCTGGCCCCGAGTTACGCACACCGCCCGCCTCAAGCTACGCACAACCGTGCTGGCCCCGAGTTACGCACAACCGTGCTGGCCCCGAGTTACGCACAACCGTGCTAGCCCCGAGTTACGCACAACCGTGCTGGCCCCGAGTTACGCACAACCGTGCTGGCCCCGAGTTACGCACAACCGTGCTGGCCCCGAGTTACGCACAACCGTGCTGGCCCCGAGTTACGCACACCGCCCGCGCGGTGCAAAGTGCACAACAGTGGAAGAGGGGTGCAGTCGTGGTGGTTAACAAACAACAAGAAATGTTGGGGGGCAGTGGAGGGCAACCCCTAGTGGCTAGACAGAGTTCAAGGAGGGCAACCCACTCTGGGGGTAGCATTGTCCCTGCAGACAGCTGCAGCAACAGCACGAACCACCCATCCAGTGTAGGTGGTGCAACGCTTGCAAATAGGTGCAACGTGGTGCACGTGACACACGCTAACACGTGCACGCGTCTTACACTCAATGTTCAACAGCAGCAACTCATTGTGCAACGTGTTACAGTGCTGTGTTGGCAGTGGTGCACACGCACGAACTACACCAACACGAAATGTCAACGCGTTTGTCGAGAACGATGTCCCTGTTTTGAAGAAGGGCAGTTGCCAGAAACGTCGGGCTATTTCATATTTTAATCCTCTTCGGAGGCGGTGTTATTCGCAAGCGGTGACTTTTTTGGTGACACACAATGTGACAAGCACATCGCACACAGCTCAGAACATAAGAGTATACTGTACATTACAGTTTAACACATTTAACATAAAGCAGAGCCTACAGTGTTGTAGTGTACTGTACCTCTAATCACAATTGCATACTGATTCAGCTGTGCTTTACACACCAATACAGTACTGTGCTGTACATAAACTCGCAGTACAGACATTACACAATGCGTACTGTCAAGCAATTAAAATGCCGACAGAAAACACAAGCAGTTGATACTTGCCAACATCAGAACTCATATACACAAACAGTACTGGAGTGTGCAGACTGAATTAACTACATCATTGCCCTTGTACACAATCATTCACTTATAACGCACTGATGTATACAGGACTGGAGACATCCTGCAACACACCAATGCAACGCACGTGTACACAGCACTGTAATGTATACAGGAGGTGGAGAAAGTAATTACTGTTAACTCGAGAAGATGCCCACATTTGAAACTGTTTCACACAAGTAACTAAAATCTGTCTATACGACACACACACACCTTGAACCGAACACACTAAAGTGTACAGAATGAGTTTTACAGTGCATTATGCACACTTTAGATACAGTACTTGCTATCCAGGCAATTACGGGTTCTCTCCCCAGCTGTATTAACACGGCATATGTAACATGTAAACACAAAGACACACACGTGTGCACATACACTTAACACAGTCGTACACCGACACAGCAAATTCACATCATGTGCGCACAATTTAAGCTTTAAGTGTACAGGTTATACTGTATGTTCATTGACAACACAGGAACCCATCACGTTCAGTGAGCACAATACACAGATTCACAACTACAGTACTGTAGCTGTATGCATTACACATACATGACTACACACACATACAGCTACGATATACTGTCATGTACTGTCATGTACCTACATTGTATCATATGCATAATTCAATTGAGTTACATATATCGTACAATACGAATGTACATTCAAACAGTACACCACACACATCTCATATCCACACACACTGCAACTACATTCAAACTACTAGCATGCCGCACATGCTGTACAAATACATTTACCAACAGGGCTAACATATACTGCATAGTATACAGTATACTCACAACGCGGATTTCAGATGACAGGTCCACGCATGTAACAACACGTGCATTTAAATGCCCTGACAATTCACATATATACACATTCACATACTGAGTACTCACGGAAATCTACAATCACTGCATGGCCCATGTACACAGTCACACAACATCATTAACAACGTGGGCTTCGATTTACAGACACGTGCATAACACAACCACTTTGCATTTAAATGCCAAAACAAGCACACACACACACAACACGTACAATGCTACATCTACACACATCTATACATACACACACACACTGAGTGCTACACACACACACACACAACACGTACAATGCTACATACACACATCTCTACATACACACACACTAAGTGAGTGCTACACACCTACACACACAACACGTACAATGCTACATACACACATCTCTACATACACACACACTAAGTGAGTACTACACACACACACACACCACGTACAATGCTACATACACACATCTCTACATACACACACACACACCACGTACAATGCTACATACACACATCTCTACATACACACACACTAAGTGAGTACTACACACACACACACACCACGTACAATGCTACATACACACATCTCTACATACACACACACACACCACGTACAATGCTACATACACACATCTCTACATACACACACACACAACACGTACACTGCTACATACACACATCTCTACATACATACACACACACTAAGTGAGTACTACACACACAACACGTACAATACTACACCTATACAATCTCTACATACACACACACTAAGTGAGTACTACACACACACACAACACGTACAATGCTACACCTACACACATCTCTACATACACACACACTAAGTGAGTGCTACACACAACACGTACAATGCTACAGCTACACACATCTCTACATACACACACACTCACAAAGTGAATACTACACACACAACACGTACAATGCTACATCTACACACATCTCTACATACACACACACTAAGTGAGTACTACACACACAACACGTACAATGCTGCATCTACACACATCCCTACATACACACACACTGAGTACTCTACACACACACACAACACGTACATTGCTACATCCACACACATCTCTACATACACACACACACTAAGTGAGTACTACACACACACAACACGTACAATGCTACATCTACACACATCTCTAACCACACACACACTCAAAGTGAGTACTACACACACACAACACGTACAATGCTACATCCACACACATCTCTACATACACACAATCACAAAGTGAGTGCTACACACCAACACACACAACACGTACAATGCTACATCCACACACATCCCTACATACACACACACTAAGTGAGTACTACACACACACACAACACGTACAATGCTACATCTACACACATCTCTAACCACACACACACTCAAAGTGAGTACTACACACACACAACACGCACAATGCTACATACACACATCTCTAACCACACACACACTCAAAGTGAGTACTACACACACACAACACGCACAATGCTACATCCACACACATCTCTAACCACACACACAACTACGGCAGACGAGTGAAAGAGACGTAGCTAAACTTACTTTTCTCTCGCTTGGGTGTCTGACGGCACCACGGCCGACTTCCCCTTGGCGTACATCGCGGAGGGAAGCCGGCGAGAGACGTCGTGGTGGTGGTGGAGGAGGAGGAGGTCTCCCTGCCGTGCCCTGCCGTGGTCTCGGGCACCTGTCAGCCCATGAAGAGCCAAAGCCACGGAGGCTAAAACCCCCCCGGCACCCCCCCCCCAAAAAGAACCCCCCCCCCCCTCTAACCCCCCCTCCCCCCCACTTTTACAACACTTAGCCAAGCACCCCCCCCCCCACTACCAGCCTGGCCCCCCACCAGCAGCAGCACCAGCAGCAGCACCCCCCTCGCCCAACACTACCACCACCTCGTGCCCACTACCACCACCACTACCACCTCGTTACCACCACTACTACCACCACCACGTGCCCACTACCACCACCACCACTACTACCACCACCACGTGCCCACTACCACCACCACCACTACCACCTCGTTACCACCACCACTACCACCTCGTTACCACCACCACTACCACCACCACCTCGTGCCCACTACCACCACCACTACCACCTCGTTACCACCACCACTACTACCACCACCTCGTGCCCACTACCACCACCACTACCACCTCGTTACCACCACTACTACCACCACCACCACGTGCCCACTACCACCACCACCACTACTACCACCACCACGTGCCCACTACCACCACCACCACTACCACCTCGTTACCACCACCACTACTACCACCACCACGTGCCCACTACCACCACCACGTGCCCACTACCACCACCACCACTACCACCTCGTTACCACCACCACTACTACCACCACCACGTGCCCACCACTACCTCGTGCCCACTACCACCACCACTACCACCTCGTTACCACTACCACCACCACCACGTGCCCACTACCACCACCACCACTACTACCACCACCACCACTACTACCACCACCACCACGTGCCCACTACCACCACCACTACTACCACCACCACGTGCCCACCACTACCAGCACTACCTCGTGCCCACTACCACGTGTCCACTACCACCACCACGTGTCCACTACCACCACGTGTCTACTACCACCACCACCTCGTGCCCTCCTCCTCTTTCTTCTTCACTCTGCTACTGCTACCGCTGCTGTTGTTGTTGTTTCTCTTTTAAAGATGTTCTTCTTGCCCGCCGCGCGTTGCAATGCGCTGCTAAACAAAGACGGCACACTACTCGGAGGTAGCTGCTGTTGCCTCCTCTCGGGTTTGTGATAGTTGGTGGTGGTGGGGGGGGGAAGGTTTTGTTGTTGGTTGTGGTGGTGGTTGTTAAATTGTCTTGCCAAGATTTTTTTTGTTGCTGCTACTGCCGTGGCTGCTGCTGCTGCTGCTCCCTTGCGTGTCTCTTTTTTTGTCTCTATTTTATTTTCTTGGCTGTGCACAGATATCAGTACCCACCACCACTCAGCCGCCCGCCCTCCCCCCCTCTCTCTCGGACATGCCCAGCCTTCCCTACCCCTCACCACACACAACGCACACACACACAGTGCACACTGCACACACACACACACAGTGCACACACACACAGCGCACACACAGTGCACACACACACAGTTCACACACACACAATGCACACACAATGCACACAGTGCACACACTGCACACACACACACAGTGCACACACACACAGTGCACACACACAGCGCACACACAGTTCACACACACACAATGCACACACACAATGCACACAGTGCACACACTGCACACACACACACAGTGCACACACACACACTGCACACACACAGTGCACACCCACTGCACACACAGTTCACACACACAGTGCACACACGCACACAATGCACACACACACAATACACACAGTGCACACACAGTGCTCACACATAATGCACACACATTGCATACACACACACAATGCACACACACAGTGCACACACACACAGTGCACACACAGTGCACACACACACTCAATGCACACACACACTCAATGCACACACACAGTGCACACACACACAGTACACACACACACAGTGCACACACACACAGTGCACACACACTGCACATACACACACTGCACACACACAGTGCACACACACTGCACACACACAGTGCACACACACACTGCACACACACACACAATGCACACACACACTGCACACACACACACTGCACACACACACGTAAAACACGCGCACCCATATAAACACACACGCGTACATATAATGCACACACACGCACAATGCACACACACACACGCACATACACAATGCAAACACACGTAAAACACTCGCGCACCCATAAAAACACACACAACACACTAGATATGCACAATGAACACGTGTGTGTACACTCGCTGCGTTATACTCCTGCAGCTACTTAGATCAGCACGGGTTTGCTACGTGCGGTGCGAAAGAAGTTCAACGGACATACATTGCACACACAAACACACATACACAATGTACTCATACATAATGCACACACATATAGTACAAATCAGGACACCACACTAAATACAATGCACACCTACAATCATAACGCACATACACATAATGCACACACCACACATAAAACACTCACTAAATGAGCAATAAACACAGCCAATCAATACACTCACAACGCACAAGATACACACCATATGTACATTTCACAATGCAAAATACACCAATTCCCCAAACCAAAAAGACCACATTTACACTCACCGCAACACATAATTGCACACACAACGATGTGCAACAACGCCTTGTCACTGCGTGTTAAGCCCCCTTAACCCCCAACACCCTCCAAGCAGAACTCGACATACACACACATGACAACAACAACAACAACAACACAACACACGATTGACACACGATTACACCATAACAACAGTGTCCAACAATCACAAGCGGCACAAACTCCACACAAAATCAAAGTCGCTGCGGTATTGCGCTCAGTCCAGCATGGGGCGGTGCTCGTCTGATATTTATAGCCCTTTAACTTATGTGGAAATTCCCTGTTCCTATGACGGGGTCACGTCTGCCCATAGGACAACCACGAAATTGCACGACTCGATTGTTGTTGTTGTTGTTGATCCGTGAAGACCATGGATTGAGTTGACTCCCTGACCAGGAATTGAAATCTTGACACACCAAGGATATGATGTATGTGTAAAATACAGGCTCATCCTACACAATCACGCAAAACACACAAACACTTTACACAAGCACACTGCTTAGTCACTACACAAACACTCCATACACACACGATATGCTCTGTGATCCACAGTTCATAATCTTTCTCATCAAACTTCAACAACACAGACAGTATTGTGTACACACGAACTCAACACACATTCAATTTCCGGTCACGAAACACAAATTATCCCTGTACATGTTGCACAATCACTACTGTACACACACATACTCATGTACACACAACACATACACACTCATGCACACACAACACACACACACTCATGCCCACACAGTCCATACACACTCCTGTACACACAGTGCACACATTCATGTACACACAACACACACACACCCATGTACACACAACACACACTCATGTACAACACAATACATACACACTCATGTACACACAACAGACACACACTCATGTACACACAACACACACACACACTCATGTACACAATACATACACACTCATCTACACACACACACGTGAACACACAGCCCAATCACATAGGCTCCACACACACACACGTGAACAACAGCCCAATCACATAGGCTCCACACACACCATCTCCACACATTACACACACTTGACACACGGTGCATGTGTGTAAAGTAGCATCACATGTGCCCCATAATGAAGGCACATTCAATATTCTCTTTAGACACACACACATATTTGAACACTCATGTACACGGGACATGGATACACTAAACACACACTCATACATTTAACACTCACACACACACCTTCCAAGTCTAAATTTATAGATTCCATATAACAGTGTTACAAACACTGCAATATACACACACATTCCATGTACTGTATTGTATATACACACACCGCATACACAATGCACTTTCGACACCCACTCATTCGCACCAAATGCAAGCACACTCCAGATACAGTATAAATAGGCAAACTCTACACATTTAAGAATGTACTTTATATATTGTCCACAAAACATTATGCAGGTATTGCTTTACACAAAACATTACACAAAATTGCTTTACTATTAAATATCACACTACACACACCAAATGATATACAATACATATTCTCACGCACACTATATACAGCTGACACATACATACACAGTACTACCCATACACAAACTATACACACAGCACACATACACATCTCCCACACACGTCACACACACTACATCTTTCAAACACACACACATTACACACACACATCACACACACACTACACACACTACATACACACACTACACACACACACTACACACACGCCCCACACTATACACACACTACACACACACACACGCCCCACACTACACACACGCCACTACACACACTACACACACACACCACACACACGACCCACACTACACACACACACGACACACGCCCTACACACACACTACACACACACACGCCCCACACTACACACACGCCTCACACTACACACACTACATACACACTACACACACACTACACACTCACACGCCCCACACTACACACACGCCCCACACACACACTACACACACACACTACACACACACACCACACACACTACACACACACTACACACACCACACACACACTACACACACACACTACACACACACCACACACACTACACACACACTACACACACACACACACGCCCCACACTACACACACTACACTACACACACTACACATACTACACAAACACTACACACACACGCCCCACACTACACACACACACTACATACACACTACACACACACTACACACTCACACGCCCCACACTACACACACGCCCCACACACATACTACACACACACACTACACACACACTACACACACCACACACACTACACACACACACTACACACACACACACCACACACACTACACACACACTACACACACACACACACGCCCCACACTACACACACTACACTACACACACTACACACACTACACAAACACTACACACACACACTACACACACACACGCCCCACACTACACACACGCCCCACACTACACACACACACTACACACACACTACACACACTACACACACACACTACACACGCCCCACACACACACTACACACACACACTACACACACACTACACACACACACGCCCCACACTACACACACACACCACACACACCACACACACGAAGACAAACACTACACACACACACTACACACACACACACGCCCCACACTACACACACACTACACACACACTACACTACACACTACACACACTACACACACTCTACACACCCCACACACACTACACACACACTACACACACACCACACACACACTACACACACACTACACTACACACTACACTACACACACACGAAGACAAAGATCCCAAGTATATGAACTGCACGGCACTTGAAAGGGTGGGTGGTGGCTAAACACTATCCCTGGCCACCTTTGTCTCCCCAATGCTGTTTATACACCGCACCAGGTACTCATTTAAGGCTGAGTCAACCTAAGGGAGGCCTAGGACCTGTTAAGACAAATACACATCTCCCACATCACACACGACAGTGACCACACATATCTCACACTAAACATCTATTTCACACATACACACATCATAAACTACACACACCTATCACACACACATCACACAGGACAGTGTCAAAACACATCTTAAACACTAAACATCTATCTCACACATCATAAACTACACACAGTACACAGTACACATCACACAGGACAGCTACTACACACATCTCAAACACTAAACATCTATTTCACACATACACACATCATAAACTACACACACCTATCACACACACATCACACAGGACAGTGTCAACACACATCTCAAACACTAAACATCTATCTCACACATCATAAACTACACACAGTACACAGTACACATCACACAGGACAGCTACTACACACATCTCAAACACTAAACATCTATTTCACACATACACACATCATAAACTACACACACCTATCACACACACATCACACAGGACAGTGTCAACACACATCTTAAACACTAAACATCTATCTCACACATCATAAACTACACACAGTACACAGTACACATCACACAGGACAGCTACTACACACATCTCAAACACTAAACATCTGTCTGGCACACATCACACAGTACACACACATCTATCCCACACGCATACATCATACACTACACGCATCTATCTCACACACACATTCACATCACACACAGTCACTCAAATTCACATCACACACGTCACACACATTCACACATACACACAGTCACACACATACACACACATTCACATCACACACATACACACACAGTCACACACAACAACAGCAACAACCGCCATTCGCCACTAAGTGGCGGTGACGTCACCACGACGCTTGTGCCAGGCCATGTGCACCTTGAGGCCACGTGAAGTGTCGAACGCCTGCTGGCAGGTCACGGGGCAGACCCAGATGCCACGGGTTGACTGACTGAGATGACCGAGATGACTGGCTGATGCACCACCTGTGCCCCCTACTGTGCCAACTTGCTGTGCTTTAGACACCCGGCGCTCCGCTCGTTGTTGTGAGCGTCGCTCCTCCGCTCTCCGTTGTTGTTGGAGGGCGACTGCCTCCAACTGCCCAGTAGCGTCCTTCGCGAGCCTCCTCCACAGAGGCCGATCTTGACACCGCTGGTACCAGTCATCGGCAAGTCCACTCAGCTCCACGTCCTCCTGTACCACATCACTCCATCTCCTCTCTAGCCCGTGCCACGCCCGTTTAGCCCCCTCGATCCAGCCGAACAAAAGCTGTTTAGGCATGCGGTGGCTGGGCATGCGGGCTACATGACCCAGCCAACGCATCCTTACCTACCGGAGGAGCTCACCGATGGAACTTTGCCCAGATCTTTCAAGGATTTGTGAGCTCCTCACACAATCCAGCCTGGTTAAACCCAGGATGGATCGTAGGCAGGCCAGCCTAAATGTTTCCAACCGGCGAAAATGTTCCATTAGGGGGGTCCACGTTTCGCAAGCGTAGAGAAGGGAGGGAATGACTGTGGCCGAGACGACCTGAAGCTTCGTGCGGAGTGACAGACCAGGTAGCTTCCACACAGCGTTACGCAACCGATGGAAAGATATTGCCGCTCGACTGATTCGGAGTGAGACCTCTGCTGTTAAACTGGAGCCGGTCATAAGCACACTGCCCAGGTATGGGGAACTCTCCACTCTCTCCACTACTGCCCATCACCGATTGGGAGTTGTGGGGGTGGAGTGTCCGATGGTACAAAATACCCAGGCAGGTGCTTAGTTTTGGTGGGGCTGATGGTAAGGCCCCACCTCTTAGTGGCACGCTCCAGTCTCAGCAGCAGCGTCTCCAACTCCTCCTCTGAATGAGCAGCTATTACCAAATCATCGGCATACATAACGTGGTTGACCAAGAGGGAGCCATCCCTTGATAGCACCCGGGCATCGATCAGCCTCCCATTATATCTGTACCAAATGGAAATTCCCCCGGAAGAGCTATTGAAGGCTTCACGAACTACGTGGTCAAAATAGATGTTAAATAATGTGGGAGCCAGAGGACATCCCTGTCGCACCCCAAGGTGTACAGGGAAAGGCTCTGACTCCCGGCCACGTAGTTTTACCCGGGCCCGCTCACCATCATGAATGATCATGAGCAGAGGGTCAGGGACTCCGAAAGCACGAAGAACAACCCACAGCACAGGTCTACTGATGGTATCATAGGCCTTAACCAGGTCAATAAAGCAGAGATGTAGGTCTTGTTGGAATTCCCTACACCTCTGCTGTAGCAGACGGAGAGAAAATATGGCATTTGTGCAGGACCGCCCTTTTCTGAAACCGCATTGGGGCTCCGCAAGCCTCTCCTCAGCGTGCCTAGCAAGGCGATGTTGAATAATCCTTGCCAGGACCTTTCCCGGCACACTGAGGAGTGAGATGCCCCTGTAGTTGTTACAGTCTGTGCGGTCCCCCTTCTTAAAGAGGGGGACCACCAGGGTATCCTTCCAATCCTGCGGAACCCGTCGAGTGGTCCAGACTGTTGTTATGATGTCATATAGGGCAGTCTGTGCACAAATGCCACCCTCCCTGAGCATTTCGCTTGGGAGATCATCTCTGCCCGGTGCCTTTCCTGGTCTCAGACTCCGGATCGCCTTCAGTACTTCCTCAACAGATGGCACCTCAGCCAGCCACTCACAGGGGGTGACCTCTTCCAATATTTGAGGCACCGCAGCCTCAGCAGGGTTATCCCCACTTTGTGCCATGATGTTTTCCTGGCTGAGGGATTTCCCCTCCCCCAGGACCTCACAGAAATGCTCAGCAAATCTGCAAACCTGTTTCTGAGGGTCGGAGATTGGATCACCGTTTTTCCCCTAATGATGGTAATAGGTGTGGCGCTGTAGGTAACTTTTTTGATGGAGTTAATTAGGGATTTGTGATCGTGGGCCACTGAGGCAGACTCCATCTCCTCAGCAACCCGCGATCACCACCCATCCTTGCAGCGCCTTACGGCTCTCCGAACCTCCGAGCGAAGGCTGCGGTAAACCTCCTCATTCTCTGACGTGGGATGCTGTAGCCGATGAGAGTGGGCCTGTCGCTTTTTCTCAACTAACCTGAACACCTCCTCTGTCAGCCAGGGTTTCTGGGGAGGTCTGGACCGCGTACCCAAAGCAGCCATTGCAGCTGAATGAGTCACAGTCTTAAACCTCGCCCATTTACCCTCGACATCAGGTGGAGTGGGGGACGATGCCAACCTCAGCTGCAAGCGATGATGAAATTCTCGCTTTCAACTTTCATCAGCTAACTGAGACCAGGCCACTTTAGGTTGGAATGGGGTCTTGGGTGTAGACCTACCACCGGAGTGGAAGAATGGCAGGCGCATCTTACAGATGACTAGTCGATGGTCAGAGGACAGATCAGCTCCATGGTAGGTGCTGGTGTCAAGGACATGGGCTCGCATCCGCTGGTCCGTCACTATGTAGTCCAGCAGATGTTCTTGCTTGGACCCGGCATGCATCCATAATGTTGTGAGGATGCGCCGATGCCGGAACAGCGTGTTGATCATTACAAGCCCATGGGCTGCACAGAAATCTAGCAGCCTCCTACCGTTGTTATTGAGCTGATCTGGCCCATGCCTTCCAATCACTCCAGACCAGGTGCCAGCATCATGGCCAACTCGAGCATTGAAGTCACCCAACAAGATGACTCTGTCCCGAGTAGCCACTTTAGCCAGCACCTGTGACAGGAGGTCATAGAAGGCATCTGACTCATCGGCTTTGCCTGCATCCCTCCACGGATGTTCGTCTTCGGTGGGGGCATAAGTAACCACGACCACCACTCCTCGCCTCCGGTTGATGGGAAGGCGAGCCCAAAGTATCCTGGGGCTTACAGCTTCCCACACCTCACCTCCACGCTCCCACGCCCCCTTCATTATTTTGTTCAGAAGAAGAGCCACACCCTGTTGTTTGGCAGTCTCCTGCCCCGAGTGGAGGACTGTCCACCCCTCATGGTGGCAGGAGCCAGAACCGGTCCACCGGACCTCCTGAATGCCACAGAGATCCAGGCGGTACCGGTCCAGCTCCCGACAAAGGAGTGTCAGCCTCTCCTCCTGGCCAAACCCCAATTGGCGGAGCCAGGAAATTGACACATACACACACATTCACATCACACACATACACACATTCACATCACACCACATACACACACATCACACACACACACATCACACATTCACATCACACACATACACACACATACACACACACTGTATACACATGCTCTGGACCCCCTCCTCCTCTGTGCACCCTCCCCTCCTCGGGCGATCGCCGACTCCACGGCCACGGAATCCACTCCACTCCGCACAGACTCCACTCCGCACGGACTCCACGGCCACGGACTCCGCTCCGCACCTTGCGGGCCACCCTCGCCGCCGCCGCGCTCACGGGAGACGGGCGGAGAGGGGGGGGCTCAAGGGGGCTGGGCACGAGTTTTGTGGATGTGCGTGCGCGTGTATGGTGTGTGTGTGTGTGGTGCGTGTGTGTGTGGTGCGTGTGTGTGTGGTGCGTGTGTGTTTGGCGCGTGTGTGTGTGGTGCTTGTGTGTGTGGTGCGTGTGTGCGGTGCGTGTGTGCGGTGTGTGTGGTGCGTGTGTGCGGTGCGTGTGTGTGGGTGCGTTTGTGTGGGTGTGTGTGTGTGGGGATGTGTGTGTGGGTGTGTGTGTGTGGTTCGTGTGTGTGGTGTGTGTGCGGTGTGTGGTGTGTGTGCGTGCGTGTTTGTGTGTGCGTGTGGTGTATGTGTGTGGCGTGTGTGTGCGGTGTGTGTTTGTGATGTGCGTGTGTGATGTGTGTTGTGATTTGCGTGTGTGTGATGTGCGTGTGTGTGTTTGATGTGCGCGTGTGTGTGTTTGATGTGCGTGTATGTGTGTAATGTGCTTGTGTTTGTGCGCGAGTATCTCCCGTCATGGGCATCCCCTAGGTCGACTCAGCCTCAAATGAGTAGCTGGGTGCGGTGTGTAAAAATATCGCCACTGGGGAGACAAAGGCGGCCGGGCGTGGCGCTGGCCACCCACCCCCTCGTGTGCCGTGCCGGCCTTCATAGGTGCTCGCTAACAGCACTTGCCCCTACAGTCTGGTGAAGGCTACACCGGGGCGTCTTAGTGTGAGAGTGTGTGTGTGTGATTGCGCGTGTACGAGTGGGTCGTGTGTGCTTTGAGTGGCTGTGTGTGTAGGGAGCGGTGGTGCCGTGGTTAGCGCACTGCGCGACGAAGCCAGCGACCTGAGTTCGATTCCCGCTCACGACCAATAACAGTTCAGTGACCAACGCATATCTGAACATCCTCAATGTTAACTCGACTCATTCATAAATTAGGACCTGGTGCGGTGTTTTAACGACACCGGGGAGACAAAGGCGGCCGGACGTGGTGTTCGCTACAGCACCAGCCTCGTGTGCCGTGTCGGCCTTCATAGGGGTTCGCCAACAGCACTTGCCCCATCAGTCTACAAGGCTACATAGGGGATCTTTACCTTTGTCACTGCCTGCGTCTGCAAGCTCAGACACGCACCGTAGCTGCAATTCGTCGTGGTAAGGAAGTGGGCATTGTGACGTATGTGTACACGTGGGATATGTAGATTTGAGTGTCCACAAATGTGTGTGCACGTGTATGTACACTTTTATCTCGTGTCTACAAGTTCTGACATACACCACCACGTCTGTAAGTGACAATTGTGTCGTGTGATATGCAGTTTTGAGTGTACTTTTTTGTTTTTTTTTCGGTAAAGTCACGTAGGTATAAAATAAATGAAAAGAACTAAATTAAATCACGACATTTCGGGCGCAACACAAGCGTCCGTCATCAGGTGGGAAAGCACAGCCTACTGCTGATGCAGACTGTTTTGAGTGTGTACACGTAAACTTGTTTCCACAAGTTCATAATTGCACCAGATATTTATTTTAAAAATATTTAGAACGTGTTCACGTTTTACATATGCGTGATTGAGTACGCGTGTATGTGTGTACATGTAAGTACATTTAACCCTGTACTGGAAGCAATTGTAATCGTGATTTGAAGCTTTCGTGACTGCAGGAATCCATACTCTTTGGTTCTTTCGGTAAAGTCACTTAGGTATAAAATAAAATAAATCACGACGTTTCGATCGCAACGCAAGCGGTCGCCCTGAGGCGGAAAAAAATAAAAATATATAATCCAGCAGTGGAACAGCTTATTTTATTTTACACCTACGTGACTTTACCGAAATAATTAAAGAGTATACTATAATTGTAATAGTGAACTACTGTCAGCCATGGATCACGAAAATCCTCGATTCCATTCCTGGTCTTGCCCATCAGTGAAATTTAATTGGAACCTGGAACTTGGTTCTGAACTAATCCTCAGAACGTTTACCTGCGGTTGTGTGAACTTAAACACGGGGGGATACAAAGGCGGTTGGCTCCACGTGGCAATGACCACCCACAGACCTAGCGATAGCATTAATACGTGCTCGCGATAATTAATTAAATCTGGTGTTTGGTGTATATGGGCCCGTATTTGACCACAAAGTACGTGGTGTGCACACAAGGTGTGTTGTATATTGTCTAAAAGTCTCACCCAGTGTGTAAATGCTCGTACACGTGCGCATGTGTAGTGACACTGCGCCAACAGCTGTCCAGCAGCGGCAACTGCAGGTGGACACTTAGCGCACACGCCGTGAGCATCATGTACACGGTGTGTGTGTGTGTGTGCCGGCAGAGCGGAGGAACTGGGGCAAGGGCCACGGTGTGGACCTCGTGTGGAGGCCTCTGGAACCCTCCGGTGGGTTCGAGAAGGGAGGCGCGGCCAGGGTGGGGCCAGGGCGGGGCCAGGCCGCGCCGAGGGGAATAAAAGCAGTGGAGAGCGAGGGCTCCGGGCTGCCGGTGCTGGGAGTGGAGTCGTCGTCTTCGCTGTCGTCTTTGCCCGATCATTGCACGGCCGGACAGCGGATCGCTGTCTCGGTCGACGCCGTCGGTGCAACGCGGACGGGGTCGTGTCTGGGCCGGGTCGTACGGCAGCGTGGTCGTGAGAGAGAGGAGGCCGGAGTTGGTGGTGTGAACGAGAATGATAAAGAGCGAGATGGTGCCTCCTGCGACTACCTCGTCTCTGACTGAGTGTGTGTGCGCCGCACACCACACGCACACACACACGCCGCGAGGGTGAAAACTACACATGTGTAGAGGTGATACGCGCTGGGATTAGAGATCGTATGCCAGCGCGTAATGATTGGCTGTGTAGGTGGTGACGCGCGCTGACGGTGGAGGATCAGGGGTCAGCGCGGGGTCGTGGGTTACGGGGTAATGATTGGCTGTGGGCCGGTGACGTGCTGAGAGGGAGTGATCGGGTGGCAGCGCGGTGTGATTGGTGGAGGAGTGTTAACACGCGCTGGGGAAAACGGATCGTAGAGAGAGTGCGTCGTGATTGGTTCATTAAGGAGCGATGCTCACGTTGACGTACGCATCAGCTCCGTCTCTCGTGAGCAGGGGCTATAAAAGGGGATGCACACAGGCGTGAGGGCAGTGTGTAACCAGTGAAGAATGAAGACGGGGATGAAGACCTAGGGCCCTGCGGTACCTAGTCCCGCTGTCCTAACGGGACCGGGACTCTGTGTAACCCAGAGGCGAGTGTAGTGTGTGTAGCCAGAGGCATAAGGTCTACACGAGCCGAATGCAGTGTGTGTAGCCAGGGACATAGGGTCTACAAGAGTCGAGTGTATTGTGTAGCCAGAGGCATAGGGTCTACACGAGTGAAGGGTATCGTGTGTAGCCAGAGGCCTAGAGTTTACACGAGAGTAGTGGAGTGTGAAGTCGTATTTTGACACGTAAAGATTTAATAAAAAGTGTGTTCCCGTCAAGAAGTTCCTGCCGTCAATTCCCATACTTCACATGTACTACTCAACACGGGTGTCCATGTGCAGGACGTGAAAAATCACTGACACATGTACAGAGACAAATATCCTCCATATAGCCTGTAACACTTGGGGGCAAGTGCTACTGGTGAGTAGCTGATGTATACACACTGGTACTGTACTCGTTTAAGGCTGAGTCGACCTAGGGGATACCCACTTAACACACATTGCCCCATCTATTCCGAAACACAGTGCACAAGTGTCGTTCGTCTCTTCCCATAGACACGTTCGTGAACTTAATTTACATGTATAGGCCGTTCTTTCAATCCACTGCTGGATGAGGGGGTTATCTGACCATACTTCACCAACACGTGGAAGACGTTACGGGGTCTACAGTATTGTGTGTGTGTGTAACAGTGTGCTTGCTAACAGCACTTGCCCCAACAGTCCGTCGAGGCTAGGCGGGGGATCTTTGTCTTTTTGTGTCACTGTGTGTGCACGTGTTTATATTGGGGAGCGGTGGCGTAGGTCAACTCAGCCTCAAATGAGTACTTGTTGCGGTGTGTAGTAAACATCGTCACTGGGGATACAAAGGCGGCCGGGCGTGGTTCTGGACACCCACCCCCCTCTCGTGTGCCGTTGCCGGCCTTCATAGCCCCAACAGTCTGTTGCAGGCAACACGAGGGATCTTTGTGTGTGTTTGTGCAACATTGTGTGTGTGTATCAGTGTGGGTATGTGTGTAACAGTGTGTGTGTATAACAGTGTGTGTGTAACAGTGTGTGAGTGTAAGAGTGTGTGAGTGTGTAACCGCGTGAGTGTGTGTAACCGTGTGTGAATGTGTGTAACAGTGTGTGTGTAACACTGTGAGTCTGTAATGGTGTGAGTGTGTAACAGTGTGAGTGTGTGTAACGATGTGTGAGTGTGTAAGAGTGTGTGTAACCGTGTGTGTAAGTGTTAATGTGTGTAACAGAGTGTGTGAATGTGTGTAACAGTGTGTGAGTGTGTAACCGTGTGTGAGTGTGTAAGAGTGTGAGTGTGTGTAACCGTGTGTGTAAGTGTTAATGTGTGTAACAGAGTGTGTGAATGTGTGTAACAGTGTGTGAGTGTGTAACCGTGTGTGAGTGTGTGTAACTGTGAGTGTGTGTAAGAGTGTGTGAGTGTGTAACCGTGTGTGAGTGTGTAACAGTGTGTATAACAGTGTGTGTGTGTGTAATAGTGTGTGAGTGTGTAATCGTGTGTGAGTGTGTGTAACTGTGAGTGTGTGTAAGATTGTGAGTGTGTGTAACCGTGTGTGAGTGTGTGTAAGAGTGTGTGAGTGTGTAACCGTGTGTGAGTGTGTGTAACTGTGAGTGTGTGTAAGAGTGTGTGTGTGTAATCGTGTGTGAGTGTGCGTGCACGTGTTTGTATTGGGGGCGTGTCGAGGGGGAGGCGCTGTGTGCTCAGAGTGTGTGTGACAATGTGTGAGTGTATGTAACAGTTTGTCACAGTGTGTATGTGTGTGTAACAGTGTATGAGTGTGTGTAACAGTGTAAGTGTGTGTAACAGTGTGTGAGTGTGTGTAGGGGAGAAAGCGGGCGGGGGGGGGGCATTTACGGTAATTGAAACGCAGTGACATCTGATTGGACCAAAGCGCGTGTGTTATATACATGTGTGTGTGTGTGTTATACATGTGTGTGTGTTATACATGTGTGTATGTATGTGTGGGGAGCGGTAGTTTAGTGGTTAGCGCTACGCTGCGCTACGAACCTGGCGACCCCCCCGAGTGCGATTCGCGCTCACGGCCAACACCGGCGACGATTACATGAAGCGGTCCTGGGCCTCCCCCTAGGTCGACTCAGCCTCAAATGAGTACCTGGCGCGGTGTGTAAACACCGCCAGGAGGGAGACAAAGGCGGCCGGGCGTGGTGTTTGACCATCCCGCGCGCGTGTGCCGTGCGGGTGTTCACAGGTAGTCCGCGAACAGCACTTGCCCCCGCAGTGTGTGAAGGCTACGTGGGGGATCTTTGCCTCGTTCCTGTGCGAGGCCAGCAGATAGGGAGCGGTGGCGCTGCTGTTAGCACACCAAGCTACGAACCCCGGGGGCTACCCGAGTTCCAAACCCGGCCACGGCTAACATCAGTGGCCAGTGATGTTGTCTCAAGCCCTTCTGTCACCCCCCCCCCCCCAACGCCGAGCTTTCCACCTCGCTCAACTCGCACTGACCAGGATGGTGAAATATGGTCAAGCGGGCTTGACAAAGGAGCTGTAAAATGTGACTTATGATTATTATGTACACGGTAACACCACGCACACACACGCACACGTGCGTGTGTGATGTTGCTTCTATGCGCACGCGCGGGCCGCCTTGAAACCGCGAGCTGCTGCTGCCGGAGCGAGCGTCATTCCACCCAACCAGCACAACCAAACCCCCACCCACCACCAGCCAGCACAACCAAACCCCCACCCACCACCAGCCAGCACAACCAAACCCCCACCCACCACCAGCCAGCACAACCAAACCCCACCCACCACTAGTCAGCACAACCAAAGCCCCACCCACCACCAACCACAACCAGCACCACCACCCACCACAACCAGCACCACCACCCGCCGGCAGCCCTCTCCTCCCTCTACAGTAGTTGCTCCGCACCCCCCATCTGCAAGCCACCCCCCAAGCTCGCTCCTTGGAGTAGGGGGGGAGCTGCTTGGAGGGGGCACGAGGCCCCCCACCCCGACCAGAAGGCGCAGTCGTTGTCAGCCTCGAACTTCTCACTGCTGAGCAAAATGCTCAATAATTATTTTTTTAAATGTCTATCCTTCGTTGTTCACGTCCAGTAGAGGTGGTGGCCTCCGAACGATTTGATTTCATCTCTCACATTTCGTTTTGCCCTTTTACCACGATGGCTGAGCACAGATCCAAAGGCACCAAAATCGCCAAGCGGTCAGCAAGAAACAGCACTATACACATTTGCTATCGATGAGGGTCGCAACAATTTGCATTCATTGAGCGAGGTTAAGAGCTAGGCAAGTGACACCTTCATGAGCTGCAAAGTGTGAGCAGTGCGATGTCGTGGATGAAACCGTGTGGATGAGACGAAATGGTCTCGGATAAAGTCATCGGATGAAGTCCATACGAACGTAAGCCACAGTAGTGATAAGAGAGTGAGTAAGGAAGGAAGTGACCACTGGTGTGTGAGTGAGTAGAGCCAATCGGAGAGTTGAAATAATAAAATAATAAAAATTGTGAGAATTATTTTATTATGTTTTATTTTTATTATTTTATTATTTCCATTCTACGTGACTTTACCGAAAGAACCAAGAAGATGAATCCCTGCAGTCACGAAAGATTTAAATCGAAATTTAATCGGAGAGTTGTCAGCCAGGAACTTCCCACTGTCCCATTCTCTTCCATTCCTTTCCATTGTTGTTCCTGTCCAGGAGCGGCCTCTCATTGTTGGGTTCCATCCTACACACTGCACGATGGACAGAATATGAGAACATTTTATACTGGTAGGAACCTCCTGGTTACACCAGCCCACAGGGGATTATTGTGTCCGTCGTGCAGGGAGGGGTTGGGTGGGGAGGGAGGAGCTGAGTGGGGAGGGTGGGGAGGGGCTGGGTGGGGAGGGTGGGGCTGGGTGGGGGGTGGTAGGGGTGGGGCTGGGTGGGGAGGGGCTGGTCACCCCGTGGTGCCCTTATAAAACTCAACGCTTAACCTACTCACGCCGGCTTGTGCCGCCCTCACAGTCGGGCATATTTGCGGAATACACCACGCCGCCGTTGACCCTGGCCATTGACCGAGCAACCCAACGTTCCTACCAGCTCCCTCCGCAGGAATGTGTTTTTATACCTACGTGACTTTACCGAAAGAACCAAAGAGTATGAGAACATTGTTATTCCTGTAATTCTGTTTAATGGCTTCAAAAATAAGTCGTGCCATCTTGCCAACTTGTCTTCGCTTCTCTCTCTCCCTCTCTACTCCACAGCTGAGTGTATCTCTCATGCCTCCTCAGCTCTCCAGATGTGTCCTTTCCACTTCCACGTGATTTATTTTTGCTTTAATAAAACCAACGGTGACCCCCTGTTCATTTACTTGGTGTATTCCTCTCTGTTCCTTAACCCAGGTCTTTCAATTACTCCGCCAATACCTCCTTCCATCGAACTTTCGTAAATGTGTCTCCCCTTTCTAAGTTCTAACTCAACGCCTAACATGTGCTCAGAGTTGTATATTGTGAACATGTATGTGCTGACCAAATCACCTGGGTTGCTCCTGGTCCTATCACAATTCGGAAGCTAAGTAGTATTTAAACCTTGATAATGCTTGGACAGGTGACCATCGTGCACACAAGACACACGTTCTACCCGCTCTGAGCAGTAGAGATCAGCTGAAAATATTTCTGTCCCCACCCCCTTCACCAACCAGCACTAACCAGCGTGGTGAAGAATGGTCGAATGCCCCTCAAGTCCGTCACGAGTGGGCAGGTCCGCATTCAGCAATGGTTTACAAAAACGGGACGTGAATTTACTCGTCATCGGCAGACATAATCTTTCATCTCACACTGTCCAGTAATATAAACAAAACCGAATATATTACACGGTTATGATTCCTGATATGGTATCTTAAAAGGTTATTTCTGTGACGGTATGAGTGCTGAGCTGGTACTGCTAAATTCTTGGATTTGAATCCTGGTTAGATGAAGTTTTAAAATATAACACCAACGACTACAAAATGACCCATCACACCATCAACACGTGGTTAAGCACTCAAGATTATTTCAATTTTCCCACCTCGGAGGGTTTGTACAGCGGATGACCAAAAATGCACAAAAGTGTAATGGCCCACCTGTTGTAGCGATTTGAGGAGTGCAGTGCGAGATGGTTGTGAGTGGCGGAGTGTGTGTGTGCGAATAATACAACAGCGAAGAATAGATTTGTGAATAGTAGTAAGTGCACGGTGTGAGATTTATAACAGATCCTTGTTGAAATAACGAATGTTGTAACTGATCGTAATTAAATAAAATACAGGACAAGGGAATTTAGGGGAAAGCTGTTCCCATTTATGGCGGCCACATTGTTCATCGAGGTGAGGCAAAGGTGCCACAGGTTGCCATGCCACCTGCATGTGGTACCACTTTCCAAATGATTCTGCGATTGTCTCCGATTTTTGGTAGATGCCACACGACTAGCCACCCTGGTAAGAGCCTCGATCGCAACCAAAATGTATTTCATTGCCTCTGAGATCGGTGCCAGTGTGGGTAGTTAGACCAGGTAAGTGGAGGACTTTGTGTATTGATATAGCCGAGTGATGACACAAGGGATTGTGAGGAGACCAACATGGTTTGAATGTTAGCAATCCCCCTGAAATATGTTGAGTTTTCAGTGGTTGTGGAGTATTTTTGAGGTATCCAGAAGATATTGGTATGCTAATAGGGTTGTTCCAAACTAAAAATATTAATTTTAAACTGCAGGAATGTATCTGCTTTCTCATATATAAAGGTGGGTGATCACATACTCTTTGGGTCTTTCGGTAAAGTCACGTAGATAGAAACATAATAATAACAGTACGTATATATATCACTAGAATAAGAGTGGGAGATTAAACACAAAATAACGGTTTATTTCAAAGCCTTTATCTACATTCTCCGAACCAGTCGCAGTGTATTTATTACATCTTTCAACTTGCCCCTCTATAAGCTATGGAGCCATCCCTTGCACAATATTCAGTCACCTGTTGAAAATAAAGTAAGAGGTCATTCAAACACCGAGATGTTTTTTTTCCATAAATGGGTTCCCCTGTATGTATAAGCCAAGGGTTGCATAAATGCTTAAAAACTTTACACAACTTTAATATGTACCGTATATATACACATAGTATACTCAGTCATAACATCGTGGGCATGATTCATAAATGGAGTGAAAGCAAGCTTCACACAAAGCTGTGTAAAAGCCATTTCTGCTCAAAATCAAACGCGACTGCTATTCTCCCGGCTGGAAAGTGGACAACTCTTCCCACTGTAGATTAACACCGACCAATCCCGAGTGATCGGTTGGGTAAGAGGATTCTGACCACTGGATCATTATGCCATGGGGTGATTCACTGCCACGGAAGAAGCCAACCAATCAGACTTCGAGCCATCTGATTTTGTGGAATAGTTCTGTAAAGCACAGAGCCAATCAGCAGAGTACAGAGTTGGGTAATGTATGCATGTACTGTATGTTGAACTTCTTTCGCACCGTACCTAGCCAACCCTGCTAATCGGAGGTGCGCGGAAGGACAACAAACTAGTGGAGATCTGCAAGGATTTGCAGATCTCGCACGCTGCACGTGTGACACGAGTATTCGGCCTATTCTCACGCTCGTCCACAAACACACGCATTTCAGGCGATACTGCTTCACCCCTCCCCCAACCCTCTATTATTTGGGCTGACACACAAACACACGTGAATCAAATGTAAACACGCATCACTCACTCGTAAACAGGCCCATAAATCTCATCATCACCCTGCTCTCCCCCAGGTAGTGCAACAATTTGTGTGAAACCTAAGACTTGCCTCTCAGTGACCCCAGTACCGGGGTTGGAGAACCTACGGCTCGAGGGCCAGATACGACCCCGTGACTTAATTTCACAATTAAGTCACGGGGTCCACCACTTCGACACGGTCTGCGAGCGATATTTATCTGTCACTGCAATCATCCTGGCCACGTGACGTCGGAACTTTGAGCCAACATCAACCACGTGTCAGTGAGAGTGGGCGCAGGGGTCACGCTTTTGCGTAGTAAAGGCGATCGCCAATTGTGTTTTGCGTCATTTGATGAAAGACGCGAGGGTAGTGTGTTCGTTGCGTAGTTGCCCGCCAAACGTATTTGAAGTTCCGATGTGGCTCTCGGCAAGGAAACATTTTCTCCCCATGCCTGTTCTAGTGAAACCACCTGGTGAGTTTGACGGACTCCCCAAACCCGATAGCCTGGAGGTCGAGGCTGGCGTGAGGTCACCTTCATCACAGGCAGGGTCACCGATGGCTTGGCCATGACCTCCTGGAGAGGAAACACTGACACAGGGCAAGAGTCAGCCATATCAACACCAATGTGTTTCCATGCAGTCGAGTTTATTTTGAGATTTAACGAAGCAGTGATACTGGCTAAAACAAAGAGAGCCGTGGCAGAAATGGTGTTTTGTCCTATGTTTTGCTAATGAGCTGACGGATAGGACAGATGATTATGAGAGTTTAGTGGCTGCAGTGGGAGAGGTCTGAGCGGTCGCTGGCTGTTTTGACAGCTTGTTGGCACGGTAGCTAATTGACTTGGGGGATGTTTCAACAGTTTTCATCCCAGAGATATTTCCAACGCCGTAGAAACCGCATACCGACTGGAGACACGTGCAGAATCCCTATGCGGCAAACGGGAGTTCACTGGGCCTTCAATGGGAGTTTGGTGTCACTGGGAGTTTGGTGTCACTGTTGACAAAGGGAGTTTACACGACGTGTCCTCCCTTCTCGGTGTCCACGCTATCCTGCCTTTTAAAATCGATACACCGCACGGCGTCTTTCGCTTTCCGTCTGCACCAGCGCCTGCAACGCGGCATCCACGCTGGTCCGCTCGGTGTTAAGCAGCGACGCCGCGAATCGACGACTACGACACCTCCACATGAGCTGCACGATAATCGTGTCACCCGTCACGTCGTATCAGAACTGATCAGCTTCAGAATAGCCGTAGGTCAAATCAGACCTGATGTGATTGGATCCCAGCAGACCCAAACCGTACGCCTCTACTCGATATATTTTGACTGCTCACTAAACGAGGTCTAATTGTGGGGGGGGGGGGGGGGTACTATTGTCCCAGGTGACCAACGCACACGCATGTACAAATTGTGTGGGGGGGGGGGGCGTTAGTCTCTCTACAAAGATCCACTGATAGCCTTTAACAGACTTGGGGGGGACGTTCTGTTCGCGAGCACCTAGCAAGGCCGACACGGCACACAAGGGGGTGGGTGGCCAAAACCTGATGTTCACACGCAGAACCATTTAAGACTGAGTCGGCCTAGGGGAGGCCCTGTACCGGAGCAAATATTCTCCACTGTTGTTGGTCGTGAGTGGGAATCGAACCCGGGTAGCCGGGTTCGTAGCACGGCGCGCTAACCGCTGCGCCACCGCTCCCCTACAAGTCACAGTAGCACCCAGCAGCAGGGGTCTCACTGCTGCCACGTTGTCACCGCTGCATCACACTCGTGGGTGCAATCCACATTCTCACTTTGATGGTAGCACATCCACGAACTACTCAGCTGGTGGATAGCGAAAGCTCTTTTGATTGGCAAGATTCTATTTATATTCTGCATCGTAAGCTATTGCAAATTTATGTTGGGATTTTTATTACTTAGTCGCTGGGTTGTGGGGCGAGTGGTGGCACACTGGTTGACGCACCGCGCTATGAAATCGGTGAGCTGAGTTTCATTTCTGGCCACCGCTGACATGAGTGGCGAGTGAGATCTGAACCAACTCACACTGACCAGCTGGTCAAAATGATACTCAAACAACTCCCAAGATTGACACAGCATGAGGCCTTCATCCAGAAGTGGATTGACAAAGCACTGTTAATTATTACTTCACTGTATGAATTTGTATGAATCATAGTAGTGGCACATGCCACACGGACCTTATCTGGCAGGTTATTGGCATTGGCATGTTAAAATCCCATCACCAGACTCTGCATAGAGCAAGTCAGTCAGGGATACGTTTTGTTATAGATGAAATTACATTTTCAGATGTCATAATACCATCCAACAAGTTCTGGGGATGGAGCAGTACAGTGGTTGTGCTCGATGCGTTAACAAACAAAAATTACGGGAGCGATGCAAATCCTTCAGTTTGCAGTGGACGGTGACTCGGATGAGCAGTGTCGCTTCTGCCGCTGGTCGCGCCGAGACAGAAACAGACAGAGAGCGCACGCAAGTTTGCATGTATGTATGTTGAAGTTCTTTCGCACCTTACTTAGTCAACCGTGCTAAGTTAGGAACACCATATGGTCTGCGAAGGCTGTGGCGTGCCACATATGATGTTGACACCTTCCGATCCTCCTTTTTGCTGCTCGCCACCAGCCAACAGCGACTCCTCGAGCCTCGTGTTGCCACCTCCGTGGGTGGCAAGGTGGCGCAGTGGTAACGCTCGTCTCTCAGAGCAAGAAAGACCTGGGTGCCATTCCTCACTCGATCGTCTTTCGGGGTGGAGTTTGTATGTTCTTCCCTTGTTCTGCATGGGTTTCATCCGCATATCTCCGGTTTCCTCCCGTTGCTAAAAATATACAATGTCGATAGGGTTTTCCCCTTTTTTCTGGTAACAAAACAGGTGTTGAGATGTTAAAACACCAAACTGAAACCTTTTACAAGGAATCATGTCTGCATTAACCACAATGGTTGTGGTCAGAATGCAAACAAAAAACATACTCTGATGATATATGCATTTTTTTAAAACTGATTGGTCCACACCAGAGGACGCCAAAAGGCCTTTCGGCAAAGGAGATCCCATGATATACCATGTCATCGATGTTGGCCAAACATGCCAATGCTGGACCCTCCTGAAAAATAGTCTGTGGACTTCGTGTAGCGTTCATGGGTAAAAAAAAGGTAATTATTATTTACCTGTATAGGCACAAAACACTGGGACACATCACGGGAGCAACGCACGTACATGGATTATATTAAGTACTGTATTATTTAACAACTGCCAAAAAGAGTTTAATGTCCTGGCAAAACTAACAGATTTTCCAGGACAGCTACCTCACAACAAAGAGAACCATTCTGGGAAAAACCAGGACGGGTGGCAACCCAATTCCAGCCCAGCCCATACCAGTGAGTGCTCAGAAATGTGCAGTGTCCTCCACTAACCCCGCTCATGAATCACGGCCATGTGACAGATGTAGACGTGCAGTAGAATTTGGATTTATGGCTTCGGCATGTGTGCAGAACCCTGAGAAACACAACTCTCCACATCCACTGCTCATTTACACAATTTTATGTTGCCTCGCTGGCTGGATGGTGGAACGGTGGTTAGCGCGCTGCGCTATGGACCCGCGTTCGATATTCAGAACCAGTCTTGCCCTCCTCCACACCTCGTCTGCCGATGTGCACTGACCAACGTGAAGTGTGACTGACACGGCGTGGTAAGGCCTCAAGCTCACTGGTGGATTGAGAACGGCTGTGTGGGGGGGGGGGGGGTTATTTATTTATTTATCACGTTGGTAGTGCCAGACGAGGATGGAACTGTGGGATGGAGCACGAATGCAGAATGAAGAGCTCCCATTTCCCAATAGTTGATGATGCGCTCTGTGTCTCTGCATCCTTGCTCTGGTGAATCTTGAAATTGACTGAAATGCATTGCTTTATATATTAGACTCCACTCTTTAATTACGTGCTCTGGAGAACGGCCTTTGCCCGAAACGTTGCCTCGTCAAAAACACATTTTCTTTTTAAGGCCACAGTGTTATTGACAAATGTGTTGTACAGTTTTCATTTTTACATCTCTAAAGAGTTTTCCATTTTTTCTTTAGGTGCCAGGTCATGAGTTGAATCAATCTCCATTTGGTAATCCCAGCGAGCGGTGCACCACCCTGTCGTTTTTCGACAGGCCTCTTCATTCGTACTTTTCTTTTTCCCTGAAAAGAGTGTAATATATTGATCTGAAAGTGTTCGTTCTCCCAGCTGGGTGTAAGCTATCCACGACCCTATTTTATCCACAACTGCTGTTATCCAATCCATAGGAGCTGTAAGATCCTTCAAGACTCCTATTAGCTGTCACACTTTTCTTCCTATAATCCGCGAGAATATCTCTCGTGGGTAATTGGCATGAATTTGCAGACAACCCCATGGATAATAGTGTCCACGATGTCCACATCTGTGCGAATAAGAAGAGGTATTTGTAAGTGAAACACCAAATTAAGGTAATAAGTTTTCCGTGTGGAGTCACTGGTGACCAGGTTGACACCATGAAGCGACCAATATCATTGAGAACCAGAGGCGGTTGCCTGGTGTCGAACTCGGCGACGTTGTCACTGGACACCTCACTGGACACCACACTTCAGGACAGTGACAGCGGTGACTCCCAGTGGCTTTCGTCTGCCTCTTGAAGGGTCAACAAAGGTAAAGGTGCAGCCCTGCAGTTGTTTTTGTTCACACCACTGCCCTCTAGGCCGGTGGTCTTCACTGCAAGGCCCGCGGGCCAATGGCGGCTCCTGGTGGCCTTCAGTTCGGTCCCTGACGTGAGGCCCCCGACAGTACTCAGCACGTGACAACAACCCCATCGTGCTGCTGTCAAACCCCAAAATGGTTTCAAATGTGTGGCGGCCCTCACACCGATTATGTCTTATCGGCGAAAGTGGCCTCCCCCCCCCATCCTCTGAAAATTAGTGCAGGACACACTGCTCTAGAGGGTACTTGGCCTACTCTTCCACGCAAGCCAGTGGCCCTGTACCCACACTTTATCCAACCACAAGAGTCCTGCCCGCCGGTCGACTAACTGCCGGTGTGCTCATTTATACAGCTGGGTGGACAGAGGCGGAGGGGGACTTGAGATGCTTATTTCATGGTGTCAACTGCTGCGCCAGGACAGTAAAATTCGAATAGGAGGCCTCTGGATTACAAGTCCAGGGTGCTAACCACCATTACACAACGGCAGCATCACAAAGAGAATAAATCTCAGTAAATGGGATTAAATCAAATTTATAGTTGGCGTAAATGCATTTGCCTTCATTTATCCATTGATTTTCATTAAATCTGTTGTGAGATGGTCATTAGAATTTTTTTTCTTCCGTTGGAGACGTAAAAACTATTGTTCAAAGAAAGGCAGTAATTATTACAAGCTCATAGAGCCACACTCACAAACATGGGAGAATCGTAATGCGAGACTAAAGATTGTTGTAATGGGAATTAAGTTCGAGTGAAAGTGGCACATTTCAATTGAGCATCTGACCAGCAGAAAGCCATAGCAGCAGCGTGTTTATAGCAGTTAGTTAATGATTAATTGCAATGCATTGTTGTGTCAGTGTGGCATGTTGGGATCACTCCATGGGGGATGGTAAAAGCTCTTGTGAGAAACCCCGAACCCCATCGCCTCCCCTCTCTCGCTCCCTCTCACTCGACCTCCCCCCAACCCTTGATCCTCCACCCCTCCACATTCATTCCATTCCCCCAGCCACCTCCCAAACATTATCCACACCCTCCCACCTCCCGGTTCATTTAACAGGACACATCGGACTCTACCATTGAGAAGAAAGTGTGGAAAATACAGTGGATGCCGCACAAAACATGACACTATTTAGGTGCAGCACTCGTGTGTGTATGTATGTCTGTGATATGTTCAATATGCTTCACCTTTTACGTAGAATGACATTTTCAACTTGTTACGGGTATAGTATTCGCTCACTTTCGGACAAGAGAGAACGACTCGGATGCGCGAGGAACCACAGATGAGCGGGAAGCCAGCAGCCACACGGTGAGCCGGTGCCAACAATTTTCCAAGCTCTGCAGTCCTCTATATACGAAGCTGTAACCATCCAAATGGTGACTGTTGACATGTGGGAGGAAACCGGAGCACACGGAGAAAAACCAATGCGTGCGAGGGAGCAACACTCTATCCCATACAGATGGAAGAGGTGGAGTCCACATGTTGCTGCCTTCTGTCGAGCCATGGCACGGCTCCTCCCCGGTGCCCACAGCAAGGGAGTTTCACGACGTTCCTGTGATCCACCAACCCTCGCTGCCTCCACGATGCTGGATGAGAGGGCGTGCGTCACCATCTACACGAAGAGCCCTTCTCTCAATCCACGAGGGGTGGGTGTGGGGACATACCCGCGGGGAGATTTGACCATATTTCACGACGCTGATGAGCGTCGGCTGGTGAAGGCAGGCCAGCGTAGACGTGGGAGTTTATAAGAAAAGGTGAAACTTGGCAACGACCAAAAAAATCCGCCACGCACGCTCCTTTCGTTTCACGAATCCTACAATGTGGGGCATCCCCCAAGGTCCGTGACAATTCGTAAGTTCCGCAGGAGTCGCGCTAACAAATAACTCCTCTCGTTCGTCACGTACAGTACAGGGTGGTCCAGATGTCGGGTGACCCCGTTGATTTAAAACGTCATATTTGTGGATGGCAATGGGTGTGAAAACAGAAATGAACAAGCTAAAGAAAGAAACCGTTTAGGGGTCAATTAATTGGGGGTCACAAGACATCTGGAACTCCCTGAACACCGAAATGTCACGATGAGCACGCCATCTGGGACATGCACAGTACAGAACACAAACTAAACTCTGTTTTTATTTCACCAGGTCAAGCTCACTGAGCTATATTGCTGGGTTTTTTTTCAAAAGTCCCTTGCCCACAAATGATATCACCACGAAGTGGCTCATCGCGGGGAAATGTACATCAGCCAAATTCTTCTAAGCGCGCGATTCTAAATGTGGAGGGGAAACCCCTGAGGACCTGGAGAAATATCCACGCCACCACGGGGAGAGAGACACGCAAACTACAAATACACAGCAGGGGTCAGGGTCGGGATCGAAACCCACGACCTCCCGTATACCAAGGGAGGTAGTTAACATCTAGCCACCGTGGTGCATCTATATTGTATAAATGTATGTAGTACACTTTATAGAGCAGAAAGGACATTTAAAACTCAACAACCTTATAAGCGCGTGGGAAAGTGCGACCCCTTCTGTGGCAAATGCAGCAAACGCAACTGGGTTTTGTTGTTTAAAAAAGCCCCGCGAAAGATTTCCGAATGAATTCTTCGCCCTGTGCCCCCGATGACGAAAGCGCAATTGACATCAACAATGAGGATATTAAACACGAGCAGTAACAGGCCACAATCGAAAGTTAATTAGCACGTGCGTGTGCCCTGCACGCGTTTGTCTTTGTTAACATATATGACACCACAACTCATTTCAATTGCAACGGAGAGCTGACCCACCTGCGGTATTTGGACATTCGTACATTTGTATCGTGCGGTATAAGAGCCTCAACAGACTGTTGGGGCAAGTGCTGTTAGCGAGCACCGATGAAGACCGGCACGGCACCAGCTACTCATTTGAGGCTGGGTCGACCTCGGGGAGGCCCAGGAGTGGTTTAAATAATCGTCACCGGTGTTGGCCGTGAGCGGAAATCGAACTCGGGTCCCTGGGTTTGTAGCGCAGTGTGCTAATCCGCTCCACTACTGCTCATCCAATATATATGTATACACAGGCAGCTACACAGACATATATATAATCTGTCATGGACATGCAAGCTGCATCCCAGTCATACCTAGGGGGTTGCCACCTCTTGAGGCACACAAAAAACTGGGATCCATTATTGGATGATGGATGAACGTCTCACAATACCGGAACAGGTGTAGGAGTGTAGGAGCTGCATGTAAATGCATTGTCCTGAGTCACGCGTTATGAACGTTATTACTCAACTGATAACAAAAAAAAACTGGGACATTTAATGTCCTGGGAAGACTGACAGATTTTTCCCAGGACAGCAGCGACCTCCTCAACAAGAGCACGATCCTGGGAAAACCAGGACGGGTGGCAACGCGATGGTAACACCCGCATCCCAACAGCGCCAGTTTCACAGCCGGAGTGAGTGTTGTACACTTCTCACGTCCGCCTGAGTGGTGCCAGTGCACCGAGCACGAACCTGGTGCACACTATTATAATTATTATAATAATTATAATAATTATTACCACGACGCTTGTTTATCCAGCGAAGCCTCAACGAGTCTCACGACTCGCAGGAGAGTCCTGCCAAGTATTTTTTGGCAGTCGGAGGCAACGCTGCTACGTGGAATTCCAATCGAGCATTTTTGAAGGTGAATTGTCAGCATTTGCGGTTGTTTCGTCCAAAACCACTTACATTGCGAGTATTTTGTAGATTTGCTTTGGCAGTAAACTGGAAAAAACCTAGAGAAACCCCATGCAGAACAGGAGGGAGGAACATACAATTGCACACTGAAAGGGGCCCAAGTCGGGAACTGAACCCAGACGCTTGTTGCTGTGAGGCACGATCGTTACCACTGCCGATATTCACGTGCACAGTGCACACGCGTGTGCTCTGTGCAGATGCGCGGCGCACGCCCCCACCATCACTTCTCCTGCCGCGTGTCACGCGTGCCGCTACAGTCCGTCACGCTTGCAGCACAGGTGATGTAACTGCATCCATGACCATCCGTGATCCTCGTCGTCATCCTCATCATCATCACCCTAATCGTCGTCGCATTGCCGAGGAGTTGATTGGTCATCCGTGATCGTAGGTGACGCGGTGTAAATCCACGCAGGCAACTGTCAGGCGGTGTCTGAAATGAGCGAGGCAAGTGACGAATCCGCGATTTCTCGCGGATCCCGGGGGCGAGGCCTGGGATTCGAAGACTTTAGCGTGAACAATTACTCCTCGAGTTGTACACAAGTGTGCAGCAGCAGCAGCACCACCAACACAACTGGGACACTGCCCGTTTTTTTTTTACAAAAATTTGTGTGAGAGTGGTTACATGGCCCAGCCGTGCAGTTGTTTGGTTATAATCGGTGACCATTTTGATCCGTTGTTGGGTGACCATTAATGGCAGCCCAAATTCACAAAGCCAACCGTGGATGAAGCCGAAATGGAAAATGTAGAAATGACATTAACTTAAATTCTCACCGCAGAATCCCACATCGCTGGTGATGTCTCCGTCCTCACCAAATTCAACACGGAAGATGATCAGAGGCCGGCGGGGATGCGAGTTACATTTAAAAATTGCCAGACAAATGATGAAGGTAATCACGGTTCAAAACTACAGTTACCATTAAAACATCTATGGCTGATGGATTGTCATCGTCGTTCAAGGATCAATGAGTATCTCAATGAGTGCTAGTGGTTGTCCTCACGATCAGCTCACGGACCTCGCAACCAACACAAATCAAAGTGGGCTTGGGCAGGAGACGTCTCGATGCAGTGGAAGCCAAGTGACAGGGATGATGAGACTGGGTGGCACCACTGCCGTCGAGATGGGACCGATGAGATGAGTTCGCGTGCACTGAGTGAGACGGGTTGCAGGAGCAGCAAGCAGCGCAACTGTGAGGATTGCCTCGGCCTGGAGAGGACTTCATCCAGTCGTGTGGAAACAATGGCTGATGGTGGTGATGGTGGTGGTTTATTTTTAGCCGAATGCTGTAAATTCGCCTCGTCACGCTCCCTCCCTCCCTCCCCTCCCTCTTTGCGTTTTCCCGAGTGCGGGGCTTGGCATGAATCGGATCGGCGATTGAATCGATACTTGATTATAATACTTAATATTCACGGCATAAAAAAACACCACCCACTACACCATCACCGTTTTATGATCTTTGCAGGAGGTTCTTCGCGTTTCTCTGCGCTATTGCTCTTTGCACACTTTCTCATTTTTCTCCAGCACTCTGTACCGCCGCATTCACTTGCCGTATGTTAATTTAACTTGTCCATCTGCGGCACTCATTTCTCTCGAACCCGTAAAAAAAGGAACCGTTGTCTCCTATCTCTCTCGTACCTCTCCATTTCCCTCCATGTCTGTTCGTTCGCTCCTCATCCTCTTTCTCCCATCTCCTCTCTTGATGATGCTCTCCCTGCCATACATATCTCTTATTCTCTCATGCTCTCACCACGCTCTCTCCCTCTCTTCCTCCCTCCCTTCTCTTCCCAACCCTTACACCCCCTCCGTCGCCCTCTCCCATCCTCCTCTCCCATCCTTTCTCTCTAATCCCCACCCCAAAACGCCAATGCTGCTGCTGCTGCTGCCGTGCAGTTTCAAGGCGGCCCATGGACTCTACCAACAGCCACGGGGGTGATGCAGACATCTCTTAAACTTTACAACACAGACTTAAAAAAACAGTGCTAAAAAAAACCCCCCCACCCCAGCCGCACACCAAACCAGATCCTACTCAAACATGCGGAGGGGCTGCCACTGTCACTACACTGGATGATGGCGTAGTGCGGATATTCTACATCCGCACACATTTGGTCCGGCGTATGGACGGGGTTTTAGCCACATGTGTGTGTGTGTGTCCATTCTCATTAAGATGGACAGCCTAGGGTCAAGCCACGCTGCTAAAACCATCAGTCCACCTCCTCCACCCTGCCAAGCCAGAAGGGCTGGGAGGAACGGAAGGCGGCTCAATGCACATTACTTAAACTATCAGGCTAGAGAGTGGTGGGGGGGGGGTATTGCTAAAATTCTGGCCGTCTTTAATCGTCGTTCTTGTATCTGCAATTATAATTGCATCTACGTTATATTTCAACGAACTTGCACACGCATGTATACCGCCAGAGAATATGTTATAATCTACATTGTGTACACTAGTTATACTCTTACTTACACGTTAATCACTGCAGTATGGATAATCGTATATCGAATATGCAATGTGTATTGTATAAAATATTCATACAATGCGCGGTACACGAATTGTATCTATTCTATATATAAATGTGTATACTGCGGTACACGTGTAGAATATATGGAATACGGTATACCATATACTGTGTAGTTGCGTGCAAGATGTATGCTGCGTATGAGCAGTGCCGAACAGTGCTTGATATTCATATTCACAAACAACAGTACAGTTGGTACATGCGGAATATCAGCTTGCTATTTGTAAATGGTGTTTTGCTCGGCCAAATCTGGCACGCGCGCACACCCACACACGGAATAAGAAGCAACATCAACGTGCACCACACGTGGACACGAACATCACATTGGGGCGAGGAGCATTGTGGGGGACACGTGCGCGCACACACGCACACCTCGCACACACGCACACCTTGCACACACGGCCTGCCTTCCCCGCAAAGACAAAGATCCCCTGTGTAGGACTTTACAGACTGTCGGAAGCAGAGTGTAGGAGCAAGTGCGCTTGCTGTTAGCCGGTTAGCGCCTATGAAAGCGAACACGGCACGCCAGGGGCCGTGGTGTAGCAAGCACCACGCCCGGCCGCCTTTGTCTCTCCAAAAGGGGATGTTATTTACAGCTGAGTCCACCTAGGGGTGGGAGCCCCTGGGAGTGACCGGCTCTGATAATCGTCACTGATGTTGGCCGTGAGCGGGAATCGAACGCGGGCCGCCCGGGATTCGTAGCGCAGTGTCGCTAATCACTGTGCCACCGCTCCCCATACACACACACACACACTCCACGTCACGAGATTCCACACGCGACACACACGCGACACACAGGACTCCCTCTGTCACCCCCACACACAGGGTGACAGCTCTCCGTCACAACCCCCACCCCCCACCGTACATCCCTCTCAAGTCACCATCAACATACTGACTGCACACACAACACACCCTCATCTCTCCCCTCCTCCTCACCCACCCACCACCATCACCACGCGCCTCCGATGCGCACGGTTGGTTACGTGCGGTGCGAAAGAAGTTCAACATATACTGTATCCACATGGGCGGGAAGTCCCTATACCCATTTAACCACTGAGTGCATGCACCTCTCCGAGGAAAGGGGTATAAGGACTTCTTGCCCACACGTGTACAGTGATTTTGTGTGTGTTTTGGCCACAGCTATCACGCAGCACGACCACGGCTCTCAAGCTGGTGGAGGGGGGGGGGGCTGGGAATGGGTGAAAGGGTCCACGCGAACCGACGGGGAGGGAGGGCATTGGAGTTGATTGAACAGATGCCAGAGATGTTGGGGGGGGTGCAGAGTTTGCTACTGGGGAAGGGAGTTCTGTGCCAACCAAAGTTTGCAATGCTGTTGCTTTTTTTTACACCCGGGAACGTTTCAGATTGTTACATGTTGTTATTGTTACATGTTGTTATTCACAAAATAGGAGTTGTGTTCAAATTGGGTCCATTAAAAAAAATGCTGTACCGCTAACCACATAAAAAACAACCCGTAAACGGTTTTGTCACACGGATAAAGTCGACGCAAACGCGAGACATTTTTTTAAAATTTCTTCTCTTTCGTAAACCCACCCAGCAATCACGCCGGCAGGTCCCCGCGTGGCGGGGGGTAAAGTGTGGGCACGCCGATCTCTTCCGACGAAAGAATCCACCGCAATCGGTTACCGGTTCCCGACGTTAAGAACCGGTTTCGACACCGTTGTTACGGTTCAAACAAGCCCTGTTCACAAAGTCGCCTGGAAACGCGTGAGACGTAATAAATGATTCCACGTGAAAGCTGCAGTAGGCTCCATACACACATCTCGTCACTTTGTCCGGAAAATAAGATGCCCGGTTTCAATACATATTTGGTCACACGCACACCTGATTATAAGACGCATCCAAAACGTTTCCTTTATAATCCAGATAATACGCCAACGCAATCATGTTGTGTTCTTTTTTTTTAATATGAGAAATATTTTAGCACCTCGCACACATCACATCCTGTATACCACATCTCTCTCTGGCTACGGCTGCTACTACTCTCCACCTACTACTCACTCTCCACCTACCACTCACTCTCCACCTACCATCCACTCTCCACCTACCACTCACTCTCCACCTACCACCCACTCTCCACCACCTACCCACTCTCCACCTACCACTCACTCTCCACCGACCACTCACTCTCCACCTACCACTCACTCTCCACCTACCACCCACTCTCCACCACCTACCCACTCTCCACCTACCACTCACTCTCCACCGACCACTCACTCTCCACCTACCACTCACTCTCCACCTACCACCCACTCTCCACCACCTACCCACTCTTCCCAAGTCCACCAGATACCACGGGAAGAACAACAAATATTCGGTGACAGATGAAGCCCCGGGTCACAACCACCGCTCGCCCTGGTCGATCTCACCCGCTTGAGACGGGCGTGATATTCTTCTCCAGGTTCCATTGATTAGTCGTGAATGTTATAGTTCCTCCTCCTCCTCCCCATCCCTCTCTCCCTTCACAGCATAAACGTCTCCCACAGCATTAACGTCTCCCACTCTCCCGCCAGCTCCCCCTGCTGGTCTCACTAAAATAAAACTCAGCATTCTCCAGTAACACTCGTGTGGCCATAAAAGGAGCACACAAAAAGATAGGAGAGATACTGCATATAATAGGCGACGTTTCGGGGGATGGCCCTTCTTCATAGCACGTGAAGGGTAATTTCCCGAAACGTCGCCTGTTATATATATAAAAAAAATCAATTTGTAAGGCCACGCAGTGGTATTGACGATTGCATTGTTTGTGTTTCGTGCACCACTGACAACGCAGAATCGCCGAGTAATGTTGTCTTGGAGAGTGTTGCCAAACTCCTTCAACTGGCCCAGCAGCATTGGATTGAACCAATGAACCAATGCTGCTGATGAAGATGGACTTCCAGAGGGCCCGGCTGCCCATGGGTTGCGTAAAAACTACGGTTCTTTTTCTTATAATTGTATGCCGAGGCAAGTATGGGAAGAAGATGTTAATTCATAGTCTTTGGTTCTTTCGGTAAAGTCACGTAGATAGAAAAAATAATAAAGGTAAATTAAATAAAAACTACGACGTTTCGATCACAACACAAGCGGTCGTCATCAGGAGGATCGCTTGTGTCGTGATCGAAACGTCGTAGTTTTATTTTTTATTTATTTGGATTTTTTTTTATTCTACCTACGTGCCTTTACCGAAATGACCAAAGAATATTAATTCCTGCAGTCACGAAAGTTTAAAGTCAAGATGTTAATTCAATTAACATTGTGCACAATGATTCATGATTTCCCTTAATACGATGCTTTGTATGGCTACTAAACTGGGGGCAGGATGCAGATTAGACTGAAGGAAATTATTAAAATCATGTAATAAGGCCATTTGCAAAGCATAGTTACTTATAATTGGCCTAAGCAGCCAAAGCAATCGACACTAACAAAAATAAGGGCACTAAAATAAATATTCGCGATCCGTAGTGAACACTCCCATCTAGTGGAATAGCCTCAGTAGTGTAAATGTAATGTGTTAGAATAAATTCGTTGAGTCTTTCGGTAAAGTAACGTAGATAAGAAAAACTACGACGTTTCGATCGCAACACAAGCAGTCTTCATCAGGAAAGATCCAAAAGTGAGTGTGGTAACCCTCCCCGTAGAGGCGGTTAAATCTTGACTTAAAGATTTCGTGTCTGCAGGAATCCATATTCTTTGGGTCTTTCGGTAAAGTCACGTAGGTAGAAAATATATATTCAATTATTTATGTATTTTTTATTCTTCTTCTACCTATGTGACTTTACCGAAAGGACCAAAGAATATGGATTCCTGCAGTCACGAAAGCCTCAAATCAAGATTGACGTTTCGATCGCTTGTGTTTTACACTCGATAAGCGACTTACATCTCATCTAAAATGTTTTTAAAGGGCACACCCGGTGGCAGCTGTCCCTGTGCGGTGTAAGTCGACTCAGCACCTGGCCTGCAAATGAGCATTAGTCTGCCAGTATGGGGCAATGATTGCTGTGTATAATCCCAATTTAGTAATTTTGGGTGTAATGTTTTAAAAAATATTTAGCGATCTTTAACGTCCGAAGAGAAACAGACGGCCGGTGTTTTATGGCTAATATAATATACCCGCAGTAATGACCAGGGCTGGCCTGCCGGGTGAGAACCGCGTACCTCGAACGGCGAACGCACTTCCGCTGTCAATGTTCACGTATTATCATGCGACGTCCATTGTCAGCCTGAAGGTGGCAGCCAAAATCTGTACTGAATCCAACAACAACCACAACCACCACAACAGGTATTCGGGCAAAAAAAAAAAAACTACTGCAGCAAATCAGATGCCACTGGGGGTGTCCTTTGAAATGTGTTAAGATGAGGTGTAAGTCGCTTATCGCGTCTAAAGTGTTCTGACACGCCACTGTGTGAAGCAGCGCTTCTCAACCGGGGGTACGCAGATCCCGGGGGGGTCAGTGGCAATGTACCGAGGGGGTAGGCGAGGTGAATTATAAATGTGTGAAATTCTATCGTGCATGAGAGTCATTGGTGGCTCGTCATGTACGAATCTGCCAACATAAAATAACTCGGATAGCATTTAAATCTGTATGGTAGCCTAGAACGATGTCAATGACCTTTCTAAACTCGTAGACCGCTAACAATGCGCGGGTTTCCAAGTCACCAGCGAACGCTACAAACTTAGGTGACGCGTGCGGAGCGCCCCGTGGATTTTTATTTAATTCACTTGCAGTTACCAGGTAGCTGGGATACCTCAAAAACATGGACAACTGGTAAAAAAATTGATGTTCATTATTCATATATACATTTTTCAGAACCATGTGTGTCAATTTTGATTTGAAGCTTTCGTGACTGCAGGAATCCATCTTCGTTGGTTCGTTCGGTAAAGTCATGTAGGTGAAAATAATGATAAAATATAAAAAAGTGAAAAACAACTAATTGTGATTTAATTAAGTTTTTCACTTTTTTATTTTATCATTATTGTCACCTACGTGACTTTACCGAAAGAACCAAAGAGTATGGATCGTTACGGTCACAAAAACTTCAAATCTAGAATTACGTCGTGATTTGTTTGATTTTATTTCTACCTACGTGACTTTACCGAAAGAACCAAAGAGTATGTTGTGTCAGGCAAGGCAGGTAACTCGGTTGAAAGTAAATTCCACAAGGAGTTACAGTAGCCATGAAAGGTTGAGAATCACCGGTGTAAAGGACGTTCGTCAACTTCATCACAATTATCGTTCCCTTCTCTTTCCCCGGTAATATTGTACGGTACATCTGCGATGAACCCACTTCAGCAACCTTCAATAACCAGGGTGCTCAGATATGGTCAATCAATCTCATGACCGACACGGCATTGGAAGGTCAACGGATTGGCATATGATGTTAATACAAAAGGATAATAGTACAGTATCGCCAGAGCAGTTAATGAATATAGTAACACATTAACAAGTGTACCATTACTTCAAATATTAACAATTCGCTGAAGACTAACTACAGTACTAAGAATATCAATATCCTCACAAGCAGTGTGTTTAAGAACTGCGGATCGCTGCCAGGTGCCTAAGTCGCACCAGACCATGTTCAGAATTCTTAAATGTCGGTATAAATCCCACAGGCTCCCAACAGGCAAACTAAAGCGACCTACCAAAGATCATAGAGGTCTGTGGGACAGGCACACGACGCCATTCTGCATGGCTGCCTTGTGAAATGTGTTAGAGCATAGCAACACGACTTCTCTGTACTCCTTGCACCCTTATTGGCAGTCTCACAAAATACACAACTACTATTGTACAGGACTTTTAATTAGGTTAACGCTGACTAGACAGCATTGTGAAATGTGGCAGGTTGAGAGTTACAATCTGCCCATGCAGGGGTAATGCAGTTCAGGTTTGTGGAACAATTTAAAACACATGATGATGTTAATACTGCCAACTATGCTTTGAGAATTTCGCTACAGAACCAAGCACTGTCCCATTGCCAGTCTAAAACCCTGACGCATGAGCAGCTCTGGGGTGAACGGATAGTCCAGCATTGCGCGTGCTCACAGACTGATTAGCGTTAATTGTTGCCTGCCAACTTTTTGTTGGCATTCATGAGAGTGTGTGCGGATTTTCAGGAGAGTAATTGTGTGAGACCTTGTGCCACCTTTCACATTTCACGGCAATGTGGACAATTTTGCGGTAGCATCATAGCAGTAACATCTCAAATATGATTTTTAAATTAAAATCTGCAGTATTTGAAGTGCTGAAATTAAGTATAATTAAGAAGTAGATTGGTCGAGACAGTAAGCAGGAATACAATGTAGATAGTAACACTATTAAGGTACAGGGACACCCCAGGCATATCTTGTTAACGACACCACTGGAAAAAAGGCCGTCACTCAGTGCCGAGATGTTAACTGCCTCGCCTGGTATACAGGAGTTCGTAGGTTCAATCGAGACCCTGACGCCTGTATATTAAGAGTTTGCGTGTTATCCCTGTGGTCGCGTGGATTTTTCTCCAGGTTCTTCAGTTTTCCCTCCACATTTAGAAAAATGCGTTTACAGTATTTGGCTATCCATTTCCACGTGATAAGCCACTTCGTTGAGCTATCATTTGTGGTCAGGTCGCTTCTTCAAACGAGCTATATAGCTCAGTGGGCCTTACCTGGTAAAATTAAAATAATCTATTGTTTAGTTTTACTCAGGAGAACTTTACAAAACCCCTCTTGGGTGTATTTTGGCCGACCTTTGCATGCACGCCAGACATCTTGCAAGTGCCCACACTGCACCGCACAACACGCGACTAGCCGATCGACGAATGAAAGGGACCAAAATACTTAGCCTCCTTAAGCAAAGGCCTGAATACAGTCAGCAGCCTCCATTTCCTGGCTGCCCACCCACAACAAATTGGCACGAGACCAGGCTTCGTCAACTGGCTGTTCACTGGCCACATCTGGTCACATAAAGGCTCTTGGAGTAGCCCACCGAAATACGGCTAATCTGTCCGCCAGCACTTGTCCAATGAGAACACAATTAAAACCCTATCCAGTGTCGGTCCACTTTCACTGAAGGTAATGTGACCCTCTCCACTCGATGCATGCCCCCCGATGGGGCCGAATTCGAATTTCCCACCAAAATTTTGAAAAATCAGCGCACTCCACATGGGGCAATTGCCGGCAAGGGCACTTCTGTGAAGTGGCAAGTGTTAAAGGATGATTTGACACTCGCCGGTGTTGCTCCATCATCTTTGAGTGCGGTCAGTGTCAGAGTCTGTGAAACCTACCATCACCCCGACTTAGATCGTGTAAACCCTTCTGGAATACGACAGAAACCCTGACCATTTTCAGGTTTCACTCTAAAGAATGGGACGGCAACAGCTTTGGACAAACAGCGACGTCCCCAATAGATATCTTACCATTGACCCAAACCTTTTAACCCCCTGGGTTAAACTTGCCCACCAAAAAAATCTGAATAATCCCAAGCACTCATGGCAGATGGGGCCACCGCCTAATCAATTGAAATAAATCAGAGAAAGCCCGGTGATCAGCAACTAAGAAAATTCTGACTGGGCCATGGACCACAACGCGAAAAGCTCAACAGAGGCTTTGAAGACACCGATTGAGCCCCCCACTCCCGAAGCTGTGCCTTGACATTGGACATGGTCATAGACTTATGAGTTGCTTTAAAAAGCCACATGCAAGAAGAAGTGTTATGTGAGTGTCCGCTGAGTGGTATGGGTCACATGGAGGTAGCAACTCATGAGTCTATGTCCAGCTCTGATAGCCATAGCACACCCTGCATCACACATCACCTCTGTTATAACTGACCGCAGATAACGCAAAATAGTAATCAATCAAAAATAGTCAGGACATGGAGCAATTGGCTGGGTTGGTGCAGCAGAAACTCCAACAGCGCTCCACCTTGGGTTGGTGCAGCCACCAATTCTGGCAAGCAGCTTTGCGACAGCAAGGCAGAGGCTTGTTGTTACTTCTCAGTTGTAGCTGCTGGACAGGCATGTGGGGTCACGTGCATCACTTGCACTGAGGGTTGAATACCCACGGGCAACCACTGTGTTTAGGGCAATCTGAAGGTCTAGGAAATAAATGGTGGTTTCGTGATCCAGGCTATAGGAAGTCACTGGAGCTATGCACTTTAAAATCTAGATTTAAAACTTTTTTTTGGGACTGCATTTTCTGTTCAGTTTTTTGTCCTTCCCGCACACCTCTGATTAGCACGTTTGGCTGCGTACGGTGCGAAAGAAGTTAAACATACAGACCTACATACGGCTTTTCACCCGCGTGCTGGAGCAGCGTTCAACCCTGGACGGGGATGGTGGATTGTGAGCGCTTTCCGAGGAACCATAATGCCATGTGACAGGCCCACACAGCACATTGATGTTAAGACATTGTATTTGTTATACTGCAGGAGTTTGAGAGCAAACTCACTGAGGTATTGCCGTTTAATTTCTTTGTAAATGTTGTGAATTTCGATCTAACCCAAAACGAGATCTAACCCAAAAAAACCTCTATTATGGATTCATATTGGTCGCGAAATCCGACGTGTTAAATTATCAATTTGTTTGGATAATATCAAATTTAAAGTCTAACATTGCAAATAAAAGCGTGTGTGTGTGTGCATGCTCAGAGCTGCGTGTGTGACCTGACGGGGAATTTTTGGCTCGGTGTCCCGTCTCTGACCCCAATCACCGGCCAAAGCACTCCAGACCGACTGTAACTGAGAACACGGGGATAATTGGCTCCGTCTAGCGCAAACTGATGTACAAGGGGTTAGGACCATAACCTATTTCTCACACAGTTGTGTCAGCATAATTTGATACTAATTCAAACGTGGTTCAGACAAGGAGTGGCTCTGGTGTAAGTTAATAATATAACTAAAGAATTATCACGATGCTCCTTTTAAACAATGGTCCAGAGGATCCATACATAGGTCGATGGACTAAAAACAGAAGTATTTGACGAGATCAAATGTATATATTTGTATACACTACAATGTTACACGTTATCCTCTGCAACAATGCAGAATGAATATTTGGCACTGAACGGGTCCCGATGGAGGCTCTTGCCAATGACATCTGGCAATACAGTGGCTTTTACTTGACAGGCTCGAATCTCTTGATGAGAGCCTGAATGTTGAGCTCTTGTCCAGAGATAATTACTGAAATCACTGCTGCTGATCCTAATGGCGCAGAAGTCCATTGGCTGATGAAACTCAACCCTGGACTGCTGCCCACGACGCTTTCACGAATACATTTCCTCGCTCACTTATGCCGCTGCCAGACTTGTCACACTGCAAACAACACCAACAAACTAAAAGCTAATTGTAATGACGCTAGTTGTGATGACTTGCGAAACGTCGTACTCGAATTGTAAATGTTGTGGGTTTTACTCTCCAACACACCAGCGCGTGCTGTATTCGTAACTAATTGGCATGTGTTGTTTACGTGACAAACCTTGCTAATGGGCTGCGTCGGGTTGAACGACGCATTTTTATTTACGCGATCTCACCCAAACAAAAACCTCCATTGTGATTTAATGTCGGTCGCGAAAGCCCTCCAACTCCCCCGTGTCAAACTAAAACTTCGCATTGATAAGGCCACGTGCAAGCGGCCACGCGCCACGCGCTCCACGTGCCCACGCTCGACCAATGAGAGCCGCGATGCGACTCCTGCCCCCAGCCGGGGAGGGGGGGGGTCACCGCTGAGCCAATGGGAGGCGCGTGGGGGTGGAGCCAGAGACGGTGTTGGTGGGGGGGGCTGCTACCCCCCCCCCCCCACTTCGCCACTGTGCGTTAAGCGCTCGAGTCAAGCAGCAGCAGCAGCGGCTGGCGTGGTGACCACCCCGGCTTTATAAACATCATCATCATCTACAGCATCCCGAGTCTACAACATCGACTACAGCAACACAGCAGCAGCAGCGAGGTGAGTCAACTTTGGTTGGGCGCGTGGATTTCATTCAAAAGATCGAGTTTGAAAATCGGCCCCTGTGCGGCTGATGGGATGTGTCGAGAGAGAGAGACAAAAGAAGGCTGCGAATGACTGTGTGTGGCTGCGCATCGTTTCAGGTTGTGTATCGTCAGCTGAGTTTGTTTATTTGTTATTTAGATTCTACGCGGCGGGGCGAATTGGTTGTTTAGTGGGGAGTTGTTTTATCGTTTTGACTCGAACCCCCCCCCCCATCTCGTTCAGGGAGGGGTCATTGGGGTCAAGCGAGGCTGGCCCTGCGGCTGATGAGACACTCAATGTCGAAACCCGGACCTGTTGCTCTGCATTGAGACAATGCTGCTGGAATGATGCGCTCTCAGAAGACCGTGCGGGCTGATGGGATGTGTTGACAGAATAGTGTTGTTCTTTGTTATGCGGAGGGACAGGTGTATGTATTAGTATTCTCTGCTTATTTAATGTGTCGGTTTTGTAAGAGTGCACTTGAGTATCTTCTTGGTTCTTTAGGTAAAGTCACGTAGAATGGAAATAATAAAATAAAACATAATAAAATAATTCTCACGACGTTTCGGCCACAACGCAAGCAGCCGTCCTCAGGTGAAGACCAGGTCTGTCGGGGAGACAGCGTCTGAAAAAATGCACTTGAGTAGTTGAATGGCAGTGCTGCAATGTACTCGAAGCATGCAATTCGTTACAGCAGCTGCCGCTAAGACGTAGAGGTACAGCCCTGCAATTCCCTGCCCATGCCTCTTGCATTCAGGCTTGCACGACTGGTAAGCAGTAGTAGCCATAGAGAGAATATGCCCTCTCCGGGCGGGGTATTTGGGCTACTCTTTCACGCTGGCCAGAAAGATGTTGGAAAAGGGTGCCAAGAACATTTCATTGAGTCTGTTATTTATTTCAATCCATGGCTGTGCTCACTCTCAGCTTGCTTAGCGCTACACGCACGTGTCAAGTGCCACGCTATTGACCAAGTTGTGAGTGTGGAGTTCCTGTCCTGTACCCCACATTATTATTCTGTTTAACCGATGGTAATAAAAAGGCATCTTGCAAACGTGTTTGTTGCTAAAGTCTTTCAAGAGAGTGATTATCTCAAAAGGTTGGGGTTGTCTTGAAGAAATGAAAGACGTTTCTTAGAAACTGGTGTAAAATAATAAGCAATGGTTGAGTCACGCAATTTTATATATATAGCAATGTACAGCTTTCCCCATGCCACATGAGGGTTGTTCGACCATACTTCACCACGCCGGTCAGTGCGGACTGGTCAAAGGTCGTGGGATTCTGGACCGGTTCAGAGTATCGCTCGCCACTGATGTCCGCCACGGCTGGGAATCAAGAGAGAAAGGCAATTAATTCTAGATTTGAAGCTTTCGTGACTGCAAGGATTCATACTCTTAGGTTTTTTCGGTACAGTCACGTAGATAAAAAAATTAAATTATAATAATGATATATAAAAATAAATCAATTAAATCACGACGTTTCGGAGGCAACACAAGCTTCCTTCATCAGGTGTTGTGCCTTTTTACATGTGACTTTACCGAAAAAACCTAAGAGTAGGCAGGCAATTGTTATAAGAACGTTGCATAACATCGCCTGTGTGGCATTTCCGCTACCCTTATTTGGGGAGGCCTTCATCCAGCAGTGGCTGATGACGCTGATGGTGACAAGTAATATTTTTAGGGGGGGGGAAATTTGACTTAACCTGGGCTTTAATAACATCCTGGACTCACATGCTCGTGTCGGGAAAACACATTCAGGAGGTGTAATTGTGCGTTATTGGGTAACGCGGGGTTGGGATGTGAGTGCGTGAATCACTCGCTTGATGATTGATTACATCTCTTGCACAGTAACCCCTGGCTCTACACCGTCACGTTAGGCAATCCCCAGTTTAACTTGTCTGACCCATACGCACGGAGATCATTGAACTTTAAGACGGACTGTCAGCGAGCACCTATTAAGGGCGTGGGCGACACAACGTGTTAGTTTGGGGGGTGTCGTCGCCTTTGTCTCTCGAATTCTGACGTTTACACGCCGTGCCTGGGAATAATGTAAGGCTGAGTCGACCTAGAGGAGGTCCAGGACAAGTTGAAAGTGGACACCACTTTCCACTGACTTTATCTGTGACCGGACAGGTTCAGAGTGCAATTTACAAACCATTGCCCAATGGCATTCCACAAGCTCTCTCACCTTTGCCTGTTTAACCCCCAGCTCTCCACTGGAACATATAATAATACAGAACTGTAGTCCGAATTGGTTGTGGGTTCTAACTTTTTATATGAAGGCTATGTACGTGCACACCAACTTTGACCCACACATACCTACAGGTGCATGCACACATTAAATAATACGTTCACAAAGACAAAGACCCCCCGTATAGCCTTAACATACTGTTGGGGCAAGTGCTGTTAGCGAGCAGCTATGAAGAAGGCTGGCACGGCACACGAGGGGGTGGCTGGCCAGCACCACGTGTACAGGCACACATAGCCACACATACATAGTCTGAGAAACAGTGGAGATTCATTCACGAACAACATCCTGTTTGTAGTGAGTTCTTGCATGGGTTTAGTATACAGTAAATACTATAATTTGTTGTTTTTGCTGGTGTAAGGGGCCGTCCATAAATGACGTCACGCACCTAGGGGGGAGGGTCAGACATTTGCGACGATGTGTGACGAGGGGGGGGGGGGGGTGAGAAATGTGACGTCACATCAAAATGCGCAACTTTAAATAAACAGACAACACGTTCTACTTAATTAAATAGACTTTTAGATCAATATTTTCTCCTACAACATCAGAGTGCAGCGCCACATTAAATACGCACTACAATGACAATAGTTTAAAGCGATTTGAAGCATATTTTATATATATTTTGGGGGGGGGGGCAGAGCTTTGTGACGTCATATTTGAGGGGGGGTCTGACTTTTTTTGGGGGGGGGGGGTCAAAAATCGTCCAAAATCGTGTGACGTCATTTATGGACGACCCCTAAGCACACCCCCCCCCCCCGCCACTCTACCCGCTGTGGTCTATGGATATTTATGTGACTCTGAAATGTTTATGAAACTAACGATCTCCAGTATATATAACAACTGTTAGATGGCTATGTACTGTAACTTTATGTAACGGCAATATCCTTTGACCGCCACCTCTGCCCACGGTCTAGGGCTGCGGTCGTCTCTGTAAAAGAGCTGCCAAACTCAACGGGGGCCTCTCTCTTGCCAGCAGTAGGTGCCAAGTCTTGTTGAGTCTGTGCTGAACTCTGCTGCAGACACTGGCGTGCTGGTGTCACAAGCACGAGCTTTAAACGCGGTGCCAGTTTCGTCACCGAGCTGAGTGTCAGCCTCCGTTGTGGAGGCAACCTCAGTCCCAGGTGTCAACATGCCATGTGCGACTGACCCTCACGACCTTTGACATGGTGAAACCACCAACGAATGACCCCGTGTCAAACAACGGGGCCTGGGTATTTTGCAAGGCACGTTACCGTCACTTTTGGCAGGTTAACAACTTGACGGCTTTGGAACGATGATACTGTACAGTACAAACTTGCATTCTGTTTGTTATTATTTACAACAACAAAAAACATCGGATGCAGTGACGTCACTGTCTTAAAGGCAAAGGTGCAGCCCTGCAATTGCTTCCACACGCCACTGCAGGTGAAAGAGTCGTCCACTCGAGGGAAGCTCTAGGGAAACCCACTACACAGTGTATTTGGCCTACTCTTCCACGCTGGCTAGATGTCTTGATAGAGATAGACTTACCCATAACTATACTCCACCACAGGCATGTGCATTGTCTTTGAAACTATCAGAGGATGTTTTTTGTTTGCATTCTGACCACAAGTATTGTGGTTAATGCAGACATGATTCCTTGTAAAAGGTTTCATTTGGGTGTTTTAACATCTTAAAGTCTGTTTTGTGGTCAGAAAAAATGGGAAAACCTGTTCTCATGCTTTGTTGAATTTGGGATTTTGGCAAAGACGGCCACAATGTTCTTCAGTGATATCTTTATCTTTACTTATTTCTCTATTCTGTCACACGATCTCGTATATTAGCCAGGGGGCAAACTTAGATAATCGTCCTTTCCGGATTAACGAAAAAAGGACTCTGTTGTTGTTATACCCTTTAGCCCGCTGTGGGAGTGAGCAATTTTCATAGTGGGGCAAGAAAAATGACCTCCGTTGGGGTTGCCCATGAGTCATCTGTGTTTGAAAACGACTTTGAATGCATGCCACGAGTTAAAAGTGTGGATTATCTGATTCAAATGCAATGGGTGGACGGGGTGGGGAGGCATTTGGCCAACCTGTTGTGATGAATCGGTTCTCGAATGTTAATTACGTTTTTTTTTGGAAGAACAAACGAGCTTGTACACTTTGTTCTTCATTCCTCTGAGCGTGAGTAGGGCTGCAGTGCAGTACAGGCTGCTATGTTTAGCTGGCGTTCATGCTAAATTGTCTAGACACACAGACACGGCATCTACCCCACACGTGATGACAAGTAGTACGTCTGTGACAGCAGCAGCATCCGGATTTTGCCACTCGGTGACATCTACATAAGTACATATGCCAGGCGATGTGTACTTAGAGGCCATGTGAATATCAAGGGTCATTGGAGAGATCCAGGTTTTCTAGGCCAGTTTAACAAATAGGCTTTCGCGACTAATATCATCCATAGTATAGGTTTTTTTGGGTTAGATCACGTAAATATATGAATGTGTCGTTAAACCCGCCACCACCCGACACAGCAAATCAGTAAGGTTTGTCACGTAAACAGAACGTGTCAATTAGTTACGAGTACAGCACACCGGTGTATTGGAGAGCAAATCCACAACATTTACAAACTGAGCACGAAGTCTCGCCAGTAATTACAAATAGCTTCATCCGGTGGACAACCAGATTTGATATTATAGGTCAACTGACTGTGACGCGCACACAGACTATGGATTTGCACTGGCGGAGAAGAAAATGCACGTTTTGTCGTTTGTCCGTGCGTGCATTTTATACCGTTCCAGGTAATTTGCCTGGCCGCCAACGTACTTTGTAGCATCACCACTTGTTTATAAACCAAGCCATGTAACTCGGACTAGGATGCGTTCCACCATGCTTTGAACTGTCCGCTCAGCACCTAGCCACAGCATAGCCCCAAGCGAAATGCGCTGTAAATCACAGTGCACAGAATTCGTTTCTCATTACCTGTCGAGTTATTATCCTCCTTGTTTGCATGTGTGAAAATATCTCATTTGCGTTGAAAAGTGTTGTGTGAGTAGGATTTTTGGTCAGATCTTTTTTTTTTTAAGGACGCATCTTAGATCATGTAGTGAGACCTTATGCGAAAATATGTTTCGGTTTATGATTTTGTCACTTTTACGTTCAGGTTTTTAAGAATGTCTGTGCGCGCGAGGTATTGCCCAATATTAGGGTCTAGCGAACGCACCCAGCACTCAAAGCCACAGCAGCACCGATTGAGGCTTCGTGCTGTGTATTGGTGCAGCGAGCCAAAATGAATGCAAGGCAGAGAGAATGTGCGTCAGAGGCAGCAGAGTGGCCGGTGTTGGGTTTCTAGCGTGGGTGTTTATTGCGTGCAGTACTGTAATGCATTCCAAAATCACAAACTTATCTATGCATGTATATATGTAGAGTTTGATTTTATTAGATACGTGTGTTTATCTGATGAAATCGCCCAATGATGCTGGATGTAATTACCAGCGAAACGTCACGGTACTGAAATTGAAAACGAAGTAGTCACTAATTGTCACGATTTGTTGAGTGACAAACTTTGCTGGTTTGTCACTTACTGTCGGGTGGTGGCGGGTTAACGACACGTGATATAACCCCCCCAAAAAAAACCTTTATTGTGAATCATATTGGTCGCGATTGCCTACGTGTCAAACTGACACGTGTTTTTATGAGACCCTTACACTGAGCGTTGAGGACAGGGCTACAAGTCGCACAGGGAATGGCTCTGGCTCCTGCCTGGATAGCTTTACTGGGGCCAGCCCATCATCAAGGATCTGGATCCTAATTTTCAGTTTAATCAGAAGAATCTGAAAGTTTCGGTACGGATGCGAAGCTTCGGATGCTCTGAAAAGTTGTCTGATACTCATTCAATTAAATAAATCGATTTATTTTTTAGACTAAAAACTCGCCCCTAATAAAAAGGGCATCGCAATACTTTACACTATAAATTTAAGAAAGGTCGTTCTACCTATAAAATCAAGACACGTATAAAAATATCAAATTGAGAGGACATACTTCAGGATTGATCCAAAAGTATGATGTCAAAGGAAATGACATCGCTTGCATTGCGTCACTGCCATGCTTTTCCCACCTAAAGTACTGTCACTTGGCATCGAGCAAGTAAGGGAATTGGTGAGTGTGGTGGGAGGTTCAATGGGGAAATTGGTGAGTAATTGGGTGGGGTAGAATGAGTGAATAAATAAATGGGTTTATCAGTTGTGTGAAGAAGCGAGTTGCGAGTAATTGTCAAAGAGAATGAATGATTGTGTGACAGAGCACGTGCCGAGATGAGAGACTGCGTTTGGGCACTCAATTTAAAGAGCCCGAATGACAATTCGTCTGTGAATAACGATGTAACAACACCTCGAGATAGAGTAACAGCCCTACCTAGGAGGCTACCACAAGATACAGGAAGATCAGCCTACTTAGCTCTTCCGTCTTCGGGACCTCTTCCTCCACTTCCTCTACCTCGCAAGTTCTCCAACTGCTCTTACAATTCCTCCACCTCAAACTGTACTGTATTGTGCAATTTATTTACGTATTGCTATGTTTTTGTTAACTATCTGAATGCGTTCATGCCTTCGTGTGGGATAATGTCTATATGAGTGGTTCTGTCAACGGGAGTGCTTCTTTACGTATGAATGACGATATCTCTGCGTGTGTTCTTACTTCTCTGTGTTCTTGTGTCTCTGCACGTGTTATTGTATGTACGTAGGCGCCAATTCCCCAAGCTATGTGGCTCTATACTTATTAATAAGGAAGAATTCGACATCTGTAAACAATATATCCGTGTTATACCTAATATACAAGCGTTTATTTTTGTTTGTCCAGCCCATTATGCCAGATAATCATTGCGTTTCTTTTCCAAACTTGTTCCGCAAAAAAAAACAACGGAACAAACCCAAACGGGGCACGCAGGGAAACTGGTCGGCGGCGTGGGCGATGATGATGATCACGACGGCGGTGGCGGCACGGCTCTCAAAATAAATATCAGCTGCCAGCTCGAATTGTTTCACAAGTGGAACACGATCTGCCTGGATCGCAGCACGGTACACACCCCTCGCCCGCCCGCCGGCCCGTCCGCCCGCCGACCCATCCGCGTGACCGCCACCTTGCCGAAATGTCCCAGTGTAACGTGCGCGGCGCAAACTTTCCACGGCGCACGGAGCCAAGCAACCACGAGGACCTCCCGCTTTTAGCAGCACCTCGGTTCACCCGCCGCTCACGGGTGAACCGTAGAAGCACCGGAGCACTCGACGGAACAGCTGCTGCCTGCCGTGTCTCTCTCCGCGTGCCTGCGTGCGATGTGTCTTCCACGTGCTTAGCTCCTTCACGTGCTCCGTCGTGCGCAAGCAGCTGATCCGCTGTGTTTATCAAGCGGTGGGCTTGGGTTGAGGTTTTCATATTCACGCTTTGGCTGCTGCGAGCAGTTTCAGTTTCTATCGGGAGGCAAGCGGGAAGCCAGCTGCCTCTCTATATATAAGCAGACGTTTGCCTCTGATTTAGTTTTTTCCTCTGCGACAATTGACGTCAGTCTGTGGAGCATTTTCATAATTCTCTTAAGAAAGGTGCAAGTCAAAATTTCGGCCGGATTTCAAAGCAGCGTCTTCAAAATAAAACAAGCCTCGAAGGAAAACGTTCACGTTGGAATACGAAGTAGCGCTGCTGGTAGCTTGGCTCAAGTTATTTATCTTTCGGTTTTAATTTATTTATTTGTTAAAACAATCTTCAAACCCGTGTTGGACAGCCGGGACCCACAACCCAGGTGTGTATCTTAGCGGATAAGACCTGTTAATTTTTTTGAGTCTTGTCTAAGCATTGATTATGTGAAGTTACTGTATATATATAAAAAACAAGACGCACTTTTAATCAACCTTGATTTGAAGCTTTCGTGACTGCAGGAATCCATACTCTTTGTTTCTTTCGGTAAAGTCACGTAGGTTTATGGATCTATTATTATCTATTATTGTTTATACCTAAGTGACTATACCGAAAGAACCAAAGAGTATACTCTTAATCAACGTTTGCTAAAGGAATGCTTGGCATTACCATTGGCTGGTGGGTTACGGCACACAAACGCAAAGCTTTTCCAGCCCCTGTTAAGCACGGATGAGCATGGTGGTGTTCAGCGCCACCGCCGCCGCCAGGACATCGTGTGTGCTTACAGAAGCAATGTTCCAGCAGCGGTGACAAAGGTGCCCTGTGTATTAACAAAGCCGCTTTTGTGTGGCCTGCCAATTAAACTCTGTTGCATTGTGGGGGTGCTTGCGACAGGAATGATGTCTTTAACACGGAGTAGGCTTTTGTCCTACAATTGAAGCTTTCGTGACTGCAAGGATTCATATTCTTAGGTTTTTTCGGTAAAGTCACGTAGGTAAAAAATTAAAATTAATAAAAGTAAAATAATAATCAAATAAAAATTCACGACGTTTAGGAGCCAAAACAAGCTTCCGTCTTCAGGTGGAACCGTCACAGCACGATAGCTGTATCAAGTGAGAGGCTTTTGTCGCTCATATTTTTGACTCGTAATACATTTTTGGGGTTCGGAAATGCACTGATCAGACAAAATGTGTGTGGCTGAGAACCCTCCACCACCCGACACAGCCAAACACGTTTATTGTCACGTGGTGTACAAGCGTTTAGTGTGCCAATTATTTTTGGATCGGTGAGATGTGATGACACCCTGGTCTTGGGGCGGTGGCGGCAGAGCGGTGGGGGGGGTCCCATGACCTAATGGAAACAAAGAAGCTGCGGTCTTGTGACTTATTCTGGGCACCTGATGTTTGGGTTTGACCAGGTGGATGCGAGCTTTCCACTTGTTTGCGTGGAGGGAGCGGTTCAAGTTCAAGTTCATTTATTAGGTATAGCCCTGTGAGCCATTCGGCTCTTGAATCGGATGCAACCGCAACAAACAAAAAACAAAAACATGAACAGAAAAACATCTTAAAGTGAATTTGTGACTGAGTGTAAACAGAAAATCCAAGAAAAGACAGCAAAATATTGCAGAAAAAAACACCGTACACCAGCGGTGATGCGGTGGTCAGTGCATTATTGCTCTATGAGCCCAGACACCAGGGTTCAATTCCCGGCCGTGACCATACCAGTGGGGAGTGATCTCTCAACCAGACCTGGGTGATCTCCCCGTCAAAATCCCGGTGCTGACCAAGTACGGCCGTACAACCCGCATGAGTGACGCAGCAATCGTTCATTCAGTTGTGCAGCTCGCTGACAATTTTCTCTCTCGACCAAAAGGTGCAGCGGCAATCGCTTTGCTCCGCGTTGTCGCGGGGTGTTTCAAATCGCCGTGGTTCCGGAGTGCAGATCTGGTGCTGTGTAGTTATCCATTTTAGTGCTGCACCACGTGCTGTACGGAGCTCCGCTCGAATTCCTGCAGAAGCTGCCCGCACGTGGAGCGAAAAACGTCGAACATCACACATCGGAGAGCTAGGAAGACAATGTCTTCAGACACAGAGCTAGACATCCTGACCATTGGCGTGGTTCATGAGACCAGCACAGGTGGTGTTTGTGCGTGCAAAGGGAGCGGTAGTGTCGTAGTTCATCCATTGCGCGAGGAACCCAGCAACCCAAGTTAAGTTCTCACCCACGGCTAACATCGGAGATGAATACCTGTACGGGTCCTGGGCTTACATGAGAACCTTGTGCAGTGTGTAAACATCACCAGCCACCCCCTCGTGTGCCGTGCCACTGACAGCACTTGCCCTGACAGTCTATTAAATAGTTAAACACGGGGGCTGGGGGGTGCTGGAGTGTGTGGTGGGGGGGATCTTTGTGCAGAGTGAGTCACCATGGCTGCTCCAGCAGCTGGGTGGGAATGGCGCGGGGGGGGGTGTCTGGGGTCGTAGTGCGATGCCCGCTGGTGGACTCTGCGTGTCCTTGCAGACCGGGCTCCATGCCATGTGGGCCACTGTCAACGGGTCGCAGCTCCGCGGGGTGATGGGCAGGTGGCCGCGAGTTTATCTCGGCCGTGTGTTTACCCGCAGGCCCGATTTGTACCACGGGTAACCCGGGTTAAGATACCGCTCCTCTGTTCACGTGTGCCCCCTGTCACACGTGCCGTGTGCACATTGAGCTAATAAGTTTCGAAAATGTTATTCCTGTTGGATAACATTTTCGAAACGTATTATGCCTCGAGCAGGTAATTCTACTCCGGCCCCTCTCTGTGCTTCTTGATCTCGACATTTCTCTGTAGTCACTGGTTGAGCAACAACGTCAATTGGAACCCAAGCCCGCTTTCCACATCCACGTTCACGTGGCCAGAGCCCTTTGTCCCATCGCGTGGCCCTGTAACCTGTTACGCTGTGTCATCCGCGCCCCCACGGCTCTCCGCGCTCTGCCACTGCCCTTATCCGCCCCCACCCGTTGTAACCCTCATGGCAAACCCTGGGAAATTGAATCGCGCGGAAGAATCTAGGTGATGGGATCAGCGTGGTGGGCGGAAGTGGTCGTGAAGTGGAGTTTTGTCAACTTTTATTGCGACGGAGCTGAACCAGAGGGGAGGATAGGCTCATGTATGGATGTATGTTGAGCGTCTTTCACACCGCACGTAGCCAACCGCGCTAATCGTCACCAGCCACTACTGGGCGAAGGCCTCTCTCAGCTGTCTCTGCGTTGTAATAATCCAAGTGGTGCTTGTAAACGAGTTGATTCATCGCCTCTCGGAGGTGTTCCATTTCTTAGCTTGCCACTCCGATCGTCATTCTCGACCGTCGGCCATCGTCTCTGCAATTGTCCTGCCCAAGTCCCACTTCTATTCACGGATATAAAGATCTACGGTGATTGTAACATAATTACAAACTTTGATTTAAAACTTTCGTGACTGCAGGGATTCATATTCTTGGTTCTTTCCGTAAAGTCGCGTAGAAGGGAAATAATAAAATAATACAAATATAAAACAAAAATTCTCACGACGTTTCCATTGCAACACAAGCAATCATCATCAGGTGTGATTGCTTGTGTTGTCGTTAGAATTTTTATTGTTTTATATTTGTATTATTTTATTATTTCCCTTCTACGTGACTCTACCGAAAGAACCAAGAATATAATTACAAACTATTTGGAAGAGTGGGGCTTGGGGCAGGGTACGTCACTCGAGAATGGATGATGGGCGATGGTCAAGAATAATAACCGAGTGTGGCAGCCACGAAACGGAACGCATCCAACGGGACGTCTACCTCGGAGATGGACTAATTAAATCAGTCCATGTGCAGGTGCTGGGTGGATTGTTGCTTCACATGATCGTGGAAGGTGGCAGTGGCCTTCACCCAGCAGTGGATTGATCACGGCTGACGATAATTATGTCATTTTCCTGCATATGTTGTCGAATCAACGTGCACCCCTTCCGTCTTTCAGTATAATTCTGAGCGCGTGCATCGTTCCATCCCTGCCTCTTTGCACACCTGTGAGTGTGTGTTCAGCTATCAGTGCAAGAGATGCATGCATTTGGCTTGCCACCATAACCTCTGTACGCAATGAGGGTGAACCGATAAGCTGTGCGACGATATCTCTTGACTCCAGGCCATCCGCGACAGTGGTGTGGCCCATCTCACGCAAGGTAATTTGGACGATTAAACCGCGCGTAGCTCGGGAACATCAGAGCGTAAAAGGGGGCAACCCCTTTCATCTGAGAGTGCTTGGGTGCAGCCGATGCCATCTTCATGCCACCACAAATGATTGTACAGCTGATTGTACCCACCATTGAGCCAGAGCAAAGTCCGAAGTCTGCTTGGGTTCAGAAAGAAGCAACTACCCAAGAGACACGGTGGTAATACTCGTGCCTCACACTAACAAGTCCCGAGGTTCAATTCCTGACTCGGGCCCCCTGTCTGTGGTGGAGGGTTTCCTCCCGGTTCTCTGCTTTCTCCCCATAGTTAAAAATAAACACAATGTAAGCCGTGTTGGGATTATACGAAGCGACATCGCCTCCTACTGAGAATTTTTGCTGTTGTCAGGATCCACTTGAAAATTAATCTTGAGACTCGGCGAGGTTCTTTCCATAATTCCGAAAACACCACAGCACCCCTGGCACTTTGCAATGTTGCATGGGACACCGGTTGCGAGGCACTCGTACAATGCACCTGATCTTACCAAATCTCACCAAATCTCACCAGATCTCGGAAGTTAAGCAGGTCGATAGCTCTCCGATGCGTTTTAAGGCTGCGCCCCACCTTGTGCGGTTGAGCATATATCGGTTACCGAAAAATGCAGTTCCTAAATAAACTCCTTGCACACGGATCAAAACCCCTTGACGCCGTGCCGACCAACGCGCGGTGCAACCCGAAACACATCGGGAGAGCCGTGCAGGACAACCGCAAAATCGTGCGCGGTCGTGTGAGCAGGGCTGAACCCGAATAGTGCTTGGATGGGCGCCAACCAATGCATAAAGTAGGTGTTGCCTGCTGCTGCTTGCTGCTTATGCTGGGCTATGTTGCTAGCACATGGCAGAGCAGCAAAATCATTGTTGTACTGTACCATATTTCTATGTCTTCCCTTCCCTGCTTTCTCACCGACCCGCATCGCCCAGTGTGGTGAAGTAGGATCATAGAGCCGCTCAGACCCGCACAACTGTTGGAGTGTTCTCGTCCGGCAATGGATTGAGTATAGTGCTGTGTGCGCGTGCACACCTATCCGTGCAGGCCGTTTCTGTGTGAAACGACTGAATATCACATTTCTGATTCCCCTCGTGGCTACTCCCACCTCTTCCAAGACGTCCTGGACAGTGTGGAAGAGCAGGCAAAAATTACCCACGAGTGGAGGTCCTTCCACCTGCAGTGGCATGAGCGGCAGTTGCAGGGCTGCCGCTCTGCCCACGTAACTCCCCTTATCTGCACTGCGATGGGTTCATTCTATTCGAGTGTTGTTCAATACCTCCGATGGATATGGTGATTATTAAAGATGGGAACAGTATGTACAACCACAAGGTTGCTTTTAAAGGTGTGGTTTGCTAGGCCTGATCACGTAACCTTGACAAACCAGTTGAGAGTAAATTTCAGCTTACTCCTCAGGCAAAGAAAGAGACACACTCACTGCGCAGATCGTCGCTGGTCGTTCGCAGCCGGCGGTTATTTGTAAGTCTTAACGATAATAACACCGATTAAAATTAATATCAACGTGCTGCATTATACTCGATGAAGCGATATGATGTAATGTCAAAGTCATCGTTTTGAAGTAGACACCGTTAAACTAGTGTGGGTTAAAGCATGTGCAGTAGATCCTAGCAAAATGACAAGCAACCCCCAGGGCTAACACAGCTAGGGAGGCATTCATCGAGCAGTGGATTTCCAGGAGAGCTCAAAAACAGTGCCGGCAAGCGATGCCAAGTAGTTGCGACAAGAACAGCTCTCTGATTATGCAAGAACGGGACTTTTGCCCCGCCTTTTGAGCAACCTTTGCCCAATTCCACGTAGGCTCCGAGAAGCCTTATTATTATATTATTATTAACGCGAAGGGCGCGTTCACGAAGTAATCGTTGCTCGCAATTATTTTCTCATGTCGGTCATTTTCATCAGAATGTCATCCCACCCCGGAGCACCGACTCCCATGGAGAACGGAGTGGACCCCGCGGGGGTTACGCCCAACACGCGGGACGGGGAGACGGAGGTTCTGGGCGAAGCGGAGGACTGCAGGAACCCCACGGAGGTGGAAATGACCCAGCTGGTCATGCCGTGTCACGCCAACCACCTCGGGGAACTGAGCACGGGTCAGATGCTCAAGTGGATGGACGTCACTGCCTGTCTATCTGGTGAGCAGTTTCACTTTTCTTGTCGCTGGACTGTCTTATCGCGACCACCATCCTGTCGCGACTCTTCCCGTGAACTTCACGCATCGATTCCTCCACCCGTGTGGAGGACTCGGTCTGCCAGACACTGTTTTGTCTCATCGACAACGTGTTGACGCGCCCACTCACTCACAACAACACTCACTCCTATACTCACTCATCCACTCACCCGCCCACTCGTCATGCTGCAGGTCACAACAACACTCATTCCCATACTCACCCATCCACTCACCCGCTCACTCACCATGCTGCAGGTCACAACAACACTCACTTCCATACTCACCCATCCACTCCACCGCCCACTCACTCACAACAACACCCACTCCTATACTCACTCATCCACTCACCCCCCACTCACTCACCATGCTGCAGGTCACAACAACACTCACTCCTATACTCACTCATCTACTCACCTGCCCACTCACTCACAATAACACTCACTCCTATACTCACTCATCCACTCACCCCCCACTCACTCACCATGCTGCAGGTCACAACAACACTCACTCCTATACTCACTCATCCACTCACCTGCCCACTCACTCACAATAACACTCACTCCTATACTCACTCGTCCACTCACTACCCCACTCACTCACCATGCTGCAGGTCACAACAACACTCACTCCTATACTCACTCATCCACTCACCTGCCCACTCACTCACAATAACACTCACTCCTATACTCACTCGTCCACTCACCCGCCCACTCACTCATCATACTGCAAGTCACAACAACACTCACTCCTATACTCACTCATCCACTCACCTGCCCACTCACTCACAATAACACTCACTCCTATACTCACTCGTCCACTCACCCGCCCACTCACTCACCATACTGCAAGTCACAACAACACTCACTCCTATACTCACTCATCCACTCACCCGCCCACTCACTCACCATGCTGCAGGTCACAACAACACTCACTCCTATACTCACCCATCCACTCACCCGCCCATTCACTCACCATGCTGCAGGTCACAACAGCACTCACTCCTATACTCACCCATCCACCCGCCCGCTCACTCACCATGCTGCAGGTCACAACAACACTCACTTCTATACTCACCCATCCACTCGCCCGCCCACTCACTCACCATGCTGCAGGACACAACAACAATCACTCTTATACTCACTCGTCCACTCACCCGCCCACTCACTCACCATACTGCAGGTCACAACAACACTCACTCCTATACTCACTCACCCGCCCACTCACTCACCATGCTGCAAGTCACAACAACACTCACTCCTATACTCACTCATCCACTCACCCGCCCACTCACTCACCATGCTGCAAGTCACAACAACAGTCACTCCTATACTCACCCATCCACTCACCCGCCCACTCACTCACCATGCTGCAGGTCACAACAACACTCACTCCTATACTCACTCATCTACTCACCTGCCCACTCACTCACAATAACACTCACTCCTATACTCACTCATCCACTCACCCCCCACTCACTCACCATGCTGCAGGTCACAACAACACTCACTCCTATACTCACTCATCCACTCATCTGCCCACTCACTCACAATAACACTCACTCCTATACTCACTCGTCCACTCACCCCCCACTCACTCACCATGCTGCAGGTCACAACAACACTCACTCCTATACTCACTCATCCACTCACCTGCCCACTCACTCACAATAACACTCACTCCTATACTCACTCGTCCACTCACCCGCCCACTCACTCACCATACTGCAAGTCACAACAACACTCACTCCTATACTCACTCATCCACTCACCTGCCCACTCACTCACAATAACACTCACTCCTATACTCACTCGTCCACTCACCCGCCCACTCACTCACCATACTGCAAGTCACAACAACACTCACTCCTATACTCACTCATCCACTCACCCGCCCACTCACTCACCATGCTGCAGGTCACAACAACACTCACTCCTATACTCACCCATCCACTCACCCGCCCACTCACTCACCATGCTGCAGGTCACAACAGCACTCACTCCTATACTCACCCATCCACTCGCCCGCCCACTCACTCACCATGCTGCAGGACACAACAACAATCACTCTTATACTCACTCGTCCACTCACCCGCCCACTCACTCACCATACTGCAGGTCACAACAACACTCACTCCTATACTCACTCACCCGCCCACTCACTCACCATGCTGCAAGTCACAACAACACTCACTCCTATACTCACTCATCCACTCACCCGCCCACTCACTCACCATGCTGCAAGTCACAACAACAGTCACTCCTATACTCACCCATCCACTCACCCGCCCACTCACTCACCATGCTGCAGGTCACAACAACACTCACTCCTATACTCACTCATCCACTCACCCGCCCACTCACTCACCATGCTGCAGGTCACAACAACACTCACTCCTATACTCACTCATCCACTCACCCGCCCACTCACTCACCATGCTGCAGGTCACAACAACACTCACTCCTATACTCACCCATCCACCCGCCCGCTCACTCACCATGTTGTCGGTCACGACAACGCTCACTCCTATACTCACCCATCCACTCACCCGCCCACTCACTCACCATGCTGCAGGTCACAACAACACTCACTCCTATATTCACTCACCCGCCCACTCATTCACCATACTGCAGGTCACAACAACACTCACTCCTATACTCACCCATCCACCCGCCCGCTCACTCACCATGCTGTCGGTCACGACAACGCTCACTCCTATACTCACCCATCCACTCACCTGCCCACTCACTCACCATACTGCAGGTCACAACAACACTCACTGTCGTACTCACCCATCCACTCACCCGCCCACTCACCATGCTGTCGAACACGACAACGCTCGCCACACTGCAAGGCCCAACACCTCTCTGTTTGCTTCTACCCTCGTGCTGTTCCGCTTGGGAATTCTCTCCCATCGTCTCTTTTCCTAAAATTGTAATAATCCTGCTAAATTCAAGAAAAGAGTTGACTGCACCTCCCGTGGTGCTGTTTGCTCCCGGCCTGTGCTCAGCGGCCGTAATGTAAATAAACAAAGCCACCACTGGACAGTTGAACAACCCCGGTGTGTACTGTGCACGATATGCCTCTTTACTTGCAGAGTCACACGGTGTTGCCACAGTGAAGTTGGACACGGGCGGCAGCTGTTCACGATTGCAGAGGAAGCCCCCTCCCTTCTGTCGCACGTTCACTTATCCGTGCGTCTGTCTGTGGCTTTGCGGTTCTGCAGCGGAGAGGCATGCAGGCCTGCTGTGCGTAACGGCCTCCATGGACGACTTTCAAGTAGAGGAAGCCATAAAGTAGGTGTCCTCTATACTCCACGCCTTGCATGTGTTTAGTCAAATACGTGTTCGCCTAGAACAAGCCTCCGCGGAATGTCAGGACTGTATCGTGGCGTTCTTTGGCGGTATTTGTGTTGTGTTTACGCTTGGGAGGGAGAGCATGCGCGGATGACGCACGAGAGTCGGTCGCGGCATCGCCACCGTATGTTGCCGCAGTGTGTTCACAAAAGTTACGAATCGCGTGTCTTCATTAATTCACGGTTTTGCACCTTGTAGGAATATTAACCGGGCAGGGGGAGCAGTGAAGCACGGGTTAGTTTCATTCCTGCTCACGGTAGTGGCGAGTTGGATCCAAACTCATCCCTCATTAACCAATACTAACCAGTGTGGTGAAGTATGGTAAAAAAGAACCCTCACGACTGACATAACACGGGAACGCCTAATTGTGATTGTGGATTTACAATGGATTGTAAATTACATAAGAAGAAAATATTTGTAAATTTTTGTTGTTGAATGCCTTTGATTTTTGTATGTGTATCTTGACTAATTGAATATTAGGCTTGCGGTTCACAATAAAATATTCATTTTGGAAAATTTTCGGATTTTTTGTAAATTTATGGACAATTTTGAATATATTTTTCAGATATCCCAGAGATTTGTATTTTACTGTAACTGGCAATGGCCCAAACATCCCAATGCTGAGAATGTGCCTGCAAATTACTCAACTTGGGATCTTACAAAGTGACATTGCCCCCTACTGCAGACATGTAAAGGACACTCCAGAAAATGAGTCTTGGGCAAAGTATAAAAAAGTAAAGTGTGTGTAAAACATTATATATAATGTGTATTATGTATAATGTATTATAACCATACTGTATAATGTGTTCCACGGTTGTGCAATTCTATCGTTTACAAAGTAACATGGCACCGGTCGGCTTCCGCTCCGCCAGTTTTCAGGCGTGAGGCCAACCGTGATTGAACCCAGGGCCGGCGCTAGGGGCGGTGCTGGGGTGGCACTGAAGCCACCAAAACGGCACTGGCGGCCCTGGGGGTGAATTACTGCCACGGTGGCTCCCCCCAGACGACCTCTCGACTGTCTTCCCCCCTCCCCCCGCTATCCTAGAGGAGCTGGAGCTCAGCCTGATTAAACGGTCTCATCATGGAAGTGACCTTAGCAAGATTCCAGTAGATGAAACAAAAAATAATTATAATTATCACTGTACTAAATGTCAACTTGAAACCAGTTTGACAAGGAGGACATGGTGTTTTGCCATTGCAGGGTTGGCCAGGCGGTGTACATCAAGGCCCAGGTGAACCGGGCGTTTAACACCAGCATGGAGGTGGGTGGAGTGAGACGCACGCTGGCCCCGTCCCGCTCGGTGTGAAACGTGGGCAAAGCGGCAGAGGGAAGTCAAAATAATAATAATAATAACGCTCACGTCAGGAAATTGAGCAATCGGGCTCGTCTAAAAGCATTGAAAGATGTGAACAAAGCGAAAACCAGTTGAACGCTACCCCGTTAGCAGCGGAGACGCATGTAACCCGTTATATTCGTACACTTATGTTTGCATCCTTTGCATAATAGACACTACGCGATGGCGTACTAGCGCTCCGATGTGTTTTCCGCATGCTATTCGGCACGAGAGCTCCCCGCGCACGGAGCGAAACGTTGGACATTGTGCTGAACAACACACGGCGCAACCCGAGAACATGTCGGAGAGCTGTGTAGCACAACCGTGAAAACCTACGCAGCAGTATCACCACGACGCACTCTCACGACGTGTTATAGTGGCGAACTATAACACGTGATCTTCAGCATCCTCGCAGAACCAATCAGACCATCTTAGTACAGCATTGTCTGAAAACCTGAAGTGGAATACTTGGAGAATGGTCATTTTTGCAGTTCATCTCACGTTCATCTCACGCATTGCGGCTAATGTACTGATTGGTGTTGTTGTTTGCAGGTGGGGATTGATGTTCGCGTTGAGGATCTGTCAACCGGCAACCAGAAGCTGGTGTGCATGGCCCACTCGACGTTCGTGGCTCGATCGCTGAGTGGCGAGAAGGTAAATCCTCTTGACACACCGCCCCTGCGATGCTTTGTGGATTACAGAACCAACCCTGTTTTACATTGTCGCGGCGACGGCGACGCACACGCTGACGCCATCGACGCGGGGCGCGCTTTGTGCGCGGGCAGGTGCAGCTGCAGGCGCTGATACCGCGCACGAGCGAGGAGAGGCTGCAGCACACGCTGGCGGCGGAGCGGCGCCGCATGCGCCTGGCCCACGCCGACACCATCCTCGAGCTGGTGCACAGCTGCCCCTTCCAGGACGGTGAGGCCCCCCCGCCCCGCGCTCGTGCTGTCCGCCGCTCAGACGGGCTCGTACCTCTCCCGCGTGGCTGCGCATACTCGGGAGTTTGTCGGGGAATTGGAATTGGACGGCAGAACACGCACCACGGCACTCGGCTCACGACGATGGTGTTGTTGTTGATGACGTGGGCCCCGCCGCCCTCTGCTGCGAAGTTGCCACTCTGCGGCCCATTGCGTACGGGAGTCCTCTACGCGATGCTTTAAGCGATCCTCCACCCCTTGCTTCCAGGGCGCTGGGGGACTAAAGCACCACCATGCCCTGGCTCGCGACGATGATGATGATGACGGTGGTATACCAACCTTTTCCGCCGTGTGTGAAGTGACACTGGGGCCGAACGTCGACTACGGGAAGGAGCTGGTGCCCGCGGCGCGTACGCGGGTGCACAGCGTGGAGCTAGTGCTGCCCCCTCACGCCAACCACCAGGGCAACACCTTCGGCGGGCAAATCATGGCGTGGATGGAAGCCGTCGCCACCATCTCCGCCAGGTGAGGCTGCCCCCTTGAGGTCGGATGCACAAAGTAATACGCACCCTGAACCTTGTGGTCAATTTGAAAATACAATTCTTGTTATGCGTGCAAACAAAGAGAGACGCAAGGCCGGTGAGGGCTCCCTTGTTTCAATTGCAGACAAACTTGAGATGTTTGCACATCAGCTATTTGGAAATCTGATTAATATGTGTTTCAGTAGTATTTGTTGTTGTTGTTTGTGTGTGTGTGTCGAAATATATATGTTTTAAAAGGGAACAGAACAAAACAATGAACAGGGAGTTGTGTGTCCTCTTTTATTTAGAAATTAGAAAAGTCAACAGAAAGTGGTGGTCTCATCTGGCCGTAGTTAATCTGGGTTCTGCAGTGCGGTGAATCTGTCACTCGGTCCAGTCAACAAGGATGGCACAATAACATCGTCGTGGTAAATTTGGCTTATCATGGCCGCTTAACCTTGTCCACGCAATCGGTGGCAAAAATAACCGTCAATGAAGGGATTTACATTTTTTTTTATATTAGTCAGCAATGACTGGGAGTGGATTCGAGCCATCAAGAGTGTGACGATGATTAGGACTCTACAGACCAAAGACCAAATCACGGCTGACTCTGACGAGCTGAAATTAAGTTGAATGAAGACACAGACCAAGGTGATTTCGGGCCTGACTTTGATTCTCGGATCGTGTGCCTCTGTGGGTAGACTGTGCATGTTCTCCCCTAAGTACTGCGGCGGTTTCCCTCGGGTCTGACCGTTCCTCCCATAGTTTGAAGAAGAAGAAAAAAGTTTAACACGTAGGAGGCTTTCGTCACCAATATCATCCAGAATAGAGGTGTTTTGGATTAGATTGCGTAAATATATAAAAGTGTTGTTAAACCCGCCATCACCCAACACAGCCAACCAGTAAGGTTTGTCACGTAAAACAGAACGTGCCAATTCGTTACTAGTACAGCACACCGGTGTGTTGGAGAGAAAAGCCACAACATTTACAATATTTAAGTGATCTAACCCAAAAAAAACCCTCTATTATGGAAGAAAATAGAAACATCCGATATTAGCCAAAACATCCAAATTCTAAAAAATTACTCAATTGGGATCACACGGCAGCAGCAGTAGCAGGACCCTCTTGAAAACAATTCTCAAGACTCGGTGAGGCTTCTCTGAGTAAACAAGTGTAGTAGTAATATGTATGTACGTATGTTTAACTTTTTCACCGTATGTAGCCAACCGTGCTAATCAAAGGTTCTTGGAAGGACAACAAACTAAACACAAAAAGCAGTTCTAAAGAAAAGAGTTTTTAATCTAGATGATTTAAACGCGCATAGCTCCAGTGGCTTCCTAATATCGGAAGGAAGAGCTTTCCAGTTGTTCGCAGAACCGCATCCGAAAGCGCGCGATGCTGTGACAGTCATTGTTCGACGGCCAGCCAATATCCGCTGCGTGATGATTTATGCTCCTTAACTCGATTACACGTCGCCAATGGCACGATTGGGGGGTAACGGACGCAGCGATGCGTCGTTTGCATGCCGAGCGGTGGCCGCCGGCGCGAGGATGACACTCTGCTCGCCCCGCTTGTGCAGCCGCCTGTGCCGCGCCCACGCCACCCTCCGGGACATCGACATGTTCCAGTTTCGTGGGCCGTCGCAGGTCGGCGATCGCCTCACCCTCAAGTCCATCGTCAACAACGCCTTCCGCAAGAGGTAAGCACATGGCGCGCGCGAATCATACGCTAACGCCGATTAAATACGTCCACCGAGGAGATGGAGCGGCGGACTCGGTTTGTGCGTGGGTGCTGGGTGGATTAATGCGTCGCAGGATCGTGAGAGGTGACGACGACGGCGGCTTGGGTGTCCCTTCATCCAGCAGCGGATTGATCATGGAACGATGATGATGAATAACAACGTTATTTGCGAAGTTGCATTTTCATTCCTATTTAATCAAGAATTCTCTTGTGCGGGGTGTGACCCGGTGTGATGTTGCGGCCTGTTACCGGTGTGGTGTCTAGGCAGTGTGGGGATGCAACGCGGTGTACTGTGTTGTTGCAGCATGGAGGTGGGGGTATGTGTGGAGGCGTACCGCCAGGGAGACTGCAGCCCCGCGTCTCTACGCCACATCAACAGCGCATTCATGACGTTCGTCGTGCTGGACGACAACGGCGATGCGCGCACGCTGCCACGCATCAAGCCCTACGCCGGGGTACGATCGCTCTTGCACTGCGTTTTTATAAAAAAAAATGGTGTTTTCCGTACGGTGCGAAAGAAGTGCAACATACATAATGAATCAGCCACTTGGAACTGAACTTTGCCAGCCCAGGAATGGCCCAGGGCCTGGGTCAGTTCAGGGCAATGTTACAAAACAAAAAATAGTTTTGAACAAAGTTAAGCAAAGGCCTAGACTATGTTAGCATAGTTGAGGTGTTTTTAACACAAACGTGGCCAAGAAGTAAAACGATGCGAGTGATTTCGATTTAAAGCTTTCGTGACTGCAGGGATTCATCTTCTTGGTTCTTTCGGTAAAGTCACGTAGAAGGGAAGTAATAAAATAATAAAAATAAAACATAATAAAACAATTCTCACGACGTTTCGGCCACAACGCAAGCAGCCGAGGCGACAGAGTCTGAATGAAACAGCACACGGGCTTGGAGCATATATATAAGCTGGGCGCATTGACAATGGAATTTGCATATCAACAGGAATTTAGCATATTTATTGGAAATGCAGGAATGTAATTAGTACTGCATATGCATGTGCATTATGCAGGATTAACAGCATCAAAGGGAGCTGTAGTTACTGCTGCTGCAGTAGTTGCTGCTGCTGCTGCAGTTTCTGCTGCTGCTGCAGTTGCTGCTGCTGCTGCAGTTGCTGCTGCTGCTGCACTTGCTGCTGCTGCTGCACTTGCTGCTGCTGCACTTGCTGCTGCTGCTGCAGTTGCTGCCTTATCCATTTTAATATAACACTATGTATTATTCTACCCACCCTAATGTGTATCATACTGCTATATGTTTACTGTACAATTACGACACCATGCGTTGTGGCCGAAACGTCGTGAGAATTGTTTTATTATGTTTTATTTTTATTATTTTATTACTTCCCTTCTACGTGACTTTACCGAAAGAACCAAGAAGATGCGAGTGATGTCGCGACGCTGCGTGACTCACCTGGGGAGGGCCGTTGTGGAGGCCCATGTCCAGCAGTGGATTGAACAAGGGCTGTGCATGCGCACGTACAAACAGGAAGGTGACGTTTGCTGCTCTCTGATGAATTGATGTGGTCCCACCTCGCAGGACGGTGAGCGGCGCTACAGAGAGGCCATCGCCCGCAAGAAGATTCGTCTTGACAGGTACGAGCTCTCCGGCCAGTCGATTGACATCAACTACATCATCAACTCTTTCGACATCCACGTGCACAAGTCCGCAGTGGAGGAGGTGGTTAGGCGGCTGAGAGGCCTGATTCTGCGTCAGAGCACCGAAGAGGCACTGCTGAGGTCCTGGTTTCGAATCCAGGGCAGCCGGTCGTGAAAAAAAGACGTTCTCCCCCATGTAGAGAGTTATATGGTCTTGACTGTAAAACAAATTGTGATGTTGAGTTTGGTTTTACGAACATTTTCGGTGGTGTTGTGCCACGATTGTCCTGCACTGACGCTTTACTCTTCTTACATCTATTTTTTTTTACTTAGTCCTCTGTGCCAGATAAGGATAACTATCAAGATACCTTTTATACCTGTAGAAATTATTTATCCAATTTTTTATGTAAAAATATTTTTTTTTCATTATTTTATTTGTTTCATTAAGAAAAATAGCCCCACCGCCTGATAACAAACTACGCACGGGCGCCATTTAGCGATGGCGGACAGAGCCCTGGGAAAATTGGCCGGGCTGAACTCTCAAGCTTCACCCCCACACAAGTGTCGCCTCCCGGAGGGTTCAGCAGCAAACACCTCCATCCATCTTCCATTCAGGACATCCGGGGAACTCCGAGCACCCAATCCATTATCCGACTATTCCCAGCGGAAAGGTCGCCCGGCTCCTTGCAAATCGGCTGAATGCTTTCGAAATCCTCGCCTCATACATCTATTGTTCCACTCGCTTGAACAAAGTAAGGCAAGGTCGAGGGAAGGGCCTTCTTGTCCACGCACGTCTCTCTCCCCGGACACTGGGACCTCGCCAGGACAGATGGAATCAAATCCCAGCCTCAAGGAAGCTGGGATTACCAGTAGGAGATGGGTGTCTGGAATTCCCTTCCCCCGAGGAAACGATGGATAATGAGAAGAAAAATATCCTCTAAGGTCAACGAGGTCATCTGGGGATACCACGAAGAGAGGGAAGCTGGGAAAGAGAGGAAACTAAGCAGACGGAGAAATAAACGCACCACAGGAGCTCGCCACCAGACGGCGCCACTTGCGTTTCTCCGAGAGAAACGTTGATGATAGAGCACTGCACCTTTCTAAACCTCATCGTCGTCGTCACGGCACTCACTTCCCGGGCTCGTGGCCCGGCTCGTAGAGGGCTCCGCCACGCGCCACACATCCCTCGGCCCCCTGCATCTGTGGACCCCCTCGATGCCGATGCCGTCCTCCTGTCCACGTCTCGGACACCCGGACACGGGAGAGCTCATGTTGAGAAAGAAATCTCCGCGAGACAAAGGGCACTTCCGGCGCCGAGCTTGTCCGGCTCGAGAGAGGAAGAAGAGAGAGAGGGCATCAAACGGAGCGAGCTAAACCACGGCTGCAAATCCCAGCCGGGGAGAGGACTCGCGCAGAACTCAATTCCCGAGTCGACTCGACGGGAGGACGTCCTCACGGGACGGCACGCTACGAGCAGTGCCCCCCCTCCGAACCTCACACACGACGACTCTCAACCCCAGACACCACCAAAACGCTCCTCACCAAATATACCATCACCTAACCCCCCACTTTAACCCCCCTTCCCACCACCGTGACCCAACCTCTGTAGACCCATCCTCAAAGATACTCCACCAGCAACCCAATGCGAACCGCCGCCCCTAACGATCACCAGACCCCCCCGATTCCAATCCCACCAATCGCTTCGCTCCTGTATCAGAGGTTGTCTGGCAACTTTTACTAATTATCAACGACACTCAACACCCATAATTATACATTTTTATTATGAATTATAATGGTACATTTTGTACCCGCGGCAAACGCCACACCTATGCCACACCTTTTCTGAGAAAGCCACTACAGCTATGCACTTTTCAATCTTTAGAACTGTTTTTTATCTTTAGTTTGTTTTCCTTCCCCAGCACCTCCGATTGGAGGCAGAATGTCAAGAGTAGAATTGTGTTACGTTTGTTGTGAGTTCGTCCTCTTACGATGATCATTATTTACCTTCATCACTCAATGAAAGATATATTTACGTAATATAATGTTCATCTTATTTGTTGTAAGTACATACCTTAAGCACCACTTTTGCAAATATGTATAAATTTGAAACGCAGTGAACAGCAATGAAAGAAACCTCACTTACAGTACCGCAGCACTGTTAAATCGGGTATTTAACAAAGGCCCCACCAATACAATTACGGGAGATTAAAATATTATTATAATTTATTATATTAAAATATTGTATGGAACAAACCCATGAGGCCTGTAGACTACTGCAACTGCAACTCCCTTTTTGACCACGCAATGGGATGGAATTTGGACACATGTATTGTGGCATTAGTGCAGCACCACTTGGCCTTTATAACAATTCTCCTACACGGATCCTATCTGCCTCACGGCAAAAAATGGTGAAATATGACCCTAATACATCCCCGTTTTGTGCAGGATGCCCGATATGATCCGAAAATTGGACTCCTAAATAATTACACTCTTAAATATAATTAACCCTACCACACTTTCACCTTCCAAGCAAGCTTGCCAGGCCTCAGACAACAGGGACTATCTTGGTATAAATTTAAACTATATTTTACACCATTGCCCAGAATATTTTTGTTACACCATTGGAATCTCCACGACCCCCTCCTCAAAAACCCCTCCAGGTCAATCCCCTTTGCCACCTTGCTATGCCAGAACACCTTGGCAACAAAATCAGAATCGAGATTATCAACAAATCACATTTTATTCTAAACATCCCCAATTTATTTTAAGCGTCCCAAACCACCCAACCCGAACTGTGTAACTTACACGAGCAGGATAACTGCTCACCAAATAAATATTCGTAAAAAAAATACGTGGATATAAAAGTACTTTTTTCCACATCCCATCCAGCCCACGTGGTCTTCTGGCAGTGCATCATCTCAATAGCCTTGGTTCAACACAAGCTAACTGTGGACTGGTTTCGACATCCATTGTCTCATCAGTAGTCAGAATAACTGGGATTGGGATGTGTTCAGGTCCTCATATCTTCCCCCCATATAAGTATACAAGTGAACCTTATGGCGGTAAAATTTTGACTTATGGCGGTACCCCAGGGTACCATAGTACCCCGGCTCTCGCATAATGTCCGTGAAGCAGTCATTTTTAGTCTGTTGATGGTCGGCGATGCGGCAATTGACTCATCTCGACGAGCTGTACTCACGATGCACTGTGGTGCGTACTGCGAGCGTTTAGGGTTTCAGCGCAATCGTCCTCGCTGCATTTCGACATTGCAGAGTAGCACTGATTCGGATTGATTGGTACCCCAGTCGCGGAGTTAAGTACACCCTTGGAAAAAATAGTGTCCCAGAAATACAATATTTAATTGCCTCGGCCATTTTGGATTATTTGGTACCCCGGAGTACCGCCATTAGGACACTGTAAACATATGTATTGAAGGATATCGCTTTGAACGCATGCACTTTAAAAATCTGCAATGTACACTGTTGTTTAGTCATAACGTATTTATTGCCGTGTCATTTTATTATTGAAATAAAGAAAGTACTACCTTTGGTTTTGCACTTAACTTGGCTAAATTCCAGCTCTCGGCATGAACAATGTCAGCTTGTCTCAGACAACCAGCGGGAAGTACCCGGCGTCGCCCGAGTCTTAAAAATATTTCAAAACTACTCTTAAAAATCTAACAGCAGTGCGTACTGACTGTGGTGGTACCTGCTATGATTACAGCAGTGCATACTGTGGTGAAACCTGCTTTCACTGCAGCAGTGCATACTGTGGTGGTACCTGCTATGATTACAGCAGTGCATACTGACTGTGGTGGCACCTGCTATGATTACAGCAGTGCATACTGACTGTGGTGGTACCTGCTATGATTACTTCAGTGCATACTGCTGTGGTGGTACCTGCTATCACTACAGTAGTACATGCTGACTCTGTAGCAGTATTTATCGACTCTATAGCACAAAGTACTCACCTGACAGTGTCGTGGTGAGGCCTAGTCCCGTGCAGAGCCTCCGGCCTCGCCTAGATTGTCCAGCCGGCCAAGGTGGCACCTTGGCAGGCTGGGGCTGGGCTGCTACCCCTGACCCCCCCCCCCCCCAGCCACGATCTCCCCGGCCGCTCTGCAGCAATATCTACGGCCTGTAGTGGTAGCATCTAGCGACTGTATATAGTAGTAACTGCGTGCATCGGGGTGGGGGGGACATCACACAGTGAAGATTTAAGCTCAGCGTTTAGTGTATTTCTATACCATTTTTTACGCGAAAGAAAATGTCCCCCTCACTCCCACTGAAGGTGTGCGACTTGGCATGGGCCGCCCCCCCCCACCAAAGGCTCGTGAGTTGGTATGGCCGGGTATACGTCATAAATAAATAGATAAGCGCACAAAAATTGCACTAAATCGCTACTTAAACAAATTTAAAGTTGACGGAAGTGAAAAAGGAATAGCGGAATAGCACTTGCTCACCGCGGGGCGTACGGTTTGGTACCTGGATATTTTTCTTTACATAAACCCCACCGTTGGAGAGGCAAATCGTTCGCAAGCGCGCGAACAGACACAAACCCACAAACAAAGCCACAAACAGACAATTTTTTACTTTAATATATATAGATTAACATGTGTGGCAAAAGCTCTGTTATCCGGCATCCATGGGGAATGGACGGTGCCGGTTAATCTGAGAGTTACACTCATGGTGCACCAAATTATCCAAGAACATGAAACGTTTCAAGAAAAAAAAAATACTCTTTTACAGAGGTACTCACCGGTCAATTGTAGAACATTCTAAGTTTATTGTAGAAAAGCGGAGCCTTTTGCTGCATATCACTGTCATGCAACAGCCTTCTCTTTAGCTGGTGACATGACGGAGTGTGGATAATTATAATCGGCATTTTAAGCGATCTCGGTTGTAGTTCTGTGATATCATCTTCCAGAGGATTATCTCGCGTGGAGGAAAAAATAATAATGATGTTGTAAATCATTTAAGTTACTATGAGCTATATCTCATAATAATAATATACATTTTAGCATTATGCATAACAAAATAGACGTTTGTCCATATAAAAGTTAGTATTTTATTTCATTAGAGCATTACTTAAATTTGCTGACAGTCCAAAAAAATCTGTGAATGTTTAGATGTGGCACCACCGTACATTATTCAGTGACCGCTCCGTGGATTTCCCCCACCCCCCCGCATCTCGGCCATGAATTTTACAAACAATTACCATAACAAAATCTTAGCCTTATCTATCGATATCTGAAGATTTTTTTACATACATTTGGTTGACTGAGATGGGAAGGAACTTAAGTTGCAGTGTTTCCACGCTGCGCTGTGGATTCCTGTGCAGTGCCAAAGAGTTTTAGGCCCCTTGGCAAAAGTGCCTTTTGGCACGTCTCCTAAATATGGAGCACTTCGTGTGGTTAAAAATAACTTGCTGATGGCACATCACCCACGTATATTCTGTCACAAGGGTGGATCTACGTGACTCTGTCCTGTAATTGAGCCGGGGCAGCAGTTATTCCACCTCGTGGCGTGTGGAGGGCGGTACGACGCAGCAAGTGTTAAGTTGTTAAAGGACGCTGAACGCTAAACAGAATGAGTAGCGATACGATCCGCCTTTCTCCCTCGTGCATTCTGCTGTCTCACCCCCTGGTGTAAACGAGGAAAGGCTGCGACACCCATCGCGTAATTGTACACTAATAAAGTAGACCATTGATACAAAAGAGATGCCGATTCTCAATGTGTTCTGTCTTGAGTAAATATTAGAGACGTCTCAATGAGTTGTAATCTGTCCCATTTGAATGTGCCCTTCATAGGAAGTACATCTTGTCGTGCAAGCAGAACGAAGTGCCGCTGTCTGTTCCCTGGGACCCCAGCAACCAGGTACACACCCCATACCGTTCAAGTCATGTAGAAGGGAAATAATAAAATAATAAAAATAAAACATGATAAAATAAAATTCTCAAGACGTTTCGGCCACAACGCAAGCGGCCGTCCTCAGGTGAAGAAACAGCTGAGGAAGAAACACATGAGGACGGCTGCTTGCATTGTGGCCGAAACGTCGTGAGAATTTTATTTATTTATTTTTTATTATTTTTTAATTATTTCCCTTCCACGTGACTTTACCAAAAGAACCAAGAATATGAATCTCTGCAGTCACTAGTATTCAGAAAAATAACTCAACACTTCGTCAATAACACTGTGGCATTAAAATAAAACATGTATGTTAGGCGACTATTCGGGAAATGTTCTTTCTGCCTAGCGTATTATGAGTAATTTTACCAGGTAAGGCCCACTCAGCTGTAGAACTTTTTTTCAGAAGTGACCTGGCCACAAATGGTAACTCAACGAAGTGGCTTATCACGTGGGAATTTATAGCAGCCAAATGTTCTAAAAATCCACGCGGCCACGGAGAGAACATGCAAACTCCAAATGTACAGGCGTCAGGGTCGGAATTGAACCCATGACCTCCTGTATACCAGGTGAGGGAAATAACATCTCGCCACCGCAGTTTCCCCATTACACAATGTGTAATGTAAATTATTTTCCGTCCTTTGTAAAGCCACTACTGGATGAAGGCCTCCTCATGCCATTCCAATTAAAGGGTGGTTATTTGACCCAAGGGGATGAGAGGGGGGGGGATTGTTTGACCACTCTTCACCACGCTGGTCAGTGTGAGTTGGTGAAGTTAGCAATGGCTGGGATTCCCAGGACAAGGTGCAGCCTCGCTATTTCACCACGGTACCGTTCCACCGCAAACACAAGGTGTGGTTTATTATTTAACTTAAGGCTCTTTCCGAGGTCAGCATGCCCTACAACAAGTGCCAGGTACATTGTGTTAAACAAGCAATGGGGAGACGTATCACCGGACAGATTGTGCTGTCCAAGCTGTCACGACACTTGCCCCACATAGGCTGTGCGGTTAAACAGAGGATCTTTATCTCTGCTCTTCATGTTCTTTTCAGAATGTTCTGGATTGGATTTAAACGGGCGGACTTGATCTTGACTGGATTCCACGGGCAGGCACAACTCATGGGGCATAATGGCCACATCACCCCTCCTGTGCGCGCGGGGTAACAGTGGTGGGCACATCTTCGTCCGCTCCTTATGCAGTTCCAGCGAACTCGATTTTTAAGGTAAGAGCCACTCAGGGAGTGGCTCTTACCTTCTGAAAGTGGCCGGTTCCAATCCTTTTTTTGTCCGATAAATAAAACTTTGTCCGAGTTGGCGGTTGTGGGTTTTGTTACTGTATACGAAAAAAAAACCGGTTTCCTTGATGTGTTCTGGATGTACTGAGTAATGTAAGCTTCTGTGTGTGCGCGTGTGTGTGTGTGTGTGTATGCGTTTACACATAGGTCTACTTGAGCTTCAACAACGTCTTGGCTCTGACGCTATTGGCCAGCCGAGGGGCATGGGAGCTCGTTTCCGTCCAGAATGGGGTAAGGTGCTCGTTTCGGATTTTTTGTCCTAAACACAAAGTAGTCATGGCTGATATATCGTGCCACGGCCGCTCATTCCACATCACACGCACCGAGGGCAACCCCTTCTATTGAACCACACGGATTGTTGCGTCTGGTGAGTGAGCGTCTGGTGAGTGAGCGTCTGGTGAGTGAGCGTCTGGTGAGTGAGCGTCTGGTGAGTGCGTGGTGCGTGGCCACCGGTGAGCAGCGAGTATTGGTGTCTGGTGGGTGAGCGGCGAGTGACGGCTTGTGTGATTTCTCACACGCTGTGCTGCGGCTCTGCCGTGACGGTGCAGATCAAGCTGTACAGCTGCGAGGAGGGCGGCCTGCTGTCGTTCCGTATCGAGATGCGTGCCTGCGTCTCTGCTGAGCAGGCCTTCCTCCTGCTCTCTGATCTGCAGCACCGCGCCGCCTGGGACAAGCACTACCAGTGAGCCCCACGCATGCATAGAGACAAAGAACCCCCGTGCAGCCTTAACAGACTGTCGGGGCAAGTGCTGTGAGCACGATGACAGCAAGGTGCACGAGGGGGTGGTCTGGCGAGCACCGCGCCCAACCAAATGTATTTCCCCATTTGCAATGTTTACACACGCCGTGCCAGGCGACTCACTTAAGGCTAAGTCGGCCTAGAGGAGGCCCAGGACCCGTTCAGATATATTCGTCACCATGTTGGCCGTGAGTGGGATTTGAACTCGGGTCACCGGGTTCGTAGCGCAGTGCGCTAACCACTCCGCCGCCGCTCCTCGTACATGCACGCTTAGAGAGATAAATGTATATTCTGAATCGAGTGCTGGAGAAAATTCCGTGCGCGAGAATCGACATCTAAATCTAAAACTGTTCGCGTTACAAACATGCGCGCGCGCATCTATTAGTAACAATCGTTTGCGTCCGTTGTACAGGAAATGCAGTCTGATCCAGGCGGCGGATGAAGATGATGCCATTTACAGCGTGGAGAGTCTGGCCATCCGCAAGGGCCTCAGGCCTCAGGACTTCGTGGTGCTCATGTCACGCCGCCAGCCCTGCCAGACCAGGTTAGCAACGTCGGCGTCGTCGTTGTCTGCGATGCAGCGAAATACAAATCCCTAATAACAGTGTTAGCTCAGTGGTCAGCGCGGTGGTCAGTGCAGTTGTTATCGCGGCGTTCTACGACCTCGGTTCGGAATTCCCAGCCACGGCTACCATCCGTGGCGACTGATATTTGAACGCTCACAGTCAGCACTGTCCAGCATGGTGAAGAATGTTTCAAAGAGCCCAACATGACCGATTGGGCATTGGGAGGCCTTCATCCAACAGTTGATTCATCATGGCCTTTTCTTATTCTTCTCGATTGTTCTGCTTCATGACAGGCCTTTGACCCAAACTCCCTCCATCCTTTTGTATGGTCTTGTTTGTATTCTTTGTTTCTTTTGTTTTGTTCCATTAGCTGAAGTAAAGATAACTTATTAAAATTAGGTACCATCTGTATAAATGGTAATTTATTCTTCCATATGTATTTTGATACGTGTGCTATTATGGTAGGTCGATTTTATTATAATTATCAATAATTGAATGGTCACGTGCCGAATAAACAACACAGTATCGCACACTCAAAACATCTTGAGTCCCTCATCATCATTAGACCCTTTTGGCGTCCTCTGGTCTAGCACCAATTGGGTCGAGGTTCAAGAGAAAGCCGTCCCTGGTGTGGACCAATCAGATTCAAGGACAATGCCAATATATTATCATAGTGTGTATTTGTTTGCATTTTGACCACAAGTTTTGTGGTTAATGCACACATGATTCCTTGGAAAAGGTTTCAGTTTTGTTGCCAGAAAAAAGGGGAAAAACCCTATTATTATATCTTGAGTCCCTCTCGCATCGCCGTGTGGGACTGAAAAGCGCCCATTTGTGGCTCATCCCGGCCACAATTCGCACAGCTGTGATCAGAATGTACAAACTGCAGCGTGGTGCAAGTTCTGCTCCGCGGCCTGTGAGGCGTTGCCTCCTGGGGGCGGCGGGGGGGGGGGGGGGCATTTGACGAGACCGCACGCGATCGCGGCTTCTTCTGCCGTGCGCCGAGGAGCTTCCTCGTTGCTCACCGTGTCCGGCGCTCTCTAGCAGGGACCCGTACGTGATCGCCTTCCGCTCCGTCACCCTCCCGGCGGCGCCGCCGTCCCCAAACTTCACGCGGAGCGAGGTTCTGTGCGCCGGCTTCATCGTGCAGCAGCTCAACAGCAGCGAGACTCGGGTACGCTCGCACACTCGTGCCGTTTGTTGCTGACCGTTTGACGTTAATGACATGGGGGGCTCGGCAATTATTAAAATACAAATCCAAAACCCAGCACGCACTCACAGGCTTCCTGTTCTAGTCCTGTGGCATTGTGGGCTGTTGGCACACAACCTTCTCCTTCGACGAAATCTCCTTGCAGTCGCTTTTCACCTGAGCTTCGATCCCATCCACTGTTTGTACTCCCCTCGGATCAAGGTCCTCCCCTTCCCCTAGCACCTTCGAGTGTTAGAGTCACCATTCACCCCATGTAACCTGACCAGAATATTGTAGCTTCCCATTCTTGACCTGACTCTGTGTCCTTGAGACTTTGTCCATGTCTATTCTTTCCAGGACTCCCTTGTCCACTGCACGCTGATTTATTCCAAATGTTAACATCTCTCCGGAAGTGATTCTCTTATTATATCATGAATATCATAATATCAATCAACCGTATGTAATTGTTATTCATTTAATAAATTGGCATTACACATGGCAATCATTGCCTCCTTACTGAGAAAAGTTGGCAGGACCCTACTAAAAAAAGAGACTAAAGTGAGGCTTTCCTGGGTAAAACAGGGGTGAATGTAATTTTTTTATTGAATAGAAATGAGCTTTGAAATTGATGTATTTATTTCTCCGTTCGTGTTGCAGATTTCTTATTACAACCAAGCCACACCGGCCGTGCTGCCGTACATTTCCAAGGACATCGCGGGCCTCTCGGTTGAGTCCCATGCACTTTTCCTGGCCTGCAAAACCTTCCTGGAGAACAACTCCAAACTGTGATCGGCGTGCGTCTGTCCGGGTCGGGGCGTGTGTGGGGCACGGCGGGTTGTAGGCCCCCGACTCCCAGCACCTCGCAGACACAGAAGTCACGACTCCACGGAGAGAGAACTTGTCGCTGGTCTTTGTCCAACGATGGCGACGGTGGGTGTTTTCAAACGTGGTTTGTGTGAATAGAATCGAGGAAGCGATTGCAGCCGGAAGTTGCAGTGGCACGGACTACTTAAGACCGGATCCTTCCACAACTCGTGGAATGTGATGCAGACAAATGCATGGTGCAATTTTTTTTTGGATGAACGTCATGCAGTTTGAAACAAGGGGAGTTTGGTGCCTCCAGTTCATATTTGCAACGAGTTCCACCTGCGGATTTAGTAATTGTTAGTGATGCGTGCTGGTGATAATTGGAGTTGAGCACGGTAGAAACCACGAGGTCAAGATGTGGGGCCTGAGTATAGAACGACTTAGGCAATTATATAATTTGCAGAAGATAAAACTTGACATAACTCCCGTTTCCATAAAACATTTATACAATTAAGCTTCGTAAAGTTAGGAGATAGTTTATGGGTGGTTAGGACTATCCGACGGTTGATTGTCATAGTGAAAAAAAGGAAACCAATAAATCACCGGGCGATGATGTCATGGCGACCACGTTGCAATGGGCGACGTTACGATGGCGATGTTGCATCTGGTTGCTTCCTGGCAACTGATTGGCTGGTGTAGTGGGAGTGATGATGCAATCGCTAGCAACCGCTGCCACACCCACATCATTGCTAACACTGGAGAACACCTGCATTTTCCTTAGATTTTGTAAATACATTTTCTCTGTCATTTCGGACCTTGCTACAATCGCAGCTTGCCGGATTTACTCAGGCACTTGCTGAGTCGAGCCCTTGTGTGCTGTATTACACATCATCTCTGTATGTCCTCAAAATGGAACGTAGGTTTTTAAAATGAAATAATCATAATAAAGTTAGCAATACTATGGCAATTTCTGTTCAGGTCAAAGGCAATAACTGGTGCTAGTTCTCTTGAAAGGCTTTGAAGTGTTTTGTCTGTTGGGCCCTTGACAATACAGTGTGGGATCCTGGCATCGTGTGTCATAGAAGGGCTTGTCAGATAATAGGATTCGTGGGGATTAGGGTCACGGATAAGAGGAGTTCTACTATAGCAATGCATAACCCAAATATTGAGAGGCCCCTGCTCGGCTCTCTGGCCCCTACATGAATGTATCCAGCAGAGGGCCACTTTCTTCCAGGGTCCCCTGCTCGTGCAACAATCGCACCGTTGTTGATACCCGGCCTCCACAGACGACACCGCATGCCGCGTGGCAATCACTGGTGAAAATACACACTTTGTAGTAATCGGTAAAGATAAACAAACATATTTTCACGTTTACAAAAGTAGAATGAAGGTGACTGAATAACAGTTTAGGGAATCTGTCAAGTTTTAACTGCCGATAGCTTCAGCGTTCACAATAAATAATGTTTTAATTTTTTATTTAGACTGTCCAAGCGAGACCATCACAGGCACTTTAGGTAACGTGATTAAGATTTCAGCGACGTGTTCATGGGTTCAGAGGCTGTGTTTATATTCACACACACACACAGCTACCTCCACGTCCATCCTCAATGACCGCTCCTATCGGCTTCCTGACCGGAAGACTTCGGACATATAATGTACACTTCTAATACTGAAATAGCTAAAGGTGCATCCCTGCAATGCCTCGCTCTCGCCACTGCTGCCGGATGGCCTTAATAATGTAATGTACTTTTAAGGCAGCAATTATTCACCCTAGGGAACGCGAGGCACCAGGCCACCTCATCCCGATGACAACCGCAGCCTTTAAACCAACTGTCTGTTAAGTGTACATAGCCTTGACTTAAAGCTTTCGTGACTGCAGGAATTCATATTCTTTGGGTCTTTCGGTAAAGCCACGTAGATAGAAAAACTAATACAAATATCACGACGTTTCGATCGCAACGCAAGCAATCGTTATCAGGTTTTTTGTAGGTTTTTCACCTGATGACGATTGTTTGTGTTGCGATTGAATCGTCGTGATATAAAGACCCAAAGAATATGAACATTGCCTTTTTTGCTAATGCCCATCGGTAGAGTCGAGAAATTACTTTTGCTTAATTGTTTTTTGTGTGTGTTTTTTATTGAGATGTTATAGGCGTGGGAATCCGGTGGATGCATTGTGTGTTCGTGTATTAAGTATATTGACGCCTTGTGGATTATTTTATGAAATCAGGCTTGTGCTTTGTCAAGGAAAATATGTTGCCACACACTGGATATTAAAATGTAAAAAAATGTTGAACGCACAACTTTGATGGAGCCAGATCTAGCCACTGATTGTAATGTGACCTTTTAAACGTATTCACTGTTACGTAACGTTATCCCTTATGAGGGAATCATCGCTTCAGTATTGCCTTGCTGTCACTAGCCACAGCAGTGCCCAGGGCTGTTGTACAGAAATTTGAGGTTTTGAAAATTTGCAACGGTGTAAAAAATATTCACGCTAATTTGTTATCGATGTCCTCCGTGCATCGTGTACACGTGCCTGCTTTCTTGATGCGGATCATTTTGCTGTTCTTGTAAATATGCATTCGGAGTGACGTGGAGAGGCGTGCTGCCTCTGTTTTCTGCACAAAATTCCACAAATGATGATGAGATTTATTGCGCATCTTTGTGAAATTTAAATCGCGTTATTAAAAGCAGGCACATTACCTCTAAGTCCTTCTAGATACATGGTACTTTATAATGACATCAGAAAATGTTGTGAACTTATTTTCAGCAAACACTAACATGAAATATATATTTCTCACACCATTGTGGAGAAATCCCCATATTCCCTTCAAAGATATTTTAACGAAGTCTCACAGATTATATTTTTCCAGAAGGGAATGAGACATTGTAACAGTTGAGTTTTTATGAACTCGTAAACACTTGCTTGCATCCCACACGTACACAACTGCCTAGTTCAGATGGACATCTTCAAAGACTTAATGACCTTTTTAATCTTCTTGGTTCTTTCGGTAAAGTCACATAGAAGGGAAGTAATAAAATAATAAAAATAAAACATAATAAAATAATTCTCACGACGTTTCGGCCACAACGCAAGCAGCCGTCCTCAGGTGAAACCCAGGTCTGTCGAGGCGACAGCGTCTGAATGAAACAGCACACGAGCTTGGAACATATATATCGTGTGCTGTTTCATTCAGACGCTGTCGCCTCGACAGACCTGGGTTTCACCTGAGGACGGCTGCTTGCGTTGTGGCCGAAACGTCGTGAGAATTATTTTATTATGTTTTATTTTTATTATTTTATTACTTCCCTTCTACGTGACTTTACCGAAAGAACCAAGAAGATGAATCCCTGCAGTCACGAAAGCTTTGTTTGCATCAGTAAAAGTCTCCTTTTGACAAGTTGATTCTGTGTTCTTGTAAATTGGGCTCTTGTGAATCTACTTGTTCAGTAACTTGGCGATTCTACCCTTGTATGTTTAGCTATCTCCGTACGGCGGAAGTGGAGGCGCACTGGCGAGACTTTGCGAGATATGGTTGCCGGTTTTTGATGTTCTCTTTCTCCTCGGTGTGTTATGTATCGGCGTGTTTTTCTCAAGTCGGCACACGGAGTCACAGCGTTGACTCCAGACCGCGTCAAACACTGGCATTGCCAACTTTCCCCATTTGCAAAACGTGGCCAAAAGGGTAGGGGGCAGGAGCTGATTGCTTAATGGAATGTGGCATAACGATTTGTGTGTTCATGAGTTGACTGTTATAGGGCATCGCTTAAATGCCTTGGCAACTCAAATGCGCCTTGGCATCACATCCCATCTCCACCATTCGAATGCCTTGTGGCAGTCCAGCCGAGGGGAGCCCCAAGTGGCAGCCGCCCTTACGTGGCCCAGGGTGCATGCAGTACCGGCATGCAATTGGGCAGGAGTCTTCCAGTAGGGGTTGACTCTATGGATGGACACGTCGCTTAGTTAGAGATGGCTTTGACTGCAGAGTGCGGCCGGATTCAATGCTGTATTATTATTGTTGTAAAAATGAAAATATTTCACGCTTAAGATGTCCGAGTGCAATAATCAACTTTTAGATACATATCACGAGAGGGTAGTGTGCTAACAAGTGTAACTGCTTCGACACCTGATGTGTGAGCATTGCAAGTCAATAGGCCATTGATGTAAATTGTAATGAAGTTGTATAAGGGATAGAAATAGTGCAATTTGACACAAAGTGAGGATTGTTGCATATTAACAATGGCTATATTGGTCAGGGAAAATGAAATTTTGGAAATACTACAGTCAAATGTTTAAGTAGAGATCAAAATAATGCTCCTTTACATTTTGATGACTTGATAATTGTTTTTTACCCTTTTATCTGGCAACAAAACTGACACCTTTTTTTTACGAGGAGTCATGTTTGCATAGAGCACAATACCTGCAGTCATAATGTGGACCAATCAACTTCAAGGACAGTGCATACATTATCAGAGTTATGTTTTTTGTTTGCATTATGACTGCAGGTATTGTGGTCTATGCAAACATGACTCCTCGTAAAAAAGGTGTCAGTTTTGTTGCCAGATAAAAGGGTAAAATAACAATTATATTTTTTACTGGCAAATGAGGTTCCAATGGTGTAAATTTTGATGACTTGTTGTTTTTATATAAATGGATATCTTGTAAATAGGGACGATGTATGTGCTGTATCGGTTCATGTTAGAATGTCTCCCTTGAGCCGCTGTGGAATGTCTGCTTAATAACCGCGTGTTTCATTGGATTAGAAAATGTGAAACCTAGCAACTTTATTGAATTTAGAAAGTTACGTCTTTAGAATAAAGGTAAGAACAAGAATTATGTTTACGAGACTTGAAACATGTCAGGATAACAGCAATAAAAAAAGTAAACATGGAACCCATGGAACTGCCGCCCGTTTTTGTTTTGTTTCACCTCATGCATGTGACCAAATCACCCGGAATGTGCCCAATCTCCTCAGACCTCGTAGGCTCAGCAGGGTCGAGCTTGGATCAGGGTTATCGTGGGTGGCTTGGGCAGACCACGATCCCCCCGTGAGGGACGATCGCCAATGGTCAAGAATAGTGATGGAGTGGCAGCCACGGTTCGGGGCACGCTCTAGAGGACGCGGCGTTCCGAGGAGACGGAGCGATGCAATCGGCTCCTGTGCGGCTGCCGGGTGGACAATTATATCGCGGGATCGTGAGAGGTGGCGGGGGCCTGGGGAAGCCTTCATCCAGCAGTGGATTGTGCAAGAATGATGATGAATGTTTGGATTGAAGCACTCCTCCCCCGAGACATCTGGCTGCACACGCACAATTAAAAACCGTGAGTTTGGGGTAATTGTTTGTTTACTGCAGGATTCGTGGAAATGCATACAACTGGGACCGCTTAAGTCTCTCCAGTAAGTGGAGGAACTTGCTATGCATAAACAAATATCCACAAGGGAGATGAGAGGCTGTGTGTGTGTGGGGCCATGCCGAGCACTGGCCATCACACGCAATGACCCTGGCCCTGCTTGGCCCCCGAACTACATTTGGTTTGTTTTGTGAGGCAACGTATCACGGTTTGGTTGTGAGGGCCCATGCCAGTGGAAAAGGGGGATATGAGGTGCCAAGGGGTGGTGCTCATGCACACGGGGTGCAGAACACTGCACTTTATTAATAACACGTGTGTTCTAAAGACGCCTACATAACCACACAGTGTGATCCAGCTGCACGGCTGTGGCTAGAAGAACATTATAATCGCGAGAAACAAAAGGTGTTCATAAAAACAAAAACACTTAAGAACTGCATTGGTGCAAAAACACAGCTATAAGAGAGTGTGATGAATAATTATAGATTTGAGGTTTTCGTGACTGCAAGGGTCCAATACTCTTTGGTTTTTTCGGTAAAGTCAGTAATTTTTCTGTGACGGTGCCACCTGAAGACGGAAGCTTGTGTTGCCTCCGAAACATCGTGATTAAATTTATTTTGGATGAATACTCTATGTAGCGGAGATACAGAACACATCATTGGTGAATGAAATTTGAACCAGTCCTGGCCCCCATTCACCAACCCGCACTGACCAGAATGGTGAAGTATGGTCAAAGAGGCCCCATGACTAGTGTCGTGGGGAGGAGGCCATCTGGCAGTGAATTGACAAAGGGCTGTATTTTAATATTGTTATATTTGACATTTCCCTTCAGAGTGGAGAGGGCAGCAATATTGTTGTATAGTTGGAATTTGCAAGTTATTTGAACCTTCCCTCATTGTCCTGTCTTACATCCTGCCTGGGAACAGTCTCATCCTGGAATGGTTCTATTTCCTCTAGGTAAATGTTATACAATAGAAGTATCATTCACTGACGTCTTCGGTTTGAGAGTGCACGACCTTCTAAACTCTGGCATCAATCACGCTGAAGTGTGTGTGACGCCTTGGACTTGTCATTTATCTCGGGCTTCCGTTCTCTTGACACAGGTATCACCTGTACAGGACCTCATTTCTCCATCAGTGGCAGGCCCAACTTAACTAATGCAAAGCTCTCCTCTACGGCCTCCCCAAATCCCTAATCTCCAGACGCCGGATGACGCAAATTCCACTGCCAAACTTCTCAACTGCACCCCTAAACGAGGCCACCTCACCCCAATACTCCGATCTTTGCCACGGCTCCCGATTAAATCCTGGAGCAATGTCAAGAGCGCATCTTTAAGATCATCCACGAAATTGCCCCTGCCTACCTCTCCCCTCTCACCTCAATCTGCTCGCACTCTCTGCTCCAGTCAACCTTCACTCAGTGGGAGATGGCTCTCTTTTTTTTCTGCTGCCCCAAGAGCCTGGAATTTCCTTTCCACAGCCATCCATTATGTAGACTCCCTGGCCCTGTTCAAACCGAGACTCAAGATAATTTTCATCCTCTGCCTCTGCCTATCGAATAAACATACCACACTGAATATTGACTTAAAGCTTTCGTGACTGCAGGAATTAATATTTTTTGGGTCTTTCGGCAAAGCTACGTGACTTTACCGAAAGACCCAACGAATATGCAAACCACACTGCTTTAGTAAAGTGTCAAAGATATATCCTCAGGGTTAGACGTTACATCAAACTTGATGATTCAAACTAGTTTATTATTTTTTATCTTACAAGGTAAGGTCCACTGAGCTACTGTATATAGCTATTTGTCAGAAGCGGACTGGCCACAAACGAAAGCTCAAGGAAGTGGCTTATCACCATGTGGAAATTCGTAGCAGCCTAATTCTTTAAACGCACGTTTCTTCATGTGGAGGGGAAAACCGGAGGACCCGGAGAAAAATCCACGCGATCACGGGGAAAGAGACACGCAAACTCCAAATATACCGGCGTCAGGATCGGGATCGAACCCACGACCTCTTGCATACCGGGTGAGGGAGTTAACATTTTGCCACGGTAGCGTCCCTGTATTAACTAACGGCAGGCTCGTGTGGTGGGGTAAAAAGTCGGCGTTCCCATCTCTTCCAAGACTTCTGGCTCGCGTGCAGTAGGAGGCCAAGTGCCCTCTAGAGGGGCTGCCTCGGACTCCCTCAAGTAGTTAGAGGCCTCTTCTGGCAGCAGTGGCATCAGCAAGGATATTTTGCATGGCTGCATCTGCCCAGGAATAGACATCACGGATTATTTTGCGAGGGATTAAAGAGTAAAGTCATTTATCTTGCTAACCAGTGCACCGTTTGTACAGTGCAACCTGTGATTGTGGTGAGCAAAGTTCATTTTATGGGATGTTTAGGATGTTTTAATTAAAGTCTATCACTTGTTTAAATTATGATTAGATACGTTGCTGCAAATATCTTAGGTTGGTCAGCCCCGGTTCTAAGGTCAGTAGAGGCTTCCCGCGATCCTATTAAATGTGCGCGTGTACACACAACCCCATCATATACCGGATACCTATACAGCACACAACACATGCAAGGACACAATTCTAGCCACAGCCTTCGAGACTGTTGGGGCAAGTTGTGTGATCACTGCTCACGATGGGTGAAACACTGGGACAAAATCGTGAGCGCTCACAGAATAACAACGACACAAACACCATCTTGACACTGTCGTTGTGAAGCAACTGCGTCGTGTCAGATGTGGTTGGGACGTCCCCCCGTTACCGAGGGACGAATTGGACATTCACACAACTTGTTGATGGGAAACCACTCAATAAACTGCATGGCTGGAGAACTCCCGTCCACCGCACGAGGCCCACGTAGTGACACAGAAGTGGCCGAGTGCAATGACAAAACGCGACATTGCCGAGTTCAAAGTGCCTTCGCCTCTCCGTGCGCCTCGATTAGTTCGGCTAACATTCTTCCAGGGATGGATACATGCCATTTGGGGGGCTGTTTCCAGGCTACCGGCAACCCTATCGCCTGTGTTATGAAATTAACCACAAAAATGATATCCAGGGTGGTTGTGGAAGTGCCTATACAGCTCGGCATGAATTCTGGAATTAACGCACAGGTAAAGAAAAGGGGGAATATCGTATTTTTTCGTGTACTTTGTTTACGAATTAAAAGCCAATGTTTCACTCTGAAGACCAGTCGGAAACGTTAGCCTGTGAATGTTTATGTTTTAGGGCGGTGGTTTACGTGTTCGTAACATAAGGATGTGGTATTGAATTTCTTCTGCTATTTTTAGTAAAACAATGCAGCGGTGTAAGTTTGTTATCTTAGTTGGTCAGTGCTGCTAATTGTTATTTTATTTGGCTCGTGCTGCTAATTTGTGTTACTTTGTGTTTGTTTAATGCGCCTGACTGCTGATGAGACCCCGGAAGGTCGAAACCTGTTTGCATGCGTAACAAATTCTGGTGGACAATGCTCTGGACAGCCACTAGATAAGGCTGATGAACTACAACTTAATAATTATACCACATGTTTGTATGTGGAGAGACAGAATGTAAGTAGTTCTGCTTAACTTTGATTTTGCTATCCAGGGTGCCTTACAATCTGGAGAATAGGGAAAGAGTGCAAATAATCACCGTAAACGAATTTTGAACGACTCTGTAACTATATATTGTTTTTACTCTGAATGATTGTTACAATTTGTCTGAGCCAACTTTAATTCCAGGATACACATGATTAGCATCGTTTTGTTTTTGCTAGTTCATCCTGTAATGTAGTTGTGTTTTTCTGTGATTGCTATTTGGCTGTTTTTTCATCTCTTCTCTGATGTCTAATTGCTTGATTGTTGTGATTTCGTTGTATGTTATTACTGTTGTCATTTTGATCCTGTTCAGGTCAAATTCAGAACCCAGAGCTCAAGAGAACTAAAAATGTATCACCTGGTTTAACAAAATACATTTCAAACGCATCAATAAATCCATTTGACCTTTGTGCACAATGCAAACAAAAACATCAGCGGCTCCTGATGAAGGGCATTTTAGTCACCGCAAGTATTGTGGTTAATGCAGACGCTATTACTTGCAAAGGGTTTCTGTTTGGTGTTTTAACATTTTAACACCTTTTTTTATTGCCACAATGGGTAAAACTGATTCTTACAAACCACCACCACCACCCCACCCCCACCATCATCACCCCCGTGCTGATGTAAAAACCAGCAATAAGTTCAAATGCGTGGCAGTCCTCGCATTAAAATCGTCTTGGTAAAGAACACCGCTCTCGTGTATATATAGAGAGAGATAGAGTGGGGACGTTGTCTTTCTTGTCTTTCTAGACCGTGAGTCGTTCCCAAGATTCCTGCGGGAGGTGGAGACGATTGTCCACCAACCCACCCGCTGCGTTGATTGTCGTCGATCGCTGCCTGGCGGTGGAGGGAGGAAGAGAGAGAGGAGGAGGGGGGAGCAAGAGGGAGGAGGAAGAGGGAGCAAGAGGGAGGAGCAAGAGGGAGCAAGAGGGAGGAGGAAGAGGGAGCAAGGGGGAGGAGGAAGAGGGAGCAAGAGGGAGGAGCAAGAGGGAGCAAGAGGGAGGAGCAAGAGGGAGCAAGGGGGAGGAGCAAGAGGGAGCAAGGGGGAGGAGGAAGAGGGAGCAAGAGGGAGGAGGAAGAGGGAGCAAGGGGGAGGAGGAAGAGGGAGCAAGAGGGAGGAGGAAGAGGGAGCAAGGGGGAGGAGGAAGAGGGAGCAAGAGGGAGGAGGAAGAGGGAGCAAGGGGGAGGAGCAAGGGGGAGGAGGAAGAAGAGGGAGCAAGGGGGAGGAGCAAGGGGGAGCAAGGAGGAGGAGGGAGCAAGGGGGAGGAGGAAGAGGGAGCAAGGGGGAGGAGCAAGGGGGAGGAGGAAGAAGAGGGAGCAAGGGGGAGGAGCAAGGGGGAGGAGGAGGAAGAGGGAGCAAGGGGGAGGAGGAAGAAGAGGGAGCAAGGGGGAGGAGCAAGGGGGAGCAAGGAGGAGGAGGGAGCAAGGGGGAGGAGGAAGAGGGAGCAAGGGGGAGGAGCAAGAGGGAGCAAGGGGGAGGAGGAAGAGGGAGCAAGAGGGAGGAGGAAGAGGGAGCAAGGGGGAGGAGCAAGAGGGAGCAAGGGGGAGGAGCAAGAGGGAGCAAGGGGGAGGAGCAAGAGGGAGGAGGAAGAAGAGGGAGCAAGGGGGAGGAGCAAGGGGGAGCAAGGAGGAGGAGGGAGCAAGGGGGAGGAGGAAGAGGGAGCAAGAGGGAGGAGGAAGAGGGAGCAAGAGGGAGGAGGGAGCAAGGGGGAGGAAGAAGAGGGAGCAAGGGGGAGGAGCAAGGGGGAGGAGCAAGAGGGAGGAGCAAGGGGGAGGAGCAAGAGGGAGCAGCAAGGGGGAGGAGCAAGGGGGAGGAGCAAGAGGGAGCAAGGGGGAGGAGCAAGAGGGAGCAGCAAGGGGGAGGAGCAAGGGGGAGCAAGGGGGAGGAGCAAGAGGGAGCAATGGGCGGATTTGTTGTTGTCGCTGCTGCTGCTGAGACCTATAAATAATGGCACGGTCAGGGTCCCCGCTGACAGACGCCGTCGCGTCCGCTGCCAGCCCCGCGGGGAGTCCGCATCAGCCATGAGCGTGGCCAGCAGCAAGGAGCTGGAGGCGAAGAGCGTGAAGGAGGAGGAGGAGGGCGAGTGGAGAGGAGGCGGCGGTGGTGGTGGCGGTGTGGGGAGGCGGCAGAGAGAGAAGTCGAGGCGACGGTTCGCCGCCATCGCGGCCCTCTGCGCACTCCTCCTGCTCATCGTGACCGCGCTCGTTCTCGTGCTGCTGCTGCTCCCTGGTGACGATGGGGGGGGGGGGGGGTGATGGGGGTGGTAGGAGGTGATGGTGATGGGAGATGATGATGGGGGTGATGGTGATGGGAGATGATGGGGGTGATGGGAGATGGGGGTGATGATGATGGGAGATGGTGATGGGAGATGATGGGGGTGGTGATGATGGTGATGGGAGATGATGATGATGGTGGGAGATGATGATGTGGGTGATGGGAGATGATGATGGGGGTGATGGGAGTGATGATGATGATGGTGATGATGGGGGTGGGAGATGATGGGGGTGATGATGATGGGGGTGATGGGAGTGATGATGATGGTGGTGGGAGATGATGGGGGTGATGGGAGTGATGATGATGATGGTGATGATGGGGGTGGTGATGATGGGGGTGGTGGTGAGGGAAGTGTTGTTGTGCGTTTCATTTTACACCTCTGTGTGTTTTTGGGTAAGGGCCCGACAACATTGGTGTTGTGATGGTGCGTGACCGAGTTTCTCAAACTGTGTCTCTGAACCGGTCCTGGGCCCTCCCCTAGGTCGACTCGGCCTCAAATGAGTACCTGGTGGCGATGTGTAAATGTGTCAGCATCGCCACTTGGGGAGACAAAGGCGGCCGGGCGTGGTGTTGGCCACCCACCCCCTCGTGTGTGTTAACAACACTCGCCCCTAGTGTGGTAAAGACTACACATCTTTGTATGAGTGGTGATGTGTGTGTGTCTAACCTCGTGTACAAAGTAACGAGGTCTTTCATGCTTTAGATTAAAGATTGGGCAATGTGTATTATTTTATTATTACACGCTTTCTATTAACTCACTCTGTTGTTGTATCCTCAAATCTTGTAACTCAATTTTAACCCACTTCCCAATGTGGTATCGACTGCAAACTTGGTATACTTATTTTTAAGTTAAGTAAAAAAAACGTATTTTAAAATATTACTTATTTTCTGCCTGAACTGGGCGATGTATAAACGGTATACTTATGTCATACTGATGACAAACTATATTCTATCATATAAAATGAAAAAATATATATTTTTACATTATTTTTTATATGTTATGTTTCGCCTTGGCTCTAATTGTCCACGCTCAACTCACGTTGGCTGTAAATCACCATGGCAAGCTTCGGGGCCACTTCCTGGAGTCGTGGAGTTCTCCCATTACTAGTAGGGTACATTTAATAAAAGCGTGTTTAGAAAAATAAGTATTTTTTAAAGTAAGTTAAAAAAAGCATTTTAAAATATTACTTATTTTCTGCCTGAACTGGGCGATGTATAAATAACTGGGGGTGGTGGTGGTGGTTGTGATGTCTTGGACAAGAGAGATGAGGGGGCTTGTGTGTCTGTGATTCTCTGCCATGGATTCCACATCGTGATGTGGACGTGTTTGCTAAACACTGCCACTCGCAGTGTTTAGTTCATCGAATCACGACCTGGGAACGATTCCCTCACCACGACCAACACGAGTGGCAAGCGATATCAGGGCCAGGTCATGAGCCTTCCCCTATGTCGAATCGGCCTTAAATGAGTCGATGGTGATGGGTGTAAAAATAAAATCGTCAACAACTTGGAAGACAAAGGCGGGTCGGGCATGGTAATGGCCACATCACCCTCAATCATCCTTGCTAGGAGTACTTGCCCCAACATGCTCTGACCAGTGCCGGATTAGGCTAGTGCGGGACTTGTACCATATGTGGTTATAAAGGGGCCCTAAATGTACAAAAAAAACTAATATTAAAACACACTTTTTTACTTGCACAGTAAAGTAATTGTATTTTTTCATTTGCTATACAGCCAGATAATACGACAAATCGCTAACCTTAATCACCCAGTCGTTCATAAGAGTTGAAGGCGGTATAGTACTATAGTAATAGAGCAAGTGCAGAATCACTGAACAGGAATTGATAGCTTGAAAGCATTGAGCGCGGGGCCCTTGATAGTGAGGGGTCCGTAGCACGTGTAGCTACTTTTGCTACTGGGATACTCCGGCACTGCTGCTGGGTCTGCCCCGTGACCTCCTGCCAGCGGACGTTCGACACTCTCACGTGGCCTTAACGTGCACATAGCCTGGCACAAGTGCTGTGGTGACGTCACCGCCACCTATTGGCGAATGGCGGTCGTTGTTGGCTCCCAATTGGCCCTCACGTGTTTTAGAACGGAGAAGACAGGGGCAGTGTGTGTTTGGTCTATGCTCATATTTCCCAGAGCCCCTAATCCAGAAGTGGATTAACAAACACAAAGAATCGATTGTAAAGTGCGCGTGTGTGTTTTAACGTGAGTTATAAAGCAGTGCCATCTAAAACTTTTCACTTGAAAGATAGGGCTGTGAGATTATGTATTAGTCTGGTCTTGGTTATATAGCATGGACCGATGTGGTGTTGTAGACAAAAATATAGGCAATCTGTGCCTATGATTTGGTGATAAAGTGCTGGACTATGATGTTTTAGAAGTTATATGACGATACTACGATATCGTACAATATAGGATCGATGATAATCGCATCAATTTTTCTAAATATTGGTATGTGGAGGTCATCGTTGCCTGTGATATTTGTCTTAAATATGTTATTCCCTTACAAAATATTTATCAAGTGAACAATTTTATTTGTAAATAAATAGCTATTATCCACTAAATTCATGCTTTGGAAAATGTTTTCCGGAGTAATTGATGGCATGGCGATAATATCACGACCCTAATTTTCGTAGTTAATTTTTTTTAATGTAACTAACAGCATGTGTGTTAGTGGATTGTAATTCGAAAAATCTCATGTTGGGTGAATTGCAGTTAAAATTACTTTGGAGTCATTTTGTTAATTAATGCTAGAAGTTCAGCAAAGCGCAAATAAAATAAAACGAAAAGGTGAAATACATTTACAACGATATTTTAAAAATCGACATCGTTTCATTTTCTGAAAAATAAACTTGGAGAAACCCCAAGTATTAAATACGAGAGATAGGGTGGCAGTGTGTTTGCGCCTGTTTCTGTCTGACAGAGGTATCTGACAGAGGTTATAAAGTGATGTTTTAAACAAGAGATGAAACGGTTTGTGTGTCTGAGCTGGGTTATTTATAAAACACTGGAGTCTCGTTTTTTTATGCGAGAGAAATGGGGTTGTGTGTGTATCTTATCCAAGATATAAAGCATTGAGGTTTGTTGTTTTACCCTAGACAGATATTAATGTTTTCGTGTGTAGTCGCCTTGCTTGAAGCGTACAAGTTTTGTTACGTACTAAAAGTTGTATTCCTGTATGTACCACTTTGAATGTGTTCTATTGCAGTTTCACAACACTCTTTAATTATCCCTGAAATACTGAAAATCCTACCTCCATGTGTGGATCATGTAATCATTGTATTATAGCACTATATATAGAATACAGAGTGATCCATTGATAGATTTCTCTCAAAAAGAATTTGCAGAAATAGTATAGAAAACGTTATTAATTCAAAGCCTCAACAGGTCTCCTCTCAATGGGACATCTTAAACTTTTAACACTCTTCAGTACATAATTGATCATGCTTGACGATCCACATTTGAATCTTGAGCCAGTTTTTTTTAGCTCTTTCCGAAGAAAATGAACATCAGGAACACATTTTGATGACAAACTAAGCCCATGCGATCTTCAAATACTCAAAAAGCCACATTCATGGAATAAATTTGCGGCGGTGCCTACGTGACTCTAATGGCTGGCATTGTTTGTGACGAGAAAGGCAAACTTAATATGGTGCGGGTTTTTGCGTGCAATCATTGATGACCAGCTGCACATGTAAACTTGGCACACTTGAGAACCAAGTTTAATCGCCCAGATTCGTATCTGTTGTCTCAGAGGTGTTGGCTGCATGCTTTGACGTAGTTCGTATCCAATATGACCACCAGACTACCCTTATCTCTTGTTTCATTTATCTCAGTTGGCTGGCAGGGTGATGCTTTGCTTCGAGACCTTAACTGACATCTATTGAGTTCAAATCTGAGTCCAGGGTCATTTCAGTCTGTTGTTCCTACAGGATTTGATACAAAGATTGGATAAGATGAGAAGTCAGCATTGATTACCCTATGGATGGACTGGTCCCTGCAATGCAAATGTGGAATTTATACTATTTGTTAAGGTCTGCCAAAGAAAATTAACATTGTCCCATGTTTGCATTGGCAGGAAGATTATGTTTTTTTAAACACAATTTCGAATTCCTGTATTATTTAAATATTTGTAAACTAAACAAGCATGCAATTTTCCTGCTTCTGGTCCCAAGAGGCCAAAGTGGCATGCTCACAGAAACAAGTTTAAAGTACATTTTCTGTAAACAGGTGAGAGCTGGCTGACCAAACTGGTTAAAGAAAAACGAGAAAACATCTTATGCCAATGAAACAAATATAATTCAGAACAAAATCCACTGTGACAGGCCCTAACACCTGCACGGTTGGTGTTGCCTTAGTAGAGCAAAAGCATCCAGATTCTATGGAAAAGCAAACACTCTGAATACAGTATTTTTTTTGGGAAATCTCAATTATTCAAATTGTAAGAAGAAAGTCAGTGGGCTTGGTCCGCACACTTTGCTAGAAGAGACGATGGCCCATCGTCAAGAATAATAACGGAGTGGCAGTGAAGGAATGGAATGCATGCGAGAGGATGTCCACTGAGCAATGAAATCAGTCCTTCTGCAGGTTCTGGATTGATTGTTACAACGCAGGATTGTGAAAGGTGGCAGTGACTTAGGGAGCTCTTCATCCAGCAGTGGATTGACCATAGCTGATGTTGATTATTCAAAAAATCTTGGATCGAATGTTTGCCCCAAATTATAGAAATGTATTGAATCCAGGAGTGGAGAGTATTTATGTCAAACGGAAATACTAAAACGAATGACTTATGAACTCTTCTCTTCCAGATAAACCACGGTTCGATTCAGGCGGAGACATGCTGGACTACTTGGTCGAGCGGGGTGTTCTGCAGACACGCGATGGCCTCCACGTGGGATGGGCACACGCTGCCAACAACAAAGAGGAAATGAACGCTGCGCTCAGCAACAGTGAGGATTGTTCACTTTCACCTTTTTATTGACATCTTTTTAACACATTCCTGCGGAGGGTGCTGGTAGGAACGTTGGGTTGCTCGGTCAATGGCCAGGGTCAACGGCGGCGTGGTGTATTCCGCAAATATGCCTGACTGTGAGGGCGGGCACAAGCCGGCGTGAGTAGGTTAAACGTTGAGTTTTATAAGGGCACCACGGGGTGACCAGCCAGACTTTACCGAAAGAACCAAGAAGAAAATTATTATCCCCGTCCTGGCCTTGTTTGGCCCAGAGCCAGATGATGATGATGTCTTGGAAGTCGGGAGTTTATATGGTTTGGTTCTTTCTTGGCTTGGCAAATAAGCAGTGGAAAAGCACCCGTGCTGTGAGGGTCACAAGCTGGCGTGGCTCCGATGTGCTGGTGGGCGAGGGGCACTGGCTCGCCTCGCCAGATACTCCTGGCCTTGACGAAAAGGCCCCGGGCCTGGACCTCAGCCTCGGTCTCCCTCCTGGGTCACGGTGATGACGTTGGACTGGTTTACCAGCAGATAAAAACTGACCACATGTGCATCAGTGGACAGAGTTTGCTTACTATTGGCAAACTTTGCACCGTTTTCGACACGTGGATTTGGGTCGGTTTGGTTGCCAGGTGAAACGTTACAGTTATATGTCCTGCAGTATAGTGAGAAATCAAAGGGCTTGTTTTGGTGAAACAACTGGTATCTGCAATATCTTAGTCGGTAAAGTTCAAACTCTTAGGGGATAAAGAAACATTGATAAGATAAAGAATATAATAAGGCAAAGTTCAGATCTAATCATTGGTTTACCACTTGGGGTGTGTACTCGCATATCCATCGAGCTTCTCGTATCCACACATTGTACACAGGCGTCCTGTTTTTGGACACTGACCAGTAGTGTGTTCGCTGTAGATTTGGTTAGTCCACGATGCTATGGAAGCCCCCCGCCAGGTGTTTTTTTTTATGTTGGTGCATTATTTGTGGCCTAAGTTGTGAGCTGCAGAGGGCAGTGCAGCAGAATCTGTTTTAGTGCTCTGTGCGTGCTATGCTCACCCGTCTAACTGGTTGTTTTCCCCAACCCACACTGGTCAGCGTGGGTAAGTGTGGTCCGTTAAACCCCACGACCCGCACCGCGTGGAGAGGCCCTCATCTAGCAGTGGATTGTCAAAAGGGCTGCACACGTGTGTTGGAAAATTGTGCCCTGGCATTTCTATGTGACCACCTACTGCTGAACAAAACTCCAGCTCAGCATTGCCATCTTTATTGCCTCCCACTGATAATAAGAGCAGTAGCTTTGACTGCATCTCTGTGCAGGGTTTTCCCTGGCACAGTATTATCTCAAGCGACATTTCTCCTTGAGTTAAACGGGCCCATTCAGTATCCAACTATCTACAAGATAACGCTGCCCTTGTGTAATGATTAGCGCAGTGGAGCCTAGCGGTTGCCGGTACGAATTCGATTCCCAGGCTGGGCCAACATCGCTGGTGAATAATCGGAACCGGTTCTAGCTCCCACTGCCTTCACCAACCCTCACTTACCAACGTGATGAAGTATAGCTCAACACCCCCAGTGACGGACACGGGGGGTGGGGGGGCGTGTAGAGGCCTTCATCCAGGTGTGGATTGATAAATGCCTGTGAATTATTTTACAATATGCATGGAAAGTTTTTTTGTTGTGCAGTAGCAAACTACGTATTTTACTCGATTTGGAGACACGCCAATCATCACCCCTACTGCCAGCCTAATGTCTGTTTGCATGCCAGATTCTGGAGTTACCTTGTACCCACAGGGACAGTTGCCACTGGGGGTGCCCTTTTAAATTCTTTGACATGAGATGTGATGCAAGTTGCTCGTCGTGTGTAGAGTGCCCTGAGATACCGCCGGTGTAAAGGGCGCTCAAACAAAAACAAATCATTCCTTCAATTAACTTCCTTGCCGTTGGCCGTGTCGCTGTTTTGCACCACATCCGCGCGTGCGCCCCTAGGAGAGGTGATGGTGCTGGAGGCAGACGTGAACATTGAAGGATTGGGCACGGCCAGTGAGACCGGGCGACCCATCATGGCGCATCCACCCGACGTCACGAGCGACAACAGCCTCTCCGACTGGCTCTCCGCCGTGCTGAAGAGCAATAAGGGTAGGGGCCGCTCGTGTGGTATTTGGGGCGCTGGCATGGCCCGGCGGTAGCGCATTCGTGGTTCGAATCCGGCTGGCCGCCCTGGTTATTGCTGCGGGTGTATTAGCCTTAGAAGTGCGTGCCCTCCGTTTCGCAGTGGATATTAAAGATCCCCGAAACGAATCGGCCATCTTGTGCCAGCGTCACGATCCAATTTTGCCAAATTTGAAAAATAATCCCCACATTACCGAGTTGAGATTACACATAGTAACATCGCCTACTGCAGACTGTCTGTTAAACGTTGCACCTTTCTTTAAGATAGCTTTGCGCTGAGGATGGCGTGAATACCATATGTACTAGATTATTATTGGAGACTCCTTTAATGATGCACAGTCAATTCAATACAATGTAAAGGCATCTAGCGTCTTAGTGCGACTACATCTTAAGACACTGTACAGAAATAGTAGGCATATTTATTTCTAGAGGCAGTCAGGCAGATGTAAAGATCAAGGTCTGGAGCCTGAACTTGAACGGGCAGGAAGTCGACAGCACAGATGGCAGGGAGGAGCTTTCCAGACTGATTTATATCTTTGTCAATAAAAGTGTCCTTTTAAATTTCGTGGTAGCAAAGCGACATGCTAATTTATATTGGTGCCCCCATTCTTGTAGGTCTTCAGTACAATATAGATGTCTGCCCCTATTATCAGCGGGGGTTCTTTAACCCTACTTGCCCTACTTCACCATGCAAGTAATTTCGTGTTGGTGGAAGTGAGGAACATAGGCATGGGAGAGTGGCAGTAAGCATCCTTGGTCTTCGGAAGAACAAGATCTTAACAGCGCAACATTAGCATGAGACCATCATTCGCTAAAAGTGCGTCTGTGTCTAATTCCATAACGTTTCTCTCAATGGACCATCACAAGGCTTTAAGCGTCATGTGCAAGTGAAGGTGTTTTCTACAACTCCAGGCAATGTTTAACCATATCCGACGTGTATGTCTTATGGTTGTTCAGGAATCAAACTGGACTTTAAGAGCCTCAAGGCGTTGGGGCCTTCGTTGGACATCCTGCTCGAGCGGGTCGCTCGGGCGCCCCTTGACCGCCCGATCTGGCTCAACGCAGATATCATCCGGGGGCCCAACGTCCCGGCATTCGTCGATCCCATCGACGCCACGGGGTGAGTAGCAGTGCCACGGTCACGCAAAGCTCCAGTCGCCCGTGTCGCCAGTTACGATGCCCATAGGGTTGCCACCAAATATGCACTCGATTGATGATCCAGCACTCACTGATTCACTCAAGTCAATCGCTCACTGGTGGCCAGTCGCCTTCCTATCACTCTCCTGTTGCTACTACCCTGGTTAACGGTCGCCGTGAACTTCACTCGCTAATTTCTCCACCCGTTCCACGAGGCTGACTGTTTTGTCTCATCCACATGGTTATCACTCGCCACACTGCAGCTCACAACAACCTTTAGTTCTGCTTCTTCCCTCGCACTGCTGCACTTCGGAATTCCCTCCTCCCATGGTCTCTCATAATAATAACCTTTTTCGATTTAAAGCTTTCGTGACTGCAGGGATTCATCTTCTTGGTTCTTTCGGTAAAGTCACGTAGAAGGGAAATAATAAAATAATAAAACGAAAACATAGTAAAATATCAATTCTCACGACGTTTCGGCCACAACACAAGCAGCCTTCCTCAGGTGGAGAAACAGAGCTGTCGGAAAGACAGCGTCCCAAATAATAACCTTTCTCAATTACACAAGCCTACGTGCTAAACTAACCTTGCCCAATTACACCGCATCTATTACAACTTTGATAGGGCTCCTGGTTACTGTCCCCAACTTGTTTTGCGCCTTTGGGCCTGTGCTCACAAACTGTGTGTCTCACAACTTTGTAATTGAATTAATGATGTTCTGTTTATGTTGGGTCTTTCGGTAAAGCACTTAGATAGGTTCAACGAAAATAACAAAAAGTTACGACTTTTCGATCACAATATAAGTGGTCGTCATCAGGAGGAAAAAAGATGACAATCGCTTGTGTTGCGATCAAAACGTCATAGTTTTTTGTTATTTTCCCTTTAGCTTCGCAACATAAATCCTCCGCTATTGGTAGCATGCCAATCGGTGTCGTAAACCTCCTGAGCCTCGGCCTCCTCATTCGTTCTCGGCCGTGAGATGTGGATGGGCTTCACATTGCTCACGTTGGGAACCACTGCGAAATATCTAAAGGGAGGCATGAAACAAATCTTCTGCACATGAGCTAAAGCCATTGCCCGACGCCATGCGAAAAATAGTCGGCCCCGTGTGCCCCTGTCACGATCCAAGTGTGCCGTTTTTAAAGAGTGCTTGCAAATTGCTTAATTGGGTAAAACTATCAAAGCACCATTGCCCCCTACTGGCAGAAGACACTCATCTGTGAAACATAGCACCTCCGATTAGCATGATTGTCCGAAAGAAGTTCAACTCATGTATACAGCGCATTTTCATTTAAAGAATGACACCGAGACCAAACGTAGTCTGGTATTATTACCATGAAGATGAGCTGGTAATTTCAGAACACTTGCACCTCAGGGTACAGCTGGGGCTAGAGCTTCAGAAGCACTGGGCTGTTAGACCACTCCGCCATTTAATGACCATGGCCCAAACACAAGTCCGACTCCTTGGCACAGGTCTGACCCCATGTTGCTCTCTCTCTTTTGGTATCGCGCTCCCGCAGGTTTCTGTCACTGATCACGAAACGCTTCCCCAACGTGACGCTGTCGCCCGGCTGGCTGGTGGCGTTCGTTCCGGCGCTGGGCCTGAACGCGACGTACACGGCGGCGATGGTGCGCGACATGCACGGGCTGGTGGCGGCGCTGCCCCAGCGCGTCACGTTCCCCGTGCGGGCCCCGCTGCTGCGTCGCGCCTGGACGCACTTCCGCTGGCTGCTCGACCAGAGCGACAGGTCAAAAGTCAAAAAGTTATTTCCTGCTTACCGCCCTCAATGCCAAATTCGTAAGCTATTTGTGTTTATTGAACAACGGTCGCTCGGATTACCACAGTTGCATGATTTTTAAATAAAGGGATTTGAGTTGGTGGTCTCATACCAGTCACCAATGAATGACTGCATAGAAATCCATGTAATAAAAATTTATTTTGTGCAGTTAATTTGGCTAAATTTTAGCTCCGATAATTAACATCACGTTGACTGCCATGTGACGAACATTACTCTCGTGGGCAGAGCAGATGGGAAGTGCTGCCCGTTCTCCTGCGTGGACCAAAGGGAACTCGAAGGTAGCTGCGGTATCCGATTCTGTCTCAAACGTTGATAATTGTGTTGTGGGTGGGGTGCGTCCAGGTTCTCGCTCACGCTCTGGCAGGGCAAGTCGGATGTCATTGCGCTGGAAGACATGCTGTTTGTTCGTGACGGCACTGACCCCAACGAGGTCTACTATGACATCTACGATCCGCTGCTCTCCGAACTGCGCGACGCTGACAGTGAGTAAAGTAACATTCGCAGAGGCTGTCGGCGAATTAACAGAAAGTCTCACCCAAAGAACAACGCTTTGTCCTTTTTATAGAGGCTGTCCATCGCGGGTTTTAAGCATCTGTCATATAGTTGTTAAATAGCTTTTGTGTGTTATTGATAATCGCGTGAAAATAACGCAATAGACATTGATTATCGGTTTGTGGCACGTATTGAAATGTCTTTGTGTAAAGAAGGCTGCTAAATTGGGTGCAGAAAAATTTAGAGTAGAAAAAAGGTCATGAACAAGCAGCAGTTTGAGTCATCTGTCAGAGGGACACAAATGGAGAACACAGCAGGCGTGTGTACCTAGGATGGCGATTGAAGGCGTGGTTGTCCTCCTGCATGTGCTGTTATTCCTTCTCCTTTGTTCAGAGAACGCTGAACGGCCCAAGCTGTTCCACACGGCGGTGAGTCTACTGCGCTATTTTGGCACGCGCGATGGACTGGATGTCCTGTGGCACCAGGAGCCCAGCTCTCTGGGTGAGTGGCACTCAGGGTTGGGTTGACTTACCACGTGCTTTTACTCACTGGTGCCATCTGTAGAATTCTTCTCCAGGATACGGGACAAGGGTTGGCTACGTATGTATGTTATACTTCTTTCGCACCGTACGTAAGAAGTTTAACATACACATCAATGCGTATCGCACGGTCACACACAGCTTGGTATCTACCCACAGTCGCACTATAGAGCCCCTTACTACCATGGGCAGAACAAGAGAAAGAGACAGCCTTTAACGCTTAGATCATGACGTTTGAGAAGCCAGGTGTGGTGACACGGTTGTTCTGACTTCCTGGTATTTTAATTCTGATCATGTCCTGGTGAGATTTGACGTAGTTTCAACTGGAATTGTCGCATCTGCTATATTTGTTTGTTAGAATTGTTCTTCAACTCCCCGGTGAGATGAATCGGCGACAATAATTGTTGCATTAAACGCTCGTACACGTGTTTAGCTGCATGAGTTGGTGGTGGCTCGTTACGGCACGAATTTGGCTAGATCATTACTTGGCCGAGGCTAAAAATCAATTGATAAAATGAGGGTCACCGGTTCAACAATTTGACTTGTGTCACGGTTCTTTTATGAGCGGGCTCTGCCCTCTGTGGTGCTGGCGATGCGTGTCCCGTCGTGTGTCCCCACCCACGCAGGTCGTGGCCCGGGTGGCATGCTGGTGCTGAACGTGCTGCTGGGCCCTGGCGATGCCGGCGGCGACCGTGCCACGGCCGTGCCCCGGGTTGTGTTTGGCAACGCCAACAGCAACGCAGATTCGGCAGCAGCTCCGATAACCCTGAGCGGCTACCTGGACTACATTGACACTTTGGTATGAGTCTCAAGGATAGTTTTTCTAGAAGTGCCTGCCACGGAGTGTTTGGCAAGTACCACTATGCACGAGTGAATCGTAATTTATTCTTTAGTTTGGGCTACGTCACAATCTGGCCAAATGTATGTCCTTAAGAACCCTGCACAACTCGACACAGCCGAACGAATTGATTGTCACGTGTACAAGCGTTTCACACCCCATTTGCTATTGTTTCAGCTCCGGAATAAGCTGAAGAACATCTCTCACAACCAAATTTAGCAATTGGATACACTGCTATGAGTAATACAAGTGTGCAGTAGGTTTTTGCTTGGCACGATGTCCGACGTTTGGCTCCGCGTGCTGGCAGCTTCCTCGGGAACCGATTTCCATTCCGAACTAACTTCAGTTCCTGTAACCGCACCGGAGAGCTGTAACCCGCACCACCTCGAAAGTCCCCGCAGTCGTACCGAAGAATCCATGCTCTTGCCCACGACTTGACGATTTTGTCGTTGTCTCTTGTTTTGTCCTCCGACCTACAAAATCCTCGTCACGCAGGCTGCCGGCTCTCAAAAAACTGCCCTCTTCCTGCGGATCCTGAGCCGCGACGCCCTGCGTCCCACGCTTCAGGTGCTGCGCGACCGCGCTCGCCCGCTCGCCCGCCCCGTCTGGCTCTCGGCTACCGTCGCTCCCGGCGGCGGCGGCGGTGGTGCCGCCGGCGTTCTCGGCGCCACCGAGCTGCTGAGCGCCGTCGCGGAAATTTTTCCCGACGTGACTCTCGCGCCGGCCTGGCCCGAGGCGGACGTGGCGGCGACTTCGGCGGTCGTCGGCGGTGGCGGACAGCGATACGGCGAGGCGTCGCTTGCGGCTATGCGGGACGCGTTTGCCGACGTCACGCAGCCGGTGTCCTATCAGCTGGATGCGGCGGGGGGGGAGCTGGCCCGCGGCGGTTACCGCCTGGCGAGGTCGTTGCTGCTGGATGGCACGCCGACCCGCTCGGTCACGATCAGCGTGCCGAGCTACGAGGAAGCGTTCGAGGTCCTCACCAAGGTCCGCAATCATTTTCCGGCCAGCGCCGTGTTTTACAACGTGTCGCCGGACACGCATAACAAATTTGCGATCAGTGTCTTCTCGTCGTAGGATTAAAAGGCGGAGGGTTGTGCGCATGTCGGCTACTGTTTTGCACCAAACTTGCTATGCATTGCTGTAGATGCTGTAGAGCATTATGGGTAAGGGCACTTATGAGGAGATGTAAGTTCCGTGTCTCCACATATTAAAATATTTTTGAGTGCCATTCGCTTATCTTACACCGAGCATTACGCTGTCAAGAAAGGAACCGCCACTGATACCTAATTTCTACCTTTGCATGGGGCTGCCAAAGACCTGCATTCATTGCAAGGACAAAATGTTTATTTTTTTATCGGATGTAACAAATCGATGGTCTTGTCTGTCACCAATGAATGGGCCAATGAATGCAGGCTAAATAAAAACCAACGTATCAATTCGGTTTTGCACTTGATTTGGCCAAATTTCAGGTCTGAGAATTAACAATAATAATAATACAGGTCTGACAGTTGGGCAACACAATCTCATAGCAGAGTTCGTGGGGAATGTGTGCCCCCTAGCGTCTGAAGGGTAAACAATCCCCCTTCTCCAGAGAAGTCCTGTGACAGATGTCTTCCATGGACCGTTGTGATACTGCTATGAGATTTCTTTATATAAACAGTAGGAGGATGCTCGATCTGTGTCCAGCCTTTGAACTGCAGTATTCTCTGGATTATAGGGTGCACTTTTTCCCCTCTGTTTTACAACACAAGTTGGTTGATGCATCTTATAATCCAGTAGGTGTGTGCGTGTGTGCACGAGAGAACAGATTTGCATAACACTACTGATATCATCGGGTAAAAGTTTACTTTCCGGAGCGTCTTATAATCCAGATCATACGGTAGAAATTCCCAACGTGCCGTCTTGGTCGTCGGTGCTGTCACACAGCATCATGCAAATGTTATTGAAAGTAAAAAAGGAAAACTTTTAGTAAACTTGCAACAATTACAACTGTCTATTGGTTTATAAAATGTAAAAATACCCGGTGGGCGATTTTGTAAAAAAAAACTATAGGTTTGCAGGATAAAATGTTTATTTGGATGTACTTTTTGCACTTTTATATTGGCAAAAGTATTTCTAAACATTTTGTAAACGTTTAAAAGCTGTATCCGAATACAGTGCACTGTTAATTTGGACGTTATTTCTTTTACTGATGTAGTTCATGTATTGCATATTGTATTGGTATTAACATGAATAAAATCTGCATGTGATATGTAACAGACAAACATGAGAAAGTCATATAAAATGTTATAATACAACAGCACAGAGACAAATACATATGCATTCAAACCTGTGCAGCATATTGGACTTGTATATACCATAAATTAATCGGAACATGCCGATATTGCCACATTGGCACAGCCAAGGTAAGTGCATGTATGTCTGTGACCACTTGTTAGAACAGCCTGATGTGCCTCGCCCCGTTGGTGGGCAGCAGAGGGCAGTGCAGCCAAATCCATCATTGTACGGTACAAGGTTTTCCTTGCTCTGTGCGGGGTTGGTTTGTACAATTCCGCGTATATGCCGCTAACATTTCTTCCCCAAAATCGCTTCGTGCGGTTTGAATTCACGAATATGTGGCTTCAGACGGTCGAATGTGGGACAGCATTGTGTGGTGTACTGTGGGCGCTCCTCGGCGGGCAGCTGTCTCGCGCGGTGCATTGTGCGGTGCATTGTGGGTAGGTTGACTGCTCCGTGCTACTGCAATTTCGCTTTGCGTGCCCCCTGTTTTTGGAACCCATCTACCGCATAAAGGCGAGACAAACCTGCATTGCACATCTATATTGCCAAAGCTATGCTACCATTACCCCCATTGACACAACACCGAGTGGCACGAAGAGGGCTATAACCATCACCATAAATAACCAATGTCTCTTTTTGTCCCTTCACAAATAAATAAAAAAGAGTTTTTTTTACACATCCCATCGGTGATGTGGCCTTTTGGGGAGCGCATAGAAATTCGGCAGCATTAGTTCAACGCAAGCAAATGATGCACTGGTCTCATCGGCAGAGATTCTGTGGAAATTATGCAGTCCTGGAAGGTCGTGTGGCTGATGGGATGTGTGAAGGAGGCAAATTTTGTCTGTTAAATTGATTGCGTGACTTCTGTTTGCCACAAGGAGGCTCGTGGTTTGTGTTGCGAGCACAGCGCGGGGTGCGGGCCGAGTTGGTTGCACGGCAGGCTCGCGTTGACCGCCACGCTTTTCGGTACCTTGTGCGACACTTGTTCTGAACAAAACAGAATATGTATTCATAGTGGAGGAATGCGATGAGCTATACTGCTCTTTTTCACAGATGTCCAGTAGGCAGTAAAACAACAAAGCAGCGCGATTTTCAACGTGTTTTATTTACTTGGGTTACATGAGCGTGAGCGTTACGTTGTTGACATTGTAGCGGTTAGTCTGTACGAGTCTGCAGAGCTATCGTGGAGTTGAACTCTTCAAGAACGGTGGCGATTGCTCTTCACTCAGGTGGACTCCAGCAAAGTGAAACTCTCAACTAACTTTTTGTTTTAGATGTTTGCCGTGTGCAGAGTACCTGCCCGATGGTGCGTACATTTTTAAAATGTAACTTTTCTCATCGATTTCGTTTTTTAAGCTTTCGTGACTGCAGGGATTCATCTTCTTGGTTCTTTCGGTAAAGTCACGTAGCAGCCGTCCTCAGGTGAAAACCAGGTCTGTCGAGACGACGTTTCGGCCACAACGCAAGCAGCCGTCCTCAGGTGAAAACCAGGTCTGTCGAGGCGACCTGGTTTTCACCTGAGGACGGCTGCTTGCGTTGTGGCCGAAACGTCGTGAGAATTGTTTTATGTTTTATTTTTATTATTTTATTACTTCCCTTCTACGTGACTTTACCGAAAGAACCAAGAAGATTTTCTCATCGATGTTGAACATTTGCTCGACTTGGTCCCTGCGCTCGCTCTCTGACCAGGTGGTAAAGCGGCAGAGTTGGGGTGACCGGCACCAACCGGGAATAATTCTGACGAATATGAAGAATCCCCACTCCCATTTCCTACGCTGTGGAGTAATGTGCCGCCAATGGTAAAACGGTTAAAGGTGCAGCCCTGCAATGTCTTGCTCGGGCCCCTGCTGGCGGGGAAGGGCCTCCACTCAAGAGAGGTCTAGAGATGTTCTCTCGAGGGTGTGTGGCCGACTTTCTTCACGCTGGCCAAATGCTTTAGAAAAGGTGTGAGCACCCACACGTTACCCCGACACACGTGACCTGCCAATCGCTGCTGCTGCTGCGTGGACCTGCGGGGAGATTTACAAAACCTTGATGCCCATTGTCTCAAGTGCCGGGCCAAGACGGCGGCGATCTGGCGACATCTGGATTGCACGTCGAGTGATGAGCAAACCATCACAGTACGGCAGCTTCCTACTAGCAATGGGGCAGATGAACAATTTAGATGTTCATTGTGCGTCAGTTATTCCTTTCAAAGGTCAGAATCTCCAACTGGTCTTTGGGTAATTTCTTCGGTGGTCAAATCCGCAATGAAAGGGAACAACACGGCTAACAAGTTTATTCTCCCTAATGAGTGTGTTGATCTGAGAATCCAGTAACATGGTTTCTCCTCCAAAGTATTTAACTTAAGACTTTTTTGAAGTGAGATTTCACATGGATTCGAGTGCATATAATGTGCACTCTTAGGATAGTGAAAGTCCACAAAATCACCTGGAGCGATGACGCGAGTGCATCTGCAAGAGCTTTGGGCTTGTTGCATTGCGAGGCCACGAGAGATGGTGGCATCCTGGGGAGGCCTTCATCCAGCAGTGGATTGGTCATGGTTGACGAGGATGCTGATGATCTTTACCATGGCCCGGCTACTACACAACGAACACCGTAGACTACAAAACGTAACCATTTGTTGTGCGTATATAATATTAAATCATTTGTTAGTCATCACGAGTTCCTAATAATTGTTATACAGACATTCAATATAAATATATGCAATGAGGCAGTCTATCATCTTGCATTGAACACTGTGCACGCATATGTAAAGGTGCAATCGATATATATATAAAAGGGGCAACGCAACAAGATGTAAGAAGACGTGATGAGCAGGGCTAAGGAGAGACCACCGGTGCAGGGAGGAGGGAGTCGTGGAGGGCGAGGCTGGAGTTTGGATCCAGATGTGAGCGCGGAACGTGCGACTGGAGTAGAAGAGGCGCGGTCTAGAAGCTCCGTGGGGAGAGAGAGAAAGCGCGAGCAGCCGACCGCGTGCGACGATGGAACCTCGTGGCTTAAGAGGAGGATGAGGAGGGGGGGGGGAAGAAGCAAGAGGAGGATAATCACAGCGGTGGGCACTGCCGTCATGGCCAGGAGCTCTGGGAAACGTTGCAGCGTGGCTTGGCACCATCCCCACCACGCTCAGGGTCCCTCCGGTGCCGGCTGCTTCCTCTGACCCTTGCGCCCTCTGCGCCGTCCTCCCCGGTTCAGTCGTCTCTTTGGGTGCGGAAATAAATGAAAACAAAATGCAATGTGACAGTGCGTTGTGTTCGGCGCCGAAGTGATCATCGGATTACTTAAAATGTATGCAACTGTACTCTGGTTCTTTCGGTAAAGTCACGTAGGTACCGAAAGAACCAAAGAGTATGGATCCCTGCAGTCACGAAAACTTCAAATCTAGATTGCATGCAACTTTCTTAAGAAGCCAAGGTGCAGCCCTGTAAATTCTTGCCCACGCCACTGTTGGCGGAAAGGACCTCCACCCTCGGGGGCTGTCGAGATGTTCCCTCGTGGGAATTTGCCCTCCACGCTTTCCAAGCTAATGACGAATGCGTTCTGATAGGTTACCCTGTCTGGAAATAAATCAGGTGGAAATATGTTCAAAAACCAAATACATTCCTTTTGCAAAAGGTATATATTTCGTGTTTGAATGTCTTAACACGTTCTGTTTTATTGCCAGAAAGGGTAAAACATTATTCTTAGACTTCATAATTTTTGACGCTGGCAAAAAGGTCCCGCAGATACTAATGACTTCGTGCCGAGTCCACAGCGAGTGTGCTTCTGTGCACTAAACAAGTTCCGTCGTCAGCATTCATGTCACCTTTTAGAAGGTGGAGAAAATAATGCAGACTCGAGAAAACCACGATTTGCTTTTCTTCTGAAACTCTGCGGCCGTTTCTTAGCCAAATCTAAACACAAACCCTCGCTTTGGCTGCACTGCCGCCGCCACGAGCCACGTCTAAGACTCCCTGGCATAGCAACACCTCGAGGCGGAGCGGTAGCCCAGTGGTTGACGCCCTGCTCTTTGAGCCCGGTGACCCGAGTTTGATGCCTGGCCACGGCTCTCTGCATGTGCCGCGTAGGCGTGGGGAGACAAAGGCGGCCTGGCGCGGCGCTTTGGCCACGTCACCCTCTCGTGCGCCGTGCCAGCCTTCATAGGTGCTACTCGCCAACAGCACTTGGCCCAACAGTCTGTTCAGACTACACGGGGGAACTTTGTCTCGGTGTCTGCGTGGGGAGCAGTGCTGAGTGGTTCACGCGCCGTGCTCCCGTAGCTCACCCACGAGTGGGGGCTGGAGGGGGAGCGATCGCCCCTCCCCCTCGGGGCCCCGAATATTGGTATTGATATTTAGCAGAGAAAGACAAGTAATTATATACTTACCTATTGACGTAGGGCTCCATTACAAAGCTTGAAATTTCTGGACCACTATCCCCTCCCCCACCTTGGAAAATGTCTGTATCAGATTATGTTGTACTACGAACAATGGCCACTTGAATTCGAGTCCCAGCCACGGTTAACGTCAATGGCGCTCATTATCCCCTTGATCTTAGTAGCTACCTTCCGTCTCTTTATGGCGCTTATTGGGTTTTACCATAATCGAAGTCCCATGGATCGGGAGCATTTTGCGCTGCTTCAGGGGCATCTGCTGAGACTTCTGCTTGAGTGCTGGGGGAGAGAAACGGAGAGAGCGGCAGGAGGATTTGGCTAAGAGGCAACTGGTTTTGCGAACAGCGATGAAGAGATGTGTAGATGCTTCACGGCGAAGTGGGAAACAATTTTCTCCGACTCTATTTCAGCAGTGGCGGCTCTCGGCATAAGCAACCAAGTAAAATATAACGGCCCCAAGTAGCTAAAGGGGGGCTCAGGACTCGTGACAACATCCGGTTGCACCAATATCAACTCAATTACACATCCGAATGAACACAAGCCAATTCACATAAAACGGTACATTTATCTGTCTCCACGTCACTCAATCTCTGTCTCCTGTCCATCGCTTGTTGTCTCGTTTGAGTCTCTCCCCTCCCATTACCACCTCTCTAACTTTGGTCCTAATATTAATCGTCTCTGCTACAACTCTATCACTTACAACTCTATAGTTATCATCTCGCCAGGAGTTCACGAATTGAAAGGGAGGGCCCTCGAAATTAATTAATTATTTGTGTGGAGGGCTCCCAATGGCAGTGCCACCAATGCTGCACAGGACCTGAATGAGATGTCACACGCGGGGCATCGGCTCGGCTGATTTCAACCACAGCGCAGCTCTTGACGAAGGTTTGTACATTTTTCAAAAGTGCTACAAATAGCCGTCGGTTTCCTCTGCTGGCGATATCAAAACAACGATCGCGAGCAACACTCCACAAAGGCCGACGACGGTGATTGTGCGAGCTTCCGTCGTTGGCGTGTTGCGGGCATGCCGACGATTCCCACGTGTGCCCGATTGTGTAGAAAGCCTGCCTGATGTGTGCGTCGTATTTATAATGAATGTTTTTGTTTATGTTGTGCATTCGCAGGTCGATGAGTTTTGTTCATTTCGATGCCCATTCGTTAATTTACGATGTGGGCTGCAGTGGGGAACCGCAGAAAACAATCACAGTTGTACTCTACTTCTATGATCCCCACATAATACGCTGCCCGCCCTCAACAGTTCGCACTGGCCAGTGTGGTGAAGTATGGCCAAATGACCGCCACGTCCCGCACGCGGCACGAGCAGGCGCTCATCCAGCAGTAGATGATCAAATCGAGTCATCTGCTGCAGGCCAGGTGTTAATAACCTTCGAGTATAATTGTCAAGATTCGGCCGTTCTGTGCTGACATCAAAGCCGGATATAGAGCTCTGCAACGACCTGCGGTTCGCGGGACGTGTGTGATAATGCCAATTGCGGTGGCTGGGACCCTTTCAAAGGTCCCCCTTTAGAGAAAGGATAATAAATCTCACGGGGCTTACGGCTTCAAAAGGTTACCGAATTCAAGTTGAATCGTAATGCTTTCATAAAAAGTGTGAGTAAATCTGCTTCTACCTACAGCACAGTAATTGTATTTGGGGCGCATGGCGTTTTTTCCCAAAATGAATTTCCACTTCTTGCGTCGTGTGGGCACAATTCCCCCATTTGCTCGCGGGCCACTGCCGGCAAACGAGAGGAGACCTCTGAGGGCCCCTGGCCTCCCTCTCCCACGCCTGTCGACCACGTTGGAAGAGGTCGGAGTTGACCCACCCTCTCTACCCCAAAGATCCCCCGTATCGCCTGAACAGACTGTTGGGGCAAGTGTTGTTAGCGGGTAGCGCCTATGAAGGCCAGAACGGCACACGAGGGGGTGGGTGGCCAGCACCATGACAGGCCGCCTTTGTCTCCCCAGTGGCGACGTTTTTACGCACCGCACCAGGTACTCATTTGGGGCTGAGTCGACCTAGGGGAGGACCAGGACCGGATCAGATAATCGTCGCTGATGTTGGCCGTGAGCGGGAATTGAACTCGGGTCACCAGGTTCGTAGCGCAGCGTAGCGCTAACCGCTACACCACCGCTCCCCCACTACCCACCCTTTACCCCACCACACATCCTGCCGATCGACTGACAGTGATGTACCCTTTTTAAATGACTGCGTTGTCTCTCTCTCTGCTTGTGTGTATGTCTATGTGTCTCCGTGTCTGTGTTTTGTCTCTATCAAATTTAGCAATCTTTGGAAGAACGTAATCAACCAGGTAGGGTGTTGACTGTTGTGTTAGCCGACTCTCTGTGTTGTATTGCATTGTATTTCTAAGTTTACTAGGTTTGTTTTCTCACGCATTCCTACCTGATGACGATTGCTTGTGTTGCAATCGAAACGTCGTAGTCTATTATTTAATTTATTTTCTTTCGACGGGACTTTACCGAAAGAACCAAAGAGTAATTCCTGCAGTCACGAAAGCTTAAAATCATACTTGTTCCGTGTTTAATTGTGTCGTCCTTGCCCCGCACCTCCGATCAGCGCGTTTGGCTACGTGCGGCGCGAGAGAATCCCAACACGCAGCACATACATCTCAACAACAACTGCGAGATAAATTTCGATTTAAAGCTTTCGTGACTGTAGGAATTCATCTTCTTGGTTCTTTCGGTAAAGTCACAAAGAAGGGAAATAATAAAATAATAAAAATACAACATAATAAAATAATCCTCACGACGTTTCGGCCACAACGCAAGCAGCCGTCCACAGGTGAAGAACAGGTCTGTCGGAAAGACAGACCTGTAAAGTCACGTAGAAAGCTGTCTTTCCGACAGACCTGTTCTTCACCTGAGTTCGGCTGCTTGCGTTGTGGCCGAAACGTCGTCAGAATTATTTTATCATGTTTTACTTTTATTATTTTATTATTTCCCTTCTACGTGACTTTACCGAAAGAAGGCGCCCTTCCCCCCCTTCCAACCCAGCTTTAATATACGCTCCAAGCATGGTGCTGTTTCATTCAGACGCTGTCTCCCCGACAGACCTGGTCTTCACCTGAGGACGGCTGCTTGCATTGTGGCCGAAACGTTGTGAGAATTATTTTATAATGTTTTATTTTTATTATTTTATTATTTCCCTTCTACGTGACTTTACCGAAAGAACCAAGAAGATGAACCAATAACAACTGCGAGATATTTGACGCGGACGAGCTCGGGCGACGATTCCGCGGCGCGTGCATGCGCGCGCTACCGGGCGCGGTGCTTGCTGTGACGGTGCGGCTCCACTCGCTCCAGTGGCCCCTGCCCCCCGAGGAGGAGGAGGAGTGGCGGCAGCGCAGCTCCACGTGGTGGCGCGTCCCGGCACGCAGCCCGTACAGGCCGTACGTCACCTGCGTGCCCACCTCCTTCGTCTGTCCACGCACGCACGAAAGACAAAGACGCCACCCCCCGTGTAGCCTTAATAGGCTGTTGGGGCAAGTGCTGTTAGCGAGTAGCACCTATGAAGGCCGGAACGGCACACGACGGGGTGGGTGGCCAGCATCACGCCCGACCGCCTTTGTCTCCCTAGTGGCGATGTTTACACACCGCGCCAGGTACTCATTGTGAGGCTGAGTCGACACTGCAACACACACACGACCCATCCACCACACACACAAACACCCCCCCGTGTAGCCTTTCTCAGACTGCCGGGGCAAGTTCTGTTCACGAGTAGCACGGTTGGCTGCAGTACGGTGGCGATATAAGTTCAATCTACGTACGGCACACCTGGGGGGGGAGGGTGGGTGTCCCGGCCGCTTTTGTCTCCCCAGTGGCGATGTTTACTACACACCGCACCAGGCACTCATTTAAGGCTGAGTCGACCTAGGGGAGGCCCAGGACCGGTTCAGATAATCGTCACTGGTGTTGGCCGGGAGCGGGAGTCGAACTGGGGTCGCCGGGTTCATAGCGCAGCATAGCGCTAACCACTCCACCACCGCTCCCCTAAGACGCGCACGCAGGTCGTGGTGACACATTGGCGTCGTCGTCAGCCCTGGTCAATCCGCTGCAGCCACCACCTCGTTGTGAGCTTGCGAAACGACGATCCGCCTTGCAGCGGCACATCGCTCCATCTCCTCGAAGGAGGCACTCTAAGGCACGTTCCCTCCTTTGGCTGCCGCTATGTCGTTAGTCTCAACCACAGCGTCATTATCCCTCCCTGCGAGTGACGGTGTCCCGCCCACGTTGTTTTATTGCGACAACCTTTCCAATGCCACTTTCGTATCATCATTTTAAATGTTGGTCGACTTCTTCAGCCCCTGTGGTTCACGGCAGGACAATCACAGACCTGTCAACCCCGTTTCAGTGCCTACCTTATAACAGACCAATTCAGAACTTATTGGTCATCCCGTGACCTTATAAATCTCAACGTTCACCCGACAAAGCCTCATCACAAGGGGGAAACACAAACAAATAAAAATGTTTGTCCGTATTGCAACGGCTGTATGCCGTGTCGACCTACAAACTCAATTTTCCTGCACAAGAATACGGGGTAAACCGTACGGGTTTACAACTGTGCGATCAAATTTCGATTTAAAGCTTTCGGGACTGCAGGGATTTATCTTCTTGGTTCTTTCGGTAAAGTCACGTAGAATGGAAATAATAAAATAATACAAATAAAACATAATATACTATTTGATTATTAATAAAAATAAAACATAATAAAATAATATAAAAAAAAATTGTATTTTTATTATTTTATTATTTCCATTCTACGTGACCTTACCGAAAGAACCAAGAAGAAGCTGTGCGATCATCTCACCTGCCAATCAGAAGTGCCGTGCCTGCGGTAGCGCAGCTGGAACTGCAGGGGGTAGAAGGAGGGGTCAGCGGCAGAAGGGTACGTCCAGCTCACGTCCAGCTGCTTGGGGTATTTGGGAGGCCCAACCACAAGCACGTTGGCTGGCGGAGGCGGCTGCGCTGCAAGAACACACGGGCACGACGATTGTCACTTCACCCGTAGAGACGACCAGGTAAAGCCCACTGGAGCTATAGAGCTCTTTTTCAGAAGCAACCTGGCCACAAATGTTTCGTGTTTTTCTGAACTATCAGGAAGGTTATGCCCTACAAATATTTGTTTACCCATGTCTGCCTTTCAAGAAACTTCCTGTCTCTATGGGCATGAAGCAGCTTCCATAGAATGAAGCCGAACTACCCATGACCACTGCCGTGTTTGGTCCGTGCGAGCAAAGGCGCAGCCCTGCAATTGCCTGCTCACGCCACTGCTGGTGGAAGGAACACTGGAGGTGGAACACGAGAAAGCCCCTCGAGAGTGGTACAGGATCAGATGCTGGCCAGGATTCTTAGAAGAGGTGGGAAACCCCCCACACTTTACCCCACGACCCACGACATACCCATTATTCACGGTGACGGTGATGCACCCCTGTGCACTGCTGGGTCGTCAGAGGTGGCAGGGGGGGGGGGGTTAAGAAATGGTCTCGTTGTTACAACTTCCACGCCAGGCTATTGGACCGGCGACAGCGTCCAGTGTGCTGACCATTACAGTCCAGTGTGTTAACCAATCCAGTCCAGTGTGTTAACTAATCCAGTCCAGTGTGTTAACCAATCCAGTCCAGTGTGTTAACCAATCCAGTCCAGTGTGCTGACCATTAACACAGCGGCCAAGGCTGTAAACGTCAGTCTGACGATGACGATCGTCGGCGAGCGAAGGTCACTCGCGCCCTCGTATGTTTCACCAAACGACGGCAAGACCGACCGACGTTCATGGGGTCGACGGACAGCACCGCCGAGGTGGCGTTGCCCAGCAGGTTGTGGGCGACCACCCAGATCCTGTACGTCACGAACAGGTAGAGGTTTTCCCGTCGGAAGAAGCACGAGTTGGCCCCGCTCGTCTCGTAGTCCTCGCACTCGGCCTCCGTGCCGTCTCTGCCGTGAGATGAATGCAGAAGAGTTCACCATTGGAACCTCATTTGCCAGTAGAAAATATGATACTTGGTTTTTTACCCTTCTATCTGCTGTCTCGGGTGTGGACCAATCAACTTCAAGGACAGTGCAAACATTATCAGAGTTATGTTTTTTGTTTTCATTATGACTGCAGGTATTGTGGTCTATGCAAACATGACTCCTTGTAAAAAAAAGGTGTCAGTTTTGTCGCCAGATAGAAGGGTAAAAAAACAATTATCAAAGAAGAGTTTGTTGAGGCCCTTCGAGGGAGGGGGCATCGCAAGGCCAACATTTATTTGGCAGATTTGGAATCGTGTGCATTTACGTTCTGATGCACTGCATTTGTTTCGTTGCCAGTGATCCTCCGAGACAACACTTGATGATGCGTTAGTTTGTTTCTGCACTGTCAAGAGCCCCGTAGTTTACATGGAGTGCTCTTGCCAATAACACCCACTGGCTCGGCAGTATTTGTTTAACAAGACCGACTGCCTTCGTAGATGATTAGCATTGCACACGTAGTGGGATTGCATTGGAACTAATGGTTAAAAAACATCATGGGCGAATATACAACTCATAATAATAATAATTTGCAGCCATTAATAAATAAAATACTGGATGAAGCCCTCCCCCAATATCGTGTCAGCCGTGGGTGTTGTTATAACCATACTTCCCCACACTTTTCATTGGTGGTATTTCTCTCCACTGATGCTCGTGGCTGGGAATCAAACCTAGGTCACAGGACTCAAAGCGCAGCGCGCTATACACCGCACCAGGACCGCAAATATACCACTGGACAGGGAGTATGTGATGTGCTGTTGGTGCCAATCTGGTCGGTGATCTGCCCCGGTGGGCCGTAATGGGGTAACGGGCAGAGACAGATCCGAGGAGGGTTAAGCTCCAGATTTAGGGTCGCACACAAATCGATCCAGAGAGGGGGGAGATGGACCAAGGGTGTTTAGCGAGGCGTCCGCAGTAAACAACCGGGACGAACGGTCCCTGCCAGCGCCAGAGAGAGAGAGCAGCTTCGCCCTAAATATGTGATCAGGAAGTCACAATTTACATTCCGCTGCTGTTGATGCGGAACCGTGAGAGGCAGTGGCATTGGTCAACGAACTGCGCTTTGAACGTCTGGGTCCAGCCACCCCCGCCACCCCCACCACCCACACACCCCTCTACCAACACGCATAGCGCAGCGTGAAGCATGGTGGAGCAACCCCCGCGCCCAACGCGGTGGCCGTGTGGCTCTACAAAGACCCTCAAGGGGAAGGGGGTGTATGTACTCTTAGTTTTTTCGGTAAAGTCACGTAGGTAAAAAAATTAAATTAAAATTATTTTTTATTATTTTATTTTTTATTAATTTTAATTTCATTTTTTTACCTACGTGACTTTACGGAAAATTAATTTTAATTATTTTATTTTTTATTAATTTTAATTTAATTTTTTTACCTACGTGACTTTACCGAAAAAACTAAGAGTATGAATCCTTGCAGTCACGAAAGCTTCAAATCTAGAAGGGGGTGTAATTATCATCCACCCGCACGGGCGATTCGATGAAATTCCGCGATTGAGGGTTCGCATTAGTTATTTGTTTGTTTTGGTTTACGCTGCGGGTGGAGGCAGCAGGCCACCGCCGGCTTCTTGGCTGTGGCGAAGGTCATCGCAGTGAACCTGCTGGTATCAAACTGCTTCACCCGTCGCCGAGCCAGGCGCGCATCACGATCTCGAGGGTCGATGGAAGAGGGGAGCTCGTTTTGGGGGGCCTCGTTTGGGTGCTCGGGGTCAAGGTTGGGTTGCCGAGGAGTGGGTGCTCGAGGTGCTGTCTTGGCGTTGCGCCCTCACACCTCGCTTGATACTCTCGGCAAAATGAGTCACAAGAGATACGCGAACAATGCCTCCTTCGCCTCTCTCTATCTCTCCACGTGGGTGTTTTTTTTACACAAATCCAATCAACCACGCGGCCTTCGGGGAATGTATAAAATGAGCAGCATTGATCCAGTACTGCACTACAAGCAAACTCTGGATAAAGTTCTCAACTTCCAGAGTCTCAGGAGCTGAGTCAGGCTTACTACAAAATCAATGATCGGGAACTGCCAAATCTCAAATTATCAACGCTAAATTCTTACGTTAAAAAAAACAATTCGAAAGACATTGGTTATATATTCCTTGAGTTTTTCGGTAAAGTCACGTAGATAGGTTTCTTTGAACCTATCTACGTGACGTAGAAGGGAAATAATAAAATAAAAAAAATAAAAAAAAAAATTTCTCACGACGTTTCGGCCACAACACAGCCGAAACGTCGTGAGAATTTTATTGTTTATTTTTTATTATTTTATTACTTTCCTTCTACGTTACTTTAAAGAAAGACCCAAATAATATGAATTCCTGCAGTCACGAAAGCTTTAAGTCAACATTGGTTCTATGTCATTTACATCCTCCACGAGGACGCTTATGCTTGTTTTGTAATTATACAATTATTGCGTCAAACGATAGAATCGATATCTTAAACAGAGGCTCCTTGCCAGCAAGATCTGGTAGTTCACTCGCATTGATTCAAGTGAGCCTGCCTGCTGATGAGTCAAACGCCGTTCCGCAGTGTTGTTTGCGCTGATTCATTGCTGCTCAAGTTGTGTGCCCCTCGAAGACGACTGTGGGTGCTGATGGGATGAGTCAAGCAGACTTGTGCTTATTTGTTGTTGTGTGGTGGGAGACCGCTACGTGAACTGGAGACACTGCTCGTTAACTTGGTCTCTTGGGAGAATAAAACAAATATACGACCCTTTGACATTATTATTCATTGTGAGTTTAAGCATGAAAATCCAGCTTGAGAATATGAAATTGGATTATTTTTCCTTCTCGGCACGCAGTTTGCTGGGCGGTGACTCCCACGCCTCTGGGCCCGCGTTGGAGAAGGCGCCCTGCCCACTCTGGTCCTGTGGACGTCTGCAGGGCGAACAGCGGCCAGGCCGTGATATTTGAGGTCCGCTCTGGGCGTGAGGGTGTGAGGGTCTCGCGTGATGCGTTATGCCAGGGTGTGCGTGGTGTGGGTCTCCCGTGATGCGTTATGCCAGGGTGTGCGTGGGGTGGGTCTCCCGTGATGCGTTATGCCAGGGTGTGCGTGGTGTGGGTGTGGGTCTCACGTGAGACGGTACGCCAGGGTGTGCGTGGTGTTGGTCTCACGTGATGCGTTATGCCAGGGTGTGCGTGGTGTGCGTGGTGTGGGTCTCACGTGAGACGGTACGCCAGGGTGTGCGTGGTGTTGGTGTGGGTCTCACGTGAGACGGTACGCCAGGGTGTGCGTGGTGTGGGTCTCACGTGAGACGGTACGCCAGGGTGTGCCTGGTGTGGATGTGGGTCTCGGCCGAGGGTCTCCACGTGCACGTCATGTCCTCCGACAGCTTCGAGCGGCACTGCAGCTCCGTCGGAGCCGTGGGGGGCTCTGCGGGCGGCACGTCGCGACGTGAACAACGTTCCCAAAACAAAACATTGAACCGCGTTACTTTGGCCGAGTCTCAATCCCGCGCCACCCGGCAGGCGCTTGGCTCCATCGGCTTCTCGCTGCATTCGCCATTCTCTCACGCGCTGCGAAGAAGTGGCACTGTGCCCCAAAAATGTCGCCCGTTGTCTCTCTCTCTGTAGAGAGAGCCACGGAGAGAGACTCTCTTCGTGGCCACGCGGAGTTACCGACGCGTGGCCACGAAGTGTTTTCGCGCTCGAGTGGAATGCAAAGTTTTTATTTAAAATTTGTAATCGCCGGCGCGATCTCGCACCTTCCCCCGGCCGGTGCGATGGCTCCGGCGGGCGGCGCCACACCAAGTCGGCGGCAGTGCCTCCTGGCGCAGCGCGCCCTGCCACAGCCAGTGGCAGCGGCTGTGGGTCACTCGCAGCCAGCGGTAACTCAATCCTGAATGCGTTTGTGTTAAAGGCAGACCCTTGACTGTCTCTGTACATTGTACCTTGATGGCCATTGTGTGTGTGTCGTAGCCCCGCCACTCTTTATCTGTGCCGGTCGCTCTCCGCGCCTCTTTGCTTATGCGTCTATCTCCACGTCTTGATGTCTCTTTGTGTATCAATGTCTCTCTGCCGTCCCCCCTTTGTCTGTCTGTGTGTGTCTCTCTATCCACGTCTCCGCCTGTCTTTCTACCGTGGCTCTCCGCGGCTGCCTCTGGCTCCCCGCCGTTCTCTATATCGTATCACCCCAATCCACAGAACACTCCACAATCATCCTATTCCAATCTTGGGAACCATTACAATATCGCCACACGGTCTCCAACAGCGAATGGGGTTATCCATGCCGAACCTTCCCATCTCAACTCATTACAGTCTCCGTGCTCCCCCCCATTGCCCCCTACTTTAGCAGCCAAGGCCTTTTCTTGACACGATACAATTTGGATTTATGGAGCGTGTAAACGCACCTGGAGATAACCGCGCGATGCAGCGGGACTCGTGTGCTCGGGCCCCTCTCTTCTTCTCTCCCCCGTGTGCTTCCTTTGTCAGACTCCCGCCAGCCAGCCAGCCACCCACCCACCCACTCACCTTCTGCCCGCGCGAATGTCTTCACCCCTGTAAAGCGTCTTGCGATGCAGTTGCATTTAGACACGGCGTGCATTGGAATTGTTTGTTGTTGTTCATCAGGAGGGGACATGGTGGGGTGTGTGTGTGAGTGTGCGGTACACGTGTGCTCGTGTAATAGATTTGACGGTCAGTCCGAGGCAGAGGAGGAGAGGGAGGACTTAAACCCGAACTTTAACAGGGGCAGGGAGTCAAGTGCTCTGATGGCCCGGGGTTAGAGTTCAAACTATGGGACCACGAGACAGGCCCAATGCCCCCCACCCCCAAGCCCGCTCCCGATATCACGGAAAATCTACCGAATGGCAACGGAACCGCTTTTAAAAAAAATCCACCGACGGCGACACAAAAGTTGTGGCGAGCACGGCTCACCACACCAACCACGGACTTCACAACGCACAGCGACCTGGAGACGTTTAAATCACCAGCATGCGGAGGAAGTGGGGCTACTCTAGCAACCCACTCACTCACTCCCACTCACCCAGTCACACACTCACCCACCCACCCACTCACTCACACTCCCACTCACCCAGTCACACACTCACCCATCCACCCACTCACTCACACTCCCACTCACCCAGTCACACACTCACCCACCCACCCACTCACTCCCACTCCCACTCACCCAGTCACACACTCACCCACCCACCCACTCACTCACACTCCCACTCACCCAGTCACACACTCACCCACCCACCCACTCACTCACTCCCACTCACCCAGTCACACACCCACCCACCCACTCACTCACACTCCCACTCACCCAGTCACACACCCACCCACTCACTCACTCACACTCCCACTCACCCAGTCACCCACCCACCCACTCACTCACACTCCCACTCACCCAGTCACACACCCACCCACTCACTCACACTCCCACTCACCCAGTCACACACTCACCCACCCACCCACTCACTCACACTCCCACTCACCCAGTCACACACTCACTCACCCACCCACCCACTCACTCCCACTCACGCAGTCACACACTCACCCACCCACTCACTCACACTCCCACTCACCCAGTCACACACTCACCCACCCACCCACGCATTAATGCAACTCACGTGGAGCGAGAGTGGGCAGGTCAGAAGTCAACGTGCACAAGGGCGCACGTTGACAGGGGCCAGGGGGCGTCTCTGACCCAGCCGCCTCCTGCATTGAGGAGGCCCTCTTCGGGGCTACGGACCGAGCCACGTCAACGTCATCATCATGAGCCCGATACTAAATCAACATATATGACTGTGGTGACAGGACGCGAAAACAAGAAGATTGTAATTAATTGGTCATGAAAAGCAACCCGTCCACCCGAGATCGATTCCCGTTCACGGCCAACACCGGTGACGATTATCTGAACCGGTCCTGGGCTTCTCCTAGGTCGACTCGGTCTCAAATGAGCACCTGGTGCGGTGTGCAAACATCGCCGCTGGGGAGACAGAGGAGGCCGGGCGTGGTGTTGGCCACCAACCCCCTCGCGTGCCGTGCCGGCCTTCATAGGTGCTACTCGCTAACGACACTTGCCCCAACAGTCTGTTGAGGCTACACGGGGGATCTTTGTCTTTGTGTGGGGGGAGGGGGCGGTGTGGGGGGGACAGCTGAAACGGCTCGACGTCATTTCTGGGATTACCGCAGGATGTTGCGAGCTCGTCGCGAGACGCCTTTGTGTCTCTCGCCGCTCAGCAGCAGCAGCAGAACAGAGAGAAACAAACGACAGCGCCTCTCGCAGCAGCAGCAGCAGCAGAGAAGCAGAGAGCAGCAGCAGAGAGGAGCAGCAAAGAAGCAGAGAGCTGCAGCAGCAGAGATGTAGAGAGCTGCAGTAGCAGCAGCAGCAGAGAAGTAGAGAGCAGCTGCAGCAGAGAAGCAAAGAGCAGCAGCAGAGAAGTAGAGATCAGCAGCAGCAGACCAGCAGCAGCAGAGAAGCAGAGAGCTGCAGCAGCAGAGAAGTAGAGAGCAGCAGCAGAGAGGAGCAGCAGAGAAGCAGAGAGCAGCAGCAGCAGAGATCATCATCAGCAGCAGCAGAGATCATCATCATCAGCAGCAGCAGAGAAGCAGAGATCTGCAGTCCCGCTGCTGGGTGCTCGTGCAGCGGCCCTTGGGGGTGCAGCTGCAGCGCCCTGCGCTACGAACCCGGCGCTGTGAGTTCCGCTTCCCGGCCACGGCTAACATCAGTGGCGGTTGACCTTGACCGGTTATGGGTTAACTGCGGTCTTATAAATGAGTATCTGATGCGATGCGTAAACATATAACTATTGGGAAAGACAAAGGTGGCACGGGCGTGGTGCTGGCCACAGCACTCTCCTGTGCGTCGTCGTTCCGGCCTTAATAGGTGCTCGCCAACAGCACTTTCCCCAACAGTGTGTACGACTATAAGGGGGATCTATAAGGGTGCCACGTTCATGAGATGTTAACTACCTCTCCTGGTATACAGGAGGCCGTGGGTTCGAATCCCGACCCTGACGCCTGCTGTATATTTTGAGTTTGCATGTTCTCCCCGTGGTCACGTAGAATTTTCTCCAGGTCCTCCGGTTTTCTCCTCCACATTGAGAAACGTGCGTTTAGAGTATTTTTTTCGATAAATGTCCACATGTTGATAAGCTACTTCATTGAGCTATCATTTGTGATAGTCAGGTCGCTTCTGAAGAAGAGCTATACAGCTCAGTGGGCCTTACCTGGTAAAATAAAAAAAATACTTTAATAGTTTCGCTTGTCTTTGTTCTAAGGGTTCGTGTTGTCCTCACCATTGTTACTTTGCACGAATTCTGGCCCTAGGCCAGGTGCGGAGGGGATTGCATCGTTTCAAGTGGGCGAGCCGCGGAGTTTTGTGTCGAGTTCTGGTAATGACAACAATATCCTTTATTTATGCTCGGATGAAAGTCCATTGCAACTGGAAGCCTCCTTTCTTTTTTAATGGAGCTTTGGGACTAACAAGCACCAGCATTAACTATGATGAGTTGCCACTGATTCCTTACGGGGCACATTGAACAAGAACAACAACAACCGTGTAACAAGAAAAAAGTGCAACAGAAAACTTTACAGCAATGCGGCAAACAGGGTTACATCAAAACGACGCAGAGGTTGAGCCAAATAAATTACGGGCAATTGAAAGTACACAATCGGGTGTTCAACAGCAGAGAGTGAAACTCGGAGAAGACACAAACAGTCCTGTATTTGGGAATAATAATCAGAAGTTTATTATCCGAGTAAATTACCTATTGAGCTATAGAGCTATGTTTCAAGGGTGATTCGGCCTGCAGACGGACACGGCAGCAAGAGTTAATGAACACAATAAGCCACGAGGTATTAGTGCGCAAAGCACAAGTCCCTGGGCGTCAGCGTTGGACGAGCGAAATTTAAAAGACCTCTCTTCATGAAGCCCAAGCAACGAGTCTGATAACTCATCCAAGCGATACGGCAGCCTTAACCCTGCCTGGTTTCAGAGACTCGCCGAATGGATTCCGTCGAATCGTGGGTGATTTGGTCATGGACCGATCCATGAATGTTTTTTGTAAACATATTCACATTCGCATGATTAACATTTGCAGCATTTTCAAATTTGACGATTGCGTCCCAATTGTATTGTTCGTATCTGGGCACACACCCAAAGCAACCCGATCCACTGTGGTTCGCCCTCCTTCCACCATCAACTGTGAGACTGCACCCAGACACATCACCCACTCTGGGGCACTCACTCAACAAATGCATCTCTCAGCCTCATTGCCCCAACCGTGAACCCCCACCGCACATTTCCCAACATCCTCTTTCCGATTAACTACGCAATTCATTTCGGCCCCATCGCCACCTCGTGAACTTCCAGTTTTATTTTATGACGGTCTATTGTATTTTTACCAGATTAAGTCCATGGAGCAAGTATGGCTCTTTTTCAGTAGCGACCCGGCCACAAATGATACCCTTTTACAGCAGCACAATACTCTAAACGCATGTTGATTCTAACTGTGGGGGGGCGGGGGACTGGAGGACCCGGAGAAAAATCCTCGCGACCACTGCGAGAGAAAGAGAGAGAGAGAGAAAAACATGCAAACTCCAAATATACAACAGGCGTCATGGGGTCGGGATCGAACGCACGACCTCCTGCATACCAGGCGAGGTAGTTAACGTCTCGGGCGGGCCTGACTCACCGCCCACGTAGACCACGGAGCCTGCGAGCAAGACGTCTCCGTCGCGGTGCACGCACAGGAGGTTGTGTCCGCTGGGCAGCGAGGGCGCGAGCGCCGTCAGGGTCACCTCGGAGCGCCGCGCGTCCAGCACGCGGACTGCCGGCGCGCCCAGCGGCGTGGCGTTCAGAACCCAGCGCAGATCCGCGGCCCCCAGGCCCGCGCCGTCACGCACCTCGCACACGGCCGTGAGGTCGTGGCCCACGCGCACCGCGCTGTCCTGCGGCGAGACGCTGGCCTGCGTTCTTGTACCTCGCTACGTTTGGGGGAGGTGGAGGTGGGGGGGAGTGTGAAGGAGTGGGGGGGGGCAGTGTTAATGAGGCGGAAAGGGTAAAGGTGCAGCCCTGCAATTTCTCGCTCGCACCACTGCTGGTGGAATGGCCTCCGATTTGGCACGGTTGGCTACGTACGGTGCGAAAGAAGTTCAACATACATACACGAGCGCGAGCTCCGTATTAGAAGCCCTTGCGGAGTGTGGCCTCGTCTTCCACGGTGACTTTACGTCTTAGAGGAGGTGGGGTTGGCCACGCTTTACCCCACCAGCGCGACCTGCTGATCAACCACGGTCTGTCTACTCGGTGATGCTCTTGCTAAGTGGACATGCGATGCGAGATGGAGTTGTACCCTGCGACTTCTGCTTTGCAAAGTCCAGTGTGACACGACCCATTATACCGTGGCAGCATCCCTTCATGTCACGCCATGAGTTAAAACAATATCTTGATTTGAAGCTTTCGTGACTGCAGGAATCCATACTCTTTGGTTCTTTCGGTAAAGTCACGTGGGTAGAAAATAATATAAATCACGACGTTTCGATCGCAACGCAAGCGGTCGTCTCTCTCACCTGAAGACGGCCGCTGGCGTTGCGATCGAAACGTCGTGATGTATTATTCTGTCTACCTACGTGACTTTACCGAAAGAACCAAAGAGTATTACAACAATATGTACGTGTATTTATATTGGGTTGCTATTATAATTAATAATAATTTTAAGCCCACTGCTTTCCACTGCTGGATGAAAGCCTCCCCATTTCGTGCTGGTCATAGGAGTTGTTTGACCATACTTTACCACGCTCGTCAGCGTGGGTTGGTGAAGGGTGCGCGCAGGACTGATTCAGGTATCACTCGCTACTGATGTCAGCTGTGGCAGGGAATCGAACTTTGGTCGCTGGTTTCGCGTGAACCACTCAGGCACCGCTCGACACCCCTGATTATGCTTTGTCTGAATTGTTCATCTAACAGCATTTTAATGCTTTTATTGCTCAGCGCTAGCAAGTCAACTGAGTGCCATCCTTATTAAAATAAAGCTTTTTAAATTATAATAATAAGCATGACATTTGTGTGACTTCATCTGTTAAATTATCAAAAAAGTGACCTTACAAATAATTGAGGCTACATGGAGGCATTTATTAGTTTATATATATATGCACAGTATGTATACTCTATTTTAGTTGTTTTACCACATAATTGACTCACGATTCAAAGAAAAAAATCCAAAATACTTGGTGGATTATTCTAAGAAATGCGACTATGTTTGGACACGTCCTGCTCTTGCGAAAGAGGCAAAAGAAGGCTTTTAAGACCACTTCAAAACAGCTGACATCGCTGCCTTAATTCCAACGAACCAATGGGGGGGGGGGGGGGGGGGGTGACGTTGCAGATGTTCGCGGTTCGAGCCTGGCCGGCCACCCTGGTCAATACTGCGGGTGTAAAAAACTATACAACTATTTATTCTTCTAATTTTACCAGGTAAGGCCCACTGAGCTACGTAGCTCTTTTTCAGAAGCGACCTGGCCACAAATTACAGCTCAATGAAGTGACTGATCATCACGTGGACATTTCTAGCAGCCCAAATTCTCGAAACGCGTGGTGATGTCGATTCTAAATGTGGAGGGGAAAACCCTGAGGACTCAGAGAAAAATCCACGCGACCACGGAGAGAGAGACGTGCAAACTCCAAATATACAGCAGGCGTCAGGGTCTGGCTCGAACCTACTACCTCCTGCAAACCAGGCGAGGTAGTCAACATCTCGCCGCTATAATAACCGTAGATAGTCCAGGCGCCGTCTGCTTCATAGTTGACCTCAAATATCCAGTGACGTCTTTCTGAACGAGTGGGCCACCGGCTGCCGGCATCAAGGTTTTCCCGTTTGCAAAAATAAAAAAACCGCAAATGACTCAGCTGGGATTACGCACAGCAGTAATCATCGTTCCCGTACTGGCAGTCGAATGTCCACCTGCAGGCGAGCCGCCTTGTGCTGCACGTTCTGTGTACGTGACAAACCTTACTAATTGGACGTGTCGGGTGGTGGCGGGTTTAACGACACATTCATATTTTTACGCGATCTAACCCCACCAAAAGAACCTGTATTATGGATGATATTGGTCGCGAAAGCCTCCTCCTCGTACTCGGCGTTCAACTTTACCAACCATTATTCGATTTAAAGCTTTCGTGACTGCAGGGATTCATCTTCTTGGTTCTTTCGGTAAAGTCACGTAGAAGGGAAGTAATAAAATAATAAAAATAAAATAAAAAAATAGTATATAATTATAATATTTAATATTTTATTATGTTTAAATTGTATTATTTAAAATAAAACAATATAACATAATTATTATATTCAGATTCCAAAGAACACAGGATGAGATGTTACTATCCTTTGTGCAAGCACTTCCAAGAGTTCATGAACAGTGAGCCTGGTGAAATTTGGGGAGCGCATCGTCAGTAGTGACCCTTTGGTTCCTAGGGTGTTTCGGCCTTTCATACTATACACCCTCCCCAAAGGCGGCCAGCGACAGGGTGATCAATCCTACGCTTGCGTCCCATTCCCAATTAGTCATAGGAGTTGCCTTGTTGTTGATAGCCAACATATACTTATTATATTATTTTATTATGTTTTATTTTTATTATTTTATTACTTCCCTTCTACGTGACTTTACCGAAAGAATCAAGAAGATTTACCGACCATCTCACCGTAAGCGTTGGCCGACGCTCTTCCGTGCAGGTGCAAGACGACGAGGGCCCATGCCGCCAGCTGCAGTCCGCTCTGCATGGCTGCCCTCTCCTTCACACAAACAAGACAAAGATCCCCCGTGTAGCCTTAACAGACTGCTGGGGCAAGTGCTGTTAGCGAGCACATGTGAAGGCAGGAACGGTACACGAGGGGGTGGGTGGCCAGCACCACGCCCGAGCGCCTTTGTCCCCCCCGTGGCGATGTTTACACACCGCACCAGGTACTCATTTGAGGCCGAGTCGACCTAGGGGAGGCCCAGGACCGGTTCAGATAATCGTCACCGGTGTTGGCCGTGAGCGGGAATCGAACCCGGGTGGCCGGGTTCGTAGCGCAGCGTAGCGCTAACCGCTGCACCACCGCTCCCCACTCCTTCACAAGACACTCGCACACGTGGGCGGGCGTCACATTTCTCACACAATGATTTTGTCAACGTGCTCTGTGAAAAAAACAGCGCAGATCAAACTGGTCGCGGTGTAATCTCAGAATCGAAATGGCACCGAATAGCAAAATGTCAAACTCCGTTTGTGCCCCAATGTTCTTGTTATTATAATAATTAGTGATGTATATTTTTTATTTTATTTATTTTTCTACCTACCTGTACTTTACCGAAAGAACCAAAGAGGATAATAATTGCGGTACATAATATGTTAACTCATGGAGGAAGGCTACCCGATGTGATGTCGGTCATGGGAGTTGTATGAGCAGACACCACCACGTTGGGCCGTGTTGGTGGGCGAAGGGGAAAATCCCCAAGACTGGTTCTATATAATCATTCGCCACTGATGTCAGCCATGGCTAAGAAATGAAACTCGGGTTTCCGCTTTCATAGCGCATGTGCCATGAATTGGACGACCACGCCGCTACAATTAGCTTGAGAATAATTCAAATGTCTAATGCGAATTACATCCTCGGTTCCCCGTGTGCAATGCATGAGAAGCAGGGAACAAATATAGATCCCATGGGCAACCGACCAAACTAAAGAGGGGAGGCCACTTTAGAGAGATGAGCTTTCAAAGCAGACTTAAACATTTCGATTTAAAGCTTTCGTGACTGCAGGGATTCATCTTCTTGGTTCTTTCGGTAAAGTCACGTAGAAGGGAAGTAATACAATAATAAAAATAAAACATAGTAAAATAAAATATTTCTCACGACGTTTGCGTTGTAGCCGAAACGTCGTGAGAATTATTTTATTTTATTATGTTTTATTTTTATTATTTTATTACTTCCCTTCTACGTGACTTTACCGAAAGAACCAAGAAGACAGACTTACACATATCTCGTGGGCGCTGCGAGACGACTGCGCACGAGAGGGGACGGGTGATAGACGATACGAACGGGACGGCGAAATCGAGACGGATATATTGTGTCGTAGAATCGCGACTCAGGATCATCAATTCATCATCGCCCGGTGGCAAATAGGAGCGCGGTGAGTTCACCACTCGCCAAATAGCAACTAAGGTGACGGTGCCATTTGTTCAGTGGTGGCTACGCTGACATCGCCAGCATCCTACAACGCAGTGGGAGACACGTCCCCGTTGTCATCGGACTGGAGGTTCAATTTGTGCTCGTCATTTTCGCTCTCACAAATACACCTGTGATCATGGGCTAAAGGCTAAAACGAATTTAAAAAGAGAAGCGCGAATAACGAATTATGTTTTTATTATTTCATTTTATAACGACGCTGTCGGAGCGAGTTAAGACCACCATCATTATGCCAACGATGGAGAAATTGGTTTGTAGTGGTGAGCACCCGTCTCGATTCTAATACGTAATTATTTTACATCAAGGATTACGATTGCGCTGATGTGGCGATGCTAAGACCCATGGTGCGATAAGAGATCCACGACACTCGATTCGTCCCCTTAATAAAATATCCTTGTATCTTGATTATCATTTTTTTTGTTAAACATTTTATTCACTCATAATGTCTGTGTGATACAATTACATTTCACAAAAGTAATAAAATTCCGAAAGAAAGAGCAATTTGTCCCCCATTCAATTAGTGCTAATTATTCAAAATTTTCCGGATAAGTTGACCGTACCATATTTGTGTGACGTGCATTTCGTAAATCAATTAATTATGCGCTGTGTAACTGACAATGTGAGTTACACAGGATATATAGGTTATAAAGGTCCACCTGTTATCGGACTTTCAGCGAGCTGCAGTTGGAAAACTATTGAACAATCTCCACGTCTACTCGAAGTCCATCAAATCACAAAATAGGGAATACACAAAATCACAACGGTGAGAGGAAACTATAACGTTGATAATCGTCATGTCGTCACATCGAATATCGTTACGTACCATGTCGTGATCGTCGATTAGCACGGTTGGCTACGTACGGTGCGACAGACGTTTGACATACTTTACGTACATACAAGTGACATTGCGGCAATCCCACGACAACTCACATTGTAAGAACACGCGGTAACATTGCCCACCGCCAGTGCAGAGACGGACCTTCAAACGACCGATGTATTCAATTGTCCAACGCAAAACGATACTCACGGCGGAGCGGTGGTGGCTTGGGTGGTGAGAAAGCCGGCACGCCGAAACTCGACGTGACCTGGGGTATATATTGCCTCACCAGGACGCCCAGAACGACGAGATTATTTCCTTGTTTTACAATGAGTAGAACGCTTTCGCTTTCGGTTCAGCTTGTAAGAGCCACTGAACTTCACGAAACACGCAGTGGCGAGTGATATCCGAACTGTGACCCGGCGTGGTGAAGTATAGACCAAACAATCCCCCCTCCACCCCCACCCCGTGACCGACACAGCATAAAGAGACTTTCAATCAGCAGTTGATTCACAAAAGGCCGCACAAAAACTAAACTGGTAGTATCACTGGACAGTAAGTTCATGAGTATTGAATTCCGAGCGAGTAAGCGCTGACTTAATAATACACATACTCTATACCTACCGACCATGCATTCCAATAACATCATTGACCTATGTGACAGTTGTATCGATTTCTTCGCAGTTGATAAAACACGCGGCTTACAATGGGAGGTAAAGGTGGAGCCCTTCAATTGCTTTCTCTCGCCACTGCTGGGGGAATGACCTCTCCTAGCTGAAGCTCTAGAAGCCGTGTTCTTCACTTCAAGGCCTCCGGGGGCCTCTGACAGCCCCTGGTGGCCTTTCGCGCGGCCCCTGATGTGCAGCCCCCGAAAATACACAACATGTGGAACACCCCCGATGATTATCTTGCTGTCAAACACACCGATGTCTTATTGGCGAAAGTGGCCCTCCTGTGAGAATTAGTGAAGAACACTGCTCTAATTCTAGATTTGACGTTTTCGTGACTGCAAGGATTCATACTCTTTGTTTTTTTCGGTAAAGTCACGTAGGTAAAAAATAAAATAATATAAATAAAGGTGGATGACGGAAGCTTGTGTTGCCTCCGAAACGTCGTGATTTAATTTAGTTGTTTTCATTGATTTTATTTTTACCTACGTAACTTTACCGAAAAAAACAAAGAGTATGAACACTGCTCTACTATTTCATGCTGACCGGACGTCTCGAAAGAAGTGGTAGAACCCACACTTGACCTGTCCACGCATCACCTCGTTTATTCTCATGGGTGAGCAGGAAGCACGGCGTGTATAATTTGTGATGTATTAAGAATTTACAAATGGAGTATTGGACCGCTGGAACATACCCCCTGTATTTCAGTTAATTCTCATGGGAAGTAGCTGATCAGTTAACGTCGCATCCGTTTTTAAGTCGTGTTATCCAGGAACGTAAGCGCGACTTAAACCGATCTTCCTGTTATCCGTTACGAGTCTGGGCAGGGTGCCGTGGGTGCCAATGACGGACGCGGCAATGCTCTCCACCATGCGGCTATGGCCGAAGCAGCAGCGGCAGCGGTATTGACGGGCGATGAGGTTGCGGCATTAGCGACAGCAGCAGCGACGATGGCAACAACAATCATCAATATCGTCATCCGTCATTGTCAATTTGTATCTGGTGACAGGCAAGTGGCGTCAGCAGCAAGTACGATTAGCCACCCTCCATAATCCATTATTGGCATTGCCGTCAGCCACCACCACCACCACCGACATCGTCCATCAACATTGCATTGGCAGGGGTGACGATGGCTGTTGTATTCGGCGGATCGCCGTCTTGGCTAAAGATCAGTGTCAGAATCAGAATATGTATTTAAACTAGAGGAATCCGATGAGCTATAAAGCTCTTTTTCCACAAATGTCCAATGAGAAGTGGCTCACCGTGGCCATTCCGTCGATGCCGCTGAGTCGTCCTGATTCTACGGCAGCTGCTGCAGATTATGGAGCAGTTTTGAAATGTCTGCTTGTGCAATGTCCCACGATGTGGACTCGCGTCACATCGACTGTCGACCTGTGGTAGCAAACGCAAGCAGAGGTCATCACTTCCATTGATAGTCATCATAATCATCATCATTATCATTGCCATCCATTACCAACACCATCATCATCATCTATTTATTTTTCCCCTGTGGAGAGGAACTCATGGTAGAACTCAGATGATTCGTTCCATGTCATCCTTTAATATATCAGGGGTCTGGGATAATAAGTTTAACCTCCCAGGGAATATGTGCATTTAGAAACGTGCGTTTAGATTATTTGGCTGCTGTGCATTTCTACATGATAAACTACTTCGATTGAGCTATCATTTGTGGCCAGGTTGCTTCTGAAAAGTAACGAATAGCTCAGTAGACATTACCTGATAAAATAAAAAGTGTAGTTTTAGTTTACATTATTGTAACACGTAGGCTTTCGCGACCAATATCATCCATAATATAGGTTTGTTTTGGGGGTAAATCGCGTAAATATAAGCGTGTCGTTATACCCGCCACCACCCGACACAGCCAATTAGTAAGGCTTGTCACGCAAACAGAACGTGACAATTCGTCACTCGTGCAGCACACCGGTGTGTTGGAGAGCCAAGCCACAACATTTACAATCCGAGTACGACGTTTCGCCAGTAATTACAACTAGCTTCATCAGGCGACAGACAGATTTGTGGAGAAATATTCCTGTTTCGGTCCTTAAATAGAGGGCTAGATGTGATGATTAATGATTGTATATACGTTTTCAATGGGTATCCATTGCCGGTTGGGTTATTCATATTGTAATAATCAATGTCCATGATGCATGCACACTGAACTTGTACCTCCTGTCGTTTGCCTGCAGTAAGACAGCAGTTCCTGTTATTGTCCTCGAATAGGTAATCCCCATTGACGTATGATGGCCTGTATAGGGATGTATTTAAACAATGCATTGTTTGATGATTCGCTTCCAAGCAGCACGAAGCCTGTAGCTCTCCGAACGGTTTAAACAATTAGAATTTCTCTCAATTTCGATAGATTAGCTCATTAGTCTTAGCCAGTAGTAACTAGTTTTTCACAGAACTTCAACAACTGAGTGTCCTTGTTGGCACGCGTGTTCTGCCACTGCCGACAGTTGTGTCTGGGAGTGTTTAATATTTCTTTGGTGTTCTTTTAGTCTCGCGCTCATCATTCATCATGTGTGCCCAACATTTCATTTGCAACAAGTGCAATTAATCCTGTAGCTTCGGTAATACATATTCAGTGCCATATAACAGTTTCTATATTTTATGTACCGTGTCACATCTGACTCGGATGTTTTGTTTTTCCCAAAATCTGACTATTTTATCAGTTACTCCCGCAATGTACGGTATTTTAATAGCTGTAATTACTTGGTTAGTTTATACTCTCGTATTATTTTATTTCGTTTTAGTTTACAAATTTTTTTTTTTGAGATGTGCTTACATTTCCTATACTTTTCACTCCAATCTTTTTTTTGTATTGCTGTAACTTTCTGGCCAGCCCCTACTGGACATCTGTGAAAAAGAGCTTCATAGCTCCTCGGATTTCTCCATGATAAATACATATTCTGATTTTGACACCTAATGCACACATGGGGCATCAGAGACTATCTGACTGTGTGCGACTGTGGCTACGAAGACCAAACCATGGGCCATGCACCATCGCTCTGCCCCAATATACATGTCAAGGTTCGTGGGTGTGTGAGCGAGTATGTGGGCAAGTGGGCGAGTGGTTGAGCGGGTAATGGAGTGAGTGCGTGGATGTGTGAATCTGCAATTCACCCACTCTAGAATTGAATGGCTTTGTCAAATAGGAGTTAATCTCTAAAAGTTGCTCTTCGCTGGCCACATGAAAGAAAGAAGTTTGTCTTTTTTATTCGCCAAATGTTCATCTCCCTTGCGAATCTACACACACCAGATGGAAGTCGGGCATAACCTCATGTCCCATTGGGACTGCATTTTTTTCCACCGAGGACTTAACACCCTCTCTCAGTTTAAACAAAAAAAGCTTCCCGAGAGCAAAAGAGGTTTTAATCGCCGTCTGTGATTTCCAGAACATTGTGGGGAAAAGGAGAGGTCGGTTTGGAGATGATGGCGGATAATTTCTGGACAAGTTCTCACAGATAAGGAAGGGAGCCAGGGACACGAGCTTGTTCATATGGTTGCCACCTTTCCCATTTTCCCCAAGATCTCATTGAAGTGGCTATGCTGGGAAATCTATAAGCGTTCCCGCAACATGAAGAGCCCTGGCCTTTGACGGTTGCATAACAACACTCCGCTCCAGACAATGCGATTACACGCAGTTCTTCCCCTCTTCCGCTCTTGTGAGATTCTTTTTGCTCTCATGAAATGTTCCGTTTTCTTTGTTTTACTCCGGCTCTTTCCGGTATAAAACACAAACCAGGGGTTAGAGAGCCTAATGCACTTTAGTAGCCCCTGCAGCCAGCGTCTGAGAATACATGTATGTGTGTTGAAATTGTTTCGCACCGTACATAACCAACCGTGCTAATCGGACGACAAACTAAACGCCAAAAGCTGTTTTCAATCTATTGGAAGAGCGTTCCAGACTGGCCGCGGAAGCGCATCTGAAAGCACGTGATGTCGTGACCGTCTTTGAGGCTGAGTCGACCTAAGGGGGGACCAGAACCGATTCAGATACTCGTCGTCACTGGTGTTGAACTCGGGTCCAGGTTATCGCTACAATTGGCATCACCATCACCAATACCAATATCTGCCATTCGCCACGAAGTGACGGTGACGTCACCATGGCGCCTGTACCAGGCTAGGTGCACTTCGAGGCCACGTGAAGTGTCGAAGGCTCGCTGACAGGAGGTCTCGGGACAGACCCAACAGGTGCCGTGGGGTAGACTCACTGAGACGACCTGTAGATGCACACCAGCTGTACCTCCCGACTGTGACAACTTGCCGCATTTTAACCCCCAGACGCTCCGCTCGTTGATGTGAGCGTCGCTCCTCTACCCTCCGTTGTTGCTGGAGGGCGACTGCCTCCAACTGCCCAGCAGCAACGGCGTCCTTCACGAGCCTCCTCCACAGAGGCCGATCTTGACACCATCACCGTCACCACCACCGTCAATCGTCCATCAAAGTCATTGCATTGGCAGCGATCACCGCTCGGGCTCCACTAGAGGGCGCGATTCTGCACTCAGAGCCCGGGTATGGCAACGCAGCCAGAGAGCGCAATGCGGTTCCGTTGAGCTCCCTCTGTCACAGCGCGGAGATAATTCGATGAACGCTTGAGGCACGCGTGGTGCTTATACAGCATTAGGGGGGAGTAGATGGAAGATGCCAAAAGGAGGTTGTTGGGGTGCGGGCAGGCAGGAATATCACCCCCCCCCCCTCTCAACTTGATACTACAATTGGGAAGACAATGGAGCGGTTAGGACGCCACTTTTAAATCTAGATTATAAAATCGTGTTGTTATCACAGTTTTTTGCTGTTTAGTTTGTTGTCCTTCCCCCCGCACCTCCGATTAGCACGGTTGGCTACGTGCGGCGCGAAAGAAGTTCAGCGTACTTACGTACATACTGAACCCCCAACAATTGGTCGATCATGTTGTTGATATTCATTGAATGCGTTTCGTATTCATGAATGGCCAGATTTAAAAAAAATGTTTTGACATTGTGGGTCCGTCTCCGTGGTGATCCCTGTCTCGCGAATGTCCCCGATTCGCCATCTGAGCGGGGATCAGGCAGCGCTGTCACACCGGGCCATGCCGTTGCGTCTCGGGCCATGCGCATTCGTTTGCGAGAAGCCTTGTCACGCAACTGTTGTGCATCGATAATCATTGGAATGTCACAGACTCTTCCAGATGATCGCGACCGGCGTCGGGACCCCAATAGAGGGGGGGTGGGGGGATACACGTGGAGGGATGACGAGCCAAAGAAATGGCGAGATGACAGAAAAAAACCCCCATTGGAGTGCGATAATAAACGGGACGAGTGGTGTTTTTATTTTTATTTTGTACGCACCGCAGTGGAGTGTGCGAGATGAAATCAAATAGACGCAGGTGCCCGCTACTGGAGAGGAGAGAGAGGGGGTGAGAGAGGCCATTTCCCAGCAGTGGGAAGTTTACAGGCTGCTGACAACAGCAGCAGCAGCACGATTTATCAACAGGACCGCCTGGCTGTAGCTCTACCATGCCTGCACCACTGATGTCGTTAGCTGTGGTTTCTCAAAGTCCACGTCCAACGGCAAGACGGCCAAGTCTTTGAAAACGTCGGAATGCATGAAACGCCACTCACCGTAACACAAGGGGCTTAACAATAGCATTGTAACTACCTCCACTGTAGATAAAACCCGGACATGCAGTACATCTCGGTCAGCTAAGGTCTAACCCAGTGGATCTTAACCTGGGGTGCGAGATGCCCTTTCTGGGGGTGCTGGATATCGTCAGATTTCTTTAGAAGGTAGATTATAGAAAAGACAAATGAAAGAAATCTATCTGTGGCCTGATGAAGCTAGTTGTAATTACTGGCGAAACGTCGTACTCAGATTGTAATTGTTGTGGTTTGGCTCTCCAACACACCGGTGTGCTGTACTAGTGACGAATTGGCACGTTCTGTTTACATGACAACCCTTACTAATTGGCTGTGTCGGTTGGTGGTGGGTTTAACGACACGTTTATATATTTACGCGATCTAACCCAAAAAAACCTGTATTGTGCGTTGTTTTTAACGATTGAGTATCAAAGGGTTTAGGTCAACACAACGCCACCAGTTCTCGGTACAAATAAATTCCTGCCACCCGAAGCAACAAAACGCGCCACGGGTGTGTCCGGGTTGCACCCGGACAGTTGGCAACCCTCGGTATGGTCTGATTGAGGGATGTCAATTTGTAATTGTAATTGCCTGAAACGTCACCTATTGTGTATTTTCCTTTTAAGCCCACTATTTTAGTGACGAATGTGGAGAGTTATTTTGCTGTTTCGATATTTTTTTGCCTCTACACCGCTGCCAACGCAGCAGCATCGCCAAATAACTCATCCAGACAGTTCTGTTTTAACTCCGTGACTAAAGCCTCTTGTATGCTGGAAATTAACGATGGCTGGGGCAACACGCATACTCACACCTTCGTTTTGAACGGTCTGCCACGTTTACCCCCCTCTTGTTCGCTGTTCTAACTCCAAACATTCTCTGCGGCCGCACAGATGCATGATGCTTCCCCTTGGACGGTTATTGTATGTTTGCTATCCATGCAATGCAGTGTCAATATGATTGTATCTCATCAATCTCACCGAAATGACATCGAGTATCTTAGGCCTTCAGAGGTGTGAAGATTCAGGAATCTCAGCCGACTCCAGTCTACCAGCGACACGGTGAATATCGAATTATCACTTCATCTAAGTGAATCGACGAATTGATGCATTGGCACACCAAACATAGATCTTCCTCGACATCAAAGACCAAGACGTCATCGTGGCCAAAGCCCTTGATGGCCACCATCCCTTGCCAGCGCTTTTCTGCCCTCTGCTGGTTCTCTGCCACACAAGAGACAGGCAGCAAACTCCAAAATCTGCCCTCAAAAGCTTCTCAACATTTCGTCTTAGGCCATCTCTTCCCCTTGGTTGCCGGCTTCAAGGAGCCATCGTGTGCACGTGTCCCCTCCCCCAATACTCACCTGCCGCGTTCCTTTCTGGACTTCCGCGTTGCTTAACACGTCTTGCCATGACGTTCCAAGCATCCGTCTCAAGACGCAAGTGCTTCAAAATGCCAGCAACGTCTTTGTTGTTGTTGACAAGCGATAATTCTCAAGCCGCATCGTCACGCCACACAGGCCAAGTTTGCCGGACTCTCTGTTGACTCGAGAACAACATCTCAAACGCTTGTCACATGGAACAATGCAATGCCCGCGTCGGTCGTGCACGCGGGGCACGCACGCACAGAGGACCTGCAGCTCACGCTTGTCGCGTTTACGTCTGGGAGGACGGTGGTGACCTTTTAGCGGAAAAACCGTGGCATTTTCTCCGCTTGAGATTCACCCAGGTTGGTCTTCCTCCTTTCGGGGAAAGGGCTCCCATTGTTTGGGCGCTGTGCACAACAGGGCCGAGAAATGCTGAAGAATTTCCCCGCAACTCATGGGGGTGGTGGTGGGGTTCTGCATCAATGTCTGTGGCTGCTAGAGTGAGCGACGGGAGGGAAATGTTGACTTGGTCGCCCGCTGTGCACGTGGCTTTCTCATCAAGTCGAATGCATTTTGACAATCTGTACCCAAACTAGACAATGGGGGTCTTAAGGTGAACGTGTGTATAAATAGAGGCGGTGACAGTTGGTGATGGATGTGCCTCTGGAAGCTTCGTCACATGAATGGCAATTAATTATATTTAATAGCATATATGCCATCTGTCTCTTACCTGTGATTGTTAAACACGTGATTGTTCGTTCTAATGTTAGTTTAGAAACATTTAGTCTGCGTTGCTCTCCAGTTGCCTGAGTATAAAGTGAGATAGGATTTGCCCAATCTTGATAGCTGGCTCAAAAACGTAATAAACTGACAATCCACGGATAATTATGTATAATAAATAGGGAACGTGGCGGCACAGTGGTTAGCACGTTGTGCTATGAAGCCGGCTACCTGAGTTCGATTCCCAGTCAGGGCTAACAGTGGTGAACGATATGGGCTTCCCACTTCACTAACCCGCACTGAAACCAGCCTGATGAAGTATGGTCAAACAATCCCATGAACGACACGGCATGTGGAGGCCATCATCCAACAGTGGATTGACAGAGGAAGGGCTGCACATTTTTATAAATTTTTAAGTAAAGATGACCGTCACTTTCTGATCTAGATTCCAGTCCTGTTCTATATAGATGACCACCATAAAAAAAACATAAACTAAATGTTTCGATTTTGGGCCACCAAATATCAACACTCTGGGTTTTATTGGGTTTACTCGTGCGGTCGGCCTGACGTTCTAAATAGTTTCAAGTCTCGTGTGAAAACAATTATTGATTCGTTGACTTTTGTTTTACCAGGTGAGAACTTAAAAAATATAAATATGATCACCAATATCCGTGACCCAATGAATGTTGTGTCTCACATTGCATGTGACACCGACGAGAGGGGTGGGCAGTCTGCGGCTCTTTCAGCAATGCTGCTTTGCGACGTTTTTCACAATGCATCGCGGCTCTTGAAATACAGTATTGAGTGTTTTTGTTTTAACCTAATTCGACAAAAATGGCAAAATTATTAGATTGGTTACCGACCCATGTACTAACGCCAAGACAAAGCAGTTACGGGCACAGGATTGTCTACAAATGATATGAGGTGTGCAATAAAAAGGCGTAACAGCAAATCTTTCAGTGGGTTTAATCACTTGAAAACATGTAATATTGGTTTTACATAAACTACGCTACAGATTTCGGCATAAACTACATTGTAAAACCCCTAAACACACCTACATCCTACGGGCAAAACGTAAGCATGTTCAGCAGCATTGTGGATTAGTAAAGAAATGTGATATTTTTAATTTAAAAAAATCACATTGTGGTGAATGTAACGCCCCTAGTGGCTGGAGGGATTCCCTGTACCCATTACATACAACGTATACGAATCAAACAGCTGAGTGGTGAGCGTCTGGTGAGAATCATCTGAGTGCTGAGTGTGTCTGGTGAGTGCTTGGTGAGTATCTGGTTATGATCAGGTGTCGCATCACTCCACGTGTAGGACGGACTGCCCTCTTGATAATACTATCAGCACAATCACAAACACAACAACTCACAGCCGTCAACCCATACGGTTTACCCGTATTCTTCTTGTTACAGGGACATTGCGTTTTCAGGTTCATACGGCGTACATCCGTTTCAATACGGACAAAACCCCGCATGAGGTTTGTCTATTTGTTTGTGTTTCTCCCTTGTGGTGGTACTTTGTAGGATGCACGTTGAGGTTTATTATGGGCACGGGTTGACCAATAAGGTCTGTATTAGTCTCTAATAGGGGATAGGACACTGATAAGGAGTTGACAGCTATGATGACAACGTTGCTGTAGTGGCATCATCATCATCAACCATTCAGCAAAATCAACGGAGCCTCATCCTCCTCCTCCTCCTGCTCCTCAAATATCGCGATAACCGCCTTCCCCCCTCCCTCCGCAGCGGCTCACAACGAGAGGAGGGAGGGGAGGGAGGGGAGGGAGGGGAGGAGGGGAGGGAGGGGAGGGAGGGGAGGAGGGGAGGGAGGGGAGGAGGGAGGGGGGGAGGGGAGAGGAGGGAGGGAGGGGAGGGAGAGGAGGGGAGGGGAGGGAGGGGAGGGAGAGGAGGGAGGGGAGGGGAGGGAGGGGAGGGAGGGGAGGGAGAGGAGGGAGGGGAGGGAGAGGAGGGGAGGAGAGGGGAGGGAGAGGGGAGGGAGAGGAGGGTAGGGGAGAGGGGGGAGAGCAGGGGAGGGAGGGGAGAGGGAGGGGGCCGCCTGAGATCTCGCGAGACTTGCGGGGGCCACAGCTCGTCAGGGTCTGGAACGCGAACAGCAACGCGGGCAGCAGCAGCAGCAGGAAGAGGAAGCGGAGCGCACGGAGCGTGTGGCGTGTAAACAAAACACAGCGACAGCAACAACAACGACGACAACAACTACGACGACTACTTCCAACAACACCAGCGGCGAGCGTCGTTCGTGCAAGTGCAGCGACTTTAAGCGGCGGGGATGGACCGCAAGGACGCGCCGCTGTGGCTGTGGCTGTGCGTGGCGGCGGCGCTGAGCGGCGCCTCGGCGGCGGACGTCTTCGACGCCGTCCTGGGCGACGCGGGCCCCTGCCAGCGAGCCTGCGGGGACCGCTACGGGGACAGCTACGGGGCACTAGGCGCCGGGGACGGACACGCGAGCGAGAACCTCACCAGAGGCGGGGGGGCGGAGGCGGCAGGGGGGGTGGAGGAGCGCGTGAGTAGCAACACCACAAGCCTGTACCACCACTACCCTGTACCACTACTACCACTACTACCACCAGCCTGTACCACTACCCTGTACCACCATCACTACCATCACTACCAGCACTCTGTACCACTACCCTGTACCACCATCACTACCAGCACCACCACCACCACTTTATACCACCACTACCCTGTCCCACCACTACCCTGTACCACCATCACTACCACCCTGTACCACCATCACCACCACCCTGTACCACCATCACCACCACCCTGTACCACCATCACTACCACCCTGTACCATCACCACCACCACCCTGTACCACTACTACCAGCACCCTGTACCACTACTACCAGCACCCTGTACCACTACTACCAGCACCCTGTACCACCACCAACCTGTACCACCACCACTACCAGCACCACCACCACTACCAGCACCACCACCACCACCACTCTATACCACCACCACCACTACCCTGTACCACCACTACCCTGTACCACCACTACCCTGTACTATCACTACCACCACCACCATGTACCACCACCACCATGTACCACCACCACCATGTACCACCACCACCACCCTGTACCACCACCACCACCCTGTACCACCATCACCACCCTGTACCACTACCACCAGCCCGTGCCACCACCACCAGCCTGTACCACCACCACCCTGTACCACCACCAGCCCCTGTATCACCACCACTACCACCCTGTACCACCACCACCAGCCCCTGTACCACCACCACCCTGTACCACCACCAGCCCCTGTACCACCACCACCAGCCCCTGTACCACCACCACCCTGTACCACCACCAGCCCCTGTACCACCACCACCAGCCCCTGTACCACCACCACCAGCCCCTGTACCACCACCACCCTGTACCACCACCAGCCCCTGTCAGCCCCTGTCAGGCACGGGGGCACGCGTGCTGTTGGGACCCCGCGGGCGATGAGAGAGGGGCACGGGGGAGTTTTGGGGTTCGGCACGGGGGGGAGGAGGATTTCGCATGACGCGGATTTGCGATGCGGGATTGTTGGACGTGGGGCACGGGGGCAGGAGGTCGTGGGACGTCGGGACGTGGGGTGGGATAGGGGGCACGGCTGTGGGTCTTCGGGGTGGGGTGGTAGTTGGTGTGGGGGAACCGGGGATGAGGTTGGACGTTGGGCGTATTTGTGTGTTTTGAGGCGGGAGGCAATGGGATCGGTTAAAAGGATTGGGGTATGGGAGGTGGGACAGGTGTTTGGGATATGATACACATGGCATGGGACGAAGGGCAGTCGTGTATTGGTCAATCTATGATGTTGGCACGGAGGTCACTCAGGTCACATAAATCGTGAATTTTAATGAAGTACATGGAATCTTTAAAATGGCTGTACGTGGTTGGGGGAGTGGAGGGGGGCGTTGATTGGGAGGTACCACCCCATGCCGTGACCTTTCCCTGAATTGGTTTTTCTCTGCACCTTGGCCGTGACTTGTACGAACAAAAATGACCGTAGCCTTAAGCCACGGGGCATTGAGTACGGGACATTGTAGAGTGCGATATGGGACAATGGCCATGGTATGTGAGGGACATTAGGTCCTTAATTAGAAAAATGAGACATTGCCATATTGTACATGTTCGTATAATAAAACGAATTTCTTTATTCTTATTCAAAGGATTATCAGTGAGATGCAGGATTAATTATGCTCACTGGGTTGCTAATTAGAGGTTTGGGAAATCACTATACTCCCCTCGCTCAAATCATGTTATACGTTTATAGGCTTTCGCCTGGCTTCCAGTCAGGTAGGAGGAACTGGTGCAGAGTAGGCCGGCCACCCTCTGGTTTCTGTTCACGAGGAGGGGGTTGGGGAGGGATTTCTGGAGTGCTCACGTAGCAAAGAATATAGGGTTCTCGTCATTCACCGTGTCCTACATTTGAAAAAGGATATGTTGGATGTCACGGGGGTGGGGGGGGGGGTGTTCTGATTTAAAGTAGGACGAATCGGTCGACTAATTCGAGAACAAAAAAAATACTTTATAATTTCACGTAAGTGCTGTTAATTTGAGTAAATTAGTATTTGTCAAATAAACGAGGCACGCAAAAATACGCCTCCTATAAAATGTGATCTTGCTTAAGAGATATTATGTGTATATATCCTCAATTTAAATGTAATATAGTTGCATTTTAAATGGATGCGAGTGACGATAAATAATTTTGTCGTATAAGTGGAGTAATTTCTTCTGCCTCCTAATGAAAAGCCCAGTGATGTATAAAATAAAATATTTAATTTAATATGCCCTAAATGCATTTAATAGAGAAAATATATGGACTTGTCGAGGATGCTGTGGCCTTGATTGATACACTTGGTAAGAGGGTATAATTTTTATCCATCATATCGATTTTCCCAATCCTTTTTAGCGGAATAAATAGCACTTACTGGCAAAAAGAAATGCTATTTGACACTGGGTGCATCACTGCCTTCTGAATGTGTTAATTTGAAAAAAAAAGGATATTTAAATATATGGCCTGTGACTGGAACCATAAGACACCTTAAGTGAAATCACTCCTTGTTTATGATTGCATTGTTTAGTGTAAAGGACCAATGGGGTCTTAATGTGATACGTTTTTTGTATCCGCCCAATTTCGTGAATAGTTGACGTTGGAATCTCACCTCCTCACATAGGGACATTCTCTTTTCTTGAAGGGTTGGCAGTGTTTCACCTCTGTCCTCTGCCAATCTCACTGTAGTATTGTTAATCTCCATCCCACAATATTAGAATACATTTTAATCGAGCAAAAGAGAAATCGCAAACCCAGTGTCGAAAATAATGATAAACATGGTTTAATTTCGTTCAAATCTGCCCGAGGTCGAGCTGTGGAAGATATTACCTCTGGCTGTGTCGAGGCAGGAGCAGGTTCCCAGTCAGGGTCTTAGGGAGTTGGTGAGCTCCAGAAAATATTCCATGAGAAATTAAGCCCCGGTGATAATGATGGATTGAGAGAGTGCCAAAGGTGAGAAGGATAGCACGGGGAGAAGAGAGGGGGATAGAGGGGCACATTGCAAGACAATAAAGGGATGGTATGGATTAGTGAGTGGGGTACAGACGATGGCAGCGAGAGGGATGGAGACAAACGTTGACAAGGTAAGTGGAGGATAAATGTAGAGGAAGAGCACTATAGTCTTAGAGGGCCAGGGAGAAAGAGAGAGAGAAAGGAATATGGAGCCCAAATCTTTAGAAGGACGGTGATATGCTAACGAATGTGTGGGACCGGGGCACGGATAGGATCGGAGACTGTGGGACTCGAGGTGGGACGTGTAAGGTGGGGAGTTCTGCATGCGAAGGGGGGGGGACATGCCTGTGACCCAGGTCACCAAGAATGTCCCAAATCTCACTCGACCTCGAAAGGAAAGCAGGTTTGAGGCTGTATTGCTTTTGGATGGGTAGCAGAGGAGGGCGGTTCAGAAAAATCCATTGTTGCACTCTACTTCTACGTTCGCACATCAATGCAGACCGACTGCACCAACCCGCACTGACCAGCGTGATGCATCACGCTCAAATAGCCCCCATCACTGCCAAGGTGTGACGAAGCCCTCATCCGGCAGTGGATTGATAGAGGGTTGTGCATGTACACAAAGACAAAGACCCCCCCAGTATAGCCTTAACAGACTGTTAGGGGAAGTGCTGGTAACAAGCACCTATGAAGGCCGGCACGGCACACGAAAGGGTGGGTGGCCAGCGCCACACCGGGCCGCCTTTGTCACCCCAGTGGTGATATCTTTATGCACCGCACTAGGTACTCATTTTGAGGCTGAGTCGACCTAGGGGAGGCCCAGGACCGGTTAAGATAATCGTCACTGGGGTTGGCCGTGAGCATGAATCGAATGCGGGTCGCCAGGTTCGTAGCGCAGCGCGCTAACCGCTACACCACCGCTCCTCACACACACACACACGTACATACATGCACACACCTTTACACCTATTTATAGTGGGAGATGGTGGATGTGCGGGGCCTTTCACGTAAACACATGCAGGTGGGGGATAGCGAAACGGTGGGGGAGAGAAGCCGTTGATTGACACCAGCGATATGAATATGTAGAGTGAGACGGAACACGATAAATTGAGATCAGGCGAGGTGGGGCGTGTGAGGGGGGACGGTGCAATACGGGGCCCGTGTTGCCCGTGTTTTCTCCACAGTACGGTACATGTAAAGACATCTCGTGTACATGTGCGCCTAGCGCAGTGTGCTGTAATCATGGGTGATCTGGCTTCGACGTGTGGCCATGTACACCACGGCAAGTGGATTGTGAACCTGCTGACCACCGACTACTCCTCAAATGATTACCTGGGATGGTTGTGGGAAAATAATCGCTTGAGAGAGACAAAGGCGGCCGGGTATTGCAATGGGCTCTGGCTCCACGTTTTGGGCTGCGTGCAGGATGTAGCCGCGAATAACTGCGATCGCTGTACACGTGGCTTTGTGTTCGCGTGTGTGTGTACAATGAATAGTATTACATTTTTGCCACTTGTTTTTATCTTGATATTTAACAACAGCAGGTTAAACTCGGATGCAAACAGAGATTTGTCGTCACCGATAAATATTGACGGTCTGGCTAACTCAGGTGTGTGTTTTTTTTACTTGTACTGTACTGCTATTGTGTTAAGTAAATACGCGCGTGACCGTGCACAGTTGACTGGCGATTGACATTTGAACCTGGCCCCTTCTGGTGTCACGGCGTCGTTGGCAGTGGAGAGAAAATGTGCACGCCGTGGCCTATATGGGCAGCATCCCGAAGTTTGGAATGTAAACTTAAAAATATTACGGGATAAAAATTGCGTTCCTAAACGTACGATCGGTGTGTGCGCGATTTGACTCGTACATATCCGGGTAATTTAAAGGTGGGGTTGCAAGACGCGCGTTAATCGTTCCCTATCCAAGTGGATAAATCACTCGCGAATGAGCACATTGACCAAACGTGCATGCTCTTCATCATCCACGTATATGCTTTGCTCAAATGAGCCACAAATGGTCCTCATATGATTGCCCACTCATGCTTCAAACCCTCCCTCGCATCTCGGCCGCTGTCAAAAAAACGCGAGCGTTGTGTGTGCGCGCGCGCGTGTGTGTGTGTCCGTCCAGAATGTCCACCTCCACACTGGTGCTGTAATGTCCACTGTTGATGTGTGTGGGCGCGTGCGACGATTCTCTCCACGTCGTCGCTGCCTGCATCTGATACTTATGCCGAAAGTACACAGCGTGCGTCATTATTAATACCGATCGGCGGCACACAAGCCGTGCAGTGTACCTGATGTTTGCGTGGACTAGCATACGAGAAAGATTAACATCCTTGTGACATATATTTCCAACAAGCTCTGCGCGCAGCGACGCTTTTTGGAGTCTCGCAATTAACGTTTATTTTTACAATGACATTAATATTGCATTTTTGTGAAAGAATAAAAAGCCAATTCAAACTTTAATGGTTTTTACTGAATAAATTGAACGCTGTTGGGGACCTTTGTATGGGTTTTTTTTCTACAATAGCGCATTCATAATTGGAATGAAGGATCCGTGAAAAGGTTAATTTTTCTGCGCGTGTGTGAAGCTCCAAGCATCTGAATCCATGCTGTTAGAGCATCGCGTGCGGTCCACTTTGTTTTCAAAGCGGAGGTGACATCTTGCCTCGACGAAGCTTCGCATGAGCATTGTGATCGAGCATTGTGATCACCTGCTATAATTAGTCCCACACCTGCCTTAACCTCTCTTTCGTCAGTCACTGCTTTCTTTGAGAAATGCAATTCCCATATTCATGGTTTTACCAATTCCCTCTGCTGAGAAATTTATATATATAACACAAAATTCTCGCTGCTGCAGCTCGGCTTGTGACCCGACAGGAATCAACATCGCCCTCAAACATCAGATCCGGGTACTGGTACTTAATCTGCTTGGAGATCAACGGCAAAAATTGCTATTGCTGCTCTGAAAAATCCTGCCTTCCTACCCATCTGACCTCATTTTTTCCCCCCCACGCCTCTCGGAGCCCTCGCTGTGCCGTTAAACCACTTCCACTATAATTGTCGTCGTCGTCGCCTAGCGGCAGTTGCTGCTCTTCTGCTGTTCCTACTGTCTGAAACGTGTTCCCTCTTTGTCCACGCTTCATTTTTGAGAAAGCAGATGTTGGTGGCCCTTGTTGAATTGTAAGAGCTGGGTAGCTTTGCGTTTGGAGTCTGGACTAAACACCTCTCCAGTTTAACTGCCTAATGTTTGCACAGACTCATAAATGTAACACTGCCTAAAGACACGCAAATGTGTTTATGTGTTTATGTTACGATTACAATATTAAATGTTTTATGTAAATTAGAAGGCTTATTTATGCTAAATTAAGAGATGATTGCCACTCATCAACCTGCTATTTGCTGCTTTCATGCTTCGATTGCTTGCTGTGACATCTTCAGTGATGTTTGCGCGTTATTTTCTGATTTATTTCCTTGTTATGTTGTTCCTAATTGCTCTACAGAGTTCTGTGTTTTCAATCTTCAGCCTCGCATCTCCCTCTTTCATTTCTCCTCCTTGGGTTCGCTGCTCTCCAAAGGGATTTTGGATTATTACATCACAGGACCGCGAGAGATGGCATGATACTTGAAGAGGCCTTCATCCACTGCTGGATGATAAAAAGATAATGACTTTAATGTCATTAGAATTTTTACAATTACTGTATTGATGTGGTTTTTATATTTCAAGTTGGTCTTTTTTTATAAAAAACTATTTAAACTTCAGCATTTTAATTAAATTTCTCTGTATTAAAGTGTGAATGCATTCATAAGAAATGGATATCTAACGTGTTTGCATTTAAAATGGTTTTCATTTATTCCTTAATCTGATTTTAAATGGGATCAAGGTGTATGTCGATGTACTCCACTTCCCCCAGTTCATATCCAAAGTCAATATTCGCTCACTTCTTACCCATTTGAGATGCACCTCAGCATTCTACCTGGTTCTGCCCAAGGTGAAATGCAGCCAGGTCATGATCGGAGCAAAGCTGATTAGAGCTTTATTCTATTTAATCTGTTAAATACGTTTGATAAGATATTAAACGCACGTATTAAGGGACATGGGAGGGACGACATTATAATGGTAATGATCTTATTATTTATTTATCTGAACAAAAATACATTATTTATTCAGATGGCAGATGTAAATTTTTTACCCTCCATCTAATGCAGTCTGACGAGATGAAGAGAGCCATTTTCTCAAACACCGCTGTGATTTTGTGCGCCCATTCATCTGCGTGGCACATGAAACTCTCTGTCTAAATTGGTTCCTCGCTCCACTATTTCGCCTCCACAGGCCAAACTGAAATTTCGGTGCGTTATTGGATTTGTCACGTGGAAGAAAAAAAAGATAGACATTTGCAACTTTCGCAAACGAAGAAAAAGCTAAAAAAAGGGGTGCGCCAAATTTCAGCTCAAACTCCGTTCGTTTTAAAATAAAAATGCTCATAAGTCTAACAACGCTATTAAACGCATTTTAACTGTAATCAGTCTATTTGTCAATGTGATCAAATTAATATTGAATTAATATCAATATTCAGCAGGATGGGAAAAAGTGCCATTTAAGCCAATCAGTAATTATAATTATTGTATAAAATTAGGTTCAGTCCTTTGTAAATCCAATCCTGGAAGAGGGCCTTCCCATGCCTTGTCAATCACGGGCATTGTTTTACCATGCATCACCACTCCGGTAAGTGCGGGCTGGTGACGGGGGTCTGTACCAGGACTGTTTCAGATATCATTCGCCACCGATGTTTAGCCGTGGCCGAGAAATTAGCTCTGGGAGCCGGGTACGGAGACCACTTTCCCCATTAATAATTTTCACAATAAATCCTCGCTTACAGAACCAGACTAAGGCACGCATGATTTCTAGCACTGTGCATTTAGCAATTTGAAAAACTCAAAGAGCCAGACTGATGCATCATTGCCATGGCCACTCTTAAACCTATTTGGCCACAGAACAGTCTGTCTCCATGGTATCCCATTTTAACAGACCTTTTTGCAATTGTTTCTCTCTGGTCCCAGTGACAGAAAAGTGCCACTCTATTTTAACTGGGCCACCTGCATAACCATTTGTTAAGTCATGAAGCCAGCTTAGCAACAAGACATGAATTCATGCTCTGACATTGCTTCTCTCAACGTTAAATGTTGTCTTTAACGAAGTTTGATTTTTACATTACTTCTTGGCCACTGCCCCTTGACTTAAAGTCAATTCCTGCCCAGTAAAGCACATCCTGCTGGGCTAACTTCTAAAGTTTCTGGGCTGCTGTGGTTAGGGGCTTGGCAGGGTGGCATTTAAAGTTGAACCAGAATGGAGAGTATGTAGCAGAAAGGGCTGAGCCCACTGAGGGCTCAGGTATGGTGATGGTGGTTCCTTTTTGGAGTTTGTTTTTCGGCTATTATTGGACCATCAGAGCCTGGTTTTTGAATAGCAGTAAAAAAACTGGAATAATGCTTTCTCACGATTCTTATCAATATTACTATTTACCAGAAACAGCTTTTGATAACAAAGTAAGCCCACCGTTATGTGCGCCTTGCCCAGAAGACCAAAATACAGCCCATGCGGAGAGTGGCATCACCCTGCTAAAAATCAATATTTCCAGATTGGGAGGATAAACACTAATAGACCAGTGGGCAAAATGCCACGGATTTTGTGAGTAAAAAAACATTCGATTGTTTTTTTGTGGGGAAGGAAAAAAAACTGTTTGGTTTGGTTATTGATTGTAACATCATATTTTCTTTGTGCAATTCCAACTTGTCACTAAAAGTTTATAATATTCCATTCCATTTTTTGTTCCAGCCTTCTTTCAATTATATTTCTATTCCTCATCCCGTTTGTTGAATTTCAATGTTGTCAGTGTGTCTAGCTGTTACGTTTGTTATTCCGTACTCCTTGCCTGCTTGCTACACTCGAACGTGGATATAATCTTGGGTGGCAGCCCAGACTCAAATCCAGGACCTGGCACTGTTAACCATTTTGTCTTGATGGTCTCATCACACGAAGTCTGGTCATCCTCGTGGCGTCTTGCCGAGCCATCGAACAAAGAAGATCACTGCATCGAGCTGCACTTTCAGGGATGTGCTTCTGTGGCCATCTGGAACACTCTTCTTTCCGATATTAGGAAACCACTTGAGCTATGCACTTTTAAATCATCTAGATTGACAAACTAATTTCTCTAAAACTGATTTTGGTGTTTAGTTTGTTGTCCTTCCCCCGCACCTCCAATTCCCACGGTTGGCTACGTACGGTGCGAAAGAAGCTAAACCTACAAACAAGTTCTCTCACGTGGACTCGAGCCTCTTCCACCTTCATTACATCCCTTTTAACCATGCGTCACCATCCAAATGTGACAGTTGATCGCGCGGACACCTTGGTGGCGTATGAAAACCTCAAATGAAATGGATGGTAGTCTCAACCGCAGTTTAGCTTTTGAATCTAGTTTATGCTCATTTGCTGTGGATTTTTTGCTTATGCTGCATTGCCTTTGAACATCACAATTGGTTTGCAATCACCTTCTTGAGCAATTTATTCATATGCCCCTTTGGTTTGGCACCTTGAGGTAGCAATGCATGGGAGGGCGTAATATAAATAATAACTGATGATGAATTTGATTGTATTGTACCTTTTACCTACTATTTCTACCTTGCAATTTTTAAAATTATTCGTGTATGCGGTTACCCTTGGAAAGGGAGCATCTTGTCTTGATGGGCTAGTTGAAAACAGTAGATTTTTAGATTTAAATGCAGCGTACACGTTTCCGTAAAGGATGATGTTGTTAAGTATATATGTGTGTCTGAAATTTGTCACTATGCAGCCAGGAGTGGCTCACTAGATTGGTTTGTAGAGGCCTGATGGTGAAACTATCGATTTATATGGAACAATCACTTATGGGTCTGCAAAAATGCCTGACCTGTTTAGTTAAGTGGGTGAAGCTGAGTTCACACGACATAATGACATTCAGTAACAAGTCTATACATTTCGGTCATGGGATTAGGCAGCATGGCAGGTGGTCTGAAAGAGCCATCTGCAAGGTGTGATTTACCAAAAACAAGATTGCAAGCTACCAGGGTGTTTGTGTTTAGTGTCGAAACGTGTTTGTCTGTCTGCAGGTCACGCGTGGTGGGAATCGGTGTGGGTACTCCAACCCCTTTCAGGATGTCCGGTCAGCGTTGAAAAGTAGGCCAAAATTTCCCTCTAGAGCTGGGTTCTTCATTGCAAGGCCCGCGGGCCACTGGCGGTCCCTGGTGGCCTCTAGTGCGGTCCTTGACGTGCGGCCCCTTGCAAATGTGACAACACCTTTCACGGGCGGTGTGGCAGCTCTCACACTGATGTGAAGCGCTGATGCAGTGTTGGTGGTTGCCCAGTGTCCGTGAGTGTCGAGAGGCTGGTGATTTTTGGCGTGTTGTGGGTGATGGCGAGAGGTAAGCGTCGCTGAGTGTTGGTCAGTAAGCGATGATGGGTGGTGGTGCGTGTGTGAATAGTGTGTCATGTAGAATCGTTGCCGAGTGTATGTTGAATGATTTGTCTGTTACAGGATGCTAGTAGGTAACTATTTGTATGTAAAGTTGAACACTGGCCTCAAGGACATATTTAGAAATGTAATTCTAATATATATGTATGTTGAACTTCTTTCGCACAGTACGTAGCCAACTGCCAATGGGAGGTGCAGGCCCCATGGTGTAACAGTGCAGTCTCCATCTCCTATTTAAGTGCTACGACAAAGGGCCATTGCTCAAAATATCGCCTGACATATCTCTTTTTTCCTTTTAAGGCCACAGCGTTATTGACGAAGGTGTTGAGTCGTTAATTAGCGCCTGTTGTACCACCGCCTACGCAGCATCGCCACATGACTTGAGTGTACGTAGAGCGCTGTTGTCAGTCTGCTGCTGGACGAGTTCCTCCCCCACGCTGTGTGCGTCGTGGTGGCTATTTAACCGTACTTCACCACGCTGGTCGGCGTATCGGGATCCCGTATCCTGAGTCGTGCTGCGGGGCAGGTACTCAAAAGGTGTGTCCGCTGCATGAGTGATGAGAGACAAACACATTTCTACGGTAAAAAAACAGGACCAGGCAAAAAATGTGAATGTTCGGCAAGTTTTTAAGGCACCATACCCGACGTGCCACAAGCGTGGCTAACTTCCAATGCGAGATACGGGCCAGGTTTTATCGCAACGCCAGGATAAGCTGGTGTTGTATGTGTCGGAATTATGAAATTTTGATGAAAATAATAAAAATTAATAATTTTCCGAAAAATGCGCAAATCGCATTAATTATGATAGTGTGTGTATTAATACGCATGAAGTATGATAATGCGTGTGATTATATGCATAAATTATGATAATGCGTGTGATTATATGCATAAATTATGATAATCGTAGTATTTTATGCTGAGGCTTGCGATTATGTTAATGTGTGCAGTTACGATAATTTGCTTAGTTTCGTTTATCCAGGGTTATCAATCAGGATAACACGATTATCATAGATTCATTTACCGATTATCCTAGTGTGTGTTATAATATTTTAATTCTCCAGGTTCAGATCTCATCACAGGATACAGTTGTCAAGAATAAGACAGTTTTGCATGGACTTGGAAAGAAGCACTCGAACAGTTGGTGTTAAGCAATTTTAATTCTAAACAAGCACATGACACTCTAGTATGCGAAAGCGAGTATACGTCAATAAATTCATGGGCAATCTTATGCAATTAACGAAATTGAATGACTAAAAATACTTCATCATTGGCGAAATTATGCAGTTAACGAAAATGAATGACTAAACATTTCTTATTCATGCAGCTCGACGGCAGCAACTGCTTTGCACGATCAGTTGATATTGAACGCACCACCTCGAAATGGCAACCCTTTTTGAAACGCAAAGACAGTTTTTCTTTTAAAGTCTTATTCGTGTGCGTGCTGTGTGTGCGTTGTCCCCTCGTAATATTAATTGTGTCGTTAGCTTGTGTGGTGTAGGAGGATACAAACAGCGGCCAGGTGTTCCTCTCGATTGGGCGTGGCCGCCGCAAGCTCCTGCTGCTCCCTCGCTCGGCGTGTCGCTCGGCTTTTGCTCTCTCTCTCTCTCTCCACTGCTGGATTGAGCGGCGTTGGCACGATGTTCTCCTTGAAGATGCTCGGTCGCTCGTGTCGCTCGGTGTCGCTCGGTGTCGCTCGGTGGCGCACGGTGGCGCCCGGTGGCGCAGGGTGGCGCAGGGTGGCGCACGGTGGCGCAAGGTGGCGCACGCGCTTTCTTGGTGGCAGCCCCCGGCTTCTCCACTGCTCGATTGATTGTTGAGTCGGCACGATGCTCGCTTGGTCGATCTGGACGTCTTGTGTGTTCACACTGGTCGTTGGTCGGTGTGCCCTCAGGCACACGGCGCATTCGATGGCGCTGTCCTCTCCCTCGCAGCCGTTTGACCAGGCTTCCTCCACTGCTTCGCGCTCTCTGCTTTGCTCGCTTGGTCGACGCTTGGCGATCTCCGCCCTTTTACAGGTTGATTGCTTGTCGTCACTCGTCACTCTCTCTCTGCTCCGTGCTTCCCCTTGTTCGTGCGGCTGCCAGCTTTACTCGCACTTAACTTCGTTCTGCGAGAAGCGACATCTGCTATCAGCATCGGTGTTTCGTTTCCTCACGACGCTCCGCCAGCCGGAGCACGGCTGAAACCCAGCCCCGACCCAGGTTGAACTCAGACTTCTGCGACTCGAACGACCCCTCCTCGTTCCATCTCTCCTCGAGGCACGATCTGCCCCAACTCTCTTGCGAGCCCCGTCGCAACGCTGCGTCGCACGCCGAGTTGCGAGACTGAGCACGACTCAACCCAGACTGCCCGTTCGCTGTGTGTGTGCCTAACTTAAACGTGACTCCCTTCTCTCTCTCCGCGTCTCTTGCGAGAGAAAACAAACAACAAAACAGATGTCTTTGGAATGTCAGGCACCGATTCCCCCCTGTGACCTTTTTGATCCCTCCTTGCTTGCCCTGCGTGGGTCATTCTGAGGTCAGACACCGCTGGAAGACAAAGGTGGTCGAGGAGATGTATGCAATACATTATGTGGTCCTGTATGTTACATTTATTCTTGAGTTATATTTTAATGTCCTGAGGTTAAGTGCAACTAAGTTTCCACTTATGCTTCCTTAACTGTTGGAATTCGTAATTATTATTTTTTTGGTCAGGTAGATAGAAACATACAATACAAAAATAATATATATACGGTGAATACGAGAAATACAAGGGAATTACTAATAAAAAAAGCCCCTATTGTTTGTTGGTTCATTCTTTCTGTTAAGTTTCTACTTTTCGGTTAGGAAAACGCCAAGAAAACGCGAAGCTTCAACCGTCATTCACTCTGCACCTTATCTGTACATCTCCAGATGTCTCGGGAGGTTTAGTCCATACATCTTTTTGTCCGTCTGGATGTCTATGACCTTTTTGTGACCGAATTCCTATCATTTCAACCGCCCTCCATGTCTCATGGACTCCCGGTGTGCCCGTGAGTTGTTTTCATTATTTAATTTTAAAAAAAAATAGATGTTAAAAAAAAATATTTTTTTCTTAATTATTCTTAATATTAATAACGGAAAACAGGGCATAGATACAACAGTCCGCCCTTTTGAAAATTATCAGTGGTTGATTCGGCCACTGGCGAATTTTCAAACAAAGTAAATGCCCTGTTTTTTTTTGTTATAAATCCATCAGCCGCCCTCACTCTCGGCGGTTATTTCTTACGACGCGCGTGCACGTATTACAGTCTTGATATGGTTACATTTGAATTGAGTAAAGAAAATTAAACAAACGTTAAACATCGATATTGCGTTACATCGGTTCTCATACATCATAACTCTGACGAATGTTCATTTTTGTTTTTGCTTAACATGGTTACATTTGAATTGAGCAAAGAAAATTAAACAAACGTTAAACATCGATATCACCAGTTACATGGTTCTCATACATCATAACTCCGACGAATATTCATTTTTGTTTTTGTTAAATCCTGGGAAACGCTAGGTAGCGGTTTCGAACGCATTTATGCGTTACCTTCCTCATGTTGCCTCGTTTACCACTTATCACTTTGATAATTCGATCACGGTTTTCGGGTTCGTTTTTGTAGTTTCCTCTCTCACTCTCTCGCGTCGTGGGAGTGTGTGGTGAAAAATTGTGCTGCACATAACCAGAATTCGCGCACACGACCCACTTTGACACTTGGTTCGAGGCATTCGCTCTCTCTGCGATTACATGCACATTTGCCGAGTCAGTGTGTCGATTTAATTCTGTCCCTCGTAATGTTGCCCTCTTTGTTTTTACGAGTGTGTTAGATTTCAACACCATTCCCGATATGTCATGAACATTCGTCTCCATTTTAGCACTCCGATCCACATAATTTTTGGTTTCCCTTGGATATTTTCCATTCTAAGGCTCATGCCTGCGCTCCTCAGGGCGTGTCCCTGCTGTCTGTTTTTGTACTGTCCGATCACGCTTCAATGCAACCCTGTCCTTGTATTCGATCCGCGCGTCATTTACGGGAGCACTGTCCACGTTTTTGCCCGCCCTGTCACTTGCAGCTTGCCTGTATTTCCCATTGAGCTCCGGGTTTAACACCTCGGCGGGTGGGGCGCGTGTTGGCCGCTCGCTCGCGCTCCCTGTGGGTTGTTTATCATGTATTTGGACCGCATTCTGTGTTATTCCTCTATTCCCTCCTGGTATAGCCGGTGGAGGAATTGGTCGGAATTGGATCGATTGTGGTTGACCTCCCATCCTGCGATTCTCCTGAATGTTCGCATCCATACCTCCGCGGTCTGTGTAACACCTTCCCGCTAGGTGGTTATCTTGCCATCTCTGTGCGTAATTTGAACCTTGCGTGTGTCGTGGGATGGGGTGTTGATATGGTTCTGTTCTGAACCTCTGCCTCCTACGATTCTCGTACACCCTTGGCCCAGTGTTTTTCCCATTTGGGTGCCAAATTTTTCCTGGATTGTTACTTCGCCATCCCTGTGGGTAATCTTGACCTTGCGCATGTCGGGGCATGGGGTGTTGATATGGTTCTGCTCTGAACCTCTCCCTCCTGCGATTCTCGTGCATTTTTAGCCCAGTATTTCTCCCATTTGGGTGCCAAATTTTTCCTGGATTGTTACCTCGCCATCTTTGTGGGTAATTTTGATCTTGTGTGTGTCGTGGCATGGGGTGTTGGTATGGTTCTATTCTGAACCTCCCCCTCCTGCGATTCTCCTGAATGTTCGGCTTTGTGCCGCTCTCATTCTCGTGCCAACCTCTCTCTGGGTTATTTTGCCATGGGTGCGTGCGTTTCTGCTCTGTCCTGCATTGTGGGACTGCTCGGTGATTTTTATTCCTCTCTGAGAGGCTGGGTTCCTCATCCCTCTCCCTGTGTTCTGGATCCGAATTATGATTCTTAGCTCTGTACAACCATGCCATGTACGCCTTGCTCTCTATGCGGCGTAAGGATGCGGTTTCTGGATTCAAAACCATCCTCACCCTTTCTGTAATCTCTGGGCTCAAGGATTCAAAAAACATAATTTTGAACATTTTATCTCCTTCGTGGTATTGATTCACATCGCCTGCATAATACGCTCTTTTAAATTGGACGAGGTAGTCACGTGGATCTTGGTCCATGCCCTGGGTCATCGATTTTACAGCATAAAACCCCTCAGTGAGTGTCGAATATTCTCCAAACTTCCGAATCACTGCCAGGCTCAATTGTTTAAAATCATTTCTAACCTTGTGTGGTAGTGACTTTACCCATGGAATAGATTCTTTATGTAAGGTCCGTTTCAACAAACTCGCTTTTTCATCCCGTCTCCTCAGCCCTCTAATCATTGCCTCCTCTTCTACGGTTGCGATATGTGTGTGGATATCCATAGTCTTATTGTGGGGGTCAAAATCGGGAATTCTGACTAGAGCCTTGTCCATCAATTTAAGGGTTTTACTGGTGAATAGGTATTCCGAAAGTTGATTGCCGACAGCGTCATCATCAAACAAGTTATCATCAGGCAATCTGTCACTTTGGTCTGTGCTGTGTCGCTTGTGTTTAAGTGGTGTGCATTTTCTGTGTGCGCGCCCAGTGCCGTGTCGCTCGTGTTGCCATTTCCCTTCAGTTTTTGCCTCTGCCCTTAGTGTACCATGTCCTGGCGATTTTACTTTAACATTTTTCCTCCCTCTATCTGTGAAGTTGTCAGTCTCACATGTTTTTGTTTGCATATGTATCTCTCCATCCCTTCTCTCGAATTGTGAGGGTTTCCCTTTGTCAATGATTTTTTGTTCGATATCCATAATTTTTGTGCGATTAGTCCCTGGACTCTGTCCACGTACCCAAGAGTGTGATTTAATGTTACTTCCATATTTATTCTGTGGATCAACGTCTGTGAGTTTCGCTGGTGTCGCGAGCACTGATTTCTCTCCCGTTTCCTTTCCAAATTTTCCCTCATTCCACAATCCCTGTCTGTATGCCTGTGTGAGAAGGCATGAGTCCTGTCCTGCCTTTCCTGCAGTTTTTACATCGTGTTCGCCTTCGTTACCTTTTATCCAGTCAATTAGTTTCCCCCGAGGTGTGTTCGTGTTATCGATACAGCTCCCTTCCCATATGTCTCTCTGACTGTACTGCTTTGTAACAGATTGGTCGGTACGTTTAAATACGAGCTCCCCGTTTCCCGTAACCCATTCAAAAATTATTCTTAATCCTAGCATCTTAGGTATGGCGGAAGTTACTTTGACATTTCTTTTCAGAGTGCATATAAACAATTATCTCACAGAGTGTAGTCAATTCGACTCGAGCTATCTGTTATTTTCCGATTCAGAGTGCGTACCTCTAACACCATTTATCACAGGATGCAATTGGTTTGATACGATATTATCTTAATTCCACTGTCTCTGTTTTAACCTGCTATTCTGGGTTTTAACCTTAGAGGGCGGTTTTTTGTTTTCCGCCCGTTCACAATTACCATGCAATGTTCGATCCTGATATTCTGGTTAACACGAAGTGATTCATTCCATCATCCATGCAAAACACTGTCTGCGAGAGATCCCGGACGACGCCACCCATTATGTTGTATGTGTCGGAATTATGAAATTTTGATGAAAATAATAAAAATTAATAATTTTCCGAAAAATGCGCAAATCGCATTAATTATGATAGTGTGTGTATTAATACGCATGAAGTATGATAATGCGTGTGATTATATGCATAAATTATGATAATGCGTGTGATTATATGCATAAATTATGATAATCGTAGTATTTTATGCTGAGGCTTGCGATTATGTTAATGTGTGCAGTTACGATAATTTGCTTAGTTTCGTTTATCCAGGGTTATCAATCAGGATAACACGATTATCATAGATTCATTTACCGATTATCCTAGTGTGTGTTATAATATTTTAATTCTCCAGGTTCAGATCTCATCACAGGATACAGTTGTCAAGAATAAGACAGTTTTGCATGGACTTGGAAAGAAGCACTCGAACAGTTGGTGTTAAGCAATTTTAATTCTAAACAAGCACATGACACTCTAGTATGCGAAAGCGAGTATACGTCAATAAATTCATGGGCAATCTTATGCAATTAACGAAATTGAATGACTAAAAATACTTCATCATTGGCGAAATTATGCAGTTAACGAAAATGAATGACTAAACATTTCTTATTCATGCAGCTCGACGGCAGCAACTGCTTTGCACGATCAGTTGATATTGAACGCACCACCTCGAAATGGCAACCCTTTTTGAAACGCAAAGACAGTTTTTCTTTTAAAGTCTTATTCGTGTGCGTGCTGTGTGTGCGTTGTCCCCTCGTAATATTAATTGTGTCGTTAGCTTGTGTGGTGTAGGAGGATACAAACAGCGGCCAGGTGTTCCTCTCGATTGGGCGTGGCCGCCGCAAGCTCCTGCTGCTCCCTCGCTCGGCGTGTCGCTCGGCTTTTGCTCTCTCTCTCTCTCTCCACTGCTGGATTGAGCGGCGTTGGCACGATGTTCTCCTTGAAGATGCTCGGTCGCTCGTGTCGCTCGGTGTCGCTCGGTGTCGCTCGGTGGCGCACGGTGGCGCCCGGTGGCGCAGGGTGGCGCAGGGTGGCGCACGGTGGCGCAAGGTGGCGCACGCGCTTTCTTGGTGGCAGCCCCCGGCTTCTCCACTGCTCGATTGATTGTTGAGTCGGCACGATGCTCGCTTGGTCGATCTGGACGTCTTGTGTGTTCACACTGGTCGTTGGTCGGTGTGCCCTCAGGCACACGGCGCATTCGATGGCGCTGTCCTCTCCCTCGCAGCCGTTTGACCAGGCTTCCTCCACTGCTTCGCGCTCTCTGCTTTGCTCGCTTGGTCGACGCTTGGCGATCTCCGCCCTTTTACAGGTTGATTGCTTGTCGTCACTCGTCACTCTCTCTCTGCTCCGTGCTTCCCCTTGTTCGTGCGGCTGCCAGCTTTACTCGCACTTAACTTCGTTCTGCGAGAAGCGACATCTGCTATCAGCATCGGTGTTTCGTTTCCTCACGACGCTCCGCCAGCCGGAGCACGGCTGAAACCCAGCCCCGACCCAGGTTGAACTCAGACTTCTGCGACTCGAACGACCCCTCCTCGTTCCATCTCTCCTCGAGGCACGATCTGCCCCAACTCTCTTGCGAGCCCCGTCGCAACGCTGCGTCGCACGCCGAGTTGCGAGACTGAGCACGACTCAACCCAGACTGCCCGTTCGCTGTGTGTGTGCCTAACTTAAACGTGACTCCCTTCTCTCTCTCCGCGTCTCTTGCGAGAGAAAACAAACAACAAAACAGATGTCTTTGGAATGTCAGGCACCGATTCCCCCCTGTGACCTTTTTGATCCCTCCTTGCTTGCCCTGCGTGGGTCATTCTGAGGTCAGACACCGCTGGAAGACAAAGGTGGTCGAGGAGATGTATGCAATACATTATGTGGTCCTGTATGTTACATTTATTCTTGAGTTATATTTTAATGTCCTGAGGTTAAGTGCAACTAAGTTTCCACTTATGCTTCCTTAACTGTTGGAATTCGTAATTATTATTTTTTTGGTCAGGTAGATAGAAACATACAATACAAAAATAATATATATACGGTGAATACGAGAAATACAAGGGAATTACTAATAAAAAAAGCCCCTATTGTTTGTTGGTTCATTCTTTCTGTTAAGTTTCTACTTTTCGGTTAGGAAAACGCCAAGAAAACGCGAAGCTTCAACCGTCATTCACTCTGCACCTTATCTGTACATCTCCAGATGTCTCGGGAGGTTTAGTCCATACATCTTTTTGTCCGTCTGGATGTCTATGACCTTTTTGTGACCGAATTCCTATCATTTCAACCGCCCTCCATGTCTCATGGACTCCCGGTGTGCCCGTGAGTTGTTTTCATTATTTAATTTTAAAAAAAAATAGATGTTAAAAAAAAATATTTTTTTCTTAATTATTCTTAATATTAATAACGGAAAACAGGGCATAGATACAACACTGGATACAAGCACTCCCAAGAGGTGTGCTTATATCTAAAAGTAAGGTTCTTGTACCAGAAGTCACCATCTGCTCCCCCCCCCCACCTGTGTAATGTAAGCATGTGTTACTTATATCAGAACTGTAGTTATAAGGTCTTCCCAACATCCATCGACTACTGTGTAAGCACACCTTATATAAGCAGAGCTATGATAAATAACACATCTTTACACAACTGGCGTCTGTGGTGCAACCCAAACTAGCATCGGAGTGCTATATTATATTTGCGTTTCATTTCATTTTAAATGTTCGATTCGATGGCCATGCAGTGAACATGCTACCACGTAGGACGTATTATACGTGTGCCTCTTCGTATGGTTAAAGGGGGCCTGTTGACGGGACTTGAAGTGGTGTGGATCTCCAGGTCCAGTCTGGCAGAACTATGGTTCACAGTGCCCAACGATAGGTGAACCTTAGTCGAGCTTTATTTACCTTTCGGTTTAGTGCACCGAACAGGTCTAACTGTGTCTGTGGACTGCCCTTGTCTGTGCGACCAGGAGACTCGGCAGAGTTTGTTTAACAAAGCCACACATTGCTTTTGCTGATGAGACTCAGAAAGTCGATATTGGGCCCGGCGTGTTCCTGCTTAAATAAACACTGCTTGGGAGAGACATTGCTCTGGGAGACTTGCAGTCTGTTGGTCATAAATATATCTACGTATTTATTTTTGTGATGAAACACTCGTACCCATTTCTTTTATTGATTTTAAAATATTTAGCACATTATAGTCGGGAGATGCGGTGTAGATAATTGAAGGAGGTGGTGTGAGAGAGAAGTGGAGAGAATTTAAAGAGATTGGGAGAGATTGGGGGGACAAAATATTTTTTAAACAGGACAGTGCGAGCTTTAAAATAAATAAATGTTGAGAAGTAAGACGAGAAAATGTTTTGAGAAAAGAGAGTGGAGAGAAACGTTTAAGAAGAAGAGAGACGACCAAGGAATAACAAAGAGAGATGGGGAGGAAAACAAAGGGAGTGGTACGAGGAGAGAATTAAAAAGAGATGGGGAAGGAAACAATTAGAGAGAGAGAGTGAGAGATGGGGACAGAATGAGAATGAGAGGGAAGAGGTGGCCCGGTGGCTGGGAGGTCAGAGCGCCAAGACGGCACCGCTGAGGGCCTGGGTTCGATTCCTGGGTTCGAATCCTGGGTTCAAATCTGAGTTACAGCCCCGCCCTTGGTTAAGCTCGGTTCTCAAGAGTCGTGCAGTTGGAAGTCTCAGCCTGGTCAACAATTGCTGCACAGAATACACAATTGAACGTGGATTTGTCACTCAGTTTGGCTTATTTCACTCCTGAGGCTTAAATGTTTTAAGTTTGATTGACGTGTGACGAACGGTCTTTGCAGGGTATATAAAAGGCGGATATGCATGTGGCTTGAGAAGTAGTTCTTTGACGTCAACTTCTGGAGCAGTTCTCCGACACAGTATGATGCACTTCTAGCTGCGGTTGTTTGGAACAATTGAAATGTGTTCGTCTCATCACGTGGCGCTCCGATAGCACAGTCGGAGTATAATTGTGGGGAAAAAGGCGGCGACGATGGAGGCTCTTGGAGTTGCATACAAAATAACAAGTCGGGGAACACGCGTGCGCTTGGAAGTGTGTAGGGAATCTGTACCCGTGCCGTGTGCCCCCCCCCATACTGCGTGTCTTGATGCTGCCGCAATCTCCTTTAGCAGACACAAAGAGGATGCGGCGCAGACGCTGCTCACCCGTAGTGTGGATTTTACGCACGTGATTGATTGCATGCAAAATACTGAAATGGGCCACTTGATGCAGGGTGTATAAGCTGATTATATTGATTGTCTGGATTTGAATATTCTTTGCATTAACCCAGCTGGTGTTGGCAACAACAACAAAAAACCCCCACAAAGTATTTGTCTGGAATCAATTATGAAGGCGGTATGCGATCCACCCTGTTGTAAATGCCACTACGGTAGGCTGGCTGATCACTTGTATTGGTGGGGTAGAGGACATGGCAGATCTATCATCACGTGAAATATACTCCCAGATTTTGCAAAATCACCCCAAGTGCACCGGATCTCGGAAGCTAAGCAGGGTTTAAGCCTGGTTCGTAACTCGTATTGGACACTGCCAGGGAATACTGGGTGCTGTAGGTTTGATCTGCAAGGTGGCTATGAAATGGCAATACAGGAGGAATTGATTCCTATATCTATTGATGTGGAGTTGAGTGTTATCTCCCTCGTACGCATGAGTTTTTCTCCACGTATTCTGGTTTCATCCCACATGCAACAACACTCGTTGAATGCATTTGGCCCCACATCCTATTTGTGAGGGTCCTCCTGAAGGAGCCATACTGCCACGTAAGGCTTTTGTGGGTCAGGCGGCTTTTGCATGTTAAAATAATGAACCAGGTGAAAAACAGACCTGGTTTATTATCTCTGTGTGTCTTTCTCTCTGTGTGTCTCTCTGTGTGTCTTTCTCTCTATCGCTGTGGTTGTCTTTCTATTTGTGTGTATCTCTATCTGTGTCTCTCTCTCTCTCTCTCTCTGTGTATCTCTGTGCATGTCTCTCTCTATGTGCTTGTGTCTCTCTGTGTGTGTTTCTCTGTCTCTCTCTGTGTGTCTCTCTGTGTTGAGTTTCTGTGTGTGTCTCCGTATGTGTCTTTCTCTGTGTGTTCTCTCTCTCTATGTGTGTGTCTCTCTAGGTTCTCTCTCTCTGCGTCTGTGTGTGTCTCTCTATGTGCGTGTCTCTCTTTATGTGTCTCTCTGTGGTTGTCTCTGTGTGTGTCTTCGTGTGTGTCTCTCTCTATGTGGATGTCTCTCTCTGTGCGTGTTTCTTTGTGTGTGTCTCTCTCTCCATGTGTATCTCTCTCGTTGACATGCTGGTCTCTCCTTGTAGTTGCTCTTGCGGTATTTTTGTTCCTGTTGCCCGGCTCTCTGACATTGACATGCTAATCTTGTCATTGGCACAGCCCCCTGGTTGCTGGAGCCGTCTCACATTGACATGCTAATCTCTTACATTTACGTACAAATTCCATCTCTAACTCCGCCCCTTACCCTTGGGTTGATCCCACCTAAAGCCTAAATAACCTCTTGTTGCAGCAGCAGCAGCTCTTTCTCCTGCCTCGGCAGTTCTCCTGCTGTGTTTGTCTCACCAGGTGACGGTTGCTTGTGTTGCGATCGAAACGTCGTAATCTATTAATTTTCTATCTCCGTGACTTTACCGTAAGAAGCAAAGAGTATGGATTCCTGCAGTCACGAAAGCTTAAAATCAAGGTTACAATTTAAACGTTAGCTCGCATCACATCGCTCGCCATTGCTATAACCCAGTGAATTGCACATTGCAATTTTTTAAATGTTTGTTTCCTTGAGCTTAACATTATTATTTTTCTCTCATATGTTTGGAAGAAGGCAATTTGTCATATCCTTTGTTTGCTCACAAAAATGAGGCGAGTTTTCTTCAGTTGGAGTGTTCTTTTAACAGGCCAGTGAGCCGACACGAACGGCATCTTTACAAAGTTGCTGCAATTGGCTGTTTTGAATTTGAAGTTATGAATCTGCTCATTAGATGTCTTGGAAACTTATTTCGTGGTGGTGCTCTTAATTGTGATGTCCATGCAGTGTTTTTGAGTCTGTGAGTTACATTTGACGTGAGCTTATGTCAAAATGTGCCGCGTTTAGGACCGAACACTCAATAACATAAATGATCTTCACAGCTTCCACGGTGCCTACTCCATTTCACAGATACTAATTCAAATGTTTGTGCATAAACGATGGGGTTTATTGCTATGTTCTCAAAGAGTCCACGAGGCCAGTTTACACAGGGAGTGAAGTCTAATCTTCCCACGACTGTCTCGGGTAATGTTTGCAGCGCGGCGTTGTCCGACGTCACTCACGACTGTGAAGTGACCGATCGAGGTTGGTTCAATAAATTGCGATGCTAAACCACTTCAATACTTTGTGTCGCAGCCAGAAATCAAAGTTGAATAGAATCGAAATACTTTTGTTTGTTTGTTATCATTTCTCATATTTGCAAATAATATTTTTAGCCAGGGCCAGCAGGTGCATATTTTGTGTATTTGTGAATTCAGTGCCCGTCCAGTTCATGAGAACCAATGAGATAGGTATTCGTGTGTCTCAGTGGATGATGCATCACGAGAGTAGGAAGTGATTTTCATTGGTACATCGATGCATTGTTGCATCACCACTGCTGGTGGCTTTTCACCGTACAGGGACTCCTCTACTTAAGAACAAGTTAGGTTCCAGAGGTCTGTTGGCAAGTCCAACTTTACTCCTTTCGATTCCAAACATGTTGTACGGCATGCACACTAAACATGGGGAATGGCTTTAATAGTTGTATAATCTTCTGTAGATGTGGATGCCGCTGGTTTTTCATGTACTGCAGATGTAGATTCCACCACCGCCATCTATTGCGCGGCGGTTGAACTTACGACTCTCGGTCCGAAAGGGCAACTGGACACACGGACAGGTTTGTTCGGGTCTCTTTAAGTTCGTAAGTGGAATATTTGTAAGTAGAAGAGAAGTCCCTGTACGTAACAGTTACTATCACAACAATTCGAGCAAGAGCCAGTCGTTAATTTCTTCAAGAGCGCTGCTGCTATGGTGCAATGGGTCACGCACTGGACTTGCAGTTTAGAGGTCGCCGCTTCAATTCCATGTCCGGGCGCGGGAGTTGAAACCGTGGGAAAAGTTTCTGAAACCCCCCCCCACCTGCACATCTGTCCAACCAGCGGTAGGTAGAATTGGGTACACAACAGTTAGGCGGTTTCTTAACAAGTGAGAGCTCTGTTAAAGGGTAAAAATATCAGTGGCAGGTGCTCTTTCTTTCTCTCGTCGGAATTCGGGTGTGAAGTCAAATGCAGTTGTGAATGCCTAATATATCCATACGAGCAATTATCAACTCCATTTGCTGTGCTCACTTCTAGTACGGAACCACTGACACCGTGCAATTTGGCTCGGGCGGCGAGCAATGTTGACCTGTGTGCTGTCAACACACTTATTGGATTGTGTCCATCATCCCTGCACCATCCAGACATCCATTACTCCTGTATTAGACGGCAACAGAAAACCAGGTGCGCGAGACATCGCCCGCGTGTGGAGCGCATCTTGACATTCTGCTGGTGTAGCCGTGACATCGTTGCTCCGAGGACAGCGCTGTTTTGTGCGATTTCTTCTCCTTATCTGTAAACACACACGTGGGTTGCGCGCCGAGTTAAAAAAGTCATTTAGTAGCCAAATGTTGACGTTGCGTGCATGTGTTTATGGTGGGATTTAATCTGGTGCTGCTAGTCCACGCGGCACGTTCGGCGCGAAGTGAATATCTTATTATTGTTAACGTTGTGAAAATATTTCACCCGGATAAATGCTTGAGATGAAACGTCCAGATTGCAAGGGCATCCAGGGTTTCAACTGACACGTACATAGCAAACGTATACCGACGCGTAGATAAACATTTGGAATCTATAACTTACACGGTTTGTATTTATACAATGTACGTGCGTTGAACTTCTATCGCACCGTACGTAGCGAACCGTGCTAATCACCCCCAGTCAAAGGCAATGTCGTTATTAGTCTTGACATTGTTTTTATTTACAGTGCGTTTGATTACCGGAGTGTACGAGGACATAAGCACTTGTGTGTGTTGGCTTTGAGTGAATTCAAATCTGAAACGATTTTAATCGGCCCAAATAAAAAAAAACTTAACGAAACAATTTTTTATTTTACCTGGTAAGGCCCACTGAACTGTATAGTTATTTGTCAGAAGCGACTTGGCCACAAATGAGAGCTCGTGTGGAAATTTATTGTGTGGAAATTTACAGCAGCCGAATACTCTAAATGCATGCTTGTAAATGTAGAGAAAAATCCACGTAACCACGGGGAAAACACACAAACTCCAAATATACAGCAGGCAGCAGAGTTTTTATGTCTTTCTGTGCTCTCCTTTTCTGCTGGACTTTGGCAAAAGGACTGTTACATCAGCAGAACTTGGCATTGATTTGCCAGTTTTTCCCCACAATAAAATTTTGGCTGAAATCTTTCAACAAATACACGATTTGTCCACTGTGTACTCTACAGTGGACGTTATCCTTTGGCGGTGATATTTCTCACACGTTACGAGGATTGCAACTTTCACTGCTGTTCCCGATGAGGTCGGTTTACAGCTCCTCCGTGGGCAGCGGCAATGGAGCCGATGGATTCTCTACAGCCTCTCACTGTCTCTTCGTAGTTAAAATGGAGATTTCACGAATACCGATTTAATCGAAACATTTTTAAGGTGCAAATGGGCCAAACAACGCCTCAAATGTACGCAAAGGATTTGTGAAAACACCGCATACGTTTCGCGCGAAACCCAATTTGCTGGCGTTGGGGAGTTCTCGGCTCGTGATGCACACGGCTAATGAGCTCTGCGCGGAGGTACGGCGCTCCCGAGTCAAGCCCGCGTGCCCAGAGAGAAGCCGACGCATTGCACGCTCCGATAGGGTGATCTCACCTGTCTTCATTAAAGCATTACCAAAGCTTTCCCAGAGGTCTCTCTGGTGGTGTCTCCTACGATCACAAACCGCTCTTGAATTCCATCAAAAAGTAACCTGCAGCGCCAAACCTATTACCATCATTAGGGGAAAGAACGGTGATCCAATCTCTGACCCCCAGGAACAGGTTTGCAGATTTTCTGAGCATTTCTGTGAGATCCTGGGTGAGGGGATATCCCTCGGCCAGGAAAACAACGTGGAACAAGCTACCTGGTCTGTCGCTCCGCACGAAGCTTCAGGTCTTCTCAGCCGCGGTCATTCCCTCCCTTCTTTACGCTTGCGAAACGTGGACCCCCTTAATGGAACATCTTCGCTGGTTAGAAACATTTAGGTTGGCCTGCCTACAATCCATCCTGGGTTTAACCAGGCTGAATTGTGTGAGGAGCTCACAAATCCTTGAAAGATCTGGACAAAGTCCCACAGGTGAGCTCCTCCGGCAGGCAAGGCTGCGTTGGCTGGGTCATGTAGCCCGCATGCCCAGCCACCGCATGCCTAAACAGCTTTTGTTCGGCCGGATCGAGGGGGCTAAACGGGCGCGGCACGGGCTAGAGAAGAGATGGAGTGATGTGGTACAGGAGGATGTGGAGCTGAGTGGACTTGCCGATGACTGGAACCAGCGGTGTCAAGATCGGTCTCTGGAGGAGGCTCGTGAAGGACGCTACCGGGTAGTTGGAGGCAGTCGCCCTCCCACAACAATGGAGGGCGGACGAGCGACGCTCACAACAACGAGCGGAGCGCCGGGTGGCTAAAGCACAGCAAGTTGGCACAGTTGGGGGCACAGGTGGTGCATCAGCCAGTCGTCTCAGTTGACCTGTGGCATCTGCTGGGTCTGCCCCGTGACCTCCTGCCAGCGGGCGTTCGACACTTCACGTGGCCTCAAGGTGCACAGCCTGGCGTTGTGGTGATGTCACCGCCACTTAGTGGCGAATGGCGGTTGTTGTTGTTGTCTCCTACTGGGCAGCTGCCCTCCCCCCGTTCACGGTGCAACCCTTTGAACGTATTTGTTCACTTTTTACTGTTTTTACATCTTTCATTTGCCGAACTCGTTTGTCACAACAGACTATTGTGGCGAAATACAAAAACACGTGTCGGTCTGTCACCCCTAAACATTTTTGTGCTTGCAAGGGGGGTGTCACTTTACAATGCTGAGCCCATTCACCTTTCTGCCATACCTCTTTTTTTTTTTCCACTGGCACAACTGAGCTGTGCCAGGGTCGGTGCCGGACCAGCCTGGCGTGGCTGCGGAGATACCAGGTTATGTCGTTACCGCAGAAATCGGGCTGTGCCCTTGATGTACTGTGCAAGAGAAAACATTATTAACCTCACGCCATGGCCCTGCTTGGCCCCGAGCAAGATTTGGATGTCGTCTTACAGGACTCATGTGGCAAGATGTTAACTACCTCCCCTGGTATCCAGGAGGTCGTGGGTTCGATCCCGAACCTGACCACTGTATATTTGGAGTTTGTGCGCGTGTCTTTCCCTGTGGTCGCGTAGATTTTTCTCCGGATCCAGTTTTTCCATCGCATTTTTGAAACACGCGTTAAAGAGTATTTGGCTGCTATAAATTTCCCCGTGGTAAGCCGCTTCGTTGAGCTATCATTTGTGGCCAGGTCGATTCTGAAAAAAAGCCGAATAGCTCAATGGGCCATACCTCGTAAAATATTTTTTTATTTAGGTTCTCGCTTGGCATAGTAAATAGACATTGGACAAAAGACACCACCCGTACCGTGAGGGCACCGCGCTGGCACGGAAGGTGGTGGTGTTCAGATTGCGCAGCGTTCAATGCAAGCCTGTGCTGAACAAACGGGTTAAATGAATTGTGCCATGGTAAATGAGCGTGGCACCCCGCTCTTGAGCGCAACTGTGAGCCTTCGTCTAGGAAGCACGCAGCATTTGCGCGGTCGTCAATTGCAACGCGCTTTCACATCGCAGCAGCTGAGCACTTGTACTGTCGCAATTAGAAATTGTGAAGTTTAAACGATAAAGGAGAGCGTGTTTTCAATTCACAACAAAGGAAGTTAGCCGTACGTATCAAGCAATACAATGTTCACAACAAAGGCAATTAGCCGGCCATATAAAGCATTCCAGTGTGTGGCCCTTGTACATTTCTACTGATGCACTGTCATCATGATCAGCATACAGTACCTACATCATTATACTGGACTTGGTGGCACATGCCTGGAATCCAGAATCAGAATATTTAGATTGGAAGAATCCGATGGGCTATGAAGCTCTTTTTCACAGATGGCTATAGCACGTGGCAAGCAAGCCTTCGTGGGTCGCACAGATTGGTGGAACTCCCTAACCTGCTGGGCTGCGGGCTGCCTAGGAGATGACCTGACAGCAAATGGGTGATTAAACCCATCGGTGCAGTGTTTTTTGTCTAATTCCCTCGTAATTATGTGGGGTTTTTTTCGTCGGCATGTGGTTTCCTTCCGCATGCCAATAGTCATTCGTGGAATTTGGCAAAAACATCCAAAAGCAGAATGCTCCTAGAAGGGAGAAGCCTTGAGACTCGATGGGGCTTCCATGGGCGAACGGCAAAATGTTCCTGCAGTTGTCATTGACAGAGTGTCTTTCCGTTGTTTTATCCTTTCAGAAATTATCTTTGAACCACACGGTAGCATATCTTGGCCAAATCATAGAAACACAGAGCCATGGTACACTGCGTTTTTTTCCTCCACTCATTGGTAGCTGTGCTTGTGGCTGGATAGCCGAGTGGTCAGAGTGCTCGACACAGAACTAGTTTGCAAGATGTCAGCGGTTGAATTGCCTTTCATCATCAGCCATATTTTATCCACTGCTGGATGAAGGCCCCGCCCGACACCATCGCCGTCCCGCACGGCCGTGATGCCACAATTCACCTCCTCCGCGTGAACTGACTCCGTCACTCCATCTCGGCGTGTGTCATCCTCTCTGACTTTCTCTCATTTTGGCTGACATTCTCACTCGTCTTGCTCTTCAGCTTGTTCATTGCCAATTACAGCCCATTTTAATCTCACCGTTTCTGCCTCCAGTCCAATGAGGTTTTGATTCATCTAACAGGGGCCTGCGTGTTGTATCTAGCAAAGGTCAGGTCCAAAGCATCTCGTGTTATTAAAATCAGAATGTACACACCCTTTGTCAACCCATTGCTGGATGAGGGCCTCCCTCACCGCCCGATGGCCGTGAGGATTGTTATGATCGTAATTCACTACGCCGGTCAATGCGGGCTGTTAAAGGGGGGCTGGGGGGCCAGTACCAGTCGGATATCACTCACGACTGGTGTTTGCCATGACCGGGAATCAACTCAAGCCACAGGTTGTGGTGCAGTGAAATCACCACTGCACCATCACTAATCCCACTCTCCCGCCCCCCCCCCCATGTTAATACACAGTGATCATCAGCGTCTTCTAATTCTATCAGTATCTCACCTTCGAGCTGTGTGAACGGAGCACGCTTTGCAGCACCTTTACACAGTGCCTGACTGGTATGGGTTCCACTATCCAGCGTCTTTGCTCAGGTTTTCGAAGATTCTTCTTCAACAATAGCCTCTCTTTAAGTATTTTTTTTGTGGTGCAATTTTGGGAAGATGTCATTTTGCACTGATTCATCATCATCATCATCATCGCCCGTCATTATCAATCCATTGCTAGATGGAGACCTCTCTGAGGTTTGAAAAAGAGCTTTATAGCTCATCGGATTCTTCCGGTATAAATCAATATTCTGATTCTGTTTACCATCTCTCACGGTCTCGCCCACCACTGTACTGGGTTAAAAATGTAAAATTTTGATTAGAGAAAAAAAAATGTTAACGCTACGAAATAACAACTGTGTCCCACGCCGTGGGAGCGTGGGTGGAATTGCTTTCAGCAAGCGCGGTGAATGTCACAGTAAAATCGTTCCACATTCTGTCAGATGTGCAATTCGTACCCTTGACAAGATGATAGTAATCCCTTTTAATGAGAGGCTTCTAATTTATAAACATAAGCCTCCAGGGTGGCGCTGCCATCACTGTCGACGCTCTCCACTCGGAACTGTCGAAAGCAGAAGTCCAGCATGTGTAGTGTCCACAAACAGTCCTTGACCCCAACTCCGCACCTTAATTGTATGCCTGCCAAACAAGAATAGTCAATTGGTTCTTTCAACATTTGCTTTAATAATGATAATAAATGGCATCCCATTATTACAGCGCGTTTTCAAGTGGAGCGAGTTGATTGTTTCAACCCTTGTCACAAATGACTGCGCAAAAAGCCTATTGTATTAAATGTCCCCTTTTTTAAACTTAATTAGGTTAATAAATCCATAGAATAACTGATATGGCTGCTGCAGGAATCAAAACTGTTGGCGAATTTGAGCATGCTGACTGGCCGTGCTAATCGAGCCGGCTGCCTAGACGCACGCTGCTATCTGGGGCCCAGGCAATCCCTTCTCTCTGACACCACCGCACCTTTGTTCAACGATGTTGTTGGCAGTTATTTGTGCGCGGCGGAGGCGAGGAAACGTAACGAATGTATCGCCTGCCGTATTCCTCCGGGGTGCTTCCACGATAATTAGTTGTTCCAAGGGGTAGCAAGCCCAATGTAATTTATCAGTGCTGCGCTTAATAATATCCATGTTCACACGTGCGCAGACTTAACCCAAGGCCAGGCCTTCGCTTTTGATTCAGAAGTGTGCCGTTTGTGCTGGCTGTTTTCACAGCCACTTCTGGCCTCATTCAGGCTGCTTCTCCAGAGAGGCAAGGGAGCTTGATCTGCTTGTGCAGCCCTGCATATGCTGTTTCCTTTGCGTTGGACTAGGATTGCTTAATACGTGAAGGGAGCAGCTGGGCCTGGCACACATGGCGAAACTAAATGGAATTCCGCGTGCGTGTCTGTTGGTGTCATTGCACCTTGTCCATTCTGCTTCTTTTCTGTGAGCTCTCGAGAGAAGCTGGCCTTAGAGCTCTCATGGCTGAATTGGGTGTTTTTTTTGGTGTGTGTGTTTGTGTGTGGGGAGCGGTAGTGTAGCGGTTAGCGCGCTATGCTACTAACCCGGCGACCCGAGTTCGATTCCCGCTCACGGCCAACACCAGTGACGATTATCTGAACCGGTCCTGGGCCTCCCCTAGGTCGACTCAGCCTGAAATGAGTACCTGGTGTGGTGTGTAAACATCGCCACTGGGGAGACAAAGGCGGTCGGGCGTGGTGCTGGCGTGGTGCTGGCCACCCACCCCCTCGTGTACCATTCCGGTCTTCATAGGTGCTCGCTAACAGCACTTGCCCCTACAGTCTGTTAAGGCTATACGGGGGATCTTTTATCTTTGTGTATGCGAGGCCGGTCTTCATAGGTGCTCGCTAACAGCACTTGCCCCTACAGTCTGTTAAGGCTATACGGGGGATTTTTTATTTTTGAGGCCATGCACAATGCTGCAATACCAGCAACTTGGGGTTTCATTTATCACATGATTGGAACACATTTGGAACTTCGTGTCCAGTCTGTTTTTAAGACTTTTTAAAGATTCACTTTCTAAAGATCTGCTTGATCCGAGGTGGCCATATGGCTCACAGACCACAGCGTCGAGCTGAGCTTGCATGTTACAGATGATGTAGGAATTTCCCCAAAAACCTGCGATTTACAAATCATCCTTTAATTTCGTGCAAAAAAGTAACTCGCAACACCATCTCATTACTGTCCCAAATGGGAAGAATGGAGATCCTATCTCTGGCCCCTCGGATCAGGTCTGCAGATTTAATAAGTATTTTTTTTTATCATGTCTTGGGGGAGGGAGAGCCACTCGGCCCAAACAACATCATGGGACAGGTGATGGATAACCCTGCAGAGGTTGAGGATTTTCAAAGGTTGGAGGATGCATCCCCCTCCCCCCCATTGACAGTGGCTGTCTGATCTCCATGAGTGATGGGGTGGATGCGGAGCAGGTGGATGAGTTCCCATACAGGACAGTGTGCTAATGGCCAGCTCCATTGAGTGGCACGTGTCTCACGCTGATTGGTCGAGTGGCATTTGCTTTTCATCGTCTGTCTTAATGCTGTGTTGAATCTGCCTGGTTTGTCACCCGAAAAATCCATGTCCTCTCAATCAAAATAATGCCTTTTACAGAAACACCTGTGCTAGCTTGAAATAGTCAGGGTACTTTGTCTACGATCCATCCTGGTTTAACCAAGCTGGATTGTGTGAAGAGCTTAGAAAGAGCCTTGAAAGATCTGGACATGATTCCATCAATGGGCTCCTACAGTCTACAATGACACATTGGCTGGGTCGTGTAGCCTGCATACCCAGCCACCACGTTACAGCAGATTTTGTTTGGCCGGATAGGGGGGCTAAACAGGCATGGCACAGGCTAGAGCAAAGATGGGCTGATGTGGTACAGGAGGACTTGGAGATGAGTTAACTCACCAACAACTGATACCAGCGGTGGCACGATCAGCCGCTGTGGAGAAGCTTCATGAGAGGCACTGCTTGGCAGTTGGAGGCAGTCTCCCTCCGGCAAAAATGAGAGGCGGAGGGGCGATGCAATAAGCAGAGCGCCGGGCGGCTAAAATGCATCAAGTTGGCGTAGTGGCAGAGCGCAGGTGGTGCATCCGCCAGTCATCTCACTCATTTAACCCATAACCATAACACCTGTGTCTGCTCCGTGACCTTCTACCAGCTCGCCTACAACTGTTGATGTGGCTTCAAGAGTGCACCAAGCCCCCAATCCAAGCATCGTGCTCATGTAACCACCAATTTGTGGTCAATGGCGGTTTATGTTGCTTTCTTGAAAATGTATTTGTGTTGTATTGCGTGTGTTGCATGCGTTTTCATGTGTGTTTGATTGTGTTTGTTTGTATGTATTTTGTTACAATGGGAACCCAATTTCCGAACCTTTGTTCTAAAAACATGGAAAACCTGGGTTTGATGCCCAGCAATTAACAACGTTCGTGACAAATGGTATCTGACACTTTTTTTTAGTCTTCCCTAGGTCAACTAAGCCTTAAATGAGTACCTTGTTACAATGTGTAAACAATGTGCACTAGGCCAGGCTTGTTGCTGGCCACATTACCCCATCCTATGCCATGCTCTCCTCAATCACTGGTTTCTAACAACACTTTCCAGAGCAGTCTTTATGGCTATACGAGTGATTCTTGTGGCTTTGCTTCACGTGTGTGTCGTCTATTGGGTTTATGTTGCATGTGAGCGTCTATTCAATTGTGCTTGTTATTTACGTCTTGCGAATGTGTGCGTGTGCGCGCGCTATGTGCGGATCGGTCGTGTAAGTGGTTAGTGCACTGATAGACCGGGTCATCAACGAGTGGAGGAAGGGGATTGCCCTCTGAGCAGACTGGAGGGTAGCATTGAGAGCACCGAACACTGGAGATGTCGACGCTGATGTTGACGCTGTCGTCTGGCTGGGCCAAGTGGCGCATGCACCGGAATACAAAGAATTGCTCCTGAAACAAAAAATACTTTTTTCTAGATTTGAAGCTTTCGTGACTGCAAGGATTCATACTCATTTTTTCGGTAAAGTCACGTAGGTAAAAAATGAAATTAAAATGAATAAAAATGAAATTAGAAAAAATCACGACGTTTCGGAGGCAACACAAGTCTCCGTCATCAGGTGGGACCGTCACAGCCAGATTTGCTGTATCAAGTGAGGCAGGGATTCCAAGATGCAAGTTCTTAAATACAAGTTAAGGGGGAGGAGAGGGGGGGAGCTTATCAGAATGTGGTAGCCAATGAATGGAACGTATCGGGAGGGGGGTGGGATAAAAGAGAGCACGAAAAACGACTTTGCACTGTTTGCAGCGATGTGCAGTCCCTACAGGATATTGTGAAGTGTCCGAATAAATGATTGTGGCGATATCTTTTTTGTGTTCTGCTTTTATACTCGTTGACCTTAATTGGGCTGTCACCTGGTATTTAATCCATGACGAGTTGACCTCAAACATGCCCCCGCAATGTAGCGAGTCGATATAAATGAAGCCCTCGGTGGGAGATTTATGTTTAGTTAAGTTGGGTAACTTCTCACTCGCTGATAGTTCCATGCTGGTCTTCATGTTGTGTTCATTAGGTTTTTAGCTCGGGTTTTGATTATTGTCTTGAGCAAATTATTTGTTGGTGGTGGCTCTTTGCTGTGTGTGCCCTTTCCATGGTTTTCCTGAAGATGAACTCAAGTGCGTTATTGCGTTAAATGAAGTGGGTGACAAAATGCTTCTGTAAGATGCTGTTGCACAGCTAAAACCTGAGATGAGTGCTCAATTCAGATTTTCTGATTTGATACTGGGAACTCTATCAATACTGCCCTCGGATTTTCCAAGTATCCGTACTTCAAACCGATTAAATCTTTCCCGGACATGAATGAATACAATGTGCAGAAAAAGAGGCCACTGGAATGGACAAAAACATTTCTTCTCGTTGTGGTGGGCGCGTCTCATCTCTTCATCCTTAGCTGCGTGGTGTGTGCGTTTGTGCTTTATTTCCTTGTGTTTATGTCAGGATCCACGCTGGTCCACATCCATTACTCCCCCCCCCCCCCCCCCCCCGGCATCAGCTGCCATGGAAGAGGAGGGCTATTGGCCGAAACGTCGCCTATAATATGCTTCTCCTTTCACGGCCACAGTGTTATGGAAATGCGTTGAGTTTTTGTTGTTTGTACTTGTGCATCGCTGCCAATGCAGCGGCGTTGCCAACTAATTTGTTGCATTTCAATGAAGAGTTTGCCGTGGCGGAATCCTCTTTACAGGAAAGGTCGCCTCGTCTAATCGTTTTTGCTTTGAGCTGCACGCTTGTCTGTGGCTGTGTGCGCATTGTTATACGAGTGGGGAGCGGTCGTATCGTGGTCAGTGTGCCGCGCTACGAACCCGGTGACCCCAAGTTCGATTGCCACTCACTGCCAACAGCAGTGACGATTATGTGAACTGGTCCTGGGCCTCCCTTAGGTCAACTTGGCCTCAAATGAGTACCTGGTGCAGTGTGTAAAACATCGGCACGAGGGAGACAACGGCGGCCGGGCGTGGTTGCTGGCCACCCACCCCCTCGTGTGCCATTCTGGCCTTAATAGGGGCTCGCTAACAGCACACGCCCCAACAGACTGTTAAGGCTATGAGGGGGGATTTTTGTCTTTGCATTGTTATATTGGGGATCGTTGTCTTTACGTGCATTGTTTGTATGTGTTCTCCCTGCAGGAGAGGCTCACCCTGGCCTGTGAGCGGGGATGCCGTCTGTTCTCCATCTGCCAGTTTGTGGATGATGGCGTGGATCTGAACGGCACACGCTACGAGTGTCTGGCTGGTGAGTCTTGCTGCTGTGCACGCACACGCATAACATTTCCTACCTCCCTACTCTCGTCCCTTGGGAGCAGGGGCACGGAGCTGACAGCTCTTGGACCCTATCTAGCCCCTGGGCCATTTCATATGGGCCACGAGAGGCCTGTCACTTCGAAATGGCCAGAAAATTATGTATTCATCATCACCGGAAGCATCGTTGCTGCTTGTATAAATCCTGAACTGCGATAGTAATCCGACATCCATGTGTTGGTGAAAGGGAAGCCGTTGCAGCATCGCAGTACGGGCCCTAATTATATTTTGCGTTATTATTAGATAATGCCAAAGGGGTGTGGTAATGTGTAGCCTGCCAAAGGTTCTTGAAAATCCTATTGGACCCTGAGATGGGAACCGGTTTCCCTACCCTGATTTAGAACATGGGTATCAGAGTTATTGGAGCTGCAAGGCACTCCAGCTGACTCTGCAAGTTGGTCGACTGCATCTTTAATGCGTGGTCGAGGAACGGTTTGCAGCACTTGCGGCATAACCAGCAGGCAGGGGGAGGTTGGGGGGTAGATTGGTGTGCACGGGAACCAAATAGCGGGGCTGTGGGCCACGCGGAAAAGCATTTGTATTTTGCCGTGGGTCGTACGCATGGTAATGCGGCCCAGCGGCACGCGAGTACGACACCCCGCGATACAATAAACCTACCCCCCCCCCAAAGTAATGAAGGGTTGAGATGTGGGAATAGAATTTGGCGTCTAATGATCGTAAAGCCGCCACTCTCCACGCCTGAGCTACCTTGGCAGTGAATGCGGCTGATGTGTAGGGCGCGTGTTTTATGCCGCCATATGTTTCCGTTGGCGCTATTGGCTCTTCCGAAGTGAATATTACAAATGAGTTGATAGGTTCTAATTTTAATAAAAACAAACTGAATCGTTGCACAGCCGTCACGGTGGATTGTTTCTAATTCAATAATAAACGCGGCGGCGTCTTTATCATTGCCAAAAGAAATAACGGGCGACGTCTAATTTTAGAAGCGAAACCCTGGTCTGATTATTATTTTATTAACCACGATCCATATCGACATAGCAATGCTTTTTTTTTACGCGCTTTTGCTGCGCTGCACTGAATGTTCCCGAAGTGTTCATTGTCAGCGTTTAACAATCGTGCCGGGCAACTTGGTGGCATCTGTTGGACAGGTTCACCACACACTGCTGGTGAGCAACATGAAGTTGAAATCGTGGTTGAGGACCCCCCTCCCCATGCCGTGCAGGCAGTGAGCGTTGTATGACTTCACCGCGATGGTTTGTGCAGTTGGGGGGGGACTACAGAACAACGCTGTATTTTGCTGCATTGCCCTCTGCTGCCCGCAACGCCTACTGCACATGTTTAAGGGGCAGGGTGGTGACCCATCCAAGGACCATCCAGCCTTAACCCAGCTTAGCTTCTGATATCTGATGAGTCCAGTAATAAAGTGTAAAGCGTGTTCCAAGGCAGATGTAAACAAATATATTTTTCTTTCAGAATGTGTGACGAATGTTGCTCTGGGAAGTGATCCGATAGTTCTGAGCCTAATAACAACGAAATTCTTGATGTGTGTTGAGATCGGCTTGTGGCAATAAACGTTTGGTGTCGTAAGTTGTTGATATCAGGTCAGAGCCAACAGTGAATATGCAGCATACAGTAAAGTACAGGCATAGCATCAAACTAACGTGAATATCATCCGCTAAAATGTAATAAGCTGAAATTTATATTTTTTGTTGTTAGGTAAAAGTGCTCGTTAGTAAACCTGAAAGAGTGATCCTCAAAATGCAGCTTAAAGCTCTCTACAACGCCGCGAGAGCGCTCGCGACGACGCCACGTTGACCACTAGGGAGGGGGGAGGTCGGCCTGTTCCAAGACGCTTTGCATCGCTGCGCGTGGCCTCGGAGTGCTCGAGCGCCGCTGTCACGAGTAACGGTCACCCTCTAGCCCCTTGCCTCTCAACGAACATGGGGGAGGTGGGGTTGAGAGTTCAGTGCGCGGGTAGAAACAAAAAGAAACAGACTCGTTTGTGGTCAACTTGGATTTCCGCGGTGTGCGACATGTGCGATCGAATCGCGTTGGTTGCTTATCGTCGGTCGTGTAGGTTTCTGTTCTAAGTGGGACCCATTCACTTGGTTTGGATGGTGACCGTCAAATAATTCTCAATCCACAAGCCTGCAGATTTAATCGTGATGGATTCGCATCGGATTTTAACGTATTGTATCATAATGTATCGTGCAATACTGCACTTTTAGACTTCAATAACAAGAGAGTAGTGTTAAGTTACTTTGTTGTTTACGGAGTACAAAAACATAATTTATGCAGTGAAGGCTTACTTAATCTCAATCAAACAGTGTTATATAAGGGTCTTGCATTTACATGTTTTGCCAATTCCATTTTAAGAACTTAATTTAACATGTGGGTGGAAACCAGAGTACCTAGAGAAACCCCACAAATACAAATTGCTAACACTTAGAGGTCTGCACAGACAGCGATCTGTGAATCCACATTCATACTGACGTGGCCTGGTGCCGTCAAGCAGCCCTTAGTGAGTCTAAATGGTTTTGTATTGTGTTTTTGATGGATCCGGTAATTAAGATGAATAGACTCGGGTAAATAAGTGATAGATGGCTACACCCATTGGTAGAGTGGGAGAGAAGGTTGGGCTCCAGAAACTCAATAATAGGGGTATCCCTAAGTGATGACGTTGAGAAGAGCATTACCAAAGTGTGTTAGAGAATGCATTACCATTGAACGTGGGCATCGTTTTATTCACATGGAAGTGTAAGCATTGCGGTTTCGTATTACTCGAAGCCTGTATGCCAACCCATGTGGCAAAAGATGATGCTCAAGAAGATCATCGTGTTCACACACAGCACTGCCACAGCACTGCCACTATAGCTGTGTGATATAACTCTTCCTGTGAAGCACTGACAACGAAATCGCACAATTAAACTTACTGTTATTGGCACTGTTAAGCTGATTGTAGTGGATTCCATTAATATGCACATGGGTGTAATGAGGGTCTGGCATCTTAAACTTTGGTGTAACGCATCGAGTGCAACGTTGCATATCCGACCGTCACATATCTGCCATGACCAATTAACTGCCCATACCCAGTGCAGTGTTTGTGCACGGTGTAATTGTCATTTGCTATAGGCGATCACAAATATGTCCTTGTTGCATACTGATTATTCGGCTCGTTTAAATTCGCTTACTTATAAGGTGCAGTGAAGTGTTTTCCCAGGTGTAAAGCAGTTGGTGCTTTTTTTTACCAAGTCACCGTTTTTTTCCCTAAGTCACAATTTTTCCCACGTCATCAATTTAGTTCGAGTCTCCCCCGGTGTGACTGTCATTCCCTGGAGGTGCTCGCGCATCCGCCTTGACCTCGGTCCCCAGCGAGTTGGATACGCGACGTCATGCTGGCGGTTCTTCGAATAGCCAACCCCCTCCAACGACTGCAGATGGTTCAGTCCAAACCGCTGGGGTCAGGTGATATCAATCTGTCAGATCTCACTTCCTTATGTATTCACTTGATCAGCCAGACTGCACAGTCTGGCGCCTTTTCTCAATTTACTTAGCCATGAGCGGAAAACCTAATTTTCCCCAACATTAGCATTAGACATTAGCTTCATACATTAGCATTATACATTAGCCTTTGCATGTTTTTTAAACGTAATTAATTTGGTCAAGTTTTGGCCTCTTACTTTTTTACGTGGTCCGTTATATTCGGCGTTATTTCATCACTATCATTCCAGTTCCAATATCTTCAATTTTTATTTTTTTACACTCTCATTTTATGCCACTGTTTACGGTACAACCTCAGACCAGCCGATGTTGATGGCGCTTGGCACACCAGCACCTGCACTGGCGCTTGGCACAGCAGCACCCGCACGGCGCTGTTGTTTAAAGCTCTGTGCAGATCCCAAGTTGGTTCTGTGTCGCCTTCTTGGCCACACGTCAGAATCAAAATCTTTATTTAGACGGGAGGAGATCCGATGAGCTATGTAGCTCTCTTCTTTTTTTTTTTACAGATGTCCAGTAGGGGTGGGTCAGCAAGTTGTAACAAAATATTGAAGTACAAATTGCATAAGTACGTACATTCATGCCGATTTTTCATGAAAAAATGCAAGCTCGGGCAAGGCAACAACATAACAACAATAACAGTCTCATACCACATCACGACAACACGCCTCCCTCAATAAAATTGCACATTAAAATGTAACTATCCATACACTGTTGACAACGATCAGAGTTACAAATCACATTGGCAAATGTGGTTGGATCCAGCACTGACTCATCTTCTGCTTCAAAGATATGTTTTTTTTAAGTAAGATTTTACGATGTCAAGGGAGGAAAGAACGCGTGCTGCCCGGCCGCCTCGTTATATGAAACCGCAGCTGTCTTGGCGGAAGGTGTTGTGGGAACAGCCGCGCACCACAAGGACCGCAGAAGTTCAAGGAGAAGGCCCGGCATCGTCGCCACCTCGGGGCAACGAGGGAAAGGCATTGAACGCTGTTCCTCTAGCAACGTCCACATCCCAAAGGGGGCGGGGGGGGGGAAATCTATAAATAAATCCATCGCGCGGCAATTCTGCTTGCGTTTGCAGCGTCATTGGCACTTAACGATGCGTTGTGTCAGCGTTCGATATAAAATCGATTCTCACGCTTACGTTGCACGCGTAGAATCGTGCGTGTAGGGATACATTGTTGCTTCTTTGCATGTGTTGACTTTAATCGCTCCGTCTGCATTCCATCAGCCACTACCGGTGCTGCATTCACCGCTGTCAGAAAAACACATTTTCGTCAATGCAGACGATGGAATTGAACGAATGGAATGAGACCCTGACCACCTCTGAAAACCAGATTGAATGGAATGAGACCTTGAATTGTGAAAGGTTCATTTAATTGTGACGAGTCGCATAATTGCGAGGGGGTGGGGGGGGGCTAATCGTTAAGTGTCTATAAAGGACTCAGCCGCAGATCGATGTGAGAGTTGCAGGGTGGGTTGGGGGGCCAGGGGGCTTTTGGCCAGGAGGGGGGATGGCCACCCCCCTAACGATTCCTCCGTACGAGTGCGGAATACACGAGCAACAGATGCCTGGACGTTGTGCCACATTACCATCCTTGGAGAGGAAATTCGTGTTGTCCAGATGGCTTGGCCTGGAGCACACTTCGCATCCACAGCGGGTCGGTACCATGAAGGAGACCCGAGTACGGACACCAGAGCTTCGGGTGGCTGACCCTCGGCTGCGGTGGCTGTTACGGCAGCCTAGGCCAAGCCTGCGCCCTCGGCGTCTCCTGCGTTGGACCCGGCGCTGGCACGCTCCGGCTATTTTTGTTTATCAATTGCCAGGCACAGGTGCAAAGGCACAAAATGCCAAGCAGCCATCAACAAGCATTCGTATTATTGAAGGTATATTCCATGATAGTGCGTGTTTCTTAAGTTTAGCAAAGGTATAAGGAATTGGGCACACATCTAATTCTGCCAAATGCAACCGACTGAGACCCCAGAAGTGCGTGTTACGGTCGATGTCCTCGCAGGCGTTGCAGATGTATCTTCAAGCAAGCTAATCATTGTCTTCCTGCAGGAGAGACCTACAAACCCAAGTACAGTTACTCCTGTGGAAGACATAATCCATCTCGCAGCGCTTCACTTCCTCAATAAATGACATAAAATTATGCAAATTAAAAGTGTCCACCACAGATAATGATCTGTGTTTAGTGCACGAAAAAAGCCCAATTTGTATAATTTCACGGTTTGCATTCCGTGCGGAGTTGGTGAGTGTGCTCGTCTGTTTACGGCCATTGTGGGACTTGGGCGCTTGCAATAATTGTTTAGCATTTTCTCCGCTTGAGGGACAGATGGCTTCACTCCACAGAGCAGAGGCGGTGGTGACGGCGGCGGCGGTGTGTTTGAGATGTGGGCGGCGAGTGGGATCGCTGACGGCGGCAGCAGCGGTGGTGGTGGGGCATGGATTGCAGCTTGTGTGTGCTCAGCAGCCTGGCTGGGAACAAGCCAGCGGCGTTAAGCCCACCTCTTTAATATGCGTACGTTGCCTGTTGTGTGAATGTGAGGCCAAGGAGGGAGATTCAATTCGGTGTCCTTAATGAGTTGCCGAGTAAGAGCCCGGGTAAATGCAAATCACGACCGTTGTTTGTGTGCACGTGCGTGCCGGTGTGTGTGTGCGTGCGTGTCTGAACGCGTGCATGTGTGCAGCTCGGGCGCTCGCTTGGCAGCACTTGCCCCCAACAATTTGTTAAAGGTTATATGGGGGGGGGGGGGGGGGGGATCTTTGTCTTTGTGTGCAGCTTGCATGGAGGCGTACAAGCGAGTGGAGGAGCAGGTGGCATGCAGCACCGGCTGCGACAGCCAGCAGCCCCTGGCTGTCCTCCGCCAAAAACAGGTAGAGACATCTCTGTGCAGCTCTCGTGTGGGTCAGGACGTTTGGTCAGTAGGTCAGAAGGGTACCCTGGAGAGAGAGAGAGGTCAGACCGTGAACGTTGAGGAGACGAGAAAGAGGGGGGGGGGGGCGGCGGTGGAGACTGAAGATGACGTGGCGAGATGATTGCCATGGAGGTGGCGTCGTTCTAACGCTCGGGCCTCACAGCAGGAAGCGCCTGTGTTCGATTCCTGACTTGGGTACCTTTCTGTTCTGCATGGGTTCCTCCAGGTTCTCTGGTTCCCTCCCATAGCTAAAAAAATAATAATCGTAAAATGTAACTGGTATTGGCCAAACATCCCAACGTTTAATTATTACCTGCTACTCAATTGGGATTGCACGTTGTTACATCGCTCCCTACAGCGAAAACTGAAGAGGCTTGAGACTCAGTGAGGCTTGTCTGAGTATGAAAACCAAATGATAGTCATATAAAAACCAAAATAAAGCACTGATGATCGCGATGGATGATCGAAGATTCGTGGAGAGGGCTCGGAAAGCAGGACGCTCGCGAGTGGGAGAAACGTTCGCAAGAAGAAGATGATTTGGGTTGGGAAATAAACTCCTGTTTACGGTCAGCTGGGCAGCCTAATGGGTATTGCACTCTCCTCTCTCATGCAGGGTTCACTGATTGATATAACGCCGCAGAGATATTATTAGCAAGGAAGTGTTCCGTCTCATAAATTATGTGGGTGGTATATACATACACACAAACTCTAGCAATTAAATTGCTTGCTCGCGGCCAGATACTTATCATCAGCGGCGGATGATGCCAAAACATTTGCTGTTGTTTCAGAAAGCCTTTGAGACATTAAGTCCATGTTTAAATGGAAACATCGTGGAAATGCAAGGAAAAGTAATTGGACGGCGATGACGAGGTGCAAAAAACAAGCGGTGCCAAGAAAGCGAGCGTTGCCGAATGTACAGTTCGTGTTGTTTCACGTTCAAAGAAGGAGCCTGAGCAAGACACTTGGTGGTGTCACCCACCGCTGGTTGGGGAAGAGTGGCGTGCGTGCGTGCGTGCGCACGAGGGGAGCGGTGGCACAGTGGCAGCACGCCGCGCTTTGAACCCGGCGAGCCAAGTTCGATTCCCACTCACGGTCAACATCGGTGACGAGTATCTGAACCGGTCCTGAGCCTACCCCTGGGTCGACTCGGCTTTAAATGAGTACCTGGTGCGATGTGGAAACATTTCCGCGAGGGATATAAAGGCAGCCCCCTGCACCTGCCACATCGGCCTTCGTAGGCGCTCGCGAACAGCACTTGCCCCAACAGTCTGTTGAAGACTATACGGGCGGCGGGACCTTTGTCGTTGTGTGCACAGCTGATGTCGATGGTGCCACGCATCCACTTCCTCTACCCACTAACGCTGGTGTCCAGTCTCTGCGGGAACCTCATGAGCTCGGCGCAGTCCTTCATCTCCTCCTCTTGGACATTTTACCTGCAGGCCGATGACGGAAAAGTCGTTGTCTTTCAGGTGAGATCGGCACCACTTGAGGTGAGTTTTATTTTTGTTCGCGCAGTCTGTGACGGAAGTACCTGTCGGTGGAGGTCACCGACACGGCCCGCATCATTAAATTACCCGGAGCGTGGCGGTGACCACCTCTGAAAAGCAGACTGAATACAAGTACTTACGTGTAATTTATCTTGGTCGGCGGACACTATCTATGGATTGTAATTATAAAGCGTGATGGTGATTACTTTACCCACCGAAGACCGAGGCATGACTCACCGTGACGAGACAAAATTAATTGGCCTGATTGAAGATGCAGGCTAAGATATTTTAGGGACGTCATCAGAGACAGCGGTGTACTTAGGGAGACCAAGCATGGTAAGTGGCTACGTATGTACATTAAACAAACGATTGAATTCACCGATTGACTAACCTCATAATTTTGGGGAGGTGCGATGAAATGCATGCACCTCACACCAATATTTAATAGCTTGAGAGTGGACTAATTGAACGCTGAGGTTTTCACAGCCAATGCGGGCGCCTTCAGGAGATGAATATCCGATTGAAGATGCCGGCAGTAGTGCGTGGCGAAAGCTCGAGAGTAGAAATACACGATGTGAAACCCAACCCAGACAATCACGTTTGGGAGAGTAGACTGAAGTATTTTGACTGCTCTCGTCGACGACTACATGAGAGCCACAGACCAGGACATGCCTAGAACCCCCCACAGGTTGTTGTCGTCGACCCGACAGAGACTTCAAATGAAATTGTAAAATGCTGATGAGATTTGTCACCGGTCCTGCGTGACCTGTGCATGGGCCAAGCACTTCCACAGTTCAGAGAAGTCGATGTCCAACAGAATCCTTGAAACTTGAGGCTGTCTGTTCAGGGGACTTTACCTGAAAGTGCTATTGCGGGAGACTACGAACACGGAGTTTTAATCTGCGTTCAACGGTTTAGAATTTTTGCCCATATTGCCCGTCGTCTTTGTCTCGTTCAACGGTGGATATTCCAGCATTTAATAACGTCTGGAGATTTAGTAAAGGTTTCAGAATTTAATTGGCTTCTCTTTTGCCCTCGAGGCTGGTGTGAAAAGGGACATCAAAACCAAATATCAGTTTCAAACGTATAGGATTTATAAAATTACTGAAATATAAATAATTAATGGGGATGTATATTTATTTCTTAAAACTTGATTATAATTAGTTTAGGACACTATACTGTCAGCTATCATTTCTCACTTTGCTCTGTGAAAAACATTACACTTGAAATGGCTCATTACCGTTTTGGATGATGTTTTCCCATAAAAGCTGTATACTTTGTCAGCTGACTGTGACAGGTCTACCAGTGATGGTACGAAATATAGCTCTGGTTAGGGTTAAGGTTAAAGTAATTGTGAGTGCAAGGGCTGTTGTACAGGGCTTGGGTTAATATTGGAGTTGGTGTGTAAGGATAGAATTAAGAAAAGCCATTTGAAGGCTCGGATTAGAGAAAGGCCTGGAGTTACATTGGTTATGGCCAACAAAAATTGGGGTTGCGGCTCGGATTAAGGTTCTAGTTAAGCGTTAGGGATTAAATTAAAGTTCAGCTGGGATGAATAAAGTGTCAAAATGTAACCTTATCTGAACGGAATATAGAAGCGTGGGTGTAACGTGTGTATCTCGAGGGCTGGTCGGTAAAAGGGAGGAGTTTATGTTGTTGGTTAGTTGAGGTATGTTTAGTTTCAGCGGTGGAGCTCTGGCTGTGGTTAGTGTTAACGTTATTGAGCTTAAAGCCAGTCGTGAGGTCATGCCGTCTGTGTCGCCTCCTTCGGCGGCTGAAACGAACCGGCAACAACTGCGGAACCCTGGGCTCTGTTGTTTTGCCCTTTGAAATGTCTTGTGTGGGTGGCAGGCATTAATGCACGAGGCAGCGTTTGCAACCAGAGGTGTTGCTGTTCATAGAGCGTTTGCTGCTGCTGCAGCATGCTTCCAGAGTAGCTGGCTTCCCTTGAACTGCAGAAAAAAATGACCTCGTCGCACTGCATTTAATATCGAGTCCTTCGTTAATTATTAAAATGCAATTATTGAGAACGGCAATAAATCTCCAGCTATCCATAACTGCGCTGCTTTTTTGGCTGGCAGGTGTGTTTATTAATAGACTAACCTGGACACGTATTATGTACATTACTCAGCATATGCATACTTAAAACGGATTACAATTACAATAAATTAGAGTTATACAGATGGGAGACTCAACGCAGGCATTGCGTGTGCAGTCCCTTATTTTATTGTTGTGTTTGCCCCATTTGTATGTGAACATTATCCGTGTTAATCATCATGTTTTGTAGCTCAATATATTCTACCCTGCATTTTTGTTTGTCTCTCTGTTTTGTACGTCTCGGTGTGTCTGTTTTGAGCTCGTTTCTGCACCATCACCTGTACCCCCACCGACACTCACACACGTCACCTACCTCATTACCCATTCACTATTCTGCTCCATCACCCCCACCATCAAAGACAAATATCCCCCATACAGCCGTCACAGACTTTTGGGGCAAGTGCTGTAGCGAGCACCTATGAAGGCCGGCACGGCATAAGAAGGGGTGGGTGGCCACTACCACACCCGGCCACCTTTATCTCCCCAGCTGATGCTTATACACTACCCTAGGTACCAGTGCTCCCCGGCAACCTAGGGAGAGCACTGGTGTTGGCCGTGAGCGGGAATAAAATGTCAGTCGTCAGGTTCGTAGCGCAGTGCACTAACCACTACAGTACCGCTCCCCACCCCAACACCACCACTCTATCACCATCATCAACTACATTGAACACGTATCTTGCAGGTCTCCGCAATTGGCTGGACTGCCATGTGATCAATTAAGAATACTTAGGAATGCATCAGCGAGTCATCTACACACACGATGTGTTGATGTTTGTGTCTCCATGCCTCCTATTGTGTTGTGTTTGCGTTCTTATCACTGTCCGGTCTTTATGCGCGTTAAACCGCTGTGGCCATGTGTGTGTCAGTCCCAACCGGAGCTGGAGCTGGAGATCCCGAACCTGCACTTGGCTTTTGGAGGGCTGATGGCCGCTTCCCAGCAGAGGGAAAAGCTCGACCAGGATTTCCTGCCCCGTGAGTAGCGACCTACCCACTCAATATTTAATTCATTGCGTCTACGTTTTCAACAAAACCAAGCGGAGAAAAACAACCGGGATACCGAAGGTTGCCACGTCCTGGTAAGAATTGATCTAAGCATCGGCCGAGTTGCGATCTAAGGCAGGAAAGAGAAGCGGAGGAAAGAGAGAAAAGAACAAAGAAAGAATAGCGAGTAACGGGTGGCAGCGTGGTGGCACGGTGGTGACACTCGTGCCTCAAGGCACAAAGGACCTGGGTTTGAATACCAACTCGGGTGCCTTTCTGTGTGGCGTTTGTAAATTCTCCCCCTCTTCCGCATCGGTTTCCTCGAGTGTTCTCCGTTTTTTCTCCCATAGCTAAGAAAAAAAATCCCACACAATGCACCTGGCATCGGCCAAACATTCCCATGCTGAGAAACAACCTCTTAAAAAGTACTCACTTTGGATCACACACAGCAGCAGTTCCAGCAACACAGCTGCGTATTGTGAATTAAATTTGGCAGGATCCTCCTGAAAAAGGTCTTGAGACTCAGTGAGGCTCTCCTGGGTAAACGAACGTGATCACGTTAACAAAGCACACATTGGGGGTGAGATGATGAATCCAGCATTGGCGGGGAAAGAAAGGGGAGAGTACACCTCGGGTTGGCTTGAGCTCTGCGCAAAAAGCGCCAAAGCTCCTTCCCAATCGTTAGGTTGCCACGGACGATGATGTGTAAAGTGCCATTGCAGCTTGAACCTTATCTCAGAATACCAGGTTTTCATGCCACAGCATGGGCACACATTTGGCAGGCTGCGTTGACATTCAAGACAATAACAAGAGATACATTCTCCTCTTGCTAAAATGGTTCCCTGGGAAAAGCGGCCCTAAATTTCAAAGCAAATTTTTGCAAATGCATTAGCAGCATGAATTCACAATGAGTTTAAATATTGCATACATCAATCTGCATGTTAAACCTGCAAACAAATGTTTTGAAAAACGACTTTCCTGGAAACGTTCTATAGTTACACTTCAGTTGGGTACAATACAGTTGACATGATCGGCAGGTCACCTGTGCTGGGGTAAAATGTTACCTTCCAAGTGTGGAAGAGTAGGCCAATATCCTATAGAGAAGTTCCCTTGAGCTCCCTCGAGTGGAGGGCCCTTCCGCCAGCAGCGGTGTGAGCGTGACATTGCAGGGCTGCACCTTTGCCTCTTCACTCTTTCCACTTAACCTGCGTTTCCCTCGCTTCCATTTTCGTACCTATCTTGAGTATTGTTCACATTTCCTAACCAAAATGAAATTGTTCTTTGTGTTATTTAGATCTTTTCGTTATTATCTCTCATGAAACCGTGGCTCACCTATACCAACTTTGTGGAAAATTGCCACACGTGATGTATTTGAGCACTTTTGTAGAATGTATGAATGTGGCCTCGTGTCACGGAGCTTCAAATAACATTCAGGACAGATTTTAGGGGAGCCCAGGAGAGCTGAGAGAACAGTGATAGGAAACCAGACGAACTGTCTCTGCATACGACTGATAAATAGGACAAAAAACCTGTGGAGCAAAGGAAGGAAAGAGAAACACGGAGCATAGAGTGATGGAAAGCATTCAGCATTTAGACTGCAGAAATCCGATGAGCTATGAAGCTCTTTTTCAAAGATGTCAATTAGACCGAGCAGTGGCACACCGTTTTCAGAGAAGGAAGGTTTTGTGAGGCTGCTTTGACAGCTCTGCTGCCAGCTTTGTACCAATGACATTGGGATCGGCATTGACGCAACTGAGGCTCATCGCGATTACCGATGAACGCCGGGATATCTAAGCCTCAGCGCAGGGTCGTGTACGCACTCAACCGTGCATTGGGTTCATCGGTTATCATGAATGGTTGCGCTCGTGATGCAGGCATTGAAGATGTGAGTGTAAGAATCAATTTATGTAGCATTTTTGTAAATCTTACACAAACGACGCGCTAATGTGACGTTTGGGCTAATGGAGTGAAATAACACTAAAAATGAGACCAACATAAAAAAATAAGGTGGTAAAAACTAGACAAAAGAACATCTTGGATTTTTTTTAGTGATATCACCACTCGGAATTGTGCGAATTCTTAGAATTTGTGGGGAGGTTTTGGAGTTAGGTGAATCATTAACTGTCTGGTAGGTAGCTTGTGTGCCAGCCATCCCACTCGGTTAACCCATGACACCCTCGGTGGGTTCTGTGAGCCCCCATGAGCTTTCGGCATTCCACATGGCCTCAAGTACAACTGAGTTTGCGGAATTTCCTGGGTGACGTAGCTGCTGTTGTTGCTGCCCTTATTGATCATGGGAGTATTGATAATGATGATGATGCCAAGAAAGCATTGCAAACTGGCTCTGGCTTTATTGATATTTTCTTGGTTAATATCAGTAGGGAGAATGCTGTATTGATCCATAATGTTTTTTGGGGTATTGCCACTGAGAATTATTTATGCCAAAATTCATTTTACATTGAGCCCTTCACCACCTGACAAGATTGTCATGTTTACACAGATATTATTTATACGTGGCCGATGTGTTGACCAAATTCTGCCCGATCAAGCTCCAGCTCACCCGGTGGCTTAGGATATTCTCACGGCTAAATTTAACTAGAACTTACGGCAGCGATTTTCGCTGAAATTGCTTTGGTCTTCTTCGGATAGTGGCACTCCGAAATCAGGTGGTAGAGGGGTAACGGTAAGAATGTCGGCCTATCCTTTAAACAAATATGGATCATTGTATTGGTTACTAAACCTCCATTTCGTAGCCAATAATTGCTATATCACAAACCCTGAAAATTAACCATTTGCATTTACATTCCTTATGCCAGTCCATTGTTGAATGAGGGCCCCCAACACCATTCAATTCATGGGGGGGTTATTTGACCATACCTCGCCAGCATAGTCAGTGCAAGTTGCTTAAAGTGGGGAGCGTGGAAGTGGGAGCATAGTGCAATACAACGATGGATGTTGCTGCACTTCCCTCTGTGGTCCACCCACGGAGCCCTACAGCCCTATGGCCGTCTGCTTGTGCGTGGGGTCGATCATCCAAGCACCTTGTCAAGCTCAACCCTACTTGGATGAGAACTGAGTGCATTCCAGCCAATTTTATCAGAGGCCATTCACGGACACGCATGCATTATTTCTAACGTGAATGATGTTTATACAGTTTGTCGCGTTTCAGCTGATGCAACCAAACGGGTGGTGGGGGGGGGCACGCCCAAACTGAACACAAATGTGGTGGTGGTGGTGGTAGGAAAAATTGTTGTCGGTGGAGGTGGCAGCCGGGCGGCTTCTGTGTAGGGACAGCGGGGGTGGGGTGGTGGTGGGGTGGTTGTGTTAATGCGCTCAGGCATGTGGGGAGGCGTATTTCAGTGGAGAAGCCCCTTGAGTGATGCCCGCTGCAGCCATTTGGAAATATTGGCTTTTCCAGATGATTGACGTTGAGGTAGTGTTCGCTGCGGCCACGTGGCCCATAGCTCGTCATCTCATCGCGCCGGGCACTGCGAGCAGATCCTCCCCAGGGCCGCTGTCGACGCACGCCGCCAGAAAAAGAGGTCATGTGCGTTTTTTTATTTCTTTGCTTTTTTAATGCCACCATTTTTTTTCAAAGCCCCCTGACAACTTCCAAGAGTAGCGTTTCATATTTTTTTTTTTTTTACACTGAATTACAAAAAAATTACCGATTTGGTTTTTATGAATTTCTAGAAAATATATTTGTCTGGGGATTTTTTTTCTTCTTCCCTTTTTTATTTGAACCAATCAATCTGTCTACTGGTTTTGTAATTGTAACGCTTCTTGTCTGGGCCAGGGTTTAATTTCAGCTGGGTCTGTCTATGCCGGCGGCCAATCGGAGGTTATGGGGGAAGGATGGTGAGGGAAGCTATATTCAGAAGAAAGAGATGTAATTACAAGCGATGTGAGAAATAGCGATAGGAAAAGGATATGATTCAAAGTGATATACGAATTATAAGCAAAAGAGAATTATCAGAGAAAATCGATAGATGTATTCAAATTAGAGACGTAAAAGAAAGACTAGAGATGTTGTATGAGAGTGGGAAAGTAGAAAGATGTAATCAGAAGTGATCGGAGAGATGTAGAGCCGCATGGTGAATCACGTGTACAGCAGCACTGCTGTCATCACTGCTCAGGCCAGCACCTCTCCACCGTCTCGCATCACTGCAGAGCTCACATACTGCTAAAGAAGGCCAACTTATTTTTTTACAGAGCGATGAGAAATAATTAAATTCGTTAATTTAATATCAAAGCTTTGGGTGCCGTGAGCCAGATTAAATGAGTTGGCGGGCCGTATTTTTTCCGCGGGCTATAGTTCAGACGGTTCTGACCTGACCTGCGACAGACACAGTGGAGAAATTACTTCCAATTTTTCGGTGACTGACAGCTGCTGTGTGAACGCATGAGCGAGTGGGGAATTTGTGTGTTTGTGTGAGTCTGTCTTAAGCCTTCTGGGTTCAACCACAGGGCCACGCAACTGTGCGTGCCCGGGCGTACGTCCACTAAGACGAGTGTGCTTGCGTGGGATTTCACTCGGCAGCAATCATCGTCCCCCACCGGCAGACTGGCAGTTTGCAGGCCAGGCACTCGGTCGCCTTGTGCCCACAGGGACAACTGCCACTGGGGGAGTCCTCTAAATCCTTTGTGTTTAGTTTGCGGTCCTTCCCCCGCACCTCCGATTAGCGTGGTTGGCTACGTACGGTGCGAAAGAAGTTCAACATACATGCATAAGGTGTCATGTAAAAGGCTCTGAAACACCCCTGGCATAAAGGAGGGCGCTCTGTCAAAAACATGGTGAGAGAGTGCATGTGCACACACTGATGTTGAATTGTTAAATGATGTTAATATTTACCATGCATGTATTAATCACGTACACATTTCTGTACGAAGCTATGTACCCGAGTAGCCAGGCACACAGGCACATCTAAATATGTACGTACGTGTGAATGCGTGTGTGCGAGCGCACGTGAAGCAGCGGTTAGCTCACAGTGCAACGAACCCGGCGACCCGAGTTCCATTTCCAGCTGGGGCTCGCATCAGTGACGAGTGATATCTGAACCACCCCTGGGCCTCCCCTATTTCGACTCTGCCCTAAACGAGTACAGCACATGGTGCAGTTCGTAAACTTCAAATACTGGAGAGACAAAGGCGGCCGGACGTGGTCCTTTCCACAGTATCCCACTTGGTGCACCCTCGCCGAGTTTCATAGCAGAGGTCGCAATTGGGTACCCGATACCCATACCCTATCCGATACCCGGATATCCGTACCCGTTTGCGACCCTGGTGCGGACGGGTACGGGTAGGCCGTGAGTCACTGGTGAGTAACCGTTTGTCACTCATTTCCCAACGTCTTGTCTCTTCTCACAATTCAAGTTCCTAGAATCAACTCACCCGCGCCTGCAAAATGGCTTCATCCCAGAGGTCGCGATCGGGTACCCGATACCCGTACCCTACCCGATACCCGGCTACCCGTACACGTTTGCGACCTCTGCTTCATAGGCGCTCGCTGACGGCGCTCGTCCCAGCGGGCTGTGCAGGATGGGTGCAGGGGTGGGGTGATGGGGGGGTGGGGGGGATCTGCGTCGCTGTATGTGTAAGGTGGTGATGCGCGTGGCTGACGGCGTGGCGCGGTGCGGTGTTGCCAGGCCTGCAGCGGGTCGCTTCCTCCGAGGAGGACGTGCGTCAGTTTGCTGCCGAGCACGAGGCGAAGCGCGAGGAGAGGAGCAACTCGGGCGAGTCGAGCTTCCAGCTGCTGTACGAGGAGCACGCCAAGCACGACTTCCTCTCGTGCATGTCCAGGTGTGGCCACAGGCGCAGCGCAGAACCCCGCCACGCACGCGCACACGGCCCTGTTGACGAGACGCGCGTCGGCAAATCGGTGACCAGGCTTGGACCTGTCCATACCGTGCGTGTTACGGGCGTTTTTTTTTTTTACAATGCTTCACTGTGCTGGCCAGTAGTCTGTATTTAAAAATCAGAAGCTTCCTACTGGAGGAATCCGACGAGCTATAAAGCTCTTTTTCACATGTCCAGTAGGGGGTGAATGTGGGAAGCATATACAATGGAGCATAGTACAGCATAACAATGGGTTTTGCTGCACTGCCATTTGTTAACGACGTTTTATGCATGGTGATTGCCCATCCAGGCACTATCCAGACTTAGAATCCTGGTTCGCTTCAGAGATCTGATTTAGATTGAGCGCAGTGCGGGTGATCTTGTCTTCGGCCAGAGAAACATCCAGACGTGGATGCAGGAACATGGACAGACGTTCATGCGTATTTTGTATTCTTCATGTGATTCAGTGTTTGTTTTTTGTGTTGTTTGTGTCCTGATGACTTTACTTCACCGCCGTACTTCATTGAATTTGTTTTGCAATTTGTAGGTTTGGTGGCTCGACTCTTGTGTCCTGGCCTCTAGAGTTCTCACCTGGTCACACAAAGTAAAATTGAACTTCAACAGGCACACACGCAGGCTAATACACACAGGCACACACAGGCTCATAATATACACAGGTAGGCATGTGCTCAGGGGGGGGGGGGGTGCGTAGGCTTGTAAGTGCACGTACGTATGCGCAGTGCCGTGCATGTACAAGTTCAATTAGGAAAACACTGGAGGCTATGCAATTTAAAATCTAGTTTGAAAACTCATTTCTTCGCGACTGCTTTTTGTGTTTAGTTTGTTGTCCTTCTCCCGTACCTCCGATTAGCACGGTTGGATACATACGGTGCAAAAGAGGTTCAACATACATATACATACACGGGAGTGGACTGGCATGTGTACAGGTGTGCGTGCAGGTACATGTGTATGTAGCTATGGTCATCAGGAAGCGGGCACACGTGTAATCATGGTACGTCAGCATAAAGATACACGTGCTGCTCGGAATGCAGGGGTGTAGAAAATCGAGTATCCTTACGGGGCACATGCTAAGGCAGGCACGGGCTAGAATGTTCACAGTCGGATGTACGCGTTCGTACGCTCGTAACCTCAAAGGAGAGCGATATCACAGGGCGTCGTTAGGAGAAGCTTTGCCTCCAAAGCCCCCTTTGATTGTGAACACACAATTGAAATTCTGCTATAGGATTGCCCAATTTGACCCAAAGGAATTTTCCCGCAGCCTGATAATGGGTCCCCAGTGTCTGCTCCTTGAAGGCAGGGAAGTGAGGAACAATGCGGCCTTCCCTGGGCCACTGGCAGTGCGGCAAATTAGTAGACATTATGCAGCTTAGCCCACCGCTAAGTGCTGCGGCATTGTTGATGGTCGCATCTCTTGGGCACAGCGAGAGGGAGAAAGTGAAAAAGCGATCGTTGTGTGCTCGCTGCTGCCGTGACCTTCGCCTGACCTCCGAATCGGCGCTGAACTTCACCTACCAATCCGTCAGCTGCCCATCATTGTATAAAAGCAAAATGTATTATGTTATAATTGCATGTCTTGTAGTTTTAAGTATGAAACACCATTCGAATGTAATTGCTGTTAAAGTATTTGTTTTGAATATGGCTGTGATGGTAGTATTGTGAGGTCTGGTCTAAATGACTTCCCTCACATTGTGAAGTGCATAGATATAAGTGTTTGTTTTTGTAGCATGTGCAGTGTTTATGCATGATTGCAAGTGCTGTACGTACTTTAGCCTACATTTATTTTGCATAAGTTTAAGTTTGCTTCATTTATGTGTATTTATTTACAGAATTTGCATATAAAATGCTTGTGGTGTTTTGCACATTAATGCACATGGCGTGTGTCCTTATATCTCCGTGTATGCCTTAGTGGCCATGCGTGTGTGTGCGTGTGTCTATATGTTTCTGTACATGTGCGGGCAGCGGTAGTGTGGCGGTTGACGCGCTGCGCTACGAACCCGGTGAACCGAGTTTTATTCCCGCTCACGGCCAACACCAGTGACGATTATTTGAACCGCTTGTGGGCCTCCCCTAGGTCGACACAGCCTCAAATGAGTACCTGGTGCGGCGTGTAAACGACACCACCGGGGAGACAAAGGCGGCCGGGCGTGGTGCTGGCCACCCACCCCCTCGTGTGCCGGCTTTCACAGGCTATAAGGTGGGGCGGTGATCTTTGTCTGTGCCATACATGCCTATACGTGTGACGCGCGCTCCGCAGACGCTCCGGGCTGCCCCGCTGGATCCTGGCCTTCACCCTCATCCTCTCCATCGTCGTGCTGCTCTGGCTGTGCTGCGCGACGACCGCCACTGCGCCCGACCAGTATATCCGCCTGCCCCAGGTGCCACGCTCCCTCCACAGCAGCGGCAGGGCCCCACCTGCGCGCCCCGCCCTGTCTCGCGCGCACCGCTCCGCGTGTCGCTCGGACCCCGCTGCGGTGCCGGATGATTCTCGCTCGTGCCGAGTGGGGGGGGGCGGTGGTGGTGGAGAGGGTTTTGGACCCGCGTAATGACGTTCCGCTCCACATGCCGGACGTTTTTCGGTTCCCGCCGGCTTGCCTTGCTCGTATGAATGTAAACGGTAGGGCATATATTACATTAAGTTAGTCTTTGGGTCTCTGTCTAATTTGATGGGTTCTATTTAATTCTGAGGGTCTCCATGCCGGTCTATGCTCCTTTTGTCATTTATATAAATCCTCTGTGACTCTACGAGTCCTACGTGTGTCGATGGGTCTCTGTGTAGGTCGCATATATTAGTTCTGCTTTGTAATGAGAATAATAAGTGTTTTTAAGTTATGTCATTCATGCAGGCTGATTCTGGGAATGCTGCAAAATCCACAAACATGGAGGTGCATGTAATATGTTAAGTTGTTTTAAACCGATGAGAGGGTGTTTTTCCATGTTCACGTTTCTTTTGGACTGAACAAGATCAACATCGAACGGCCATATCATAACTCTCATTAGCTTGATCTGTATTTGCAAAATCTGCTTCGAAACCTAACTTCTGCTAAAGCCGTGGGCACATTGTGCCATTACGTAACGCGCATTGTGAACAGCGAGCGTTGCTTTTCTCCCTTTAGTACATTCTGCAGTTTTTGTTCAGTTATGTCTCCGAATTTAAAATATGCCCTGAAAGTGCGTTTCTAACCCAAAAGGAATGAGCAAGCAACCCAGCAGTCGTTCAGGCTGACAGGAGCAGACAGATATTCACCGTTATTGTCATGCACAGGCCTTGGGAAAGAAGGTTAGTCAATGATAATTTCATATCACTGCTCGCAGCCAAAGACGCATTACAAAAGAGAAAAATGTTAAATAAAAATCCTGCTAAGTCGTGCTGTACGAGAGGCAACATAGAACCGGGCTACCTTCATCTCTGGGGTAGCAATTTTGTGGCACAGTGGCAACACTCGCGCCTCACAGCAAAAAGGGTCCTGGGTTTCATTCCAGACCCGGGCGCTCCTCTGTGTGGAGATTCTCTCTCTGTTCTCCCCTTGTTCTGCATGGGTTTCCTCCAGGTTCTCCAGCCAGTTTCCTCCCATAGCTTAAAACAACCTGCAAATTACTCAAGTTTAATCACACATAGCAACATCCCCCCGTCCGCCACTGACAACTTGGCAGGACCCTCCTGAAAAAAAGAGCTTTAAGACTTGGTGAACCTTTCGTGGGTGAACAAGCATAATTTTTTTGTTAAATAAATCTCCCCATGCACACCACACACACCAAGGATGTATTTCTGGCTGAGCCCACATAAGGGGGGCCCAGGCCGTGCTACGATTTCCGTTTCTGTCAAGTTTGCCATAGACGTGCAGAGATTGAGAAGTCTGGACCCAAGCAGATATTTTCGTTTAATTACCTCTCATTTACATTCCGTTTGTGCGATCCAGTCCGGTGTCTTGCTATGAAATGAATGGACTTCCAGTTGGAACTATAGCCGTGAGCTATGCACACCACCCATTGTTAGAGATGGACCCACAACGTGATAGCAGAGAACGACTTCTAAAGTAACTTCAATAGATATCTTTGCCCACAAGAAGGGCACATCTATCATATGCCGTGCAAGGAACATTTATTGCACGAGAAACGCTCTTAAGAAGCTGCTCTTTGGGGATGGCTGTGGAGAGCATTGCTGCTCATTTCTCCTCTGTGACGTTTCACCTCGCACGGTGGAGGCATGCTCGTGCACCGAGCCGTGAAAGCCGACATCAATACATTCATGGAATGTCGGTGGAACGAAACAAAATAAATATCTTAATTCTCAGAGCTGGAATAAGTCAAAGTTAGTGACAAGATTCATTTCATGTGGTGGCTTTTGTGCGCTATCATTCCTGACCAGATTGGTACTCTCAACTTGCTACACTAGAAAGCCCACTCTAAATGTTTTGTAGATTAAAAATACTTTTCATTGTTTTACGCAGAGACAGATGTGGGGAAAAAGGCATTATGTATTGTATCATGTAAGTTTTGTTTAATTTTTTTGACATATACTCGCCACTACCCAAAGCAGTAGCCTTTTATGCTATAAAAAATAAATTAGATTTATATAGCATCTTAACACTTAGAGCATCTCTAGATGCTGCTCGTAAATAATTATTTCCATAAAATAATATCGAGAAAACATTAAATGACAGAGACTGGTAAAGCATACCACCACGGTGACTGCACACACATAACAGCGCCATGTAAAATTAAAATATGGTTAAAATCGGATAAAACATTAAGCCTAAAGCAAACGATCCAAACAGACTTGTAAAATATCACCCTGTGATGCAACTGTTAATTGCGAGGTGCGGTTAATTTAGATGTTCTGTGCTTTTACACAACCATCACGTGCGTTCCCTCCACTCTCGTTCATCCGGTGAACGAAGGTGGATTGTGGGGAGATGGCGAACTGCCCCATGGGTTATTTGCATCTGGACAAAAAACTTGCTGAGGTATGCAGATGATGCCCCATTGACCCGAACCTGATTCATTGGACCCATCCGGGGGTGGGAGGCGGGAGGGAGATGTATGCGTCGCGATGCGTAGAGAAGGAGCCGTCCATCCCCTGCCTCCGCGATTGGCACTCTCTCTTGCCAAGGAAATGGGGTCGACCCATGAAGGTGTAAATGATTAATGCATTAGCCTAATGGGCGTGAAGCGAGCGGTCAACGTAGACATGAGATCATTGTATAATACCATTCAGCCATTGTTTAATACACCAATGTACCACTCAATCAATATTCGCTTGCCGCATTAGTCTTATAAATGTATATTTTACGGCACTGTTAATGACTAATGTAGAGCGTTATTTGTGTTTGGTACAAAAAATCTGGAATATTTGGCAATCGTCTGTGCCACTGTGCTTGCTGCAGCTTGCTCTAGAGGCTTGGCCATTTTATACATTTCTTTAACGGGGCGCAGCAGACCTTACAATCTGTACCTTACTGTTCTCATATTTAACAACCTATAAAACAGACGTAAACTTATTTTTACGTGGAGAGGCACAGATATTATTATTGTGTTACCCATAATGCCTCGCAAGAACAGATGCGTTTTTTTGTTGTTGCTCGGTTGTTGCACTCGGCACAGTACTGGCACGTGCTGTATTTCGACCGCTTAATAATTCAATCATCGTTAGGGCAATTACTGTTGTGGCTGGAGGGCTGCCACCTTCTGCACAGTGGCATCGTTACGCACAGCTCCTCCCTCCGCAGACGCCAGTCTTGACATCGCTGGTACTAATCATTAGCTCATACAGTCGTCATCGCCACGCGTTCCTGCACCTTGCCATGTAGAGCTTGGCGAGTCGCAAGATTGCGAGTCCCCGGAAGGCAGATATCATGCTTAGAATTGTATACAATTTTCCAAATGGAACGTGAGATCAGTGGTATCATTGGGGGGGTGGGTGCGGGATTGCATGGAGCCTGTCGTGGCCTGAATCCTTGGCCTCAACGTTGACTTCAGGACTCTCAGTTCTCATCCTGGACCTTGCCAGGTGTGGCCTCAATCAATGACTTGCCTTAGAGGCAGCCAGCCCTTGGCACACTGGCCTCGCTCCCGTTCTCAACCTCGCAATTGCGGCTCTTACCTTAGGGGGCAACAAATATGACTTTGTTGAGATTTTTGTTCTTGTATCTGTGTAGCTAAATCCTGTCTGGGAAAGTGGAAGCAGGGCGACCTGAATGTCTCAAGCCGTGGCAGGTCTTATCCAAGTTCGCACGTTTTCAAAGCGTGGAAATCGCTTGACCATGGCTGAGAAATCAGAGCCCTGTGTGGCGTGACAAGTCGTGCAGTGTCCGCATAGCTTTAGACGGCTGATCATGCTGTCGCTCTTCTGAATCTGAGCGAGACCTTCAATGACAACCCAGAACTCTACATAAGCACACCGTCCAGTGTTTGTCACGATGCATTCCATCAAATTGCTTCGTTTCAGTGGCACTGCATTCACATCGGCAGCGGCAGAGATAATTCGCCACTCGTTAATTGCAGCATCTCCGCAGCACTTGGGCCAGGCCTGATGCATTTTGAGGAGGCCCACGCGTGAATGGTGAAATCTCGCTAGCAGATGGTCACGGGACAGAGCGAGGTGTTCCGGTTAACATTACGGGACAGTTGGCACATGCGCCACCTGTGCTTCCTGCTGTGCCACCTTGCTGGGTTTTTGGCTTGTCCAACGCTCCTCCCCTTGTTACCGACAGGGATGCTGCCGCGTAGCATTTATGACGGTGACGAAGCTCCGCTGGCAAGGCCAGTGCTGATGTCGCTGGCACAGGATAGCGGCAACGCTGTCAAAGCCAGCACCGTTGTTATACCTACATTGCTTCTTCCTTCTATGGATATTCATTCTCATTGTTAGATGTAATTGGTTCAAAGCCTAACTAGCATCTTACAATTCTTCTTACCTCTAAGTCTGTTTTTCTAAAGAGAATATTACTTTTTTGGATTCCTACATCTTAACCCCTGCCCCCCCCCCCTCACATTATTCCCCTTATTGCTGATGTTGACACCAACACGAGTGTGCAGAGTGTATGTAGGCGTCACTGTAAACTCGGCACAGGAGAGAATGCACTCGACCAGGATGACCGCCATGGAGATGGAGCGATGAGAGCGATTCATGTGCATGACCGAGATTGATTGTGGCTTCCCACAGCCTGCGAGGGACGATGACGCTAATGTGGGGAGGCGTTCGCCCACCAGCGGATAGATAATTATAATTGATGACGCTGACATAGCTGAACATAGCTGAAAATTGTAAAAAAAAAAAAGCTCAAATCACTAGGAAACCAACTTCCGAAGCTCTGGCTGCCATATGCTGTTAGCTGGCAGGTGGGCAACACTAAAACGCACGCTGTTCTGGAGAAGCTTACGCACAATACAACCGCGGACAAAACATCGCGTGGGTTCTTAGGCATCCCAGTCATCTGTTCGTGGGATTGAGGAGCGACAGCCTTTTTTTTCTTTTTTTTCTGCAAAAGAGGTGACAAGAGGGAGTTATTTGCCGCATCAATTGAAGTCCCGGCTGACTATCGACAAGGCTGTCCCGGGAAAATTGACGACGCACTTTGTTTATCTGCTTTCTGCTGAGCGTGGCATCGTTAGTGGCGTGATGAATGTGTGTCGGTTTTGAGGCAGTGTCTGCGTTGTTATATATTTATTTATTTCCACCGCAAACTGAAAAAGCGCGTGCACCTTTTCAGCTGCTTGAATGGCCGCATCGTTATTGTGTCACGGGTTAATCAAACTAAATTACTGAAGATAGCCCGATAAAGGATCCAACGATGTATGGCATAACGTCATCATTAGAGCTCACACCGTTGTCAAGCCCATCGATAAACCGCTTGCATCCTGAAACCCGACTCGGCAAATTTACGCGACAAAAGTTAAATGCAACATTTCATGTGGATCGTCGAAAAAAAAAAATTCGTAAAAAATTGGTCGCAGCTCTCAGGTCTGCCGATGGACATCTTTCCAAACACAAGTTCTAAAAACTTTAGCAGCCAGCCAGCCAGCGCGTTTGTGTCCCCCCCAAAGAATGTACTGCCTGCTCAATCTCATGCCTTCTGATGCGTTTGCATAGCAACCTCAGCTGGGCCTCTCCCCATTAGCAGCTGCTGTGCTCTGTCGCTCGGGCTACAGAGAGCTGCAAATAGAGCACAGATGGGTCCTTGAATTTCCATATTACAGATGGCTGCCACAACACCAAGCAGATTCACCTTGGGAGCAGAGTTCTCGCTTGTGCCAAAAGAGAGCGGGCGAGTCCCCGGGAAGACGCGAAGCCCTGCGTGCGATCGTGTCGACGCTCTTGCAATAAGAAGGAGCGTTCGCCAGGAAGCTACCGATAGCCCTTGGCTTCCATGTGGCGCTGATGGAGATGGAGCTGCTAACAACGGCCCAGGTTTCGCTTGAGACGTGCGCGGTGGGCGGTTATGGTGACATGACGTGCTCCCCGTGCAGGGAGCCACTTCACGTATGGATGAGTGTCTCACCCGCAGGTGACGTGAGCTTCATTGGTGGCCATTTGCCACAAACATCCTTGGGTTGGGGGGGGGGGTTGCCAGGAACCCACCCGGAGGTGGAGCTGGAGACCGATGCCAGCTGTGGGGGTGGGAGCCACGCCACTGGGAGGACTCCGTGTGCAGAGTAGCTGCGGAGAGCGAGAGACCGTGCTCGGCATGAGTGCGCTGAATTTGAGGGCCATCTCAACCAGCTCGGGGAGAGCGTTTGGAGCAGAGTTGAAGGGACGAGATGTGACAACCGCGGCGATGATCATCATCAGCCATGATCAGTCCACTGCTAGATTAAGGCCTCCCCAATAGCCCGCATATCCCACGGTTATACAATACAATAATCTGCCTAACACTGCGCACGAGCCGATGTCATCACTCCCTCTCCTCGGTGGACGTCCTCTCGGATGGATTCCGTTCCTTGGCTGCCACTCTAAATATTTTTGACAGTGTGCCATCATGCCCATGTTTTGTATTTACATTGTGTTTGATTTAGCACTAAATTCTCTATCTTCTATTGTATTCCCCACATCTATCATAAAAAGGGCTTGCTGTCTTGATGGGCTTTCACCTTGCTTCATTGATTTCACCTGGGTTATTCATTGATTGATTTAAAGTGTGTGTGTGTGTGTGTTGGCAGGAAGCGGAGGCAGTATAGTACAATAATGATTTTTTTTTATCTGAACCTGGCGTGAACCTCTCCTAGGTTCACTTGGCCTAAAAATACCTCCACTGTCAGCATTGGGGAGATTAAGGCAGCCACGTGAGATGTGGGTCCCACCACTATATTTTGTGCTGTGCCAGCTTTAATAAGTGCTTGCTGACAGCACGTGCACCAACAGCCTCTGCAGAAAATGAGGAATGATCGTTATCTTTGTATATCTCTAAATGTGCATGCTGGCGCATGATTACGTACTTATACGTACACATAATACCCACAAATGTACGTGAGTTTACACTTCTGTGAGTACGCATATACTCATGCATACGTATACACCCATACATTTTGTCTAATTTAGGTCTAAAAATGGGTCATACAGGACCCCTTTAAATGTTTTGTCCCATGACTCTCCACCACTCACAATATTAGGCTTGGTGCAAAAATGTTACTGCTATGGGTGTTATTATTTTCCATCAGTCCCATTCCTCATCCGTTATACATTTTTTATGAATGCCACTCCCCCCATGCCTCGCTATGTAACCTACCAACTCGGCGAAAGAAGAGCATTTTTTTTATCAGAGCTGCACTCCCTGCTGTGACAAATGGCTCGGGAACACAGTCGTTATAGGACAATGCACGTGACCAAAACTGAGAAGGGCACAAAGAAGCGGGGGAGAGACGCTTGCTTGGAAGTACGTTCAGAGAGCGAAAAAATAACACGTGGATTAGAGAACATACGCATGTTAATGATATTAAATCTGTTGGGGAAAACGAGTGGGGTTCATAACTAATGTTTAAGTTGGATCATGTGGGTATTATGTCTCATTAATAATTTACACAAATTATAAAAATAAGTTTACTTGTTTATCCAGGATAGCCACAATGAGTTGTACGACTTTTTAAAGAGGGTTTTGCATTGGGTTTTTATTTAAAGATTTTTTTCAGCCAATTAACGAATGTTTATACTAGTGGGGGGGAAACCGGAGAAAACCAACGCCTTGTAGTGAGGAGGTAACACTGGATCCGTGTACAGATGGAAACACATGGTGATTAGTCCACTTGCTGTACTGCCTTCTTCTAGCGAGTTGGGGTATGGCACCTCCACGTACATGGGAAGGGAGTTTCGCAACGTTTTCGCCTCACAGTGCTGAACTACAGGACACGTTCATAGCCACCACTGCCCGGCACCGTTAGAGATATGCACCCTCCAGCAAAGTCGGTTATGTTGAAGAGCAAGCAATATTTGACAATTGCAAGTCTCCGCATGAAATTAAAATGAGTGGCCTCAGGCAGGGACACGTAGCAAGAAGGGGATTGCCGACGGTGAGATTAATAACCGAGCGGCAAACCAACGGAACGTGACGTGTCTCTGAGGACATCCACCGAGTTGGAGCTATGAAATCGGCTCGTGCAGTAAGTGCCGGGTGGAATCTTCCATCGCGGGAGTATGGAGAGACGGCCACAGCTTGGGGTGGGAGGCCTTTGTCCAGCGACCGTGGTTGATGATGGAGACGTCCGGCTGTGTACCGTTTTGTTTCTGACGCCGCCGACTTTGCTGCTGCTGTTGTTGTTGTGCAGAAGCTGAGCATCAACGGGGACCTGCAGTACCTGAAGGAGCTGTACCTCAAGATGCCGCTTGACTCCACAGTGCCGTTGGTGAGCGTGGCCATGGAGGACGATGGGGACGAGGGAGGACCTCTGCCGGCCAAAGTTTCCATGTTGCATGCCACGCTGTGACAGAGTCGCCAGGGGGGAAAAACATTCTGGGGGTCCGATTCCTGTCCTGACAGAGGGTGGGGGGGGGGACTCTTTGGGATAGATTGCGGGAATGAGAAAGGGCAACTTTTTTCGATAGTTTTTTTTTTTAGCTGTTAAGGTAAAAAAGTAAAGTGACACCGCAAAAATAAGTGACTCCATTTAATCTGAGTGCATGTTATTGAGTCGGAGCCTCAAGGGATCCGTGTGCTTCTAAACCATTAACATTCAAATGGGATCTGTGTTTCTCTTGGGGGTCGTCTATGAGTTACAGCTGCACTGCACGTAACGAAGGCCTTTTTGCCACGACTGGAGTTGGACCCCCGCAATCTTAGGTCATCGAATCAAAATTACTCTCTTCTCAATGTTTTCACAGAAATTGATGCAGGTGAAATGACTTATTCCCTTCCCACGTGTTTCTTTTTCTCTTTAAGTTAGCGTATTTTGTCGCTCCATTTTTGGGGTAGGTGTAGGTGGACTGATATAGTTTGAGGAAAACGAAAGTATGTTAAGAGGGAAGAAAGTAAACAAATGCTTGACTGCATTTTATCACAACCTAATACATTTAATGGATTGAGAACTCGGTAATTTTAGTAATGGCCTCTGGTGTGTTGTTTTTATTTTTCGTCCTGCTGGGAAATGTGTTGGCTCTGAATCTTGGAGGCTCTGTCCTGGACTGAACCTTGTTGGCTTAAGGGGAGTGCAGGTTTTTCCTTCCTTGAAAATGTCACTGGCGTGGGAGAGAGAAAACCCCGCCCGGTTTATTTACTTCCTGATGCTCAAAACTAAATTTGATTTTCCCTCTGTCAACAGAGAGCATTGCTTGTTATCTTTTGCGCCCAATCTTTTTGTACTGATGTAAACAAAACAAACCCCCCCCCCAATCTCACAGCACAAATCCTTTGCTGAATTTAACTTTGGGATAATTGGACAGTAAATTCAAGACGTTAACTTCAAGATGGCGCATTCAAGTGTGCATACGGACATGCTATGTAAAATGTTTTCCTTAATTGGCCGCGCTACGATATTGTCACTTTCTGACATTCGTGCAATTTCTGGTAGAAGTGTTCCCGTTGTGACCCATTTCTGCACTCCACCATATGATAAACAACCTTGTTTTCAGTTTTGAGCATCTCAAATGGGTTAGTATTTAAAGAAGATGGAACCGATGAAAACCTGGCAAGTGGTGAAATTTAAACATTGGAAAATGACTTGATGCGCTAGGTTGACATCAAAGACTTTGGTAGTGGTGACCTCTATAATAATGTGTCTTGCTGCAGTCACGGAAGCTTCAGAAGTGACATTCAAACGGTGAATTGTTTTTGCATTGCCGCAAGCAGCGGTTCAGCTGGACACTGTAACAACAGCGATATAAATATCTGTGAAGCATGTAATGTAACCTCACGATAAAGAAGAACCCCTGGATTAATGCACCTGTGTTGTACAATGCAATACTTGTAGAGCCGAATTAACACTGATATATTAAATGTAATGGTCTACTTATAAATTCTGTTTGAAGTTGGCTAAAAATCGGTGACTAGCAAATCAATATTAGGTGAATTGTAAAAAAAAAAATCCTCTTCGGATCGAACACATGGAGGGCACTTATTTCGGAGGATTCAATCCTATGGTGGTGGTGTTAATGGGTTGCTGTGTAATTCATGGAACAGACCATATCCTTCTTTGGACATAGGAAATTAAATTAAACAAGCATCTTCGTTAAATTGTATTATTTATGAAACCTAATTTTTCATGGAGCAAGAAAAAAGTGATACATTTTAAAGCCATAGAAAAATTTAACAATATACAGTGTAAAGTGTGGAAGAGTAGGCCAAAAACCCTCTAAACAGGCTCGAGGGCTTTCTCCAGTGGAGCTTCGTCCACCAGCATTGGTATAAGCAGGGAATTGCAGCCCTGCACCATTACCACTGCATGAATCCAGAGCATTCCTCATTTTCTGATAAACACAGCCCTGGATTAATGGCCAAATAATGCGTTACATTCTTCTGAATATTTATTTTCTCTCTCTCCTCGTCAGCCGATTCATAGATTATAGAAACCTCTCGCTAAACCCATGGCAGTGCTCTTGATATATGTGTACCGGCGACATTTATTCCCACAGCATTCACCAGTGGTGGGCTTGATTAGCCCTGTTCCATGTGGGTGGCTCTTAAGGTGTCTTTGTTTTCGAGAATCTGTTATTTTTTCCGGAGTTTCTAAAGACGTGGGACATTTGAATTGCTTAAAATGTGTAAGCAGCCGTTTTTGCGAATGTTTGTTCTGGCATCAGATGGATATAAACAACAGCAGAAAGAGACAAGGTTTTAATGTTCTATTAGGTCTCGTCTTTTCCTACGGTATTTGCATTTGTTTAAATGTCCATGTGCAGTCACACCTCTATAATCTGACTGGTTCTCTCTCGCAGGCTTTGGGTTGCAATGCATTATTCTTAAGGTTTTGCTTAATTTGGCAGCGGGATTGTTAGTGCAGGTTGTTATAAAGTAAAGTAATCCATTCCACAAAATGTAATTAGAAACGTAACATTGTTTCTAAACTCCGCTTGATTGTAGGAGTGCGACTGCATCAGAGTAACGAGCTTGCGATGTGTGTGGGGAAAATAAGGTACTGTTAATTCAATACAAGATCAATTGTGTAGCTAGATTGCAAGTGGTTAATGGATTAAACTCTTTACTGAAACTCAAATGCAATGCTTTTTTTTTCCGCTACTTTTGCCGTGGGCCATGGAATCAAGACTGAGACGCATCCTTTGCATGCTGCAGATCGCTTGACATCGACACTCGAATTATTTGGTGAAAAGCTACAGCCAGGTGGCTCTGGTGGAGCAAGCGGGCCACGCGTTCGGAAGGTTGTGAGCAAATCCTGGTTTGGGAGTGGACTCAGTACATCAATTCGCGGATAGTTTGCGCAGTGGTTGCACCTATAGATAGACTCACTCCAATATGAATGTGGAATTTCCACCACAGGGCCTAGGGCTGCATACCGGGCACGTGCACACTGCCTTCACTGCTGATTTGAGCAGAAAATCACGTTGATTTGGTGAAATGTCAGTTGAAGAGCATCACAAAACTGCCCCATGGTTTCCTAGCTGAAGCTGGACTGCCTTAACCAGTTGGATATTATAATGTAATTATCTGCTATCTTGTCACATCTTGTTACACGTCTTTTGATAGCTGCCATATGCTAAAGTCTTCATCGGCCAACCCACAGCAAGCTGAAGTGTAAATGACCAACTCTGTCATGTTCACTTCTGATTGGAATGCCGCTAATTGGCAATTATCGGTGATTGTTTCTAAACCTAAATGGTCAGCTCACAGTAAGAGCATATTGAATAGCTTCGTATTGGGTTGGATTTAGTCCTAATAAACATAGCACATGGTATAATGTGATAATTCTGTATTGTTTGACCATAATTATCTAAATGATGAACATTTTAAGTAATATATATTATTATGAAATTAGTTCACATTGTGGCAGCATTGACACTCTTAAATCTCACTTATGATTCACGCAATCCCCAAGCTGTAGTCCGATTTATTTTAATGATTGTGTAAAATTGTATTATGGCATATATGGTTACCAGAGGCTGAAACGTGGGCACATGTTGTTGACATGTCCCCTATTCACTGGTGGCTCTGAGCACGGTAAGCCGCTCGCTCTCGTGCACTGTCATTGCTCGTCTAAAGATCAAGGTCAAGGCGAGTTCTGCGAATGCCACCACACCGAAATTCCATGAAGCTTTGTCTACGGCTGTCGATAGCCGATCTCCAACGTTTCCACTTTTATCATCCACCACAACCATATCGACTCAATTTGTACCTACATCGCGATCACGCCCCCCCCCCCCCCCCCTGCGAAAACTTGGCAGGACCCCCCCCCCCCCTCCCACCTAAAAGCGAGTCGCGAGACTCGGTTTAGCAATGCAACAACCACCGCCTGACTGGCAGAAGAACGTCGCTTGGCAGCAGCGGTGACGCGTGGTTGGCATGGACCCCCTAGTGCAGGAAATGAAGTAGAGGACCCCTGTCCAATTTCTCACCCTCCCCACCACTTTGTAGATCGGTACCAGGGCCACTTTCCCTGTGGGTTCCGGCGCAGTTGCACCGCCTGCACACCCGATAGCAACGCCACCGCTCGGTGCACCTGATCCACGCCACCGCCATCGGCGGTGCCACAGACGGGAGCCATAAATAACGGGACGCAGGTGGGGACTGTAAACACGGACGTTGAAGGGGCCGCTGAAGACTTGACTTGAGTTTCCGTGCACGTCTAACATCGGTGGCACGCGACATCGAAACTGGTCCGGAGCCTCTCATTTCATTGACCCGCTCTCACCAATATGGTAAATTACGATCAAACGGTGCAAAAAAAAGTCTTGCTTCCCATTACACATTATTTAGAGTTGTGGCCGCTTTTAAAGCCACTGCTGGATGAGGTCCTTCCCGTGCCGTGTGGGTCACGGTGGTTTTGTGCTATCATAGTGCCGATTTGTGAAAGGGGCGCCTCGGTATCAGGTCAGATATCACTGGCAACTGATGTTGGCTGTGACCTCGGATCGCCGGGTTCTTAGTGCACTGCGCTAAATCTCTTGTGCCGCCGCTCCCACACTCCCTATGGTCTGTGTGGAAAATAAAACGTTCGCTTAATAGGGATAATAAGATTTATCGTGAAACTCAATTAGATGATAACAGTAACGTGTCGTTGCGCGGATCGTGTTACCTTGCACGCGTCTCGCTGCATCCTGGATCGTGCGCGTGCAGAATAATGCAGATTTGAAAATGTGTGAAAAGCTGTGGCACCTTGGCCCGAGTGAAGCGTACAATGTGGCGGTAATTTGCATTCATATATGCTCGACCACACGGATGCTAAAAGGGCACAAACTAGACACTTTGAGTTCTTGCCAAATCCATTATCCTCTAAAGCCCACTCCTTGCCACTAAAACTGAGAATGCGCTCTCCTCGAATACAGATGTCAAGTTTGCCAGAGGCACCCCCAAGCATGCATTTGCTACACACATCGGCCCTTGGAGATAAAAAGGCCCAATATAAAATTATGACTTTTTGAGTAACTCTCATTTAACAAAATTATGATGTGTGTTTATATTTTTTTGGGTTAGGCCACGCAAATCTGAACAAATGTGTCGTTATCCCCTCCACCAGCCGACGTAACCAATTTTAGTGTCACGTGTACATGCGTTTAACACGCCAATTATTATTTTCTGGTCGCCCACCGGTAAGTTGAGCAATTCTCACAACAAAAATTGAGCATTTGTGCGAATTAATTGGGGAAATGTTCAGTGTTTAATAATGACACATTCATAGATGTTTTATATACATAAAAACAATCTCTGAAAATGTACTTCACAAATTTGACAAAGAAGGCATTCATAGTTGGGCTCGAGATAAATGAGCAAACCTAAAGTCACGTGCAACTATTTTTTTTACGTGAGAAAATGTTAATAATGTTTGTTCTAGGATGAGTAAGTTAAGCGTTCTTAACGTAATCCTTTGGAAGGCTGTTGACAAGCCTATGCATCTATCTTTAGCACCGAGGCCCCTGCTCTTGGTCTGAGCTCAGGCTTGGCTCTGGCAGAAGGAGAGCCGGCTCAAAGCCATACCGTGCTTTCGTTGAGCCGACTCTGGGCATGGTCTGGGCCACGCTCAGGATTTCCATGAGGCTCAACCCCCGAGTCCCAAGCCATGGCTGAGCCGCTCAATCATGGGCCTTTGAAATCAAGTGAGCGCCTCGAGCCTGAGCTAAGTCTGAGTGTTAGTGGCCGAACCCAGTGCCGGATTATCCTAGTAGCAAAAGTAGCGTCATATGTAGTAGCTACGGGCCCTGCACTTTCAAAGGCCCCGCGCTAAATAATTTCAAGTTATCAATTCCGGTAAAGTCACGTAGAAGGGAAGTAATAAAATAATAAAAAACAAAACATAATATTTTATTACTTCCCTTCTACGTGACTTTACCGAAAGAACCAAGAAGATGAATCCCTGCAGTCACGAAAGCTTTAAATCGAAATGTATCAATTCCGGTTCAGTGAATCTGCACTTGCTCTATTACTATAGTACTATACCGCCTTCAACTTTTATGAACGACTGGGTGTTTAAGGTTAGCGATTTGTCCTATTATCTGGTTGTATAGCAAATGAACAAATACAATGACTTTACTGCGCAACTAAAAAAATTGTGTTTTAATATTTGTGTTTTTTATTTATTTATGGCCCCTTTATAACATACTAGCGGGAAGTACCCAGCGTTGCCCGGGGGAAATATATTTCAAAGCTTCTCTTAAAAACATAACATATACATACACAAATACTAAGCTATTGCGAAAGCCCGGCGTGCCCGTTTGTCCATTTGTCCGTCAACAAAATTATAAGAGGCTTGCAGAAGTCCAAAAAGTTATAGAAAGTGGGGGGTTAATAGATTATCTAAAAGGTTTCTGAAAATTGTCGACCCCCCCCCTCAAAAAATATTCCCCCCATATAGGCATATATACCTACACACCCTGCATACAATAGAGTAGTTACTAGTGACTATAGTAGTATCTTACTCTACAGTAGTATCTACTGACTCTATAGTATCTATTGACTATAGTAGTACCTGCTGACTCTGTAGTTGATATACTAACTCTACAGTAGTATCTACTGACTCTATAGTAGTATCCACTGACTATAGTAGTAACTACTAATTCTACAGTAGTAACTACTGACTCTATAGTAGTATCTACTGACTGTTGAAGTATTTACTGACCATAGTAACATCTACTAACTCTACAGTAGTATCTACTGACTATAGTAGTATCCACTGACTATAGTAGTAACTACTAATTCTACAGTAGTAACTACTGACTCTATAGTAGTATCTACTGACTGTTGAAGTATTTACTGACCATAGTAGTATCTACTAACTCTACAGTAGTATCTACTGACCGTATAGTAGTATCTTCTGTCTGTAGGTGGAAAATCATCTTCTTTCGCGTGGCTGCTGATGTAGATGGAGAGCAACAACTACAATTTCACATTCAGGTGGTCAAGCAAGATAACCGCGTCAGGAAGTAGCTGAGTGTATCGCTGTGATGTCTCCTTCGTATTTGTGGATTGGGCATTGTCTTGATGGAGTAAAAAAATTAGCACGGCTGACAAGTTGAAGCGGAAATTTGCATCGAATGTTAACGAACGCATGACAGTGATGGTGATGATACACTTAAGTGTTATTACCTATTGTGACAGGACAATGCCACACGCCGCTGGTGTGTCGAGATTGTACGTGGTGTAATTATTACATTATTAATACTATGCATAGCCGAGGAAAGCCTCACGGAATCTAAAGACTTTATACGTATATGTGTATATGTTGAACTTCTTTCGCACCGTACGCAGCCAACCGTTCAGGAGGCTCCTGCCACATGTTTTGTAGGGGAGGGGTTGGTATTGATGCTATGTGTAACTGGCAGGTAATATATGGGCATTGGGATATTTGTAACCGATGTAACAGAACAGTGGTGGGGGGGGGGGGGAACATACGAAATCCACAGTGAAAGATGCCCGAGTTGGACATTGAACCCAGGCCCTCCTTGCTGTGAACACGACTGTTACCAGCCTGCCAACCTCATCTTCAGCATTGCCCCTGCTATGATTTATCGCGTGGCAATAACATCGCCGCGCTTGTGTAGCGTCGGCTCGAGCAGAAGATGCATTTGGAGATGAGTGACATAAAATAATTATGGCTCGCCGTCATAAATAAATTGTGTACACGCACATGAATAACACGGGGGGGGGGGGGGGCGGGGTATTATGATAGCCTACCAACGGGTCTTCAATTATTAAGACGATTTGATTTGTTATTATGCTCGAGTCCTGGTAGGTTACGACAGGTCTCCCTTGGAAAGAGACGATGTATCACAATGGGCTCTGACCCTGATGAAAGGATCTCTAAACGAAGCTTTAATTACAACAGTATCAAAGAAAATCAGGAGTAATAAATTGGCCAAACACACAAACGGCACTTTTAATTGATTTAGTGTCCCAATGTAATCGGATCCCGAGACGCTTGAGAACTAACCCCCCCCCCCCTCCTACATTCGGAGATAACGAAGGGGGCAGGGGGGCTCCATGGGACAGACGAGAAAGAGAAACGCAGCTCGGGCTCAAGCAACTTGGGGTGCCAACGAGTCCCAGGGCGTTGCTCGTTATAAACTATCCAAAGACGGCCACTGCATCGCGCTGCGCTTTCAGATGTGCTTCTGCGGCCGTCTGGAACGTTCTTCCTTCCAACATTAGGAAGCCACTGGAGCTATGCACTTTTAAATCATCATCTAGTTTTACACACTAATTTATATTAAACTGCCTTGTTTGTGCTGAGTGTTGTCCCCCCCCCCTCCGCACCTCCGATTAGTACGGTTGGTTACGTACGGTGTGAAAGAATATAGTAATAGGTTTTTACCCTTTTAACTGGCAATAAAACTGACACCTTTATACAAGGGATCATGTTTGCATTAACCACAACACTTGCGGTCAAAATACAAACAAAAACACAACTCTGATAATGTATGCACTGTCCTTGCAATTGATTGGTCCACACCCGAGACAGCTTTTCTTAGAGCCTAGTCCCACATGGTGTTGGACCAGATGACGCCAAAAGGCGCACAACTCAAAGACAACGCACCATCAGAGTATTGAGAGCTCGAGGTAAGCATTTACATTATGAGACTTCCTTTGCCAGTAGGAAGATATAGTAATAGGGTTTTACCTTTTTAACTGGCATAATGGTGTGAAAGAAGTTAAATATACCCACAGATCCATGGAGGGCCGGGGTGCGAACAGGAGGCGGCAGTAGTGAGAGTGAGGAGCAAGGCAGTGGAGGAGAGGTCGGGCAAGGATGAGGAGGTCAGTAGCAGGCAGTTACCGGGGGGTTAACTCAAGGGCATTTGGGTGGAAACGAAATGAGGGAAGACGTTAAAACAAAACGGTGAAGCAGCAGATAGGAATGAGGAGATGAGCAGGGAAAGTTTGTGTTGGGGGCCCTCCATAAATGACGTCACGCACCTAGGGAGGGGGGGGGTCAGACATTTGTGACGATGTATGACGGGGGGTGAGAAATGTGACGTCACATCAAAAATGCGCAACTTTAAATAAATACTGAGAACACGTTCTACTTAATTAAATAGACTTTTTAATACATATTTTCTCCTACAACATCAGAGTGCAGCGCCACATTAAATACGCACTACAATGACAATAGTTTAAAGCGATTTGAAGCATGTTTTATTTGGGGGGGGGGGGGCAGAACTTTGTGACGTCATATTTGAGGGGGGGGGGTCTGACTTTTTGTGACGCCGTGTGACGAAGGGGGGGGGGGGCAAAAATCGTCCAAAATCGCGTGACGTTATTTATGGACGGTCCCTTGGGGAAGGTAGACAGCCGCATCGAACCTAGAAGCCAGGAGCGAGGGAATGGCACACTCAGAAGGTGGACATCTTACCCACCGTATGGCCCCAGATGGCTCAGTGCAGCAAATACAATGCTATAACGATTTGTCGTAAGTCTGCCAGGTACGACATCACAAGAACAAAAAAAACGTATCGTAACTTAGATTTAGTAACTCGCTTACCATTTCCTCAAATTTTAGTTTCACTCCTCAAAGAGCTTCATAACTCATCGGATTCCTCCCGCGGGTCTCAGTGAAGTAATTCTGAAACGTGGTTGCCCTAGTAACGAGATCCTAACCGGGACCTCCTCCTGTAAACGAGCCGTCGCTAAGGACCAAAGGTCATGAACTCGCACCGCTCCAGCCAATCAGCTGCCGGGAAGACTACCCCCGCCCCCCTCCCCCCCCAGGTGTGCAGGCGCCACGTGCTGCCAGACCGTCCTGCGGCGTAGCGCATCGCCTCGCCACTTTGTTTCAGAGTCACTAAAAACGCCTCTGTGTGTGTTGAACACGTCTTTCTCTCGCTCTAGGTGGTTTTCAAACGTCTTTCTCAGCGCTTCTTTCCTTGGTCGATGTTGAACTATTTCCGCCTTGACATGCATAGCGCAACTGAGAACGAGTGTTGAAAACATTTATATATATAAACATGTGATTATCCCATGCTGCGCGCAGGTTGACATTGCCCGTCGAGTTTATTGCGGATGAGAGAATTCGACTCTTTGGTTCTTTCGGTAAAGTCACGTAGGTATAAAGTAAAATAAATCACGACCTTTCGGGCGCAACACAAGCGTCCATCATCAGGTGGTGATTTATTTTCTACCTACGTGACTTTACCGAAAGAACCAAGAGTATGGATTCCTGCAGTCACGAAAGCTTCACATCAAGAGAGAATTATAGTCCCAAAACAATGCTCCCGCCACTGCACCTTGGCCACCCGCTGCGTATGAAGAAGGGTTCTTGTTGGTGGCAGGCGAAAGCCGAGGTCTCACTCGGAGCGGCGTGACGCGCCCATTGACTCCGTCACGCTGTTGTGGCCAGCTGCCCGGGCAGAATCGCTTCCACAAGTCACTCCCACAGCCGTCAACCCATGCGGCTTACCCCGTGTTGCTGTACAGGGGAATTGAGTTTTCAGGTCCATACGGCGTTGTTACAGCCGTTTCAATAGGGGCAACAACACAATTTGTTTGTGTGTTTGTGTTTCTCCTTTGTGACGGGACTTTGTAAGATGAACGTCGAGATTTGTAAGGGCACGGGTTGACCAATAAGGTCCGAATTGGTCTGTAATAAGGTAGGGCGCTGCTAAGGATGTTTGACAGCTTTGTAGTAGCGGGGTCTCTTCCCCAGGCCATCGTTTGCCCCCCTCCACCCCTTCGTGACGCTTACAAGACGCGGGGCCGCTTTTGAGCAGCACCTGCGCCCGGCTTGTGACGGGCATGCTCGAGCCTGCGCACGATGATCGACCCTGGGCGTTTGCGTCTTGCCGCTTGTCTACGAGACTCGCTCGCCCCCCACCCACAGACCGCGTGTTTATATACCAGCAGCGTGGGGGGGGGGGGGGCCTTGGCTTCTACCGTCCCCTGGTGGCCACAGCTACGAGTTGGGCCCCCCCCCCCCACCTTGACAACCATCATGGGATTTGTATTCAACAACGGTGTCAAAAGAACACGAACACTTACGTAACGATGTGATTAGGCAAGAGGAGCGGCGATATCTAATAATACGTTAGGTGCGACCGTGCGAGACAAATCAAACCATGGGGCCAGCACTCTGACCGATTCCTGCACCTCGCTGGCCTGACAATGTAAGTCACGACGCCACTGATAACGTCGTCACTACGTCACGGTGTCTAACCACTTATTACCACGCTTATTGAGCCAGAAAAAAAACTCCTCTGAGTCTCGTGACACGTTTTTTGTTCTTCAGGAGGGTCTTGCCAAGATTGCTTGGCGTGGGGTAGATGGCAAATTTGGACCGTGACTCGGGCGCGCGAGATGACGTCTCGGGCATCTTTTAATGGCCACTGCGAAGGGTAATTGTTGTCTGTGGTTATTATGACACCCCCAGGAATAACCAGGGCGGCCACTTGAATTGAACCATGCACCACTGCCACAAGGTGCTCCTGCAAGGCCATGTCACCGCCCCTGCTGTTCAGGGCCATCACGGTGGGGGAGGAGGGGAGGGCTAGGCGATATTTTGTCTTAGTGCAGTGTGACGTGCGCAGTGGTTCGTGCATTGTGCCACATTCCCCTGAGCGTCATTTACAGCCACGCGAGCTGCCGAGCGGCTCGCTGTGCCGGACCCATTTGTACTGCTGGTGGCTGGGCAGAGGCAATGAGGCGGGGGATGAATAAACTCTTGACCCCGCCGCTTCAACTGCCGCAACGGGCGATCAAATGGACCTGGCGACCATCGGGATTCTCAGTGTGCTGACCGTTACACCACAGGCAGCATCCCCCGTTGCTGTCACACGCGGACTAAGGGGCCGTCCATAAATGACGTCACGCGATTTTGGACGATTTTTTACCCCCCCCCCTTCGTCACACGGCGTCACAAAATGTCAGACCCCCCCCCCCTTAAATATGACGTCACAAAGCTCTGCCCCCCCCCCCCAAAACCATATTTCCATTTTGAAATAAAACATGCTTCAAATCGCTTTAAGCTATTGTCATTGTAGTGCGTATTTAATGTGGCGCTGCACTCTGATGTCGTAGGAGAAAACATTTATTAGAAAGTATATTTAATTAAGGTGAACGTGTTGTCTATATTTATTTAAAGTTGCGCATTTTTTATGTGACGTCACATTTCTCACCCATCCCCCCTCGTCACACATCGTCACAAATGTCTGACCCCCCCCCGCCCCTAGATGCTTGACGTAATTTATGGACGGCCCCTAAATCCAGATTTTTGCCCTAATTTATTTACTACCTGGCACCGAAGAATTGCTATTGGGCCTATAAAAGCATTCTCATCTCCCGATGAGCTAGTACCTCGATTAAAAGCCCCAATACTCTCACTGTACTCCCACAGAGGTCAACCCAAGGGAAACAACACACACAAATGGGCATCACAGCACTACACACATTTTTTTTTATTGCCGTAACAAAAACCACGTACAGAATTTATTACTTTACAATTTTATAGACTAGTACTGTACTTGCATATTCCAGCTTTGACACTCGGAAGATGTTATACAATATATAACGTATGAAGAAACAAGCAAGAATGGACTGTGACATTTATGACCTCGCTTCCTGGTCTAAATATAAAGTGGTGAGAGTTGGGGTGTTTTTGCCACTGGCATTCCTTGTGGAAACGTATCTCAATAACAGTGGTGTACATCTCTTATCCTCGATTAAGTGGTGGCGGATATCGCGGATCCTGTAGTATCTCTGCAAATGTGCTCCACGTATCCGCGATAAACATCTGTAGATAACCACAGATAATTATAGGATACATTTGCCAATGAACTCTTCTCATCCCCAAACAAATATGAAGTGTTTCCCTGAAGTGCATGCCGTGAAACAGGGCTGGTCCAGTAGCTGTGGGTAACGCACATAATTCGCGGGTAATTATGTCTTGCTTGACTCCACTTATGCGTGAAACATTGGCAGATAATTGGAAGCCGTTCCACAGAGAATGGGACAACCCCCGGATAACTGCAGATAGTACGAAAAACGAGGCCTTGGATAATCGGAGTTTTGTTTGCGGGTATTACAGGTTGTGAATAAGAGTTATGTAAATCAGACAAAATAAAGGAAACGTTTGTAACCACATGTTTGTGCACATATGATGGTTCCAGTAGGTGTTGTGAACATGCAATCCACACCACTGGGTTAGATCACATCTCCTGTAAAGTGCTATCATCGTTAATCATCGTCCACAACCTATCGACTGTTGGATGAAGGCATCCATCCCAATGCTATCGGCATTCTCTCTACGGTCACACGATGCAACCGTCTTGCTCCTGCATTCCACGATCTCATTCGCTCCATCTCCACGGTGGCCATCGCCGTCGGGCACGTGTGTTGCCTCCTTCGGCTACGACTGCACCATTCGTCTGGGCCTCTTACCATCACGGTGCTGTAAAATGCTTTCTTGCACTACCAACTCTTGCGAGCCTTCACTGAAAACCCAACAGCCAACAAATAGTATTGGCGCATTTTCCCTATTCATTCAGCTTTTCTTAAACTGTCCGATTATAATCGTAAATACAGCATAGTTTTAGTACACACACGTAAAATACAAAAAAATGTCAAATCTATAGACAGCAGTGACGGTGTATCTGTGGCACCGATGGCAGCATGCATGCCAGGCACATCAGCGATAATATCCAGCTCATTATAATTCAGAGGCAATACAGTTCGAGGGTGGAGAAAGTAAAGTTCTGTGTGACATCCCCAGACGTATCTGCGTCGCCTCGCACCGCGTGGGTTTCCACCGGCTGCTCTGCTTTCCTCCCACACGCACAAACACTCATTAATTGGCTGAAAACATCTTAATATATAGAGGACTAAAATCAACCAGGTAGGGTGTTGACTGTTGTGTTAGCCGACTCTCTGTGTTGTATTGCATTACATTTCTAAGTTTACTATGGTTTCATACTCTTTGGTTCTTTCTGTAAAGTCACGTAGCTATAAAATGAAATAAATTGTGATTGAATTTAATTTATTTAATTTTCTACCTACGTGACTTTACCGAAAGAACCAAAGAGTATGGATCCCTGCAGTCACGAAAACTTCAAATATCGATTTACTAGCTTTGTTTTCTCATTCATTCTTACCTGATGACGATTGCTTGTGTTGCAATCGAAACGTCGTATTCTATTATTAAATGTATTTTCTTTCCATGTGACTTTACCGAAAGAGCCAAAGAGCAATATAGAGGACTGCACAGCTGGGGCGATTGTTGATAACGCCGGCTCAGCATCGCCTGACTGTCGGTGCCTCTTCAGCGATTGCGAGAAGACGTTTGCATGAACGACAATGATCTAAAACGAAAACGTTCTTATGAGAGCTACAGATCTATAATACTGTATTGAAAACACTGGCGCAGTGGTTTGAACCTGGTCACCTCACTTCTACTTAAGTGGCGAGTAACATCTGACCTGGCGCTGCATTGACCAGTACGGTGAAGCATGGTCAAACAACCCACGTGACCGACACGGTGCGGGGATGCATTTCGTCCAACAGCGGATTGACAGAGGGATGTAAACTTCGCGCTTTATTACCATATGGATGTTCACCTATTTCTTACCCAGTGGAGCTTGGCATATAATTCAAATTGATGGACACTTGGCACACCGCTCAGGGAGCAGCGAGCTGCGGTTGTCGTTAATGAGATCATATTTAACGGTCATTACAAGGAGCCTGGTGGTATCTTCTAATTCTTCTTTCAAAGTCGGTCCAAGGAAAATGTGACAGAGTGCTCTCTCCATCGCTGTCGTCTCAGGAATGCACATTACCGTTGGACTTGCTACCATTGCACTCGGGTGGCACAATGGGTGGGATCTCGTTGAAGACACAAAGCCAGGCAGACTCCCCCAGAGTTTTTGCTGGAAGCGCAACTCACTAACGCAGCGGAGCTGCAGGCTGGGTTTTAACGAGAGGCTGAGCCATCCCTAGTGTCGATCGCCCCGGGCCCCGCACTTTTGGGGGGCCTCCACGCTTTGACGTCACGGGTGTCAGATATAACATTTTCGCTTTAGTTTTAAGAGTCGGTTGTGATTTGCCCCGGGCCCTGCACCCACCTAGGGACGGCCCTGATGACAGGAATAGTGTACAACGTGCTTGAACAAGAGCAGGTGATGCGGTATAACCAACGTGACCTCCAGTTGGGGCGCAACCACACAAGAATACGGACAAAAACAACCCGTGACATTTAATAAAAAAATTGTGTTTTTTTTTAGTCCGGGTTTTTCGCCTTTCAACAAGGCGAAATAAATGCCAATTATGCTGATGACAGACCCTTTCTATTGCACAGTAGTGCACGGACATTAGGCTCGATACTGTAGTCAGCAGCTTGTCGTTGGCATATATTTAATTTGTAATTAAAGTGCAGTAGAACTCCGAAGTGGGGGAGCAATTGCCAGGGATCCCATCTGTAATCTCACCCTTCGCTGAACACCACCCAACTTCTAAGGTAGTGGTTCTCAACCTTGTTTGGCGACTGCACCCCCCCCCCCACCCGCCTTGTTGAATTTTGTTTCAACCCAGTACTCCCCCGTGCCTGACCCCAACATGGTTCTGAGAAAAGAATGTATGAATAAGGAACATCAATATTTTCATCAATTTTCCATTTTGTGAGGTATTATAACTAGGCTAGTAGTTGCAAGCGAATAAAAAAAAATTCAACGGGCAATCCGCATGCATGACGTAATTTGTTCGCGCTCGCTGGAAACTCGCGCATTGTTTACGATCTATGAGTTTCTAAAGGTCGTTTTTATCGTTCTCGGTTACCATACGAATTTCAATTTGATCGTAGTTATTTCATATTGGCAGATTCATACATGATTATTCACCAATGACTCTAACGTGTGACATCGATTCACACAGTTCAACTCACTTACCCCCCTGGGACATTGACACGTAACCCCCAGGGGTCCCCATGCCCCCGGTTGAGAACCACCGTTCTAAGATATGGCTGTGCCCCTGACCTCCTAAATGACCTTTGGTGAGACACGTTGACCTCGCAGCTGGCTGTGGCCACAGCGACTCCACCGTGGGGTGCCGCCCTCAGCATTTGAACTCATCGCTCCAGTTCACGCAGTCCTGCACCGAGTCATTGCAGCGCGTGGTTGGGATGCAGTCGCAGTCCTGAAAGAAGACGGTGGCGCAGCGCCACCCGCCACACACGGGGCACTGCGACGCTGTGGGAGACACACGACAGCGTAGACGGGCGTCAGAGAGAGGACGACTCAAAACTGTCACGTGGTGTCTGGGCTGCTCAGAGGTCGCAGCGCCGAGATCCCATGGCATTGAGTCGACGCAGCTGCCTGCGATTGAACCGGGCTCTCATGTGGTGTGGGTCGAGGTGGTCGGTCACCAGTGACTGCACGACATTGTATATCCATATTAAATACACGCACACGGTTGTTTAAGCCTAATTTATAATTCGTGTAGAGTGCTACGTTCGGAAAATGACATGCTAATGTTCCATTAGGTAAATCAAACGAGACCAACTAAACAACGAGACGGTACAAACAACACGAAAGCTACAAATCAAGTTTAAAAACAAGCAATTATGGATTCTTAATTGAAATCGTGACACCCAAACTGTGTGTACAAAAACTGCTGTGACGTGTTTCCACCTCGCGAAAATTAGTTTCGCTCCACGACCTGGGAGCTTCTTCAGGAACTGAAGTTGGCATCTGTAGAAATTGAATTCAGTACCTGGAAAAGGTCCCACGCATGTGTCGGGAAACGTCGGACATCGTGCCAAACGGTGCTTGGGTACACCCCGAACGCACACTGGAGAGCTTCACGGGAGAAACCGCGAAAACCTCTCCAGCGGGGTTCAGCGATTTCCAATTACGAGCGGACAACTTGATTTGTGACTCTGCACTCTGATGATTGATCGTGATGACACCGAAAAGTGATGGAGATGACGTTTGCTGGGGATGAGTCAAAGGGAGGTGATGATGTGACTGTGAGAGCACAGAGAGAGAGAGCGCGAGAGAGAGAGCGGCGCTCCTGCACCTGTTTCGTCGGAGCAGTCCCCGCAGTCGTTGTGCATGTCGCACAGCTTGTCCGTGTACGTCCACGTCTTCCCGTCCCCGCACAGGAATATGATGGAACTCGGGAGGGTGTTGGCTGGGTCAGCTGCTCACGCCGACAGTCAAATTAGAGGCGGTTACGCAGTGTGGCAACGCAGGTTGGAACAGGGGAACAGGGGTATAGCAAATGCATTTAAAAAAACGTGCGTTTTTATTACTTGGGAAAAATGTTTCTTAGACCGATGCTGCCACATTGGTGTAACGGTCAGCACAATGGACTTTCAATCCAGAGGTTGCTGATTCGATTTTATCTCAAGGTGCGGCAGTTGACACAACAATAATTCACGTTTATATAGCTCCTTTCATCAAAAGATCACAAAGCGCTGCACAGTGATGCAAATTCCTTAACCCCCCCCCCCCGACGCCTCTGTCCACCCAGCGGCAGTATGAGGTCACTAGTCAGTCAATCAGAAGGTCACGTATGGTATGGTGAAGTGTGGGTACTCCTGCCTCTTCCAAGATGGGGCCTTCGAGAGCTCCCTGCAGACGATGCCCTGCCACAAGAAGTCACGTGGCCAAGCAGGCTGCACTTCCATCGCTCACCTTTACGGGATTATGCATATGCATCTCAGTGGTTTGGTGTTTTTGTTGTTGCGGTTGTTATCATGAATGAATATTTCTTACACTGCATAAACGAACAACAAAAAATGCCAACGTTTGAAGGCAGGAAAGAGCACAATGAGGTCTAGGATATGATTTGTGTGTTGGCAGAAAGCCACTTAAGCTGGCGGAGCTCTCCGCTGTGGCGGCACTAATGGAAAAGCACACAGAGCGAGTGCTCTAGCAGGATTAAATGGCCCCATGCCAACCCGTGAATCATGCCCACATGCCCTAAAAATGACCAAACTTGCGGAAAAAAATATTTCGCGGAAATGCATCAAAAGTTTTCCCGCTGCTCGTCCGGATGGCGTCCTGCGCACGGAAAATGTTTTCCTCCGAGTCCGGTTTCTCCGCAAACGGGGGACCGACTTGCGCATGATTAACGATTCGCCTTCGCACATTGCCATGAATATTTATTTACACCTCGAGCAAGTTGTGGCCAGCGAGTGGCGAGGGGTTCCGTGTGTGTTCATCATGTTGTTATGTTAGGCAGGAAAGTCCTTCTGGCCTTTCACGGTAGGCGGCAATGACTGCTGTCTAGATTCCAATTGAGTCATTTGCCTGCCACTTTTCTAATATGCAGCGTGACGCGAGCACGCAACAGCCTACTCTTCCGAACGACGTCACGGGATCTTTAACGTCCGCTGTGAAGCAGGCGGCCGCGTACTTCTACGGTTAATGCACCAGGCGGGGCGCTAGGAGGTGCGTCCGGGGGTGGGCGCTGTACCACCTCATGTCCCCTTTCCCCACCCACACAACATCTCCACTGGCTCCCCCATCCAAGAGCAGGCGGGGCTGGACCAGGACATCCACAGTAATAAACTAAAACGAAACTATTTTTTTTTATTTTACCAGGTAATGCCCACTGAGCAATATCGATCTTTCTCAGAAGCGACCTGGCCACAAATGATAGCACAACGAAGCTCTCATTATGTGAACATTTATAGCAGCCAAATTTTCTAAACGCATGTCGCTTCTAAACATGGAGAGGAAACCCGGAATACCCGGAGAAAAATACACCCGACCACGGGGAGAGAGACACGCAAACTCCACATATGCAGGCGTTAGGGTCGGTTCTTGAACCCACGACCTCCTGCAGACCAGGCGAGGAAGTTAACATCTCGCCACTGTGGTGCCGTAATAACCGGGGCGGCATGCCGGATTCGAACCGCGAACCTTTGGCACGAGCGTCGCCGCGACCGACTGTGGCGCGGCGTCCGAAGTGCACTCACAGCAGTACTGCGTGCTCTCGTCAGCGCCCCCGGTGCAGTCGGAGCGCTGGTTGCAGACCTTGGAGGGCGAGATGCAGGTGATGCGGTCGTCGCAGAGGAATCCCGATTGGTTGAGCGTCGTCTGACACTCGCGGTTCACTGAGGGAGCACACGCGGAGCACAGCGGCGGCACAAGTCTCGAGGAGCACGTGGTGCGCAGGGACGATCGCGGTGCGTGAGACGGATGTCGCAGCGTTTCGCCTTGCCACCCACCCGTTCCTGGTTTTCCAGGAGCATCTTTCTGTCCAGGGAAATCTTTAAAGTCTTCCCCGATGCATTAAAAGTCCCAGTTTTGTGGTAGTTGCGTAATAATAATAACAACAATAATTCACCACTCAAGGCAATTTACTTTCGTGAAGTTTTTTCCGAATTGCGGTTATTTTGAGATACTCAACTTCCCATGTCAGTCAGCAAACAAACTCCTGCTTGCTGTGCAGGCGAACGCTATGCTCTGGTCCGTGGAGGTGAAGGATTCTAAGACGCGTTGTATGAATGCGTGTGTGGTGTTATATAGTTGGAGCTACGGTGTAGTATTTTTAGTGCCAACCAACTAAAATTTGACCCCCCCCCCTCATTCCCACTGGCACGTCTCAGCCGAGCCAGCACGAGGCGCTTACAAAAGAGCAAATAAAAATCTGATTTAAAAACAACTGTCACTTGAGAAATCGAAAATATTGCACAAACACAAATCGGACTTTATTGTATTGATAAAATATATGGGTACATGTGTGTGGGTATGTGTCGAGTGGTATCATAACAATCGGCATGATGCTCTTTGAACCTTTTCGTAACGGGTTAGATTCCCACTCACGGCCAACACCGGTGACGATTATCTGCACCAGCCCTTGGTCGACTCAGCTTCAAATGAGTACCTGGTGCAATGTGTAAACAGCACCACTAAGGAGACAAAGGCGGCCGAACAGTGCTGGCCACCCACCCCCTCTGTGTGCTGTACTGGCCTTCCATAGGTCCTACTCACTAACAGCACTTGCCCCAAAAGTTTGCTAAGGTGAACGCGGGAGGGGGTAGGGGGGGGTTACCTCCGCTGATTTTCGGCACCCCAAACACCACCCCAAGCGCCACGGCCACCGCCACCACCGCCACCACCAGCAGGCAGATGAGGAGCAGGCACACACAGCGCTGTGTGCACCAGCGCTGACAGCCGCCCTCGCAGCACCCTGCAGTCAGTCACCAGCAGCCACCAGCAACACCGATGTCAGCAGTAAACCAAATAATAAGGTAGAGGTTCAGCTCTGCAATGTCTTGCTCACGCCCCTGCTGGCAGATGGGGCTTCCGTGACAAAACGAATGTTGTGGTACCGTCTCGCGCCCTTTGTCAATCCACTGCTGGATGACAAAGGGCGCTCTAGAGGCTACTTGGTCGACTCTTCCACAGTGGCTAGAAATGGGAGTAGGTACCCCACCACACACGACGTGCCGATTAACGAACTTGTGGTGTACACATTCACACTGCGGGGTGAACCTAGGCGTGGTGAGTGGGGGGGGGTTAACAAACTTGCCCCACTGCCTTGCCAGGAGATGGAATCGAACCGGTGATCTCTGGATTGCTAGGGACCTCACCTCACATGTGGATTCAGCAGTAGGGGGAGAGGGTGGTGGGGCGTAATCCTCCCCCTCCCCCCCGACACTCTAAAACTTGCTCTATTGATGTTTGGTATTCACGTGGGAATCGATTTAAAGAACTTGACATTTCGTCACCGCCGCGTCAATCCTCCCCCCCGTGAATTTTCCGATAGGGTCGCGGATTTGAGCGATTCTCCTGCCATGTCAGGCGCCACAGTTGCGAGATGTTGACTACCTCGTCTGGTATACAGAATATCGTGGGTTCGATCCTGACCCTGACGCCTGCTGCTTCTGTATATTTAGAGTTTGCGTATCTCTCTCCCCGTCGTCACGTGGATTTTTCTCCGGGCCCTCCAGGTTTTCCCCTCCACATTTATAATCAACATCACGCGTTCAGAGTATTTGGCTGCTATAAATACCCAATGTGATAAGCCACACTTCGTTGAGCCATCATCTGTGGCCAGGTCGCTTCTGAAAAAGAGCCGTATAGCTCAGTGGGCTTTTACCTGGTAAAGTAAGATAATGCGTTTATGGTTTGATATTAACAGCTGGCAGCGCAGACGCATTGACGGCCGCAGCAAGCGCGGGAGGCCTCGCCTGTCTCTCTGTCGAACGTGAGGGTGGAGTCGAAGGACTCCTGGGATGGCGAGCGGCTGCGCTGTGGGAAGAAAACCACAAGCACGAGAGAGCGCATGAATAAATCCCTGGTCAACAAAAAAAAAACATTTTTTTCTGGCCTGGACTTTTGCAGCTGTTTTAGACTAATTTCAGGGTGCTGATTCCAAATCTTATCTCAGATTTGCTCTATCACATCTCATTTTATGCTATCGGCATACCCCATTTTCATTGATTTTACCCGAAATTAACTCTGTCACTTATGATTGCAAGTTGTTGCGAGTCAGTGACTGCTTTAGTGTTAGAATATGGTGCTGTATTTTTAGGATAGTTGACATTTATAAGGGCACGGGGTGACCCAATAAGATCTGAATTGGTCTGTAATTAGGCACTGATGACGGGCTGCGATTGCCTCTCGATACAGGCCTCCTGTCTTCAAGATCCCATTGTCCAGTGGTCACGCGACTCTGGCAATTGAGTCACTTGCCTGCCTAACGCGCGTTTGACGAAGGGCCTGGCATCTATCCGAAGCCAATCGTGGCCCAGGAACATTCGCAAAGGTTTAACACCCACCAATTTACACCCTCCCTAATACGGTAGTGAGAATATATGCACCATTTATTAGTAACACAACCACACTGGTGACACTATGAAGAAGGATCATTGCCCAAAGCGTCGCCTCACATATGTTTCCTTGTTAAAGGTCACACGGGTTTTTTTTATTTTATCGACAGAGTGCTTTTTTTGCCCGTGGGGTCACGAGGGAGTGACGTCAGCGTGTGCGCGACTCTGCCCCAGCAAGTGTTTACATTGACAACGCATTCTCACTCCGGCAATCAAAAACAACAACAACAACAACGAAGCGAAGCAGACGTGTTGACATTCGTTTGTTTGCACGCTCACCGCAAGTGTGTGTTGTTAATGCAGTAACTTGATTCTTTTTGGAAAAGGTTTCTATTTGGTGTTTAAACATCTTAACACAATTGTGTTATTGCGAGAAAGGGTGAAACATATTCTTGTTTTTTTATACTTTGATACTGGCAAAAAGGTCCAATTTTGTGTTGACATTCGTTTTATAATGCAAAGCAAGCGATGTGTCAATTATTGCGGCGTATCGGTTCTTGACATATGCATTGTTGGCAACAGTGGAAGTTAACAAACTGATTAATGTATACTCTTTGATTAATACTCTTAGGTTTTTGTTTCTACAGTTATTTTGCTGTGCCTTTTTTACACCTGATGAAGGAAGCTTGTGTTGCCTCCGAAACGTCGTGATTTATTATTTTATTTCTATTTTTTTTACCTACGTGAGTACGTGACTTTACCGAAAAAAACCTATAAGTATGAATCCTTGCAGTCACGAAAGCTTCAAATCTAGAACTCTTTGATTAATGTAGTAACAGTCCGGAATGTATCCAATGCACCATATTTAATGTTTACAATCCTCGCCAATTGTTCAGGTATTTTGTTTGTCGCCCAGCATGTCTGTTGGGAAATGGTGTCGTGACTTCGTTTAATTTAGATGCGTGCAGTCTGGCGGTATGACCCGTTGCTCGTATTTACACATTCACTTCCTTTCTGTAAATTATTTGTATTGATCTAACCGGTAAGTGGGGGGTGGGTGTACAGCTTCCGTGACAGGTGAGTGGCGCATAACGGGATAGGCGGTTCGGACAGACAACCAACGTGGACGTGTAGGGCCGTAGCGTCATGTGGTGCGCGGTGTGTCACATCCCTTTTCTTCGGGAAGGAAGGGGGGAAGAGGGGGGGGGGGTCAGTCTCATTTCAAGTTCCATCAAGTCAACTTAGGGTATCTGGAGTGGCATTCACGAGAGGGCTCCAGATCTGGGCGAACTCCAACTTCCAGATTCCTCAGTTTCACACTCGGGTGTTCTAAAGCTGCAAGGGCGAGCCGGGAGTTGTGCCAGATGGTGAATGAGGGGCCCCATGATTCTTCCAGGAGCTCAGGATGGTCTTTCTAATCGAAATGTGAAATGCTTGGAGAAAGGTGTGTTGATGCCTGGTGATACTTTGGGGTTTAAGGTGCAGGAGTGAGGATTCAATGCTGGGCAGTATCTCGGTGCCAGCCATCATGTTGACAGATCGGTTATTTTATCATAGAATGTCCTAATAGTCCCAGAAGGCGTCATTGTACGTTTGCATATTCACTTTAATATCACCCATACCACACGATCCTGCACCTCCGATAAACGCGGTTGGCTACATACGGTGCGAAAGAAGTTCAGCATACATACAGTAGTATACAGTAGTACGTACACAAGCCTCGCCAATGTGATTGGCGCCGTGAAGCCTGTTCACTCAAAGACATTCAATCCTAACTGCATGGTCAGACATCCAATCCCAATTACATGGTCACCCATTCAGCGGTGTCCTCTCGTCAAGGCACACTATTCAAATACATTTTGCCTTTTTATAAGTCCATCGCAGTGTGCAAAAAAGGGGTGGGGGGGGGGGATTGCTTTGGTTTCCAGGTCTCGCTTCGTGTGTGGTGTGCGCGTGTGAGTCGACGCGCGTGGAGCCGAGTGTTGTTTTCACTGGGATTCAGAAGGAGGGTTTCCTAATCGCGTGTTTAAAGGCACGCCGAGCGAATTGTGTGACTTTGCCAATGGCTATCAAAACAGTTTCCCCACCCTACCCCCCCCCGTCAGTTAGCTTTGTCAGCGGGTATTGATTTTACTGAAAAATTAAAGGATAATAACAAAGTAGGATGAGCATAAAATTATTAATTCAATCACACATTGATTCATCATTGACTCCCCCCGTCCCCCAGGGAAAATCGACTATTTGTCACGATTCAAGTTCGTTATTCCACAACGGACTTTTAAAAATGTGTGGTAACTGTAGCGGCCTCTCGTGGAGGCAGCGATCAAGTGAACACATCACGTACAACATCCAGCAGAGGGATGACGAAACATTTCTATAGGCTATGACCCACACCATCATGAATCACGAGCGTAACAATCAATAAATCAGTGCATTGTTACACCTCTAATGTTTGAGTTCAGAACGGTGCTGGGGGCCGTCCATAAATGACGTCACGCACCTGGGGGAGGGGGGTCAGACATTTGTGACGATTTGTGACAATGGGGGGGGGGGGGGGTGAGAAATGTGACGTCACATCAAAATGCGCAACTTTAAATAAATATAGACAACACGTTCTACTTAATGAAATAAACATCAGAGTGCAGCACCACATTAAATACGCACTACAATGACAATAGTTTAAAGCGATTTGAAGCATGTTTTATTTGGGGGGGGGGGGGGGGGGCAGAAGTTTGTGACGTCATATTTGAGGGGGGGTCTGACTTTTTGTGACGCCGTGTGACGAAGGGGGGGGGGGGGGGTAAAAAATCGTCCAAAATCGCGTGACGTCATTTATGGACGGCCCCTTAACTACCAGGGAGAACTGTCATGGTGAGTCACGTGTTTACAAGTGTCTCCTTTTAACAACGGAATGTGCAATTTACTGCGGACTAAGTTAGTAAAAAGGCTAATCACTAGGCTATCTGGTACATTTCTACCTGAATGGTAACTATAACTGTAGCCTTATCCACTGCAATCTTCACCTTAACCCTGCCTCCAACCCACATAGTAAGTCAACGTCTTAACAATAACTCTAATCCCAAGTACAAGCCTTGTCTCTAACCTGCCGTAAACCTGACATTGACTCTAACCACAACTTAACGTAGAACGCGACCTCTCTCCCACATTTAAACAACATGCCAGGCCGTAATATCCTCTAACCATAACCCTAATCCCTAATGATATCCCTAATCCCTAAAACGAGGTCGGGTTGGGCTGGACCATCGAGTATCAATCAGGCTTTGTGCAGGCAGCTAGACCTGGTGTTGGGCCATCACTTGGCCAGTCCTGAATGTGAATGTCTCCGAGCCGGCAAGCCATTGAAGTGGCGTCAGAGGTGGAAGTGCCCCCCACTAAGAGACACACACAGGGCTGTGAAAAGAGACCCCGAAAGTAAATGCAAAACTATTCAGCGCAGTGCAACCACAGTTGACTTGCAAGACGAGGAGATTTACTCAGCCAGACAAAACACCAGAACTCATACGCAGGGGAAATGAGCAAATATTACCCCGGAAGGAAGAATAAGAAGAGCTGAGCTGACAATAATTTAAAGTTGGAGGAAATCAACGGGAGCTCCATCACAAGGGTGGCCAACCTTCCAGATTCTACTCGCGGTCACTCACCAAACATCCTCGTTTGGTCGAGAGCCACGAGGCACACAACATTCAACATTACATGCCGTAACAAAGTCAATCTTTCTTTGCATTCTAGTGTACGCGTGCATTTTTAACTAAAATCCCGTAAAGTTGAAGACTTCTTTCCCAACGTATTTGCAGTTGCTGAATATGCTTTGAGAAGAGCGTTATTAGTTCGTTCCATATATATGCCCCTAACCTTCTCCTAACCCATGTAGGGCCTGATGTAAACCTTAACCTCTGTACGTACGTATCTGCAACTTCTTTCGCACAGTACGTAGCCAACTGTGCTAATCGGAGGTGCGAAAACTCCTTAACCCAGGGGTCTAAATATGTCCGGGAGGAAAGCAAATGTTCGCTGGCGGGAACCGATATTCGGGGGAACCAAGATTCGATCCGACGAGGCCTCTTCGTTCCCTGAACCAACGAGAAGAAGCTTCTACGGGGCGGACACGTGGCACAGCGGTGGCACACACGCCACATTTTGCACATATTGCGGTTCGAGCCCAGTAGCAGCCATGGTTAATACTGCGAGTGTACCTGCCATAAATAGACGCTGTCTGCTTCACAGTGGACGTTAAGGGTCGTTGGGATATGAGGATGCAATGTGTGCAGCAACAACAACAAAAATGTCCCTAAATAATTTCTCACAAATAAGCTCAGTGGGTGAAAGCACGGAGCGACATCGTCCCCCTACCATCGGAGATTTAATCGGTCTGTGACACACAGCGCCTTCGGAAGAATAACACGAACACCAAATGAACGTAATTTTCATGAATTATTTAACGATGTCTTGCGCACCGCGACTACAAAGCTCTCCACCCCCGCCGTGTCTTCTCCACACCGCACTACGCCACCATCCACCCATCTTCTGTATCCGGTGAACTCTCAGAGCAATTACTCTGGACGCAAATTGGGACACTATATCGCGCAGGCACTTCATAGCCGTGGCCGCTTGTGTTTAAACAGAGGTGCTATTTCTTCTTTTAATTTGCTTGTCTGTGTTTAGTGGTTTTGCTCGAGATGTCTGTCCCGTGTCGGCACGGCTCGTTACGGGACTAACACTGCCGCGTTACCGGGTGATTTATCTTCAGATTCTGTTTTATGTCGCCGTCTTCGTTTCGTTACCTGGCAGGCAACAGCTGATAAACGTCACGAGTCACGAGTGTGGCAATAAACACCCGCGTGCGTTTCATTCGCCATCTCGAGTTCATGAAAGTTGTCAATTCTCTTGATCATTAAAAGCAGACTCGGCCTAAATTATCGACGTGCGACAACAATGCTCTCAAAACCGGCCGCTTGTCTCTGAATTGGTCCACATCTGCGGCACACTCTCACCGCCACACTCCTGGCCCTTGCTGGAAGCAACACGAAAGGACAACGCCAGATCTGTGCACTCGGCGTTAGGCCGGCAGAACAGGCAGTGCCGGATGATCCTCGTAGCAAAAGTAGCTACACGTGCTACGGGCCCCAAACTTTCAAGGGCCACGCGCTAAATGCTTTCAAGCTATCAATTCCTGGTTCAGTGATTCTGCACTTGCTTTACTACTATAGTACTATACCGCCTTTAACTTTTATGAACGACTGGGTGTTTAAGGTTAGCGATTTGTCGTATTATCTGGCTTCATGGCAAATGAAAATATACCATTACTCTACAATGCAAGTAAAAAATTGGTGTTTAAATGTTTTTAAATTTAGGGCCCCTTTATAACAACATATGCTACAGGCCCCGCATTAGTTTGATCCGGCACCAAGCAGAGGCCTCAAGTTTTGAGGACTGCCGACACCTCGCGGTTCTTAATGGTTACCCTGCGCTTTTGCTCATTGTCCGGAAAGTTGCCCCCCCCGCTATAATTAATTGATAGATACGATCCATTATCGTCATCGTCAGCCATGGTACTGTCGACCACGACACGTAGCCATGCAAAAGCAGTCGGGCACCTACTGCACCGCTTCCCCACGTGACTCGCACTCAAGATCGAAGTAACGCTCACGATAGCAGCGAGAAGTCGAGATAATGATAATAACGATTCGAGCGATGGTCTGATCACAACTCTGGATAACAATGTTAAACTCACATACGACGCGTGGTGCGCTGTAGGTAATAGAAGTTGAGCGTGCGATACTGTGGCTGCTTCACGTGGGAGTGAGCCTTCTCTCGTGGCTGGTAAAATTTCGTCGTCAAAAAAGAATGTCCCCATGTCTCCGTCACCAACAACGGGGAAAAGGCAAAAGGACAAATTTGCCAAGAAGACACTCAGTCCCTGTTGGTCCCAACACCCTCAATGCACCCGATCTTGTCCTATCTTGGGCTGAGCGAGGTTAGTACTTGGATGTGAGACATGCTCAGTAATTGGATCAGATAATACGAGGTGCCGGAGGCCTGCGCTGTGTGGTGGCAGGATGAATGCTGTACAGCAGTAGATTTAATTCATCTGTACAGAGGTGTCAGTGTAATCCTTTCGTATAGGAGAGTGTTTTTCTAGATACTCTTTTTTTCCTCCCACACGAAGCGACTTATTCATGCCATCAGTAAAACATGCCAATGCAGGACCATTATTACACATAGTTGAGACTCGGTGAGGCTTTCCTGGATAAGGGCCATTGATTGTATGACACACTCGGCACGACCTCCCAAAATCACTGTAATTCTCTCGTCTCGGCACTATTCTTTGACAAGGATTCTGCTGTTTTCCAGTCGCGTCCCTCCCACAGACATCGCGACCTGTTCAGCGAACGCGCACGTCAACTTTCCTTTGCTCACGGTTTTACAGAGGCCAACTTCGAGCCTTGAACATCCATAATACAGGTTTGTTTTTTGGGGGTTAGATCGCGTAAATATGTAAATGTGTCGTTAAACCCGCCACCACCGATACAGACAATTAGTAAGGTTTTTCACGTAAACAGAACATGCCAATTCGTTACGAGTACAGCAACACCGGTGTGTTGGAGAGCCAAGCCATTCTTCTCGCATCTAACATTTCCTGGTAATATTACATTTGTGTGAATTGTGCATGATTAATAGTATGTAAGATGATGATGACAGTGATGGTGATCGTCCTCTGTGCCACAATTCATGAACCACAATATTATACTTAATTACTCGCCGAACGCGGGGTGGTTACGTTCCTGGAAAATACCGTGTTGGGCAAAACCGCGTTCAACAAATAGGATACCTTAATGGGGAAAATGTTTGCGTTCCTGGGTCTGAAATGATCACCCCTTCATCTTTTGCGATGCCACGATGTTGTGTAGCTGTAAATTAATGACTACCCTTTTATTTTGCGAGCGTTTGATGCACCTCCCCGGTCTCTGTAGTCACCATAATCATGACGGCGGTGTGTGCGTGTGTGGTTCCTTGAGGTTAACTTAAGAACTCACCTTGCTCCGCGAGGGATGAACTCGATTGGATTTCATCTCTCCGTGCGGTCACCCCAAGGGCTCTACTACTACAGCACCAGCCGCACTCTATCAGTCCCAAAAGTACTTTTGATTATCAAAAAAAACCACGATTTTTTTTTACCAACACACTCGAGAACATAAACCAATTTGAATTTTAAATCGCACCTCAGGATCGCCTGTTATTCATTAAACGCGAGGTAAGATTTGAGAGCCGATTTGCAAAAAACTGATTTCGAGCACACACGCCACACACAGAAATGACGCGACTGTTTGGTTTGAAGGTTACTCTTGGTTTCTAAGGAACTGCAGCACAAAGGCAGTCTTGCACAAGTTCCTGACATTGTTGATTTAAAGGTCTCCCCCCCCCCCCAACACCACCTGCAGTGCTTCCCCCACCCCATACTCCAACAGTTGGCAGGCATACTGATAGGACGTAGTGGGTCTACGCCGACACACAATCGTCCCGACGCGCTGTGCGTGTGTGGGAGCCACTGCCTTTGCGGGTGAGTCACCGGGTGTAAAAGCTGCCCCCCCATTCAAGCCTCTCTCATCTCTGTGCATCCAGCACGTGGAATATTCCAGCAATACAATCACACGGGGAGGAAGAGCGCACGCGTTCATCTCGCGCAATCTTCCGTGCGCGGGATCCACATGAGCAAAGCCGTCCCGAGGGTACAGCGACTCGGGAGGGCTTTGGCACCCCCCCGCCTCCCACGCTTCTACATCACGGTGTCAGATGTCAATGCAGTTTGTGTTGAAGGGGTCTGGAGACCCACATGGTGGGATTTGCTCCGAGCCCCATTACCCGCCCCCTCCTATGGTTGGCCCTGCACATGGGAGTGTGTGTGTATTATTATGGATGTCAGTTTAACACGCGACTAATAACCTCCGTTATACAGGTTTTGTTTTGGGTTAGATCGCGTAAATATGTGTCGTTCAACCCACTACCACCCACGTAAACAGAACATGCCAATTCCTTACGAGTCCAGCACACCGGTGCGTTGGAGAATAAATCCACATTTACAATTTGAGTACGACGTTTCGCCAGTAATTACAACTAGCTTCATCAGGCGACAGCCAGATCTGGATGTCGCATTTAAATATTTACGCGATCTAACCTAAAAAAAAAACCCTGTATTATGGATATTATGGATGTGTTTCCGAGTTTCAAGTTCATCTGGAAAATCCATACATCAGGCCAACAACATACGACAATTTTGGATAATCCGGAGAGAGGAAAAATAAGACAGTTTCGAATTTATCCGAACAAGTGACATCACTTTAATGTCATCACATCCGTGCTTTTGTTCATGCGATGCCACGTTAAATAATGACGCAATGTAAAGGATCTGACATTGCCCTCTAAAATCTGAAATATTGAAGTCTTAAACTCATCCTCGCGTATTTAAGAACATGAAGTGTCCCCTTTGTATCTCCTCGGCCTAAAGATGCAGCAGCATAACCGTGCATTTGCTTTAAAGGCTGAAATGTGGTTGCACATGCTGTTGTGTAATTAATTGGCACATCTCTAAAGCATGGATGAGGGGCTCTTTCATTGCCGAGGTCTTAATAGCACTTTTAAATACAAGTGGCAATTACCCAACAACAACCGCCGTTCACTACTAAGTAGCGTTGACACCACCACGGCACTTTGTGCCATGCTAGGTGCACTTGGATGCCACGTGAAGTATCGAAGGCCCGCTGGCGGGAGATCAAGGTACCATGAGTTGAGTGAGATGACTGCCAGATGCAACACCTGTGCCCCCTACTGTGCCAACTTTCTTCGTTTTAGCTGCCCGGTGCTCCGCTCGTTGTTGTGAGCATCACGCCTCCGCCCTCCGTCGTTGTTGGAGGGCGACTGCCTCCCAACTGCCCAGTCGCGTCCTTCACGAGTCTCCTCCAATCGAGGCCAATCTTGGCATAATAACAAACACACACACATCAGTACACAGAAAACTGAAGGAAAACAATGGGAGAGACGAAATCACAGCATTAGGCTATGTTCTACTCGTGTATGGATAGCCAGTGCTGTCGTGTTTACAAAATATATATTTGACCATGAGCCCAGACCAAACATTTCACTTCTCCGGTACCACTTGAGGTGGCATAACTTTAGTAATTCCAATGTCCTTATGTGGGCCAATCTCAATGAAATACGTGATAACCATTTGAAAGATTGGGTTATCAAGTAATTCACTCGTATTGGCCATACAATTACATGGCTGCAACGAGGGATGTTGCTATCTTAAGTGGTTCCAATGTATGCCGCGGCTCACAGACCAATACTCAGACAGGGATAGAGACCCAAAGCCAGCGTCAGGTCCCAACACCTAAAACAGGGGGAACAAGAACCCAATATTGACACGGGAAGAAGTAATTGGCGTCTAGGAAAGGCCCCCCCCCCAGGTGTGTTTGTGTTTATCCTCATTCACTCATGAATGAAATTGCCCAGATGTTCAACTTTCATATTTTACATCCTCCACTCTATCATTTGAGAGCACATCGGGGAATTGTGTTTGTATTTACATTTTTGTCAATAAATCAGTTGTGTGCCGATGCAAGACTTTCTCATTTTTTACCGCGGCACTGTAGCTTGTAACCCATCTGTGCAGACTTGTGCAAATTGATGAACGATTCTCCCTCGTGTGTGGATTGTCCTCAAGTCTCGAAGTCTGCTTTCCACCCTCATTCAAAATCTAATCATTAAAACGGGACGTGGCCAAATTAAGTAAATTCAGCACTCTGAGGATGAAGTCTTAAAACTCATACTCTTTGGTTCTTTCGGTAAAGTCACGTTGGTATAAAATAAAATAGATCACGACGTTTCGGGCGCAACACAAACGTCGTGATCTGTTTTATTTTCTACCTACGTGACTTTACCGAAAGAACCAAAGAGTATGGATTCCTGCAGTCACGAAAGCTTCAAATCAAAATCTTAAAACTCAGTTGTGGATTTATAGTTCTGCTTTTCCTTTGCGTTATTTTACGAACAATGCTGTTGTGATTTTTCCCAAAAAAATGTCAAAAGTATGTTTTCATATGGATTTATTTCGGATGTATGTTGGACTTCTTTCGCACCGTACGTAGCCAACCGCACTCATCGGAGGTGCGAGAAGCCCTTCCACGCCAGGGGTCGACAACTTGTGGCTCAAATTTCGATTTGAAGCTTTCGTGACTGCAGGGATTCATCTTCTTGGTTCTTTCGGTAAAGTCACGTAGAATGGAAAAATTAAATAATACAAATAAACATAATAAAATAATTCTCACGACGTTTTGGCCACAACGCAAGCAGCCGTCCTCAGGTGTTCTTCAGAAGACAGAGTCATTCAGACTCTGTCTTCTCATTCAGACTTTGTCTTCTCGACAGACCTGTTCTTCACCTGAGGACGGCTGCTTGCGTTGTGGCCGAAACGTCGTGAGAATTATTTTATTATGTTTAATTTGTATTATTTTATTTTTCCATTCTACGTGACTTTACCGAAAGAACCAAGAAGATGAATCTGTGGCTCTTCAAGGACTGCTTCGTGACGTTCTTTACCAAGGGCCACCGTCTCGTCTCCACCACTCGCAGCTCTTGATAAACACTGAGTTGTCTTTACAGACCCCTGGGCTCAAGCCCCAACCACGAACCCTTACCTGGTAAGATAACAAAAACACGGTTTAGTTTAATTTGTAAATAGTAAGTAAAACTCTGTTTTATATAGAGCCGTTCATACAAGGCCTCACAGCTATTTATATATAACACAATACGAGTAAAACACATTTCTACATAGAGATATAAATGTTTAAGTGATTTGTTTACCTTTCATATACTTTGCACTCCTATCGTATTTTTTTGCATTGTTCATAATACAGTTTTTTTGGATTAGATCGCGTAAATATATAAATGTGTCGTTAAACCCGCCACCACCCGACACAGCCAACTAGTGAGGGTTGTCACGTAAACAGAACGTGGCCAATTCGTCACTAGTACAGCACACCGGTGTATAGTGTAGTAGTGTAGTGTATAGTAGTGTAGTATATAGTAGTGTATAGTGTAGTATATAGTAGTGTAGTGTATAGTGTAGTATATAGAGTATTGTATAGTCGTGTAGTATATAGTGTAGTGTATAGTAGTGTTGTGTATAGTAGTGTAGTGTATAGTGTTGTGTATAGTCGTGTAGTGTATAGTGTATAGTAGTGTTGTGTATAGTGTAGTGTATAGTGTAGTATATAGTGTATAGTGTATTGTATAGTGTAGTATATAGTGTATAGTGTAGTGTATAGTGTAGTATACTAGTACAGCACACCGCTGTGTTGGAGAGCCAAGCCACAACATTAACAATCTAAGTACGACGTTTCGCCAGTAATCACGCGACAGCCAGATTTTGCATTGTTGTTGTAACGTTCTGCCCGCCACCCGGAGTAGACATCTGTGTGAAAGAGCTTCACAGCTCATCGGATTCCTCCCTGCAGTAGAAATATTCAGAAATGAACGATTCCGATTCCGGCAAAATTGGAACCTTCGAGAATCGAGGAAGGAATCGATCCATCACCATGGCAACGCGCGACTCAGAGACAGTAGGTACAGTAGCTGCGTCGCCTCGACTCGTGGAGTAGCGGCGAGAACGATGCAAAGACAAAGAGATAATTCAGTGCAAATAGATCGATAGGGTGACGTTTCAATAGAGCAATAGACTCACGGGCTGACGAACATACCGGCCGTGCGTTCGACGAATCGAGCAAGAGTTGATGCGTAATCGAGTGGGATAAGTCTTGGGCGCTGCGTTCATACTCGAGGCGGTGATTCTCAGCGGCGTGACCACACGGGCACAGCGAGCGGTAGGCCAAGGGTGGTGGTGGTGGTGGAGGGCCTCTTGCCTCCTTCTCCGTGTGCGCGATGGAGGACGTGGCGCTGAGCTCCGCGGGAGCCCGGGTCTCCCTGGCCACGAGCAGCGACGAGCGACACCCCGCGGAGAACGTGACGGACGGGTGAGAGACCCCGGGAGGAAGAGTCCCGAGTACACTTCAGTTCCACTGTGGTGGGCACCGGCGTGGTGAAGTATGGTCAGACTACCCCCCCCCCCCAAACCGTGGTGAACACTTTCATCCAGCAGTGGATTGAATGATTGAATGACAGCTGAGTGGACTTGGTTGGGGAGCGGTGGGGCAGTGGTGTGCGCAGCGCGTGATCGACCGCTGGGGAGACCCGGTCACGAGTTCACTTCATTTTCACTGTCGTGGTAACCGGCGTGGTGAAGTATGGTCAACCAGACTACCCCCCCCCCCCCACCGTGGTCAACACGACGTGAGCACGCTTTCATCCAGCAGTGGATTGAATGGCAGATGGCTGAGTGGACTTGGTTGGGGAGCGGTGGGGCAGTGGTGTGCGCAGCGCGTGATCGACTCCCGGGAAGACACGGCCACGGCTAACATCAGTGGCGATTGATATCAACACTGGTGGTCTTGGGTTATCCTCCCCACCTTCACCAGCTTGTACTGACGGCTGCTTACTTTGTTACGTGGCCCACCAGAACAGATCGTTGAAGTACTCTAATATATCCGGGTTTTGGGAGACATGTGGTTCAAGAGTGCTTAGCTTTGTGAGATTGACCAAAATAGTTTTTTTGTGGAGGAAATAGTTCATATTTATCTGTGGACCCAAAACAGTTTTGGTAGTTTTTTCCCATGGGAGAAACCAAACGCATGTAAATTTGGAAACGGTACAATAACAATGTGTTTCATTAAAATACATTGCACGTTCTAATTAATTGCTAATTTCTCACGGAATATATTATACTCTTGGTGTAAAGGCTCCGGGGGAGATAGCGTGATTATCACTGGAATAAAGAATCATGTTTGTAGTTTGTGTGTGTTTTTATTTTCTTTCCCTGCAGGAGCAGTTCCACATTCTGGATGAGTACAGGCACATTCCCGCAAGAGTTTATTATCACCTTGGCAGATGTCACCAGCATCCAGTCCATGAGGATCGAGTGCTACAATGGTAACCCTCTTCCACTGATGACACGTGTAGCACGTGCTGCCCGCACAGTCAAAGATCGTGACGCCAAGGACCTTGCGCTGCAAAACTCCAGATAACTGCAAAAACTACTTCTTTTTGCGCAGCTCGAAGCTGCGGTGGCAACACTCTGAGCGAACGAGAGGGTCGCTCAAAGAACTAGTGGGAAAACGGCCTTTGGTGTGTCGAGCAGGATCCAGTTACATTCACGATGCTTCAAGGGGGTGTCTCATGAAAGAGGGTTCAGTCATAAGTTCTGTTATTGCCATACAGTTCAAGTAATCACATGAGTGCATTAGATGATGCGACAGTAATTTTGGCATAGATGTATCGTTTGTTCGATCCAAGTACCTTTATGAAAGACACTGTCACATTTCATGTTGGGTATGTGAAGACGGGGCAGCAAAGGATGTAATCTGTGGCTTGCTTTAAAATGCGTCACTTTTTTTTATTTAGCTATAATACTGGCACTAATGGTTCACTCTAAAGCTCTGCACAGCTTTTCGTAATTTGAAAACGGTAATGATGCGTTAATGTAAATGTGTGCTATTTTTCAGTGCGCAAGTTAGCTGTGGAGCACAGCATCTCATCCGAGCCAATCAATTTCGAGCCACTGTCTGAGATGGGTATGCCTGGAGACATTTGGCAGCATTGCATATCATGAAGCAAAATGTTCCGGTTATCACGCCGTGTATGTATATAGATATAAAATTGTAAGTTGTCTGTCTACCTGCTATTTTTCTCTATGGCGGTCAGTATTTTCTTTTGCTTGCACCTTTACCTGTGGCAATACTCAATCAACGATTCCAGTGAGCCATCCACAATCTGTATTCCATTGAAAGTAACCTGCACGTCAAAGTTTCATTAAGGCGAATGACCAAATCACCCTGACTGCTGCGTGATCTAAGCAGGTTTGAGCCTGGATCACCAAGCATGTTAACCGACAGCTCACAAAGTTAACCTCTGCGGGGTTAAGTACAGGCGGAATTGTGAGCACTGATATGTTAACATTTATCGAAAACGACAGTCACACAGTGGACGAATACTGCACTGGTCAGATACGCAATGTAACATGTCATAAAATAATGGGACCTAAGTATTAGAGTGGGAAAGTGAGCAGTGGGGGTCTTGTAATGGAAGCTGAAGGTCAAAGGGCGCGGGGGGATTTTTACATTCGGGGAAGGGGGCTTGCGCTGTGACATGTCACAGCACAATCTATTTGTTAAAATAAAGCGTTTTCCATTGCATGCATCATTGCAAAATTAACACATTCATACATGCACGAAGCTTAAATGCCAAAGGTACCTTTGGTAGTCGGAGGATTAAGGGTTGGTGGTAATCGACTGTTGTATTTAATCGAATAAAAATGCATTACTTGTTTTCCCTACCAGAGCTTGAACACAATGAAAGCAATCTGCAGACTGAAGACATCAATGTGAGTTAATATGAATTAATATACATTGGTTTCTATGAAGCACCAGCTAATTTTCAACACTTTACATCCATTCTGGGTGGCTGAATGGCTGAGTGACTAATCACAGCTATCCACTTCTGCATGCAGCCAATGTGTTCATGCTGCTTTGCAGTACGTTCTGCGAATTACCAAAAGCGTTGCAGAGCTTTAGTGGACCCATTAGCGCCAGTATTATAGCTAAGTAAAAAAAATCACAAATTTTAAAGCAATCTGCAAGGATTACAGAAAATTTCCCTTGGGAACTTAAGATTAGGATTTCCAGATTTCATATGGGGCAAAACTACAGATCCACAGTATGTTCGGTCCACCCAGCAGTATAAATGGGTACATCGCAAGCCATCCGGCAGGTCGCGTATGGTGGGGTAGAAGTTAGAGAATTCTCGCCTTTACAAGGACTCTGTAAATCAAGAAATTGCAGGGTTGCACCGTGAGCATCCTTTAATCCATCGGTGTCAGCTCGGTGGGTTCAGAAGTGGATGGTCAACGTGTCAGCACTTCCTCGTGTTCCTCTCCCGTGCTTAGTTGGGTGCACTCCGTAGTGATTATAATCATAACACTTAAGTGTGGTACTTTCAAAATAATAACGTGCATTTTAATTGACCTCATGATATTGTTTGCCACTCTGGGAAGATGAAACACGATAGCCTAACTACTTTGACCTTTTCTTCCAGGTAAAAATAGTTCAAGCTCAGCATCTGCGATTTATCATTCGCTCCGCGTACGACCACTTCACGTCCGTTCATCGCGTGTCTGTGGCAGGAAACATCCAGCACAGATAAACATATACATTTTATCACCCTTATGTATGCCAGCTGAATTCAATTTCACACACACGCAATATCTGACTGTGACCAAATCGCCCAGAACGAGAAGGTCAAAACAGAAGCGAATCCTATCATTCAACGATCCCTATCATTCAACATTTTACACATTTTAAACGCGGGTCATTTATAACAGGTGTTTATTATATAACATGTTACAATACTGAATCTAAAATATACATTCAATCAATATACAACACCGGTGCTCTGAAGGCAATTGTACAAAATATATTATGATTTGGGTAAATTTCAGCTTGATGAACGTGTTTCAATTACCATACAAACCGCGTCATAAAAGTACTTAAGATAAGAAAGTTAGTGTTTCTATTAAAACAGACATGTATAATTAAATCAACAGTGAAATCCATCTAGACAACTTACACACATTTTTCATAAAAAATATCCAGTGTAGGATGCCAGGGAAATATAGAAATGCTTTGTTGAATGGTTGTCCTTCGTTTTCACAGAGGTATGCCGACTGCATAAATTAAGTCCACGTTCCGCATGCATATTCTGTTCATGTTGTACTTCGTGTCATTGACAAGATCAAAACATTAAGAGCTTAAAAGAGATGTTTCCTCTGTAGGGTCATGTGTACGATATTGCAGTTTTTGTTTATTGCTGTCTCTATATCTTAAGGCAAATAAACGTGCGTTAAAAAGGTAATTCATGAACGTATGTTGATTTTAAAATTAACTCTTCCAAACTGTAAACCATTGCATTTTTATTGTTTTTGAAGTATTTATGGAGATTTTAAAACAATAATGGATTGACACTGAAATTAAAATCTAGCATATTCCTATTTTAGGTAGCTCTTTTCAAATCTTACATATATTGCTTTTAAGGATTGTATATGCTCCATAAAAAAAAAACCCTGAAATTAATATTAACATATCTTATTGAAATTCTTGAAAATGTTAAGACACTGAAGTTGAGGATGCACAATCACAACTAAAAAGTTCATCACAATATTTACCAACAAGTCAAGGAATTGGAAGTTTTTCAAAATAAATTTGGGAAAATAATTCCAATGTTTTAGATAATTGCTTTCTTTAATAATGAATGAATAGTGGCAACTGATCAAACATAGTTATTTCCGAAATATATTTATAGGTTAACAACCATGATCATTGTTACTTGAATTTTTCTAAAAATGTATTATTGCTAAAATTGTGTTTTGGCTCCATTATAATTAATCCAACGTGTGAAAGAGTGGGCAAACATACCATCTCTTAAAGTGGCTCTTCTAGAGCTTCCCTCCAGTAAAGGCCCTTTCACTCTCAGTGCTGTGAGCGAACAATTGCAGAGATGCAGCTTTACCCTCTTATACTCCCAACGTGCACCATTCGGGGTCCAGTTTACATCACACGTTCGCGAGATGTTTAAGTTCACCTGACAAAAACCTGAAGAACCTTGGCATCAGAACCTGGAGGACAAGTTGCCCTCTGTTGGTGCAGTGTTGCGCAGCGACATTGCTGGGTTGCGTAGCGGGGTGGCCGGGTTAGCCAGGAAGCTCTGTGGTGTGCGACGTGACACGCTGCGCTGGCGAGACAGGAAGGAGCACTCCGTACCGCCCATGGCCGCCAGCCTCTCCTGCACAGACTGACGTTGCAGCCCCATGCCCTGTCACCAGAAAAAAACCCACATCACATCAGATCAACAATCATTACCAGCAGCTGGGCGCTGCTGCAACACGCCTGTAAACCGGAACTTTCGACGGGAGGGTTGGTGGGTCACGCAAACTACGCGTGGGGCATTGAACACGCCATCACCTGGCTTGCTAGGGTATTTTTTTTTTATTCAGAGCAGCTGGATTCATTTCTATTTGTAAATCCAGCTGTACGGGGACTGGATGCACACGCCTTCAGATGTGTGCGTTTTCTCCCACATGTATAAACACTCATTAATGGAGTTGGCCAAACATTCCAATATCGGATCACAGAGCTTGGCGCCGGTTCTGGCTGCCTTCCTGCGCTTATGAATCCTTCCCTTGTTGAGAGTAAACAAAAACTGTGTTACAAATGATAAATTACTGTTGTAATAAAATCAAAATCATCACATCACCATCATTGTTTGATATCAACTTAATAGACCACAGATCTTGGGCAATACTGTGCATATTACAAGTTGAAATGTATTTATCAACACTGATCAGAGCAACATTGTGTCATCACTAAGGACCCTGCACTCGCTCTCTGCAATACCGACGTTTTTGTCTTGTTTTTGCGGTTGCTTCTACGCTCACGAAACTGCGAATATCCGGTGTAAAACAGCCAGGCAACCGGCTAAACGGGATCATCATCTGTGGAACAAACCAAACTCCAAAGTTCCACAGTTATTTTTCGGGGTGTAATGCGGTGTCTCGGATCAATCCGTCGCGAATGAAGCGCTTGATTTGGGGAGCTATTTTAAACACGTCCAATATACTCGCGAGGGATCAAGCGAACAACAGGGACGAGACAGCGGGAGACTCACCATGCTGTACCAAGCAGTCGTCATCAGCTTTTCCTCCTCCTGCTTTTGAGCCAGAATCTGCTCATTTTCCTTCTGAAAAGTCAAAAGGCCAAAAGGTCATCAGATCCTGCTGACATTGAAACTAGAATTGGCATTTAAGCGATATTGTGAAAGAAGGCTCCAATGTAATTCCCTTGACTTTTATTGCAGGCCAACGAGGGCATGGCAACAACAGGAATAACTCATGATGGTGAGACCTTAGACAATAAGACCATAATGCATTCTTTCAGGAAGTAATTTTTTTGCATAATACACAAAGGCCCAAGTGAGATTTCTGTTGCTTGAAACATAAGGGGGTAACAAATTAACTTTTATTTTATTATAACTTATAAAATAGCTGATAAGACAACTGAGCGGCCGTGCTCTCACCTGCAGTTGGTTCAACTGCCGCTCGCGCTCAAGAAGCTGCCCTCGGAGCGCTGCCATTTCTGGGCTCTGCTTGGGATCCATGGTGCGGATCACCTGATGCACACACACACATGCACAGACACACAGGTCCTTACAGCACACACACGTGCACAGGCAGGCATTGGGCATGGCTCCGGTGCCTCTTGGATGGGGGGGGGGGGGCCAGTAGAGCAACTGTAATTGGCATACGATCAGCCAACTTTATCTGCACGGAATTAATTAACGTTGATTAAATTGTGTTTGTGAAATCGTTTGTCTTTCTCATGGGACAGTTGTTTTTGCTCTGATTTATATTTGCTTCATTGCAGTACTTTAATTAGTTTTTGCACGTGTCATTTTGGTGCCCCAGGCCAATCTTGCGAATAATACTCTTGAGTTCTCGCCCTGGTTACGCAAAATAAACCTTGAAACGTGTACAGAGCGCAACTGTGTAAGGTGGCTTCTGGCGAAGCGTCATGCTGGAGGGCACTCACCAGCTTGGCCTTCTCCAGGTATCTCTTGTAGCGCTCCTCCATGGAGCGCATGTCCTCGGTCTTCTTTCGCAGCAACGACTCCAACTCCTCTTCACGCTCAGCTGAAGCACACAATGATGCCGATCACCACCACCGTACCAAAGAGCCACGACCCACCGCAGTTGCTTGATTACCAACGGTAAATAGCAACCGCACGTGGAGGTGGTGGCCTGGCAGCCGAAAGACCAGAATAATGAAGCCGGTACCGCTGAGATCCCAGTGACGAACCGGACTCTAGCACCGTGTTAGTACCAGACTCGTACTCTAAGTAGCCCCAATCCAAAATAACAAGGCAAGCTCATGAGACCGATGCCCCATCAACTTGAGACCACTAGAAGCACCGACACTTGCGGTTGCGAGTTTAATGATATTATGGTGATGTCATAATCGTGGTGAGGACGAGGGGTTGTCACCCGTGTCACGATCCTGTGTGATCTGCGTCACCCCAGCATTGCCACTGGCGTAACGAGAGACGACACATGCAGCGCCGTGTATATAAGGTCAGATTGGTTCAGCGCGCCACTATTAACGTTGATTAAATTAGTGTCATATTAAAGCAAATCTGACATTTTTAATTTCGGCTGCTTGTACTACCCTGGCATCCCCTGAAGATGCCCTGGACCGAGCCAAATGGAGAAGACAATGCCGAAAAGCGGACCCTGCGCCACAGCGGGAAAAACGCTAGGAAGAAGTACTACCCTGGCAGACAACCGTCTACCCTTGCCAAAGAAGTGGAGGGATCTTGTAGGCCTCATTTGCAAGACCACTCTAAACTGCACTGGACCCAGGTCAGTTAGACAAGACACTCTACAAATCACACTTCCTGCATAATGCACAGGCATATGACTTTGAAACCCCCCCGCCCACCTCCTACGCATTTCACAAGTAGTACTAATTCCATATCTGCATTTCCCATAAATATGCTAAATTCCTCTTGATATGCAACTTATTTTGTCAAGGCGCTCTTCCCCTTCCAACCCAGCTTAAATATATGCTCCAAGCCTGGGGTGTTTCATTCAGACGCTGTCTCCCCGACAGACCTGTTCTTCACCTGAGGACGGCTGCTTGCGTTGTGGCCGAAACGTCGTGATAATTATTTTATTACGTTTTATTTTTATTATTTCCCTTCTACGTGACTTTACAGAAAGAACCAAGAAGATGATTCCCTGCAGTCACGAAAGCTTTAAATCGAAATTGGACCCAGGTCGTTCTGTGTAGAGTGCCAAAGGGAGTTTTATTTTTTTATTTCAGCCCATAATAGGGTGCCCCGGTGGGCTGAGCGGCGTACAGGTTTTAGGGACCGGTGGCTGCTGGGGCTGCTCCTCTTGCGGCTCCTTGCGCCTCGACTCCTGCAACGTCTCCCTACACAGAGCAACGGGCGGGAAGGGGCACAAGGAAGCCACAGGGTCGTTTTAAATCGAGGGCATTTGTCACGATTGCAAATATTCAGTCGTAATGTGTGATGAAAAAAATCACGTGAAGTAGATTTGACCAAATATTTGTTTTTTTACCAGTGCACTTGTCAAAGGTTTGCAATTATTGACTTATTGTGCCCCATGGGGCCAAGATGAGATCTTTCCAGTGGTGGTTTGGCATTTATTAATATTGAAGTTAAAGTTCACCTACAATGGCCTTTGACCTATAAGCCCCAAATAAGTCTTTTAATAACATTTCAGAATTATCATCGTTTAGTCCACATAACCACAATTTGTGAAGCAAATTTGAAAGAGGAATAATGATGGGTCACCATCATCAGACATCGTCCTTCTACTGCTTGATTGAGGCCTCTCCATCCCAAGACCCAGTAATGCCACAATCAAACCTTCTTATGCAAACAAGGTGATCTCATGACTATATGAGCAGTCATCACTCACTGTCCAGAGCTCCACATTGGCTCTCATTCTGTCACCCATCTCGTCCATCGGCCAGTCAAAATTACGTCTCAAATTTTTTTGGTTCAAAAATTGCAATTTAGGCTTAAGATTCCAGAAAAAAATCAACAGCTTCAAATGATTGCATCGGTTATAAGACCAGAGTGCTTTGGGAATGTTCTACAGAAGCTGGCTATTATTGTAGGCCTCCTTTGGGTGTTACAACCTACCGATGTGCCCAGATTGGAAGCACATTCAGAGCTCTTTTGCCAATACACCACTGCTCATAGCGGATGTGTGCTGTATCAATGACAAAGACTCCCACAGCTGGTACACGTGGCAGGGGCAGTCGTTGTTTTACTCACCAAGAGCCAATGCAGCTCATTTTGGCTTCACTCAAAGAGCCGTGACAATATTTAAACTGGGCTAAACAGGATGGGGCTTCTTTAATGTCAATATTAACTTGTCCACAAGCTAGAACACAAACTTACAACCAACTAGGGCATCGCACCCCATCGCGTGTATTGTGGATCTGCGCTGAGCGACTCCAGCAGCGGTGATCGGTGGACTAGCGTCCACCGTACGAGTGTGGCAAGGGTTTTGCAGTATTCAGGCAAGATGTGCATGTTCATAAGCATTTTGGGGGGATTAGGTCGAGAAAATGTAAATGTGTTGTAAACTTACCTCCACCCGACAAGGCCAATTAGTGAGGTTTGTCACGTTAACAAAACGTCCCAATTAGTTCATACTTCAGCATCCGGTCGTGTGTACGAGAGTAAGCACACAAACATAACATTTGTAGATGGCTCTGGACATGCAATCTCACATTCTTGGTTCTTTCGGTAAAGTCACGTAGAAGGGAAATAATAAAATAAAAATAAAACAATAACATTTTCAGCAAATTCCTGTGGTTTTCACACCTGATGATGATTGCTTGTGTTGCAATCGAAACGTTGTGAATAATTTAATTGGTTTATTTTTATTATTTTATTATTTCCCTTATACGTGACTTTACCGAAAGAACCAAGAATATGAATCCCTGCAGTCACACGAAAGCTTTAAATCGAAATGCAATCTCAGTTAAATTATATGAAAAAGCCTAGGGCCTATACTTACACAATGGATGAGGCTATGCATTCACCGACTGTTATCTACTGTTTTCAGCAGTATTGGTGTGTGGCCGATGGGATGTCTCAAAAAAACTACTTACAATGTTTGTGTCGAGGGAGAGGGATAAGTGAAGGAGGCACATTGCCTGATGGCTTATTTTGTTACATTCTCTACAACGACCAAAATTATTAAGTTGTGTTCTGTATGATATAGCTTGCATATCAACACCTGGCAGTTCACCAGCATTGGTTGAAGCAAAGCCACTCTTGTACTGGTATGATATATATAAGTACACCGTGTAAATTCAAACTCACAGTTGATGGTCCAGTTTCTTGTTGAGAGCAGTGGCCTAAGGGAAACAATCAGGCAGGTGAGACGTGGAGATTGTATTGAACACAACGGTTCAGTTTCAACAGCATGTAAGTGGCACCACATTTGTATATAGCAAGGAAACCCCCCTCCCCCTTTATTATGGATAACATTGGTCGCGAAAGCCTACGTGTTAGACTAATATATAGCACGGAATGTGTGAGCAGGTCACTTTAGTTTGGTTCCCATTTGGCTGCCACTCCTTCATTAGTCTCGGCCTGATTTCACCACTCCCATCTCCCTCGGTGGATGGCCTCTCCTTGCGTTCCACTCCTTGGCTACCATTCCCATCGTTGTCCTTGACCATCGGCTGCCGTCATCCCTCCTAGCGACGTGTCCTGCCCAAGCCCACTCACTCTTCTCAGCGGTCAAGATGACGTTTCTAACCGGCGTACGTTTACGTTTCTCCAATCCGCGTGCTCCCCTTTCTGTCTCAAAGTGTAATACCAAACGCGTAACTCTCCCATGCTTCTTGGACCGCTTTTCAACCTTTGTTCCATATTACGTCAACTTACACGTTTTTAATCCACATAGCAAAAAAAGGACAAAGATTCCCCATATAGCCTTGAACAGACTGTTGGGGCAAGTGCTGTTAACGAGTACCAGCACCTATGAAGGCCGGAATGGTACACAAGGGGGTGGGTGGCCAGTACCACGCCCGACTGACTTCGTCTCCCCAGTGGCGATGTTTACATACCGCACCAGGTACTCATTTGAGGCCGAGTTGACCTAGGGGACGCCCAGGACTGGTTCAGATATTCGTCACCGGTGTTGGCCGTGAGCGGCAAATCCAACCCAGGTCGCCGGGTTCGTAGCGTAGCGTGCTAACCACTACACTACCGCTCCCCCGATCCACATAGCACAGCAAGTTGCACACCCACACACAGATGACAAATCTTTGATCTAATCGTTGTATATGGGCTGCTGTGGGCCCCGCCATTACGTAGTCAGTTTCAAAGACAATGCATATATTATAATATATAATACAATAATTATCAGAGCATATTTGTTTGCCCGTTCACCACAAGTACTGTGTGTGATTAATGCAGACTTGATGCCTTGCAAAAGGGTTTCTATTTTCTGTTTGAACATCTTAACACCTCCTGTTTTATTGCCAGAAAGGGTAAAACCTAAACTTTCATTATGTAGTCAGTCTGAGCGCTCGACAGCCCGGCCAGTCTGCCCCCTATGTTGCTTCTGTTTGCGTTTGGCTTCTCAACATTAATTTAAAGCCACGTCTGAAACTATTCCGAAGCGTCACAAAAACATTATTATAAAAATATATAAATATATAGTTCGTATGATGTTTGAATGTTTTTGCAAAACAAGATGCACGTAAACTTACGTTCATATTAAAATGGCCTAGACCCTTGTTGGTTGCGGTTAACAGCGATTGGAGCACAACGTTTTCACTGCATGTGTTGTCATTGTGCGGGCACCACACCGCGCGTGCAACGTTAAACATCGTCAACTCCCACGTGTGGCTGGGCGATTCTACTCTCACGTACACGATGGCAACGTGTCGAGGAGCTCAATGCCAATGTCTGCTAGCCGTAACGAGGGGCTTCACGAGAGTGTGCATGGAGGAGTCTTTCTCTTCCTCCTCTGCTGAAGGAGCGCTGACTATGGTGGTAAACTATCATGGCTCATAGTTTGGGTTGCATGGCCACAATCGCACTACTTTGGCTTGTCTTCAGTTTTCAATTTATGAAGGGGACGTGCGCATCGGCCTGGTGATGTTTCGGTGTGGTTGATGGTTACACCACCGGTGTCTTCGAGGAGGAATGTCAAAGCCAGGAGGTGCGATGTTTGGGTCTCGTATGATGCGTTTGTTTATTCTGGATGTTGGCATTGATAAAAGCAAGTAGATGGATGATATAGTTATTTTGTAAGAGGCTGAGCGAATGAGTGACTTACAGTGTGGCCGCAGAGCACGAAGAGCTCTATAGATAACCAACATCCCGATATTAGCGAGTGACCTCTGCGAGTCTGCTGTGCGGGTGAATAAGTAGCGAAGAGGGCGCTATGTTGCAAAGTCCAAGAGGCTCACGTTGTCGGCGCGTTCCACCTGCTCTGCCAGCGACGACTGGAGCTCTTCCACACGCGCCTGCAGTGCGCTCACCTGCTCCCCTTGCAGCCTGTTCCAAGCACGCCGCAAGCGCACGGGCTCAGGAAAACCATCCGGCCGGGCGCCGCACACGCAGCCATGCAGGACCGCACACAGTCAAGCGCACGCATCTAGCTATGCGGATGCGCGTATTTAGCTATGCGTGTAGAGCAGTGGTGGGGAAGCCTTTTAATTTATTTCGAGGGTCGTATAGGACTTTCAAATAAACACGCACATTTCGGTTTCTCCTGTTGCTGCAAGAGGTTAAGATCAGAAAACACAGCCGTGTTGCCAGGTCGAAAAGGTCCACCCTCTTGCGCCTGACTCACGGGACGTAGGTACCCCAACCTCAGTGGATTGAGTTAACGTCAGATGGTTGAATGATCAATGAGGCCACGCGATTTCCCAACCTCTAAGCCCTCGCACGCCACCACGATTCACATTTTGACATCTAACAAATCTCTGCCAGGTAAAAAATATCCCCCCTCCAGTACCCGATTAGTGCCGCCAAGATGCTTGCAGTGACGGATAATTATCGTTTTGAGTTTTGAGGGCCGTTTTGAAGCGGTGGGCCTCACGCGTCGACGGGCCGTACGAGACGATGTCATGGGGCCGCATCTGACCCACGGGCCCTTTCTGACCCGGGGGCCATTGGCTTTTTCCCCACCCCTGGCGTGGAGCCCCGTGGCGGACCCCCACCTGTTGTCGGCCTCCAGCTGGGCGTGCCGGCACGCCGAGTCGGTGGCGAGGGCGCTCAGCGCGTCCGCCTGCTTCCTCTCCAGCTCCTCCAGCCGGCGCGTCAACGCACGCTTCTCGCTCTGCAGCCCTGCCACCTGCTCCCTGCGCGCGAGGCAAGCGATTGGATGAGAGGCTGAGAGGCTGAGAGCAAGAGAGCGAGAGAGAGTACGTGCACTACTTTTCCTTTTTCATTGCTCATCATAATCATCATCAGCGTCCACTGCTGGGTGAAGGCCTCCCCAAGAGATTTTATAAACACAACAATCCATCGAGCGCCCGCACACGGGCCCAGCCACTGCCACCTCCGTGGCGGTGGCTGTGCCCTCTCCATTGGCTACTCGTTACACTCTAGAACTTGTATGGGGGCAGCAGGGCAAAGAGCAAAAAAAATTTCCTCCGGATCTCCCTTCAGACAGCACACACGGCAACAATGAACGAGTTAAAACTGCACCCCCATCTCGTGGAACTCCCTCCTCCCAGGCAACTCCTCCTGGTTCCCTCCCTCTGCTTATAAGCCTCTCCTCAAAACCTCTTTCTTCAACCTCGCGCCTTCGGATCCCCCATCGTTGCCTCTTTTCTCTCCCCCCCACGTTTTGCCCTCTGAGATTTTCGTTACATGATGGGACGCATTACAAATGCACGTTGTTGTTGTTTTGCTTTTGTTGACTCGAGTTACGTCGCAAGCTTTCACCTATAACTCTGCAAGAGCCCAGGCTTGGGCAACAATTAAAAAGGCACTCTCGTCTGCGGTGCGATTTAATTATGTGTGCTCTGCGCTGGTCAACTGCATAGACCATCAACGCCCACGCTCGTTAGCAGTGATGCGCTTTTTGTTTTTGTTTCCGATTTCTGCTGGATTCGCCTTTGTCATTTTGGCGACCCAGGTCACTCTTGCAAATTGCACTGTCGTGGACTATCTAGATCTCTCACTTAACCAAAATAAATGTGAAACTTTAACGGTTCCTCAAGAAGCTCCTGGGCAAGTGGAGCGGAATGTCGGACACCGCTCCAAACGACACGGAACTCATCAAAGCTTGGCTGGGAAGGTCTCTCACCGACAAACTGCAGCGAGGACATTTTATTATTAAACAGCGTAGAAAGGAAAATAAAGAACGTGTGACATAAGAGAGGCAATCAATCAAACTCACTGGACATCGAGTGGCAGGATTTCCCCAGCGAGACTGTCCCCAGGACCCATGGAACTGGCTGAGAAAGACAAAAAAAGTTACAGTAAACACGTTACATCTGGAAAGCTAAGCAGAGTTTGCACCTGGACAGTGCTTGGATGGGCAACCACCATGCGTGAGAGGTGCTACAGGCTGCGGCGCTACGTGGTGGGCAGCAGAGGGCAGCGCAGCTAAATACATTGTTGTGCCATACTCCTATGTTCCCACATCTATGCTCACCTACTTCACAAACCCACACTAACAGCGTGGCGAAGTCGATGTATTTTTGGTAAGGCCCATTAAGCGATTTCATGGGCGACCCGTACATAGCCTTTAAAGTAAGGTCAAGTAACTCCCATGACCCACACAGTGTGGTGAATCGCTCATTCAGCAGTGGATTTACCAAGGGCTGTACATGTACTTAATCTTCAAGATGTTTAATCAGAGCACACAGAGAGACGGTTGTTTCTCCACAGGCAAGTTGAAAAGATAATTACGATGACTGTGCAGTAAGCTTAAAATGATTCACTCCCACAGAGATTTTATTAATTGACATAATTTGGGCATCATATTTATTCAAGTATGAATGCCATTTCGTTTCATTCTTACAATAATTTTTCGTCTCAATTGTATTTTAATTTGTTCCATCTCATTTAAATGTTTTGTTCTCCCCATTACTATAAATGTAACATCATCATCAGCCGCCCTGGAGTGGAGGTTTGCTAACAAAACTCTCCCGGTCTCCTGATTGCTTGCCGTTCTGAAACATTTGTTTGTAGGCATTTGGGAACCAACCCCCCACTCGGGGGTTTAACCCCAGGGGACCGCGTGTCAAGCCCTTTCCGTCCAAACGCCCTGCGAGTGCCACCAAGGTTGGCGGAGCTCACAGGAGAGGCCCGGGTAAGGCTACAAACAGGCAACTTTACACCGACACACAGTTTAAACATATTATTTTGGTCGTTATTTCCAGGAAATGGGATACTGGCCCGTTCTAACGAGAGTTCCACGCCACTCACCGGCCTGCGAGTTCAGCTGCGAGCAGTGCAGCTCGTCGTTCTCCTCCCGTAGAGCGTCCCGCTCCAGAACGAGGCGCTGCCCAGAGCGGAATAACAAAAAGCAATGAGCACTCGCGGGCTCCCCTCCCCCTCACGGCCACTCGTGATCCACGCGTGACCTTCCGGACGAGGCCCGCGTGCCGAGCGGTTCCCTCTGTCTCACTCTCGCTGCATCTCCGCAAACTTGCCTCTTAAAGGATCTCATTTTTTTGAAGAGGTCAACATCATTAGAGCAAATGCGGCGAGATGGAGGAGGCCGCGCGGTCGCTGTCAGCGATGTGTCGATGTGGAAGGAGACTGCTTTGATTGGGACTCGCATTAAAAATGAATAGAGTCCAATGCCTCTTTTTCAGGAGGGTCCTGCAATTTGTTTTTTATTTAAATATGTTTTCAGCCGATTAATGACGAGTGTTTATTTTATGAGTGGGAGGAAACCGCAGCATCCGGAGAAAACGCACTCGTGCGAGAGGGCAACACGATCCCCGTACAGATGGAAATACATGGCGATTAGTCCACGTGCTGTACTGCCTTCTCCTGGCAAGTCAGGGCATGACACTGACGCCCACGGGAATGGAGTTTCACAACATTTGTGTGATCCGGCAACTGTCGCTGCCTCCAAAGGCCACGTGCATAGCCACAACCACCCTGCCAATATAATTACGGACAAAATATAATTAACTCATTTAACTTCCTGGTCAGACCTCCTACATTTGGATGACCAGTGTGAAACGGTGCTGCCACCGTTTGCCATGAACAAGCGTCGACCCTCTGAGCAGAGGTGCAATGGCATCGTTCTGGTACTATGTGGATCCAACACAAAATAGAGACGTCAACAATTCACTTGAAAGATGGTCACTGTATCGCGCGCTTTCGGATGCGCTTCTGCGGCCATCTGGAATGCTCTTCATTCCGATATTAGGGAGCCAAAGGAGCTATGCATTTTTTTATCTAGATTGAAAACTTATTTTTTTAAACTGCTTTACGTGTTTAGTTTGTTGTCCTTCCCCTGCACCTCCAATTAGCACGGTTGGCTAAGTATGGTGCAAAATAAATTCAACATACGTACATATAAACCAAGGCAATATCAGCAGAAATCGGACGAACATTTTTGCATCCTTTTATATCAAAGGCCTTCAACAGGCGTTGCGCGACCGTGTCTGCTCGGGGCCTTCCCAGCGGAGTGCGAGGGAGGGGGCCTTACCCCCTTCTCCTGCAGCAGGGCGTCATGCTTCTCGCTCAGGCTCTTCAGCTCCAGCTCCGCTTGGTCAACGCGCCTCACCGCAATCTGCAGCTGAGACTGGAGCTCCATGGCCTAGGGGGCGGGAGTCGGGGGTCGGGGGTCAGGGGTCGTAGCGACCGCAGGCCGGCAGCACGGAGTTGTGAGCAGGCCGCATAGAGACCGTGCCACGCTACAATACGAGCACGCTTGGTACAACGATGCCATGCAAATGTAATTTTTTTTCCAATGAACAAAAAACACACGTATTTATGTTCTTGCATAGGGCAATAAGTGCTATAAATAGTGAAATAATCAGATATTTACCACATATTGCAGGGAACAACCTCCCCCCACAGATGTGGTCACAAAACAATTTAGTTCTCATGGCTCTAAGTGAAAAACCAAACTTTAGGATTTTTTTGTGCAGTTATTGGTGACCAAGCAGAGACCAGCAGACTCGATACGCTTTCAAATTTGATGCAATCACAAAAAGCTGCCCAAATCCCAACCCATAATCTCCAGGGCGTCGGTTCCATGCTACGGCAAGGGCATCGATCCCGCGCGAGTCATTCTGCCACTTTGAAAAGACCTTCAGGTGCAATCGCCGCATTTCTGTAAAGGTCTGATTCTGTGGGGTTCTCTCGAGACGACTAAAACCATAAAACAAAACCGCGAATGATGGAGCGCTGTGCCGGCTGCATCATCAGTCACAGCGCCTCATCATCGATAATTTCGTTTCACGTTCGTAGTCTCCGAAGCATTATGAGCGATGATGCGGCTATAGAAACTGTACAACAGCAGGAGACTAAAATGTGGGGTCGATGGTGCACGTAGCCCAGAGACGATCGTCGAATGGTTGCGTTGTTTGACAATCCGGTAACCAGAGGTGACCCGGTGGCTCAGAGGTCAGGGCGCCGGGTTGCCACTGATGAGTCTCCGGGGTTTAAATCCAGGCAGCTGCCTGTGATTAAACCGCGTTTCTCACGTGTAGTGAGTTGATTGGTTTCAGCACCGGTCACCAATCACACCACAACAATCGCATCAAATTAATGTTTTAATTTAATTTGGCTTAATTCCAGCCCTGATAATTGAACATATGCGTTTCATTGCCATGTTACAAATATTACTGTCAGTGGCAGGGCAAAGGTTACCTCTGCTGTGTGGACCAAAGATAATATTAAGGGATCTCGGAGGTAGTGCTGTGATATCAACTTCCACAGCCCATTCTCTACCACAGGGTTGTACTTTTTGCGCGAGCGATTCAGATTCTTGGCCTCGTAATGTGACACGCTGGAAGCGCAAACGCCGGTGAACTTGAGGAACGACAATTGACTTCTTTCCTCGTCTTCTACCAAACACTTGGATGGACATCACAAGTAGTTCTGTGATATCTGCTTTGAAGGACCATTATTTAAAACAATCAGCCGTCAGAGGCATTAGCTGCATGGAGGATATTTCGATTTAAAGCTTTTGTGACTGCAGGAATTCATCTTCTTGGTTCTTTCGGTAAAGTCACGTAGAAGGGAAGCCGTCCTCAGGTGAGGACGGCTGCTTGCGTTGTGGCCGAAACGTCGTTAGAATTATTTTATTATGTTTTATTTTTATTATTTTATTACTTCCCTTCTACGTGACTTTACCGAAAGAACCAAGAAGATGCGTGGAGGACAGTTGAGGACTGCAGAAGATGAGGAGGAGGAGGACGTTAACGGACGATGACGACGCGAGGATGAGCGAGCGATGACCCAGGGGACGGCTCACCTGTGTGCGCGAGATCTCGAGCTGGGCACGCGTCGCGTTGGCCCGACGCAGCTCTTCCTCCAGGCCTATCGCGCGCGTCAGCGACACCTCGTTCCTCTCCTCCAGCAGTCGCACCTGGCGCCTCAGCTCCCCCAGCTCCTCCAGGCGGCGCCTGTACGACTCCACCGTGCCCTCGAGCTGCGCCACACGGCTGGACGAGTGCCTGTCACGTGCGGAGAGAGAGAGCGAGGATGAGCGACGGAGGAGAGATGGCAGAACCAGACGTGGCGCTGTAATTTTAAGATAGTTTCTGGTGCAAATTTGTAAACGCGAGCGGTGTGAACGATTTCCGTTGGTGCTGCGCACTTCAGGATGTCCATCTCGTCCTTGAGTATCTGCGTTTCCTCCACCAGCGAGGACATCTCCACGTTCTTCTCCTGTGCGTCCAGCAGCTCCCTGTGCAGCTGCTCGTTCTGTATGCGACACTCGTCCTTGGCAGCCTCGAGCCTGAAACGCGAGAGGGTTGTCGATTAAGAGCTGGTGGAACACCTGGGTCGTTAAAGTAGGTTTCCTTTTGCATTCACCATTAATGGCATTAACCATATCCTCAAGTCAGCCACTACACACGTGCGCCGCAGACGTCACACGTTGGACGCGTGTGATAGTCGGCGACACGCAGCTCGGGTTCTGCAGCGGGACAAAACCCCCTGGCGCCTCCTGAATCGTGCCAAGCTTTTACTCGGCACAGCTCGGTTGTAACGTGGGAAACGATAGTATGGGAGACACGCCAGGCTGCGCGTCCAAACACGCACACGAGGCACCCCGGACGGCAAACGCACCGGAAGTTCTCCTCTCGCAGCTCCTCCAGCTGGGCCTGCACGTGGAGGAGGCCCCGGCGGCTGGAGCTGCCCGGGCCCCCGTCGACGCAGTCCTCCCCGGCCTCCAGCATGTGCAGCCGTTCAACCAGCGCCTCGTTCTCGGCCAGCAGGGCGTTGCGTTCCTCCAGCAGAGCGGACGCCTGCGAAGGGGACGGCCCCAGATTTTAAACTGGAGAGCGTTGTCGCAGAGCGAAGAAAATCGTCGGCACGTTCGTGCGGAAATCGGCGCAGTTCTCGCAGCACGAGGCTAATCTCACGAAGGTGCCACCGTTTTCACAGACGTGAGTCGTCTCAGTAATTTCAGAGCATGCAGGGCTATGCTGCTTGGCGATTTTAAAACAAAGAAATAAATGTGTGAGTACACTCCAACCTGAACAAACCGTGGACAGTAAGAACGGCACACGTGGCCCACTCTTTTTCGCGTTTACGTTACGGGACGTTTAATGTCCGCTCGTGGATTTCCAGGCGTGCGCTACCAGTGCCCGGATGCGGAGACATGAGCTTGAACACTTGTTATCAAGGGCCGGCGTGCGCCCGGAGAATTTGTTATTTTTCTTCATTCAGACCTGCTGATCGAGCACGTGGCAGCGTTGCGTAATCTCCGCCTTCTCCGCTTCCGTCTCCTGCAGAGCGTCCATTGACCTTTTCAGCTGCGAGGTCATGCGCAGAAAACGGGGGAAGCGCAGCATCTCCAGTCAACCGCTCATATTTCAGCAGCACCAGGCAAAAAAATAAAGAAATGGAACTTGACGAATAATGTAACACGTTTAAACTGACAATTTAATTTGTCAAGGTTTGTTTAGTGGCGTTTTAAAAGGCAGTCTTGAGGTTTGAATTATTAGATACTTAATTCCATAAATAAAACTGTGGCAGAAAAGTTAATCACAAGCGTAAGAATTAATAACACTGACAATTCCTACGATAATGAAAACAAAGCTTACGGATGCAACGTTCATGAGATTACAATGATGCGTATCTCAGCCTGTCACGATTCAGCATTGCATGTGAAGTAGCAGGATGCTGCAGTGATGTAATGATTAGCACACCAGACTTGCAATCCAGAGGTCTGTTATAATTCAATCTCTTGGCACGGCAGTTGAAACGACTGTGCAAGTTTTTTTTTGTTATTCCATTCGATGCTCTGGCCACCCAGCAGTATGAATGGGTTCGCCAAAGTGAGGCGATCACCAGATCGCGTGTGGAGGGATTCAAGTGCAGCTACTGCTCACCATTAGTGCTGCCTCTACCGAAGACCCTTCTGCCAGCAGAAGCATGACCAAGAAATTTCACGACTTCACCTTTAGCCAGTGTATGGTTTGGATAACAGCCGCTTGGGCAACAAAGTCAAAGCAGTGGTTCACTACGCTCGCTCGCTCGCTCACTCACTCACTCGCTCACTCGTGCCATACCTCGTTCTCCAGGGCTTCCAGATCCGCAGCAGACATTGAAACCGACGGCCCCATTCCTTCTCGACTCAACAGCTGTTGAAACACAGCACGCTCACTTCAACACTACCACGGTCATCATAACCACACTTCATCTTACTTCACATTACTTGAATAACACTTGCACGGCCCACCACCATGTACAGCACAGGTGCTATATAGACTGCTGTGACGCTACGTAGTGGGACGCAGACGGCGTTGCTCCCCATGTTCGCAACCCGCACCATGACATGTACAGCATGTGGGGGGGCGGGGGGCCGATGGGGCCTTCATCAAGTAGTGGATAGACAAAGGGTGGAAATTTTTAAGTATTTTTTAAGCGTGTGTTTTATAATGTACCATGCAGGGCATTGCTTCTGCTGCAAGTTGCCACAAACGGGTGGCGAAACGATCGGCACACGCATTCGCTATGGAGCCGACGCGCCCACGGTGATCGCATCATCTCCCCGTTAACCAAGCGCTCACCTCCTGTATCGCAGCCATCACCACGTGCTGAACCGACTCTTCCAGCTGCATTATGTTCTCAATGTGCTCTGTAAACAAAAGATCAAGATTACCGATGAAGGTTGGGACGGCACACTTATGAGGGAGTGGTGTGGCTGGCACCCACGCCCGCCCGCCCGGCTGCTTTTGTCTCCTCAGTGCTGATGTTTACACACCGCACCAGGTACTCATTTAAGATTGAGTGGACCTAGGGGAGGTCCAGGACCGGTTGAGATATTCATGACCCATGTTGGCTACGAGCGGGAATCGAACTCGGGTCGCCATGTTCGTAGCGCAGGGCGCTAACCACTGCACCACCACTCTCCACACACATACACACAACGTAGGAGGCTAAGAGTTCCCAGTAGCCCATTGTCAGTAACACTGTGGCCTTAAAAGGAAAGATACATAATAGGTGACTTTTGGGCAAGAGAAGGGCCATTGCTTGAAATGTCACCCATTGTATATTTTTCCTTTTAAGGCCGCAGTGTTCGTTATTTTTTAATTACGCACCACTGCCAACTCAGCGTCACCAAATAATGCATCACTTGAGGATTCGATTCAACAATCCAGACAGGAGCTGCTGCTTTGCAGCCTCCATATTAACTATTCAGCCACTGCACTGTTGTCCCGATTCCCATTTCCCTACTAAGCTTTCACGAGCTCTGCGAGTCCACCCGTAACGGGGGGTGGGGGGGGGACGAAACTCCATGAAAGATGATCCAATAAGAACGAACCAGACGTGTTGGAGATGTGTTGCTATTACGGAACTTGCCCTATTGACGGACCGGCCACAATGATCAACCACGGGTGGCTGGTTAACCCGACGGTCACTCGGAACGCGCGCGAACGCAAAGCACCTTGCTTGTTCTCGCAGTTGATGGCGCAGCCCAGCACCAGCTGCAGGAGCCTGCCCATCTCCGCGTGGTCGGCATGCTCCCCCACCGCCGCCACGTCTGGTACGCACGCCGGAGACACCTGCACGCCGAGCACCTGCGCGCACACACACGCGCACACAGTCGCACAGACACAGAAACCTCCCGTTTAGTCTTTGACAGACTGTTGGGGCCAGTGATTTTAGTGAGTAGCACCGACGATGGTCGGCACGGCGCACGAGACGGTAGGTGGCCAGCAATGTGCCCGACCGCCTTTGTCTTACCAGTGCTGATGCGCACTCCACACCTTTCCAGGTATTCATTTAAGGCGGAGTCGACCTAAGGGAGTCCCAGTTTAAATATTCGCCACTGTTATTGGTCGTGAATTGAATGCGGGTAGCCGAGTTCGTAGAGCAGTGCTCTAACCACAGCGCCACGCTCCTCCCAAAACACACAGCCACTCAAACGTACACACACACGTACGTACACACACACACAATTCTGCGGCTGTCCAGTTGTATGCATTCGTGAAACTAAATTGAAGTGAGGAGGGTGGCATGTGAGCAAGTATCGAGTATTCCAAGGTTGTCAGATAAAGACTTTTTTCCAGTAAAGTTCCACAAACTGAGAGTTCAATCCCGTGTTTTTACGATGGGTGTGTGTGTCTGTCTTTATTCTTCGGCCCTCATCGCCTCACCTCGCTGTAATAGTCCTGAATGCCTTGCAGAACTTTTTTCAGGTTGCTGACCTAGGGATTCAATATAAAACGCATTAGTACAGTCTAGTGTAGCAATACCACTATATATGCATACATACCACAATGTATAGGCATGATACATCATATGCAAACTACAAATGGTGTTGCAACTTCATGCATGTATTTTATGTTCTTACTAAAAGTTAAGTGACGTTCATTTTCCCATATAAAGGGGGCAATATGCCTCATGACCGATTTGCCCATTGCAACCGAACATTGGCTTGAACAAGAATGTCTGGAGTACGCTTTCTCAACTGAGCATTACCTTGAAACTATAACTTGTGATTTAATAACGTTTTAAACTCAAACTGCACGTTCATCTCTTTTGTGCAATGGTGAACATTACATGGGCACACGCGCAGTCAGTCAGTCGGCAGATCGCATGTGACGGAGTACAGTGTGGGTAACTCCAAACGCTTCCACGACATCTGGCCTGCATGGAAGAGTAGGCCTAAAACACCCACTAGAAGGGCTCTCTCTCTAGAGCTCCATCCAGTGGAGGCCCTTCTGTTAGCAGTGGCGTGAGCAAGACAAAAATAATCACAAATAACTAATTTTATGTTCTTGTCCTTCGGCTACGCAGTCCGACGTCTCCACACCTTTAGCCGCCAGCTGTCCCCAACGTCCTTCCGCACGCGGGTGACCCAGGTGGCGTCAAACCACCCGGGGTCTCTGTGGAATCACAGGCATCGCAGCTCATTAATAATGAACTCCACTCTTGCTGCACGTTCACAAACACACATGCATCATAGTGCATGCTGCTTCCGGGCGCCGCAGAAGCAGCAGATGCCAGTCTCCGACTTTCTCTCCCCGACTGAGTTCCAGATTTCATCGGAAGCCAGTGGGAGGAAACGGAGGATTGGCGAGACGTGGACACGTGTACTGCAGCGGGGTGACAAGTCTGACAGCGGCATTCGGAATCCGTCCGGAGGTGTGGGGTGCAGGATGCATCGAGCAGAGAGAGTAGTCAATGTGAAGAGTCTTCAAAGCAAGGAACATCATTTAAATTTCCGGCGCTTTCTCTCTCTCTCGTTCTCAAATTGTTTCAGATACGGTACTGTCGATTCCTTCTCTCCAATCGAGAAATCTGGCAGAGGCAATTTGAGGAAGCTTTCATGCCAGAGTGACACTGCCCATATTCTGAATAATAACGAGCCATGCGATGGGATCGTTGTGTTTGGGGAAAGCTGGTGAATTTAACGTCCTCACTTTAGCTCAAGGTCGTTTAAGAGTGGGGGGGGGGGGGGAGATTCCCCATCACTGAATGGAGGATTTGTAATGACTGCGGTTACCATTTCAATTGCATCTGTTATTTTGTGACTGGCAAACATAATTTAGCAAAAAGGCATGCCAAGCTAAATGTGTTGTCAGTTTACCACTTTCCTAAAGTCAATGGACTAGATCTGTAATTAATTATGCCTCTTTCATGCAGGTTCGCTCGAGATGGCAGTAACTTTAGTAGGCCTTCATCCAAACAGGGGATTGACCGTGACTGACGATGATAATCCACGCACACATGCCACGTAAAACAAACGATCCCATTCACACAACAGAGAGACTTTTGATTTGAAAAGTATTACTACGTGCGGTGCACAGCCCATGAAATGGTGGTTTACAAAGCACTTAGCACACTTTAGTAATCCGATGAGACCAATTCATTTTCCCCCTACATATGTCAATATGTTCAGGCACTAAATGCCAATGTTGAGGTCTGCTGGCCACGGGAGAGCTTCGGAAGAGAGTTCATGTAGTTTTGTTATTCCTCCTCCATTGAACGAGTGCAGACTCCAGTGGTTTACTGTACGGTCGGGTCGATAGTTTGGGTTGCATGGCCAACAATGGCACTGTGGCTTGTCAAGTCTGGTGGGTCGCAGGCTGGCCACTCAGCCACTTTGAACAAATCTCACACAGTCAAGCAATTTGCAAAGCGACACGCGGCGCAAGCAGAGAAGCTTACATTTTCTGGAGAACGTCGGACAGGACCACTCCATCGGCGAGATCCTCGACAGTGAGACATTGTTGGTTGTCGGTGAATGTTGTCACCTGCGGCAAAACAAAATGTCTTGACCGACGATCGAGTTTGCATGCCGCACGTTGCCGTCAACTCAACGGGATGACAAAAATTCACGAAATGACATTTCATCGCAGGATTCCCAACTCTAGCCCAGGCTCAATAATTCCACCAGTTGACTTACTCCAGTACATCCCCTTTTCTTGTACCAGAAGATAACTTCAAGACATGTTGTTGTTGTAACGTTTTAATAAACATATTGATTTTATTATTCTGTCTTTTGTGTCGTTCCTGTGCTCACGCACCCACGGATCTCCCTTGTAAAATAGCCAAGAAACTGGATAAACGGGACCACATATATGACAAATAAAATAAACGGATTATTTCTAGTTACGTTCATTTATGCAGCAAAGCCCGAGTCACAAGACTCCTTTTCAGCAGGGGGAGACATTGCTGCCATGTGCGATGCCAGTAATTTGTTGTTTGCATCGAGATGCTTGGCCAATAGCACGACAACTGGGGCTTTTTTTAGCTATGGGAGGAATCTGCAGGACCCGGAGGAAACCCATGGAGAACAGAGGGAGAACATACAAACTCAACAGAGAAAGGCACCCGAGACAGGAATCAAACCCTGGTCCCTTCTTGCTGTGAGGAACAAGTGTTACCACTACACCACCCTGCCTCGTCACCACTACACCATCCTGCCTCGCTACCACTACACCACCCTGCCTCGTCACCACTACACCACCCTGCCTCGTCACCACTACACCACCCTGCCTCGTCACCACTACACCACCCTGCCTCGTCACCACTACACCACCCTGCCTCGTCACCACTACACCACCCTGCCTCGCTACCACTACACCACCCTGCCTCGTTACCACTACACCATCCTGCCTCGTTACCACTACACCACCCTGCCTCGTTACCACTACACCACCCTGCCTCGTTACCACTACACCACCCTGCCTCGCTACCACTACACCACCCTGCCTCGTTACCACTACACCACCCTGCCTCGTCACCACTACACCACCCTGCCTCGCTACCACTACACCACCCTGCCTCGTCACCACTACACCATCCTGCCTCGTCACCACTACACCATCCTGCCTCGTCACCACTACACCACCCTGCCTCGTCACCACTACACCACCCTGCCTCGTTACCACTACACCACCCTGCCTCGCTACCACTACACCACCCTGCCTCGTTACCACTACACCACCCTGCCTCGTTACCACTACACCACCCTGCCTCGTTACCACTACACCACCCTGCCTCGTCACCACTACACCACCCTGCCTCGTCACCACTACACCACCCTGCCTCGTCACCACTACACCACCCTGCCTCGTCACCACTACACCACCCTGCCTCGTCACCACTACACCACCCTGCCTCGTCACCACTACACCACCCTGCCTCGTCACCACTACACCACCCTGCCTCGTCACCACTACACCACCCTGCCTCGCTACCACTACACCACCCTGCCTCGTCACCACTACACCACCCTGCCTCGTCACCACTACACCACCCTGCCTCGTCACCACTACACCACCCTGCCTCGTCACCACTACACCACCCTGCCTCGTTACCACTACACCACCCTGCCTCGTTACCACTACACCACCCTGCCTCGCTACCACTACACCATCCTGCCTCGCTACCACTACACCACCCTGCCTCGTCACCACTACACCACCCTGCCTCGTTACCACTACACCATCCTGCCTCGTTACCACTACACCACCCTGCCTCGATAGTTGAACCTGCAAAATATGTAGCTGGTTTGGGACATCACACTAGAGTTTAAAAGCAGCAAGAGTACTTTGAGACCCCCCCCCCCCCCATAACCTACGCATTCCACAAGTAGTGACTAATCCCATATCTGCATTTTCCATAAATATGCTAAATTATTGTTGATATGCAAATTAATTAGTCAAGGCGCCCTCCTCCTCTAACCCAGATTAAATATACGCTGCCAAGCTTGGTGGTGTTCATTCAGACGCTGTCTTTCCGACAGCCCTCTTCTTCACCTGAGGACGGCTGCTTGCGTTGTGGCCGAAACGTCGTGAGAATTGTATTTTATTATGTTTAATTTGTATTAATTTATTATTTCCCTTCTACGTGACTTTACCGAAAGAACCAAGAAGATGACAGCAAGAGTATATGTGGTGAGAATATCATACATATACCTCCCTGTCACACTCATTGTTTTATTGCTTGCATTTATAAACTAGCACATTCATTCCCAAGATGATTTTCCATTTAATATCTGACAAAATGTAACAAAAATTGCTTTGTTCAATTTCCCATCTTGGCATTAATAACCAATTTCAAAGGGTGTCAAGATGGAGATACACCAGCAACGTTGCCTTAAGCAAAGAAGACCGACTTCAACTTGTTTAAAAATAAAACGGACTTCAAGCAGGATGAGTTATTAGCAGTGACGTTACTCAGAGGAAAAATGAATCACAGATGGAATAAAAATGAATATATTAAATTGGGTCGGGGTTAGATCCAGATAATCAGCATTTTATGATTTGATGAATAAACAGGATTCATGTCAGTCATGGACCCGAGCCCCTACGTAGATGAGGAAGAGAAACGAGTGGAGAAGGGTAGACAATGGCATTGCAACGAAGCTGCCTCGTATGCAGAGGGGATTAATGCGTGTATGTGTGTGTACACAGTACTGTATTATGCATATGTACATATTACTGCGTCAATATGCATTTACGTATGTATTGGCCTCGAATGTGCCGGTGGCAATGCCTGGGTAAGGGTTAATTGACATCATCTTGACAGGCTTGCTGAGAACCGTGTGGAACCCCCAGTGTGGCTTCAGGCAGGGGTGGTCCCAGATTCACGTTATTCTTGCTACAGCAGCAGAGATCAGAACCAGAATATGTATTTATACTCTAGGAGGAATCCGAATAGCTATAAAGCTCTTTTGTACAGATGTCCAGTAGGGGCTAGTCAGAGCGTGACAACAACAGATGTAGTAAGGGATTTCCTAAGACCTACCTCTCCGCTGCACAGACCCCAGTCAGATCCCCTACTAATTAAGGACCTTCATTGATGAGCAGATGTGTGTAAAGCTGCGCATCCATAAGTGAAAGCCAATTTCGATGCATGTGGACTTCTGTGTAAGGAAAGTACTCTAGCTCCCACACTATTTTTGTTGTCTAATTCCTTGATTATGTTCTGTGCTTGTGGAATATTTTTTTATTTTTTATTTGCAACCCTCATTAGAAGACAGTCAACACCCTGAGCCAAAGAAAGTTCTCTTGAAGATGATACCCCAGAACTACTTCTGAGATTCCTCTAAACGCCTCTGATTTACGCGAGAAACACCGCATTTTCTAATGCTCCCTTCTAAAGAGAAGTTCATCTCGTGGGAGTCAACGTGATATTTATTAGTCCTCAGAACTTATAATATTCCAAATTAATTGAACCAAATTGAATATGAAACACACGATAATAATTCCCGTCGTTGTGAAGAATATACGCAACAAAATAAACAAGCAGGCAATGCATCTCCTTCACATGTCCGTCCCTCCACGAGAGGAACAAGCGCTTGTTTTGTTTACCCCTTTTTGGAATGTAACATCACCACCATTTGCCATCGGCAGCAGCAGCAAGTGGCAGCGTCAGCAGCAAAGACGGACGGTGACAAGAGGCGGTGGTGACCAAGACAGACACCGTCGTAGCGATGCGGCAAGGTGCTCTACGAGTTGCGACTGAGGAGGCCCCGGGGTTGGGGAGAGACAGAGCACGCAGGGCTCAGCGTCATCCCCGCCCGCTCTGCCACGAAGGGCAATCATGATGGCCAAACCCGATGTTGTTGTGGTTGTTTTTACATTCCGAGAACCGGGAACAACACACGCGGGTTAGTTTGTCGGCAGGGAGGTAAAGTGTGGGTACCCCCCCCCCCCATCACGACAAGAATGAATTTCCCCCGAGCGCCCTCGAGTCGAGGCCCCTCCGTGCGGGGTACGCCCCGACGACCGGCGTGGTGAAGTATGGTCGAACACCGACTGCGTCGTTCGCGAACCCGCGCAAGACCTAGGGAGGAGGGGGTGTCCTCATCATCCAGCAGTGGATTGGCGAATGTCAGCGAGCTCTAATCGGTTCCCCGTCCACACGACCGTGGCCCTAATCGCCAGCGATGGGCACCGCCGTCTCGTCAGATGAGCGACCAGCACCACCACCACGAGCATCATCATCAGCATCATCATCAGCATCATCAGCAGCAGCAGAGGGGGAGTGGTGCAGCGCCGTCTGTCGTTGTGCTGCACTTCCTATGCTCCCCGCCATCACCAAACCCACACTGGGCCAGCGTGGTGAAGTATGGGCAAGTGACGACCCACGCGGCGCGGGGATTGAGGCCCCCTTCGTCCAGCAGTGGAGAGACCACGGGCGGTGACGCGATTGTGGTGAATTACAAAGACAAGGACGGACATGAGTTTGAGGGAGCAGAATGACGATGAATGGCAAGGGGGTGAGGGAGACTGATGAGGACCACATTAGGGTGAAGATGGACACTGATGAGGTCCAAGTGAGGGTGAGGATAATAAATGATGAGCTGTAGGGTGAGCAAGATGATGAAGAGGTTGGCGATGAGCGTGAGAATGAGGAGATTGTGGAGGTGAGAATGAGGAGATTGTGGAGGTGAGAATGAGGAGATTGTGGAGGTGACGATGAGGCCGAGCGGCAGGTGTTGGAGCAGCAGTGCGCTGCTGCTGCGTCTCTCACCCAGACGAGGAGGCTGCAGCACAGCTCCGGGTTGGCGGCCTCCATGAGTGGCGCGGTGCCTCCTCCTCCTCGCACTCCGCTGGGACTCGGGCTGGAGCAGGAGCCGTGGTGAGGGAGGTGAGGCGAGGTGAGGGAGGTGAGGCGAGCGAGGCGAGGTGAGAGACACGGCGATCCAGGGACCACCGACTCTATCGCTCCGCACCTGGCGCACACGGGGGGAGGAAGGTGATGGTGGTGATGAGGATGAGGAGGAGGGACTCACCTGCGCGTAGGTTAGTTCACCTGTGCGCAACTTCCTCAAGAGCGCAGCACTGCGCATGCGCCAAGGTGCGCGCGGCGCCAGGTGGAGGCACGTGGGGGGGGGGGGGGGGGGGTGTGGGCGAGCGGTGGTGCAGTGGTTGGCGCACTTGCACGCGTTTTGATCCTGGAACTCGCCAACTACTCGAGCAAGTTTTGCCTGTGTGCTGTAAAAGAAGGATAGCCATTGCCCGAAACGTCGTCTGTTATAATGTTTTTATTTTAAGGCCACTGTGTTGGTGACGTATGTTTTGAGTTAATGTTTAAATATTTGGCTCAACTGCTTTTATAGACAGTTTCCACATTGGCCTGACCAATTCATCCTGGACGTTCCATCGTACGTCTTCCCTCGTCGTGTTTGCTCATCACAGGACAACCTTGCAGGTGTCCAACCCTGATTAATCAACGGAGGAGACGGGGGCCCCCACCTGTTTACAAAGTACAGGGAGCCAGGGGACTGATGTAGTTGAAACAATGCGACAGGTTTCTCTTGAATCCCACCACCTCTGTCCACCCACGAGTTAATAACCATCGTGCCACGTGCGGTGGGGTGAAGTGTGGGGCGCCTGAGTGGAAGAGTAGGCGTAAATACACTCCCACGGGTGGACGCCCTCACCGCCACGGCAGTGGCGTGAGCAAATGATTGCAGGCGGTGCCGGATTAAGCTAGTGCGGGGCCTGTAGCACATGGCGTTATAAAAGGGCCCTAAATAAAAAAAAATTGAAGCACTAATTATTAAGTAACAAAATATGAGAATTGTTTTTTCCCTTTTTTCTGGCAACAAAACAGCTGTGTTAAGATGTTAAAACACCAAACTGAAACTGTTTACAAGGAATCATGTCTGCATTAACCACAATGCTTGTGGTCAGAATGCAAACAAAAAACATACCCTGATAATATATGCATTGATAGCTTGAAAGCATTTAGCGCGGGGCCCTTGAAAGTGCGGGGCCCGTGGCACATGTAGCTACTTTTGCTACGAGGATAATCCGAAACCGATTGCAGGGCATCGCGCCTGTACCTCTTAAACTCGCCTTCTGGGCGATGGGAAATTACTGGAGAATTTCGATTTAAAGCTTTCGTGACTGCAGGGATTCATCTTCATGGTTCGTTCGGTAAAGTCACGTAGAATGGAAATAAAAAAATAAAAAAATAAGACTCTGTCTCCTCGACAGACCTGTTCTCCACCTGAGGACGGCTACTTGCGTTGTGGCTGAAACGTTGTGAGAATAATTTATTTTATTTTATTATTTCCATTTTACTGGAGAATGTTAGGGCCTCTAGCGACCCCTCGTGGCAACAACAAGAAATACACCGGCATCGTTCGAAAGCCAAACACGTGGAGCAACCTCCTCGTGGCTTTGACGTTTCATTGTGCGAATGAGACTCATCCCTGAGCGTTCTCGACGTCTCTCACCTTGGTCAAACAAAATACAAACCGGAACACTTGAAACGTGGCTCGCGGAGCCCAACACAACTGAACGAATGTTACTAATAAATGTTGCTTTTACAGGAACGTCTGTCTATAATACGATATATTAAAAAAGAAAGTTTTGCTGGCTGGCTGGAGGGACGGATGGCCGGACGATCACGTCCAAAGGACATGCGGGCTGTAATTGGATAAAAAATAAAAATCAGACATCGGTTCAATCGTCTCAATGACGATGTAATCGTTGAACACCTGCACCTAGAATATTTGGAGTTTGCATGTCTCTCTCCCCGTGGTCGCGTGGATTTTTTCTCCAGGTCCTCCGGGTTTTCCCTCCACATTTAGAAACATGCGTTTCGACTATTTAGATAATTTTGCTGCTATAAATGTCCAAAGGATAGACCACTTTGTTGAGCTATCATTCGTGGCCAGGTCGCTTTTAAACAATAAGTTCATACCTTAGTGGGCTTTGTCTGGTAGGATGGTTTCGTTTTATTTGTTCGTGTTTGGGTGATTTGCTTACCTTTCCTGTACTTTGCAATCCTATCGTGTTGTTTCTATTGTTTGTTGTTGTAACGTTCTTACCTGCCCCGACTGAACATCTGTGAAAAAAAACTTTATAGTTCATCGGATTCCTCCAGTATAAATACTGATTCTGATTCTGATATCGCTCATGTGAAGTGCGGTAGGGCATGCCGGGCGGACCGACTGCCCACGTGTAGGAGGATGAGGCGGCTGTGTGGGCTGACGTCCACTCATCAAAGGACATCTCGTCTTGTCTGTTGTTATCCTGATGATGATGACGATGCTTGGAAAGCCGAATGGAGCTCACAAGAAGTAACAAACAAAGAGCCGATGATGCAGAAGATCTCGATTCTTCTGGGCCGCAACAAATCTGAGAACGTATCCCTGGTGTCCAGATGCCACAGCCGTAACGAGGAGGGCATCTCCACCAAGAGTTCCAGGGCCACACTTTTTTGCATTACACTCTGATGGGATCGGCCAAACATGTAAGGGCAGGAACCTCCTGAAAAAGGAGTTTGGGAGTCGGTGAGGCCGAATTTCTTGGACGAACAAAATGGCAATAATTTGAAATGCCTGCTTCAATAAGTTAGAAGCCGCCTAATTTGAGTAACATCGTGCAACATAAAACCAAATATTAAAAGTGTTGTGCCAATATGTGTGTAGACGATCTCCCATCTTTCCCCCACCACCTCTCTCCTCCCCACCCGATCCCCCACTCCGCACGTCCTCAACTGGAAACGGAGAATGAAACAAGTCAAGCGGGATTGAAATCGAGCTGGACACGTGGGCGTGCTGTGTGTACCTTCATTGTTGTCCATGGATATAAATAGACGCCCGTCCAATGAACACGCGGGCCGTTGAGAAGCGTCGCTTCATTCACCCGTTCTGTTTAAATTACAAGAGCACGCGTTCTGTTAGGATGTTACAACAGCACACGTTTAACATTTTATTCCATTCTATTGCCTCGGGCAGCAATTGTGTTCAGGGGCTCAGTTGGCCACGACGAGAGGGCTTCAAGAGAGAGAGAGAGAGAGAGTTCGCGTGCCTTTGCTGTCTCACCATGGAAGAAGCGCAGACTTGAGTGGTGCGCAGGGCTACATTGTCCACGTAGATTTGAAGCTTTCGTGACTGCAAGGATTCATATTCTTAGGGTTTTTCGGTAAAGTCACGTACGTAAAAAATGTAAATTAATAAAGTAAAATAAAAATCACGACGTTTCGGAGGCAACACAAGCTTCCGTCTTCAGGTGGAACCGTCACAGCACGATAGCTGTATCAAGTGAGATACAGCTATCGTGCTGTGACGGTTCCACGGAAGCTTATGTTGCCTCCGAAACGTCGTGATTTTTATTTTATTTTAATTTTACTTTTATTAATTAATTTTTTTTTCCTACGTGACTTTACCGAAAAAACCTAAATATACATTGGCCACGGTTTGAGTTGCGAGGCTTCACGAGTTACTCTCGGATGCCGCAGCTCCCCCCCATTGCGACACGGGCGTGAGCGTCGGGCACAATCTAGGCAGAGAGTTTAAAAATGGAAAATACGATTTTTTGCAGCGTTGTTTGGTGTTAAACAAGGGCTGAGATACCGTTAGGTCGACCATAATCAGCATCGCTCTTTAACGTCAAGTCGCAGCCGTATTCTCCGGGCTATAAGACGCATTACCCCCTCTGTTATATATCAAAAGTTGGGGGTGCGTCGTATCATCTGGTGGGTGTGTCTGTCTGTGTGATCAGGTTTGTGTAATTTTATTGACACCAGGCACAAGCTTTAAGGGAGGGTGCGCGTCTTACTTTCTGGAACATCTTATAATCCTGAGAAGTTGGTGTATAGAAAGCCAACATTTCATAAAAAAAACGACTCTTAATCCAAACGGAGAACATTGTGGATCTTCTTGGTTCTTTCGGTAAAGTCACGTAGAATGGAAATAATAAAATAATAAAAATTAAACATAATTAAATAATTCTCACGACGTTTCGGCCACAACGCAAGCAGCCGTCCTCAGGTGAAGAACAGGTATGTCGGAAAGACAGCGTCTAAATGACGCTGTTCTGTACCCGAGGACGGCTGCTTGCGTTGTGGCCGAAATGTCGTGAGAATTATTTTATTATGTTTAATTTATATTTTTTTATTATTTCACATTCTACGTGACTTTACCGAAAGAACCAAGAAGATGAATCCCTGCAGTCACGAAAGCTTTAAATCGAAACATTGTGGATATTTCACATTGATATACAGTGGGGTCATATTCGTTGTTATTAGACTTTTTGCGAGTAACTTGTAGGAGGATGAGGATGATGGTTGTTGGGAATACTTGGTGATAGCCCAAGCCAGTATTTTCCAATGGCTCTGTGCACACTGGATCGTATTGCAGAGCCGCGTCCATCCTGTTTCCAAAGCCAATATCACGCTACTGCTGCTGCTAAGATGAGTCTGTGTGTCTGTGTGTTAGTGTGGGCTGGAGCGGTAGTGTAGCGGTTCGGGGGATTCCAGCTCACGGCCACCTACACAACTAACGACTATCTGAACCGCTACTGGGCCTCCCCTATTTTGACTCAGCCTCAAATGAGTAGCTGGTGCGGTGTGTAAACATTGCCACTGGGAGACAAAGGCGGTCGGGCGTGGTGCTGGCCACCCACCGCCTCGTGTACCGTGGTGCAAACTGCACTTGCCCCAAGAGTGTGGTGAGGCTGTACGGGGGACCTTCGGCTTGTGTGCCGCCGTCTCTGTGGATGTGGGTGTGAGATTGAGTGTCTCTAATTATAGCCCAATTGAATGTGGATTGTTTGCTTAAAGAATAAAGCAGAGATTTACACCGGCACAACATTAGACGCATTAGTTTGTGGTGATGCTACTGCTGCGATGGCAGTGGTTAACAAACCACAATATTCGTAAATAACAACTGTGACCTTAAAGAAACTAAATAATATGCTGACATTTCGGGCAATTATTTCTTTGCTTTATTTTTGCGCCATGTTACAGTTTAAAAATCAGTCTTTTTAGAATGTCGGGATCCTCCTGGCCTGGCGTCGTAGCGAGGGATTTCACGCTGGAGTTGTTGAAATCCCGTTGCAGGGTTGACGTTAATGAAGAAAGGCGCAAGCAGAAGCTCTGTCAATGCCTCCATCAAGTTAACAATGAGCAGAGGCAGTAGACCAAGACGGGCAAACAGTTACGAACTATTTGCTTCCTCCGGGGAGTGTAGGAAAGTGAGCTGTCGCGTTGCGCTGTTGGTATTTCTGGAGTACTTTTGGAGTGCTGGCCCGGGGCACCGCGGTGGCGGGATGTGAATTACCTCGCCTGGTATGCAGGAGATCGTGGGTTCGATTCCAGCGCTGAGGCCTGTTGTGTATTTGTAGTTTGCGTGTCTCTCTCTCCCCGTGGTCGCGTGGATTTTTCTCCGGGTCCTCCGGTTTTCCCTGCATATTTAGAATCAACATCTAAATGTGCGGCTTATCGCGTGGAAATTTACAGCACATTTAGAATCAACATCTAAATGTGCTGTAAATTTCCACGCGATAAGCCGCTTCGTTGAGCAATCATTTATGGTCAGTTCGCTTCTGAAAAAGAGCTACATAGCTCAGTGGGCCTTACCTGGTAAAATAAAAATGGGTTCGTTTTGTCTTCTTCTTGGTTCTTTCGGTAAAGTCACGTAGAAGGGAAGTAATACAATAATAAAAATAAAACAATAAAATAAAATAATTCTCACGACGTTTCGGCTACAACGCAAGCAGCCGTCTTCAGGTGAAGAATGAGACAATGCCAAGCTAGGAGCTTATATATAAGCTGCGTTGGAGGTGGAAGAAAGAGCGCCTTAACAAAAGAATGTGATTAGAAAAAGTTACAGCAGCAGATGTTAGTGTAAATGCATTTGGTATTACCTTAGAGTCGCGGCATCTCTTCAGAAAGGTGAGAGACTCAATTAGCTGAGCCTTCTTATCACGGAGCTTGTTGAAGGATCTCAAAGTTATGTGGAAACCCTCCCCGTAGAGGCGGTTAAATTTCGATTTAAAGCTTTCGTGACTGCAGGGATTCATCTTCTTGGTTCTTTCGGTAAAGTCACGTAGAAGGGAAGTAATAAAATAATAAAAATAAAACATAATAAAATAAAATAATTCTCACGACGTTTCGGCTACAACGCAAGCAGCCGTCTTCAGGTGAAGAATGATACAATGCCAAGCTAGGAGCTTATATATAAGCTGCGTTGGAGGTGGAAGAAAGAGCGCGTTTTGTGTTTGTTTGATGAAAAGGAACAGAACCACAGAACTCTTGGTTTGTGTGCGCTCACTTGCAGTGATGATGTGCGGTTCTGAAACACGGCCAGTAAGACATTTATTTTTTCTATCAAAATCTAAAAAGTGAGCAAAGCAAGTCATGGGGTGATGCATGCTTCGAATTTATCGGCTCTAAATTAGGGTCATCGCCCAAAACGTCGTATTTTTCAAGGCCACTTATTGACGAATTTGTTAATTTTGTATTGCTATTAATTGTGCTTGTAGCATCACCGAGTCATTTTCCTGGCATTCCTCTCAAAGAGGGGCACGTGAATTAGAGACCAAACGCAGGCTAACGAATCGTTCACACTGAGGAGCGAGTGCGGCTTGGGCAGGACGCGTCGCGAGGAGGGTGACGATGGCCGAGCGTGGTGACGGAATGGCAGCCAATGGATGCAACGCGTCCGATAGGACATCCACCAACATTGCCCAAATAGCGCCGAAGAATCGCGTGAAGAGATGCGCGCTTGCAATTACATCGAGGGACAGGAAGAGGAGGAACACGTGGATTAGAAAACACACGCAGGTTCGAGACGTCGTTGCAACGGTTCATTAAACCTAAGCGGGCCTGGGCAGGATGCGTCACCAGAAGGGATGGATGGTGGTGGTTGATGGTCCAGAATAATTATGGAGTGGCAACCCAGCAATGGGACGCTTGGAGAGGACATCCAACGCGGAGATGGAGCGATGAAATCAGCTTTTGTGCAAGTGCTTGGTGGATTACTACGTCGCAGAACCGTGAGATATGATGATGGCTAGGGGAGGCCTCCATCCAGTCGTGACTTCATCGTGGCTGATGACGACGATGATGATGAGGGACCTGCAATTTTTGTCAAATCTGTCCTTGAGAGACGAAATAGGCAACAACTGTCTTGACCCCTCTTCTTGGTTCTTTCGGTAAAGTAACGTAGAAGGGAAGTAATAAAATAATAAAAATAAAACATAATAAAATAATAATATAATAATATAATAAAATCATATTTATTATGTTTTATTTTTATTATTTTATTACTTACCTTCTACGTGACTTTACCGAAAGAACCAAGAAGATGAATCCCTGCAGTCACGAAAGCTTTAAATCGAAATTTAACTGTCTTGACGTACGGTACAGTCTGCTCATCGTTGAAATGAATACACGCACGTGCACACACACACACATATATACTCGTATATGCCATTCGCAATAGACCACAAGAACCTTGAGCTCTGAAAAGGTCTAAATGTAATTAAGTTGAGCTAATTTAATCCAAAATTCCAATTGGATGAATTAGATGCAAATACCGTTCCGTGATTAAACGCCAGGAGGGGCTGCCCGCATTGTGAACGCGGCGCGCTGCGCCTGCTGTGTTGACGGTCGCTTTCTTCCAACTGCGGTGCAAGGAATTTTGCCAAGAAAAACAATAGGCAAGTGTCGATTGTAAAAATAACAAAACACGAGAAACACACGCACATACGTAACTATAAATATATACTTAACACACAATATAAACAATCCTACACATATCACCGCCCATGTAATTGTACCAGGGATGACTTTAGATGAATAATTTTTGGTATACACTGTACTGGATTTTTTTTACACCAAAATTGTTATTTTTACTCCCTATTTTCAGATGTAAATATATGTTCTCTGTGCCACGTCCTTTCTCGAAGACGTTTGCAAGAATGACCTTCCTTCCACTAAACTCTGTCCGTAATATTACTCCACAACTTGGCATTGGATATTCCCCCAAAGAGCATCCAATTGTTCAAATTGTTCATCGTCGTCTTCTTCCCTGGCTTCTTTACAAGTTGATATTATTGTTGCTGTTGTTATTACAATGTTAAGGTTGTGAAACTGCCTTAGCGTAGCCGTCGAGGAGTAAGGCGGCATAGCACGACGTGGACTCCATCTGTCCCGACCCGATTCACCCCTCGCACGCGTTGACTTTTCTCCGGCGTCCACACTCAACGAATTGGCTGAAAACATCGTTTGCCACGTGGAGGACCGCAGATCTTGGACAATCGTTGGCGCTGCCTCAGCGCGCGGCAGCTACTGGGGCCTTCCCGCTTGTCTGCGGGTTCCATCTCTCGCCTCTTGAGTCGCTGTGTCTTTACGAGGACGGGGAGCGAATATCCTGCAGCGCGTTACAAGTTCATAGTAATATCCAAATGAATATATTTAAGGGACTGGTGTGACAGTATCTTATAAAAAATAAATCACCCCTCCCCCCTTGTGAGTCTGTATTTACATACTTGTCTAGGAGATGATGTTGTTGCTCATAAATTGAAATATGACTCTTAACGATCGGACACAAATGGCCGGACATGCACGGGTGACGATTGATATCCAAACCTGCACTGGATATGGCCTGGGTCAGACCTTCCAAAAATAAAGACTTCAAATAAAACCTGACGGTTTGCAACTGCGGCGATGTTGCGCGCAGACCCGCGGTAGCACTTCCATCATTAATGCCTATAGCACAGACTTTGGGGTTATCAATTGTAGTCAAATGAACTCAATAGCCAGCGATAGCTTGCGACTTGTGACCGGCAAAAGCTGACGACGAGACAGCAGCGAGACGTTAGAAGGCGAGATGCATTCAGACGAGTAGATAGAAAATACTCGGGCGAGACGCGTTCACAGATGACATACGAGGGATTATAGGAGATGGAGCCAGACTCGTGGAAGAGTCGATGGGGATGGCACCAATTGGGTCTCACGATTAACAATCGGAGAGAAGCGGGCGCGAGAGATCAGAGGAGGCGCAGATAACTCAGCGCGTGAAGAAAGGCATCGCGCTGTCCCTGCGACAACACCGAACCATGCGGTCACACACAACAAGAGAAGGGCAACTGACAGCAGCGAGGACAAATACCTTGAAGAGAGAGGGTCCTTGCCAACAACATCGGGCAGCTTAGCGGCATTAGTTGTTTACATTGAACATTTATTTCTTCAGAACTGATTTTTGTGTTTCGTTGTCCTTTCCCGGCACCTCCGAAAGAAATTCAACGTACATACGATGGACACATCGCTGCCTCTGCCCTCCTGTGCTGGCCACAGAATAGTCGAGCAGCAGCCTACAGCCGCAACTGTGCTCGGGTCGCTTTGATTCCGCCCGCAATGGACTGTATTTTCCGGTGGCAAATGACGGTGTAGATGGTTCAAGCCGGCCGGACTCTGCCGATGGGACACTGCGTGTCGAAACCAATGCTGTTGAAATGATGCACTCACCAGAAGACTGTGTGTGGGGTTGATGGGAAGTATAATTTGTTTTACTCGGAGGGACGTAAATGAAAGACATTGTCTGCTCATTTATGTTGATATAGGAGAGACACGTGTATGTATTCAGATGGCATGTAATGAATACAGGAACATAGATGAGGTTTCTACTCAACGAGAGTAAAACCTCAAAGATTGACACCACGCCGCAAATCATCTTCTCTGCGAAGAGGAGGCGGCGTTCCACCGTGGGTAAACATCATCACTCATGAGTGGAGCGTCATCCTGCGATCCGAAATGACAACAGTCTCTCGTATCAAAATCCTGTTATCTGGCACACAATGGGTAATTGGATGAATTTGCCACGTGACTCGGCCACGGTGTCATTCCCCGCTGCCTGGGCAAAGTTCCGCTGCACAGAAATGCGAGAAACTGGAGCTGACAACCGCGCCCGCTTGCGGATCGCAACTCCAGCGGCGGTGCCAAACCTACCGGGGGCTCCGAGCTGAACATTATTTTTGGGCGAGTCACGTGACATCTTCTTCTCGTGTCCTGCCACCACAGTCATGGGGGGCTGGGGGGGGTTGTTTTCTTCTTTCCCCATTTCGGGGCACGTGATACGGCCAGCAGTGGATAGACCATGGCACAGCGATACGGCCAGCAGTGGATCTCCCGCCGCAGCAGTTGAGACAACGGGGCGAGTTAATCTAAAAAAAAACCCATTCCCACCCCGCCACTTGGCCGCTGTCCACCCAGCAGCATAAATGGGTAGTGGTGAGGCAATGTGTGGGTAAGCCCATCTCTTTCAAGAAGTCTGGTTAGCGTGGAAGAGTAGGCCAAATATTCCCTCTGGAGCGCCGCCTTGTGTAGGCCCTTTCTGCAGCAGTGGCGCGAGCAAGCAGTTGCAGGGCCACACCTTTACCTTTTATTCAAACGAAATAAGTAACATCTACATCTGTTACAAAAAATGATGTGCGTGTTTATTCGGGGTTAACATGAATAAGAATTCAATCTTTTTGAGATTAGCGCCCTTCACAGCAGGGCCTCTCAGAGAGCTTGACACGTGACCAGCAACTGACATCGCATCTCACATGGGCGCCACGGTGGAAAGATGTTAACTACCTCGCCTGGTATACAGAATGGTGGTGGGTTCGATCCCAACCTTGACGCCTGCTGTATATTTGGAGTTTAGATGTCTCTCTCTCTCTCCCCGTGGTCGGGTAGATTTTTCCCCGGGTCCTCCGGTTTATCCCTCCACATTTAGAATAAACATCACGTGTTTAGAGTATTCGGCCATTATAAATGTCCACGTGATAAGCTAACTCGTTAAGCTGTCATTCGTGGCCAGGTCGCGTCTGAAAATGGACTATACAGCTCAGTGGGCCTCACCTCGTCAAAGACATGAAATAAAAACATCGTATCTGATCTGAAGGCATTTAAAAGGACACCCCCAGTGGCAGCCCTGCACTTGGCCTGCACGTTTTTCCTTTGGAGCCGATGACGTTCTTTGCTGTCGTTTCTTTCATCGCATGTGTCTACCTGTAAGATGGTCAAAACATGTAGGATGAACAACAACGGCGACATGAAACGTGTGTTGTTTGGACAAATGGAAGGAACCGGAGAGAAAAGAAGAAAAAGACCCAACGGGGAATGGCTTGACGACGACTTGAGAGATTGCTGCCAGCAAGATGTGGCCACGACTTGAGCGTATTGGCACAAGACGGAGGTAAAGTGGAGACAAATGACGAAATGTGCAGCGGACACCCACGTGGTTATCCACCCACGGGGTCGTGATGACGATGACGTTGTTACTTTTTCATCATCAGGTCTCAAATCCACAGCAAGACATTTTGAAACATCTGTTATGGTTCACGTTGTAGGGTCGTGTGCGCACCACGTGATATTGAACTCCCCCCCCCTCCCCCCCGTTTGTAAGTGGTGCCAAGCCGGGCCACGTTTTCAACGCGTGCCGATGGTCGGGCACGCCTCTTGTGTGTTGGCACGGCCGAAGACGTCGGTGTCATCTGTTGACAGCTGTGAGTGCGCTTAACCAAACCACACCGACGATTTCTCGCAAATACTAAAAACTAATAAATCCTCTCATGCAACCGCAATTGCTCCTAAAAAATCAATTTCAAGAGGCTCTTAACTGCTTACAAGAAGGACGTTTTGATACAGCAACAACAACAGGCAAATAAGAATGTTGGATGCTGCCGTGTGGGAGTGGACAGAGCACTGGGCTTGCAACCCACAAGTCGCCCGTTTAGTTCCATCTCCCGGCGCGCCAGCTGAGTAACGAAGGGCGTGGAAATTAACTCCCATCCCCCCACCCCCCGTCGCCTCTCTCCACCTAGCAGGAGAAATGTGACCCAGTACGCAGTACCAGGTATACCACGTGTTTTTAAGGAACAGGAAAACATACCCGTTTAAAGCCCCAATTTTCCATTAAAAATTATTCAAATAAGGTTACAAGACTGGGTGAATGTTCTCTCCGCAATTTATAAATAAGGTATGCGTATCATGTTCGTATACAATACATCCATTTTCATTACGTAAAAAATGTGAATAAAATTGCTTTAGGGAATTCCATTTCCCACGAGCGGTCAAAAACGACGCTGAGCCCTTCGGACTGACAAGGGTAGCGATGGGAGGAGGTGCCGACCTATCTGCCCGCCACATCGCGGCACCGAACACTGCGTCACATTTCGATTTAAAGCTTTCGTGACTGCAGGGATTCATCTTCTTGGTTCTTTCGGTAAAGTCACGTAGAAGGGAAGTAATAAAATAATAAAAATAAAACATAATAAAATAATTCTCACGACGTTTCGGCCACAACGCAAGCAGCCGTCCTCAGGTGAAGACTAGGTCTGGCGGGGAGACAGCGTCAGACGCTACGTGACTTTACCGAAAGAACCAAGAACACTGCGTCACATTGTTTCGGAGACTCATCCACTGCAGCCAGACGAAGACCAGATTCCGGGAAGCCAAAGTAATTCTGCTCATAAGTAAATTGCGCGCAGCGCGCTTCCAAGTGGTCGGCAGATGGCAGTACAGGACACGGATTGAGTCCATGCGTTCTGAGAGTCGAGTGTCATCCACTCGAAATGTTCGTGGGTCCTCTGTGTTCACTCTCTTCCTTCCACTTACGCGAACGCTCACTCGTGGCATCGGGCGACGCAAACACAGCACGCGACCAGAGGTTACACAGCACGCGATCTTCCACCAACCCTGCCCTTGGCTCGTGTGCCCCGTGTCCACCACCCCACCCGCGAATCGCGTCGCGAAATCTTCCAGAGCGTGCGGATCACAGCAGCGCATCAACGGGGGATCACCACTGTACACGTTGAACTTCTTTCGCACCGTACGTAGCCAACCGTGCTAATCGGACACAACTGCCCCATGTTTGCCAGCTCCAGGCTGCCCTCGATTCGCCTCTCGATTCATCACCAACCCACCCCCCCCCCCAGGCGAGGCTGAGGATGCGGCGGTGAGCGGCAATTGCCAACGCAGCCCGGGATCGGCTCTGTCGGGGATGGTGGTGAGCAGGTGTGATTGATGTGAACACGGGGATCTGACGATGCCATTCCCCACACTTTGCACTTACTCCGAGTAGCACGTTTGGCTACGTACGGTGCGTAAGAAGTTCCACAAACACACATACTGTTCTGGCTGAGTGGCACTCGCTTTTCCCACCAGGTAGGAAGGGCCACTTCACGAACTGGTAATGGGGCAGGTGAATTCTTCCTAATAGGCCTAATGGCCATACCAACATGGGCATTAGGCATTCAAGTGGAGATGTTTGGCTAATTTATTGTTAAAAAAGACAATCCCCCATGTACAGGGTGCTTCAAACAAATGTGAACACTTTGGAGAATTTGCAACAATACCACAAGAAATGTGCCTCCGGGCTCTGGACACCACCTGGAGAAGATTCCAGGCAATGCGTTGACAATGATGGCGAACAAGTGGAGACTTTTTGATGACTTTTTGAAGTCATTAACATACATTTGTTATCATGTTGCAGTGTATTATCCGTTCTTTTTCCACTAAAAACGATAGGCCCTCTAGTAGCTGACGACACTAGAGGGCCTAATTTGAGAAGGATAAACGATCGATCCTGGGAAGAGCAATGTTGTATATGTATTTGTATATATACATGTATTTTTAATCAGACAAAAATATATCCTGTATCTCCTAATTACACACATGTGTCATGAGCATTACAGTATTCCCTCATTGTTGGCGAGGGATACGTTCTGGAGATGACTCGTGAAAAGCAAACTTTGTGGCTAATATTGGCCTACAAAAACCTATCCTCTTAATGAATTACCTTAAATAAATACACAAACAAGATATTGCATGTGTGACACAAAAATGGTTGTAATAAACATAAAGCAAATAAATATAAATATGAAAGTATTAAATAATACCCTTGAGACTCCGATCAAAAGCATTACGTTGCCATACATAGCAGGCGTTACCAAAAATATTTCCAAAATTCTAAACAAACACAAGATCCGTGATCTGATCCCATCCGTAAAGGATGTCATTCCTGACTTACAGTACCCTGGTGTCTACAAACTGAGTTGCACATGTGGTGATTGTTATATCGGGGAAACAAAACGACATATTTCTGACCGCATTCGCGAGCACAAGTCGGATTTGAAGCACATCAGGACGAATTCTTCGGTCGTAGCTGACCACTGCTATCATACTGCTGGTTCTCATGACATTGTGTTCTCAGATACCAAGGTACTCTGCAAGCCTCGTGGATACTACCAAAGATTTGTCCATGAAGCCATCCAGATTTACAAACATAGACATAACCTCAAACGAGAGGATGGATTCAAATTGAGCAATCGTCGGAAGGATGTAATTAACCATCGTGATTTAATTTAGTTCTTTTCATTAATTTAAATTTTTTTTTACATACGTGACTTTATCGAAAAAACCAAAGGGTATGAATCCTTGCAGTCACTAAAGCTTCAAATCTAGAATTATTAAATAAAAGTTTATAAATGAACGTACCTTACATTATGATAATGCTGCAGATGATCGCTTTTCTCCTCACTTTATCTCATCACTTTCTCGCATCACATTCTCTCTCGTGACTTAATCTCGTAACTTTCTTTCTCTCTCTCGATGCAGTCGTGTAGAGTTCCAGATGCGATTCGCGGATAGCAAGTTCGCGAATAACGAGGGAATCATTTTTTTTACAAAAACGTATATCGAAGGAGGCAGCAGGAACGTGCCACCACGCGCCCTGCAGCCTCTCACCTCGAAATCTGAACATCGGTTCCGTTTGGAGGTATTGCTGGAGCCACCACCTGATCTCCACGAACCCCACCAATTGCCCTAATAAACTGGATCCAAATTTCTTGATGGCTTTTTACGTTCAGCCGTATACGCCAGAATAAGATCAGAGCAAAAGCAACCGCGTCACATGACAAACCAAACCACTCGCATCCACATGGAGGCACTGCCCTTATCCCGCACCTCCGATTAGCACGGTTGGCTCAGAATAATGTCTTTATACTGGAGGAATCCGATGGGCATATGAGGATCTTTTTCACAGATTAAAGCTGTGATTGAAGTTCTCGGGAGGGAAGGAAGATGCCGTGTGAAGGCGAGATTACGGCAGCGTGCAAGCTGCGTATCCGGGCACCTGCGTTTGACAAAGCAAATGCAGAAACTCGTTCGGCATCCTCCAGGATGGCAGCGGCAGTGACAAAAATGGGAAGTGACATCATCAAACGCACAGAGTGGAGAACATGATTCAAGCCAACTGGGTGAGTTAGTGTTTGACACTTTGTGTGCGTGTGTGTTGCATGTTGACCATCATACTGTGCAGGAAATGCTGTCTGAATTATAATTCCCAAGGGTTAGCGCTGGGGTGGAGCGGAGGCATAGCGGTTAGCACACTGCATTTATGAATCTCGCGAAGTGAGTTTGATTTCCGGCCACAGCCACACGTCAGAGGCGAGTGATTATCTGAACTGGTTCTGAGCCCTCCCTCGTCAATAACACGAACTGACCAGCGTGGTGAAGTATGGTCGAAAGATCGCCAGGAACGAAAGGCGAGTTGACAAAGAGGGCTGCCAAGTTTTATATGCGGGTGTGCGCGCCACGGGTTGTTGCCTCGGGATGACCCTTCTCGAGACGCAAAGGGCATCATGCATCGCCGCTTGTTTATGTTGGCATCACTCCGCTGGGGATTGCATGGAGAAGTGTCGTGGTGAAGCGTCGCTCTGTTAGGCAATGCCCAACTCCTCCTATCAACAAGATGTTGTGAACAAAACATACTTTGAAACACGCATGAGCGTCGCCCCTCCTCTTTCAATTACGTGTCGAGTTTTAAAGACGCAACGAGCGTCTGAGAATTGACATTCAAAATACCCGTTTTTCTTTTTTTATAAACATCTACTTTCCAACGACTGGGAACGTTCACTTTGATGATGTCAACAGTGAAGCCACCTGATCCGCGAGATTTCCCTTTCTGAAGGGCGAGGAGTGTCCCCCTCCTTCAAGTGAGACACCTGGAACTCCAGTTCAGAAATGTCATTCTAGATTTGAAGCTTTCGTGACTGCAAGGATTCATACTCTTAGGTTTTTTCGGTAAAGTCACGTAGGTAAAAAATAAAATTAATAAAAGTAATAATAGAAATACAATAAAATAATATAATAAAAATATTATATAATAAAAATATTTTATTTTATTTCAATAATTACTTTAATTAATTTTAATTTTATTTTTTACCTACGTGATTTTACCGAAAAAACCTAAGAGTCAGAAATGTCACTTTGGACCTTGTGCGCGACGCGTCGCCACATGAAGGGATGGTGCCCCGGTGGTCGAGACTAGTCAAGGAGTGGCAGCCAAAGGAGGCCAACAACACTCCCCCTGAGATGAACATCCACCGCAGAGACATTCGATTGAATCAGCTCACGCGCGGAAGTGAGGTGGATTATCGCACCGCGAGACCACGGCGGCGTGTGAATGGGAGGGCATTCATCCAACAGCCGATAGATCACGGCACGACGACGATTACAATATCGAAGTTGCGCGCTTTGAATGTTGATGTTTAAATACGCTCACCGTCTTGCAAACAATCAAGAGATAACACCATGGGGGGGATATCGGGCAGCAATCGATGGCAAAACAAATTCACTCTCCGAAACCTCTTGCAGAGAGGGCTTCCTTCCGTCCCAGCGTGGCCCCGGCGTGAGATCCCAGCGCGTGATCCCAGCGCCGCGAGAGGCAACCTTGCACAGGGAGGGGTTGTTCAGGGGGAGGAGGGGGGGGGGGCATTGTGTGAGGTCAGAGACAGCTGTGAAGTACGGCTTGTGGGGGGGGGAGGGGGGAAATGGGCCAGACAGCCACGCGTGACTCAGTGCCGGTCTCGTGCCATCGCTGCTGTGTCAGGGCACCGCGGGCTGACTCACTGAGCCCGGCCCCCACCCCCACGCCTCCCCGGCGCGATCCTGGAGTCTGCGCGTGAGTTTGTCAAGAAAACAGTCTCACGTCGCCAGACACGCGCACGGTGTACAGTGGTACTGTACTGCAATGTTACAGAACTATTGCACAAAGATGAAAAACAATTATGCTTTAACGCGTAGGCTTTCGCGACCAATATTATTCGTAATAAAGTTTTTGGGTTTTGAATCGCGTTATTTATAAATTATAGTTGGTGCGTGTATTTATGTTGAACTTATTTCGCGTCGTACGCAGACAACCGCGTTAATCGGAGGTGCGGGAAAACAACTTAATACATAGAGGACCGCAGAGCTTGTGGGGGGTTGTGGTGGCTGCTTTCCAGCTGGCTGCTGTCTTTCTCGCTGGCGTGTGGTTCCTCCTCCTCCTTGTCGCGCCTCTTGTGAGTCGTTCTCTGTCTTTGAGAGCGAGCGAATACTGTGTGCATGGCGTTACAAGTTGAATTTAGAATTATTTTCTAATTTAGAAAAGTGTGGATCTCGGCGCCGGTACACAATGACCCCGCTCTTGCGAATGTCATCAGGGGAGATCTTGAACGTTCACTGTGAAGCAGACGGCCCGTAGCACGATTACGGTTCATACACCTCACCAGCAGCATTAACCAGGGCGGCCGCTGGACACGAACCGTGAACTCAACAAGAAGCGGCGAACGCTCTCCCGCTAGGCCGCGTCGCCGCCCCCTAATGATGATATGCCACGGGATGAGATGTTAAGGCACTTTGCGATGCCGGGGCATTAAAGCGCCCAATACATTCGATTCCTTAAGTCCTTCCTGAAAGGTAAGGCAAACAAGATCGCGATTGAACCAGCACCGTACACATCTGGCCATCTTTGTGTCTCCTGTGCTGATGCTGAATCATCAAGCGACCAAGTTCGTACGGGAACGGAGGGGTGGCATAGAAATCTAGACCACTGCGTTAAGGACCCGAGTTCGATTCCCTGCCAAGGTTAACATTACTGTGGTATCTGAACCGGTCCTGGCATCCCTCCCTTGACCATTCACTAACCCACACTGACCAGCGTGGTGAAGTATGGCCGACGCTAGGTTTACCACTTGTCCTGAATTGCTCAGGATTGTCCTCTTGATTTTGAAAATTTATTTTGAGGTCGCTGCTTTTCTGGGAAATCTTTAAGTTTTGCCGGTCGTTGTTGCCAGTTGCGTAACGAAGCAACCCTCAAGACAATACTCGAACACGCAGCACTCCCCTCTTCCCAAGATCCGTCCCAGATTGTTTGTACGTCAGCAGTGGAAATCCTTCCAGACAACTCCCATGACCGACCAGCGCAGGGAGGCGACTTCCAGAAGTAGATTGTCAAATGACTGAACATTATTATTAATATAATCATCGTTATTAATCACTTGGCACATAATTTGGGCTCATTCAACAGAGAACATACGGACTCAGGGCCACTACAATCAGATACCAATTGGCCATATTTCAGGTATCAACTGGTGCTCAAATCTCATCGTGGATGAGCAGCGCTCTGTCATTGGAGTGCGGGGTGGGGCCACCGCAACACTGCTCTCGCCATGCAACCCACAGGGACACAGAGATACATAGGGCCGTCCATAAATGACGTCACGCACCTGGGGGGGGGGGGGGTCAGACATTGTGACGACGTGTGACGAAGAGGGGGGTTTGAGAAATGTGACGCCACATCAAAATGCGCAACTTTAAATAAATTGGACAGCACATTCTACTTAATTAAATAGACTTTTTAATAAATGTTTTCTCCTGCAACATCAGAGTGCAGCGCCACATTAAATACGCACTACAATGACAATACTTTAAAGCGATTTGAAGCATGTTTTATTTGGGGGGGGGGGCAGAGCTTTGTGACGTCATCTTTTAGGGGGGGCGCTTGACTTTTTGTGACGCCGTGTGACGAAGGGGGGGGGGGGGTCAAAAATTGTCCAAAATTGCGTGACGTCATTTATGGACGGCCCCATAGAGACAGAGACACGTCGAGACACACTCAAGACAAGCCACACGAGTGCGACTGTGGCCACGCAACCCCAACTATGGACCACATCGTAAGCCACAGTAGTCTGCGCTAAATTAACGGAGCAGGGATATCAAAGCGACACGAATTCTCTCCTTGGATCCGTCTCGTGGCGAGCAGACCATGACGTTGGCGGCGTTCCGCAACTGAACAATATCGCCATCGTACGCAAGAAGCGAAACACTGCCCTCGGCACGCACACTCGACATGCGCAGCACCGTAATGATGACTAAACTGCTGGCTCGAGAGGGCCTGGTAAGAGCCCTCCGCGTCACGGGCGGGGGGGGGGGGGGGTCAGAGGTCGCGGGTTGGGGGGAGAGTGACAGAAGTGATTACAGTGAAAGTTGCCGGACAATTTTAGGGGCCATCTGGGGAGGGAACCACAGGAAAATGCAGTCGGTGGTGGTGGTGGTGGGGGAGGGCGGCGGTGATTGTGAGCCAAGTGGGTTTCTGGGGGTGGAGGATGGGGGGTGGAGTGACTCCCACCCCCACTCCACACCCACCCCCGGCGAAGCCAATGTGGACAACCAAAGGGGAGTTGTTACTCGGCCAGATTCTGCCAGCTCAGGGTTTTTTGGAGAGCTCCGTCGCTTGCAACATAATTGGGGAGAGGAGGAGGGGATTTTTGTTGTTTGTTTGGAGGCTGCATCGCCGAGTTAAGGTCAATCTTGCACACCGCGTAGTGCCCTTAGTGTAAAGGTCACTGAAGGGGTCAATCCACTGCTGGATGAAGGCCTCCCCAAGCCGCCGCCACCGCTCATAATCCGCCGAGCGCCTCCGCACGAGCCGATGTCATCGCCGCATCGCCGAAGTGGACGTCGTATCAAGGTGTAAAAAAAAGAACATTGAAAATTGTGAAAACAACTCTCAACGAAGCTACGATTAGGCACGTTTGCCATGTAACGTTTGCCATGTAACGTTTGCCATGTAACGTTTGCCATGTAACGTTTGCCATGTAACGTTTGCCATGTAACGTTTGCCATGTAACGTTTGCCATGTAACGTTTGCCATGTAACGTTTGCCATGCAACAAGGGGAAACGGCATCACACACACGGGTACAGGGGCATTGGATGGGTTTGACTCGATGTGTACTGTACGTAAAAAAACACGTTCTCTGGCACCGCTGTATCGTGTGCGTGTCAGAGCAGGTGATAAGCCTCAATAGATTACTGCATTCTCCTGCTCGTGAGTAGACGAGTTTTCTTTTCGGAACGACGAATAACTTTTGCATTTGCCCTATGGACACGGTAGAGTCCCATTGAATCAAAGTGACACTTTGAACGAACAAGGGGGTGAATTGGAACCCCAGTCAACGTGTTCGCAGGCCACCACTGTCAGACACTGGAGCCGGCTGCTGGCTGTGTTTTTTGTGGGTTTGCCCGCTATGGCGACGTCTTCTCGAGCCGCAAAATAAGTGAAACCTTGCAGCTGCTTTGGGCCACGTGTCAACTTACCTGGGAGCTGTTTGCCCAAAGTATATCCACAAGACTTCAGTCATGCTTATACACGCTAAACGCCAGTGCAGGGCTGGTCCAGATGTCTTGTGCCCCCCCCCCCCCAATTTAATTATCTTCAACTTCGTATTTTTTTCTTGAAGTAAAGTTCATTAAAAAAGAATATACATAAGGACAATGAATTATGTTAGGGGTCAGTCAATTGATTGTGCGTCCCAAGAGATCTGGACTATATTCTTAGGTTTTTTCGGTAAAGTCACGTAGGTAAAAACATCAAAATTAATGAAAATAAAATAAAATAAAACATAAAATCACGACGTTTCGGAGGCAACGTCGTGATTTTTTGTTTTATTTTATTTTCATTAATTTTGATGTTTTTACCTACGTGACTTTACCGAAAAAACCTAAGAATATGAATCCTTGCAGTCACGAAAACTTCTAATCTAGAATTAAGATCTGGACTACCCTACCTACTGACCACCCTGCGTGGCGGCCCCTTGCTTGCAGAGAGAGGCACATGCAGTTGGCCTGCTGCTGCGTATAAGAACGAAAAATAAGTATAACCCGTAAAACAAAGTTTTTCACTATAAATCCTTAATATGCGTGGCAGCGAACTTAAAATAAAGGATTTAAAAATATATTCGCCTGTGGAGGACGCAGAGATCGATCCCGCAACCTTTGGCATGGGAAGCGAGGGCGCTACCAACTGCGCTACTCCGCCACGGCCTGTGGAGGGGTTTTGCTCTGGGCTCTTATACTGTGACGTTCAGCCAAAGCGATGAATGAGTTATATTTGAATATATGTAAAATAATTTTTTTTTGTCTAAAAAGTGTAAAATTTTGGGAATTTTTTTTCACGAACATTAATTGTCTAGCACAACGAGTCTGTGTGGAAAATGTCAGCTCGATTGGATCACGGGAAGTGGGTTAAAAAACGACCGAAAGATTTGCACGGTCGTAAGCAAGCAAGCACGCAAGCATGCGAACTTAATATAAAGGATTTAAAAAAAGAACGAGTGATATGTAACCGAGCTGAGAGCCGAGGGCTGCTACCGCGACGCGATGTTCAGCAGCACGGTGGACTTTGCAAAGCATGAGGCCGCCTGCTCGCTCCGATGAAACAAATCGTTGCAAGTTTCTTGAATTCCCCCACTGCCTCTCCACCCGGTAGTGTGAAGGCGCTCGACACCGCCTACTGGCAGGCCACGCCGCTGGGTCGTGGAGCACAGTGTGGTTACCCCCACCTCTTCCACGACCTATTCACATCGTGGAAGATTAGGCCAAAGTAGCTTCGCGAAGAGCTGCCTAGAGATAGCGGTCGCAGCGGAGGCGTTTTCCGCCAGCGGTGGCCACGCCGAGCTATTGCAGGGCTGCGCCTATGCAGTTTGTAACGTTGCCAAATGACTTCAAAATCCCGGGATATACCTTCCTGGCACGCGTGATCACGCGGGTGACCCACGCAGCTAAGGCAATATCCCGTTTGATTTGACCACCTCCAGTTCTGGGGGGAAAAAACACTCCCCAGGACCACTGTAGGTGGCTGTCCATGCAGGCGGGGGTGTGGGCATTGGAGCTCTGACCACTGAGTCACCCACGTATTGATTACAGGAATGTGCCGCGTACGTTTTAAAATGTAAACAGTGCTGTATAATCATTGACGTTTACACGTCCCGCGAGGCACTCATTCGAGGCTGAGCCGACCGAAGGGGAGGCCTAGGACCGGTTCCGGTAATCATCGTCACCGGTGGTGGCCGTGAGCGGAAATCGAACTCGCGTTGCTTGGATCCGGAGCGCAGCGTAGCGCTAACCGCTGCACCACCGCTCCCCCGTTGGATTCTCAACACCGCCGCCACCCCCACCTCCTCGCACTGCGCCTCAGTTTGTGGGGCGCCCCGTGGGAGCCAGCCCTGACTCCCACCCCCCTCGGAATGGCCCTCACCAAACCAGCGGCTACCCTCCTCCTCCACACCCTCCCTGCCGCCCTCCCTCCCTCCCACCGCCGCAACGTCTCCCCCTGGCAATCACACGCAGCAGTATTCACACGCCGCAGTATTCACACGCCACAGTATTCACTCGCTCTCGTAGCGAGAGGACGACTCAAGTGGCACGAGACAGGGACCAAAGGCGAGCGGGAAAGGCAGCCAGGCGGTGAGGCGGCGCCACACCCATCACCCCCAAGCTCTGCGGCCCCCCACATATGAAGGTGTTATTGGCCAATGAATGAGTTCTAGATTTGAAGCTTTCGTGACTGCAAGGATTCATATTCTTAGGTTTTTTTCGGTAAAGTCACGTAGGTAAAAAATTAATAAAAGTAAAATTAATACAATTTTAATAATATTTTACTTTTATAAATTTTTATTTTTTACCTACGTGACTTTACCGAAAAAACCTAAGAATAACAATAAATGAGTGTTCATACGTGAGAGGAGACTGGAGCACCCGGAGGAAACCCACACGTGCGAGGGGGCAACACGCTCTCCCACACAGACGGAAGAGGTGGGGGTCCAGATTTGCTGTACCGCGTTCTTCTGGCGAGCCAGTGCCCAGCGCCTCCTCCACGCCCACGGGAAGAAGGGACTGTCATTTTTTTTCACAACACTTGGTGCGGTGATCCACCAACTCTCGCCGCTGCCTCCACACAGTGCCGGATGACAGGCAGCCACGCGCAGCTCTTGCGGTGAGCTTGCCTGCGAATCGCATTAAGATGATTGTGTCACGTCCGTCTGCATTGTTGATGGGCCAGCCCAGGGTTGGGGGCAATGAGTGCGAAACCACTTGGGAAGGCATGGCGACACGCGCCAGTAGCATTTTGTGGTTATTACAAAACTATATTTTGCAATAAAACCTCACTGTAGGGGAGAAATTTGAGTAATAAATTAATAACATTCAGTTCCTCGTTTCCACATACAAAAAATATGCTTAGGCTATCGACCTTCCACGCTGACGTTAACCAGCGGCACTGTTTAAGCTGGCAAACGGCGCGCTCGTTTCACCATTCTTGGGTATCGTCAGCAGAAGCAGGCATGTTAGTAATGTACCGCACTGATGGCTTTACCAGATGCCATTGGTGAGTGCCCCTCTCTCCCCACCCATGGGCCATCAGCTGAAAAAAACATGTATTGCGTGAACCCTCACTGAGAACATTGTCGTGCAGCATTCTGGGTAAAAATAATGGCAATGCGAGCAGACCTCGCTGAACGCGGGAGTTACGTTCCTGGACGATGCCTTTTGGCGTTGTTCTCGAGTCTAACACTGCTGACGATTGCTTGTGTGGCGATAGAAACGTCGTGATCTATTGTTATTTTTCTTCTACCTACGTGACTTTACCGAAAGAACCAAAGAGTACGTGGCCGACTTCCCAAAAATTCACGACGTCAACGACGCTGGCCGTCCTGTTGCGTCCGCACGCCGCTCCTGTCCCACCACTCATGTCCGAGCTCTCTCTCTCTTTGCACTCAGCCCCGCACAATGACTGCCCAGTTAATATTGATCATCATCGGCCAAGATCAATCCACTGCTGGATGAAAGCCTCTCCAAGCCTCCGTCGCTACCGCCACCGATGATCCTGCGTTTGTTGTCCTCCCCCCGCACCTCCGATTAGCACGGTTGGCTACGTACGGTGCGAAATAAGTCCGACGTACACACGTTCTTCAGATAGTAGCGCTCCGGCTCAGCCTGTCCATGATCTCTTCTCGTCCTTTGCGTTCCTTTTGTGTTGTTTGTTTCAAGCCACAGGGATCCAAAGGGACCCAACACACCAAGTGCCCAGTGACAAACAGGGTCGTCAGTGTGTGGGAGATCAGCGTGAATAGCTTCCTTGAATTTGAGCAAAGCCGTGAGAGTTTATAATTGCTTACCTTGCAGACAGAGTCTCTTGTACATATGCGTACCTTGTCGTCAGTCTCTATCGTCTAGATGCTTCTGATAATTCGGCACGACTGTATATACTCTCAATTTATTCGTATTTTTGTTTCATCAGCTCAGCAATTTTTTTCGTATCAATTCCTAATGCACAGAGGCCATTACTCTTCACACAATTAACCAGCTGTTCAACACAACGCTCTGCCATTTGTTTTCGGCTGGTGCTGCGTATTGTTTGATGTCCGACGTTTTGCGTGGGAGCTTCTTCAGGAAATGAATGTTCCTGTGAGGAAGCTCCCAGCGAAGCAATCAAAGGGCTATGAAAACCTGATATCGTGGTAGTCGGTACATTGTGAAATTGATAACGTGGTAATCGATACATCGTGAAACTGATATCGTGGTAGTCGGTACATCGTGAAATTGATAACGTGGTAATCGGTATATCGTGAAATCTCATATCGTGGTAGTCGGTATATCGTGAAACTGATATCTTGGTAGTCGGTACATCGTGAAATTGATAACGTGGTAATCGCTACATCGTGAAACTGATATCGTGGTAGTCGGTATATCGTGAAACTGATATCGTGGTCATCGCTACATCGTGAAATATAATATCGCACCGACAGCGACCAATTGCATTTGACTCTCGTACATCCGCGTCTGTTTACATTTGAGTTCAGTCACCCGACATCTGTGTCATGTTTCTGTAAGTGAATTTGTGATTGTACTCTGATTCGTCTAAAGATAATCTGTCTGCGCCGACTTGCGCTGCTGGGAAGTTATTACTTAACATCGATTTGTATTTGTGCAGCATTTGCGATTTTGAATGCGACGCAGTCATTCTGGCTCGGATTTCTATTTGGTTAATTGCTGTACTTTATTTCATTTTGTTTAGCTATATTGGTGACTCATCCTGGTTTCTTGAGTTATCACTTGGTTAAAGAAAATAACCTTGACACTTGAAACTCACTCACTCACGCCATCATTTACCCACGCATCCACCATGTCACTCACCCACTCTCTCACTCAACCCCACACCCACTCATTCACTCACTAACCGATGCCCTGCTTTCATTCATTCATTCTTAGCAAATGAAACTTACACGTGACCTCTTGAGTTATCATCCTAGTTAAACAGAGGAAATGTACATGTTGCAACTCGAACACACGGTAGAACCCCTAAACACACCGTTGAGCTATACAGCAAAGACACAAATCCCCCGAATAGCCTGAACAGTTGCAAGTGTTGTTAGCGAGCACCTATGAAGGTGAATATGGAACACGAGGGGGTGGGTGGCCAGCACCACGTCCTTCCGCTTTTGTCTCCCTCATACACACCGCACCAGGTATTAATTTGAGGCTGGGTTGACCTAGGAGATACCCAGGACCAGTTTATATAATCGTCACTGGTGTTGGCCGTGAGCGGGAATTGAACTCAGATCCCCGTGTTCGTAGCGCAGTGCGCTAACCGCTGCACCACCGCTCCCCACCACGAAAATTCACGCAGTGGTATGTCACAAAAAAAAACCCATCAACACAATACATTTGCAAACCCCTATACATTATCTGCAATAGTTGATTGTATACAACGACGTTGGTGAGAAGGGACAGAATGTAATGTTGCAATGTTGTGGACACGTAACGGATAGAAGTCAATATTTAGCGGTCTGTCCCTTTGTATGGGGGGGGGGGGGGCAACCAGGAACGTAGACGAAGCAGAGAAGCAAAGTGATTGACATCAGTGGGAGAAAGATCCGAAAGGGAGACGACAATTATCTGAAGTGACGATGATTTAGTAGAGGAGACAGGTGGATGGAGGTGGTGGGGGGGGAGGTCATTCCGTCCCTGCTGCCATCGGCGGGCAGCAGGCGAGACGGAACGGAACGTAGATCGGCATCCAGAAAGCAAAATACAAACGTTGCGTATGACCACTCTGCAGCACGAGTAATATGCAATCGTCCATCACAGTGCACACACGGCTGCCGGTATTAAAAAAGAGGGGACGCTGCCATAGGGCGATAACGGGATAAGTCGTACCACGTCACACCCACGATTATCGTATCGTCCGTTTTTTTAAAATCAATATTGACGTGCTATGATTATCATTGAGGACGTGATCAACCAGTTTAAGTCACAACTGGCTGTGATATTCCCATCCTACCACCTTCTGATGTTAGTTGTTATTTTCGGCTCTCCGATTTTACATGAACAGCTTAAATTTCTCACACCAACACAGCCTGCGATCTTACATTAACATGCTAAGCTCTTGCTGTGTTTTCATCGTTGTGCCGTGGAATCTTTAGGCTGGACGTCCGACGTTTCGCTCCAAGAACTGGGCAGCTTCTTCAGCAATTTAACGGAACAGCTCACGTTCTTGTGCCTCGATTATACTGTACAAATATGTATGTTGAGCTTCTTTCGCACCGTACGTATCCCACCGTGATATTCGGTGGTGTGTGGGGGCGAAGGACAACAAACTAAACACAAATAACATTTCTAAAGAAATGCTTTTTCAGTCAAGACGGTTTAAACTCGCATAGCTCCCCAGTGGCTCCCTATTATCGGAAAGAAGAGCATTCCAGACGGCCGCAGAAGCAGCACATCTGAAAGCGCAGCGCGATGCAGTGGCCGGCCTTTGTTCTGTGGCCAACCGAGCGGACGACAACATTCACAGCAGCAGTGGTGCATAAATGTTTTTTAAAAAAAAAGACTTCGCTTTTAACCTCCTGCAAGAAGTTGAAAAGGCGATTCCCGTAAACGCGTCCTTAACAACGAGACGTCAGATACGCAGCCCGTCTGGAAGACGGTAGTGGGTGGGTGGGAGGGGGAGGAAGAGGGGCGGGGGATGCCTCCCACCATCCCGCCGCCCCCCTAACGCAACATGAACCACGACTGCCGGGTCCAGACCGCCGCGGGTCACACTTAGGCAGCGAGAGGCGTTGGACTGCTGCCAGCCAGCGTGGCACTCGGCTGAACCCCCCCCCCTCTCCCCCCCATGAGGAGCTGGGACTTCATTCCACATATTTAATACAACGATTGTAGTAGCGACAACACCACCACCACCACCACCTTGCTCGAGTGCGCGCGTCTCACGGAGAAGGCGTGGGGAGTGGGGTGGAGGCCGTTATTTGATGGCGATCTCATCAATAACGCGCACGTGATTGATGTCGCTGCTGCTGCTGCTGTTGCCACTGCGATGCAATGCCAAGCAACACTCACTCGTCTTGTGCTCCAGAGGGGGTTCGCCCGTTCCGCTCGATCTCCCGTCGTGGCAGGTCGCGACATCCTCTCCGTGTTCCTCTCCACCCAGCAGCACACAGTGAGATGTTCCGCAGGCAGTCGATGTTCACGCAGGTCCGTGCGGGGTGGGGTCAAGTGTCGGTGCTCAGACGTCTCCCAAGACATCCGGCCGGCGTGGAAGACTAGGCCAAACGCACCATCTGGAGAGGGATGTCTCAAGGGCTCCCTCCCCTCTGGTAGAAGCCGTTACCTCGAGCAGGGGAGTGAGAGGGCAATTTCAGGGCTGCCCCCTGCACCTCTGTGGCAGTGTCGAGTTGCTACTCCCCGACGCTGCCGGCTTTCGGTTCGCCCGGCGCGGATTTTTTTGTTGATTTTCTGCTTGTTGAGGATTTTTATTCAACTCGGGCCCGTTGCGCGATGAGCTTCTCGGCACCGAGTGAATCATTTTCCTTTCTCTAACCCCTGACACCAGAACCACTCATCACGCTGGGGTGGTGACATCATCCTTTACGAACATCCTTCATCGGTGTGGTTTTGTATTTTTTTTTTATCGCAGTTTTCTGACCACGAATCCGCGAGGCCCAACATGCCAAGCGGCCAGCAACAAATAGCGCCATTCAAGTTGCAATCGATACTAATCGATGCTAATTTCACATAAATACACGTCTTGAAATGAGCAAAGTTATAAGAGCTTGGAAACAACGGACGATGGGAAGGAGTTCTAAAGTGGAGCAGTGGGAGTGTGGAAGCAGTAAGATAAGTGTTGTAACCATGTGTGGTGTGGTTGATTGGGTGAGCGAGTGGGTGGATGAGTGGGTGAGCGAGTGGGTGGATGAGCAAGTGGGTGGATGTGTGAGTGAGCGAGTGGGTTGATTAGTGGGTGAGCGAGTGGGTGGATGTGTGGGTGATCGAGTGGGTGGATGAGCAAATGGGTGGATGAGTGTGTGAGCGAGTGGGTTGATGAGTGGGTGAGCGAGTGGATGGATGGGTGGGTGATCGAGTGGGGGGACCAGTGGGTGAGCGAGTGGGTGAGCGAGTGGGTGAGCGAGTGGGTGGATGAATGGGTGAGCGAGTGGGTGAGCGAGTGGGTGGATGAGTGGGTGAGCGAGTGGGTGAGCGAGTGGGTGGATGAGTGGGTGAGCGATTGGGTGGATGAGTGAGTGAGCGAGTGGGTGGATGAGTGGATGAGCGATTGGGTGGATGAGTGAGTGAGCGATTGGTGGATGAGTGGGTGAGCGAGTGGGTGAGTATTGAGTTGTTGCTGATGTCATGTGCAATGTGGTAGTTGAGCACAGTAGGCATGATACAAGACTAGTCGACCGAATTCTCGACGTGAGTGGAGGAATCAAGAAGTGAAATTCATGTCACAGCAAGCTTAAACTATTTACCCGTGCAAACAATAACTGTATTGTTCACCTGTTTATTTATGAAGCAGTAGTAAATTCGCACCTGCGATTAGCACGGTTGGCTACGCACGGTGCGAAAGAAGTTCAACATACAAATCGTTCAACTTTAATTTCACCGGGCAATTAAAATCATTCCGTTCAGACAGTGTCATGGCAGGGGCGGGGCGCAGGCTGCGGCATGGATACCGTGCAGGATCAATGATAGAACGTGCCTGGAGAACGTCAAGGCGACAAAGCACGCAAATACGCATCACGAAACAGATGCCTTACTGACAAAGAGCACACTAACACACAACGTGAAACACAAACCTGACTCACACAAAGCACAGCGAGACACAACATTAAAGGCACGCCTCAGCAACGCATTGCACGCGAAGAGACGCGAAGCCAGCGGCGCTAATGACTCTCCCAGCTCATCAACGCGTCTGAGATGTGCGCCCCGAAATGCGACGCGCCGTAAAGAAAAGGGAAGTGAATTCATGCCTCCCGTAAAAGCTTCCAGCATTTCGGAGCGAAACGTCGGACTTCGCTCCGAACAACAACAACAAAAACCAGTAAACAAACACGGGCAGGGGGGGGGGGCACGACGAGACCACGGAGCAGCGGACAACAGCCTCCTACGTCTGTCCTCTGAACTTGAACTCGCAATGCGGCACCACGACGGTGGCTCTCATCCCCAGGTGGAACGCGGTTCAAATCGAGGGCGTTTGTGTTTCCTCCCCCCCCCCCACCTCATCCGACATCACGTTCCGGCAGGAAGAATGGGGTCCAACTGGAGAAACCGAGTCAATTAGCAGATGGCATGTGGGGGGGGGGGGGGGGGTAGTGAGTGGACGCGCGGGGAGAGCTCTTTCAATCAGCTCGGAGGGAGAAGCGGGAGGCGGCCCTCTGTCTAGCGAGTGCTGTGAGCACCGCGTGTACAAAGGGGGCACCTTTTTGTTGTATTCCCTTAGAGAACCACCACCCGTTACAGCTACTAAATCCCCGACGTCAAGTTTATTCGGTGTAAAACAGGGATGAGTCTCATTTTGCCGGAGTGAATTCTGTCTGCCAGTAGGGGGCGAGTATTTGCTGTGCGTTGCCCCGAATGATAGTCATTCGGCAGCAGCAGATGATGATAATCAATTAATGTTGGTCATCATAATGAATGGACATAAATGAGATGCATGCTCTGTCAAATGTACATGACTTCATTAAAGTCCCAGCCTGGGTGGAGCAATGGATTTCATTTACAACGTTATTCTCACCCGTACCACACCCTCGACCCCTTCACCGGCCCGCAATGACCAGCGTGGTGAAGTATGGTCACGCAACACCGAGGTGTGGGAAGCCCTTCATCCAGCAGTGGATTACCGAAGGGTTTTAAATAATCATCATCACTATAATCAGTCATGATCAATTCACTGCTGGATGAAGGCGTCCCGTCGTCATTGATCGCGATCCCGTGATGTAGGTACATCATCACCATCATCAGCTGTAAAATTGTGCTTTTCATATTCAATATTACCTGTTCGTGTTTACTCTGCGTGCGAACCACGATACAAGACAGCCAGAGCAGCTGCTCCAACCGCAGCCAGGAATAAATTCACCCTGCTGGTACCAACACGAAACGCATAACCATACAATAATTACACTTTTTCATATCCTCTATAAAGATTAACCACGGGTCTTGCAAGAATCACCGCCTCTCGTGGAGTATTAAAAAATCATCATCATAATAATATCGCTGATGTGAACACCGGCTCGCTCGGTGCTTCTGGAAAGCTGATCATTTAATTGAAGCTACCAACGGGGCACACGCGATGACATCATGCGCACAGAAAATAGCTCATGACTTCATGGGCGACCAATGTTTGACCGTCACGTATGCACACCATTACTCTTGCATATATTTATATATTTACTTTAGAGGGTTTTATTTCTTCCCCTTACCGTAAGTCGGAATGGAGGTTTGGCTCCATCCAACTGTTTGCGAATACCTCGTATATCTCGTGAAACCTGTCCCTGGTGAATCGTGGAGCGAGAGAGCGAACACACCGTTGATTCGATCGCAGTGGCCAGATTTGTAAATTATAAATATTAAATCCAGATATACTGTGCGCGCATGGCACAATGGAAAAGGGGGCTGCTACACGCAACTGTTGTTCGGACTGTCACGATCGTAGCAATGCATTCAACTGTGGCTAGAAGTGTGCCGCTCTCGAATCAATAAAAACGAATATTGTGAAGACCGATGCTGGCACGGCGCGGGGTGTGGCGGGCGTTGTGAGTGATTGGTGCAATTCTTGCGCTCCAACCACCGGCAGCCTAGGTTAACATCCTGTGCCGGGCGCACACAGACACACAGACACACACGTAGGTTGCACTGTAGACACAAGTTCAACTGTTGGATTATGCGCGCCTCCCCGCACCGCCACCACTGGTCAATGTGGCTTGGTGAAAATTGGCCAACATGGATGTGGGAGCATTGGCATTAGGGGCATCACCCGCTTTGATCTTTCCCCCCTCCCCTGCACTGCCCTTTGCTGCCCACCACGCAGCCCCGAGCCTGTACCAACCCCTGGAATGCACGCGATGGTCCCCAATCAATGCGAAGCGCCGTGCGGCCGCGCGCGACCCGGCTTGGCTTCCGAGATGAGACGCGGCCGGAGGGCTTCGTTCTGGGCTCCTCTGGCAGGAGGAGGCGCGCGCGCGCTGGCCACGTGCGCGTTCGGTGAGACCCGGCCGACAAACGCCGCTCACTCGGAGGCCACCGTCTGTCTATACTCTTAGGTTTTTCGGTAAAGTCACGTAAGTAAAAAATAAATAATAAAAAGTTATAGAAATAATAATAGAAATAAAATAAAATAATAAATCACGACGTTTCGGAGGCAACACAAGTCTCCGTCATCAGGTGGGACCGTCACAGCTAGATTTACTGTCTCCTACCGATCACGGGCGAAATGCGTCTTGATGCTCATTAGAATTGCATCGTCAATCAGATTTTTTCAATGCAAAATATAAATCCTGTTTTTGTTTTGCGGGCAAGGAGGTGCGTTATTATCTATATGACGATGGTGGCGGTGATGACGGTGAGGATGGTGGTGATGAAGATTATTGTGACGCTGTAGCGCTTGATAAATTATCCAACAAACCAACCCCTTTCCCATGGAGATCTTCCAACCCTTGCCTCCAAGGCGCCGACACATATGTGCTACACAGCACATTAACAACACGGGATTCCCTTGCCTCGTGCGGTAGATGCGTTCTAAAAAAGTGCGCACAAAGCGAAACCGCACAACACGAAGTCATACTTACATGTAACAGGGATACGTTCTAAAACCTCTGATGCCCCCACCCAGACGCACTGTTACCACTCGGTCGTGAGAATTTTACGGGGGAAATGCAAACAATAAAGACCTAACAAAATAGAATAAAATTGAGTTATAAGATGAAGTACAGTTGAACAAACCCCACACCACCCATAAAGCCCAGCACGAGACAGCTGCCTACCGAATAGAGCACACACAGTACACACACACAGTACACACATACAGTACATACAGTACACACATACAGTATACACATACAGTACACACAGTATACACACAGTACACACAGTATACATAGACAGTATACACAGAACACACAGCACACACACAATACACACAGTACACACACAGTACACACATTATACACACAGTACACACACAGTACACACATTATACACACAGTACACACATTATACACACAGTATACACACAGTACACACATACAGTACACACAGTACACACACAATACACACACATTGCACATAGTGCACACAGTGCACACACAGTACACCCAGTATACACAGTATACACAGACAGTAGACACACAGTACACACACAGAGTACACATACACACGTTGTACACATAGTACACACAGAGTACACACAGCACACAGTACACAGACAGTTCACACACAGGACACACACAGTACACACACAGTACACACACACAGTACACAAACAATATCACACTACCGACCGCATAGCTGCATATGCGTAGAGCGAATTTTGGGCAGAAATAGGTTAGCTGCATAGACAGTGCAAAATCGCACAAACCGAACCCACAAAGAGCGATGTAAATCTGTCTTCAGAATGTATGCGGTGTAATGAGTTCGCGCCAGGTACACGCGTGGCAATGGGGATGTTAATGACAGGGCGGGAGAAAAAAAAACATAATTTGCGAAGCGATTTTTACGGAAGAAACATCGATCCTCCAAAGTCTATTATATTTCTCCGTGAACGTCGGGCATCACAGCACCTACACTGCATCGATGCCAATGTTGTGACAATGCCATGGGACCTTTTTACCAGTATCAAAGTATTAAAAATAAGAACAGGTTTTACCCTTTCCGGCAATAAAACAGAATGTGTTCAATCACCAAATAGAAATCTTTTGCAAGGAATCAAAGTCTGAATTAACCACACGTACTCGTGGTGAACATGCAAACAAACATGCTCTGTCTTCTTGGTTCTTTCGGTAAAGTCACGTCTAATGGAAATAATAAAATAATAAAAATAAAACAGAGTCAGACTCTGTCTTCTCGACAGACCTGCTCTCCACCTGAGGACGGCTGCTTGCGTTGTGGCCGAAACGTCGTGAGAATTATTTTATTATGTTTTATTTTTATTATTTTATTATTTCCATTCTACGTGACTTTACCGAAAGAACCAAGAAGATGAATCCCTGCAGTCACGAAAGCTTTAAATCGAAACATGCTCTGATTATAAAATATTCTTCATTTTCTTTGAAACTGATTGTCCCTCACCAGGGACAGCCTTCTCGCTACGAGTGTCAGACCAGAGAACATCGCCAAAAGGCGGGCAGTACAAAGACAATGCCACGCGTATCAGAGCATGCATAGCTCGGGGTGAGCAGCTCCACCGTGGGGCCTTTGTGACATTATTCTCCAAGTCACCGAGCGGTGGTGCTGCCGAATCGGTAAATATCGACTGGCGCGTTTTCTTCACGGGCCACTTTCATGAACTGGTTCTGTGTGTCGGGTGGAGGAAGGGTTATGACACACGCTTCATTAACACGACCTCACCCAAGCGAAAGCATTTACAGGATGAATGATATTGGTCGTGAAAGACCATTTTTTTCTTTACTTAATTACAGTAATATAATTACATTTTGACAGCGGCCTACATTTGGCGCGGGGAGAGAGTAACCAGTTGAAGTCAAACTCTAAAAATGTAAAGCAAAACTTTTTTCAATGTAATGTTTGCCTCCTTTAAGTTATTTGCTGCATTTTGTGTGTACGTGTGTGTGTGTGAGGGGGGGTAAACAATATTGTGGTTGAAATTATGCAACAAAAAATGTAATCCTGGATTAAAAATAAAACGACACGTCAACACCGTATTCATCCGTGCGAGGTTTAAAGTTTTCCTCTCGTTGATTGTCGCCGCACGCGCCAGGCGTGAGGCACGTGGTGCCACAGATTTCTCCACACGGGGCACCGAGCGTCATTTCGCTCAAAATTGCCATTAATGGCATCTGATTACCCCACACGTGGTTGGCAATCTAAGCCACTTAATTGGTGGCAGCGATGCTTGCCAAACAAATCAGAGCGGCACCCACCCTTTCCCTGCGTACTCACACGTGTGCGCGTGCGTGTGGCCGTGTGCGTGGGTGGGTGGGTTGTGTGCGTGGGTGGGTGGGTGGGTTGTGTGCGTGGGTGGGTGGGTGGGTTGTGTGCGTGGGTGGGTGGGTTGTGTGCGTGGGTGGGTGGGTTGTGTGCGTGGGTGGGTGGGTTGTGTGCGTGTGCGTGCGTGTGTGGGTTGTGTATGTGTGCGTGGGTGTGCGTGGGTGGGTGGGTTGTGTGTGTGTGTGTGCGTGCGTGTGCGGGTTGTGTGTGTGTGCGCGAGTGGGTGGGTTGTGTGTGTGTGTGCGTGTGCCCATGTGTGTGCGTGCGTGGGTGGGTTATGTGTGTGCGCGCCCGTGGGTGTGTGTGCATGGGTGGTTTGTGTGTGTGTTTTTTTTTCTCTGAAGAAGATTTGCAACGCCTGGCCTCGGTCCACACCCACACAGGTGGCAACACTCCTCTGGTGGCTGATAGAGCCGTGCCAAGCCAGCCGAGTGTTATTTTTTTTTCGTTCCCCTCCCTTTTTATATTCACTTTGGCACCGAAGCCCCTACGCTGGGTTCGTGGTGGTTTAAAACCATCGTTACCCGAGACGGGTGACATACCGAGTCTTTCTGTGCTCAAAACGCACGCGTAGCCTCTCACAATTATACAAATGTACAGCCCTGGTAAATGCTCGGTCACGCCACCGTCGAATCTCCTCTCGAGGGCACGTGGTCCACTCTCTGGGAGTACCCACACGACACACGACCTGCTCATTCACTGAGGCGTACGCGTTTGTACATTTGTACCACTGGGTGGACAGAGGTCTGCGCATTTAAGAAACGTGTCCGATTAGATTTCGGAAAATCCACAGCAACCATCTGGTACTTGGCTGATTCACAAAGAGCGCACCATCTTTTTTTGGCCAATGATATCAAAGCAAGTTACAGGTCACAGGTCACAGCGAATCTACCGCTATACTTTTCGAGCCCTACTTTTGCAAACAAAATGCCTCGCAAATCGTGAGGACATTTCGCATTCATGCCATTCTTAATGTGCACAGCTATGACGAAGGCGTTGTCGGCTTCACAAGGTGTGAGCGTATCCAGCCAATAGGGCGACCTTGCTTCGTCGATTTACTCGAACCAGTAATTTGTTGGTGATATAAAAAAAGTAAAATTTGAACCGTGACGCCAGCACACGTGGCCATCCAATTTTTCAAGCAACATTACGCGATCCTTAACGGTTAATGCATCGCAGGTTACAGTGCCGAGATGTTTACTACATCGCCTGGTATACAGGAGGTTGTGGGTTCGATCCTCGACCTGACGACTATATCTGGAGCTTTCATGTTCTCCCCGTGGTACCGGATCCCTCGTGCGGATCCGGAATCCCAGAAATCCGCGAGATTTTTGGGCGCTGGTCACTTGGAAAGCGACGTTGGGAAACCCCAAGAGCTGCTGCGCTCTACATCTTAGTGAACAAAATTGCCAAAGTTGCCAACGGCGATGACCCAAAGCGGGAGATGTGGTTCGACACTGCGAGCCATTGAGAAGGCCACGGGATTCTTAAAGGACATTGGCATGCGGACGGCTTTGCATCGATGGACGAGAAGCAGTTTCCAATTCGAAGATGACGCGCGGTGAAGAAATCCTGAAAGTGCTACAAAAGGCGCCGTTGTTTGTTGGCTTCTTTACCCAGCGAAGCCTCGCTGAGTCTCAAGACTCTTATTGCAAGAGGTGGGTCCTGCCCAGTGGTTTTTATTGTTGTTTTAGCAGAGGGTGATGTTGCGATGCAGAAATCCCAATGGAGGTATTTTCGCAGGTAACGTTTCAGCGTGGGGACGTTTCGTCCAATACCGGGTCACAGCGTGAGTCCCTCTGAAGCTAAGGGAGGAAACCGGAGAACCCCCGCAGGAAAACCCCCGCAGGACTGGGAGAGATCGCACAAACTCTCCACAGAAAGGTGACCGAGTTGGGAATCGAACTTTGGTTGTGTGGCACCGAGGTTACCACCGCACCGGCCTGCCGCCCGCTATACCTTGCGACATAACTGCCGAGTTGGCAACGGCGCTTTTGGTTGTCCGGGTGGGGAGGAGAGCTGCATGTCGACGGGATGCGAGCCGGAGAGGGAAGCCGGGGGTGGAACAACTTCCCCGCGGGACCTCGCAGCGTCCGGGGGCAGCCAGGGAAACGCTTGGACCACAGGCCAGGTCTGTGGGGCGGAGACCACGCGTGTCGGTAAGGTCACGGTGACCCCGTCTTCTGAGCCTCAAGAGATAGGCAGATCCGGCGCAATGCTTCTACGACACCAGAAAGTTTCCCAGAAATGCGGGACTGCCTCGGACGACAAAAACAACGAACCGAAACACAGTCCAGAGCTTTAATTATGAAGAATTAATTATCGAGGCCTAACACTGGAGGACAATTTGACAATTCTGACAACTGCCTAATGATGCTGGTTGTTACGGCCAGCGAGGCGTCTGCACTGCCCAATTGTTGCACGTTGTGAGATTGCTGTCTGACAACAACAACAGCGGAGGCGGTGCTGCTGCTGCTGCGGAAGCAGAAATACACTGGCACGTTTGTTCATCACGTGACAACTTTATAAATTGGCTGTGTCGAGTGGAGGAGGGTTTACGACACACATGTTACCTACACGGCATATCTAACCCAACTATGAATCGTAATTATGTTATTGTTGAAAGCTGTCTCTGGTGTGGACCAATCAGTTTCAAAGACGATGCATATACTACCATAGCATGCTTTTTTGTTTGCATGTTCACCACAAGCATATGTGATTAATCCAGACATGATCCCTTACAAAATGCTTCAGTTTGGTGTTTTAACATCTTAACACAACTGCTATATTTACAGAAAGGGTATAACCTATTCTTAAACGTTATTGTTGTTGGTGTTGTTATCAGCCTTTTAACTCCCACTGCTGGGCCAAGGCCTCCTGTTTCCTTATTTGCTCTGGCCGTAACCTCCGAACCCTGCCGTGTCTTCTGCTCTACTCCTCTCCTCTGCTTCGCGGTTTCCACCCCGGAGCCCGTTTCGTCTTCCCGTCTCTCGTCGGCCGCGTTGACGACGCGTCCGGCCCACTCCCAACTCGACTTCTTTGGCTATAACGGCAGTGACCCTCGTTCTCTCCCTGAGATATAATCGATCCTTAACACAGATTCCTCTTCCACCTACTCCTTGTTAACATTACAGACGACCCGTCTATTCTTCCAATGCGGCTTGAAAACCTCACCCTGAAAACGCATTGCGTATTATTTTAAACCCCCACCACCACCACCACCCCTACACGATGCATATTCTGACCGAATCTAAATTCATTAAAGTCTCCTCTAAATCCAAGGCGACAGTGACATGTTGCTGGGTGAGGCGAATGCGAATGTGCCTTTCCGCCTATCGCTTTACATCTGCGGTTCGCATGCGGTTTTAAAGTACAAAGGCACACACCTTTACCTGGCGTACACATAGCTCCGCCAAGGAGAACAAGGCATCTGCGACGATGGTTACACGCCGTTTGCGTGTGTAAAACGGACGATGGTGGCAGCCCTGCAATGGCTTGCTCACGCCCCTGCTACAGAAGCCCCCACAAGACGGAGCTTTAGAGAGCCGCTCTAGAACAGTGGTGCACCTGAGGTGCACGCATCCCCTGGCGGTGCGAGACGTGGTAAATAATCGAAAACACAAATTAAGCCCGGGGCACGTAGGTACAATTACTTTGTTTCATCAAGCCTACGTATTTATTAACATTTGTTTCCCCTAACAATTGAGAACGAAAGGGGTGCAAGGCTGCAGTAAAGGTTAAGCACCACTGCTTTAGAGGGCGTTTGGCCTTCATCCAGCAGTGGACTGCCCAAGGCTGCTGCTGATGATGTTTAAAGAGAGGTGGCACAAAATGCAACAACAACAAAATACTTTACTCTCTTAAAACAGAAAATGCTGCCACGCACGCGTAACAACCCGTACAGGCGAATGCTGAGTCGAGGAGCTTGGAAACGGCCAAAGCGACGGATCAGGGCGTTGCTTCGTGTTCGCAGATGTGTCCGAACACGCCGGGCGTGCCGAAAACTAACACACCCCGGGCGGGGCCAGCTCACCGCACCAGTTGGAGGCCAGATGTCTCGTTCAATTAAAAGCCTACGGCCTCTCCCACCGTCCATGCAACAGATCACAGCTGAGCTCTGCCCCCCCCCCCTCCACGATTGTTTAAGCAATCGAGTCGACTGATGGATGGCACAACAGGAATATAATTGGGGTCAAAGTAACAAAATCACACCTCTGCTCCCACATGTGCCGCTGGACTGGAGGTGATGGGCGGCGGCTTGGTGACGTCTTCGGCATCATCCCCCAGGGGGTTTCCTGCCTTCGAGCAGGCAGGATGGCCGGGTGGCTACCAAGTTGCAAGAGACTCGAGCAACCGATCACCAATAAAGTAGTTGATTACAATTTTTTCATAATAATACGTAAACTTTTATGGAAAAAAAACACTCCTGTCATATGAATGTGGAATTCCACCTCTGGTTTAGGCTTGTAAACAACAGATAAGCACTGCCTCAGTACTCATTGAAGCCATCACTTTTACATGTGTCATGAGAGTTCGCTCATGAAACATCGCGGAGTACATTAAAAGTAAAGAACGTGATGATGGATTGTGTCGGTAAAACTGGAACGCTCCGGGCTCTTATTGAAACCCCACGGGTGTCATGAGTTGTCCAGAGCTGAAGGAAACTCTCATCCTCACAGAGCTGAAAAACCAAAGGCTGCGTGTTGTTCGACACTATGTCCGACGTTTCGCTCCATGTGCTGGAAGCTTCTTCAGCAACTTTGGATTCTGAATGCTTCATGAACTGGAGCGTTGGGACATCGCTGACACGCGGCACGACCAGAAAACCCCATCGGAGTGCAGCACAGCACAACCACGAAAGACTCGCCAACCGCGAGCCTTCCGTGGTTGGCTTACAACTTTATGTAACTTTATATATAACCCAGCGAAATTAAAACACGAACGCGAACACAGAGGCTCTGGTTTGGCTAGAACTCTCCGTACCCTCGGCCGAGTTTTAAACCTGAGATCTGTCGATAGGGCAACGCGTTTCCGAGTCGGGGCAGGCCGCTATATTTGGTCCACGTGAAAGGAACAGAACTTGCACCGAAATAAATTTTGGAGGCCTTGGCCCATCCGATACCCGAGTGGCATTTCTGCGCGAATGCCGTTCCCTTGGCCAACTCAATCAGACGCAAAGGAAACCCAGGCGCGTTTGTTGTGGCGAGCCACTGCACCGAAAGGTGCCACGCTCACGGCAACAGCCTCCCCTGTTCGCGACCTCACCGTGGTGCTTGTGCCAGGCTAGGTGGCACCTTGAGGCCACGTGACGTGTCGAAGGCTCACTGGCAGGAGGTCACAGGACAGACTTGGGTGCTGTGGGTCGACTAACCGAGATGAGAGACAGATACACCACCTGTGCTCTCACAAACAAAGGCAAAGATCCCCCGTATAGCCTTTAACGGACTGTTGGGACAAGTGCCATTAGCGAGCATCTATGAAGGCCGGCACTGCACACGAGGGGGTGGGTGGCCAGCATCACGCCCGGCCGCCTTTGTCTCTCTAGTGGCGATGTTTACACAAGGCACCCCTATTCATTTGAAGCAGAATCCACCTCGGGGAGGCCCAGAACCGGTTCAAATAATCGTCACCGGTGTTCGCTGTAAGCGGGGGGAATCTAACTCGAATCGCCGAGTTTTTACGCAGCGCGCTAACCGCTACACCACCGCTCCTCACTCACAAACACACAAACAAACATAAACACACACACACACGTTTAGGTGTCTGTCTTTGTAACCGCCAACCCAAATACCCGATGCTGTATCGGAGTTCGTCCCCGCCACCCCAGCTCTGTGCCCCCTTTCATCAGCTCCAATGGTCCTCCACATTTCTGACATCAGCAGGAGAGTTCTTTTAATAGCTACCGTATTCTCTGGATTATAAGACGCATCTTTTTTTGTGTCTCCTGTAGTTTCAAGAAAAAGTTTGGGGATGGGTGGGGTGGGGGTGCATCTCTTAACAAGGTAGATGTGGTGTGTGTGTCTTATCGGGGACCTGGGTTCGATTCCCGCTCACGGCCAACACCGGTGAAGATTATCTGAACCGGTCCTGGGCATCCCCTAGGTCGACTCAGCCTCAAATGAGTATCTGATGCGATGTGTAAAAATCGCCACGGGGGAGACAAAGGCGGCCGGGCGTGGTGTTGGCCACCCACCCCCTCGTGTGCCGTGCCGGCTTTTAGAGGTGCTCGCTAACAGCACTTGCCCCTACAGTCTGTTAAGGCTATACGGGGACTCTTTGTCTTACCAAATTTGTGCAACGTTATCGACACTGGGAATACCTTTGGGCGCGCATTCTGGAGCGTGTCGGCATGAAGAGACATTCTCTATCCTCACCGAGCAAGGGATTCTGTCATAAAATGTTCATCTGGAACGTCTTAATCATTTCTTTTTTTTCAAACAACAAACGAATAATCGCAGAGCTGTTCGACTCGGAAAGGTTTGTTAGCAATGCTGCATTTGCTGTTGGTTTGCTGAGTGGTCAGATTCATGAAGATGCTCACCCACTGCGCAGCACTCGACTTAAAAGCGCGCACAAAGGTTCCATTTATATCTTAAAATAGATGAAGGACGGCGTAGCCCTTAAACAGCGCTTGATGTGGTGAAATCAGAGAAATGACATTTTCTCTAAGAGGGGAATGGACACGTGCCGTCTATCGAAACGTGGTTATCAAAATAATGAATGAATATACAACCCACCAAACAAGGCCGTTGTTTCGCCATGTGAAATTAAATAACTTACAAAACCCATCAGGCTATTGGCCTCCTGAAATCAAAGCTGTCCGGCAGCGTGCGTTCTCGCAGGGAAACTCTGGCCTGGGTGAGCACATTGGTGAGGAGAGAGATCGCATGGGAGGGTTTAATGTGTGCTCATGATTCACAACATCAGTAGCAAGTGTTATCTGAGCCCGAACTGAGTCCACCCCTCCCCCCCCCCGAGGCTAACTCAGCCTTAAATGAGCACCTGGTGCAGTGTGTGATTAACATCGGCACTGGGAAGACGAAGACGGATGGCTGTAGTAGATTCGGCCACACCACTCATGAACACGACGTTGCTGCGTCAGCCTTAAGAGGTGCTCGCTAACAGAGCTCGCGCCAAGGAAAACACACACACATCGGTCTGTAACTTTCAAACGAAAGCAACTTTAGTCATATTCGTTACGGTTTTTAATTTGTGGATGTATCTTTTTTTTCGGGCAGCAATATATGTTGTGTTACGTAAGCACGCACGATGTTGTTTTTAGACAAATCACTCGCACCGTGCCCTGACCAGGCACGCCACTGGCAAGGGCCCCACACCATATCACGTTTCTCAATTAAAGTACAAAACACCACACGCGTTGTGTAAGAATAATTGTCCAAAGCCTGGGATTAAAGGATACGACGGTATTTTCCCAAACACCTTTTTCTTATTTTGACAGATTCTTGTTTTAAATTCCTCTTGGCTTATCAATGCCAGATTACCAAGGCGGAGGCGGCCAACAGTCTGTTTCTCTTGGCTGCAAAAATATAGCCCCCCCCCCTCCCCCCCAAACTTAGAACTCAGAACCAACGAGAAACTAAGCCAGGACTATTTTATGGAGAGGCACAGGAACAAATAAATAAATCAAACCGCGCCCGTTAGGACTGCGACAGATGCTGTAGCTGGTCTCCGACACGTACGAACCGTCACTTCTCCAGTCCCTACCAGCGGTGGTGCGTGTGGCTTGATGAAGGCAATACATGTTTCGCATTTGACCCGTGACACAGAACTAGTTTTGTCCACAAGGACGGAGTGTACAGGCGGGTGCACAAAATCCGAACAGACTCATCGCCATCGCGGTGGACATTGGGTGTCACGATCACAACGCCATAGACACAGAGGCCAGAGTATTGAGCACTGACACAGGTGTGATAGTTATTCACTTGGTTATGGGTCCCGTAGACGACACGAATCAATGTGCAATGCTTTGTGAGTTTCGTTATCAGCAGCACGCCAGGAGGAGCTGTCACTTGCCAACTTGTGCAGCTGACCGTCCGATACGAGACCCGCAGAAGAGCGCACGTGTTGTTCAGCAGCCAAACTCGTAAGGCCCACAGTCTTGGTAATGGCTCAAGCTTGGCTCTGGCTCCAGTGAGCCGGCTCACAGCCACGCTTAATTAGAGCTGGCTGAGTCCACGGTTCCAGCCGTGGCTCAGGATTCCCACCAGGCTGAGCCTGGGCCTGAGAGCCACGGCTAAGCCCTGCGCCAGAATCAGTATCTTTATTTTGACTGCAGGAATCCGATGAGCTATGAAGCTCTTTATTACACAGATGAACGACTCGATCTTGCGCTGACCGTGGGCGTTAGAGGCCGAGCCACAGCGGAGCCACGGGGGGGGGGGGGGGGCTTAGAGCAGCCTCCCCGCTGCGTGGGGACGATTTGGAGAAGCATTTTCCGCCAAGGGACAGCGCCCGCCAGCCATCACGTGACCCGAGTTTGTGTGGGAGAATCACGGAAACTTCGCCGATAGTGGAGCCACTGCTGCCCCGAGCAGGCAGAGACTTCCCACTCACGACTGCGGCATTTTCCAAATGTGACACAAAGGCAGCATTGTGACCCCCCCCCCCCCCCACCTCTTTCATGTCCCTTCAGATGTCGCTTACTCACTCTGTTTTTTAGCAAAGACTGCTTTTTGGTTCTGATGTTTTCGCGATGCTTTGCCATGTAGTTTGTTGTAAGTCTGCGGCAAAAACAAAATATATAACGTGTTCTCCGGATGATAAGACGATGCATAAGTTAAGAGGCACTCCCAAATGTTTAGGCTGGTGTCGATGAAGTTCCACAAAACAAGTTGTACAATGTGTTTATTTATCAGCGACTGTTCCTTTACACAATGTTTTACTCTGCTTACTGGGCATTGGGTTCAAATGTCTTCATTTAATAGTCAGTAAAAAGTAAGTAAAACTCAGTTTTATGTACGGTATAGCGCCATTCACACGAGGCCGCATACTGCTTTACAACACAATCCCAGTAAAAAAACCCAATAAACATTAAACCTAAGAGGATAACAGTATGCTGCCGGTAACACAATCAAGGTTTGTTTAGTGATCATTGTTTCTACCTTAGTCCGACCGATGCAGGTTTTGGTTTGACAATTTGATTAACGTTGAAATGCGACGACATCTCGACACATTCTACAGGAACACAGGGCCATATTTCGTTTCTTTAGAGAGATAGAGGGGGAGGGAGGGAGGGACGGTAAGTGACCAGTCTGAAACGAAAGTAAAACAAAAACACACAAAGTAATTCCAAGTAGCATTGAACTGATTACACAAACTGGGTACAGCATTGCAGCACGTGGCCTTGCGTCTTGAGGCTCTGCGCCATGTGCAACTCCCTGACACCGCACCACCAGGGTGGCAGCATCTCGCAAGACGCCGTCAATTACTATCGCTGCGAACACGTCGATTTGTTTGTGTCCAAGGGACGCCCCCCCCCCCCAACACCCCTCCCAAAAAAATGTAAGGCGCGTCCCGGGCTTGTGCTGCCATTCCTTGACTGAGATCATTCGCACCCCGACCGATCCCTGGGGGCAGGGAGCACACGAGACAGACTCGGTTCGGTGCCCCTCCAACGCGGTGCTTACGTGGCCCGCGCACATTCAAAATTTCGCCTGCACGGTATCCATGCCACAGCCTGCTACCACCTCTTCCCCGTTCCCCCCTGAACGCCAGGCCCCAAGGGTTGAGAACCGCTACCATCGTCATGTTACCCCTCCTCCCATCCTCCCTGCAAACAAAGACAAAGATTCCCCGTATAGCCTGAACAGACTGTCGTGGCAAGTGCTGTTAGCGAGCACCTATAAAGGCGGACACTGCTCACGAGGGAGAGTTGGGTGGCCAACAACACGCCCTGCCGCCTTTGTCTCTACAGTGGCGATGTTTCCACACCGCACCCGGAACTAATTTGAGGCTGAGTCGACCTAGGGGGAGGCCCAAGACCGATTCAGATACTCGTCACTGGTGTTGGCCGTGAGCGGGAATCAGAGTCGGGTCGCCGGGTTCATAGGGCAGCGCGCTAACCGCTACACCACCGCTCGCTTTGCGCACACACACACACACGTACACACACACACGTACACACACACACGTACACACACAAAGATAAAGACCCCCCTTATAGCCTTCACATACTGTAGGGGCAAGTGCTGTTAGCGAGCACCTATAAAGGCCGGCCCGGCACACAAGGGGGTGGGTGGCCAACACCACGCCCGGCCGCCTTTGTCTCCCCAGTGGCCTTGTTTACACATCGCACCAGGTGCTCATTTGGGGCTGAGTCGACCTAAGGGAGGCCCAGGACCGGTTCGGATAATCGTCACACACGTACACACACACACAGACACACGCACGGCCGTCTCGCTCCCCCAACGCATGTTGGCCATCTGTAAGTGATAGAGGTCCATCCGCACCTGTGGCCGCACCACACGGCATGTTCAGTTCCACCCACGCGCTACAGGTGTCCTGAATGTTCCAGCGACGGCGCCTCGCATTGTGTCAATCAGGCAGAGACAACAAAGCAAAAATGTAAACTTCTGCTGCCCACAGAGACGCGGCAGAGAGAGGGAGGGAGGAGAGACCTCTGCCACACGCGTGCCAGCTCTGACTCGGCGAGTCATGACCTTTGTTGTTGTTGTTGTTGCGATGGGGGTTTGTTTATTTCAGGTTAAGTTGACCCGGGGAAGAACCTTGACGAGTGCCGATTGAATTCCCAGTACATCGTCGTGGGGAGGGGGGGTAAAACCTAATCTTTTTCCCCTCCACACATTTCGAAATCAACGTCACGCGTTCGGAGTACGTGGCGACTGCTGCATATGCCCACGTGACAATAAGCCGCTTTGGCCAGGTAATTTCTGAAAACGAGCTTTACAACTCAGTGGGCCTTAACTGGTAAAATTTAAAATAATCTTTCGTTTAGTTTTTTTAAGTTTCGTGTTCAGCTACGACGAGACTGCAAGTGGGACTGTGAGTGGCTCACACCGTGTGCCACACAGACGCAGTGACTGTGGTATCTGCTGCGAGGGGAGTGCACACGTCCGCACGTGCATCGGACGTTCGTTACTTAAAACTAAAGCTTGCCATTGAAGCAGCTATCTCTGTAATTAGAGGGTTAATGTGCGCACGTTTGTGAATAACCGTATATAACCATCCGAGCGTCATTATAAACGTTACTCTACCACAACATGGTGCTGGTTGTGGGTGTTTTTACATACTTCACCACGCTGGTCAGCGCGGGTTGGTGAAGCCTGGAGCATAGATGAGTACTGTCCAACAATGGATGTTGCAGCACTGCCCCCTGCTGACGGTGTATCCCCGCGGGCCAGCCCACAACACCTGTGGATGCATTCGGTCATCCAGCCAGACACGACTCAGGCTCCAACCTGCTGAGCGGTCCAAGATGAGATCGGGCATATTCTGCGTGATATGGTCCCAGACCTGCACGTCCGCTTCTTTAGCACTGACCGCCCGCCAATTGACCAATTGGGCAATTAAAACTCAACACATTGGTCAATAACACTGCCTTAAAAAACCAAACCATAATCTACAAGTCGGACGTTTTGACAGTGGCTTTTCTTGAGAGCACATAAATGCGTGATGAGGAGAGGGGCAATCACTCATGCGCTCAGAAAGTGGCCATTGGCCGAAACGTCGCCTCGTATTTTCCCTTTTGAGGCCACGGTGTTACTGACGACGGTGTTGAGTCTATTTGTGTTGTTGTTGTTGTTATTCTCGTACCAATGTCAGCGCAGCAGCAGCAGCAGCGTCGCTCGATAATTTGTTTAATTAGCCACTTAGGTTGATGTGGTACGAAACGCGTCCAGCCGTTGTTGGTAAAGCGCTTAAAGGGCAGCGGCCAGAATTACTGCATAAAACAAACAAAACCCCCGTCACGGCAATGGACCAAGGAGCCAATCCAACGGCATGAAAATAAAACAAATTTACGAGAATTTTTGCAAACGAGCAATTAGGAAACAAAACTCTAATTAGATTCCGATAACCTTCAACGAGTTTTCAACGACAACACACGAATTATATTTCGAGAGCCAAGCCGCGTGGACTTTACTGGCGCCAGGGTGAGCGCAGCGATCCACCAAAACGTGGACCAAAGCGCGGTTCGGTGAGCGGTGCTGGCAGAGTCGCCAGCGATTCATAGCCCTCCCTCGATCCGTCCTCCAAAGCAAACAGAGCTGAGGAGGGAGGAGAAGAAGAAGGGAGGAGGAGGAGGAGGAACCGCACGCTGAGCAGCTTCCAAGATGTAAAGGAATCCGTGGGTCGAGCGAAACCGTGATCCTGTGTCAGTTTGACACAATCCGCCAGACGCGAGACCCTTCATGGGAAGTGTCTCCATGGCGCTGGTAGCCTGGCCGGTGATGGTAGAGGATCGGAGCCAGAGCAAGGTGACGTTCAGGGGTCGTGCTGGAGGGAAGAGTCCAATGAAACATGCTGCAGGAAACACGCGTCGCATGTAAACATGCGTTGAAAAATGCGTTGCGTGTTTACCGCAACAAAAACGAATCTGTGCAGGTTATAAACTCGACATGCAGTGCAGCATGTTGAGATGCAATTTGCGCGAGTGAAGTAATATGAAAGAAACAATATATTACTGGAAGAATGTCTCACAGTACTGGACAAGGGCAGAACCGTGTGTGAATGCCTTGTCATGAGTAGTCTGTTATTTTAAAACGTAGGCTTTCGTGACCAATATTATCGTGATTTTATTATGGTGCGTTATTATTGTTGTTGTTGTTGTCGTAGGTACGCAACTGGCAAACACCGGCGGACATGTAGCGCTCCGGGTGAGCAGCCGCCTTCCTCAACAAGAGGACGACCCTGGGAAACCCAGGACAGGGGGCAACTGACCCAGCGGAGTGTGTGAAGACAAGACGGCAGACCGGGTCGGCCACGCCGAGGCGCTCCCTGGCACTTTCATCGAATGAGAGGCTATCTCGAAAAATATCAAAGGAAAAAAATAAACGAACAGACAGGGACAGAAGTTGTATTTATCTACTTGCCGTAAAATATAAAAAACCTAAGATTGAATCTGCTTGGGCCGTTACATTCTATTCTTTTCTTTTGGCAGCAATAAGTCCAGGAGATAAATGCCCAGCATTGAGGTTTGAACGCCAGGAGAGAGTTGGTATGATTGTGCTACTCATCCTCCATTGGAGGAGTGCAGCAGACGACGTACGTACAGTATGCACAGTGTGTTGAACTTCTTTCGCACCGTACATAGCCATCCGTCCTAATCGGAGGTGCGACTCCAGCGGTTTACTGTTGTAATGTTCATCGGTTGAGTTGCATGGCCACAGTCGCAACACTGTGGCTCGTGTCTTTAGTTCACCACTTACGAAGAAGACGTGTGCATTGGCCTGCTGACGTTAGGCGAAATGGACGTCGCTAATTTGAATCCAGATATAATCGGTAGAGCGTGTTCCGTCGTTGCACGGCATTAGGTTTAATTAACCGCGACTTATTTGTGAGCGTAAAAAAAAGACCCCTCCACCCAGACTTTGTACGTTTTGCTTCCCGATTTCAGTTGAATGCGGCTCACCCCGCAGCAGAGTTCCACTTGCAGCTGTCGTCTCTCTTTCTCTCTCTCTCCCCGTTGTGAAACATCAGCGCTTGGAGAAGTGATCTCGCCGCGTCGTTTCACTTCCACGCAGGGATCCACTTTCTGGCCTGAAGACGCGGGGACGTGCACACATTCACACAGCACAAAGACAAAGATCCCCCGTATTGCCTTCACAAACTGTTGGGGCAAGTGCTGTTAGCGAGCAGCACCTAGACAAAGTCGGCCGGGCGTGGTGGCGAGCGATGTTTACTCACCGCACCCGGTACTAATTTGAAGCTGAGTCGACCTAGGGGGAGGCCCAAGACCGGTTCAGATAATCGTCACCGGTGTTGGCATTGAGCGGGAATCGAACCCGGGTCGCCGGGTTCGTAGCGCAGCGCGCTAACCACACCACCGCTCGGGAGCCGTGCACACATTCACACACACGTGTGCACACGCACACACACACGCGCGTGCACACACACACGCGTGCGCACACACACACGCGTGCACACACACACACGTATACAAAGATACAGATCTCCCATGTAGCCTTTAATTACAGCGCAAGAATGAGATGTGTCGCCGACACAGTCTGCAGCAGTCACGGCAGTTGCCTCCGGTCGCCGTGGATCATCCCAATTGAGCAATCTGCGGGTAATTTGAATCCAATTTCGCAAATGTTGGACCGTGACGCTGGCGCACGAGCGGCCTGCCCTCCCTTTGCGAACGACGTCAAGGCGACCTTCTGCGGCCGCTGTGAATGGGGCACGGCGCGCGGAGTTCGTCAGGGGGTAGCCTCCGTAGTCGGTGCACCGCGAGGGAGTTTGTGAACCGACTGCGCCGTCAACGACGCCGAGCGACTTCGTGAAGCCCGACCGATGAAGAGGCGCCGTTGCGCTCGGCAGCAGCTCCCCTCTCTCGCGGCAATCGGAAGCGCCGGCGCGAGTGGCTGGGTGGACCGAAAAGTCACGTGCTGTGACTGTTCCACCTGAAGACGGAAGCTTGTGTTGCCTCCGAAACGTCGTGATTTTTATTTTTATTTTACTTTAATTAATTTTAATTGTTTACCTACGTGACTTTACCAAATAAACCTAAGAATATGAATCATTGCAGTCACGAAAGCTTCAAATCTAGAATGGACCGAAAAGGTCGGGCAGCTCCACACCGACCCCCCCACCGCCCCCCACGTCTGCACGAAGGTCAGGGTTCAAGTCCCACCGCCGCAACCAGAGCCACGTGTGCGGTGAATCACGAAGCCGCCGGAGGGCTCCGGTGAAGCGGCGACTGACGGTCGAGTTAAGCCGATGGCGATTCGCTCCTCTTGCGATGTGATGAACCGTGACGGGCGTCCTGGATCACACTTGATAACCCACGCGGTCTCATTGTCCACAGCGGGGTGGTGCCGTTGTTGAGAGAGGGTATGAAAAAACACGTAAATTGTTAACTTCGTTGTGTGGCGGCTGCGTGTTTCGGGAGATGATACACTCACGTGTTGCATTATGAAGCGTCCCAATGAAGCTAGCGTGGGTCATCTAAAACTTGCGTTAAGTGGGTTAGCAACTCTTTGCAGGATATGCCTCGGTTGTTACAATCTGTGGTCACGATTCAACGCAACAGTTATTTACTTTTGGCATTGTGGAGTTTACAGAGTCTTTCTTGGCTAACGAAATTCGGTAAAACAAATACATACAACGTACACGCAGAAGCAAATAAATGATTTATGGTTTACACGTGGGAGGAAACCCAGAATGCTTTGGGGGGGGGGTGACCACCCATGCATACGAGGAAATAGAACTCGGAGATTTGCACAAACAAGTTCACAGACCCACTTGCCGCACTGGCCTACCACTAATTCCAGCGGACTTTGTAGGTTTACGAATCTACGTGATCCACAATGCCTTGTCTGCAGAGTGGCGGATCACTATGCTAGACCACGTAACACTCTGAATCGTTACATGGGCGGCGAAAGGCGACGTGTTAAGTGTACATCGCAACGTCGCGTATCCAACTCGCTGGGGGCACTGAAGGAACAAGCGGATATGTGATAAGGTCGGATAAGGGGACACATTCTGAAGAAAATGACAAGTTACACTGCGCGTGTATCTATGGACGTTGAATATCTTGCGCACCTGTACGTAGCCAGGCGCGGGGGAAGGATAACAAACTAAACACGAAAAAAGCACAAACAGGTTACTGGACATTATTGTGCATGGGAAGAATGCCTGACTGTGCTTCAGAAGTGAATGCACGCGAGAGTAAGAACGCATAACCGCCAGTGGCAAAAAAAAATGTTTAATTAGATTTGTGAATATCTGTAGAAAATATATATGGGACCGTTTTGCCAATATCAAAAATTATGAAAAATAAGAATAAGTTTTACCCTTTCTTGCAACAAACAGGTGTTAAGATGTTCCAACACCAAGGCATCACGTCTGCATGAATAACACATACTCGTGGCAAAACATGAAAACAAAGATGATCTGATAACATATGGCATTGTCCTTCAAACTGATTGGCCTACACCAGAGACAGCAGCCTTCTTCATGGCCTCGTCTCAGCATTGTTAGACCAGAGAACGCCAAAAGGCGAACAGCGCAAAGACAATGCAAGGTATCGATTTGCTGTTTCAATATCTGAACACTTGTTTCATTGCCAGAGAGGGTAGCCATCGATTCTTAATTTTCATCATCTATGGAAAATGACAGCCAGCCCAAAGGGCACATACTCCACTGGACGTGTGGGCGGCTAATTGGTCGGTTTATTGGTTGTTTAATTAACCGGTTTATTGGTCGTTTGATTAACCGATTAATTCGTGGGTTAATTGATCGGTTAATTTTTGGTTAATTTGTTATTTGGTCATTTAATTAATCAGTTAATTGTTCGGATAGTTGGTCGGTGAATTGGTCGTTTAGTTAATCGGTTAATTACTCGGTGAAATGGTCGGTGAATTTGTCGTTTCATTAATTGGTTAAATTGGTCGGTTAATTGGTCGCGGCCGACGTGGGACCGTCGGATATGTGACGCCGTGCCGATTGCAGCGCGTGCTATATTACACAAAGACAATACAATTGTAGGCAAACGAAAACAAATCCAAATACAACTTCTAAAAGTGAAGCAGTAGAAGAATAAGTAAAATATAAAAAAAACCCGGAGATTCAAATCGTTTGTCCTCTGGGACTTTAAAATAAACAGCGGGGTCCACACTTGGAAGCTTAAGTGTCGCTGTCCGTTGTGATGTACAACGTGGAAAGCGCCGCAAGAAAATTACTCTTCATGAGAAGGGAGTTTCTGGCCAAATCAAAGTTTGGAAAGTGAAAACACGGGATAAAGAAGTCGTGTACAGAGCTCCGCGTATTCCCATGGAAACTCATAACAAACACACTGACTTTAACGAGTAAGAATAATAAAAAAATAAGTTTACAGGAATAAGCAGAAATGAACATGTGCGCGCCAATACTTGTGCTGCGCAACGCGAAAAGAAAAACCCAAATCGTGGCGGCGACTCGAAAGAGCAGATGTTTGGTGCGTACAGTACAACGGTCAAGGCGCAGCCCTGCAACGGCTCGTTCAACACTGCTGGTGGGAAGAGGCCTCCACTCGAGAGATATCCACGGAGGCCCTCTAAAGAGAGAGAGAGACGGGTATTTGGTCTACTCTTGCACGCCGGGCAGATGTCCGGGAAGAGTTTGGCGGTGCCCACACTTTACCCCACCACACGTGGCCTTCCGATCAACGAATTGAGGTTAACCCATTTATACTTCTAGGTGGTCAGAAGCACGGAGGGTGGGGGGGAGGGAGTTTAATAAACTTGCCGCATTGTTTCAACCCCCGCGGCGAGAGATCGAACGGACGACCATTTGGATTGCAGGTTCAGCGTGACATTGACCATGAAACCACATCAGCACCATCCTTGCTTGTGCGGATACTGCGAGCGTGGCGTTCTGTACAAGCCCACGCGTGCAACGTACAGAACACACACACTGAGAAAAAAACTGAGTGAAGCCCAGCCCAATACAGTTAGCTGGGGGGGCTGGAGGGGGAATGAGCCCCCAGCTGACGGTTGAACCCCCCGAAATGTCCATGAGCAACTGCAATTTTGTGTTTAGCACTGAACGTCCTGTATAATCTCAGAACTCACAAGTAAGCTCTTGTTGCTGGGTGACACCTGGATTTAACAGCCAATGTGTAGGTTTGTCGCGGTTGTGCTGTCTGGCTCTATGGCTCCTCCGATGTGTTTCCGGGTTGTGCCAACGTTTTGTCTGGCATGGTGTCCCGACGTTTCGCGCCACATGCCGGGAGCATCTTCAGGAACAATGTGGTCCACCATCACCCACTCACAACTTACACAAATCCCACAGATAGCTTTTAAGAGGCTGTTAGGGCAAGTTCTGAGCAACACCACACCCGGCCGCCTTTGTCTCCCCAGTGGTGATTTTTACACATCGCACCAGGTAATCGTTTGAGGCTGAGTCGACCTAGGGGAGGCCGAGTACCGGTTCAGATAATCGTCACTGGTGTTGACCGTGAGTGGGAATTGAATTTGGGTTCTCGGGTTCGTAGCGTAGTGCGCTAACCACGACACTACCGCTCCACCATAACACACTATGCAGTGGGTCCAACACACACACATCATTCTTACAACGCAAGAATGATATTTAATAAGACACAAAACAAAGACTCCCTGTATAGCCTCAACAGACTGTTGGGGCAAGTGCTGTTAGCGAGCACTATGAAGGCCGGCACGACACTAGAGGGGGTAGGTGACCAGCACCACACCCGGCCGCCTTTGTCTCCCCAGTGCTGACATTTTACACATTGCACGAGTTACTCATTTGAGGCTGAGTCGCCCTAGAGGAGGCCCAGGACCGGTTCAGATAATTGTCACTGGTATTGGCCATGAGCGGGAATGGAATCCCGTGCCGTCAGGTTCGTAGCGCACTGATAAGACACAAAGACAAAAATCCCCCGTATAGCCTTAACAGACTGTTGGGGCAAGTGCTTGTCAGCATAGACACACGTACGCACACCCACACATGCGTGTGTGCGGCGTGTGTGTGCATACGCCGTACACACGCGTTGCCGGGGAGACTGATAAACATTGACACCCCTCGCAGTATTTACACAAGAAACTGAGGGGGACTTCCCTCGAGCAGGCGCGCAGAGTGGGCGACATTCTGAAGCGAAGTCTCCACGATGGTTCCGTCGAGCCGGGCAAGTGAGGATTCCAGCGGGCCACGGACGGGTCTCGTTTGGCAAGAGTGACCCCCCTGGCTGACTCTCCAAGGACGAGAGAGGCAAAGCCCCGTTTATAGTAAAAGTCACTCAGCCACGAAGGGGTGGTGGTAGGGGGACATTGGTGCAAGGGGCACTTCGTGAGAAGTTTGCTGGCTGCAGTTGCATCGCCCGAGCACAAGAAAAAAAGCTCTAACGTTTGTTTTTTACTCGTCTCCTCTCGCTGGCTTGGTTGCTGTTGTATTTGTTACAAGCCTTCAACATTTCTGATCATTGTTTTCTTAAGGGGCCGTCTATAAATGACGTCACGCGATTTTGGACAATTTTTTACCCCCCCCCCCCTCGTCACACGGCGTCACAAAAAGTCAGACCCCCCCCTCAAATTTGACGTCACAAAGCTCTGCCCCCCCCCCTCAAAAAATTAAAAAAACATGCTTCAAATCGCTTTAAACTATTGTCATTGTAGTGCGTATTTAATGTGCCGCTGCACTCTGATGTTGTAGGAGAAAACATTTATTAAACAGTATATTTAATTAAGTAGAACGTGTTGTCTATATTTATTTAAAATTGCGCATTTTGATGCGATATCACATTTCTCAAACCCCCCCCCCTCGTCACACATCGTCACAAATGTCTGACCCCCCTCCCTAGGTGCATGACGTCATTTATGAACGGCCCCTTACATTGAATTCAATGTTTACCTTTTTTTTTACCAATGTGGCTACATCAAGACGCTGAGAACAATGATCGATTTTGCCCTTTCTGGGAGGTGTTCAGATGTTTCCCACACCAAAGGGACACACCTATCACAAGGCATCGCCGAGTGTGCATCAACCACACATACTTGTGGTCAAACATGTAAACATGCGTTGATAATAATGCATACATTGTACTAGAAACGTATTGTCCTGCACCAGAGACAGCCTCCTTGTCCCGCCGGTGTTAGACCAGAGAATGCCAAAAGGCGAACAGCACAAAGGGAATGCAAACATTAAAGCATTCATGGCTTGGGTCGAGTAATTGATAATTGCCAGCCTAGGTCTATTATCAACAGTGTGCAGTCTACTGTAATAAAGTTTAACGCAATACCGGTTCCACGCCTCGGTACGAAATCAATCCCTGCCACCTGAACACGGAGTCGGGGTCCAACCCAAACGGCTACCATCGACGGGAGGGATGATGGTGATGGTGGTGATGATGGTGCCGAGTCAAACTCCTCCAAACCGCGAGCGGCACGCTCGGCCCACTGAACCACGTCGCTGCGTGGACGTCCGAGGACGATGACACGCGGAGCAAAGTTGTTAGCTGTCGCTGCCACCACGCGTAAATGGGAAGAGAAAAAGGGGGGGGGGGCTCTGCATGCTCGTGCGCTGAAGGGACGAGGAGTGGTGGGTGGGACGAGGGGGGGCTGGAGACATCCTACCGAGTGGCTCCCAAAGTCCTGACAGGAAAGACGAAACACCTGTTCCGACTTCATCTTCTTGGTTCTTTCGGTAAAGTCACGTAGAATGGAAATAATAAAATAATAAAAAGAAAAATATATTTTTTTATTATATTATACTATTTTATTATGTTTTCTTTTCATTAATTTAGTATCTCCTATTCTACGTGACTTTACCGAAAGAACCAAGAAGATGAATCCCTGCAGTCACGAAAGCTTTAAATCGAAATCTGTTCCGACTTGTTCCGACTTGAAGCCGCTCCAAGCTCAACTTTACGTCTCAATTAAACAGGGGGCAAAAAGAACACCGCGCGCACAGACCCCCCCGCCCATCCCCCAACACACGCACACCGCACACCCACGACGCATCGTGGGGTACAGGGCGGAACCTCCTTCTGCTACGTGGGGGTACAGGGGGGGGGGTACAGGGGGGGGTACAGGGGGGGGGGTACAGGCGACTCGGCACCATTCTCAGTTGTATCTTTAAGCAGGAAAAATGAATGGGCGAGTCTCAGTGCGGGCCCACACCCACCTCTACACTCGCGAACCTTTTTGACATTTTTTCTTGCAAATTTGTCTTGAGATGCGACTGCACTTAGATGCAAATTGTTGTTGATAATGTTGTTGTTGTTGCAGCCAAACGAGCCGGGGGTTAAAGGGTGTTAATTTTCAAGCTCCTGCTGGCATTTTAACACAACTTGAAAGTCAGCGTGTTTCGCTCGTGCATTGTGGTTCAACTCAACATGTTTTACAGCTTTTCATACAAAAGCATTTGCCTATACCGAATACAACAATTATTGGCTTGCATTGAACCAATGCTGCTGATAACGGTACACACACAGAAGGCCCCCGTGTGGCCGATGAGATGTGAACAAAATAAATTTAAATTTCGATTTAAAGCTTTCGTGACTGCAGGGATTCATCTTCTTGGTTCTTTCGGTAAAGTCACGTAGAAGGGAAATAATAAAATAAAAAAAATTAAACATAAAAAATAATTCTCACGACGTTTCGGCCACAACGCAAGCAGCCGTCCTCAGGTGAAGAACAGGTCTGTCGGGAAGAACAGGTCTGTCTTCTTTCTGCTGATGTGGCTGATGTGGCCGAAACGTCGTGAGAATTATTTTATTATGTTTTATTTGTATTATTTTATTATTTCCCTTCTACGTGACTTTACCGAAAGAACCAAGAAGAAAAATAAATTTACTTGAGTTTTTTTTTTCACGTGGCGAGAAAAATATTGGAAATTGGGGCGTTAGTCACCCCCATTCCCCGTAGTAATACCGTGTGCACTGCGTGTGATACAAGGCAGAGGACCACTAAACGTGGGATATATACAACGAGACATTAATAATTAACCCGTAGGCTTCATAGTGTGCCGCATTAAATATAGACGAGCTACATTACTCTTGCCACATCAGCAGAAAATGTAACTTATGAAAAACCATGAGGTGCATTTCTGGAATTTAACAAAAAAAACATGCATTATCAAAGTAGTTCCTCGGCTGTGTGTGTATCCATGAAGAGGCATTTCAATTATTCAGCAATACCAATTTCTCACCTACATTTACATGAAACGTTGATGTTACTATATCGGTTTCTGTCAATATGCGCCAGCCCATAAAAGTGCAGGCATCAATACATTGCAGTGACTCCCTTATGTCTACTTACGATGAACTGGGCAATATCTACATACAAGGGGCCAGTCTGTATACATGCGCGTCTGTGTGTGTGCGTGTCTGTACGTGTGTGGGGAGCGATTGGGTGGAGCGGTCGTGTAGTGGTTAGCGCCCTGCGCTACGAACCCAGCGACCCAAGTTCCATTCGCGCTCACAGTCACCAACACCAGTGACGATTATCTAAATCGGTCCTGGGCCTTCCCTAGGTCGACTCAGCCTTAAATGAGTACTGGTGCGGTGTGTAAAAATCGCCACTGGGGATACAAAGGCGGTCGGGCGTGGTGCTGGCCTCCCACTCGCTCGTGTACCGTTCCGGCCATCATAGGTGCTCGCTAACAGCACTTGCCTCTACAGTCTGTTAAGGCTACACGGGGGATCGTTGTGTGTGCGTTTGTCCTAAAAACTAAATGACCGCTCCGCCAGTTTCACTGAACGAGGTGTGAGTTGTAAGAGTTGTAAGATTGTGGTGTGTCGCTTATGACGGGGTCAAAATTAAGAACAATTTGACTCATTGACACAATAACGCGACCTACCATTTTCAGTCTACACCGAGGCCCAGTAAGTGACACGAGCATTGTAAAAAAAAAACACGTGAAAGTAAACTTTGTATTTGTTCTCATTTCTGTCGCATTCGTGCTGCTAGATAATTTTGGTGAAATGTCAAACAAATTCTTGAAATGTTGCGTGAAGAATTAGAACAGAGTTCTGCCCAAGGTAGCCTCTACCCGCATACGCGTTGACTTGTTTGGGAACGCCTGAGAAGCAGCTCCATATTCGACGTGCCATCTCCTTGCCTCGTGTCACCCTCGTCACCGAGGGCTGATGTCTTCAGCATCGGGTTTCTGACGTTTCCAGTGGAGGCCCAACGCCGACACAATCCTTCCCGGTCAGCCGAGGTCTAGCAACGCTGCGCTGCTGGTGCACTGTAATGCAGTTCACGATCTGGGTACAAATCAATGACGCCGGATTGTCCCGGGTCAAACATGGACAGGTGACAGCCCTTCTTCAGCGTCTCTCACGGAGAGTCCCATCCAAGTGCTCAAAGATTCCCACCCATCGCTCCGTTTCCTTCCTCTTCCCGTTCCTCCCTCATTCCATTTTCATTTGTAGAATCATCTTCTTCTTTTTCTTCATCATAACCAACATCACATCTCCAGATGTGATCCTCTTCAGCTATGGCCCACAGATGCCACCTTCCTTCTCATCAGACTGCTCGGCAATTGGCGATTGTAGCCATTCTCTCTCAGCACATCGCGGGTCATCTTCTTGTCACGCCAGCTGACACTTTCCATTTTACGTACGCACGCAAAAGCCCAGGCCGGTCAGATGACGTGTTTGTTGGAAAATTCATTTTTTCCGCGAGTCTCCCATGGCGTGGTCACTCTGTCTCCTCCATGACGATGTTCCCGTGCCGGCTTCTTTTAGCAAGGAATGTGCCCTCTTACTTGAAGGGGGCATCTCAGAAGTAGTCCTCTGGTTTCTACCTCGCGTGTGAGAGACCCAAATGGATTCTTCATTTTACGGCATTGCGCCGAGGGTACAACATCGGGAGGAAATTGGACCAAAATTATTTTGTAAAATAAATATATATTTACAACAAAAAATGCAGGCAATGCGCCTTTCAAGAGCTCAATTCACCTTAAATCGCAGAGCGAGAACTCAGTGTCTGTTCCCTTTTTCCCCACCACTGCGTTATGAAACACCTGCAGGGGGACCTTGAGGTAAGCGGTTTTCTCGCCGCGAGAAGAAGTCCTCGAGACAGTACCCGCGCTTCTTCTCGCGGAATGAATTCACGCCGAGCGGGGGAGGGGGGTAAGCGGAGGCGGGAGTTGGTGTTCTCTCATCCCACGTGATCTTCGAAGTGATTTTCTGCCCAAATGAGCACCAAGACGTTTGCTCATCTCCCATTTACAGCCCTGAACCCAGTGGTGGCCATTTCAGATTCCTATGACGGGGGCGAGTCTATCTAGAGGATAACCATTGACGACCGTCCAACAGCAGGCAGCCACACCAGCCTTGTTGCATGTGCAAAAAAACAACATTTACGGAATAAATGCACCGTGGTCCCTTTTGTCTGAAGTCGCCATCCTTATTGATCACCGTTATTGGTGGTCATCGTCATTGTTCGTTATCGTTATTCAGGGTGATCTAAGACAAGAGTACATAGGTTGTGTCATTTCTTTGTACAAACGTCTGCGTGTTGTTTTAAACTCATGGCTTTTCAGGACTGCACTACTATCTATGGTGGGTGTTTCTCATCATCCACAGATTCAGCCGCCGATGACTTCCCCCGCAAAGTGGTACTAATATTATTTACCCCGGAGGGATGATGAGCCGAGTCAACTCCGGTTGGACAATGGCTGATAATAATTGTGTCCTGGATTGAACGTTTCATGGGAGGTGCCACGCGCAGAGTTAGGAGGCCAGATATCCGCTGAAAAGTTACAAGAACGCCACTTTCTCAAGACCACATGGCGACACTCCTGTTTCAATCCCAAGTGCCAGAGTAAAAGGGCCCCTCCCCCCCGAGAGCCTCTGCCGGGTAGTAATAAAGGCGACGCTTGTACTGTATTCACAAGCCTGGGAATTGATAGCGCTCGGAAAAGCCGGCCGATCGGGTTTTTCCTCCTCGGTGGACTCATTACCCACCTTGTCATAACAATGCCGCTCGCAAGGTCTCCCGCCAGCCACGCCGCACTTTGTCGGATCGCCTTTCCCTGCAACCTCCGATAAGCACGGTTGGCTAGGTACGGTGCGAAAGAAGTTCGACACACATAGCTCCCCGGACTCACATCAGCAGCGGCAGCAGTGGGGACCGCACTCTTCACGCCCTGGCGTGGCAGAAGCGAGTAGCGAGAGACGCTTTCAAGAGCGGGCCACTGAAGCCGGTCCTGTCAGCAAGAGATCATTCATTGGTTTAGGACATTAATGTAGCAACTTGCTAAGCACGGAAGGTGTCGGGCAGTGGTTCTTAACCTTGACTGCAGCCTTGCACCCCTTTAGTTCTCAACCGTCGAACAATGTTATGACATACATAGGTTTCATTAAACAAAGTAGTTGTATACTTACGTGTTTGTGTTTCGATGATTTAGCGTCTAAAAAATCTGGCCACGTCTCGCACCCCCCCCCCAAAAGGGCATCTCGCACCCCCTAGGGGTGTACGTGCCCCCCAGGTTAAGAAGAAGAAGAACAACTGCTGTAGCGAATAGGGTCCACCACCACCATCACCAGTGGACCAAGTCGCGCCCTGCGTCTCCAAGGCGTTGCTTTGGGAGCCCACTGATGTCAAATGTGAACATTAAACGCGTACATGTCTGTAGCGCGCAGTATCTCGAGGTTGAAAGTCGCTCTCAGGAACGAGCTATCATCATCATTTTAGTTTGTTGTCATTATCAGCCACTTGTTTAGAGCTGAACATTAACTCTATCGTGTTCACCTCGTTGTATGCTCCCACCACCCCCCACTTCATACAAGATCACACCGCGGTTGTATGTGATCAGTGCGATGTTTACGAATCAATGATAACAATTTTTAACAAAACAATCCAACAAAGAGCGGCTCTGATCAGGCCACTCACAAATGTGGTTGACCTCACCGCTGCGTACGTAACAGGCATACAATCGTTTAAACGGCGGCGTTGGAGGATGAAAGCTTGCTGAGGTTTAATTGCCTTTACCGTTGGGCAATCAGAGCACATTACCCGCGGTGACGCGTGGACCAGCAGACACGTGGGGACAACCGACGAAGAGAGTGGAACGAGCGGTGAAGGATGCGTGGAGAAGCGCACGTGGCGGATGAGAGCAAACAAAGACAAAGATCACCCGTATAGGCCTGTCAGACTGTTGGGGCAAGTGCTGTTAGCGAGCACCAGTGAAGGCCGGCACGGCACACGAGGGGGTGGGTAGCCACCACCACGCCCGGCCGCCTTTGTCTCCCCAGTGGCGATGTTTACACCGCTACACCAGCTACTAATTTGAGGCTGAGTCGACCTAGGGGAGGAACATGACCGGTTCAGATAATCGTCACTGGTGTTGCTGGCCGTGAACGGTCATCGAACTCGGGTCGCCAGGTTCGTAGCGCAGCACGCTAACCATTGCACCACCGCTCCCCACACGTGGTGGCTGAGAACGCGCCATTGACCGCGCGACACATAAAATTGAGCGGACTTGAGTCGGACGGGATGGATATGTACGTGTGTTGAACTTCCTTTGCACCGTACATCGTCGACCGTGTTCATCGGAGGTGTGCGAGACGACGGCTGCTGGTTGAGGATGAAACGCGGCAGTGGGCAGCTCAGAGGAGGCAACAAGTCCGAAGAAGGCATACACTGAGGACATGGAGCAGAGGTCAGCCCTTGGGCAGCAGCGAGATGATGGATTGTGGCATCACGAAGCCGTGAGAGGTTGTTGACAGCTTGGGGAGACCTTCTCATTCGTGAAAACATGTGGAATGCTAACAAATACACAGGTTTGATAAACAAAGTAGTTGTATACTTACGTGCCCATGCTTTATTTGTTTTTCGATTATTTACCTTCTAAAAAAATATGGCCATCTCTCGCAACCCCAGAAAGGCCATCTCGCAACCGCAGGTGGTGTTTGCGCCCCGAGTCATAAGAACCACGGCCCTAGATTCACAGCACGGCGACATGCACAACGTACGGTGTCAACATCAAACGGTCTTCACGACTCGCAAGTTCGAGAATTTCGCCGCACGCAACGCTTCCTTCCTTCTGCCAGAGTTCCACAATGGCCGCACGGTCAAAGCTCAACCCTCAACGCTCAACCCTCTTACATATGTATCCCTTGCAGTGTCCCTTACAGTAATCCACCACATGGCCTTTGGGTTTTCTCAAATTTCGTGGTGTCTATTTAATTGACACCACGAATTACAACGGCAATTAAATAGAGGGTAGTGAGGCTCTGGGGAATCGTGGAATGTTTAGAGGCAAGTGAATGTCTGCTTGGTTAGTGACAAACACCAACACTGAGATGAACCTTCATCACTCTACGAATTCCCACGACATTTACAATTAAACACTTACAGGAAAGCGTATCTTATACGTGACCCTATTATGCATCACTTCCGTTATCTCTCGCATCTGCAGGGTTGTCCACAGCGCTGTTCTTCCAATTATCCGTGATTTGTTTACCAGGAGAAGTGGATAATATTCACGAATAGTAGGATCCGCGGTATGGGTTCCCCGGATCACCGCGGATAAGAGGAATTCTGTATTTAGTTATCATCGTAATCATCATCAATGATAAGAGATATCATCAGCCATGAAGATACAGCGATGAAATCAGCTCGAGTGCAGGCGCTAGATGGATTGCTCGGTATACATCACAAGACTGTGTTGAGAGATGATTCATGTGTAAGAGATGGCGTTGTCTTCGGGAAACCTTGATCCATCAGTGGATTCATTTAACATGTTCCTTTTTAATAATACTAATTATTAGAATCTTCATTGTTTCAATGCCAGATATGTGAGACAGAAACTTTAAAAACTGTATAGTGAGAAATGTCCTCATGAAAGCTCTGCCACAACAGGGCCAAAGCCTGCAAGGTAGGCCCGAGCGAATTATCGAATTGGCCACCCTTGCCAACACGCCCCAGCGTGCAGGCGAGGGGAACCGCGTCTACCACTCCACGCAGGCTGTAAAAACTCTGCACATTGAGGGATTGCAGAAAGCAAAACACAGCAACGAATAACGTGCCAATTGGCAGAAATGTAAAAATCTTCCTTTCTGCTTAGTGTCGGTATATAAAAAATAACCTGCCATTGTTAATTTAAACCTTATTTTCACGTATACATTCACTTAAGCAGCAACTTGATAACATAGAAGTTTATCCACTGCTGGATGAAGGTTACCTTATGCTGTGTTGGTCGTGGGGGTTGCTCGACCATATTTTACCACGTCGGTCATTTGGTGACTTTGGGGGTCCAACGACCGCTTCAGCTTTAATTGACCACTGATGTTAGCCGTGACTGGGAATCAAAGGTGGCCCGGTTGGTAGCGCAGTGCACTAACCACTCCTCCAAACCGCAACGTTTATAACTTCAATAAATATCAGAGCGATATCAGCATGGCTGTAAATCGTGTCCCAATGTTCTGCATAAGTGCTGCCTTCACTTTAACTGCTGGGAGTTGCCCTAAAGTTGCCCTGGAAGACCCGCGCGAAGGTTAGGGGTGCCAGAGCACTGCCCCGCTGCTGCGCTGCCCTCTGTAGCCTATATCACCTGCTTTCATCGTCTTCTCTCATCAAAACACCATCCAGACTTAAACCTGACGAGCTTCCAAGATCTGACAAGATCGTGTGCTTTTCGCGTGACTTGGGCAGTGGGTTAACACAGGAGGAGCTTCTGTCACTTCTCTCAAATCATACACCTCAACCTTCCACTCTCTCAGTGCGAAATCTGATCGTGCCCATTTTTTTGTTGAGAGGCCTCAAGCAATTGATGGTTCTGCCCCATGCAGTAACCACAGACGTGTGTTTTGTCCTCAACGAACCTGTTTGTGCGTCTGAACCTAGGCCAGGGAATATGTTAATAAAAAATATATTTCCCTGGCATACATTCTTACCGATTATACCGCACACACAAACCGCATTACGCGCCACTGTGGAGCATCATGGGTAAAATAAAACGTAAGTAGAGGTAGAACAATCGTTCTATACACTTACACATTCATAGCATTGTTAATAGCCGCTTCAAGGATTACTGCGAAAATATAACAGATACATATTACATTCGTGCATTATATTTATTTAAAATATTTCTGTTGGCAGGCTTTCAAGAACGACATTTGGCAGTCCAGGGCCCACAGACATTTATTTAGTTTGTAAGGACTCATCAGCTCGCTCCTTTTACAGACTGCGATGGGGTCGAAGAAGCAATGGGCCCAATTAGGAGTGGCATCAGATACAATGAGGCTTGAGCACACGTATGGAAATAAAACATATATCAAATGCTGCACCTGTTTCCCATAAAGAACCTGGTGCTTGTGAAATGCTTCACGGGATTGAAACCACAGGTTGTGTTCCGCAGATGCTCAGTGCCATCGGCCACGTCTGTTCAAACCACGATGCTGAATATAATTTGGCCATTGCATTTTGGTGCCATAGACTTAATCCCACATTTATCAGACTTCTTTTCAACTCGGGTATAAACGAGCATTCTAAGGATGGCCTACTCGTTGCATCTCACCCTTACTCACCCGTCTTGAGTCAGCTTGGATAAGCGACTCCTGTGACTGTAACAACAGATTTCCCTCTGATGTCCGCAGGCAGTAGAGAGGAGTTCCCACCATAATATATATCTATGTAGGTGAATGGTGGATCATGTTGATATTCAGCAGGTAGTCCTGTATTCATGTTACACATGGTGAGCAGTTTCGTAGCCCAGTCTGCTGTGCCCTGGTGCAGAGAATTAATGAAATGTATGTATGATTAACTTCTTTCGCACCATTATAGCCAACCGTGCTAATTGGAGGTACGTGGAAAGGACAATAATTTAAACACAAAAGGCAGTTCTAAAGAAATTACGTTTCAATCTAGGTTTTAAAGTGCATAGCTCCAGTGGCTTTCTAATATCGGAAGGAAGAGTGTTCCAGATGGCCGCCGAAGCGGATTTGAAAGTGTGCAATGTAGTGACCGTCTTTGTCCGATGGCCAGCCAAAAGCTGCTGCTGCTACTGCTGCTGTGAGGATGACCGGAGTTCGCGTGATGGTTTATGCTCCTTGACGAAATCAGCAAGGCATTGTGGTTCATTTGTGGCGAGCACTTTGTGTGTAATGAGTGCAACCATATAATGCCCCCCCACCAACTTGTCCATGCCCCTCTCCCGTGCCTGGGCAGTTGCACCGCCTGCACACTCAATGGTTACGCCGCGTTTAGTGGGAAACATTTTGTCCGATGTATTTGATGGATGAACCGTTGTTGCCTTTTGACACAACTCCGGTGCTGCAGACACAGTGGAGTTAAGTTATGCACACGGTGTGTTTCCAAAGCATACATGGACAAGCCGTTTGTAAGACTACACGGCCCACTCAGCGGCAAACAGCCACCCACTCACTACAACTGTGGTGACCTCACGCCACTTGGCCACTCTCTAACCACCACCTCCACCCACCAGCACGAGAAGCCTTCATCAGGCCTCATCACCAAGTAAACATGCAATGTTGGCGTGTGCATGGAAATTTTGGCCCAACGTTGGCGTAACGTTCCGTGTTAACTTGTAGTCCGATGACACGTGGCTTGCGGGAGAGAGTTTGCCTGTAGGCTGCACCACGAGATGTGAGGTCGCCGTAAAAAGGAGCACCGGTTGGTCGATTGGCAGGTCACGTGTGGCAGGGGGAAATGTGAATACGTCAACCTATTTCAAGACACCTAGCCAGCATGAAAGAGTACGCCAAAATCAGTATTATTACGCTAGATTACCCATGAAATGTTTACCACCTCGCCTCGTATGGAAGAGGTCCGTGGGTTCGATCCCGACCCTGACGCCTGCTGTATATTTGGAGTTTGCGTGTCTCTCTCCCCGTGGTCGTGTGCATTTTTCTCCGGGTCCTCCAGTTTTTCTCTCCACATTTAGAAACATGCGTTTAAAGAATTTGGCTGCGACTATAACATTTCCATGTGACAAGCCACTTCATTGAGCTATTATTTGTGGCCAGGTCGCTTCTGAAAAAGGGCCTTACCTGGTAAAAAAAAAAAATTCGTTTGATCAGCTTTAGCCCCGGAGACCAAGCCAATGTCCGATGTAAAAACGCGAACTCGAGTGAGACTGCTCTCCCTACACGCACCGCGTACTCTGGTGAACATGTGCTCGAGCTCCAACCACTTTGGAAAGTTATACAGAGCACCGTAAAGCATCTGTGCCTACCGAACTGGAGGCTTGCCTGGGCAGGCAGAGATTAAACAAACGCTGCGTGGCTTCCCACGCCTGTGGATGCAGCATGCCCCCTCCCCCCCCCTCAACAACGCAGCACAGAGGCTGCCGGGACGGGCGCAGGGTACGGGGGTCAGGGGTTAACTTTGTTTGTGAAGGTCACGGGTGTTTGCCACCCAAGTAAATTATACCAGATCGCCACAATAAGTAGGAGCGTTTGTTATTGCGCAACGCATACGAGTTCCTGTCCATCACGAGTGCGCATCGACCACACGTTGAAGCGGGCTCTCTGAAACAGCAACACCGTGTTGCGTCTCTCGCAGAACTGGCTCAGACTCACGAGGGATGGATCCCCAACATGAGCCGGTAGCACGCTCCGGGTCTTTGCGCCGGAGACGCGAGATTCACGCGCGGAGGATGCAGCGGAAAGTCGCCGCAAGCCCCCGGATCGTAGCCGGAGTCGATGGCCTCGTTTTCTTTAATCTCCAACGCGATCACCTTACACGGGGGCCGTTGAAGTCGTTGCGCGGATTTTATTTGACGATAATTACATGAGTGGTGGTGGTGGCGGTGTCATCTCCGCGCCACAGCGGCACTGCCCTCGCAATGCCAAGACGAGAACTGACCGGCACTTTGCAGAACCGTGCCCATTGCCGACACTGCGGCGTTTCCGCAGACAGGACACGGCAGTGAGGCATGGCCTGCTGCTGTAGCTGCTGTTGTTGCTGCTGTAGCTGCTGCTGCTGTTGATGTAGCTGCTGCTGTTGTTGCTGCTGTAGCTGCTGCTGCTGTAGCTGCTGCTGCTGTTGTTGCTGTAGCTGCTGCTGTTTTTGCTGCTGTAGCTGCTGCTGCTGTTGTTTCTGCTGTAGCTGCTGTTGCTGCTGCTGTTGTTGTTGCTGTAGCTGCTGTAGCTGCTGCTGCAGCTGCTGCTGCTGTTGTTGCTGTAGCTGCTGCTGTTGTTGCTGCTGTAGCAGCATCTGCTGCTGTAGCTGTAGCTGCAGCTGTTGCGACTGTTGCTCCTGCTGTTGTAGCTGCTGCTGCTGCAACGCGACGAATGAGTGTCACACGGGGACTGCTACATTAACATTTCCCACCACTGATGACAATTATTATTATAGTCTTAAGCACTTTACTAATATACTGCTGGATGAACTGCTTTTGTCTTTAGTTTGTTGTCCCCCCCCCCACGCCTCCGATGAGCATGATTAGCTTCGCACGCTGCGAAAGAAGTTCAAGGCACGTACAAAGTCTTGCACGTGCGTTCACAAACGACGCGTCCCGTGGTTGGGATGAATTGTGGAGCACGCAATCGGGACATCTAATAAGAATAATAGTCGTGAGGGCCAGTGCTTGTGCTCGTTGTCTCCGACATGTCTGCAGGATCTCTCTCATTGCCGAAGAACAACACGCGCGTTATGGAACGTGCGCGTGTCGTTAGAACACGCGTGTGGAGCGGCCGAATAAATGCGGAAAAGGACCAGCTGATGATTTGTGTTCTTTTACTGTCGCGAGGAAGAACGACTCGCGAATGTGTTGAGATCCTGCGTTGTCTGTGCAGATTCTCAGAAAAAATGCAAAGTTGGGGATGTTGGGTGGGGTGGGTGATGGTGGCGGTGGTGGGCAGGGGGAAGGTGTGGTTACCAAACAGCGTTGGTGCCTGATCGACAAGTCGTGGCACACTCTCCTGTGATACAACGCCCACAGCTTAGCGTGGAGTGACGGGGCAGGGGGATGAGTTCAATACGAGGGCGATGATCGTTCACCCCCCACGGACCGAGTGGCCGTGCGAGCACTGCAGCGATAACAGATCACAACGATTCTGGCAGAGCAGCTCGGCGATAGGCAGAATTGTTGTGAATAGGTGACATATTTGGGTGAGGGGGGGGTCTCAGCTGTTCCCGTGTGTTTCCTTGTTTCTAAAAAAACTTACCTTTCTCTGCCTCTATCGCTTGCAGGATCCTCTCTTGTTTCTGTCTCGGAGTTGTTGTGAGTCGGAGTTGTTGTGCCTCGGAATTGTTGTGCCTCAGAGTTGTTGAGTCTCAAAGTTGTTGTGTTTCTCTTTCTGTAGCTCGGTTGTTTTTATGCCTCTTTTCGCATCTCCTCTCCCTCCCCCTGTTTTCCATCTTGTATCTCATATTTAGTAAAAATAAAATAAACCCCCCATCTCCCACCTCCTCCCCCACTGTTCCAATCCCTCTTCACCTCACTTTATCCGTATCGTCAAACATGTGTATGTGCTGTATAGGGTTATGAGTCAAAGCACCGGCAAAGATTACTGTTACAACACACCGTCAATAACGAGTACACCATCATCAGATATTGACATTTCAGTGACAAAACCTACCAAAGCTGTAAAAGTTGGCCTAAAGCAGCGAGCAAAGCAAGTCGTGTACAATACGTTTGCGGAATAAGTTTACGTACAATAAGTTTGCGGAACCGAGCGAGATATCCGTTTAAGAGGTTCATCAACCGGACATCGAGTTGGCACGCGTCAATAAATCAAGTACAGTACAGAATTACAGTTCACTGGGGGACAAAACCGAATAATAATTCAACGCGCAGTTGCCACGGATACGGATAACAAAAACTTTACGTGCAATTTAGGGCGGTTACGTTTAGATTCATCGCGGTGTTCGCGTTCATCCCGTGGGGGGTCTCGACCCCCGCGTTCGTCACGAGGTACGAACAGAGAGCAAGAGGCAGAGACATCCATAGCAAAATCCTGAGTTACAAAAATATATACACACACCTTTGAATCACCCACCAATTAAAAATTCTACCAGCGTAAAAATGTGTCCCCTTACTTTTACGATGACTGACAAAAAAAACGAAACGAGAGATGAAGTTCGCGAATGTTTGACCCAAATGATCTCCTCGTGTTTAGTGAAATTTAATCAGAATCTGTATTTATCCTGGAGGAATCCGATTAGCTGCGAAGCTCTCTTTCACAGACGTCCAGTAAATGAACACAACCACTCACTTCACACCCAGGTCCTTCGACAAGAAGACCAGATCTACTTTAAGGTAATGACAGAAAACTCTGCATAAACATTCCAATCATGTTCCAAACAGCAGCGTTTCATACTTATCTGATTCAGCTATATTTTTCTCTCTCCATATTTTCCAGGGTAACAAAAAATAACTTTCCTAAACGTCGCTTGAGACAAAAAACCTCCAGAAAAAAATGGATCTGAGCAAAAATAAACATTCCATGACATTCCATCTTTAACTGGCAACATCACGCACAAGCCACAGGTGGACATGTAGATATCGTAACTATCAGAGAGATGACACAACTTTCCGACCATACGAACCGCACACCACAATCATCACATGGGGTGGTCACATGGGGTGGTCACATGGGGTTTTGAAATCGGAAATCTTCAGGAGCGCGTCCCGTGGGAGTCCTCGTGTCTGGCTCCTCGTGTCTTGCGCAGATTTCTTGTTCCTCTATCAATCTGAAAGTGACTTTGAAAAGTTAGAAATACAGTATCGCTAAAAAGGTCCTTATCGAGACACACTTGAATTGCACTGGGGCCATGTGTGGGCTGGCGAGCCTGTTTGGCCATCCCTGGAATGTGTGAACTCTGTAAACGGTAACATCTACAATTTGAATACTGCACATTTTTTATGCAATTTAAATAAAAAATAAATAGGTGGTTTAACATGTGAACGTTTCAGTTGGAAACCCTTCGTGTGAAATTAAAACAGTGCTTTAGAAAACGGAGTTCATGACGATATGTGCGGTGCGGATTGTTTTACCTTAGGACGAGTGACCGCTCGGCTATTTGACCGTCTGATTTATTATATTTTTTGAGCACAGAGACACTGACGTTTTGACTTGAATGTGCGATTCATGGGCATTGTGAAATATCAGAAAAACTTTGTGTTCAGAGCTCACGTGTAAAAAACTAAACTAAAATATTTTTTTAAATTTTAGCAGGCAAGGCCCACTGAGATATAGAGCACTTTTCCAGAAGCGACCTAGCCGCAGATGAAAGCTCAACCAAGTGGCTTATCACGTGGAAATGTATAGCAGCCAAAGACTCTTAAACGCATGTTGTTAAATGTGGAGAAAAAACCGAAGGGTCCGGAGAAAAATCCACGCGACTACGGGGAGAACGTGCAAAGTCTACCTATTCAGGCATCAGGGTCGGGATCGAAACCACGGACCTCTTCCATATTCGGCGAGGTAATTGACATCTCACCATTGCGGTGCCCCAGGGCAGAACTCCGAAATACAACAACCAACGATTTCATTTCGGGCGTTCCGTACAGCTGCACGCTGTTACCTACCTCGTGTGTTTTGGTGTTCGCTCGTTATTCATTGACGGAAGCGCAATTAGCCCCGTGATAGGGGACGACCCGAACCATAGTTCATTGGCACTGCTCGTCTGCCACGATGCCATCACATCGGCTCAACGTGTAGGCCCGCACGTAAAACGCACTCAAACAATCAACACAATTTACCGCGTGTGTGTGTGTGTTTTACAGAATTATTAAAAAACACTTGGATAATAAACCCAAATTTATCGCGTGGGGTGTATTTTATAGCGCAAGTCATTACAACACGTAACAATCGTAGGTAGTTTAACACATAAACACACCGGTGGGCTAAAGTAGTGAACTATTTGTCTTCTGTCAACGGGACACTTTTTTGCTGATTGGCCGTGTCGGGTGGTGGAGGGTTACGACACATTTATAAATAACGCGATCTAACCCAAAAAACGTTTATTATGAATCGTAGGCACCTCGCGGTAAGATGTGTTTCACACATCCTTGACAATGAGCTTCATTTCCAGTCTTGCAAATTCTTGCCAGGTCCTGGTGAGGTGGCGTTCGCCGCTCGATTCAGAGGTTCGTTGTTCGAACTCAGCAGCCACCCTGGATAATACTGCGGTTACTGGAAGTCCAATTAAATTGCTCCAGTCGACATAGCACGTTCACATTTATTCACTCTGCAGCCTAATCACGCAGGTGGCTGTTGAACCTGAGGCGACGGATCCAGAGTTAAGTTCGGAATGCGGTTCTGTGGAGAGTCGTCTTCCAGAAGACGATGACGATGATGAGAGTGCTGCTTTCGAGCGAATCAGAATCAGAACACGTATTTATACTGGAGGAATCCGATGAGCTATAAAGCTTTTTTTTCACATGTCCAGTAGGGACAGGTCAGAACGTTACAACAACAAACAATACAAAAAAATGATAGGAGTGCAAAGTATAGGAAAGGTAAAAAAGCATTTAAGAATAAAAGATTGCTTCATCTTACCAGGTAAGTGGGAGGGAGATGTCTTATGGAAGATGATTCTGAACGGCTGGTGATGTCTCATGTCCTCTGGGTGGCCATGCATCGCTTTGGAAGAATCGTCTTCCAAAAGCATCATCCAACTTTTGCTTTCAAATACAGTGGGGGGGAAGGGGGGGGGGAGCTGTGTTTTATAATACAACGAATATGCGTTCGTAGTTCATGTCAGTAAACGTTTCGGATGAGCGTCGGAATTTGCCAAAGCATCACTGTGGGCCCAACTGTCGAGATCCTCGTCAGTGGGATGCTGAATGCGGTTCGAGTCCGCGTCCGTGAGCTCGGAGCTGAGCGCGACACTGTGGATGCATCGTTAGCAGCGCTCACCTCTAATTTTCGAGATTGAAAGCAACATTTTCTTGCAACTGAATTTTGTCTTCTTGGTTCTTTCGGTAAAGTCACGTAGAAGGGAAGTAATAAAATAATAAAAATAAAACATAATAAAATAAGTGAGAATTATTTTATTATATTATTTTATTTTGTTTTATTTTTATTATTTTATTACTTCCCTTCTACGTGACTTTACCGAAAGAACCAAAAAGATGAATCCCTGCAGTCACGAAAGCTTTAAATCTGATGTTTGTGTTTAGTTTGATGTCCTTCACCCCCGCACCTCCGATTAGCACGGTTGGCTATGTACGCTGCGAAAGAAGTTCAACGTACGGTATATTAACAAGGGTAGGCTATCGGATGCGATAATGCCGCTGGTCATCACAGTTGAATGGTTTCTCTCGGTTGCTGGCTTTGAAGGGGACCCAAGAGGCAAAGAGGAATCACAACTAATGGCGGGTTGACGATGCCCTTGTGTTGTGTTTATTGTGTCATTGGTTGGAAGGAGAATTAAACAAAGATGGTTCATGTGTGTTGTGAATGAACCTCGTGATTGTAACACGCAGGAGGCTTTCGCGGCCAGTCATCCATAATATAGTTTTTTTTGGGTTAGATCGTGTAAATATAAATGTGTCGTTAAACCCGCCATCACCCGACACAGATCTGGCTGTCGACTGATGAAGCTAGTTGTAACTACGGGCGAAACATCGTACTCAGATTGTAAATGTTGTGGATTGTCTCTCCAACACACCGGTGTGCTGTGCCAGTAATTAATTGGCACGTTCTGTTTACGTGACAAACCTTACTAATTGCCTGTGTCGGGTGGTGGCGGGGTTTACGACACATTTATATGTATGCGTTCTAACCCCAAAAAAACGATATTATGAAACCTCGTGATGTTATTTAAACGCCGAGTTTATTTGTTTTCACGGCTCGATGTGTGATAAATGCTATTATTAAATTAACGAATAAAATACACATAACAAGTACAACATTGGAAAAACGTTACTTCTTCTCTGTTTTTAAACATTTACAGAGGTGGGTGCTCATGATGTTTGCGACACGAAATCGCGAACATTTCCCATCGCAGCGATCGGGAGAGATACACAAGGGCGTGCGTTCTAAGTAAACGCATATCCTCGCGCTTTGACAGGACTTTACTGCCAAGTCACGAATTAATGTTTCTATAAAACCTGTCTTCAATGGAGAAGAATGTTTCCGGGGGCGACATGCCGGCTTCAATGTGGCCGAGAGACCTGTCCCACCATACAACACAATCACAGTGCAACTTGCATGCAGAGAGCACAGACGCGTAACCGCATCTCTACATCATGTACATTTGTGGTTGATTGTCTCGCACTCTCTACCAGCCCTGTCATCTGTTCGCGTATTCCTACGAGACCTATCACTTGTGTAGCCCTACCAGCCTCTGTACCTGTGCGTGTGTGCGCGCTGGGAAGCAGCGCAAAAGTCCTCTTCTAATATCACGAGACGCCCAAATGCCACGTCTGCCAATGATGGATCAAGAACACGCAAACTCCAAATATACAGCAGCAGGCGTCGGGGTCGGGATCGAGCCCACGACCTCCTGTAGACTAGGCGAGGGAGATGACATCTCCTAGCCACCCTGACTCCAATTAGCACGGCTGGCTACGTGCGGTGGCGAGATAAGATCCACATACACATTTTGACGACATCGCGATGTACGTGCGCAGATTATGTTTTTTTTCTTCTTCCTGGCATTATTACCCCCGATGTTTTATTACACGCCGGGTTTTACGCACCCGTTTAAAAGTGTCCTCATTAAGCAGTAAAACGACGTGAGGGAAGCCCAGCCAAGCTCCCACACCCCCCTCTCTCTCTCTCTCTCCCAGTGTCCACTTCTCTGCCTGAAGCGGCGCTGCTTGGCACGGGTCTCGTCGCGAGACGAAGTTTCGTTGTGACCAGACCCTCAAGTGGCAACCTGGAGACACCGGGGCAACCTGGAGACACCGGGGCAACCTGGAGACACCGGGGCAACCTGGAGACACCGGGGCAACCTGGAGACACCGGGGCAACCTGGAGACACCGGGGCAACCTGGAGACACCGGGGCAACCTGGAGACACCGGGGCAACCTGGAGACACCGGGGCAACCTGGAGACACCGGGGCAACCTGGAGACACCGGGGCAACCTGGAGACACCGGGGCAACCTGGAGACACCGGGGCAACCTGGAGACACCGGGGCAACCTGGAGACACCGGGGCAACCTGGAGACACCGTGGCAACCTGGAGACACCGGGGCAACCTGGAGACACCGGGGCAACCTGGAGACACCGGGGCAACCTGGAGACACCGGGGCTGCTGAACGGAGGTAACGACGCAGAAGGCGCTGTGGGGGGGCGGACGACAATTCCCGCTCACGCGCCAATGTTGCAAGCACCGAGATTACCAAAACACACCCTCTGCAGTAAAGTTGACGTTAAAGACCACGGAATTCTGTTGAAGACTGTCAGGCGCAAGGTTTACCGGTGTCATGACACGCACGTAACAAGAACAACAGCGACTCAAAATGGCTTAGTCGTCTTATGAGAAGTCACGCGAGGTGCCTTTATGTCTGGTGGCGATGCTGCAGTGGTGTCGTGGTCAGCACGCTGGGCCCACAGCCCACACGCCGCCGACTCGATTCGATGTCACAGCACGGCGGGTGAAGAAGCGACGTTGCAAGTCTCTTCGTTTTTATTCTCTCCCGCCCCTGTCCACCCAGCAGTACACGGTGGCTCAATGACAGCCGGTCGATCGGCAGTGTCACGTGTGGTGTCGTAAAGTGACCTTTGAACGTGCGGGGAAGAGTAGACCAAGGTACCCTCCAGAGGGGCTCCCCTGAGTTCGCTCGAGCGGAGGACTCTTTCTGCCAGCGGTGGCGTGAGCAGTTGCAGGGCTGCGCCTCTGCCTATTGCGCCACGAGGCAAACATCGTTTGCCGGCGTAGTCAACAAGAGGCAATAAACGACGCGCCGACGGGGTCGTGAACGCGCTGGAGGCGCCGCGCTGTCTCGCGTCGCTTGACGCACCGCGGGCCCCGTTCCCACCTCGCCACCGACGGCGCGTCTCTCCAGAGTCCACGTTAGAATGTTGACGAGATATGGAGAGAAGCTCTGTTATCTACTTTAAAGTGAAGCTGCTTCAATGTGAAGCGTCACATCCCCACGTGTATTTTTTTGAATTTGAATTAAGTGTTGACATGAAATAAATAACTGTACCTAAGTAACTGCAGTAACTTTAGCCACCTTCCAGCTAGTAATTATTGTCCAGCGTCCATCCGCTTGCTTTGATGGATTTAGAGTGGAACTTAAACATACTATTCTCGAAGACATTTATACACGTATGCAATCACGCTTATGATTAAGCACGATTCAAACAACAACAATCACCCATATCCACCAGAGTCATGAGCTTCAAATGTTTTCTTTTCCACATCGTTTATATTTTTTACCAACCAGTCTTTGTTGTTGTGCTTTATTCCAACTTCAACGTGTCACATGTCAGCTTGAATTAAACAAAAAATAACAATTGTGAAACCGTTTTAAGGAAGAGTGGTTGGTGCACGTGCCGATTGCAAAGTCTGTTCAACAGATTTCCCTAAAATCCTCTTTCAACCACGCGATTGTTTACGAATCATACCGCGATATGATAGCGTACACACAGCTCGAGTCGACAATCGCAGTGTATTGTCAATCCCTGTGCTGGAGCACCGTACAGCCAGCGGGGGGGGGGGGGGTTAACCATACTTCACCATGCCTGTTCGTTCGTGCGATTTGGTGAAGGTAGGGGGGAGCACAGAACGCCGCGTTTCGCTGCGCTGCCCTCCTCTGCCCGCAATGCCCACCGCGCCTGGGTGGCACATGTGGTGGTCGCCCATCCAAGCACCATCCAGCCTCAATTCTGCTTAGCAAGAGATCTGCCACAAGGCACCTTACATATGGCTCTGACAAATACGCAACAATGCTGCAAAGCGTGTTTTAGATTTATTCATAAACCCCATGTGATGATAATGATTATAATGATCGTGGACTTCATTCAAACACAAGTGATGGCCCATCTAGGTATGTCTTGCCTATGACACTTCATAATAATGACCAGCAACGATAGTTATGGTGGCAGCAATCAGGTCCTGTGTTCCATGTGGAGTTTATCTGATCTCCCTCTCGACCTTGTGTGTTTCCTCCGGGCACTCCAGTTTCTTCTCACAGCTAACACACACACAAAATGTAACTGGTCTTGATCAAACATCCCAATGATACAAAAACAAACCCCGAAGATTAATGAATTGGCATGAAATATCACAATCAATGCGAAAACTTGCCAGAGTCCTCGTGATGGATGTATTTGTTTCCTTCCTGGGTCAATCGTCATAATAATCTCAGCATGGGGCTCAAGGCAGGATTACTGTGGTGAGAGGCATATGTACAACTTCAAAACAATCCGTACGAAGACAGCTGTAAAATAGTGCAGATTGACCAGCGTGGCGAAGTATGCCCAGACAATCCCCATTGTTGGAAGGCCTTCATCCAGCAGTAGAAAAATAATTAAAGGATTCATTAATGTTTCCTAAAATTAGGACATTGCAAATATGAACGTTGTTGCTTGTCAACACGGTGGGTTAAACAGTCACAATTTCTGCACTGGATCTGCCCGTCTCTCGGTAGCGCGGTGGCTGGCGGAGGAAATTCCACGTGGCACGTGCAGGGATCGATTTCTTCACCGGACAAACACCGCTGGCTTCCCACGGAGCGGTACTCTCCCTCCCTCTCTCCCTCTCTCTCCCTCTCTCTCTCTCCCTCTCTCTCCACCGAAGTGACCCTTCCTCCTCTGAATCCGAGCTCGCGGCCTCACAAACCTCGAGTCCAACGCCCACTGCTCGATTGTCGTTATGGAGTCGTCCTCCTTCTTTCCTTCCTGGCATGAGTCCCACCCACGTGATGCACTCTGTCTTCCCGAGGCCCCGCTGCATAGAAACAACTCGAGTGATCATGGTCACTTAAACTATTTAAAACTTTATTTTTATTTTATTTGATCAGGTAAGGCCCCACTGTGCTATACAGATCATATTTTTATTTATTACAGAAGCGACCTGGCGATCACAAAGTATTGCCAAACGAAGTGTGGCTTATCATGTGGGAATTTATAGCAGCCAAATACTCTAAACGCGTGGTGTTGATTCTACACGTGGAGGGAAGAAGCTGGAGGACCCGGAGAAAAACCCACGTGACCACGGGGAGAACATGCAAACTCCAAATATACAGGCGTCAGGATAACGATCTAACCCATGACCTCCTGTATACCAGGCGAGGTAGTTAACATCTCGCCACCCTGGCACCCTAAACTTAGTTTCTTCCTCTATAAGTGCTGTGCTTTGAACCCGGTGGCCCAGTTGTGCCTGACATCTCAATCGGTCTTGCCCCCTCCATCGCAAAACCAAACTGACCAGAGTGGTGAAATGAAGTCAAACAACCCCAACGATCGACACAGCACGGGCAAGCCTCCATGCAGCAGGGGATTGGTAAATCGCTGAAGACTCTAATGATAATTATCGTCAGTGGTGGGAAATGTCAAGGTAGAAGTCCCCGTATGCAACACATTAGTCCCGTAGCAGCAAGCAGCAGCAGCTACAGCAGCAGCAGCTACAGCAGCAACAGCAGCAGCAACTACAGCAGCTACAGCAGCAGCAGCTACAGCAGCTACAGCAGCAGCAGCTACAGCAGCAGCAGCTACAGCAGCAGCAGCTACAGCAGCAGCTACAGCAGCAGCAGCAGCAGCTACAGCAGCAGCTACAGCAGCAGCTACAGCAGCAGCTACAGCAGCAGCTACAGCAGCAACAGCAGCAGCTACAGCAGCAGCAGCAGCTACAGCAGCTACAGCAGCAGCTACAGCAGCAGCTACAGCAGCAACAGCAGCAGCTACAGCAGCTACAGCAGCAGCTACAGCAGCAGCTACAGCAGCAGCAGCTACAGCAGCTACAGCAGCAGCTACAGCAGCAGCTACAGCAGCAGCAGCAGCTACAGCAGCTACAGCAGCAGCTACAGCAGCAGCTACAGCAGCAACAGCAGCAGCTACAGCAGCAGCAGCAGCTACAGCAGCTACAGCAGCAGCTACAGCAGCAGCTACAGCAGCAACAGCAGCAGCTACAGCAGCTACAGCAGCAGCTACAGCAGCTACAGCAGCAACAGCAGCGGCTACAGCAGATACAGCAGCTACAGCAGCAACAGCAGCGGCTACAGCAGCTACAGTAGCAGGTCATGCTCACTGCTGTGTTCTCTCTGCGGAAACGCCGCAGTGTCGGCAATGGGAACGTTTCTCAAGGTGCCGGTATCGCTGACAACAACAAATTGTTCCTGGTAGTAAGTGTTATTTCCTAATCGCTTATGCCTCAAAAGTACAGAAATGGCGATTATTCCCCACAAACTTTGATTTTGTGACCAGGACAGTGATCTTTTTAAATGTACCTATTTTCAATGAGAAAACGTGTGCATGTGTCTTTCGTTCACGTAAAGTCCTGGTCACAAAAGCAAAGTTTGTGGAGAATATTAGACATTTTCTATTCTTTTTAGGCATAAGCAATAAAAAATAATAATACATTCGTACCCAGGAACAAAAATTGTGTTACAACGTAAGCTAAGGGATTTTCACTCTCAAGATGATTTGCTTGCAGCTGACCATTGCGCATCTTTCTCCACTCATTCAACTCCTGGACCTTTCTCCATATCCACTCCACATTCCGTCATAATCCCTCCTCCTCTTCCCCGTGTCTCGCTCCTCCTCCTCCTCTTATTATTATTACTTCAGCAATCTTCTCCGCTTGTGAGTTCACGGCCCCCACTCCTCCTCAAACCCATCCCTGTCAGGTGCCGTCACGTCCACTTCCACTTGACAGACCTTCCACGCCCTGGCTACCAAGGGGGGGGGGGGGGGTACCTATCTGTCCTTACTCTTTGGTTCTTTCGGTAAAGTCACGTAGGTATAGAATAAAATAAATCACGACGTTTCGGGCGCAACACAAGCGTCCGTCATCAGGTGGTAAAGCACTGATCTGCTGCTTGAGGCAGGCTGCTCATCACCTTTGCTTATTTTGCTACTGCTGCTGTGTTTTTCTGTCTCACTTACAACACGTCCCAGCCACATGAGTCAACGTTTGTTCAGCTTGTACGAGATGTTGTAACACTGTAATCTAAATAAAATAAAAATCCCAGTCTTCAGTACTCTCAAGTAGGAACGAAGCTATGAATCTTGTACAGTATATGGCGTGAAAAATCAGCCTTGCGAATACATGCCCCATCTCACTGTAGTTCATAGGCCCTGCTTTGCGCCAGAGGTTTATCTACTATGCACTGCAGGTCAGACAAGTTCCAAGAGTTTGGGTATACCCACACTTTACCCCGCCACAATTATCTATTGATTTCCTGTTAATATTTGACGAATGATCACTGCTGATCAAGTCAACGGGTGTGTGTGTGTGTGTGTATCTATTGTGCCGAAGTAGCTACTCTATCCATGAAATGTTTACATAACGGTTTTAAGACTTTACAGAGAAATATATTGTTTGTCAGGCTGGCAAAAGCACGAGCGATACAGTCCAATATATAGTAGGTGCGTAGTAACCAGCTACTGTTTAATTGGTGTCGCAGGTAAGTAAGACGACCATTCAAGAAAGCCTAAACTCTTATATTTAAAATCATGTTAAACGACCTTTTGGACAAAATGCCCACTGCCAAGTTTCCAACTCCGAAAAGGTTACATTGTTTTTTATTATTTTGTAACGCAGTGGCGAAACGTGCCGCAAATGGCCAAAAACACGATAGAGCTCTCGATTCGCGATACACGGAGTTTCTTTTATCCACATATTTACGTTCCAAAAATAAAAAGCCGCTGAAACCTGTTGGAATTCATGAGATGCAGATGTACCAAACGGCATGTGATGTTTTTTTCTTCAGTGCTTAATTGAACGCGAGCCAGCTCGCGCTGATCAGAGAAATATGTGAGGACTGCAGGGAGCAAGGAGACGATCAAGTATCCACGTTGCGCGCATGGCATAGAATATATTTTCTCGTTGTGTTTTCCCACATTTATCGATGTAATCAATAACGCTGTTGAAATGAGGACACGGCGTTTTTACTGTCATTTTTGGATACGGGTTAAGTGCAATACACCTTGTTATCCTGCGGAACAGCGGGCTCTCATTAGTACAGTTATACGAGTTAAAAGTCTCGGTCTGGGTCAATTCGGTTCATTGCCCATATGGGACGAATACAATGAGTACCACGTGGTGAGACATGAACATCAGGTTTAATTGAAGAGCTTGAATTATTCTTCCTGGACTCTTTCCCACTTGCGTGGAGTCTGCCTTCCTGATCATCTTTCTCCACTCATTTCTGTTCAGGCTGGGTCTGGCATGCAGGAGGTCGTTGATTCGATCCCGATCCTGATGCCTGTATATTTGAAGTTTGCGTGTTCTCCACGTATTCGTGTGGATTTTTCTCCGGGTCCTCCGGTTTTCCCCTACACATTTAGAATTAACATCACGCGTTTTGGGCTGCTATACATTTCCACGTGATAAGCCACTTCGTTGAGCTATCATTTGTGGCCAGGTCGCTTCTGAAAAAGAGCTACATAGCTCAGTGGGCCTTACCTGGTAAAATAAAAAATAATTTTGAGCAGTTTTTTTTATCTCTACTTCACAGTCATTCATATCTTGGCTCACCAATTTGAATAACCACCTCTTTTTATTCCTGCCTCTTGGTCTCCATCCTTGGCCCTGATTGACCCCCAGCCAGGTTGGGATGTCTTGTGATATCAGCGCATCACAGATTGGTTCCGGATCAGGATGGCAAAATAGCCACTCGGAAAAACCACCCCATACTATGCAGACCCCGGGCTTGGCTCGGCTCGGTTGTCCATGTTGAAAATGGGCATTAGAGCCAGACTTAACTCAGAACCAGTTGTGACATCATGAGGTCACTGTGGAAGTGAGCCGAGTGTCGTGTGACAATGCTCACGTCGTTTAACTTCCCAAACATATTTTGCAAAATTTAACAAAAATATACTTCGTAAATACGTATGTTGAACTTCTTTCGCACCGTACGTCGCCAACTGTGCTAACATCAACAACGCTATCCAGTCGCTATGTTAAGCTTCGTATAAAAATAACAAAATTGAAGGTTCCCTCCCAACCCTCATCCACTTAAGCCCAGGGAAAGCAGAGGGAGGGACTGGCAAACACAGAACAGGCCCCTAGCACAGAGTGGATCGAAACTGACAACCCGGACACTAGTCCTGATCCTGGGCCAGGCCTGGGCAGGCGCTGGGCCAGGCTTGGGCTGGTACTGGGCCAGCATTGGGCTGGTAATGGGCCAGTAGTGGGTTGGTACTGGACCAGCATTGGGCTGGTGCTGGGTCCGTACTGGGCTGGGACTGGGCCAGGCCTGGGCTGGTTCTAGGCCAGTAGTGGGCTGGTAATGGGCCAGTAGTGGGCTGGTGCTGGGTCCGTACTGGGCTGGAACTGGGCCAGGACTGGGCTGGTTCTAGGCCAGTAGTGGGCTAATAATGGGCCAGTAGTGGGCTGGTGCTGGGTCCGTACTGGGCTGCCACTGGGCCAGGCCTGGGCTGGTTCTAGGCCAGTAGTGGGCTGGTAATGGGCCAGTAGTGGGCTGGTGCTGGGTCCGTACTGGGCTGGAACTGGGCCAGGACTGGGCTGGCAATGGGCCAGCACAGCTCGGTTCCCCCATGGTTGTGGAAACGAGGCTCGAGCTCCCTCCGCTCCCCCATCGCCTACTGCTGGGGGAGCGGAGGGAGCGAGCATGTTCGTGGGGAAGTCGAGAAAATATTTTTGGGGAGTCTCACGCCGAAAAATGTAACGGGCAGTTCCTAGTTGTCAGAGAAGCAAGCTGAGTTACAACAATAAAGCCAGGAAGTGAAAAAGTGCCTCGTCAAATCGGACACATTCTGAAATGTGGATTTTATTTTTCATGACCATGTGTCACCACACACTTTAAGGTGCAATCCGCTTCAGTATGCAGATGCTGTAATTCCGTGGTTCCACTGGAAACGCAGAGGGAGATTCAACTCTTCCATCGCTCACGCTATCCAGTGCTTGACATTTGAACAAGTTACTTGCAACTCCTGTATCCAACAGCATTATAACTGCGCATAATTTGCACAGTTACATTTATGGTTTACTTGAGCGTGACCTTCGGTCGTGGACTCACAGCCGTCAGGCATTCAGATCTGCTGCTGAGTGGCATTGACAGATGCTTCACCTGCATGGGTTGTCGCGGTTGAGCCGCCGCACGGCTCTCAGGACGCCGCGGTGGCGAGATGTTAACGACCTCGCCTGGTATGCAGAAGGGCATGAGTTCGATCCCGACCTGACACCTCCTGTATCGTTAGTGTGAGTGTATATCTCTCTGGCTACTCCGGTTTTTCTCTTCACATTTAGAATCAGCCCCCAAGGCATGTGGATACCCAAATCCAGCAATAGATTATACAAAACGGGCTGTATGTGTACACGCACAGTCACGTTGGGCACTTCCCTCAAAATAAAAGCGCGCAAAAGTTTATCATTTTGTTTTTAAGACTCAGGGCATCCCCAACAACTTTAAAGATAAAAAAGATATATATATATAACATCGGCACACACACACATGGCTCCGAGTGGTTGGTAATAGTTTTACATCCACCGTGATTATCGGGTTACTGTGTGTGCAGCTGCTGTGTAGGTGGTAAGGCACACAGGAGCTCTTCACAAACATTGCCCCCTCGTGACCTTTGATCTCGCCGCCGTATGCAGGGCATAGAGGCCCGCGGCGGCACCTTTAACTGTTCTGTAACATGATTACCGTTTGATACCCACCCCCTCCCTCGCCCGCTAAATCAAAATCTCTTTATGCAACGTCCATGCTGGATCTATACAACTGTCATGACCGAAATTCCAGATCACTCACCCGAAGTAATCAGACTCCCAGGAAGTGGGCCAAGGCTTCCGATTGGCAAAAGGGATTGGAGGCGAGATTCCCACGGAAATGGTGGCAAGCGAAGGTAGACAGTGAGGATGACGGTTGGCAACCGTTGGGGCGAGAAGGACGATGATTAGATGAGGGGGGGTGGGGTGAGAGAAGGTTCGACTAAGAGGGGAGAGACGTTCGAGTGAAGAGGGAGTCCAAGACAAGAACAAGTCTGGGCCTAGAGAGTGCTGCATCCGAATAAAGCCGCCTAATGGTTCCGTCTGTCGGTATCATTACGCAACCATATGGACACCGGCATAATATTCTGGGAGTGGCAATGGTTCGACTTTGTGACTGAACGTTGATGCAACAGCAGCGTTAGGTACATGCCGCAGAAAGATCAGACCTTGCGATAGCCGAGAGATCATCGCTGTTCGGCCACATCGGACGGATACCAGAGAAGCCCCCGCCACACCTGGCCACATCTCACCTGGTCCCATCACACCTGGCCCTGTCACACCTGGCCTTGGTCACACATGGCCCTGTCACACCTGGCCCCATCACACCTGGCCCCGTCACATCTGACCCCGTCACACCTGGCCCCGTCACACCTGGCCCCATCACACCTGGCCCCATCACACCTGGCCCCGTCACACCTGGCCTCATCACACCTGGCCCCATCACACCTGGCCCCATCACACCTGGCCCCGTCACACCTGGCCCCATCACACCTGGCCCCATCACACCTGGCCCCACCACACCTGGCCCCGTCACACCTGGCCCCATCACACCTGGCCCCATCACACCTGGCCCCATCACACCTGGCCCCTTCACACCTGGCCCCATCACACCTGGCCCCATCACACCTGGCCCCATCACACCTGGCCCCATCACACCTGGCCCCGTCACACCTGGCCCCATCACACCTGGCCCCATCACACCTGGCCCCATCACACCTGGCCCCGTCACACCTGGCCCCATCACACATGGCCCGTCAGACCTGGTCCCACCACATCTGGCCCCGCCACACCTGGCCTCGTCACACCTGGTCCCATCACACCTGGCCCCATCACACCTGGCCCCATCACACCTGGCCCCATCACACCTGGCCCCATCACACATGGCCTCGTCACACCTGTTCCCATCACACCGGGCCCCATCACACCTGGCCCCATCACACCTGGCCCCATCACACCTGACCCCATCACACATGGCCCGTCAGACCTGGTCCCACCACATCTGGCCCCGCCACACCTGGCCTCGTCACACCTGGTCCCATCACACCTGGTCCCACCACATCTGACCAGGTGTCCGTCACATTGAGACGGACACCTGCCCCTCTGCACCGGAGGCACGGACTGCCGCTGTAAGTGATCGGCTGGGATGCAACCACCGTGGATGTGCATATATTTGCATAAGTTATGCAAAACGGGATTGTACCGGACAGTAATAACAGTCAGTTATTGCTTTGGGGTTATAAACCTTACATTGTATATACAACTCCAGAAGTAAAAAAATTGGTATTTTTTCAAAACCAAGGTTACTTTGCAATACAAACGCATAAACATTTGCATGTATAAATGCAGTCAGTAACTTATATTTGGGTGGTGCTGTACTTAGAATGGTTGACTCACAACCAGACGGTCACAAGTTCAAGTCTTGGACCGGATTTGAACGCAACTGATCATCCCTCTGCGGTCAACAAAACGAGTTAAGTTAAACTTCTCTCATCCTCAGTGAAGTGGAAGAAGATCAATTTCATTTTCTAAGCCAGATTCCCCGTAATTTTGAACACTTCCCTTACAGGAAAAGTATATAATAGGTGGCGTTCCGGGCAATGGCCCCTTTTCATGGCCCTTCTGACACAACACGTGTGGTAGTGCATATCCATGAAGAGTCATTGCCCGAAACGTCGCTTATTATATATTTTCCTGTTAAGGACAGTGTTTCTCATGATTGTTGTTGTTTCTACTTGTGCACCATAGCCGTCATTTAGTCATTTGTAGTTTTTATACCCTCCAACTAAGGTTGAGAGGAGTTATGCACGAGATCCGTCTGTCTGTCTGTAACATGGGGGTCACGATACAACGTCCGTGAAGATGACGCAACATAGATTGAATTTTAGTTTAAAGTTGCACGGCTTTTAGGGCCCTATCCTGTAGAAAAACTGTGATTAAAAAGAGTCACCAAAAGCACGCAGACAAACCAGTGCTAAAATATCTACATGCAAATCCACTAACGTGTTTGCCCTGACGGCTACCCATCAGCTTACATGCTACAAATAAATAATTCCGAGGGAAAACGCACGTTCGAAAGAGTTACAATACCCTTGCGAGTGCATGGTTTTTCTTCCTTGTTTTGATTATTAATGGATGCACACATCACCAATATGAATAGGCTGAATCAAACAAAAATTACTTGAGGACTCAAACCTACACACGTAACTTAGTAAACCAAAGTTCAATGGAAATGTGGCCAAAAAAAATTACTTAAACAGTACCAAAGGTCCATGTTAAAGTTTCACACGCCCTTTCAGTGTGCCGAGTTAGCATTTAGTACTCTGCCTTCATCATGGCTTCAAATACCTACTATGCTCAAAAAGAGAACTGAAGACTAGCTTCGCGAACCTAACACCCTGTTTCCACTGGCACATCTGAGCCGAGGCAGTGCAAGGCCCTCATCGTACGGCTGGTTTTCCACTGACTATTTTCGGAACTAAACCTTGCTACGCTAGCCTCGCAAGACATCTGAATCTGGCTCGGGACCAAGTAGGGCCAGGGGTGGGTGATAATGAAACGTTCATTGCGTGTGAGGTCATTTCAATTGGCGTCACCTACGTCCTCTACTTACGTTGTAACTCATTCACTGCGTGCAACGTCAACAGCATGGCTCGGCTTATGCAGTGGAAAAAGCGACACGAGCTGCGTTGGCTTGGAATGGCCCGGGTGTGGCTCAGATGTTTCCAGTGGAAACAGTTCTCTTTTTGAGCAGAGTAAGCATTTGAAGCCATGATGTCGGCAGGGTACTAAGTGCTAACTCGGCACACTGAAAGGGCGTGTGAATCTTTAACATGGACCTTTGGTACTGTTTCAGTGATTTTTCTGGCCACCAAAGAGACGATGACAAACCAACGTTGTTGGGCCCTCCCAGAGACTGGCACCTCCATGAGCCTTGCTGACACCTCCGTGGAGACATCACTCTGTCCTTCATGATGTGACGGACCTACCAGGGCATTGATGTTGGCACTTAAAATCATGCTTGTCGCATTTGAGGTACAGTACAACAATACCCGGTATAAATCACGGGAAGAAAAATATCTCACAATGCCTGAAGAGGGGAGAACTTCTTATGAAAGCATCTCCTGGAGTGGCGTGTTACTACGGCACGATCTCCGCTAACACCACCAAACATCGCTCCATCCCCTCTCGCCCCAACCTCCACTCGCTGCGTGTGTATTCCATGGTTTAGAAAATATTTCCAAAATACTTGTTCTGTTATTTATAATAATAAGGGTCAGCATGTCTCCTTGCTCAAAGGAGATTGCCGCGGTGTCTATCGTTATTGGCGACCGCGACCCTGCAGTGGAAATTCCTCTAGCGGGGGGGGGGGGGGAGTCAGTGTCCCCGTAGGACAACCATTGTTTTGGTTTTTATCTTTTTCCAAATTACAGACGAAGAACTTTCCATAACTCAACTCCAACAGAAAGCAACGTAACATCACCCCCCCACCTCCCCCGTCTCAAAGATTTTGGAAGGTGATATCACGAATAGAGATATCGGAAATTCGTACGGGGATGGTGAAGCTGGAGAATGAAGCGGGCGTGTAGCGGTGAGCGAGGTGCGTCGTTAACTCTCTGAGCCGAGTTCGATCCCACAGCAAGGCTAACGTCAGTGGCGAGTGATATCAAAACTGGTCCATCACTCCCTCACTGCCCTACCTCCACACCTTGTAAACCTGCACTGACCAGCGTGGTAAATCTGGTTCAAAAACCCCATCCATGAACAGCATGGCACGGGGCGGGCGGGGTGGGGGGCTCATCCAGTGGTGGCTTTACCATGACTGGTGATGAAAATAAGGCGCAAGCAAGCCTGCCAGGCATGCGAGCCAATGTAAGAAATGGGCTTTCGCGCCAATAAGGACGCTTGTGAAATGGATTTTGGCAAGGCGCGATGTTATTTTTTTCTGGCACAAGACATCAGCCGTGCTGGCCCTGCACTGGAAAAAAAAGCAGAGGTTGAGCGAGACAGACGCCCTGGCGAGTTGGCTTACACGGCAGGGAGTGCGGGAGGTGCCCCCACGCATCGTGGCACCGCGTACGGTGGCCGTACTTTGGTAATCGTTATAATTATAAAATGTCGTTTTTTTAAAAATATACAACTAACATTGCTGTGAATGTGGTGGTGGTGGTGGTGTTAGATGCGTTATCGCAAATTTTAAATGTATTACAGCTATTAAAATAACTTGATGTTAATCACCGTTGTTAATTATAACCGGCCAGGCTCAGTGGAAGAGTGACTCGCAATCTGGAGGTTGCGAGTTCAATCCCTGGTTGGGGAGGGGGGGAGGTTGACAACCCATCATCCCTCCTTGGTCATAAAATAAGTACCCACTTTTGGGAAGTCAACAGTGATTTGTCCCTATGGATAAACTTGCTCCGACCACAGGAATATGGAATTTCCATCACTTGCTCAGCACCACCTCAATGTTAATTTTGAAGGAACTCATTGACGTATTTTATGAACACACTTAAAACAATTTACACGACCGTACAAAGTCAAAGTTTCCCACTAAAACACACAACTATAGGAGTGAGACGTGTTTACGATAAAAATGAGATATATGTATTCAGAGGGTTATACGACATTTGCTGCCTCCAAGGATACATAACAGATATGAGACATGTTCATACGATTTATCCAGAAGAGAAATATGAGATAGTTGTTTTCAAAAGATATATACTCCGGTGAGAAATACAAGCCATGCGATATGAGAGATGTATTCAGACTATAAACATGACTGGGGATGTATTCAGAATAAACTTTCGAGATGTATTTTATAAGAGATAGGGTGTGTTGAAAAGAAACATATACAAGGTAGGAGATTATTCAGAAGAGATATGAGAGGTATGAGATCATCCTGAATAAGACTATAGGAGAGAGGTGAAAGTTGTAATCGACAGAAATACGAGAACAGAAAAGACAGAGAAGTTGCAAGACATAGGGTATGTTTACAGTACCCACAGTACACTACCGTATTCACTCCCCTGGCAAAAGAAACTCCCACATGAAGCCATCACCAGAGCCGAAGTGCTGACCACGACGGTCCATGCGATTATTCCATTTGTAGTGAGTTACTTCGGAACCACTATTCAGGAGGCAACAACGTTAATTCTACATTACATAACACCCTTATACACAGGACTACAATACACACCTGACTCTTACACTCTCAATCTGAACAGAAATCGTTCAGATTGAGAGGAGGTCAAATACTTATTTCCCTCATTAAAACGCAAGTCAATTCATAAAATTTTTGACATGCGTTTTTCTGGATTTTGTTGTTGTTATTCTATCTCTCACTGTTCAAATAAACCTACCATTAAAATTATAGACTGATCATTTATTTGTCAGTGGGCAAACGTACAAAATCAGCAGGGGATCAAATATTTTTTCCCTCACTGTACATACACACACGTACCTACCGGATTATAAGACACCACCAAACACTTTTGCTTCAAAACACATGGCAAAAAGTGCAGTCGTATAATCCAAACAACACGGTATTCCGTACAACCATAAATGATGACACGCACTGGGTGGTTAGAGTTCCAGGTGACATGTCAACTAGGAAAGTGCCGATTAGAGCCTGTTGCTGGCAAGCTGGAGGCAAGGTACCGTGACACGTGGGCTCATCGAGGAATGCCACAGACCCATTGAGATTACCTCGGTGGGTTGGTTATCTCAGAGTTCGGTGAGATGGAGAGAGACCAGTCCGACCAAAGACCCCGAAGATCAGTCATAGACAGCAAACAGTGTGTGGTTCCTTTCTAACGCGCTAACGCCCCATTGCCACTGATACAGCGAAATGTTGCAGTCTCAAAATATAACGTCATTAAAATACGTTGATTACATTCAACATGCTTTACAAGTACATACCCTTATTATTTCTGTTGAATTCAACTATGTACTGTATTGCAGCCTTGGCAATGATTCACAGATATTTGACTTCATCACGCTGGTCGTGTGGGTTGATTGATGATATTGCTCTGAAATAAATGGTTTCTGAATTACGTAACAGGCTGCCAAATATATTCAATGCTAATATAGACACACGTGTAAGCCTTACTGTCTACCTCATAAAATGCAAACCATAAGTATTCAGCAATGCAATTCAGTTAGACAAAAACGATGGCAAACCACGTATGAGTTGTAAACATTATCTATCAGAAAAGCCAGGTGTTCCGTTTGTCCATCAACTAAATTTCAGAGCCTTTCCGACGGCCTGAATTTAAAGTTATAGAAAGTGGACCCCCCTCCCCAAATGTGGGGGTAAAAAGTTGATCCAACCCTACATACAATAGAGTAAGTAGTATCTACTACACACCCTACATACAACAGAATCAGTAGTATCTACTACACACCCTGCATTCAATAGAGTCAGTAGTATCTACTACACACCCTACATACTATAGAGTCAGTAGAATCTACTACACACCCTACATACAATAGTCAGTAGTATATACGACCAAATTTTATTTAAAAAGCTATCCATTCGCAATCCACTGCTGGATGATGGCCTCCCCACGCCATATCGGTCATGACGGAGGGGGGGTGAACAAACTTCACCACGCTGGTCAGTGCGGGTCGAAGGTTCACATCTCACTCGCCGCTGATGCAAGAGTACAAGTGAAAGCAGTGCGTAATCAATGTGTATGCGTGCACGACGCTGCCTTTGAAACACGAGGCGTGTATAAAACACACACACACACGTGTCGTGTGTATGTCGTAGATCACCAAAGTTATTGATTATTATCCTCATTACATCGGAAACCTCTCTCCGACATCATCCGGGATCACAGACCCCCATCGCGGCTGACCTATGACCCAGTACTACACACGCAGTCATCTGGGCGGTCAAGGATAATGACGGATTGGCAGCCAGGGAATGGAACGCGTCGGCGAGGGTCTCGCCCTAACCGGGGAGATGGAGCAGTGGAGTGAACATGGGTGCAGCAGCTGTAGCTGCTGCTGATGCTGTGGCTGCTGCTGCTGATGATGAAACCGATCGCAAGCCCACACCCACCCAGTCCCTGGTGCGGTGTTACCCAACCCGGTGTGACGTGGCGAGGCGAAGCGGGCCGAGTCGCCCCGCAAGCGAGGAGCACCCCGAGCCGACCCCCTTGTAAGGATCGCGCGTTCGCGAGCACCGCGTCACCGCTGCTGTCCAATGCGCAGTCGACTGGCTTCGTGCAGCGCACCGCGTCACAATCCACGGCGTGTGCTCCGTCGCGTCGACGTACCGCGTGGGGCGGAGCTTCATCCAGCAGTGGATTTGACGACTATGGCTTGCGGGATGATGGTTATGAGAAGGTACAGCACTTCGTCCATCCTCCGCACCTCCGTCCAATTAGCACGGTTGGCTACGTACGGTACGAAAGAAATCCAACATGCCTACATACAACCTCAATTGTGTAACAAAGTCTTCCCCACCACACCGTGTCTGTCGAGGGGGGGGGGGTGTTTCACCATACTTCACCACAGTGGTCAAGCGGGTTGGGGAAGTACCTCACCAGGAGGAGGTGGTATTCAGGTATCGATAGCCGGGTTCATCATGCGGTGCGCTAATCACTGCGCCACCGCTCCGCCCCTTTTAAATATTAACGCCGACGTTAAAGACTTCGTGACATCACAAACTCTAGAGCGTACTTGGTTAATTTCCATTAAGATTATGCTCGGGGAAGACAGCCACCAGATAATATTGTCACCTGAACGTGTGCTAACCCTCAACTTATTATATACACCGATCCGAGACAGAGAGAGGAGCACTCGGGAGTTTGAGAACAATGACATACAAAACCGTCAAGAAAAGTGGACCTTGGGCAGGCAGGACACGTCCCTGGCAGGGGCTACGATGTCCAACGGTGGGGAGTGCCAGCCAGAGAGTACGAACGAGCGGGAAGAGACGGGGCGACGAAATCAGCTCGTGTGCAATTATAACATCGCCGGAGAGAGCGAGAGCGAGGGAAGACCATGATCCAGGCGTGGATTGAGCACGGCTGGATGATGACACCAGCTGGGGTGGGAGGGGGGTGGTGTGGGATGACCATAAATAGGCGTCGCTTTCCGATTATATAAAAAACCGTAAGTCGTCCCACGCACGTAACTGGGATGAACGGTGACGCGTGGCCCGGCCCAATGTGACGTCCTTGCTTTGTGGCAGCGCCGAGTGAACAGGGAATCCGTTACCGGCGTCCGAGCAGGAAAAAAGTCCACATTTAAACAACGTCCCCCAGCGGGGAACGCTCGCCTTGACTCCCGCTGCGGACTGCGTGGAGCGAGGAGGCGCGCGTACTCTCTAGAATGCGAATGAACGAGAAGCAAATAAATTATGACGATTTAACTGTTAGCACGTGCGGCGGTGGTGGTGGTGGTTGTGCAAGCTGCGCTCGACGGATAACGTATCCTCCGGATAATAAGACGCGGTGACCCCCCCCCCCTCCACCCGCCAGCCCTCCAGGACTGTGTTTTAAAGTGAATGTTGGGGGTGCGTCTTATAATCCGGTCGGTGTGGCGTGTGTGGGGGACCTTAGTTGTGTAACTTTATTAACACCGAGCGCACATTTAGGGTGCGTTTTACTCTTCGGAGAGTCTTATCGGTCGGGAGAGTACCGTAATCAAGTCATCCAGTACTTGTAGAATATAATAAATTAACCAAGTAAAATACGTTAAACTAATATACAACGTTTCGTGCATTCGAGTTTCTTTGAACATTAATCTGTATACGTTTTTTTAAAGGAATGAGTATACCGAGGTGATCATTGTAATCAAAATACTTATTTATTTTGTTCAAGTCTGAGTCATCTTGCCAGGATTGGGCCAGGGCATAGCGCCACCACTTTCCACCGAGACAACCTCAGAACACAGACTTAAGATGTTTCTTGACTTAACCTTAGAACAACAATTACTCAGTATACTGATTACTTAACGTTTTATAAGTAACCTTACACACAATTCGCGATGTCGTGTTCTCAAAGTAATGTACTGTATTGTGTTCTTGTACTGTAGTTTGATTACTTTTTTTTTTATCACGTTGTGCAAATAAACGTGCATTCAAAGTTAACACAAGCATACGCGAAAGCTCGTATGCTAAGTGATATTCCTGAAAACTGCACAGTATAGAGTAAACTAAGTCACATACATAACACATGTACATGTCATCATTACACACATATCACATCGATACATCACGTATACTGTGATACACATCGCCATTTGTTTCCACCTGTACGGGGATAGAGTGTTTCTCCCTCGCGCGCCTGGGTTTTCTCCAGGTGCTCCGGTTTCCTCCCACGTGTGTACCAACACTCGTTAAGTGGCTGAGACCATCTTAAAATAAAAAAACAAATACATGACCCCCCATGCAAAAGTCCTACGACTATAGTGTGGCGTTCCTGGATTTGTAGATTATTATAATGAAAGTGCAAAACATGTGCATCACCTGTATGTATGTAATACACAATACACACACGAATACTTTACGCACATATATAACACATACATAATACACACGCGTAACAAACACTCACACTTAAGACACATACTACAATACACACATGCTAGACACACACACACCACTGATACTCGAGCGCATGCATAATACACACAGTGGGCAATAACTTAGGTGACGACTCGACTGAAACACGACCCATACACAACAGCGTGCTGCCACCGCTGCTGTACCATCACCAACACGACACCCATCACTGTGCACAGGCGCTTCGTTCCCCCCTTCCTCCTTTCTCAATCAGCGTCCTCCTCTCCTCCTTCACCCTCCATCAACACTCCAACCCAATAATTGTGCAGCTCGGAAGCGCAGAACCAGTTCCATGAGTCGACTGTGTAGAAGCGAAGAAAGTATGAGCAGACACTCTCTAAAATAAAACAACGTAAAACGTCTTTTTTAGTTCACCCACCTATATTCTCTTTCCACGTCAATATTATCGAGCAGAATTTGTTTGAAGAAGATTCTGGAACGGGTTTGACATTCTCCGTCTCACCAGCAATGTTAAACAAACGCTGCTCTGGGTTAGCAGATGTTACTGGCAAAATACATCCATCTAGAGACTATGGGGTCCTGTTCAACCCAAAAAGCAATATTGTATACAAACTCTTCGTGATGTGGAACATATGTTAAATATAATCAAATCTACTCTTTGGTTCTTTCGGTAAAAGTCACGTTAAACAAACGTGACTTTTACCGAATAAAACAAAATACATTTATTTTGTTTTATATGGATCCCTGTAGTCACGAAAACTTCAAATCTAGATTTTATAATCAGATCTCTTTACCTATAATCACAATTTTAGTCCAATGACCAATTCGCTTTTCACACAAATATTATCCAGCGGCATTCAGGAATTTAATGGGGGGTCACCAGACATCTGGACCACCCTGAAAAGCAATTGATGTTTCTGCCTTTGCCCTCTACTTACAAAAACAAAGTTAAACAAGTCATCAAAAGTAATCTGATTAATACGCCTAACCTAGTAAGACCACATTACCATTACTAATCTTATGTAATCTGATTAAAAGTCGTATTATAATTATTTGTAACGTGTTATTCGCCAGCATTCATACTCAGGCGAGCTTGTTTGCCCGTCCGAGGACGGAAGCTGTAATATTTACGAATTTTTTCTTCTTCTTTAGTGCTGCCTAACGGCGTGTGCGACTTCACGATGATATTGGTCCCGGTCTAGCACGGCGTGTAGAGTTTGTGCTGTTGTTAATTGTAGCCATGTTTTGATGTTACTGAGCCATGTCGTTTTTGGCCGTCCTGGTCGTTTTTTCCCTTCGATTTTTCCTTCCAGGATTTGCTTTAATAGCTGGTATTTGTGGTCGTTTCGGGCAATGTGGCCTAGGTAGTAACACTTCCTGCTAATGATGGTCTTCAGCAGTTGCCTGTCAGTGCCCATATCTTGCAGAACTTGTGTATTGGTGGTTTTGGCTGTCCATGGGATTTTCAGCATTCTTCGATACAGCCACATCTCGAAAGCTTCGAGCCTTTTTGTTGCTGTTGTTGTCAATGTCCACGTCTCTACTCCGTACAGCAAAATTGACCAGATGTAGCATTTCAGTGTGCGCAGTTTCAGTGATGTACTCAAGTTGCGGTCTGCAAGGAGTGTTTTCCATTTAATAAATGCTTGCCTTGCTTGTTCAATTCTGCTCTTGATTTCGACTTCATGGTTCAACTGATCGTCAATGATTACACCAAGGTATTTAAATCGGTGTACTTGTTCCAATTTTTCGCTGCCAAGCTTGATTGTTATTTTGCTTGTAGTTCGGCTGACCTTCATAACCTTTGTTTTCTTTTTATTAATTCGTAAGCCCCATATTTGACTCTCTGTGGCAACCTCGTCCAAGATTTGTTGTAGGTCTTGTTCCGAATCGGCCAGCAGTGCAGTGTCGTCGGCATACCTGATGTTGTTGATGTATTGTCCATTGACTTTAATACCAATGTTTTTATCTGCTAGTGTTCGATCAAAAATCTGCTCCGAGTAGATGTTGAAAAGACTGGGTGAAAGTGGGCAGCCTTGTCGTACACCTTTTTGTATTGGTGTTGGGTCTGTCAATTCGTTGTCATATCGGAGTTGGGCTGTTTGCTTCCAATAAAGAGCAATGATGAAGTTGATGTCGTTTTTATCTAGTCCCAGTTGTTTTAATAGAGCTGCTAGTCGGTCGTGGTCGACTGAGTCAAAGGCTTTCTCGTAATCTATGAAGCAGATGTACACTTCTTTCTGATGTTCGTAGCATCGCTGTAGTAGTATCTGTAGACAGAAGATTGCTTCTCTTGTGCCTAGTCCTTTGCAGAAGCCAAACTGTGTGTTCTTCAATGCATTTTCGCATGTGGAGCGTATGCGCTGTTGGATCACCTTCAGGAAGACTTTCAGCACGTGGCTCATCAAGCTTATCAGTCTGTAGTCCTCGCATTTCCGGCTTGTTGCTTTCTTTGGTATGGCCACAAAAATGGATTGTAGCCAGTCGGATGGAATTTTATTGCCAATGTATATTTGATTGTACCAATTAGTCAGTTGTCGTATGTTGTTACTGTCTAATAGTTTGAGCAATTCTACATGGATTGTGTCGGGCCCGCACGCTTTGCCTGACTTAGCTGTTTTGATTGCATGTTCTACTTCTGATGTTAAAATGTGTAGAGCGTCTTTCGACATCTGTTGGTCTTTTTCTGCAGGTGTTCTCGTGGCGCCATAGAGCTTGTGTATATAGTTTGTCCAGGTGTCCATTTTTTCTTGTTTATTTAGGATTGGTTGGTTGTTGTCCGCATACAAGGTAGCTGTTGGGGCTGGTCTGTAGATGTTACCAGCTTCTTTGAGCTTCTTGTGCAGAGTAAAATTGTCATGTTTTTTAATTAGTTCTTCCATCTCGGCGCATTGTTCTTCCATCCACATTTCTTTTGCCTGTCGGATTGCTTCTCTGATCTTCTGTTGCATTTGTTTGTACTTCTCCAAGTTGTTGTTTTTGTATATTCTTCGTTGGCTCATTAGATCGAGAATACAATATGTCATCCATCGTTGTTTCTTTTTCGGTGGCTGATGTCCCAGCATGACTTCTGTTGTTTCTGTGATGCATTGTTTGAACGAGCGCCAGTACTCCTGAACATCTGCTGTTTCTGTTGTTATTGAGCGGATGCTATCGTTGAGATGTTGCTGTACTTGTCTTTTATCGGCGCTGTTCTTCAGTTTCTCCAGGTCTGCTCGTCTCGTCTTTGTACATTGTATTGATCGCAATTTGAGTCATATTGTAGCTGTTACTGGGTTATGATCTGACGATATATCGGCTCCAGGGTAGGTTTTTGCTGTAATCACACTGGACTTAAACCTGATGTTAATTAGGATATAATCGATTTGGTTCCTGACGATGTTGTTGTCGGAGTCTTGCGGCGAGGTCCACGTGTACAGTCGTCGAGGTGGTAATTGGAAGCACGTGTTAGCAATACTGAAACGTTCTTCTTGGCAGAATTGAACCAGTCTGTCGCCTCGTTCATTCCTTGTTCCTAGTCCGTGTTCTCCGACAATGTTCTGCATTCGACCGTGGCCAACCTTGGCATTGAAATCGCCGAGGATTATAGTGATGTCTTGCTTCTTCAGCGGCTTCAGCGTGTTGGTTAGTTGCTCATAGAACGATTCGATTTCATGATCTTGTTTATCTGCTGTTGGAGCATAAACCTGTAGAATGTTCACGTTGACTTTGTTGCCTGCTAATTGTAGTAGTGCTATTCGTTCTGATACTGAGGTAAAGTTGTTGACTTTATTCGCTAATTTCTTGTGTACTATAAAGGCGACACCGTATGTTTGTTTGGTGTTTTCTTCTCCTCCGGAGCAGAAGATGTGGTGTTTGCTCGATATAAACTTTTTTGTTCCAGGCCATTTAGTTTCGCTTAGACCGATTATGTTGATTTTAAGTCGATCCATTTCTTGTATGACATTGGCTAGTTTTCCTGCTTGAAGTAAACTTCTAACGTTCCAAGTTGCTACTTTGAAAGGGTTCTTTGACACAAGCTCGGAGATTCTTAGCACCCCTGTCCTATTTAAAGGACGCCGATACTCAGGGCCTTTGTTGATTTTGCTTGTCATCATTGAAGTTTTCAAGGGAGAAATAATCCAAGTAGTTTCCCGTTGCTTTCTTGGATCACCATTTATTTGAAAAGGTCATGTGGGGACCTTTCGAAACGGGTTTTGTCTGACGTCTCCACTGAAGTCTTCCCGCCTTGGGTGACCCTTCTGAGAGCACTAGGCTCTCGACGGTATAGCGATCAGCTTCTCAGACGTACACAAACTCTCTCGCCGCGCTAAGGCACCGTTTCTCGAGAGAGACGAATTTTTTAGAAGAGTATAATTGTATCTTGTGTAAATTTAATAGCAGTGAATCTAGCACAAAATTATGTCATTAAACACTTCACTGCATTTCGCTGTACCACTGTATATAATTGACCTTCAATTTGTTCAAATTTACTGCTCTGATACTTTATTCTCTTCTGCTTTTGATCGCTGGGTTTGAAATAAATTGGAAATCGATATAATATCTGGAAAATCACCGAGAAATGTCCATTTTACCATAATGTAGAAGCATACATTAGACTTACCTTTTGTCTCAAGTGATGAAGAAATAAATAAAGACACCACATGCACTTTGTTGCTGCGTATAATTATTTATTAGATTCACTTTCAATAGAGAAACGTCAAACTTAAAGCGAATTTGCAAAAAAAAAATTCAGTTCGACCTTCTGCATGAGTGTAAAAATCCACCCGCTCATGAATATTAATGATGGGGGGGGTGCGGCATGGGGAGTGACGTCACGTGCGTTACACACAAACACATTCTTGGCTCATTATAGTAGTAATATTAATTCGGTACAGTATATAGAATGACACAATATGGACTATCTCTATTATGGACTATCTAAATAGTTTCCCACGTACATGGCTTCAATTGTATGGTTTATGAGTAGCATTGAACAGATTATTGCAAAATTCTGAATCAAAATCAAAAGTGTATTTCCCCGAGTAAAGCCCACTGAGCTAAGACGCTCTTTTTCAGAATCAAGAATATTTATTTGAATACTGGAGGAATCCGATTAGCTATAAAGCTCTTTTCAGAATAAATAATATTTATTTAAATACTCCAACACAGCGGTGTGCTGTACGCGTAACGAATTGCCATGTTCTGTTTACGTGACAAACCTTCGTGATTGGCCGTGTCGGGTGGTGGCAGGTTTAGCGACACATTTATATTTACGCGATGTAACCCAAAAAAAACTGCATTTTATGGACTTATTCCATGTATTGTAAAGGAAACGTGATGGGAGGGGGTAGAATCGTATAACTTCGACACGAGTTCGGGGTGCCGTCTTACTTTCCGTCGCGCGTCTCATAATCCGGCAAAAGATTTTTTTAAAAAGAACAACAGAAAGATATTCTGATCCGCGTTAATTAACGCGAATAAATCAACGCGCCGACAGAGAGCGCCCGCTGGAGCCTCCACGCCTTTAACCGGAAACTGACGTCACCGCGCGGGGGGGGGCGAGTGTGGAGGGGTGGGGAGGGGGCGGGGTTAGCGGGGGGCGGGGTGAGTGTGGGATGGAGGGGGGCGGGGTGAGTGTGGGGAGCGGTGGGTGGGGAGTAAAAACAACAACCCGCCAACGCGGTTACGTCATCCCAGCGTGCACCGCGCTGTTTGGGGCGTGGCGGGCCCCGCGCGCGGGGTGCCATGGCGACCGCGAGGCGGACCAATGGGGAGGCTCGCTCATTACGTCATGGGCGACCAATGGGGGATCCTCGTCATTACGTCATGGCTATTCGGGGGCCGCGCGAGCGCGCTTATAAAAGGGGGCGGCGGGGCCCCCCCGCGCCACTCACTCGGCGGGAGACGCCCGTGGTGCTTCTGCGTACGGGACTCGAAAGCTTTTTGAGACACGCGTTAACTGGTTAACTTGTTTGGTGTAGTTGACGTTTGGTGTGAAGGGAAGGGAGAGGAAGGAGGGGTTTGTGTGACGGAGATAAAAAAAGTTAACTTTTGTCAGTTTCGTTAAGTGTAAGTCGAAGAGACAGGCCCCCGAGTTGTTTCGTTTTTTGTTATAATTACAACTTTTGGCTGACGTCAGTGTTGGAGTGCGTGGGGGAGAGGACACGTACTCGAGTTGCGTGTTTCACCAGCGACTTCGGTTGGGTTCGACACTTAGAGCCAGTCGCAGCCTATCGAGCAACCCCCCCCCCCCTCCAAACTTGAACGTCTCGTCTTCAACACCGGGGACTTCAACTTATAGCCGAGGAGCCGAGGAGGGAACGGAGCAGAGGAGTCCTCCCCATCTGACCCACCTCGTCCACCACCTGTGTCGTCCAGAACCACGCGGGGATCAGCGGGTGGCGGTGTCACCACCCCACCTCCCCCCCAGTGCATGAACTCCAGGATGGAAGCGACCTTCTACCACGATGACGCTCTGAACGTGGTGGCCCCTCACGCCGACTCCACCCGCTCCCTGCACTCCTCCTTCTCGTCCTCATCCTCCTCCTCGTCGTCGTCGACATCACCGTCGACCTTCTCCTATGGCTACCGCTCGGCGAGCGCAATGAAAAAGAGCCTCTCCCTCAACCTCTCGGACCCGGCCAGGGCCCTCAAGCCTCATCTGCGAGCCCCGGGGAGCGGCGGGGAGACCGCGACGGCCGCTGCTGCTGCTGCGGCTGCTGCTGCGGCGGCTTCATCCAGCAGTGGAGGAGCCGGAGGCCTCCTGAAGCTCGCCTCGCCCGAGTTGGAGAGGCTCATCATCCACTCGAGCAACGGCCTGGTGACCACCACGCCGACGCCCACGCAGTTCCTGTGTCCGCGCAACGTGACGGACGAGCAGGAGGGCTTCGCCGACGGCTTCGTGAAGGCTCTGGAGGAGCTGCACAAGCAGAACCAGCTGCAGGGCATCCCCTCGAGCGGAGCTGCTGGGACGGGAGCGACCGCCGCCTCCGTCACGGTCGCCGCCGCCGCCGCTGCCGCCGCCGCCGCGGCCGCCGTGGCCGGAGCCGGCGCCCCACTGAGCCCGGCCACGGCGCTCCAAATCGGGGCCATGGCCGCAAACTTTGGCATGGAGGCGCCCGTCTACACGAACCTGACCAGCTACCACCAGCACCACCACCATCACCACCACCACCAGCATCAGCAGGGAGGCGGTGGAGGAGGAGGAGGCTCGGCCATCGGTGGTGGTGGTGGTGGCGTGCAGCCGCCGGCCACGTACCCCGGTGGTCCACCCTCGGGCTACCAACCTCGGCTGTCTCTGCAGCAGCAGCAACAGCAGCAGCACCCACGCCTGCAAGCTCTCAAAGAAGAGCCGCAGACGGTGCCTGAACTTGGCAGCAGCAGCTGCTTGACCATCGGCGGTGGCAGCAGCGGCGGCGGTGGCGGCAGCTCGGTGGGCACTGCGAGCGCGTCGCCTCCGCTGTCGCCCATCGACATGGAGTCGCAGGAGCGCATCAAGGCGGAGCGCAAGCGACTGCGCAACCGCATCGCGGCCTCCAAGTGCCGCAAGCGCAAACTGGAGCGCATCGCCCGCCTCGAGGATCGCGTCAAGGGCCTCAAGACGCAGAACGCCGAGTTGGCGGCGTCCGCCGGCGCCCTGAGAGAGCAGGTGGCGCGGCTCAAGCAGAAGGTGATGAAGCACGTGCACGGCGGCTGCCAGCTCATGCTCACGCAGCAGATGCAGCACGGATTCTGAGCTCGCGTGCGGCTTGGCTGCCGACGATCTGTGCGTGCCACCGCGCAACGGGAACGACGGGCTCTTGACGGACGGACCAGACCTCATGTTGGTGAGGACACGCGCGCACAGACGACACGCGTGTGTGCGCGCGTGTGTCGGGGTTGCTGCCACAGCAGCCGCAGCAGCTGAATCATCACGGGACCCGTGGTGGACTACTTGAAGCCATCTCAGAGCGCCGTGTGTCCGCTAAACCGCGCGCCAAGTATTGGCGTGGCCAGCTGCTGCGCCTCGCCAGTCGCGACGGACACGCCGCTGGACTGACTGTGTGTGTACTGCACGCCGGTATACTGACTGTGTGTGTGTGTACCACACGCCTGCAGAAGACGCGTCGAGCACGATGCTGTTACTGCCCACTCACTGATGCACTGTTTGTGGTGTACGTACTCAGCCCGGCTCATCTCCGGTGTTAACAACCGAGTGAGTTTGTGCGAAATCGGCAGTGCTTGAACTATGGAGAGACTTGCCCCTGCCATAGGACCGTGGACTTTCCACCAATGCCTCGGCGCTACGAGTGGAGAATGGAACGCCTTGCGATGTTTTTTTTAGGAGGGAGAAGCGTTTGCCTTTTTAACTTTTACGCACTGCTATCGGCGAGGTCGAAATGGGATGTCTTAAAGCAATGGGCCTGACCGTGGGTTATACTGAGTTGTGTAGCGCAGCGAACGTGTAACAGAACTTTATACATGCTCGTTAAGTGTACTACATTGAGGGTCATATGTACTATACAGTATATACAGTACTGTATCTGAGTTAAACCTCAGTAGGGAAGTTCAGGTTGAAATTTCAATCGGGGCTCTCTCCAAACTTTGTCATACATTTTTAAATGAACTGGCTCCCGCCATAGTAATGTGGAAGTTCCAACATCCATTTTTAAATGAACTGGCTCCCGCCATAGTAATGTGGAAGTTCCAACAGCTGGCTTGGTGAGAGCATTAGGCACTCACCGTCGCCTTTGTGCTGTGTACAGTATATGGCGTGTCTTTAAACAGCACCTTGGCTAATAAAGTTCTGCGAGTATTCGCGTCATCTGTAAAGCAACTTAATATACCATGTACTGCATTGCTGATCCCTCTGGTCCAGATTGCAGTGATAATACAGTACTGTATAGAGTATATACTCTATCTAATACCATACCAAGTGCGGTCAGTGTCTCGAATGTGTCTGTCTTTCTAAAGTGCGGTCGTGAATTGATGTGGCCGCTCTTGGACATCACTCGGCCACAGTGAACGTTTGTAAATGTTACCATTATTTTTTTTTCCCTCTAACGTGTAACAGAATGTATGAGTGTGGGGTTTTTTTTGTTTGCGTTTGTCATGGCTACTATTTTGTTTGTACTTGCGTCAGTTTTTGTGACGCCAAAAAAAGCCTGCCCGGGACTCGCGTCGTCCATGACATCTTTCGCGTGCGTCGTTTCACTTTATATTTTAAAAAAAAAGAGGGGGGGCAAACAAGAAGACAAGAAACTTCCCGGTCGTGGTCGTACTAGTAAAAACAAATACACCATTCGCCCATATTTCCCGATGCCTTTGTCAAGACGTTGTCGCTAGAAACTTCGACCAGAGTTCGAAGCCAAAGGGACGACTCTACCCCTTCCTGTTTTAAGTTAAAACTAGCGCACACCTTTCGCCCAAACAGATTTGGTGTCGACAGAATATCGCTTTTGTAGGCATAAATCATGCTGGACTGTTAACAAAAAGACCAAATATGTTTTTTGCTTGTCCAATCTTGAGTTTGTGACGTCTATCTGAAAGTGGAATTTATTCAGAAAAAAAAGTCACAGAAGTGATTTTTTTAAGTTTGAAACTTGAAATCTTTTGAGCTTGGGGAAAGTCTTTTTGTACACTGATAAAGCCTTATTTTGTAAATTAAACTAAATAGCTCTTGACTAAAACAAGTCAGTATTACCATAGCTTTTAGACTTCTTTTGAAAAAAACTAGTATTGCGTGTAGAACTGGTGTACAAAGTGTTAAAATGTCTTAAACGTATCCTGAAACCAAAGCCTATAGTATAAATATGCAAATGTAATTTGGTGAGGCTTTTTTGTAAGTTATTTTTTTTCCATTTTATTTGGCACGTGTAACACATTGATTGGGTTTGACCCAGCTCCTAGCGCTTGTGTTTAACATGGTTTTATTCATTCCGAACGTGACTGTGTGACGATTAGTTCTACACGCTTTCAAAGCGCTTCAACACTTTGTAAGGATATTTATTAAAACGCAATAAAGTAAACGAGAGACTTGCAGAACTGGATATTGTGCTTTTGTTACAAGTACCAAGTTTACTGTCTGGGCGGGGTGATGCTGTGGCCTGTTTACAGGGGTCAACTTATCTCATCATTCCTGTGGACAATAAAATGAGAGTCGCCGTGGAAAGACAGTGGTGGTTATCCTTTGTAGAAACTGATTCCTGCTATAGAAATTAGACGTTTCCATCACTGGCTGGCTCATCATTTGGAAATAACATTTGCCCAATACTACGTACGGTGCGAAATAAGTCCATTACCAATTTAAGCAAAGGAAAATCGACCTTTGACTAGTTTTCTATAATTTTAAAGCCGCCTAATAGTCACGAACACTTTGCATTGAGCCACTCTGTATGGAGTTGGCAGTTCGTTTCTACGTCCTGCTGTGCACTCTAACTTTGAGGTTAAACGTTCTTGGGTCATCCACAAAGAGTGGATTATTGTGTCCCGGTGTCAATGCACTTTGGACGTAAAATTAACTTCCGGCAGGCTAAATTCTCTCTCGAATAATCGCACGTGCTGAAGGGTTTCTTAAACCTCGATTGTGGCCCGCCAAATTCCTATATTCGCCAACGAGATTTTTTTTGCCTACTCATTCTCTTACACGGAAGAGCGCCGGGCAATCGCTAGCACGAGGGTGGAACTTTCCTATATTTAGACGGGCAAATAACCCCCCCACCCGCTACCCATGCAGATGCCATGCAAGGAGTGAGATGGAGGCCGCTATTGCCATAGCACAACCACGTAACTCCCAATTGTTGATGTGCAACATTTATTTTTTTGCGATAAAGCAAGCAGGGTATCCAGATGAGACATTTTGCAACCGTTGCACAATCTCACACGAATAACAATTTTACATACAGTACGTAGGTTTGTTTTCAGCCCTTTGTCAATCCATACTTCAGGGTGGTCCTTGCCAGATGTACATTCATGTCCTGTCTAGAAATAGTCGCATTGACATGGTATGCGCTTTTTATTTAGTAAATGAGATAGTGGACGACTGGTTGAAGTTTTCAGTCGGCTGGTGAGGAATGGAGATGACTAGCAACCAGTGAAAATCGTGTTCCACGAGTATATAATATTAAAACTAATTACATAGCCATACAGCATTGGACAAACTTTACATGTTCACACAGACCAAGGATCGGCAACCGAATTAACAAGAAGAGCCATTCGTTTTCGAATTCGGTCCAAAAGACTCAATTTCAAGAGCCGCAATTAATAAATCGACATTACGTCACGAAGCAGTTCGCAAAGAGCCGACAACTGCGATAAAACAGATCTCTGCGTGGCTTTAGACTGGAGGAGCAAGTGCTGCTGTTAGCCATCACCTACGAAGGCCGGCACGGCACACAAGGGGGTGGGTAGCCACCATCACGCCCGGCCGTCTTCGTCTCCCCAATTGTGATGTTTACATACTGCACCAGGTACTCATTTGAGGCCGAGTCGACCTAGGGCAGGCACAGGACCGGTTCGGATAATCGTCACTGGTGTTGGTCGTGAGTGGGAATCGAACCCGGCGCACGAGGTGCGCAGCGCAGCGCGCTAACCACTACACTACCGCTTCCCACACACACACACACAGGCCACACACACACAGGCCACACACGCACACTTGGCATACACGAACCCCCCTGTAGTTGTGACAAGTGCAGTGGCCCATCCTCCAATCCAGCACCTTCCCCACAGCCCTCATCCCCTCTCCCCGTCAGCCCCAACCCCCCTCCAGCACTCTTACCCCGCCACCCTCTTCAGCCACCCCTACCCCCTCCGTGCCGCTCAGCGCTCAGAAGTGTCGGTGGTCATCGTCGTCGTCGTCGTAATTTTCCATCGACTCTAAACGCCGTTCGGCTGAGACTGAAAGCGATAAGACGCTCGATCTGTGTGCGTCTGTAACGAGGGCGGCACTGTGACGCTTCCGTGAAGACGAGCCAGTGTAAAAGAGACTTTAGTGAAGACATTTTGTTGCGATTGGACAACTTGACAAAGGGATCAACAGGTTGTCCAAAAGTTGGGAGAGACGTAAAAACAAACACAAAACTCCCAGCGCTAAAAGGACCCGGGTCGGTAGCACCCCGGACCTGCCAGCCGAGGCAAAAGACAAAGATCCCCCGTGTAGCCTTTAACAGAATGTTGGGGCAAGTGCTGTTAGCGAGAACCTATGAAAGCCGGAAAGGCTTACGGGATGGATGGGTGGTTGGGCCAGCAGCACGCCCGGCCGCCTTTGTCTCTCTAGTGACGATGTTTACACACCGCACCAGGTACTCATTGCAGGCTGAGTCAACCTAGGGGAGGCCCAGGAACGGTTCAGATAATCGTCACCGGTGTTGTCCGTGAACGGGAAGCGATCTGGCCCCGCCAGGTTCATAGCGCAGCACTTTAACGCGATGCTACCGCAAGTGGAGGCACAACAACAACCGCCATTCGCCACTAAGTGGCGGTGACGTCACCACGACGCTTGTGCCAGGCCATGTGCACCTTGAGACCACGTGAAGTGTCGAACGCCCGCTGGCAGGAGGTCACGGGGAAGACCCAGGTGCCACGGGTCGACTGACTGAGATGACCGAGATGACTGGCTGATGCACCACCTGTGCCCCCTACTGTGCCAACTTGCTGTGTTTTAGCCACCCGGCGCTCTGCTCGTTGTTGTGAGCGTCGCTCCTCCACCCTCCGTTGTTGGAGGGCGACTGCCTCCAACTGCCCAGTATAGCGTCCTTACACTGAGTCCGATCTTGACACCGCTGATACAAGTCATCGACACGTCTGGTACCAGCGGTGTCAAGATCGGCCTGACACACACACAGTGACACACACAGACAGCATCCTCCCCAAGTGAGCCACAATCCGAGCCCAGATGTCTCATCGCATCTTACGTAAAAATAATTATCGTAAATAAGATTCAAGATGAACTAAACTTCGCGACACTATTATGTTGATATTCTGGACTTTGTCCAGTGAATAACCGGGCAACACTGATCAAATTGCTGAATCGGAATGTATATTAATCAATTGAATATAATCAGTATGGTACATCATATGACACACCAAATAGGCTTAACGTTAGGTAAGTCGGTCATTCCACACACACACACACATGCCCGGTATAACACGGTATGGCATACTTGCTGCCAGGGGTGGTCGGGCCCATTTTCCTTAGGGACAAATATGACTTTCAAAATCTTTATGGGGCCACCAACGAGTTGACGCTCAGCTTTGGTCTCACAATATGCACGCCGTATGCATTGACTGTGTTGCTCAGCTCCGAGTGCACCAACATGAGACACACAATGCTGCCAGGTCAGTTCATCACGTAGTAGTAGGAGGCGTTCGCGGTCAATGTCATCCATAATACAGGTTTGTTGTGGGTTAGACCGCGTAAATATAAATGCGTGGTTAAACCTAATCTAAATGTGCCAATTGGTTACAACTTCAGCACGTCGGTGTGTTGGAGAGTAAACACAACATTTACAATTCGAGTATCGTGACGTTTCGCTGGTGATTACAACCAGCCTCATTATGCGAGTATCCAGAATTGTCAACACACATTCCCATCTGTGCAATTCGTTTGGTGATGCGGCTGCAATGGCGCACAAAGCAACAGCAAACTCAACACCTTTGTCACTAAATCTGTGGCCTTCAAATTAAATATAGAATTGGCGACGTTTTGGGCAATGGCCCTCTTCTTCATAGCAAATTAGAAAAGAACAAGGGTTCATTGCCTGAAACGTCGCCTATTTTTTAAAAAATTTCCACCTCTTGCAGCACGTCTGTTCCAGTATTGGAAGAGTAGACCAAAATACGCTCTAGATGGGGCTCTCTGGAGCGCTCTCTCTCTCTAGAGGAGGACCTTTCACCAGCTGGGATATAAGCAATACATTGCAGGGGTGCACCTTTAAGATTACATTTTAGCATTCAAATGAATTATGAGCAATTGTAAACACGTGACAGAGACATGTGTCCATTACAGGAGTACAGAGTGCATGAGAGTTGTCGCATATCGCTCTCATGTTTACCAAAGGCTCTATCGTTTGTGCCAAAACCTAGAGTCCATAATTGGAAGCAGCTGAACGGGAGGGAAACGTGATACAGCACAGAACCAACACGCCGATAATCGTGCGGAGAAAATTACTCTATTAAGTTATTAACTCGTTCATTACTTAATCAGATATACCGTTTCATACGAGGGGTGTGGGGTGTGTGGGTGGGAAGTCCAGCATCTGACGGAGAGAAATGAGCGGCTCCGTGATGAAACTTGCATTCGTCCACTCATTCCCTTGCAGCTCAGTGCAGTACAATCTGTGCAATGCTCTTGCCAGGTTCTATCGCTGAAAGGCTGGCTAGGAGTTGGGATTATAGGCGTAACAAGGCACTACCACTAGAGTATAAGATACGCCAATACATAGCAAAAGCCTTGCTTAGTATACCCTCTATTCCTCTGAACCTACGTGAACAGGTTTCTATGAGCTTATAAAAGATGATCAGATAATAGGAGAGATGGGGGTGTCACGTGTCGACGTCGTTCTCGCAGCAGCGTACCGGACTGTTCCGGCTGAAATTAATCCCGCACTTTAACCCCCTCACAGAAGATATATTTGTCTTTGTTACTCCAGCCACACACCCACGCGCCATGCTAACGATGTGTTCATTTGTGTGTTATGAAGAAAGGCCATCGCCCAAAACGTCGTCTATTTTATATAATTTTTCCCTTTTACCGCCACGTTGTTGTTGACAATGAGTGTTTGTGTCAGTCACAGGAAATCTCACCATACTCTACAGCCGGTACTGCCACGCACGTTGCTAGTGCTATGCTGTTATTATTATTGAGCGTGCCTGCTGGTCCAGGCAGAGCCCAGAGGGAGTACCCTCCCCCCCACCATCACCGGCTACAGCTGTTTACATTTACGTCAACTCTGAGCATTTTCACATTTGTGGAGCGCTCACTTCCAATTTATGAAACGCGCAGTCTGCTTTCTTTTTTACAAAAAAAATATTTGTTAAAAGGTAAAGGCTCAGCTCCACAATTGCTTGTCCACCCCACCAGAGAGAGATGGAGAGAGCGCCTCAAGCGCGTATTTGGGCGACTCTTCGACTTGAAATATTTAGAGGCCCCCCCCCTCCTCCCACTCCCAATTGTGCCCTCAACACCACTGCCGTGGGACGAAGAATCCATTCGGAACTCTCGCAGAACGGTGCACCCCGCGCAACCCTTTGATGCGTTGTGCGTGGCAGGAGCCGCTGTGAAAACACGTGGAGGGAGGGAGCAGGCGAGGGGTGGAGGCAGCGGGAGAGAGAGATACGAGGTGGGAGGGGGGGGCTGGGTGGATTCGGGGGAGCCGTGGGGGGCGAGAGGGAGCGAGTTTGCACGGCAGCTCATGCTGTGTTGGGCACGGGACATGTGCGTACGTGAGCGTGCGTGTGTTCGTGTGTGTCCATATATGTATCGTGGTGTGTATATACGTGTCCGTGTATAGTGAATGGGGAGCGGTAGTGTAGCGGTTAGCGCGCTGCACCACGAACTTGGCGACCTGGGTTCGATTCCCGCTCACGGCAAACACCAGTGACAATAATCTGAACCGGTCCTGGGCCTCCCCTAGGTCGACTCAGCCTCAAATGAGTACCTGGTGCGGTGTGTAAACATCGCCGCTAGGGAGACAAAAGCGGTCGGGCGTGGTGCTGGCCACCCACCCCCTCGTGTACCGTTCCGGCCTTCATAGGTGCTCGCTAACAACACTTGCCCCTACAGTCTGTTAAGGCTATACGGGGGATCTTTGTCTTTATCTTTGTGTATAGTGAAGGTGAGCACATTAGGAGGCAGAGGCGGTGCATCTGCCAGTCATCTCAGTCAACACCTGAGTCTGATACGTGACCTCCTGCCAGCGAGCCTTCGACACTTCACGTGGCCTCAAAGTGCACCTAGCCTGGCACAAGCGCCTTGGTGACGTCACCGCCACTTTGTGGCGAATGGCGGTTGTTGTTTTGTGCACACCACATATACGTGGAGCGTTAGTTGCGGTGGTTAGTTGCACTGCGCTACGAACCCGGCGACCAGAGTTTTATTCCCGCTCACGGCCAACATCAGAGACAATGATCTGAATCGGTCCTGGACTTAATCTCCAGTGAGTACGGTGTAGTGTGTAAACATCACAAATGTGGAGACAAAGGCGGCTGGGCTTGGTGTGTTCGCTCGCAGCAAATGCCCCAAAAGTCTGTTTAGGCAATAAGGGGGGATCATTGCCTTGTGTACATACACTGTATGTATGTACGTGTCATCATTCTCATCAAGCATGATCGATCGTCAGGAATTATTCAGTTCACAAGTTATTTAGTTCAAGGGCTATTGCAGGGCATGTGAGATGGTACATGGCTGACTGTGGATGAGGCATTCAAATGGAAATAAAACAATCACTCCGTGATGTAATCTTTCAGAGGCTGTTCTGCAGCTCGCAGAGCAGTGCTGTCAGTGACTCTCCCGTGTATGTTCGGGTTTCCCCCACGTGTTCTTGAGGGTAATGTCCGACGTTTCGCTCCACGTGCTAGGAACGTTCCTGAAGAATGCAGTTCGTCTGCAGGCTCCCGGCAATGCGGAGCGAAACGTGACGGGGTGACACTCCACCCCTGAAAAAAAAACACAACGGGGGAACGTTGGTGTTAGGCGGTTGTTAGGGTTCATCATCTCACGTGGTGTTTTCTAACGAGCATTTTCAGAAATGCCGAGGAAGTAAGTTACTTGCATCTGTTTCCGCGACTGTTTTTGTATTTAAACACAGCATTTCCTTAAGCAGATTGCAAACACAAACAGATACTGTGTGGAAAACAATTGCATATTTTTGTAACTCATAAAGAGGATCTGTGCAATCACATTTAATCGAGTAGAACTCCCTTTATCCGTCGCGGTATTGTGGGGAAGGAACATTGCGGATCCTATTATCTGCCATGATATCCGCAAATTTACTCTGCTTATCCAGGAGGAGAAAACAAAATTGCCGATAATGAGGAAGAACAATCATACATACATATGCAAGGTTTCTGGAAGGCTTTTCAGAATGCTTTTGACCCTGGGAAGTATATACAGTAATTAGCAATACTAATTTTATGACGCCATCGCCTTTCCTGGCTTATACTTTTCGTGGCAAGTTTTGGGGCCAACTCTTTCGTCAATGTGGCCGGTTTTTCCCCCGAGAGTAAGTCCATAACAGCAGCACAATGTAAAGCAAAAAATCATTTATATTGCATCATCATTAGAAGAGTTACCGTGACCCCAACAGTGTGCAGACAGACGGACAAAACGAATGTATTCATGCTTTTAACATTAGTTGCAAAAACATTCTCGCTTACTTTGCTCTGGACAGTTTGCCTCCACGTGCAGTTAATAAAATAATTTTAAAAAACGTTTGTAACGTTGTAACGTTAGCATCTGCCCCAGCCTGACCACGCTCTGGATTTTCTCTCCATTAAAGTGGCAGTTTCCAACGTCAAACCAGGTTCGAGATGAGAGAGAGAGAGCGAGAGAGTAAGCGAACGGTGGGGGTTTACATAAAGCAAAGTTAAAAAAAAATTACAAAATGATGAACGAAGCAAAGTGCCGACTACACTGAGCATCTTCTTGTTTCCACTGATCGTAAAAAAAGAGAGGGAGAGCCTGGTCTCTCCAACAGCCTCTCTTTATCGGAGGGGAAGATTACGTGGAGTAACATTGTCCGCTTAGTTATATTTATTTTTGCAGAAAGGGAATGGTCTGTAATTCAATTAACACCATTAGCACTGCATACTAACTTAATTTGATCACAAATGAGCATTATTGGTGATTGAGGCTTTACTTTATTAAAGGGTCACAACTAGATTAAAAAAGTCAATTTTGTATACATTCACAAAGTGTAATTATGGATATACGATATATTTTGACAAATGCGTGTCACCATTGCCGTTGAAGTTGTGCTCTCGCAACCGTTTGCAAGTTGGATTGGACTCTGCGTGTGTCAGTGGCGGGTTTGGTATTCGTGGGAAGTGGTGAGATGTCATGAATGACCAATGCACCAGCGCTCAGAATACACAGAACTCACATTTGCCTCTCTATCGCGCAACCCACGGAGCAGCAATTGGTGGCATCAATTACCGACTACGCAGCATGAAGTTCGACGAGTTAAAGTGACCGTACAAAAGCGAATGGAACAGAGTTTATGGATGTTTAAAAAAAAATAGTATTACGAGCCAACTTATTTTACAGGAAATTATAGTTTATTTATTATTGATATTCATATGTGTGTGTGTGTGTGGGCAGCATGTTGGAGTTGTCCCGAAATGTGGTCGTTTGGCTCCGCATTTGTTTAACTTTCCTTGCTCTTTTGTTTTAATTGATTTTGTCATTTTGGTGACCTAGGCCACTCATGGTAATGAGGCTATCCTGGTCTCTTGAGTTGTCAGCTGGTTAAACAAAACAAAATAAACAAAACTCGCGCAGTTTATGCTAAAAATGAGAAGAAACGCCGCTACATTATCTCAGTTTCTCGGCCAAAGCGACCCTCTTCTCACTGAAGGTTGATTGGAGAATTTGCGGTCTCCCACGCTACAATGTGTTATACAAATCAGAAATGGCAGTCTCCAAAAAATGGGTTCGTAAATAAAGTTCAATCATTTAACCACGATAAGAGCAGAACAGAGCATTCATGGACACAATCTCTTTCGTAGGGAACTGCTGTTTGTGTTTAGTTTTTTGTCTTTCCCCCGCACCTCCGATTAGCATGGTTGGCTACCCACGGTGCGAAAGAAATTCAACATACAGTACATACATTAAATAAACACGAGAGCGTCTTTTTTAGGATTTTGGTAACAGCAACTTCGTGTCAGAAGTATTCATGTCATGAGCTGTCTAGGTCTTCCTGCTGTGGCCAGTTGGTCCAAACTCTCTGGGTACCTTGCGCACCCAGAATCTGCTTCTCTTTGAAAACAATGCCCATCCTGAAATGATTTTCCGCCTGGTGGAAAGACTTCCTTGGGTCAATATTGAAGATGGACAGCTGCGCTTCCACAGCCACGCACACACACCACACAGATGTATGTGTGTGTGTGTATGGTAATTGTAAGCACCCATAACAGTCAAGTTCAAGAGGTCATCACGGCCAGTGCCAGTGATGCCCCCCACACCTCGACACGCTACACCGCCGCAGCTGTTGCAAAGTCAACACCTAACTTTGCAAGGGGCAGCTCTTGCAATATCCCACCCAGGGCTGACCCAGTGGGGATGGGGCACGGGGGTGAGATGGGGGAGGGGGTAAGGGGGAATTTTGCTCCAGGCTTCAAAAAAAGAGAGGGCCCCACAATGGGTCCTGTTTTGTGTTATTGTTGCGAATGCATAACGGAGCCTCACGTGGCGTTCTCTCCCGGGCATCCAGATTTAGGCGATGGAATCGGCTCGCATGCCAGAGTTAGGACGAGCTCTGCATTGCGAGGCTGTGAGAGGTGTACGCACGTATGTATGTTGAACTTCTTTCGCATCGTACGTAGCCAAACATGATAATCGGAGGTGTGTGGCGAGACAGCAAACTAAACAAAAAAATCAGTTCTAAATAAATGAGTTTTCAATTAACATTTACAAGTTCATAGCTCCAGTGGCTTCCTAATAGCAGGAGGAAGAGCGTTCCAGATGGACGCAGAAGTGCATCTGAGAGCGCGCGATGCGGTGACCATTTTTGTTTGTCTGCTTGGTTCTTTCGGTAAAGTCACGTAGAAGGGAAATAATAAAATAATAAAAATATTACATAATACATTTTTTATAATAATAAAAATAAAACATAATAAAATAATGATGTTTTATTTTTATTATTTTATTATTTCCCTTCTACGTGACTTTACCGAAAGAACCAAGAAGATGAAACCCTGCATTTTTGTTTGGTTAGCCAAAAGCCGCTGCGAGGATGACCGGAGTTTGCATGACGGTTTATGCTCCTTGTCAAGATCAGCAAGATATTGTGTTTCGATTTACCGAAAGAACCAAGAAGACAAGATATTGTGGTTCGTTTGTGGAAAGCACTGTGTGTGTAATGAGTGGCGAACTTATAATGACGTATTCGTTTAGCAACCGGAAGCCAATGCAGCTCCGCGAGCACTGGACAGACACGGTCAGACGGCCATGGCGTAGTGAGCCCTTAATACAGCAGTGGATAATATCTGCTTGACGGTGATGATGACGACGAGGGAAAGCTCAATATTACGGCCCGGCACTTTGTAAAATTGTCGTGGTTTGTATTCGTTACCCCCCTTTTATGCATCCACTGCTGGATGAGGGCCTCCCCATGCTCTGCGTGGCATGGGGGTTGTTTCACCATACTTCACCACGCTGTTCAGTGCAGTTTGGTTCATGTAGCAAGCAATCATTTTGGAGCATAGAACAGTACAGTTTAATGGGGTTTGCAACACTATAGTTTGTGTCTGTGGCACATTACATTATTTATTTACAAAAAATAATGCCATCTAATCTCAAATGTGATTGTCTTGGGTGTTGCTTCTTTTGGCATTGTTTTTTTGTTTGTGTTAAACCTTTTGTTTAAACCGTTGTAATGAATATAGCTGCGAGATATGACCACGAGCTGCCATTGGGGATGCACGGTTGTAAATGTTGCACGACAGCTGTGCACATCCCGGGCACAAAAAATATCTGAAATATTTGACATAACTCAACACGTGCCCAAAGCCATGCCAGCATTCGACTTGAGCCAGCCGCAGATGCTTTGAGACGTATAACTTATCTTCACATCAACGTGACGATGTTCGTCTAGAAATGCGTAAGAATAACAATTGTACAGCCCTTGGATGGATGAATGCATCCCCATGCTTGGTTGGTCATTGGACTTTTTTTTGTCTAGTCTACATCACCAAGGCGGTATAGTGCGGGTTGAAGAAGTTAGGTGGGCAACCACCGCTTCCGATATCACTCACCACCGATGATGATGGGCCGTGGCCGGGAATTGAACTCGGGTGACCGGGATCAAAGCGTCGCCGATCGAACACCGGTGCTGCCACTCCCTCTGTAAGAATGTGTACAACTATCTAGATCCCGCCTACAGTAGGGAGTCATCCACTTTCACAACAGTAGAGGATGGCTAAAAGAGAACGTGACGCTTTAATCTAGAAATGTTGACCTGCACATTCAACCGGATGCTGTAAGCGGCGCCATGGGGGGCTCTAAAACCCCCCTGCTGAAGCCCCCCCCCCCTGTTTAACACCCCCCCCCTTTCCCCCCGTCCCCCATTAGTAAAAGGTCACGCTAAAAGTGAGTCTTAGATTCATAAAAATGCATTGGAATAAAGTACAGAAGACCACATTGCTCAAAGGTGGTCAAGGTGCAGCCCTGCAAGTTCCTGCTCACACCCGTGCTGGCGGAAATGGCCTCCGCCAAAAGGAGTTGCCTCTGGAGAATATTTGGCCTACTCTTCCAGACCCACGCTTTAGTCCGACCACGTGGTTAGTCACGTGTGGTGGGGAGACTGGGCCAGCCGACCCCCCCTCTGGGGTTTTAGAGTTGAGCGCGCGAACCATCACACCACGACCAACATTTGCTATCGCAACCAAAAAGCGAGTTGGTTGCGAGGCTGTGGGCATCTGAAGGGCGTTGAATTAGTTTCATAAGGGCAGCTGCAAGGGCTGGCTGGCTTGTGTTTTTGTGCTATGAGTTTGAAGTGTTACATTCTTTGGCCAAAAGTTGACAACCTCGCTCAGCCTTTTCGCAGCATCTTTTACAATTTCATTATTCCTTGAGAACCCATGCAACAGTTACCCGTATCGGAGACGCAATCTTGCAAGCGCGGTACAAGCACGTATATACACACGCACAAGCACGCGTGGATATGAGACAAACATCACCCGTGTAAGAAATGTGTCCATTATCTCCTCCGGCCGCTATGGGCAGTAATTCCACACAACTCTCTCATTGTTCTCTACTCTAACCCCTCCTCTGTCCCCCCCTCTCTCTATTTAAGGCCTCGACACAGATACGTTGTCTTTCTGTGTGCCTATGTGTGTGTCTCTCTCTGTTTGTCTCTGTGTCTATGTTTTGTCTCTCTCTCAAATTTTGCAATCTTTGGAAGAACGTAATCAACCAGGTTGGGGTGTTGACTGTTGTGTTGGCCGACTCTCTGTGTTGTATTACATTATTTTCCAAGTTTACTATGTTTGTTTTCTCATTCATTTGCACCTGATGATGGTTGCTTGTGTTGCAATCGAAACGTCGTATTCTATTATTATTTAATTAAATTAATGTCTGCGTAGCTTTACCGAAAGAACCAAAGAGTAATCACCCGTGTAGCCTCAACAGACTGTTGGGGCGCAAGTGCTGTTAGCGATCAGCGCCTATGAAGGCGGGCACGGCACACGAGGGGGTGGGTGGCCAGCACCACGCCCGGCCGCATTTGTCTCCCCAGTGGTGATGTTTAGACATCGCACGGGGTACTCATTTAAGGCGAAGTTGACCTAGGGGAGGCCCAGGACCGGTTAAGATTTTCCTCGCTGGTGTTGGCCGTGTGCGGGAATCAAACTCGGGTCGCCGGTTTCGTAGCGCTGCGGGCGCTAAACCGCTACACGACCGCTCCCCACGAACTCACGTGAACTCACACACACGTGCACACACGCACAAAACGAGACCCAGACGTGCAGTGTAGACATGCAAATACACACACACACGAGCGCCTTCCTATTGTCAGCTCACATGGGATAATCCACTCACCTAAGTGGACAACGGCTCCATATATCGGTCTCTCCAGATTAAAAATTAAAATAAGTTGTCTTTATAGAACCCATCGGTGGCGCAACCTTGTGGAAGTGTATGTGTGTACTGTATGATGAGACTTCTTTCGCACCGTACGTAGCTAACCGTGCTAATCGAAGGTGCACAATTTTTTGCAGCATTGAGTCAGCACGAGTAAACTCTGGACCCGCTTCGACGCACAGCGTCTCATCAGCAGAGTCAGGCTCGCTTGGTGAATCAATGCTTTTCCTCTTTCATAGTAGAGGTGTTTTGGGTTAGATCACGTAAATATATAAATGTGTCGTTAAACCCGCCACCACCCGACACAGCCAACTAGTAAGGGTTGTCACGTAAACAGAACATGCCGATTCGTCAATTCATCTTTGTTGGCACTCAAATGTTTGTGGAAGTTGGTAAATTAAAATAAGTTTTAAGTCTCAGAGAAGAGGCAATCGGCCTGTATACTAAACTAAACTATTGTTTCAGTTGTTTTTACCAGGTAAGGCTCACTGAGCTATATATCTATTTTTTTAGAAGCGACCTGGCCACAAATGATAGCCCAATGAAGTGGCTCATCGTGTGGACATTTATAGCAGTCAAATACTATAAATGTGGAAGAAGAAAAACCGGAGGACCCGGATGAAACCCCACGCGACCACGATGAGAGAGACACGTAAACTCCAAATATACAGCAGCAGGCGTCAGGGTCAGGATCGAACCCACGAATTCCCGTATACCAGGCGAGGTAGTTAACATCTCGCCACCGTGGCACCCTACCATGTGGGAACCCCTCAGAACTCGGATCTTAAGCCACGTCCGATGGCGGAAGCTCGGTTCCCTGCTGCGTCCAGTAAATGCAGCCCTCGGAATGCGGGCCCCACGACTCGGGTTCACGTGGAAGCCGCGATTCTTCACAACACTTCTTATCAATTCAACGCATTCTTGGCATTCCGGAAGAGACTCCGAAATGTTGTTAGATAATTTGAATACAGAGCTTCCTCTTTTTCTGTGTATTTGTTTGCTTTATCGGTCGTGTAAGGGGCCCTCCATAAATGACGTACACGCACCTAGGGGGGGGGGGGTCAGACATTTGTGACGATGTGTGACGAGGGGGGGGGGGGGGTTGAGAAATGTGACGTCACATCAAAAATGCGCAACTTTAAATGGATATAGACAACACGTTCTACTTAATTAAATCGGCTTTTTGATAAATGTTTTCTCCTACAACATCATAGTGCAGCGGCACATTAAATACGCAATACAATGACAATAGTTTAAAGCGATTTGAAGCATGTTTTAATTGGGGGGGGGGGGGGTACAGAGCTTTGTGACGTAATATTTGAGGGGGGTCTGACTTTTTGTGACGCCGTGTGACGATGGGGGGGGGGGGGGGGGTAAAAAATCGTCCAAAATCGCGTGACGTCATTTATGGACGGCCCCTAATGGTTAACACGCTGGACTAGGAATCCCAGAGGTCACTGGTTCGATCTCCAGGCGCGGCAGCCGGAACACTGGTTCCAGTTCCTCAACAATCTCCCTCATACCCCCAACCGCCAGCACTATAAACGGCTACACCACAATTAGTCGATCAGCTGGTCGACAAATTGCGGTGGAAGGTAAGTGTGGCTATTCCTACCTCTTCCAAAGTGTCTGGCCAGAGTGGAAGAGTAGGCTTAACACCCTCTGGAGGGCGGTTATCTTCTAGTAGAGGCTCTTCTTTCACTCGTGGGCACAGCACGACATTCACCTGCTGTGGGTGCTACCGTGCCGGTACCGTATGTTATGAGACTCACGCCTGTTTGCTTTACTGCCTGGTTCCAACCACGCACAGGGACGTGTAAAAAACATTTGCATTATACAACAAACCAAAAAACCCATCAGCAGTTCCTGCCGTCACACACAAAAAAATGTGAGAAATACGTGACCCAAGTGACGAGGCCAGCAGAGATACAGAGATATCCAAACTCTAGGCCGGTTTCGCCCTTGTTAGGGCACATCAGTACAGCCGGGTCACCAATGCAAAGTCTGCTTCTACGGACCACGGACGAGGAGGAGGAGTCTTCGCTTCCGCGCCCTGACGTTGTTCCCCGCAGCGTTCAATGTACCGCACACTTCCAGATTCAATTGAAGCCAAGGTGCTCTCTTGACGCTTCGGGGCCGGCCCATCGACGCGCGTGCTCGGAGCTCGCCCACACGCTCCTAATTTGGGCATCCGGTCCCGAGTCATTACCTGTGCGTGGGCGTGCACGCGCGCGTGTGTGTGTCTGTGTGTCGTTGGAGATGTCGCAAGGCCCTGTTGTGTTGCCTAATGAATTGTTTTGTAACCGCAGGAGTTTCGGTTTTGAACACTCGGCATGCGAGTGAGTACACACGGTCACACTTTTGAGATAAGAGTTTGGTTGGACGCTACAAAAAACAGAAATAAACTTCACACAGATTCCAATAACAGTGCGTGGCCTTATTAGGAACAAAAAAACATACAATACACGCATGGTCCTGTTTGGATACAATAGGCGACGTTTCGTGCTTATGGCCTATTATGTGTGTGCACCACTGCCATCATAACCAAACATGCTGCGTTTGCAGTCCAGTGTACCGCTGAGAATGAGATAAACACGATGCCCCTCGCAACAGATGATTACATTCCTGTTTCGCAAACATTTGTAGAAATCAAGATAATAAACAGTCTAAATAAACTAAACTCAAAAATCTACCTTTCAAAAAATCTGATAAGAAACAAAGAAATGAGTGCATCTTTAATGCAGGCGAACACTTTGTCTGCTGGGCCTTGAACTGTATAAACTATGCGATGTTGCATGTAAGCAATCCCATGATTGAAATCGATTCTGAAATTCACAACACATGCCTTGCCTTGTCGATTATTTCCAATGCATGACATGTGTGTGTGTGATGGATAACGATATGACCCACTGACACTTCAGGCGTGAGCCGATTCGAGTGGAGATTACTTCCCATTGCAGTCGCCGCAACAATTCGGAAGGCGACCGGCGCTCTGTACTTTTAAATCGAGATAGTTCTGCGCTTTGTGTTTCGATTAGCACGGTTGGCTACGTACGGTGCGAAAGAAGGTCGACATACGTACGTGGACTACAAAGTATGTATGACGCAAGACACAAGCATGACGCGTGGGGGGGGGGGTCGCCAATCACCGGTGCAGATGAAGCCTGCTTGGCTTTCTATATCGGACGCGCTCCAGATGATTTATGTTTTAAAGCAAATGGTGTGTGACCAGATTTGCAAATGGTATTAGCAACGTGGGCACAATTTTGGGGGGCGCGTCTTATAATCCGGTATCACAGCCCAGTCCCGGGGAGTCACCCCCCCTCTCCCTGGCATCTACTCGTAAGCTACCTTTGAATCCATACCCAGATCGAGTTTTTTCATGATGCTGATGCCGAAGTGGCGGGGAGGTAGGGCGTAGGTAGGGCGGACGGGGCCGTGCTGGCTGGGTGGGTGGGGGTGGGGATGGGTGGTGCGGTGGGGATGGGCTGGTGGTGGTGTCTGGGCAAGCTCGCACACGCCGTGCCCTCTCCCGGCACACCCTGCCTCCACCCTGCCTCCACCCTGCCGCCAACGCCGCCCACGCCTCGGCCCCACACGTCACCGTGACGGAGGAGTCCGCGATTCAACAAGGCGGCGTTATTGCGAGGCTAGAGGCGTCCCTGCTCCGCTCCCTCCCCTCCACCTTCGTCCCAGCTTCCCTCCCACGATCATTCCCTCTCTGCCAGCTCATTCACTCTTTCTCCCCGCCCGGATATGAGTTGTCACCATAAAGCCCAGCCCAGTGTGTGTGTTTTGTGTGCTGGTTTTGCGGTGGCTTGGATGAACATTATGTGACCGTCTTTACATGATTGAATGCGCTTGGCACGTGACTTACAAAGCGTATTGAGGCACCCTCGATTAGCACGGTTGGCTATGTACGGTGCGAAAGAAAATCAACATACATGTATTTTGTTTCAAATCACTGGTACCCCTGGAGTTTAATATCGGCTCCTATCGTCAGATTGTATTGGGGCTTCCCCCCCCCACCCCTTAAAGTCTGGATTCTCCTGCAGGTGAAATCGCCACTCATTTGCTGCGTTGCGAAATCACCAAGACATGGCCAATCATCCACTCACAAATCGCGGCCGGAATTAACGCAGCGGCTTTAGGGCCCTGCAGCTCGGAGGCCTCAGATTTTGAGGGGGTCACCTCCCCCCCCCATCTCCCCACCAGCATCGTGAGATGTTCTTCTTCGCAAGATAAGCCCCGGTTGTAAATAGAGGACCGTACCCCAGAGGTGGCAACCACACTTCCATTGCATCGAGTCCGTCTGCAGGACGAGGTGGTGGGAGTATGATGGGCGATAGGTGTGTGAGGGCAGGCCACAGACATCAGCACATGTAATTTGTGCTTTCAGGTCTGAACATTTAGTGGCTTTGGGTGTGATCCTTATCGCAGCCAACAAATGTTCTTCAAAATTGAACGTATGGGCGTCAACTACTGGTAACTGCCCACCGACAGGGGTGGATCGTGCCGCTGTGGACTGTGCATGGAGTGGGTAGATAATGGCTGCTGCAGACGATGGCGATCATGAAAGTGACAAGGTGTCGCTATGGTGAGAGCGTTCAACTCATCTCCGGAATGTTGCGAGTTAACATCCTGTGCAGAGGATGGCTCGAGGCATCATCCCACGGCGACAGATAAAATACAGAACTACTTTGTGCGACGCGAAGAGTGATTGTCCTCGATGTCATAAAAAATGCCAAACTTACACCTCCAAATGTCTGTAAGTTGCATGTGGCTAAATACTACAGGGAGAACCAGACATTTAACACAGTTTTTTTTATCGCTGTAATGTTTTTTCCCCTCCTGTACCTGTTTTTGTACGTGGTCGTTTTTGCAAAGTTTGGCTTCCGTTGGAATAAAAAATAAAAACGTCAAAATTTTAAACAAAAAAGTGTCTTGCTTATTAAATCAAAACTATACCAAAAGGAAACAATTTCCATCTTCCTTTTATTATTCTCTATCGGTGCCTCTACGGTGTGTCTCGCCCGCCGTCTCTTCCCTTCCCATCTCTGTGCCCCCCAGGTTCAGGTGGTTCCTAGCTGGGGGGGGGGCACACACATTTTTCCAGGGGCATCCTGCAGCAATTGAGGCCACAATTGCACAGCCCCTGTCAGAGTGTATTTTTTTTTGTTTTAGTCAAAGGCAAATATCCTGCGTGGCCGGGCTCCATACAACACATCATATTGTTTCAAGATGTGACGCAGGTGTGTGCAGATCCGTGATTTATCGGACAGATTCTTGAGTGCGGCGTTTTGGCAGGAAACGCGGAGCACGAGAAACGATGTGGGGTGACTGATAAACGCGCGTCCGTGTTTTTGGCGGACTGGTATAGCGGACCCCAGGCAAAGCAAGTGGCTCAACAAACACATAAACAACATTTGTGTTTGAAAAACATCGCCTGTGTTGTGACGTTTTGATTAGTAGGCAACAATCGTTGTCATTTAATGTTCACTTGCTGGTAGCCCGTGGGGATACGGTGTTCCTTTGCAGCTTGAAAACAGCTTTATAATAGCAAGGATCTGATTTAAGAAGTTGTTTTTCCTTCCCTGTTGTAGCAGAACGATCGCCCCCCCCCCCCCTACCAAAAACAGAAGCAGTCACCGCGCTGATGTTCGTGGTTGTGGCTCTAAAACTCCCCGGTTTTCGGTTCGTACGGCTTGTTGTTCGGTCCGATGTCCGACGTTTCGCGTCGCATTGTTGCTGTACTTCCCCCCGCTTGTTGTCCTTCCTTCCTCCGCACCTCCGATTAGCACGGTTGAATACGTACGGCGCGAAAGAAGCTCAACATACATTCCGGGGGCTTTTTCAAGGTACTGGATTGTTCGGGAACAAAAAAAAACAGTTCTCAGGAACTAAACTCAGTTCCCGATGGAGTCCCGCACGTACGTGTGTGACTGCTCTGGATGCTGTATCGCCTCTTTCAGCTGGAGAGAACGTTCTTGAAAGGTTGTGGCCCCCCAGTGACGCGTGTTGTTTGCGTTTCAGTCTGGGTAGATGTACAGCTGTAGGGGGCATCCTGGTGCCATCCCGAACGGTGTGGGGAAGCCTTCATCCAGCAGTGAATCGATCACGGCTGATGAAGACGGTCTATACGAGAGCTGCACTGTGGCGTTGTAAACTGACGGCAGTGCTCTACTCGAAGGTGAAAAGACTTCCATTAGGGGAGCCTTGTACTCGTCATTAACATTCTCGCGTGCCGGGGGTTCTCGCCATCTCTCGGGAGACTTCTTGATTCTCAGTTCCAGAGAGGAGAAACGGAGAAGGATTTGAAAGTCAACCCTCGTCGACGCGCGGAATGCTTTCAGACGTCGGGTCTGGCAGCGCACAAGGCTGCAGGCGGGCATGTTTTTTTTTCTCTTTGAATCCAAAGCGGAGTTCATTCACAAAGCGCGTGGCTCCTCCGCAAATAATTGCATCAATCAGCGCGCGCCCAATGCAGTGCGCGTGGACAAACCGGGGGCGGTGACAACCCACGCGCCACCCGTGTTCAATGATCCGATGCACGATCGACTGCTGAAGCATAACACTTTGGTCTTAACAAGTTTAATTATTGTACGTTGTTTATCTATATACGTTGTTTATTTCTATAAAAACTTTCTTTAGAAAATTATTAGATTTTTTTAAATGTTATTTAAATAAAATAAAAAAATGTTTTATAATTAAATTGATGGTCATACATATTTAACGTTACATATGATTATTATTTTTTCGGGTCAAATCGTGGAGGTAAAAGTTTAGATCCAGGGCAGTACTTTACAAACAGGGGTGGTGCAGGGGTCCACACGCCACCAAGACTTCTGAAAAGTATCCAGACTAAGACGAGGCTTTCTTGGATAATGAATCAATTATTTAAATCAAAACGAACTTAATTGATCCATCTGCGAGTCTGCCTCTCACTCACAGAGCCCAGTAAGGGTGTTAATCTGGTGATATAGGTACAACCACAGACGATCCGCAGGTCGTGTGTGGTACGGTAGAGTGTGGCTACTCTCACCTCTTCCAAGACGTCTGTCCCAGCATGGAAGAGCAGGCCAAATATCCTCTCGGGGGGCTCTCTAGAGCTCTCTCAATCGGCAGCCCTTCTGCCAGCGGTGGCGTGAGTAGGACATTGCAGGACTGCGCCTTTGTCTTTTACCTGTGAAATTATTTACAACTCGTTCTGAAATGACGAGATTATAACAGTGATGATATCATCATCAGCAACAACAGCATCAGTTGTATCACTATTTTGAACAGAAGAATGATTGAGACATCATTCCATGATTTATTACATTTCTGTGTGAACTTAAAATAATGTTTTTATTTGGGCATTGGTTTGTGAGACTGGATCAGTGTCTACGGAATTCAAATACCGCTTCATGCTCTACAGAGGCAAGGCACCATGGTATTATGTTATTATATTTAAAAAATGTATTTTCCGAATACGATGGTATGTACGTGGCTGATGGTAGAGAAACCTTTCATAACCCCAGCTTGTTGATGTAGTTTTTGTCGATATCTACATTTCGCCATGATTCTGTTCCCTTTGATATTGATGGGACGTTTGTGATTCTTCAAGTCAGATTTATCACAATTTTTATCAAAAGAACGACTGAGCCGTCATTCCCATGATCGACGTATGACAATTCTGAGCAAACATTCAGTCGAAGCGAGTCAGCTAATTTTGTTCCAACACCCATCTCTGCTTCTTTAACGACGCCCACAGTTAAACCATCCGATCCGGGAGCTTTTCCACTTCCTTTCAAGGCACGGTGTTTTCGTCTTCGAGTGCGACATCCGATGGGAATTAAACTTAAACAATAAAGAGCGAAGCGAAAGGAGGCCGCTGTTGGGTCAGGGCGAGTGGAGTCGTGCCAGGCCACGGCTGAGCCGAGCCCCGTGCGTGATGGATGGACCCTGGACGGGCGTGCCTTGACGGCGGCTATACATAGGTCGCTAATTGCGCAATGACCCGTGGAAACATTAACCTACATCTGCTGGACGACAGGCTCCCTGCCCTTTACCATGCAGTGGGTAGGTACAGCGATATAGGGCCCCCTTTCAAGTTTACACTTGATACCCTTTGGATAAAAATACCGTATTCTCCGCGTTGGCCTGATTCAACTACCCTAATTCTAAGATGTGAAAATAAAACCTGTCTTTCTTCATCATTTGATTATGTGAATCGTGTTGTATTGGTGCTCATGAAGACAGAGAAGTGAATGCGGTTTTTTTTTCACGCAGTGGTGGAGGCGGCTTGCGTGGTCCGCAGAAATGTTTGCATCCGGCCAAAAAAGTCTGAGAACTAAACTGCTGTTGTATCACACTGCTCTAACTCCACACTGCTCATCATACTGCTCTATCTACACACTGCTCTATCACACCGCTCTATCACACTGCTCTATCACACCGCTCTATCACACTGTTCTACCACACTGCTCTATCTACACACTGCTCTATCTACACACTGCTCTATCTACACACTGCTCTATCTACACACTGCTCTATCACACCGCTCTACCACACTGCTCTATCACACCGCTCTATCGACACACTGCTCTAACTCCACACTGCTCTAACTCCACACTGCTCTATCTCCACACTGCTCTATATCTACGGTGGTCATACTCTGAGGCACGCTCCCTGATTGGGCTGCCGTTCTGTCACCAGTCTCACTCCTTGGCCATCACCCCACGTCGACTGCATTTGGTCTCGAATGCACGTGTTCCCTTTTTACTGTCTATCTTGTAACTTGAAGAATTAATCTCTCCACGCTTCTTCATGTAATGTATGGTTAATGTAATGTATGCTTTATGTAATGTACGGTTAATGTAATGTATGCTTTATGTAATGTATTCTTTATGTAATGTATGATTTATGTAATTTATGCTTTATGTAATGTATGCTTCATGTAATGTATGTTTTATGTAATGTATGTTTTATGTAATGTATGCTTCATGTAATGTATGCTTTATATAATGTATGCTTTATGTAATGTATGCTTTTGTTGCACTCTGCCACTGTCCACGTTTACGATCCACGTCGCAGCAGGAATAGATGGAATGGCTATTCCTGTCACATAAATACTGAACTTTTAGCCTGTTATTTATTTAACTATCACTCAGTACAGACACAAGATTATACTTTTACCGTGTCAAAAAGTATTGCGTTGTGTTCAGTGCATTTATTTCAGTTCAGTTCATTTATGTGTCTATCGTTCAACCAAAACACACGTATGAATACTGGAACCATAGGAGATACTACGTAATAACAACAAGGTTGCGTGCACCAATTCACAACTGGGCTGAGACCTTTGACCTCACGACTGTGGAGAAACGTCACGGTGCTGCTCGCCTCACTGCAATCCGCCTACCCATAATGCAACGTGGCATCAACATTTAAACATTTTGACTCGCAATAAAAATGAGCCTAATATTATTTTTTATTAATTGAAGGGGTTGTCCGTCACTCAATAGCTATTCATATATCAAATTAAACACCGCTCACCAGGAAACATTGTTAACCTTAAGTCTTCTTGGTTTTTTCGGTAAAGTCACGTAGAAGGGAAGTAATAAAATAATAAAAATAAAACATAATAAAATGATATTATATTATTTTATTATATTATTATATTATATTATTTTATTATGTTTTATTTTTATTATTTTATTACTTCCCTTCTACGTGACTTTACCGAAAAAACCAAGAAGATGAATCCCTGCAGTCACGAAAGCTTTAAATCGAAATTTAATCTTTAGTCTTATGAGGCTCCGTGGTGTAAGGTGCAAGGTGCAGTCTACAACGCGTATCCTATCTCTCTGGCCTTTCTCTATTCACGAGCTATCAAAGGTCATTTGCCCAATATGTCACCTTTGGTATATTTGTTCCTTTTAAGGCCGCAGTGTTATTGACGAATGTGTTGGGGGGGGTTGTTTGTTTAACCTGAGCTGACGGATCCGGACTTGAGCCCACAAAGTTTGCTGTCCGCTAATAAACACCTGGACGGTGGCGCTCGTGACGCGGAGCTTCCCCTGCCGAGGTGAGGAGGCACGGGAAGGGAACTCAGAAAATGTTTCCGTGATGTCACCTCTAGGAGGCTGTCCCGCGACAGGCGAAGTGGTTGTTTACTGCCCTCTCGAATCGTGCAACGCGTTCCTCATTCCGCACGGTGTCCAACGTTTCACTCGGCATGCCGGGGACTTCTTCAGCCGCTGAAGAGCGCTGCTGGTTAACGAAAACGTCTGCAAGGCCAGCAGGCAGATCGACTTAAACAAGTTTTATTCTTTCGTGGAGACATAGAACGGAAGGTGACATATATAGCTTCTTGGGTCTTTCGGTAAAGTCACGTAGAAGAGAAATAATAAAATAATAAAAATGAAACATAATAAAATAATATAATTTAAATGTCTGTTTTATTTTAATTTTTATTATTTTATTATTTCCCTTCTACGTGACTTTACCGAAAGAACCAAGAAGATGAATCCCTGCAGTCACGAAAGCTTTAAAGTGACATATATTTAACTTACTTATTACTCAGAATATTCAGTGGTCTGAGCAGGTTCAGCTATAGGCCGCAAGAGGCAAAGGGATGTTTATTATTTCTTAGGCATCAGTGTGAATATCTAAAAGGCAAACCTTAGGGATTTTTAGGATTCAATTGCAGCGTTCAAGACTCAAAGAGGCCAATTAAAGTAGCTTTTCTCGCTCCTGCCCGTTCATTGGGAGAGACGTCCTGCGCCAACTGACTTGGCTGCCTTGTTATTCCTCTCCGGTTGACTTGTGGCTTATTCTCGTCTTACTCACGAACCTCCTTTGGCTTGTACTTTCAAAATGAGTATTCGCACTCGTCCATTTCCGAATGTATGCCTTTATTTAGATGTGATGATTCACATGGTTTAGATGGTGGTTTTCGTAAAATCCTACAGCAGAGGTGATGATACAAATGTCTTCTGAAATTGCCACCAATATTGTAGTCTCACCCGTTGCTTAAAATTTGCATTAAATTTGGATTAAAAAACTCAACACTGAGAAGACTCCGTAGCATTGTGACGTGGGAGGGGAGAGGGGGAGAGGGAGGGGGGCTGAGCCTCCCCCTTTCTGAAAATTCGGCCTCTCTCTATACTGTATATATTTTTTAAATCGTACAATTAAGTGATGGGCTTTGCAGGTCGTCCTCGTATACGTAGCTCGAGTAAAATGCACGTAGGCAAAACTAATAACATCAGTGGCCCCCCTGTGTTGTGGTATGCCCCCCTCCACTGACCCCCTCATTTAAACAAGGGCACAAATACTACAGGGTCACAACTACTACAGGGCCGTGGCCCCTTAACCACTCTCAAATCCGCTCTCATTTCCATAATCTTCTCGGCACGGCGTAAAACTAACGCCTCGCGTTGGCCGTCGCGAAGTATGGCTTCATCGCGTGAAGCGTTTCCTTGAAATTGGGAATTGATTTGGCCAGGGAAGCGTCTGCGAGTCGAGAGAGTGGGGGGACATCCAGCGGCAGAAGTAACGGACGACGGGAAACGTGAGTCATCTTGCAAGAAATCGCTGGACACTTGGCCATGACGCAGGCACACAATGGCCTGCTTGAAATAAACCGAGCCATTATACCTCCCATACAGACGCAAAAAAAACACCTCCCATACAGATACAAATGATACTCCCATACAGATACAAATGATACCTCCCATACAGACACAAATGATACTCCCATACAGACACAGATAATACTTCCATACAGACACAAATAATATCTCCCATACAGACACAGATAATACTTCCATACAGATACAAATGATACCCCCATACAGACACAAATTATACCTCCCATACAGACAAATTATACTCCCATACAGATACAAATTATACCTCCCATACAGACACAAATGATACTCCCATACAGACACAAATGATACTCCCATATAGACACAGATAATACTTCCATACAGACACAAATAATACCTCTCATACACATACAAATTATACCTCGTGTCAGTCAACTTTAGTTTTCCGATAAACTCCAACCTACTCTCTTCCGCCTAATTATTTCATCGTTTCAACTTCGCCCTATCTTCAGTAACTCCTGTGATGTCTTTTCAATGTGTCCCACCAGTCTGTAACCCATCGTACCTCGCTTCTCCCGTCTCATACCAACGTCCCCTCCCACCGCTCCTCACCGTCCCCCCTCTCCTTGTGCACAGTCACCGTTTCCGCTCCTTTACCCTACTCGCCCCTTGCACTGCAACAACTTCCACTCCACATGGAGCGAGCAGCACCCTCCACGCTGTCGAGTTTCCCCTCCTTCCCTCAAGACCCCCCACCGCTTTTCCCATCCCTCCCTCCATCCCTAGGCACCCCCCTAATTCCCGTGCCCACTAACCCCCCCCCCCCCATATCCATCCCTATCCCCCTCCCCTATTTCCCCTTCCTCCTCTCACACGCCACCATATCATATTTAGCTAACACGATTGCAACATTGATATCCCGTGGAGTCCGCGATATTAGGCACTATATAAATATTAGATAATTGTTATGTTATTTTGCTAAGCGAACTTCTGGACATCATTACAGAAATGGGACCAGATGTTTGAAAAATATTATTGGACCCATTTACCAAATGTCTGCACAGAAATGAAGTCCAGCAACACGACTCAAGAACTTCGTAGAGAAGGTTCACAAAAGTAGGGCTGAAAACACACGCGTGCATAAGCACAACAAGCTCCCAGAACAAAAGGAGATGTTACGTCGAAGGCCACTGAAGCAGCCCTTAAAATATGACCACGCAATAAAGGCCCTCTATCGCAGGGCCTCGTGCGAAGATGCGCCGGGAAGGGACTTCGGGAATGGTGCCGAGACGTCGCCTCCCACCCGCCAGTCCCTGGCCTGCGGTGATGCAACGTCTTCTGCGCGCGTTCCAAACGGAAATGTCTCAACTCCGTGACGTGACACCAACATCACGACTGCAATACAGGAGGTGGTGGCGGCGGTGACGGCGACGGCGAAGCTAAAGGCGCAGCACTGCGATTGCTCGCTTGCGCCACCGCTGGCAGAAGGGCCACCGCTCGGGAGATGCTCTAAGCCGGGGGGAGGGCCCATTGAGGACTGCTTCGTGACGTCAATTATTATTAAGCATCACGGTCTCGTATTCACCACGTGCATTGTGGCCTTTTAAATATATATATATTTTTACCGAATTCGCAAAAAATGTCTCTTCCTGTAAATGTGGTTGCCCACCCCCTGCTCGAGTAGAATTGTTCTCGAGGGTATGTTTTGCCCAATCTTCCGCGCCGGCCAGATGGGAGTACCCACACTTTACCCCACCACGTGTCACTTGCCGAGCAATTGTGCTGTATATATTTATTCTGCTGGGTGGACTGTAGTGAGGGGGGGGGGGGGCGGAGGAATTGAATAAACTCGCCCCATTGTCTCAACTGCCGCGCCGGAAGATCGAATCGAACTGGGAACCTTTGGAGGCAAGCCCCATGTGCGAACCCTGACACCACCGTGGCAGCATTCATATTCTCACATCGATATGACATCCCTCTGCACGACATTCAAGTCACATTTTCTCGATAATACTTACAAGTTTTGGATGACCTTCATGTTTCGGCGATATACAGTATATATGAACTTACACTCTATGGTATGCATATATATTTCCAGCTACTTGACAAAATACTCAAAAGCACAATTCTGACATCACAGACACAAAGGAGAATGGTCTCTGTCGTGCATCACAGCTCGTAAAGTAAAATACCAAAAGATAACGATGCTCACTGCGCGCGCTTATCAGGTTTCGTGCCCCGCAGAGTAATCCCATTACCCTGGAATTGACCACGGTAATGGTATTACCAGACCCGTGATTTTGCTTGCACTTGAGACGACTTCACAGAACTCGTTTTTACAAAAATGCCAATAACTCCGCGCGGGGCGACTGGGAGGAACCACAGACAAGCGGGAAAGGCGGCCAGGTGTTGAGCCAACAATTGCCCAAAATCTCTGAGGTCCTCTGTATATTTAGATGTTTTAAGATGATCAATGTGTTTACGTGTTGGAGGGGTAACCAGATAAAATGCTAGCTGTAATTACTGGCGAAACGTTGTGGTTTTACTCTCCAACACACCGGTGTGCTGTACTAGTAACGAATTGGCATGTTCTGTTTACGTGACAAACCTTACTAATTGGCTGTGTCGGGTGGTGGTGGGTTTAGCGACACATTCATATTTACGTGATCTAACCACAAAAAGCTGTATTACAGAGAAAACCTACGCATTCGAGGGGGCAAAACTATACCACACATATGGAACAGATGGAGATTAGACTACACATATGTTGTACCGCATGCTCCTGGCATGCCATGGTATGGCATCTCCACAACCAGGCGAAGGGAGTTTCACAACCTCTGTGCGGTGATCCATCAACACTCGCTGCCTCCACACGGCGCTGTATTAGTAGCCACGTGTGTATCCATCACTGCCCACAGATCCTGTGCACGTGTGCTGGGTGATTGTCAATTGTGATGGAAGCCTGATAGTGAATTGTACCCACTGGACGGTGATTCGCTAAACAGCACGTGACCGTCAAGGTCTGTTCTTGAATTATCCCACTTTCTGGCTTCGGGTCTTCTGCGGGGTGCCCCTCCAGTGCCTGTCTTGGTATCACGATCTGAATATTTATTAATATTGTAAGAATCCCATGAGCTATAAAGCTCTTGTTCGCAAATGTCCACAGATCGTAGCCTGCCCTACCCCATCAAGAAAAGTGTTCCAGTCAACACAAACTCATTCTACTCGTATATTGCAATGCTATTCTGAACTTACTAACATCTTATCTAATGATGTTACAACTAAAATATTTTTATATTTTACCAGATAAGGCCTACTGAGCTCTTTTCCACAAGAGACCTGACCACCAATGATAGATCAACAAAGTGGCTCATCATGTGGAAATTAATTACAGCCAAATACTATATTAGCACGTTTCTCTAAATGTGTGGGGGGGGGGGGGGTAGGGGGGGGGGTAGGGTGTGGGGGACTCGGAGGCAAATCATCGCGACCATGGTGAGAGAGACACTGCAAACTCCAAATATACAGCATCAGGCGTCAGGCTCGGGAGCGAACCCACGACCTCCTGCATAGCATTCACTAACTGTGCATGGTGGTCACCCACCCGAACATTAGGCAGGCTCAACCTTCGCTTCGCTTCTGAGACGTGACAAGATGTAACCCTGCACCGTGGAGGCGGTGAGAGTTGGTGGCTCACGCACATTCGCGAAACTCCCTCGCAACCCATGCGCGTCAAGGCCGCCATCTCCTGGCTCGTTAGGTGCGTGGCAGTGCAGCAAGTGGTTTAATGTACATCTGTACATGTGGGGTAGAATGTTAACAACTCCCTCGCCACGTGTGAGGTTTCTCCGGGTACTCGGCTGTCCTCCCACAACACTCGATACTCGAGTTGTCCAAACATGCCAATGTAGGGCCACAGAGCTTGGACAATTCTTTGGCGCCGGTTGTGGCCGCCTTTCCGCGTGGCTGTGACTTGCACCACGCCTGTGAACGGTTCTCGACTCTCAGTGAGAGCGAACGAAAGCTGCGTGCGTTCTAAGTTCTAAATTATTCTTTGGTTCTTTCGGTGAAGTCACGTAGACTTTTTTGAATTAAATATATATAAATAAAATAATATGCTATTATAATAGTATGCTATTATTTAATTTATTGTTCTTTCTACGTGACTTTACCGAAAGAACCAACGAGTAATTCCTGCAGTCACGAAAGCTCCAAATCAAGTTCTAAGTTATTATTATTCTACGTTATTTGCACCGGTTCACACGAGTTCACATCTGTGTTATGAGTCAGTGATTTATTATTTTATCCCCACTTCACCAGCCAGTTTATTGATTTTTCTAGCGTTGGACTGGCGCAGCATGAAGTCTCGAACGTGTGATGTGTTTTGACGCCAAGTTATACTTTACTGCCCTCTTGTGTTGTTTTTTTAAAATTACACAACTACAGCGAAAGGGTACGTACAGACATAGCATTGGGGGCCGTCTATTAATGACGTCACGCACCTAGGGTGGGGGGGGTGGTCAGACATGGGGGGGGGGGGGGGGTTTGAGAAATGTGACGTCACATAAAAAATACGCACTACAATTCTAGATTTTAAGCTTTCGTGACTGCAAGGATCCATACCCCTAGTTCTTTCGGTAAAGTCACGTAGGTAAAAAATGAAATAAAAATTAATAAAAATAAAAACAATTAAATCACGACGTTTCGGAGGCAACACAAGCTTCCGTCAACACAAGCGTCCGTTTCACCTGAAGACGGAAGCTTGTGTTGCCTCCAAAACGTCGTGATTTTATTGTTTTTATTTTTATTAATTTTAATTTCATTTTTTACCTACGTAACTTTACCAAAAGAACTAGGGGTACGCACTACAATGACAATAGTTTAAAGCGATTTGAAGCATGTTGTTTTTTTTGGGGGGGTCTGACTTTTTGTGACGCCGTGTGATGAGGGGGGGGGTCAAAAATCGTGCAAAATCGCGTGACGTAATTTATGGACGGCCCCTTCCCTGTGTTCGTCATCCACTGTGTGGATCAGGGGTGGGCAACCAACTTAACAATGAGAGACATTTTTTTTCGAATTCGATTAAAAACGACTCAATATTTCAAGAGCCGCAACGCACTGCGATGAATACGGGACGGTGGGCTCCTGGATAATTAATGTGTCACGAAGTTTTTTGCCGAAAGAACCAAGAATATGAATCCCTGCAGTCACGAAAGCTTTAAATCAAAATTGGTCACTAGTACAGCACTAACCGGTGTGTTGGAGGTCCAAGCCACAACATGTACAATCTGAGTACGACGTTTCGCCAGTAATTACAACTTAGCTTCATCGCGGGTTTAACGACACATCTAACCCCTAAAACCTGGATTGTGGATATTGGTCGCGAAAGCCTACGTGTTAAACTAAATAAAGCAACACCATAATTGATGTGGACACACAGATGTGTCAGTGTTGATACACTTGTTATATTCTTTAATGTATATTCCGAACACGTCTGTTATATACAGTAGTAACAGGAAATGGTCATGAACGTTGTTGTGAAGAATTTCTAACAAAAAAAATAAGCAGACAATATGCCTCCTTCGCATATCTGTATATATATAAAATAAAAGCACTGTTTACACATCCCATCAGACACATGGCCACATCTAACAGACAGGATCCTTGCTGATGAACAGCTGGCAGTTCACCGGCGTTGGTTCAAGCAAGACTGACTGCTGATGAGACGAGGAATGTTGAAACCGGACCAGAGTTTGTTTGCTTACTGAACCGATGCTGTTGAAATTATGCACACTCAGCAGGCCACGTGACTGGTGGAATGCGTGAATTTTTTCATATTTTCACGTGGAGCGATAGATAAATATACGTCACCATGCTGGTCAGTCCGGGTTGAGGAAGGAGTGGGAAGGCAGGACCCGATCTGACGTCACTGGCAATTGATGTTAGCCGTAACCGGAGATCAGACCTGTGGAGGTGAGTGTTGGTGGATCACACAAATGTAGTGAAACTCCATTCCCGTGGGCGTCAAGGTGCCATACAATGGTTTGCCAGAAGGCAGTGCAACAAAATGTGGACTGGTATCGTCTGTCCCTTCCGTATGGGATACAGTGTACCCCCTCGCACGTGTGGGTTTTTTTCAGGCGCTCTGGTTTACACTCCCGCATGTGCTCATTAATTGGCTGAAAACATCTTAACAAATAGAGGACCGCACAGCTTGGGCAATTGTTGACACCAGCTCACCGCCTAGCTGCCTTCTTGCTTCTCTGTGGTTCCTCGTGCCTCTTAGTCGTTCCGTCTCTTCGATCGAGTGATCAAATACCGTACGGTGCGTTCCAAGTTGAATTTATTATTACATTATAATCAAATTCAGGTCACCTGTTTCAAAGCCCAGCGTGCTAAGCACTTAACCACCATCCCATTACAAACATTACCACCACTCCACCCCAAGGCATTTTCTATAATTCGAATAATTCCTGGCCAACGATCACTAAGTAACCGTGCAGCATGGTTATTCAGGTCACATACGTATTTGCAAAAAGATGAATTTCGCAACGAGCCCTCTCTCCCTCTCTCTCCCTCCGGTTCATATACAATGGAAGTGACCTCACGCAAGGATTGAACCGGCTCGTGTTTGCTTCATGCCTTCGATAAACATTACACATCTAACCCTTGCGGACTTTACTTTTGGCACTTCCACAACACAACGTGCCTGCCTGGTCTGCATCGCTGTTCCGTTGCAAAACAACTCGTGAATGCCTTTACACCGACGGCGCACGCAGAGGCAGAGAACACAGCAGATGATGCAAAGCAAACACACGAAGTCTGGATGACCCCCCACTGGTTCTAAAGAAAACCCCGGTGAGTAATGACGAGATTAGATGCCAAGGTCTCAACACGTTGCTAATTGAAGCTTGGTTATTCATTGTCCGTGGTCCCCAAGTATTCACAACCTTGCTCAATTCAAGCAATGCATTAACTATGTCTCCTCTACCTTCAACAGTGCTGGTTGCTACTAGCCATGGGGATGTTGGCTTTTGGGCCCGTGATCATTAACTGTGATGAAATAAAATAAAATTCACAACTGATGGGTCAATGTATTCTTTGTTTCACGAAGACACCAGCTTTACTGGCAGACAAAACACGCTTTAAGTCTGTAGTGGGCATTTACATGCCAGATTTAGAGATGCAGATTAAAATAACAGATAAGAGTCTGGCTCTATTGATAAAAACAACACACACACACTTTGTTTTAGTGTTCATCACCCCTTAGTCTTGTGAAGCCGTGCCACGTCTTGCTCGCCACGATACGTCATCCACGTTGCTCATCGACTGTTTTCCACATGTCTAAAAAACATTTCCGTCACTTGATTGCCATTTTACTATCGGCAGGCTCATGCTAGGATCAGTCTCACGCGACGGGGAATATAATGTCAAATTCACGTGTGTTTGATTTCTATTTGCTTCATTCCTATACTTGTTATTTGATTGTTTTTGTGATTTGGGTGACTCAGATCACTCTCGCAAATGAGACCCATCCTGGTCTGTCGAGTTCTCATCTGGCTAAACATAAATCTACGCCGTACGAAATATTCTCGGCTCTGAGTGGGAAATCAAACTCGCGTAGCTGGGTTTGTAGCTCAGTACGCTAACCACTGCAACCCCCGCTGTGCGTACACACATTCCCAAAGCACGTGCATTTCCATAAAAAAATATACAATATGTCTAAAACCTTTTCACTGCAATAACACATTTACAATAATGGCAACACGTTCCCCGTTAAATTAACATCGGCTTTTCTTGCAGTGGAATTTAAACATCGCGTGTTTCAATCGTCATGAAGTTTTGTGCCTCATCACCGGGATGATTGAACAGCCTCCGCAACGACCCACACACGAGGTGTGAAGCAAACAGGCACGTGGTGTCACCTGGAGACGAGCTGTTTGGTATTTACTCCAATAAAGGCAGCGGAGTAGGACCTGCTTATTCAGTGCATCTTGGGCTGAGCGTGGGTCCACACAGGCTGACGGTAAGAATGTAAACTCATACTTTTAAAAGTGCGTGTAAAAGTCTTTTACACATGCCTAATGACGAATAGTGCAGTGGACACCCACGGGCTATCTGCCCATGGATCGTGATGATGTAAAAATTAGCATTGATAAAATGTATATTCACATTTACCCATCCATTGTTGTGTATATGGTCCTGTTTATATGTACACTTGAAGTTTATGATATTCATAACTTTCATTTGGTTATTTAAAAGTGGTTATATCGCATTACTCACAACTGGATAAGTGAAAGTCGAATGCGAGGCGAATGACAAGTTTTTTGGCATAAAATTACGTGGCCTAACCCCAAAATAAATAAACGATCTCAATCATTGTTGAGTCCGCTATGATCCGTTTGGTGTCAATAAAATGATAGCCACATTGTGGGAGATTGACCGTGGTCATCCCACAAACAAAATGGTACTGCCATAGAAATGTGGAATTTTGGTCATTGGCTTGTTGATCAGAGCAGGGATCAGAGCAGGGACACTGTGTCATCACTTGTCCATGTCATGTCAGTTATAATGATTGTTTGACCATATTTCACACGGAGACAATGCATTTACACTTTCAATAATAGATGCAATGAGGTACAACAAAGAAAATCTTGTAATATTTTATCTAAACAGTAAAGCATGTTGTGGTTTTGAGATGTTTTATGAAATAACCTCCGTTTTGACTAAAACAAAACCTAAGTCATAAATTTGTGTTGACCATGTTTTCATCACACCGCCACGTATAATAACACATTTCAAGAGAGTGATTGTAATGGTTTACATCTTTCCCAAATGCATATCTAATAATAATAATCACACAAGTATGAATATTTTAGTTGGTGCCACTCGACGCGAAATATCGAAAGTAACATAATTTGCAATTTCTATTTTTTTCAGAATCTTGGCAGCGCACGCTACACGTCCGTTATTTATTATTTAAAGTCAAAGGGACCTGCGGCACTGTCGCATGCGAACGCAACACCCAACACATACCTGCTGAGTAGAGTCAACCCCAACGTTACGACAGGGAATACCGGGTATGAAGGCACGCGACTCTCCCTTCGTTTTACGTTACACAGGAAAGTAAACGATTGTCCTGTGTGCCGTGTTCTGAAACATCAGCTTCAAAGTCGACAGCAACAGTTGCTGGGATAAGACCTCAAGTAATCAAACTCCTTTCATTATCTCTGTGCCCTGCATGTTTTTGGCCTTCTCGGTTTAACGGCCACCACCGACAACTATTGCGAATGACGCATACGCCTTAACAAACAAAACAAGTCTATCTTACAAATAATCCTTAGGAGCATATCGACACTCAAATAGTCGTTAGGATTTACGATTGATTGACTCCAAACACCTCGCAGACACACACCAAGCCACCAGCATGACAACCGGTGAGAGTCTGTAAGTTTTAGTTTCCGGCAACCCCCGCCCCGATAACACCACGACCCACGTCGGAAAATGCAAGCCGATCGACTCCAGAAGAGCTCCAACCCGTACGCCATCGACGTGCTGCAGCTGCGCAAGGATGACCTCTGCGTGGACATCCTCAACACGGAGCTCCTGCTGCGGCTGCTGGTGGAGCACGGCGCGCTGAGCTACCACCAGCACGCCGCCCTGGTGCTGCTCGAGTCGCGCCGCGAGTGCAACGCCAGCATGCTGGAGATGGTGGCGCGCTCCGGCGAGCGGGCGTGCCGTCTCTTCTTCAACCCGTGCCTCAAGCGTGCCGAGCCCGAGGTGTACCTGGACATCCGCCGCTACGTGGCAGAGGTGTCGACGAAGGTGGGCGACAGCCAGCGCCAGCTCATCGGCTACCTGCTCGAGATGGACGGCTGCGAGCTGGGTGACATCAACAAGGGCGGCGGCCAGCCGAAGAAGAGCGGCGTCAAGGCCAAAGTGGAACCCGTCAAGGCCAAAGTGGAACCCGTCAAGGCCAAGCCCGTACAGCCGGCGGCGGCCGTGACCGCTGTGAGCGTGCTGAAGGCCGCCGTCGACGGCGACGTGGACCACATCCAAAAGGCTCGGACGGCGAACTTCAACTTGAACGTGGTCAACAGGAACAGGGAGGGGCCGCTCCACCTCGCCGCGGCGCAGGGTCACGCCAAGGTCGTGGCGGCGCTGCTCAAGGCAGGGGTCAACGTGAATGCGAGGGACGCCAGCGGCAAGGCTCCGATTCACGCGGCGACGCGCAACGGGCACGGCGACGTGGTCAAGCTCCTGCTGGACGCCGGGGCCGACGTCGTCGGATCGAAGGGTTCGGCAAAGTCGACGTCGAAGAGGGGCGGCAGCAGCAGCTCGTGCTGCTCGTGTTGCTGGGAATAAAGTGAGGCACGGGATTTGGAGGCGCCGAAGGTCGCTGCTGCTGCTGCTGCGGTTGCAAATGCCTTATGTGTGTTGTTGCGAGATTGTTCTGTTGTGATGGATTTTTGTTGGAGTCGTTTTTTGCCGATGTTATTCTTTGTTGGCATTAGCCAAGCTGATGGGCCATCATCGTGTGGCAGTGCGGTCTTCGCGTATACGGTATCCGGAGGTATACTCTGCAGCAGTGAGCATTTGGGTGACAATACTGCACTATGCTGATGAGTTCTAAGGAGGATGAAACCGGGCCACAGTTGTTTATCACTGCATCACTGCTGCCTATCAGTCAGTTGCTCAAATGAATTGTGTTGATGGCCTCAGACAAGAGAACCAGAATGTACTTCTTCATGAAATTCTTCACATGGTTTTTGCATAATGCACAAAGGCCGAGTGCTTTTCACATGCTTTTGTTATCATTTGAAAACTTCTGGTAGCTGCGATATTCACGATATGATACGGTATGTGACGTTTCACGGTGACAATGATCGTTTTTATAATTCCCCCATAACTTTGCAATTGTATTTCGCATCGTCTCGTTTTCACGCTTTGATGTACATACAGCACTTTAAATTGGAATAAGAATCGCTTCAACTTGTTTTGACTGTAGCGTGCACTCAACATAAGCCCGACTCGATAGTTGCTACAGTAACCGCATGAAAAACCCGTAAAAACCGGTGATATTTAAGGTAGAAATGTCTCGCAATCATCGTAACATTGTAATTTTGACGGGAGCTGCCGTGTTTGTAATGGTCACCAGCACCCTGGACGTGCAATAAAGGTACGATCTCCGGGCGCGGCAGCTGTAACAATGGAGCGAGTTTAATAAAAAATCTCCCCCCGCCAGCCTCTCCATCCAGCCGTGTAAATGAAGCGTATTTGTAACGTTATTTGTTAATACTGGATTGTGTAGCAGCACGAAGAGACTGTAACTACTTGGCGAGGAGATCGGAGAATCTAAATTTGAATCTTTATACCGAAGATGAGCTATGAAGTTATTTTTTTTTACAGACTAGCCAGCTTCGCCCGGGACTTGGATTCACTACGCCCAGCCGCATTTGTATCCCCAGTGGCGATGTTCACACACCACACGAATTACTCGTTTGAGGCTGAGTCGATCTAGGGGAGGCCCAGGACCGGTTCAAATAATCGTCACCATTGGTGGCCGTGAGCGGGAATCGAGCTCGGGTCGCCGGGTTCGTAGCGCAGCACGCTAACCACTACACTACCGCTCCCCCCACACACACGTGCGTATCCATAGGTACACATACACGCGCTTGCTGCAGACACACACAACTTTCAGGGTGCGTACAAGCAGTAAACGACTGAAATAGTAATGCAATGCTGCGCGAAGAACGCCTTAGACCTGCAACACATTTGTATGGCACTTTACTCGCGGCGGGTTGGGGGGGGGGTGCATGACGTCAGCAGGCACACTGCGTTACGCTTCCGCATGCGGGTGACATGACAGATGTGATGTCACAGCTCACTTGGCGTGCAAAATATATGCATTATTGCGCCCCCACCTCCCCAAAAATACAAAAGTCAATTTTGATAATTTTTGCATGGTGTAGTCTGGAAAGTACCCACGTTTATTGCATGTCGGGAAGTATGCTAAATATTTTGAACAGACACACATTCACAAATTCCCTTTTATATATCTAGATTAGTCCAGTCGGGGTTTCTCTGTTTCCTCAGGAGCCATTCACACACACACACACGAGTCTGTACTGCTATACAGTACACACGTGTGTACTGTACCGTACTGCAAGTGGTACAACTTCCTGACAGCGGTGGTGGTGATGATGAAAACGTTTAACAATAAAAATTAAAAAGCGCATACCCATACCTGGCAACCCCTTATCAGTGCCCTACCTTACTAGAAACCAACTCAGACCTTATTGGTCACCCCGTGCCCTTATAAATCTCAACGTTCATTCTACAAAGTCCCACCACAATAGAGAAACACAGACAAATGGGGTTTTTGCCCGTATTAAAACGGCTGTACGCCGTATGGACCTGAAAAACTGCATTTCCCCGCACAAGAATACGGGGTAAGCCGTATGGGGTTGACAGGTATTCATTCCCTCTGTATGTGACTGTGCGTCTGTTGTTGGAAGGTTCCACGCGGTGACTTCTGAGCGCCGTGCGGTTTAAAGGTCCCCACTAGAGGTGACCCGGATTCCACGATCGACTCTTATGCCTGAATGGTTCATCGAGTCCTCAAAGGTTGTTCGATTTACCGACCATCAATTCACAAGTCTAGAGGGAGTGGTTGAGAAGGGGGAGGAATCTTGAAGCTTTCGTGATTGCAGGAATCCATACTATTTGGTTCTTTCGGTAAAGTCACGTAGATAGAAAATTAATAGATCCCGACGTTTCGATCGCAACACAAGCAATCGTCATCAAGTGAGACCAACACAGCAGGAGAACTGCTGAGGCAGGAGAAAGGGCTGCTGCAACAAGAGGTTATATAGGCTTTTGGTGGGCTCAACCCAAGGGTAAGTGGGCGGAATTAGAGATGGAATTTGCATGTAAATGTAAGAGATTAGCATGTCAATGTGGGACGGCTCCAGCAACCAGGGACTGTGCCAATGAGAAGATTAGCATGTCAATGTCAGAGAGCCGGACAACAAAATAAAATAACGGCAAGAGCAACTACGAGGAGAGACCAGCATGTCAACGAGAGAGACACACATGGAGAGAGAGACACACAGAGAGAGACGTACAAAGAGACACACAGAGAGACACAGAGAGAGAGAGAGACACACACATAGAGAGACACACGCACAAAGAGAGAGACACACAGAGAGAGACACATACGGAGACACACACAGAGACACAACACAGAGAGACACACAGAGAGAGACAAACACAGAAAGACAACCCCCACACAGAGAGAGACACACACAGAGACACAAAGAGAGAGAGAGAGAGACGCACACATAGAGACACATACAGAGAGAGAGAGAGTCACACACAGAGAGACACACAAACAGAGACACAGAGAGAGACACACACAGACACAGAAACAACCACAGAGATAGAGAGACACATACAGAGAGACACAAGCACATAGAGAGACACACACCCAGAGAGACACAGAGAGACACACGCATATAGAGAGACACACAAAGAGAGAGAGACACACACACAGAGACACAAAGAGAGAGACACGCACACAGAGAGAGACACATACACAGAAACATCACAGCCAGTTATAGTATGTTAAAAAACGAGAGCTCCCGCCACATCCAGGGAAAGGGGCAACGGTAGCTGTGTTAGTGAGACACTTAGCCCGTTAATGTGAAGACATTTAACCTGGTGATGTACTCAGGGAGTCGGAAATAACTGCTGACATCGGCAGGTAGGATGGAAACATCACAGTCAGTTAAGACTTTACCTGGTTAATAACGTCATTCCAATGATTGCTCAGTTTGTACCCATCTTCTCGGTTGAAGTTGTGTCTGTGTTTATATATTTGGATGGCTTCATGAACAAATCTCTGATGATAGCCGGTGGGTTAGCAGAGTACCTTCGTCTTGGAAAAATTTATTTTGTGTGAGCCCACAGCGTTAAAACAATGATCAGCAACGGCAGAGGTAAATTGGTCCTACCGTGTTTCAGATCTGCCTTGTGTTCACGAACACGGTCCGAGACATGTCGTTTCGTTTCCCCAATGTAACTTCTGCCGCAGCCACAACTTAGTTTGTAGACACCAGGGTATTGCATATCAGGAATCGCATCCTTCACAGATGGGATAAAAGGGGGAGGAGTTGATTTTATGGGGCGGGTCATATTCAAATGAGGACAATGACGGATTGTGATTGGCTGGGAGGGTCTCTGAGAGCGCCCGAGGTCACCCTGTAGCCCCGCTTCTGGATGTGGGAGGAGTTTGGCTGTGGGAGGAGTTTGAATCGACCATTGGGAAACCGCTATTAGCCAATGCATTTGCATGTCAACCCTCAAATTATTTTGTATGTGTAGTGACATAGCGCCGACTGCTGTCCAGCAGCGGCAATTGCGGTGGACAGTTAATGCACATGCCATTGAGCATATTACACAGGTATGCCGGCAGGGCGGAGGAACTGGGGCAAGGGTCACGGAAGACGTCATCGGGAAGCCCCTGGAACCTGCGGCTGGACAGCTGTTGGCTGTCTCGGTCGACGCCGTCGGTGCAACGCAGCTAAGCTTGTGTCTAAGCTGGGCTATACAGTAATGGGAGCGAGAAGGAGGCGATCTTGTGTGTTTACGCCTGAAAGGTGTTACAATAAAAGAAGGTGCCTCCTGCAACTACCTCGTCTCCGACTTGTGATACACTACATATGTATTGATTCAACTCAATAACTTTCTTGCCAAAACTATTACAATTGCAAGAAAAAAAACACTTATGCAAATGAATTCAAATGACCACTTTGACCAATTTTTACTGACAATTTCTACTTTGAAGTGGAAACTTTTTTTTAAAGGGTTGCAGGTAGGACCAATAGTGGTCTTCATACTGAGCTATAGGCCTGTTACTGAACAGTAAAATCCACTGTTGTGCCGTACTATTCTATGCTCTTGTGTGCTTCACACCGTCACTTTTAAGAAGAAAATAAGACGACAAAAAAATGGTGGCATCAACATTTCAAAGGTTTTATTCGTTTCATGGCATTAAAACTATCATGGTGCTTGTTGCTCGGCAAGGAGGGTTCGAAGTAAGTTGCTCAGTTGGCGGCCATGGTGCTGGCGATCCAGGAGTTGTAGTTGCACACCTTGGTGTACACGCCGGGGTGGTTGGGCAGGGCGCAGCCGCGACCCCAGGACACGATGCCCTGCAGCTGGCCATTGCATACGACGGGGCCGCCGGAGTCATTCTGCGGTGGCGGCATCAGGGGTTAGAGGGTCAGGGGTTAGCGGCTGGCTCCTGCATCTAATGTGGTTCCCAGCTTTTCTGGACGCACAGACGACTGCCTTAGATCGCGAGTTTGTGGCCTATTCCAAAAATATTGTCCGTGAAAAACGAAGTGATAAATATTGAGTTAGATGAAAGAGATGTAACCAAAATATCGATGAAAGAGTAATTAACGTTTTGTGTTCATATGGTGTAAGAGGACCGGATTTCAAGATGCTTTTTCATGAATCTGGGACCCTGGTGCTGCTTGGGGCTCTGAACGTTTGCTTTGATTGCTTATGCCTGGCACTACCACTAATGAGTGAGGCACTGCTGTTAGTCCATGGGCCCAGGCCAGATATTCCACTTGTCAAAACCACCTGAGGAGGCGTAACTTTAGTGGTTACAATCAGTGGGTTGTGACATAATTCACTCTTAATAGCTACATAAACATATCCGCAATATTTTAATCTTGCTACATTGGTACAAATATCTACTTTGGGCCGTGGACTACGACAGTAGTATACTTTGTCTGGATCTGTATGTTTGTTGGAGGTGGCACTGGTTTGTAGCAAGAGGGTAGGACGACGCTCATACTCCCGTTCAGACTTGTCGACTCAAGTCGATTCAGGGGACTTCACCTGGCAGGAGTCCTTGCCACCCTCCTGGTATCCCAGGCAGATCATGTTGTTGGTGATGACAAAAGGGTAGGAGTTCCTGCAGGAGGTGTCACTCAGCACGGGCGCCTGGACGCACATGAGGACATCGGGGCTGCCTGTATGGAGACACGCGGGTGGCAGTGGTGAGGCATCATACACTGGGGAAAGATATTGGGGTAACGTGAGGACGGAGAAACTCATACGCACAGGCTGCGGCAGAAGAGAGTTCAGTGGACTCAGCGTGAAGGTCCCAGTAATGCTGAGACAATGCAATGGGTTGGTAGCTTGTGCCCATTTATAAACCTGGAGAAAAGTAAGCAGAGGAAGACAGCGGAGGAAAGGGCGAGATGAAACAGGCCCCCACGATGGACTGTATGGGCCGCATTCGGCCCGCAGACTGCAGATTACCCACCACTTTATTACATTTTTCTCTGATGTGTTTTTGGGTTGTACTGCGTGTTGTTGGACATGACATCTGACGTTTCGCTGCACGTGCTGGGAGCTCCCAAAAAGTGGAGCAAAACGTTGTTCGTCATGATGAACACGACGTGGTACAGCCCGAAAACACATCCGAGAGCTATACAGAGTGACCACGAAACCGACATTGTAAAATCTTTAAAAACTCTTGCTAAAATGGATTTTCCAGGGTAGACGGCCGTCGAAGCGCCGTGTCCTCACCGACGCTGGTCTGGGTCTCGCCCCAGCCGGAGATGGTGCACGTGACTCCGGTGTCAACGCAGGAGGAGGGCAGCGGGATGGCCTGCGCGTACTGGTTGAGGGTGGCGGGCGTGGACAGCTTGATGAGCATGATGTCGTTGTCGGTGGAGGCCGATCTGTACCGGGGGTGGCGGATCGCTTTGGAGGCCTGGATCCACTGCTCGTTGCCCTCGGACACGAAGATGTTGTGCTCACCGATGCGCACACAGATGCGGGACGGGCTGGGGATGGAGAAAGTGGATGATTGCAGTGATGATGATTTTTGTTTACCGGGGATCGCTTACATTTAGGTTTTAGGTTTTTTTGGGGGTTTTATTTTGGCACAGGTTAAACCCATTGGAGCATGAATGCGAATCGTTTATGGGGATCTGGTCACACAATAGAAACCTGGTTACCGCAATAACAATAAAACTCGAACAAAACAATCTAAACAAAACTGTACATGGTCAAGTTCCGAATGGTAAGGTCATGCATCAACATGACACAACTAGCACGTATGGTAAGATTAGGTGTACTGTATTTCTATGCCATCACATATACACTCCCCACCGTAACCAACCCAAATTGACCAGTGTGGTTGATTGACAAGTGCTGTAACTATTTGATATAATTGCCTAACCAAAACGAACTGCTGGGGCACATCGCCTTATTGTGGAAAGAGGATGTCGCATACCTTTGCAATCTGCTCATAGCCCTTTCTCGTTTGCTCGGATGGGTCTAATTCAAAATCATATGATCGGCTTCTTCATAGTACCAGCTGTGACACTGCTGCCCCATGGGTGAAGCTCAAGTAAATATTCTTTGTGGCTAGGTCTGAGTTCAACAACATGAGCTTTAAGCTATTTTCAGATAAGGTCGTGATCACCAAGTTGTAGGTGTACACTGAATTTTACACAAGTCGATGCGACTTCACTGACACCACCAGACACGCAGCACGCAACGAGATTCGCTTAGGTCCACGCGCAGCACACTCACGTTTGGTAGCAGTGAGCGGCAGACACGACCCACTCGCTGGAGATCAGGGAGCCTCCGCAGAAGTGGTATCCGTTGTTGAGGGACACCTGCCACGGCTGCGAGTGGGCAGCGCACTCGGAGCCACCCACGATGTGGTCCTCATACATGTATGGGGCCGCCGCTGTCAGCGAAGCAGAGTGTGAATTGGTATCCTGGCCACGGTTAATTATTCAGACCCAACATTCATCGTGAGGATAATCGTCAATAGGATCAGGCAAAGTAGGGAATCGAAGGGAAGTAATGGAGGCAATGCTACCCCCTCCCACCCCTGGAGTCCCAAAATAAATGTGTTATTGATATTTACCAGAAAAAACGTACCATTAATGTAAGCACCTATTTAAAAGTACGGACATTTTATGAACACCACTCTTGGGAATATTATAGATCCGCTTCTATTGTCTCCGTGATGATCATCATCACCAATTTTACTAGCAACACAATTACAAAGTCCAATTCCAGCAAAAAAGTCAATCCGCTATGGTTACTAGAAATGTTGCATCACTTGCTCAATCGTCGTTCTTGTCTGATGGATAATATGGGCCCCACAGAAGGAATTTAGAATTTCCACCAATCGCTTGAGAACAAAAACTGACATAAGCCCCATCTTGCACTTGGGTATAATTCAGTTTTAGTCAAAGACCAATTTAACAGAACAGTCAAATAAGCAGCACACCTTCCTCTCCTCTGTTAGTTTGGTGATGCACATCACCATAGGAGGCGCAAAGTGTTTCCGATTGAACTAACCTAGCAGAGGCCTACGCGAAATTAAGATACCAAATGACCACTAAAGATACCCATCATTCATAATAGAGGTTTTTGGGTTAGATTGCGTAAATATTTAAATTTGTCGTGAAAACCCGCCACCACCCGACAAAGCCAACTAGTAAGGGTTGTCACGTAAACAGAACGTGCCAATTCATCACTAGTACAGCATACAGGTGTGTTGGAGAGCCAAGCCACCACATTTCCGAGACAACCTTTACTCGTTGGCTGTGTCGGGTGGTGGCGGGTTTAAACGACACATTTATATTGGAATAGGTTTTCCCCTTTTATCTGGCAACAAAACAGGTGTTAAGATGTGTAAACACCAAACTGAAACCTTTTACAAGGAATCATGACTGCATTAACAACAATACTTATGGTCAGAATGCAAAAAAAAACATACTCTGATAATATATTAATTGTCTTTCAAACTGATTGGTCCACACCAGAGACAGCTTTCTTTGGAGGCTAGTCACAAATGGTGTTAGATCAGAGGACGCTAAAAGGCACCAAAAGGCATCCTCTGGTCTATACATTTATATATCTAACCCAAAAACCTCTATTATAGATATTGGTCGCGAAAGCCTGCGTGTTGAACTGATACCCATACTACTTAACCAATGCTGTTAAACTGCCAGATGTCTATAGGCAAAGATTAGCACGGTTGGATACGTACGGTGCGAAATAAGTTCAGCATACGTACAAAGACCATATCTGCTAGAAATGGGTCCCAGTTCAACCCAAAACCATTCACTACGCAATCAATTAGCAGTGTAAGTTACACAAAGTCTCACCAGCGGTGCCCACGAGCAGAGCGAAGATGAGTCCGTACATGGTGCAGTGAAGATCCTGAACGATGATGCTGAACCACTGCCGAGGGTCCCCTTTAATACCCGTTGAGAGCCCTCTTATCTCATGGCCTTATTCTCATTTCTACGTTACCCAATGCCTTATGTTTGTCTCATTAAACTCGTCGATATTTTCCCACCTGAGACATAAAATTGCGAGTCAGCGATTCCACACGTTAATATTGGTACCATTTATTAATTGTTTTCCACGGACGTTGCTTATATTGTTCTGTTTATGATCTCATACTTGGTAGAGATGGTGCCATTTGTGCGTGTGTAACGTGGCAGCTGTGATTAAGCGTATTTCTGCAGTTTGCGGACCAATTCTACAAATTGTGGAACCATCCCGATCTCTGTGGAAAAGTTACGGAATTGAGAGCTTTCGCCTGTGACTAGCCGATGTTCGTAGAATTTAGCAAAAAATTTGGCCTATAAAATTAACACTTATGTAAGTATACATGAGCATATATATAATATCCTCTAAAGGGGCTATTTAGTGGTCCTTTAAGTGAAGTCTGCCAGCGGTGCTGTAATAAATCCATTGCAAGGATGCACCTATGCCTTTTATACTCATGCGAAGGACATTACTGCATTTCTATATTCACGTAAACCATGAAGAGAAAGTCAAATGTGTCATAGTCAAAGTTATGATATTTTATTAAGCAGATCCCTAATTATTTTTAATTGAATAGTCAAATACATTAATACTGATACGTATATTTATGGATTTGGCCACGTGCCAGATTCTTTGTCAAAATTCTCGTTACTAAGCTCCCACCACTCGACAAAATTAAGATGTTGAAAAAAACAACATTCGTACATGCCAAGGTGTTGATCACATTCAAACCAATACAACTCAACAGTGGTTGAAGGCTTTTCACGACATGATTTGAACTTCCCTACCCGGGCTTCATCAGCTAGGGAAGTTTACAATTCAATGAGGCTGCTTCAGTACGCGCTGTGACATTACCACCTGCAAAAGCGCGTCATATTCCCATATCTTTTCAACAAGAACCTGGCTGTTTACAATGTGACTTATTTCAAACAACTTCAAATACATCCATTTCAACATCACATATAGATCATTGTATCAGCTACGAAAAGCTACATTTTACGTTAACACTGTTTTGTAACACATCTTTCCATTGTTTCTGTGCACACCTTGCATGTGCCATGAATTCTATTGTTAACAGGTAAAGGGTGTCTCAATCAACTCTCGCCTAGTCATACAAAGTAGATTTTCATTTGTTTCTTACGATGTCCTGTTATCGGCAGCTGCGCTGTACGTCCACCATATGCAGCACTTCTCATGAACGAGAATCATGATGAGGCACGCTATGTATGTTGAACATCTTTCGCACGGAACGTAGCCAACTGTGATAATCAGAGGTGCGGGGGAAGAACAGCAAACTTCAATCTGGATTTAAAAGTGCATAGCTCCAGTGGCTTCCGAATACGCTTGTTTATCCAAGAAAGCCTCACTGCGTCTCATGACTCTTTTTCAGAAGGGTCTTGTCACGTTTTTTGCAGTTGAAGTCGATGATTTTCGATGTATATTCATCTTGAGTAATTCACACGTGTCTGTCCATTTGTGTCTACGTGTGTCACTGTGCATGTGTGAATGTGTCTGTGTCATTTGGGGAGCGGTAGGGTAGAGGTTACCGCGCTGCACTACGAACCCGGCGACCCGAGTTCGATTTCCGCTCACGGCCAACACCAGCGACGATTATCTGAACCAGTCCTGGGCCTCTCCTATGTCAACTGCTGTAATGTGTAAACATCGCCACTAGGAATACAAAGGCGGCCGGGCGTGGTTTGCCGTGCCGGCCTACAATTCGTCGCCTGTTATATTTACAATGTTAATGCCCTCATGTAACATCTAACGGTGATGGACTTTGTTATGTTTGCGGTCGTCATGTTTTCACTCCACGCAATGATGTGATAGGATCAAGCTCCGAAATTACTTTCATGACGTTAAGTGTGGTTTAGTCTTCATAATTCTGTTCACGTTTATGCTTGTGTACCAGTTCTATATCACTGCATCACTGCTGCCTGTCATTAGGATAAATTTGGTCACGTTTATTGTGACGGTGACCGAAAAGAAGTGGACCACAATGTACAACTTCACTCAATACTCGTGAGGGTTTTCACATCTTGCACAATAGTCAATAGCTTTTTAAACGCTTCTACATTATTTCTTGAAACTTCTTCTTGCTGCAATGTCAAATATTCACGATATGACGCGATATTGCATTTGACGATAACAATGATCGAGATATCTATCTCCCATGACTTTGTAATGTATTTGACATTGTCTCGTTTCCTTGCTTTGATGAACAGTGCGGTTGTATGAAATGAAGGGAGCTGTTGTGGTAGCAGGTTTAATAGCACGATGGACTTCTCGATTCAATTTCCCGGTGCGGCAGTTGAAACAACGGGGTACATTTTTTAAATCCCCCAGTCTCTGTCCACCCAGCAGTGTAAAGGTTATATATTGTATTTGTGTATTGGTTACATTATGCGAACGTTACTTATTGTTGATTTGAATGAAAAAATGAGATTGTATCTACAGTACTGTAGCTGGGATTGAGATAGGAGGGGGTGACCTGCAGTGAGTTTCTCTGTCTCCTCTCGAGCCCTGCTACATACAGAACGTGTAACACATACTCGCACAATTCAAATGTCCACACATCACCGCGTGCATCTTGGCCGTCCATTCGATGAGGACGTCAGTCAAACAGACGCCGAGATGGCGGCTCATTCACATTCATGTAACTGTGAAGTAAACAGACAGACGACACCCATTACGCAGACCTCGGGCGTTGATTGGATTTTTGAAGATATGGACGAATAGGGGGGTGAGGTTCGACGATTCGGTGTTCGGTCCAAGTGTTGAGTTTGAGTTCAGAATCAGAATAATTATTTATCCTGAAGGAATCCGATGTGCTCTAAAGCTCTTTTCACAGATATCCGCGGAGTGCGATGAGTAATGGTGGGGCTTGGAGATGCGCGGCTAACATCAGTGGCGAGTGGTGACGTGAACTGCACCTACTCCCCATCCCGTCACCACGCCCCCCCGCATCGTAAAAATGTCAATCTTCATCCAGCAGTGAATTTGATGATCAAAATATCTCAATATGAAAGCGCACCCCCTGTGTATAGCCGTGTGTGTGCCTGTGTCGTGAAGGACGCGACTGTTCAGTTGGAGGCAGTCGCCCTCCAACAACAAAGCAGGGCAGAGGAGCGACACTCACAACAACGAACGGAGCGCGGGCGGATAAAATTAAGCAAAATGGCACAGTAAGAGACACAGCTGGTGTGCATCTGCCAGTCATCTCAGTGAGTCGACCGATGGCACCTGGGTCTGTACCGTGACCTGTTAGAAAGCTTTCCACAATTAACGCGGCCTCAAAGTACCGACCATCGATTTTTAAATCGAGCAGGAGAGAGGGAGGAGTTTATTTGCATGTGGCGGGTCATATTCAAATTAGAAAAATGGCGGGTTGTGATTGTCTGGCAACATCCCTGAGACCACCCCAAGTTCACGCTGTATTTCCTGTTTCGAGCTGAGAGGAGTTTGAATCAACCAATGGGAAGCCGACAATCCAATCATTTGAATGTCATCCCCTCCTTTGCAATCGACTCAACTAAGTTGATTCTTGGCCAAATGATTCGACATACCCAAAGCAAATTACTTAAATTGGCCACTTTGTTGATATGAACAATTTTAACTAAACATATCTATTTTTAAACGTGTACTATTGTTTCAAGGATTGCACGTTGGAGGTATAGGGCCACCATACGAAAGCGGTTAAGAAGTACTGTGCTGTATTGGCTGCTACGGGGCTGTTTTGTGGGTAGCAGAGCAATCGAGCAACTCAATCCATTGTACCGTGCTATGCGATGTATCGATCATCAACTTTACTAAGAAAATAAGACTACAAAAACATGGTGCCATCAACATTTCAATGGTTTTATTCGTTTCATGGCATTACAATCATCACGGTGCTTGTTGCTCGCCAAGGTGGCTTCCGAGTGAGTCGCTCAGTTGGCAGCCATGGTGCTGGCGATCCAGGAGTTGTAGTTGCACACCTTGGTGTACACGCCGGGGTAGTTGGCCAGGGCGCAGCCGCGGCCCCAGGAAACGATGCCCTGCAGCTGGCCATTGCATACGACGGGGCCACCGGAGTCTCCCTGCAGTGGCGGAATCAGGGGTCAAAGGGTCAGCAGTTATCAGTTGGTTCCAGCATCTAATGTCGTGGTTCCCAACCTTTATGTCTGTGAAAAAAATACGTGATTAATATTGAGTTGGATGAAAGAGATGCAACCAAAATATCGATGAGAGTGTATGTTTGGTGGAGGTGGCACTGGTTTGTAGCAAGAGGGCAGGTCTACGCTCAAACTCCCGTTCAGACTTATCGACTCAAGTCGCTTCAGGGGACCTCACCTGGCAGGAGTCCTTGCCACCCTCCTGGTATCCCAGGCAGATCATGTTGTCGGTGATGGACCCAGGGTAGGCGTTCCTGCAGGAGGTATCACTCATCACGGGCACCTGGACGCACATGAGGACATCGGGGCTGCCTGTATGGAGACACGCGGGTGGCATTGGTGAGGCATCATACACTGGGGAAAAATATTGGGGTAACGTGAGGACGGAGAAACTCATAAGCAGAGGGGGCCGCATAAGAGAGTTCAGTGGACTCAGCGTGAAGGTCCCAGTAATGCAGAGGAAATTTAATGGGTTGGTAGCTTGTGCCCAATGATAAACCTGGAGAAAGTAAGCAGAGAAAAACAGTGGAAAAGAGTTCCGTGACGACTGCTGGACAGACAGTAAAGGAAGACATGGGGGAGGCCTGTGCCCAAAAATGGCCAATCACAAGCTCACACTACTACAACAACAAGATGGACAAGTCTAGTTACAACTTTTAGTCCAGTTTGAACTCCAGGTCAAGCCTGCCTCATGTTCAGAACTGTTATTCAATGCTTAGCTATAAACATTGCTAAAAAAATCCACGAAAATATCGCTAGACAGAGTACCATGTACTTATACTAACATTTTTTATCTTAATGAATGTTTTACCATGGTAAAAGCATGTATAAGTGTTGTGTCAGCTTGTATGGAGAAGAAATCAACTAATTTCTCTGATATGTTTTTGGGTTGTACTGAGTGTTCTTCAGCATGACGTCCGAACGAAGCTTCACTCGTAGTGTTGGGAACTCCAAAGAAGTAGAGCGAAACGCTAGACATCATGATGAACACCACGTGGCACAGCCCGAAAACACATCCGAGATCTAAACAGAGCAACCATGAAACGGATATGGTAAAATCTTTAAAAAGTATTCCTTTAATTGCTTTTCCAGGGTAGACGGACGTCTAAGCGCCGTGTCCTCACCGACGCTGGTCTGGGTCTCGCCCCAGCCGGAGACGGTGCACATGACTCCGGTGCCGACGCAGGAGGAGGGCAGCGCGACGGCCTGCGCGTACTGGTTGAGGGTAGCGGGCGAGGCCAGCTTGATGAGCATGATGTCGTTGTCGGTTTTCGCCGAGTTGTACTGGGGGTGGCGGATCGCCTTGGAGGCCTGGATCCTCTGCTCGGTGCCCTCGGTCACGAAGATGTTGTGCTCGCCGATGCGCACGGAGATGCGGGATGCGCTGGGGGTGGAGGAGGTTGACGATAGTAGTGATGAAGATTTTAATTTATATTTCTTTGCTTTCATGCCCTAGCAACCAAAAGCACCTTGAGCCATATTTTATTCCAACAATTTCAATGTCCTGCTGTAAAATGATCCAGGTGGCTAAGCGCAAGAACAATCAAAGAATGCAAGCTCAGTTCATGTTGGGGAACTGACTCATCATCCCACCGGGCACAATAATATATGTACAGGAAACCCTTGCCCAACGCGGCTTTTATCGAACTCTTGTTTCGGCTCTACACGGTGTACCTAATGAGGTCTGTTTCATGGTACACGGGGTGATGTTTCGGCTCTACGCGGTTTCACGTTGCTAAGATTTTCATCTCTGGGTCGAAAAGTAGTGTCATGAGAGTGCTGCATCCGTTAGGAAGGTTTCATCAAATTAACTGTGAGAACCATTTATTTACCATGTATGTTTTTGCATGTATATATATTTTGCATACTTTTTTTTGCGTTACACACTGAACCAGCACAACGCAAATATTGACGTATTGCTCGCATGTATCTGACCCTCCTCTCGTTGAGGACGTTGAACGAATGTATAGAATCATTAACGTTCAAATGCACAGTCCCCTTCGTTTCTCTAGTGTTGACCAGCTTCACGAGGTACTCATTTAACGGTGAGTCAACCTGGGGGAGGGCACAGGACCGTGTCAGATATCGTCACTCATGCTGGGAATCGAGTTCGGGTTGCAGAGTTCGCAGCGCAGTGCACTAATAATTGCAATACTACTCCCCTCCCATTCACACACATACAAAGAGCATCGCTTATGTCCGTGTGAACTCACGTCTGGTAGCAGTGAGCGGCAGACACGACCCACTCGCTGGAAATCAGGGAGCCTCCGCAGAAGTGGTATCCGATGTTGAGGGACACCTGCCACGGCTGCGAGTGGGCAGCGCACTCGTAGCCACCCACGATGTGGTCCTCATACATGTACGGGGCCGCCGCTGTCAACAAAGCAGAGTGTGAATTGGTAGCCTGAACGCGGTTAATTATTCAGACCCAACATTAATCGTGAGGATAATCGTCAACAGGATCATCACGCCTCTGGGGTTACTAGCAATGTTGCATGACTTGCTCAATTGTTCTTGTGAGATGTACAATATAGGCCCCATAGTAGGAATGTAACATTTTCACCAATCTCTTGGGATAAAACACGGGCATGCGCCCCATCCGTTCTTTCGTATAATTCAGTTTAACTCACATTATTGTCTCGCACAGTCAAATTAGGAGCACACCGTTTATCTCCTCCATTAGTTTGTTGACGCACATCATCAGCGGAGGTGAAAAGTGTTCCAATTTGAGCCAACCTTGTGGAAGCCTAAGCCAGATTAATATAGCAAACGACCACTAATAATGTCCATCATTGTCAGGCTTGCTTAAACCAATGCTATTAAACTGCCAGATGTCTATAGTCAAAGATTGGCACGATTGGCGAAAGAAGTTCAACATATGTACAAAGATCATCTCTGCCAGACATGGGTTCTAGTTCGACCCAAAACCATTCACTACGCAGCAAGTTACCAGTGGAAGTTACACAAAGTCTTACCAGCGGTGCCCACGAGCAGAGCAAAGATGAGTCCGTACATTGTGCAGTGAAGATCCTGAACGACGATGCTGAACCACTGCCAAGGGTCCCCTTTTATGCTCGTTGAGACCCCTCTTATCTCATGGCCTTCTTTTAATCTCTACGTTACCTGGTGCCTTATGCCTGTCTCATAAAATTCGTCGATATTTTCCCACATGGGATGGAAATAGCAAGTGACCAGGTTCCACATGTTAAAATTGGTCCCATTTTATGTTTTTCTTTCCACGGACGTTGCGTCCATTGTCCCAGTTCAGATTTCCTTCTTGGTAGTGATGGTGCCATTTGACGTTATGTGTGTTATGTGGCAGCTGTGATTAACAGTGGTTCTGCAGTTGCACACCCGTTCCACAAATTGTGAAAATATCTAGATCTCTGTGGAAAAGTTCTGGAATTGAGAGCTCAAAAAATGAATAATTACGTAAGTATACATCAGTATATATATAATATCCTCTAGAGGTGTTCTTTAGAGCTCATTCAAGTGGAGGCCCTTCTGCCAGCGGTGCAGTGTGAAATACATTGCAAGGCTGCACCTTTACCTTTCTTACTTAAGCATACGCCAAGGACATTACTGCTGTCAAATATATCATAGTCAAAGTCATTATATTTTATTAAGCAGACATCGAATTGCTTTTAACTGAAAGTCAAAATCACGGATACTGATCCATATTTTTTTGGGGTGGTAGTTTTAATCCCAAAAATATTGTCAATAATCTATGGTAATCCAGCATCAGGGTTGTTGGATCGCGAAAACGTTGTGAGAATCGCTTCCCGTGAGCGTCGAGGTGCGATACCCTCGCTCTCCAGGAGAAGGCAGTACAGGAAGTGGACTGAATGCCATCTGTATGGTGATTTTGTTTCCCCCTCGTGCCCATAGGGTTTCTCCGATTTACTCCCACTTGTATAATGAAAGTTGCATTAATGGACAGAAAAGATCTTAACATAACCCAATATAGGACCCTATTGCAAAGAGTCCGACGACTCAGCGTGGCTTTCCTAAATAAACAAGTTATTTTTATAAGTAAAAAAACGCGCTAATGTGTGCTTGCATACGTATATTAGGATGATCAAGAGTTTGCCACCGTTTTCACAGCACTCACACTTAAGTGTTTTCACCCAAAAACCAAACTGGGTCAGTTTGGTCAGCCTAGGTCTGTTTGTGTACGTCTCAAAGTGCACTTGGCCTGGCTCAGTCGCCGTGTTGACGTCACCGCCACTTAGTGGTAAATGGCGGCTGTTGTTGTTGTTGGAAGGTCCCACGCGGTGACTGCTAAGCGCAGTGCGGTTTAAAGCTTCCAGCACCCCTCACAAGAGGTGAACCGGACTCGACGATCGACTTTTATGCCTGAATAGTTCATTGAATCCTCAATGTTTGATCGATTTACCGACCATCGATTATTTATTCTGGCAGGAGAGAGGGAGGAGTTTATTTGCATGGGGCGGGTGATATTCAAATTAGGAAAATGGCGGGTTGTGATTGGCTGGGAGCGTCCATGAGAGCGCCCCAAGGTCGTGCTTTATTTCCTGTGTCGAGCTGTGGGAGGAGTTTAAATCGACCAATGGGAAGCAGACATAATCCATCTCATTTGCATGTCACCCCCTCCTTTGCATCGACTCAACTCGGTTGATTCTTGGCCAAACTTTGTGATTTAATTAATTTATTTTTTATTTAATATATTTTATTTTCTCACCGAGGTGACTTTACCGAAAGAACCAAAGAGCATGGATCCTTGCAGTCACGAAAACTTCAAATCTAGAACAAACGATTCGACATGCCCAAAGTAAATTACTTATATTGGCCACCTTGTTGCTATGAACAATTTTAACTAAACTATGTTTGTTAAACGTATACTATTATTTAAAGGATTGCAGATGGGAGGTATAGGGCCACCATTCCAAAGGGGTTAAGAAGTGCTGGAGATCAAGGAGCCTCCGCAGAAGTGGTATCCGGTGTTGAGGGACACCTGCCACGGCTGCGAGTGGGCAGCGCACTCCGAGCCACCCACGATGTGGTCCTCATACATGTTAGGGCCCGCCGCTGTCAGCGAAGCAGTGTGAATTGGTGTTCTGGCCACGGTAAATTACTCAGACCCAACATTCATCGTGACGATAATCGTCAAAAGGATCATGACTATCGACATCGTCTATAAGGCCAAGTGGAGAATCCTAGTGAAGTAATGGAGGTAATGCTACCCCCCTCCTACCCCTTGAATGCAAAATTAATTTTGGTATTGATATTTACCAGAAAAAAAACGTATTGTTAATGTAAGTCCCCATTTAAAAGTATGGACATTTCATGAACACACCTCGTGGGAATATTATAGATCCACCTCTACTGTCTCCGTGATGATCATCATCACCAATGTTACCACTAACACAATTACAAAGACCAATTCCTGCAAAAAAAGTCACTCCGATATGTTTACGAGAAATGTTGCATCACTTGCTCAATCGTCGTTCCTGTTTGATGGACAATATGGGCCCCACAGAAGGAATTCAGAATTTCCACCAATTGCTTGGGAACAATGACGGATATTAGCCCCATCTTGCACTTGGGTATAATTCAGTTTAAGTCAAAGACAAACTTTCCGGCACAGCCAAATAAGCAGCACGCATTCCTCTCCTCTGTTAGTTTGGTGATGCACATCACCATAGGAGGTGCAAAATGTTTCCGATGGAGCTAACCTAGCGGAGGCCTACGCCAAATTAAGATACCAAATGACCAATAATGATACCCATCATTGTCTGTCCTGTTTAAACCAATTCTGTTAAACTTCCAGATATCTATAGGCAAAAATTTGAACGGTTGGATACGTACGGTGCGAAATAAGTTCAGCATACGTACAAAGACCATCTCTGCTGGACATGGGTCCCAGTTCGACCCAAAACCATTCACTATGCAACCAGTTAGCAGTGGAAGTTACACAAAGTCTCACCAGCGGTGCCCACGAGAAGAGCGAAGATGAGTCCGTACATTGTGCAGTGAAGATCATGAACGACAATGCTGAACCACTGCCGAAGGTCAACTTTTATACCCGTTGAGAGCCCTCTTATCTTATGGCTTTATTCTCATTTCTATGTTACCCAATGCCTTCTGTCTGTCTCAATAAACTCGTCTATATTTTGCCACATGAGACAAAAAATTGCGAGTCAGCGATTCAACACCTTAAAATTGGTTCCATTTATTGTTTTTTTTCCACGGACGTTACTTATATTGTTCTGTTTATGATCTTACACTTGGTAGAGATGGTGCCATTTGTGTGTGTATAACGTGGCAGCTGTGCTTAAGAGTATTTCTGCAGTTTGCGCACCCATTCTACAAATTGTGGAACCATCCTGTAGCTGGGATTGAGATAGGAGGGGGTGACCTGCGGTGAGTTTCTCTGTCTCCTCTCGAGCCCTGCTACATACAGAACGTGTAACACGTACTCGCACAATGCAAATGTCCACACATCAACGCGTGCATCTTGGCCGTCCACTCGATGAGGACGTCAGTCAAACAGACGCCGAGATGGCGGCTCATTCACATTCATGTAACTGTGACGTACACAGACAGACAACACCCATTACGCCGACCTCGGGCGTTGATTGGATTTTTGAAGATATGGACGAATAGGGGAGGTGAGGTTCGACGATTCGGTGTTCGGTCCGAGTGTTGAGTTTGAGTTCAGAATCAGAATAATTATTTATCCTGAAGGAATCCGATGTGCTCTAAAGCTCTTTTTCACAGATATCCGCGGAGTGGGATGAGTCATGGTGGGGCTTGGAGATGCGCGGCTAACATCAGTGGCGAGTGGTGACGTGAACTGCACCTGCTCCCCATCCCGTCACCACGCCCCCCCGCATCGTAAAAAATGTCAATCTTCATCCAGCAGTGAATTTGATGATCAAAATATCTCAATATGAAAGCGCACCCCCTGTGTATAGCCGTGTGTGTGCCTGTGTCGTGAAGGACGCGACTGTTCAGTTGGAGGCAGTCGCCCTCCAACAACAAAGCAGGGCAGAGGAGCGACGCTCACAACAACGAACGGAGCGAAGGGCGGATAACATGAAGCAAGATGGCACAGTAAGAGACACAGTTGGTGTGCATCTGCCAGTCATCTCAGTGAGTCGATCGATGGCACCTGGGTCTGTACCGTGACCTGTCATAAAGCTTTCCACACTTAACGCGGCCTCAAGGTACTGACCATCGATTTTTAAATCTAGCAGGAGAGAGGGAGGAGTTTATTTGCATGTGGCAGGTTATATTCAAATTAGGAAAATGGCGGGTTGTGATTGTCTGGCAGCATCCCTGAGACCACCCCAAGTTCACGCTGTATTTCCTGTTTCGAGATGTGAGAGGAGTTTGAATCAACCAATGGGAAGCCGACAATCCAACTCATTTGCATGTCACCCCCTCTTTTGCATTGATTCAACTCAGTTGATTCTTGGCCAAATGATTCGACATACCCAAAGCAAATTACTTAAATTGGCCACTTTGTTGCTATGAACAATTGTAACTAAACATATCTATTTTTAAACGTGTACTATTGTTTCAAGGATTGCACGTTGGAGGTATAGGGCGATACCAAAGCGGTTAAGAAGTCCTGTGCTGTATTGGCTGCTACGGGGCTGCTTTGTGGGTAGCAGAGCAATCGAGCAACTCAATCCATTGTACCGTGCTATGCGATGTATCGATCATCAACTTTACTAAGAAAATAAGACGACAAAAACATGGTGCCATCAACTTTTCAATGGTTTTATTCGTTTCATGGCATTACAATCATCACGGTGCTTGTTGCTCGGCAAGGTGGCTTCCGAGTGAGTCGCTCAGTTGGCAGCCATGGTGCTGGCGATCCAGGAGTTGTAGTTGCACACCTTGGTGTACACGCCGGGGTAGTTGGCCAGGGCGCAGCCGCGACCCCAGGACACGATGCCCTGCAGCTGGCCATTGCATACGACGGGGCCACCGGAGTCTCCCTGCAGTGGCGGAATCAGGGGTCAAAGGGTCAGCAGTTAGTAGTTGGTTCCAGCATCTAATGTCGTGGTTCCCAACCTTTATGTCTGTGAAAAAAATACGTGATTAATTTTGAGTTGGATGAAAGAGATGCAACCAAAATATCGATGAGAGAGTATGTTTGGTGGAGGTGGCACTGGTTTGTAGCAAGAGGGCAGGTCTCCACTCATACTCCCGTTCAGACTTATCGACTCAAGTCGCTTCAGGGGACCTCACCTGGCAGGAGTCCTTGCCACCCTCCTGGTATCCCAGGCAGATCATGTTGTCGGTGATGGACCCAGGGTAGGCGTTCCTGCAGGAGGTATCACTCATCACGGGCACCTGGACGCACATGAGGACATCAGGGCTGCCTGTATGGAGACACGCGGGTGGCATTGGTGTGGCATCATACACTGGGGAAAGATATTGGGGTAACGTGAGGACGGAGAAACTCATAAGCAGAGGGGCGGCATAAGAGAGTTCAGTGGACTCAGTGTGAAGGTCCCAGTAATGCAGAGGAAATTTTATGGGTTGGTAGCTTGTGACCATTGATAAACCTGGAGAAAGTAAGCAGAGAAAGACAGTGGAAAAGAGTTCCGTGACGACTGCTGGACAGACACTGAGAAAGTAAAGGAAGACATGGGGGAGGCCTGTGCCCAGAAGTGGCCAATCACAAGCTCACACTACAACAACAAGATGGACAAGTCTAGTTACAACTTTTAGTCCAGTTTGAACTCCAGGTCAAGCCTGCCTCATGCTCAGAACTGATATTCAATGCTTAGCTATAAACATTGTAAAAAAATCCACGAAAATATCGCTAGACAGAGTACCATGTACTTATACTAACATTTTTATCTTAATAAATGTTTTACCATGGAACAAGCATGTATAAATGTTGTGTCAGCTTGTATGGAGAAGAAATCAACTAATTTCTCTACTATGTTTTTGGGTTGTACTGAGTGTTCTTCAGCATGACGTCCGAACGAAGCTTCACTCGTAGTGTTGGGAACTCCCAAGCAGTAGAGCGAAACGCTAGACATCATGATGAACACCACGTGGCACAGCCCGAAAACACATCCGAGATCTAAACAGAGCAACCATGAAACGGATATGGTAAAATCTTTAAAAAGTATTCCTTTAATTGCATTTCCAGGGTAGACGGACGTCTAAGCGCCGTGTCCTCACCGACGCTGGTCTGGGTCTCGCCCCAGCCGGAGACGGTGCACATGACTCCGGTGCCGACGCAGGAGGAGGGCAGCGCGATGGCCTGCGCGTACTGGTTGAGGGTAGCGGGCGAGGCCAGCTTGATGAGCATGATGTCGTTGTCAGTTTTCGCCGAGTTGTACTGGGGGTGGCGGATCGCCTTGGAGGCCTGGATCCTCTGCTCGGTGCCCTCGGTCACGAAGATGTTGTGCTCGCCGATGCGCACGGAGATGCGGGACGCGCTGGGGGTGGAGAAGGTTGACGATAATTGTGATGAAGATTTTAATTTATATTTCTTTGCTTTCATGTCCTAGCAACCAAAAGCACCTTGCGCCACATTTAATTCCAACAATTTCAATGTCCTGCTGTAAAATGCTCCAGGCGGCTAAGTGCAAGAACATTCGTAGAATGCAAGCTCAGTTCATGTTGGGGAACTGACTCATCATCCCACCGGGCACAATAATCTAAGTACAGGAAACCCTTGCCCAACGCGGCTTCATCGAACTCTTGTTTCGGCTCTACACGGTGTACCGAATGAGGTCTGTTTCATGGTACACGGGGGTGATGTTTCGGCTCTACGCGGTTTCACGTTGCTAAGATTTTCATCTCTGCGTCGAAAAGTAGTGTCATGAGAGTGCTGGATCCGTTAAGAAGGTTTCATCAAATTAACTGTGAGAACCATTTATTTACCATGTATGTTTTTGCATGTATATATATTTTGCATACTTTTTTGCGTTACACACTAAACCAGCACAACGCAAATATTCACGTATTGCCCGCATGTATCTGACTCTCCTCTCGTTGAGGACGTTGAACGGATGTATAGACTCATTAACGTTCAAATGCACAGTCCCCTTCGTTTCTCTAGTGTTGACCAGCTTCACGAGGTACTCATTTAACGGTGAGTCAACCTGGGGGAGGGCACAGGACGGTGTCAGATATCGTCACTCATGCTGGGAATCGAGTTCGGGTTGCAGAGTTCGCAGCGCAGTGCACTAATCATTGCAATACTACTCCCCTCCCATTCACACACACATACAAAGAGCATCGCTTATGCCCGTGTGAACTTACGTCTGGTAGCAGTGAGCGGCAGACACGACCCACTCGCTGGAGATCAGGGAGCCTCCGCAGAAGTGGTATCCGATGTTGAGAGACACCTGCCACGGCTGCGAGTGGGCAGCGCACTCGTAGCCACCCACGATGTGGTCCTCATACATGTACGGGGCCGCCGCTGTCAACAAAACACTATGTGAATTGGTAGCCTGAACGCGGTTAATTATTCAGACCCAACATTAATATTGAGGATAATCGTCAACAGGATCATCACACCTCTGGAGTTACTCGCAATGTTGCATGACTTGCTCAATCGTTCTTGTGAGATGGACAATATAGGCCCCATAGTAGGAATGTAACATTTTCACCAATCTCTTGGGATAAAACACGGGCATGCGCCCCATCCAGCTTTTTCGTATAATTCAGTTTAACTCAAATGATTTTCTGGCACAGTCAAATTAGGAGCACACCGTTTATCTCCTCCATTAGTTTGTTGACGCACATCATCAGCGGAGGTGAAGAGTGTTCCAATTTGAGCCAACCTTGTGGAAGCCTAAGCCAGATTAAGATAGCAAACGACCACTAATAATGTCCATCATTGTCAGGCTTGCTTAAAACAATGCTATTAAACTGCCAGATGTCTATAGTCAAAGATTGGCACGATTGGCGAAAGAAGTTCAATATACGTACAAAGACCATCTCTGCCAGACATGGGTCCTAGTTCGACCCAAAACCATTCACTACGCAGCAAGTTACCAGTGGAAGTTACACAAAGTCTTACCAGCGGTGCCCACGAGCAGAGCGAAGATGAGTCCGTACATTGTGCAGTGAAGATCCTGAACGACGATGCTGAACCACTGCCAAGGGTCCCCTTTTATGCTCGTTGAGACCCCTCTTATCTCATGGCCTTGTTGTAATCTCTACGTTACCTGGTGCCTCTGCCTGTCTCATAAAATTCGTCGATATGTTCCCACATGGAATGGAAATAGCAAGTGACCGGTTCCACATGTTAAAATTGGTCCATTTTATGTTTTTCTTTCCACGGACGTTGCGTCCATTGTCCCAGTTCAGATTTCCTCCTTGGTAGTGATGGTGCCATTTGACGTTATGTGTGTTATGTGGCAGCTGTGATTAACAGTGGTTCTGCAGTTGCACACCCGTTCCACAAATTGTGAAAATATCTAGATCTCTGTGGAAAAGTTCTGGAATTGAGAGCTCATAAAATGAATAATTACATAAGTATACATCAGTATGTATATCCTCTAGAGGTGTGCTTTAGAGCTCCCTCAAGTGGAGGCCCTTCTGCCAGCGGTGGAGTGAGAAATACATTGCAAGGCTAAACCTTTACCTTTCTTACTTAAGTATACGCCAAGGACATTACTGCTGTCAAATTTATCATAGTCAAAGTCATTATATTTTATTAAGCAGACATCGAATTTCTTTTAACTGAAAGTCAAAATCACGGATACTGATCCATATTTTTTTGGGGTGGTAGTTTTAATACCAAAAATATTGTCAAAAATCTATGGTAATCCAGCATCAGGGTTGTTGGATCGCGAAAACGTTGTGAAACTCGCTTCCTGTGAGCGTCGAGGTGCGATATCCTCGCTCTCCAGGAGAAGGCAGTACAGGAAGTGAACTGCATGCCATCTGTATTGTGATTTTGTTGCCGCCTCGTGCCCATAGGGTTTCTCCGATTTACTCCCACTTGTATAATGAAAGTTGCATTAATGGACAGAAAATATCTTAACATAACCCAATATAGGACCCTATTGCAAAGAGTCCGACGACTCAACGTGGCTTTCCTGGATAAATAAGTTATTATTATAAGTAAAAAAACGCGCTAATGTGTGCTTGCATACGTATATTAGGATGATCAAGAGTTTGCCACCGTTTTCACAGCACCCAAAAACCAAACTGGGTCAGTTTGGTCAGCCTAGGTCTGTCTGTGTACGTCTCAAAGTGCACTTGGCCTGGCTCAGTCGCCGTGTTGACGTCACCGCCACTTAGTGGTAAATGGCGGCTGTTGTTGTTGTTGGAAGGTCCCACGCGGTGACTGCTAAGCGCAGTTCGGTTTAAAGCTTCCAGCACCCCTCACAAGAGGTGAACCGGACTCGACGATCGACTTTTATGCCTGAACAGTTCATTGAGTCCTCAATGTTTGATCGATTTACCGACCATCGATTATTTATTCTGGCAGGAGAGAGGGAGGAGTTTATTTGCATGGGGCGGGTCATATTCAAATTAGGAAAAAGGCGGGTTGTGATTGGCTGGGAGCGTCCCTGAGGGCACGCCAAGGTCGTCCTTTATTTCCTGTGGGAGGAGTTTAAATCTACCAATGGGAAGCAGGCATAATCCATCTCATTTGCATGTCACCCCCTCCTTTGCATCGACTTAACTCGGTTGATTCTTGACCAAACGTTGTGATTTAATTAATTTATTTTTCATTTAATATATTTTATTTTTTCACAGAGGTGACTTTACCGAAAGAACCAAAGAGTATGGATCCTTGCAGTCACGAAAACTTCAAATCTAGAACAAACAATTCGACATGCCCAAAGTAAATTACTTATATTGGCCACCTTGTTGCTATGTACAATTTTAACTAAACTATGTTTGTTAAACGTATACTATTATTTAAAGGATTGCAGATGGGAGGTATAGGGCCACCATACCAAAGGGGTTAAGAAGTGCTGGAGATCAGGGAGCCTCCGCAGAAGTGGTATCCGGTGTTGAGGGACACCTGCCACGCCTGCGAGTGGGCAGCGCACTCCGAGCCACCCACGATGTGGTCCTCATACATGTATGGGGCCGCCGCTGTCAGCGAAGCAGAGTGTGAATTGGTGTTCTGGCCACGGTAAATTACTCAGACCCAACATTCAATTACTCAGACCCAACATTCAAGTGGAGAATCCTAGTGAAGTAATGGAGGCAATGCTACTCCCCTCCTACCCCTTGAGTGCAAAAGTAATTTTGGTATTGATATTTACCAGAAAAAAAACGTATTGTTAATGTAAGTCCCCATTTAAAAGTATGGACATTTTATGAACACTCCTCGTGGGAATATTATAGATCCGCCTCTACTGTCTCCGTAATGATCATCATCACCAATGTTACCACTAACACAATTACAAAGACCAATTCCTGAAAAAAAAGTCACTCCGATATGTTTACGAGAAATGTTGCATCACTTGCTCAATCGTCGTTCCTGTTTGATGGACAATATGGGCCCCACAGAAGAAATTCAGAATTTCCACCACTTGCTTGGGAACAATGACGGATATTAGCCCCATCTTGCACTTGGGTATAATTCAGCTTAAGTCAAAGACAAACTTTCCGGCACAGCCAAATAAGCAGCACGCATTCCTCTCCTCTGTTAGTTTGGTGATGCACATCACCATAGGAGGTGCAACATGTTTCCGATGGAGCTAACCTAGCGGAGGCCTACGCCAAATTAAGATACCGAATGACCAATAATGATACCCATCATTGTCTGTCCTGTTTAAACCAATTCTGTTAAACTGCCAGATATCTATAGGCAAAAATTTGAACGGTTGGATACGTACGGTGCGAAATAAGTTCAGCATACGTACAAAGACCATCTCTGCTGGACATGGGTCCCAGTTCGACCCAAAACCATTCACTATGCAACCAGTTAGCAGTGGAAGTTACACAAAGTCTCACCAGCGGTGCCCACGAGAAGAGCGAAGATGAGTCCGTACATGGTGCAGTGAAGATCCTGAACGACGATGCTGAACCACTGCCGAAGGTCAACTTTTATACCCGTTGAGAGCCCTCTCATCTCTTGGCCTTATTCTCATCTCTACGTTACCCAATGCCTTCTGTCTGTCTCAATAAACTCGTCTATATTTTCCCACATGAGACAAAAAATTGCGAGTCAGCGATTCAACACCTTAAAATTGATCTTCTTGGTTCTTTCGGTAAAGTCACGGAGAAGGGAAGTAATAAAATAATAAAAATAAAACATAATAAAATTATTCTCACGACGTTTCGGCCACAACGCAAGCAGCCGTCCTCAGGTGAAAACCAGGTCCGTCGAGGCGACAGAGTCTGAATGTCTGAATGTTCAGACTCTGTCGCCTCGACGGACCTGGTTTTCACCTGAGGACGGCTGCTTGCGTTGTGGCCGAAACGTCGTGAGAATAATTTTATTATGTTTTATTTTTATTATTTTATTACTTCCCTTCTACGTGACTTTACCGAAAGAACCAAGAAGATGAATCCCTGCAGTCACGAAAGCTTTAAATCGAAACCTTAAAATTGGTTCCATTTATTGTTTTTTTCCACGGACGTTACTTATATTGTTCTGTTTATGATCTCACACTTGGTAGAGATGGTGTCATTTGTGTGTGTATAACGTGGCAGCTGTGCTTAAGAGTATTTCTGCAGTTTGCGGACCCATTCTACAAATTGTGGAACCATCCTGTAGCTGGGATTGAGATAGGAGGGGGTGACCTGCAGTGAGTTTTTCTGTCTCCTCTCGAGCCCTGCTACATACAGAACGTGTAACACGTACTCGCACAATGCAAATGTCCACACATCAACGCGTGTATCTTGGCCGTCCACTCGATGAGGACGTCAGTCAAACAGACGCCGAGATGGCGGCTCATTCACGTTCATGTAACTGTGACGTACACAGACAGACAACACCCATTACGCCGACCTCGGGCGTTGATTGGATTTTTGAAGATATGGACGAATAGGGGAGGTGAGGTTCGACGATTCGGTGTTCGGTCCCAGTGTTGAGTTTGAGTTCAGAATCAGAATAATTATTTATCCTGAAGGAATCCGATGTGCTCTAAAGCTCTTTTTCACAGATATCCGCGGAGTGGGATCAGTAATGGTGGGGCTTGGAGATGCGCGGCTAACATCAGTGGCGAGTGGTGACGTGAACTGCACCTGCTCCCCATCCCGTCACCACGCCCCCCGCATCGTAAAAAATGGCAATCTTCATCCAGCAGTGAATTTGATGATCAAAATATCTCAATATGAAAGCGCACCCCCTGTGTATAGCCGTGTGTGTGCCTGTGTCGTGAAGGACGCGACTGTTCAGTTGGAGGCAGTCGCCCTCCAACAACAAAGCAGGGCAGAGGAGCGACGCTCACAACAACGAACGGAGCGCTGGGCGTATAAAATGAAGCAAGATGGCACAGTAAGAGACACAGCTGGTGTGCATCTGCCAGTCATCTCAGTGAGTCGATCGATGGCACCTCGGTCTGTACCGTGACCTGTCAGAAAGCTTTCCACACTTAACGCGGCCTCAAAGTAACGACCATCGATTTTTAAATCTAGCAGGAGAGAAGGAGGAGTTATTTGCATGTGGCGGGTCATATTCAAATTAGGAAAATGGCGGGTTGTGATTGTCAGGCAGCATCCCTGAGACCATCCCGAGTTCACGCTGTATTTCATGTTTCGAGCTGAGAGGAGATTGAATCAACCAATGGGAAGCCGACAATCCAATCATTTGAATGTCACCCCCTCCTTTGCATCGATTCAACTCAGTTGATTCTTGGCCAAATGATTCGACATACCCAAAGCAAACGACTTAAATTGGCCACTTTGTTGTTATGAACAATTTTAACTAATCATATCTATTTTTAAACGTGTACTATTGTTTCAAGGATTGCACGTTGGAGGTATAGGGCCACCATACCAAAGCGGTTAAGAAGTCCTGTGCTGTATTGATTGCTACGGGGCTGCTTTGTGGGTAGCAGAGCAATCGAGCAACTCAATCCATTGTACCGTGCTATGCGATGTATCGATCATCAACTTTACTAAGAAAATAAGACCACAAAAACATGGTGCCATCAACATTTCTATGGTTTTATTCGTTTCATGGCATTACAATCATCACGGTGCTTGTTGCTCGGCAAGGTGGCTTCCGAGTGAGTCGCTCAGTTGGCAGCCATGGTGCTGGCGATCCAGGAGTTGTAGTTGCACACCTTGGTGTACACGCCGGGGTAGTTGGCCAGGGCGCAGCCGCGGCCCCAGGAAACGATGCCCTGCAGCTGGCCATTGCATACGACGGGGCCACCGGAGTCTCCCTGCAGTGGCGGAATCAGGGGTCAAAGGGTCAGCAGTTAGCAGTTGGTTCCAGCATCTAATGTCGTGGTTCCCAACCTTTATGTCTGTGAAAAAAAACGTGATTAATATTGAGTTGGATGAAAGAGATTCAACCAAAATATCGATGAGAATGTATGTTTGGTGGAGGTGGCACTGGTTTGTAGCAAGAGGGCAGGTCTACGCTCATACTCCCGTTCAGACATATCGACTCAAGTCGCTTCAGGGGACCTCACCTGGCAGGAGTCCTTGCCACCCTCCTGGTATCCCAGGCAGATCATGTTGTCGGTGATGGACCCAGGGTAGGCGTTCCTGCAGGAGGTATCACTCATCACGGGCACCTGGACGCACATGAGGACATCGGGGCTGCCTGTATGGAGACACGCGGGTGGCATTGTTGAGGCATCATACACTGGAGAAAGATATTGGGGTAACGTGAGGACGGAGAAACTCATAAGCAGAGGGGGCGGCATAAGAGAGTTCAGTGGACTCAGCGTGAAGGTCCCAGTAATGCAGAGGAAATTTAATGGGTTGGAAGCTTGTGCCCATTGATAAACCTGGAGAAAGTAAGCAGAGAAAGACAGTGGAAAAGAGTTCCGTGACGACTGCTGGACAGACACTGAGAAAGTAAAGGAAGACATGAGGGAGGCCTGTGCCCAGAAGTGGTCAATCACAAGCTCACACTACAACAACAACAAGATGGACAAGTCTAGTGACAACTTTTAGTCCAGTTTGAACTCCAGGTCAAGCCTGCCTCATGCTCAGAACTGTTATTCAATGCTTAGCTATAAACATTGCTAAAAAAATCCACGAAAATATCGCTAGACAGAGTACCATGTACTTATACTAACATTTTTTATCTTAATGAATGTTTTACCCTGGTACAAGCATGTATAAGTGTTGTGTCAGCTTGTATGGAGAAGAAATCAACTAATATCTCTGATATGTTTTTGGGTTGTACTGAGTGTTCTTCAGCATGACGTCCGAACGAAGCTTCACTCGTAGTGTTGGGAACTCCCAAGAAGTAGAGCGAAACTCTAGACATCATGATGAACACCACGTGGCACAGCCCGAAAACACATCCGAGATCTAAACAGAGCAACCATGAAACGGATATGGTAAAATCTTTAAAAAGTATTCCTTTAATTGCATTTCCAGGGTAGACGGACGTCTAAGCGCCGTGTCCTCACCGACGCTGGTCTGGGTCTCGCCCCAGCCGGAGACGGTGCACATGACTCCGGTGCCGACGCAGGAGGAGGGCAGCGCGACGGCCTGCGCGTACTGGTTGAGGGTAGCGGGCGAGGCCAGCTTGATGAGCATGATGTCGTTGTCAGTTTTCGCCGAGTTGTACTGGGGGTGGCGGATCGCCTTGGAGGCCTGGATCCTCTGCTCGGTGCCCTCGGTCACGAAGATGTTGTGCTCGCCGATGCGCACGGAGATGCGGGACGCGCTGGGGGTGGAGGAGGTTGACGATAATAGTGATGAAGATTTTAATTTATATTTCTTTGCTTTCATGCCCGAGCAACCAAAAGCACCTTGCGCCACATTTAATTCCAACAATTTCAATGTCCTGCTGTAAAATGATCCAGGCGGCTAAGCGCAAGAACAATCATAGAATACAAGCTCAGTTCATGTTGGGGAACTGACTCATCATCCCACCGGGCACAATAATATAAAACCGCGTAGAGCCGATGTTTCGGCTCTACGCCGTTTCACGTTGCTAAGATTTTCATCTCTGTGTCGAAAAGTTGTGTCATGAGAGTGCTGCATCCGTTAGGAAGGTTTCATCAAATTAACTGTGAGAACCATTTATTTACCATGTATGTTTTTGCATGTATATATATTTTGCATACTTTTTTTGCGTTACACACTGAACCAGCACAACGCAAATATTGACGTATTGCCCGCATGTATCTGACCCTGCTCTCGTTGAGGACGTTGAACGGATGTATAGAATCATTAACGTTCAAATGCACAGTCCCCTTCGTTTCTCTAGTGTTGACCAGCTTCACGAGGTACTCATTTAACGGTGAGTCAACCTGGGGGAGGGCACAGGACCGTGTCAGATATCGCCACTTATGCTGGGAATCGAGTTCGGGTTGCAGGGTTCGCAGCGCAGTGCACTAATCAGTGCAATACTACTCCCCTCCCATTCACACACACACACAAAGAGCATCGCTTATGTCCATGTGAACTCACGTCTGGTAGCAGTGAGCGGCAGACACGACCCACTCGCTGGAGATCAGGGAGCCTCCGCAGAAGTGGTATCCGATGTTGAGGGACACCTGCCACGGCTGCGAGTGGGCAGCGCACTCGTAGCCACCCACGATGTGGTCCTCATACATGTACGGGGCCGCCGCTGTCAACAAAGCAGAGTGTGAATTGGTAGCCTGAACGCGGTTAATTATTCAGACCCAACATTAATCGTGAGGATAATCGTCAACAGGATTATCACGCCTCTGGGGTTACTAGCAATGTTGCATCACTTGCTCAATCATTCTTGTGAGATGGACAATATAGGCCCCATAGTAGGAATGTAACATTTTCACCAATCTCTTGGGATAAAACACGGGCATGCGCCCCATCGAGTTCTTTCGTATAATTCAGTTTAACTCAAGTAATTTTCAAATTAGGAGCACACCGTTGATCTCCTCCATTAGTTTGTTGATGCACATCATCAGCGGAGGTGAAAAGTGTTCCAATTTGAGCCAACCTTGTGGAGGCCTAAGGCAGAATAAGATACCAAACGACCACTAATAATGTCCATCACTGTCAGGCTTGCTTAAACCAATGCTATTAAACTGACAGATGTCTATAGCCAAAGATTGGCACGGTTGGCGAAAGAAGTTCAATATACGTACAAAGACCATCTCTGCCAGACATGGGTCCTAGTTCGACCCAAAACCATTCACTACGCAGCAAGTTACCAGTGGAAGTTACACAAAGTCTTACCAGCGGTGCCCACGAGCAGAGCGAAGATGAGTCCGTACATTGTGCAGTGAAGATCCTGAACGACGATGCTGATCCACTGCCAAGGGTCCCCTTTTATGCTCGTTGAGACCCCTCTTATCTCATGGCCTTGTTGTAATCTCTACGTTACCTGGTACCTCATGCCTGTCTCATAAAATTCGTCGATATTTTCCCACATGGGATGGAAATAGCAAGTCACCGGTTCCACATGTTAAAATTGGTCCATTTTATGTTTTTCTTTCCACGGACGTTGCATTCATTGTCCCAGTTCAGATTTCCTTCTTGGTAGTGATGATGCCATTTGACGTTATGTGTGTTATGTGGCAGCTGTGATTAACAGTGGTTCTGCAGTTGCACACCCGTTCCACAAATTGTGAAAATATCTAGATCTCTGTGGAAAAGTTTTGGAATTGAGAGCTCATAAAATGAATACTTACGTAAGTACACATCAGTATATATATAATATCCTCTAGATGTGTTCTTTAGAGCTCCCTCAAGTGGAGGCCCTTCTGCCAGCGGTGCAGTGAGAAATAAATTGCAAGGCTGCACCTTTACCTTTCTTACTTAAGTATACGCCAAGGACATTACTGCTGTCAAATGTATCATAGTCAAAGTCATTATATTTTATTAAGCTGACATCGAATTGCTTTTAACTGAAAGTTAAAATCACAGATACTGGTTACATATTTTTTTGGGTTGGTAGTTTTTATACCAAAAATCTTGTCAATAATCTATGGTAATCCAGCATCAGGGTTGGTGGATCGCGAAAACGTTGTGAGAATCGCTTCCTGTGAGCGTCGAGGTGCGATATCCTCGCTCTCCAGGAGAAGGCAGTACAGGAAGTGGACTGCATGCCATCTGTTTCAATCTGTATGGTGATTTTGTTGCCCCCTCGTGCCCATAGGGTTTCTCCGATTTACTCCCACTTGTATAATGAAAGTCGCATTAATGGACAGAAAACATCTTGACATAACCCAATATAGGACCCTACTGCAAAGAGTCCGACGACTCAGCGTGGCTTTCCTGGATAAATAAGTTATTAATTTAAGTTAAAAACGCGCTAATGTGTGCTTGTATACGTATATTAGGATGATCTAGAGTTGCCACCGTTTTCACAGCACTCACACTTAAGTGTTTTCACCCAAAAACCAAACTGGGACAGTTTGGTTAGACTAGGTCTAGCAAAACTGCCCCCCAAACACGGATGCCGGTTCCCGAACTGTCCGGGTCACACAGGCTTCAACTCTATTTGCAGTGGCAATGTAGTTAACTCACTGTGCCATGAACTTGACCACCTGCTTTCAATTCTCCGCCACAGCCCTTCACCAACCCGCACTGCCCACCAAGGTTACGTGTGGTCAAACAACTCCAGTGATCGACATGGTGTGGGAAGGCCTTTACCCAGCACTGGACTGACAACAAATGTCGGAGTATAATAAAACGACACTCGGAATGAATGCTCCTATCCATATCTTTTTGACTTGTTCTTGCAGATCTCGTATTGCGGTGGGAAAATATCGACGTTTTTAACAAGACTGCCAAGAGGTGTTGCGCGGCGTGGAGATATCAGGCCAAGGCCACGAGATAAGAGAGGTGGTTGGCGAGAATAAAAGGGGGCTCTGGGCAGTGGTTCAGTGTGACTTGTCTCAAGATCCACAACTCAACATGCACGGCCTCATCTTCGCTCTGCACGTGGGAGTCGCTGGCGAGAAGTCGTTGAGTTTATGTGTGTGTGTGCGTCTCTGATGTTTACTGAGCCCCCACATGAGCATACCTGGTGCGGTGTGTATAAACATCAGCACTCAAAAGCAGAATTTTTATTTATCCTGGAAGAATCCGATGAGCTATGAAGCTCATTTTCACTGGGGAGACAAATGTGGCCAGGCGTAGTGCTGGCAATACCACCACCTTGTGCGCCGTGCCAGCCTTTATGGATACTCGAGAACAACACTTGCCCCGACAGCCTGTTAAAGGCTATATGAGGTAGCTTTGTATTTGTTACGTGTGTAATTTTGATCAGTGGCACAGCGAATAGCGCAATGCGCTACGAACCCGGCAACCTGAGTGAAACTCTTGGCTACGGCTATCAGTTTACAGTCATTCCTGAACTCGTCTTCAGCCTCTTCGATGTTGCCTCAGCCGTAAATAACTGCAAGGTGTGTGGACCGTTTAAAAATGTGTTCACATATAAACGAAATCATTTTTAAGTGGACTTCGTCTGAGTAACATTTGGGTTAGGGATGAGGTTCTGATTACAGCACTGTACTCTGGTTCTGAACCAGTGGTGAAAATCCCAAATTTACGTAACAGGGCTGTTATACATTTTTTATCGTAATTTATAGCAATATACCGAAGCTCAATCAGTATTGTGTCGTGAGGGGAATTATTTTGAGAACATATGGCTTATTTATGGAATAAATGATTTGACACATACACACAACTGAATGCATCGTAACTGCTATCTCAACGTCGATTAAAAAAAAAGTTAATCTGAGTCCGTCCAACACCGGAGTATGTTACGAGCATTTCTCCAATAAATAAAGCGGACTTTTTATATCTAAATCACAAAGTTGGTTTTCAAACGATGCCTAATTGAAAAAGCCGCGTCATGAAAATGGCCATCTTTACTGTCTCAAATCTATGTTCAGCATCGCCCAAAGACAAGCATCATAATATTGGAGGCAATGACCCTGACTGTAAATATAATGCTAATAATGATAACTGTGTTGATGATGATGATTAGGGGCTGAGTTTAGGACACTAATTCATGGTATTTATCTGACAGCGGCGGCCCCATAAATGTGTAGCGACTGGTAGTGTCACTACTTTGTGAACGCACACGCACATGTGTGACGTCATTATGCGGGGGAGCGTCACTACCCCGCGGGCCCACACACACACAGACGAAACACACATGACGTCATTCCGGCTGGAGACGGGAATTACGTCAGGGCCGGGTCTAGACTCGGGAGGTCACATGGAGTGGTGTGAGGCCGAGGCACTCTGTTAACCCGGCCAGACACGTGACCGAAACCCGGTGGGGGCCGGGGGCCCGGGGGGCACCTTAGAGGGCACGTGGGAGCCGAGAGGTCTTGGAGAGGGTGCTCGAAGGAAGGCGTGGCCTGGGATGGCGCCCGGACACGCCGAGGCCCATATAAGCAGCCTCATCTCTTGGTACAGGGCTGCCCGTGTCAAGAATGAAGATGGTCCGTGAACAAACCTCCGGACAATAAAAGTGAAGCCTCCAGGCAGCGGACCCGCTAGTAGTCCACCTGGCTGGGTCATCGACTTGTGTAAAATGTAGTGTACACCTACAACCTGGTGATTACGACCTTATCTGAAAATAATTTGAAGCCCATGTTGTTGAACTAAGACCTAGCCACAAAGAATGTTCACTTAAGCTTCACCTATGGGGCAGCAGTGTCACAGCTGATAACATGAAGAAGCCGCTCATATGATTTTGAACGAGACCCATACGACCAAGCGATAAAGGGCTACGAGAAGATTGCAAAGGTATGCGACATCTTTCCACAACAAGGCGATGTGCCCCATCAGTTCGTTTTGTTTAGGCGATTATATCAAATAGTTACAGCACTTAGCAATCAACCATACTGGTCAATTTGGGTTGGTTACGGTGGGGAGTGTAGATGTGACGGCATAGAAGTACAGTACAACTAATATTTTTGCTGATTCTGTAAGCAGGGTTCTATTGTGTGACCAGGTTATAATGGAAAATTAGCATTTATGGCCGAATGGGTTCAAATTGAAGCGATCAGCTAAAAATAAAAAATCTTCATCACTACTATCGTCCACTTCCTCCACCCCCAGCGCGTCCCTTATCTCCGTGCGCATCAGCGAGCACAACATCTTCGTGACCGAGGGCACCGAGCAGAGGATCCAGGCCTCCAAGGCGATCCGCCACCCCCAATACCACTCGGCCACCATCGACAACGACATAATGCTCATCAAGCTGTCCTCGCCCGCCACCCTCAACCAGTACGCGCAGGCCATCGCGCTGCCCTCCTCCTGAGTCGGCACCGGAGTCATGTGCACCATCTCCGGCTGGGACGAGACCCAGACCAGCATCGGTGAGGACACGGCACTTAGATGTCCGTCTACCCTGGAAAAAACATTTAAGGAAGACTTTTTAAAGATTTTACAATGTCGGTTTTGTGGTTGCTTTGTGTTGCTGGATGTGTTTTTGGGCTATGCCACATGGTGTTCATGATTTCCAGCATTTCGCTCCACTTCTTGGAAGTTCCCAACACTACGAGTGATGTGTCACACATAATTCCGAAGAACACACAGTACAACCCTAAAACATCGGAGAAAGTATTTGATATCTTCCCCGTACATGCTGACACAACACTTAGACATGCGTGTACCATAGCAATACATTTCAGAAAAAAAACTATTTTAGCTACTTGAAGGGTATAAATACATGGTATTGCGTCTAGGGATATATTATTTGCAATATTTAGAGCTAAGCATTGGATAACAGTTCTGAGAATGAGGCAGGCTGGACCTGGAGCTTAAACTGGACTAAGAGTTATAACTGTACTTGTCCATCTTGTTATTGTTGTGGGGTGAGCCTGTAACTTGCCACTTCTGGGCACAGGCCTCCCAATTTTCTTCCAATACTTCCTTTCCTTTCTCAGTGTCTGTCCAGAAGTGGTCTCCAAACTCTCGGATTTCATCTCACCCTCTCTTCTGCTATCTTCCTCTGCTTACTTTTCTCCAGGTTTATACATGGACCCAAACTGCCAACCCTTTCTATTGCCTCTGCATAACTGGTATCTTCACGTCGAGTCCTCTCTTCTGCCGCCTCTCTGCTTATGAGTTTCTCTGTCCTCACATTACCCTAGCATGTTTCCCCAATGTACGATGCCTCATCACCACCACCTGCGTGTCTCCCTACAGGCAGCCCCAATGTCGTCATGTGCGTCCAGGCGCCCGTGCTGAGTGACACCTGCAGGAATTCATACCCCGGTGACATCACCAACAACATGATCTGCCTGGGATACCTGGTGGGTGGCAAGGACTCCTGCCAGGTCAGGTCCCCTGAAGCGACTTGAGTCGAAAGGTCTGAAGGGGATTATGAGGGTCAACCTGCCCTCTCGCTACAAACCAGTGCCACCTCCATCGAAAATACTAATGGGGACAAAGTAACATCACTCTAATAGCCCATGGACCAATGCATACCTTTGTACCAAGGTAGCTCGATTTTAATCTTGCCATTGTATATATATTGCCAAGAAGAGTGATTTATGACTTACTCAGTTCAAATGGTTACTCAGTTCTAATGAATTTCAATCCTCATACACCTCATGAACATAAATGCGAATTACTCTCTCGATATTTTGCCTGCATTTATTTAATCTTACTAACATTTGGGTTCTTTCAGCCAATATTTTAATTAAAATTTCATTTTTTGGTCAGACCACAAACTCATGGTCGAACGGAGTCATCCACGGATCCAGAAAGGTTACGAACCACGGCACTAGATGCAAGTGCCAGCTGCTAACCCCTGACCCTGAACCCTGATGCCGTCACCACAGGGAGATTCCGGCGGCCCCGCCGTGTGCAATGGCCAGCTGCACGGCATCGTGTCCTGGGGTCGCGGCTGCGCCCTGTCCAACTACCCCGGCGTGTACACCAAGGTGTGCAACTACAACTCCTGGAACGCCAGCACCATGAACGCCAACTGAGAGACTCACTTTGAAACCATCTTGCCGAACAACAAGCACCATGGTGGTGAAATGAAATGAATAAAATATTTGAAATAATAGCGCCATCTTTTTGTCTTATTTTTTTCATAAAGGTGACGACCTGAAGCATAGATGTAGAAGCATAGCATAGTACGGTACAAGAATGTATTTTACTGGTCACGGCTACCCACTTGGCCCGTGGCAACCTGTAGCAAAGCAGTCTTTAACCGCTTTGGTAAGGCGGCCCTCAAGTGAAAAACACTTTCCACCACCTCCACGCCTTTTGTCAAGTATACATTTAAAACAAGTATTTAGTTTAAATTGTTCATGTGAATAAAGTGGCCAATTTAAGTAATTTGCATGTGTTTGGGCATTTTTAATTTTGGCAACAATCTACTGATTTCAGTCAATATGAAATAATCGATACACGAAGTGTCAGATGCAAAATGAGATGACTGTCGGCTTCCTATTGCTTGGATTCAAACCCCTCCCACAGCCAGAGACGGGGATACAGCATGGCCTAGGGGCGCTCTCAGGGACATTTCAAGTGAATCACAATCCGCCATTGAATGAGCCGCCCCATGAAAAATCAACTTCTTCCCAACTCTGTCACTAGACTAATTCATCGATGGTCAGTAAATCGATGATCCCATGAGGACTCAATGACCCATTCAGGCATTAGTCGATCAAGTCCAGTAATCAGCTATTTTGATAATTCCACTTTTGGATGAAGGTGCGCCACGGTGGAGAGATGTTAACTCGCCTGGTATGCAGGGAGCTGTGGCTTCGATCCAGACCATCATGCCTGTATATTTGCATCTTCTCCCCATGGTTGTGTGGATTTTTCTCCAGATTCTCCGATTTTCCCTCCACGTTAAGAATCAACGTATGTTTACAGTACCTGGCTGCAATAAAATTCCCACAAACCTCTGGGTTGAGCTATCATTTGTTGCCAGGTCGCTTCTGAAAAAGAGCTATATAGCTCAATGGGCAGGAATTGTCCATGTAATCACTTGCCACTGATATTAGCCGCGCGTCCCTAAGTCGCACCACCATCTCAATTGTTCTGCCCTGCACCGCGAAATTCAACACCCGACGCTCGCCTCCTAACACCGAATCCACCGAACTTCTCTCCCCATTCGTCCACATTTTCAAGAACCAATCAACGCCCGGGTTTAGCGTCCTGAGTGTCATTTGTCTGGGTGCATCACGGTCACTTGAACATTGATGGTCCACCATCTAGGCGTCTGTATGAGTGATGTCCTCATCGAGTGGATGGCTAGATGCTTGTGTTAACTACGTGCACGGTCCACTTGTCACGGTCATCACGATGCTGAAAACGTGCTCTGCTTCCAACCCCCAGGTTCGGGATGTCATTGAGGACCTCCATGTGAACTCATGAGTTTACAGCCCTCGTGCACGTGGTACCATCAGATTCTCTAAGTAGAAGCCTACTTTTGCATCCATAAACTCATGCCACCATGCTCTGGATGAGTAAAATAACACCACTCGAATATAAAACCGTGCAAGTTCAGAACCGATGACGTAATATAGTATTGTGTGGTATTGCAAGTGACACTGCGACAGCCATAATAGCGATGGTGTGAAGCCGGTCGCAGGGGAGAAAATGTTCGATTAATATGATAATCATCCCTCCACTCATTCCTGTTTTTACAGGTTCACGTAAACCCTGCAGCCATTAGAGACACTACCATTCTCTGCAATATAAACAATATTTATACGAATGGTGACCATTTTGTTGAAGGTAAGAAAAGCAACATCAATATTGCACAGGGAGGTGGCTTCGTTGGTCGGGAGGTTCATAATGGCCTTGGAAGACACACTCAAATAGTATCATTGAGCACCTGAGTTCGAATGCGGGGTTAAAGCAAATGTGATTAATCCGAGTAAGTGTACATTGATGGCTTTAGCCAGCCACTGACTACGCAAATAGAATAATAAATGCAGGTTTTTAAACTTAATTTGCTTGTTCCAACTTCGATTATCCTAAACATGTCACACTTTTTGCAAGCCATTTACAAGATTCACACCTCGTGTGGTTAAAGGCAACTCGTGACCTTGCCCGATGTCTACGTGCTGCGTGACACCTATTGGCATTCTTGTTAATGACGTCGATATTATCCCACCCGATACAAATTTTGCATGGAGCAGTCAGCAGATCTGGACAGGAAGCATTCATTCTGAGTGCTGTTTTATTGTACTCGGTCATTCACACTACTTCTACGTTCCCAGGTCGTTGTCAGTCCAGGGCTGGGTAAAGGCCTTCCCACACAGTGTCACTCACTGGAGTTCTGTGACCACGCGCAGCCTTGGTGGGCAGTGCGGGTTGGTGAAAGGCTGTGGCTGGGAATTGAAGTAAGATGGTCAGGTTCATGGCACAGTGAGTTAACCACAGTGCCATCGCTCCGTCTAAGTGAGACTGTCAGTAAGGTAAACATTCTCCATGGCTAGGACAGGGTTCAGCGACTCGGTCATTAAGTTAGCGTTGCCACCTGTCCTGGATTGACCTGGACATTCTGGGAGTTGTTAACTGTGTTCATTTGACAGGAATTGATTTGTACCGAGATATGCTATCTGTATTGTGTTGATCTTTGCTTCGGTATACTGCATAGTTGCGGCAGAACTAGGCTGAATGAAAATGTTGTCAGGGTTTTGCCTGTGGATAAGGAGGCAACCATAGTGGCATACACATCCAAGAGTAAGATAGCATACACATTAACACACATAGACAAACGTGTAGTGGGTCACGTTTCCCCAATGCTCGTGGGGAGAGGGGAAGAAAGCGGTGTCTCTACGGTCATATTGCTCCGGGCGAAGGGGTCAGAGGGTAGGGGTCCAGAGACAGTTTGTGGCACCGATATTAAAGTGTTGAATTAAGTGACTCTGGTTCTTTAATTAGGTGGGAATATGTCGCGGAGTTGAACGAGGCAGCCATGAGGCACTGGGTAGCGAAAAGGTGTAAACAAGGCCAAGGCTGTGCCCTGCCCAACTACCCCGGCGTGTGTACACACACCGAGGTCACATCAAGGCGTGTGTACACACCAGAGGTCGCAATCGGGTACCCGATACCCGTACCCTACCCGATACCCGGCTACCCGTACCCGGGTACGGGTAGCCGTTTGCGACCCTGGTGCGGCCGGGTACGGGTAGTCCGTGAGTCACTGGTGAGTAACCGTTTGTCACTCATTTCGGGTAGGGTACGGAATCAAAACCCGTTTGCGACCTATGGTACACACCGTGTACACACCGAGGCGTGTGTACACACACCGTGTACACACCGAGGCGTGTGTACACACACCGTGTACCAGAGGTGTGGACTCGAGTCATGTGACTTGGACTCGAGTCAGACTCGAGTCATGAATTTGATGACTTCAGACTCGACTTGGACTTGCATAACAATGACTTTGTCCCACCTCTGAGGTGTACACACACCGTGTACACACCAAGGCGTGTGTACACACACCGTGTACACACTGAGGCGTGCAACTGCATCTCTTGGATCGCCAGCACCGTCGCGGCCTACTGAGCGCGGAGATTGCACACTACGCTACGCCGTCACCACGGCGACGACGATGATTGTTTTGGTGTAACAGAATTCATAATATAGTGAATCAATTATGAAGTCATGTTTGTGTTACGATGAAACGTGCGTTTAAACTTGTTGTAATCGTAGTAAAGGTGAAAGTGCAGCCCTGAAATTGCCTCGTCTGAATGACGTTAGTGTTGGAAGTTGCCTGACTGGCGGGAGCTGTAGAGAGCCCCTCTAGCGGGAGTGCAGGAACTCGAGAAATCTCCTCTAGACCAGGGGGGTCCCCAACCCCCGGGCCGCGGACCGGTACCATCATCCACTTCTTCTTTCTCAGCGTCTTGCTCCTCATCGCCCTGCAGGTGGCGACACTGCCTCATCCTCCCGTGGCCTCCAGCCTAAAATAAAACAAGTATAACCCGTAAAAACAAAGTTTTTCACTATAAATCCTTTATATGCGTGGCGGCTATAGTCCTCTCGTCCTCTGGCTTGAGATGGCTGCCACCTATGGGTCAGATGATTGCATTGCACCATTAAGCAATTTGTAATTAAATATAATATTTTTGTCCTAAAAAGTGTAAAATTTTGGAAAAAGTTTTCACGAACATTAATTGTCACGCACAACGAGTCTGTGTGGAAAATGTCAGCTCGATTAGATCACGGGAAGTGGGTTAAAAAACGACCGAAAGATTTGCACGGTCGTAAGCAAGCAAGTGAACTTAATATAAAGGATTTAAAAAAGTGAATTCGGCCCCAATGAGCCTTGATGCATCATTGGTGCTCATCTCCTGTGCACAGACTTGAGTCAGGGGTGGAACCCCTCAATTGCTATGGCGGGAGCGAGTCTATCCATAGGAATATCACCGTTGACTTCCACACAAAGTGGAACTTATTTTAATGACCCATGAGAGATGATGGACTGAGTCAAAGTCAACGTTCAAAAAAGGATTTGCGAGCCCCTCGCTCTACCGCTAAGCCACCTGACCGGAGAAAATCATGGACCAGACTCCATGGAGAACCTCACCCTTACCCCTCATCAATGGTGGTGACCGAAATGGCGATGCTATTTATGGTGCTGTTAGTGATGAGGATTGAAGTGATGATGATGACGCTGCTGATGATAAAGATGTTGATGGTGGTAGTGATGATGTTGTTGATGGTGGTAGTGATGATGGTAGTGATGATAGGAGTGATGTTGCTGGGGCTGTCCTCTGCCGGGCCACTTGGTATAGTATTTTATAATTTACTTATTTGTCCAGGAATGCCTGAGGAGGGTTCTGCCGCATTGGGTATTCATGTTAAGATATGTTTGGCCCAACTAACACGTGCTTGTACACGTTGGAGGAAACAGGAGCCTCCGGAGAAACTCCACGCGTGCGAGGGGGACAAAGCACCCAATCCCCGTACAGGTGGAAACGTAATGGCAATTAGTCCACTTGATGTCCTGCCTTCCCCTGGCGAGCCAGGGTACGGCACCTCCTCAGCCCGCGCGGGAATGGGAGTTTCACGACATCCGTGCGTGAACCACCAACCCTCGCTGCGCCCTCCACAGTGTTGGATCACAGGCAGGAATTCACGTGCAGCAGCACAGTCGCCAACCAGCGCCTCTGCCGTGCTGAGGAGGTCGGGACTGCGATGAGCTCGGGATTGAGAAACGCCGCGGCGCATCTCATCCCTTTGCATGCGTGGCTGGCTGACGAGAAGAGGCAGAGGCGGGCAGCTGTTGTGATGTTAACCACACCGGGGGGATGGGTGGGGTGCTCAGAGCTACGGGAAATTCACGGTGGAATTCACGCGCATCGCAGATGCGGCGGGGCGAGGCCAGACCAGGTCGCGTGCAGGTGACCGATTAACATCGATTCTTAGGCTCGTGATACATGCATCGAGTTACATTTGTAACAATCGACGAGTTATAGGGGGACATTCATTGAGTAGGTACGCAAAAATCTGTCAAATCTTGACCACTCCCCCCCTCCCTATACGCACGTGTACTTTTTACACCCCCCCCCCCTCCCGAAACCTATAGAACGGTCGATATTTAATCCACGCAGAAACGACCAAGGATTAATAATATTAACGTGTTTAAGCAAACAGATAGTCCACAGCCAGCTACATTAAATAATTAAGTTGCGTACCTTGGCCACTTATTTTGCTGAGCTGCGTGATAGCTGCAGTCAGGGGCACGGTGGCACACAAGTGACACCTCTCCCACAGTCCCACTTCTCCCGGTAGTATTTGTTGTCTGACAGCTGAAGAAACTGAACTGTGTTCATTTGAAGGCCAATGTAGACAAATTATTATCGAGGTTTCACCCCCCCCCCCCCCCGTTTCCTATGCGTACGCACATAGTCAGTAGACCCCCCCATACGCAAGCGTACGCATTTGGGTTACCCCCCTCCCCCCTCCATGCGTATTGACTCAATGGACGGCCCCGAGGATAACGTGACCTCTGCAGCCACTTGAGGCGCTACCATTCACGTTTAAAAAAAATACTGTAGATTATCGATACGAACGGTGAATAGCAACATCAATGTTGCACAGGTTAGTGGCCGAGTTGCTAAGGAGGCTATCATGACCGTGGCAGAGACACTTAGCTACTATCGTTGAGGATCTGGTTAAACCGCACGTTAACCCACACGTGGTTAAAACACACACGTGGTTAAACCGTGTGAGTGTAAAGTGAAGGTTGCAGTCTGGTCACCAATGACTGCACCAACATCCATGATACTAGATTTGCGTTTGAACTTACTTGGGCTTGTTGCAACTCCGACGACTCAACGTGTCTGGACTGAGTGGCAAGCGACAAACACAGGGCCTATATAAGGGATGCACCACCTCGTGTGGCTCAAGGCTATCTCATGGCCATTGAAGGCCCTTTACAAAAGAATCACCATGAACGCCATGGCACACGGGGTTTTTCGGGTCTATTATTTCAGTCATACAAATATTTTTTTTTATAATATAGTTTCACTTTCCAGCGGCCGTTCGCCATCACAAAGTGGTGCACTGCTGTCTGCGAGGGTTGCGTATGGAACCAGTCTTCATTTCTCGATCTCCGCGGCACACTCATAAAGTAATGGCACGGAACAAATATTGGAGAGAAAAGCAAATGGTCACTGGGATGTGTACGGGATAAGCACTCACGGGGCAGGCAAATCTGAAGACCGGACGTTCTGTTCCGCGTGAATTAAACTCGGGCTCCACTCAGATGGAAAAGGCGCTTTCTCTAACTTCCACCATCTGTTCAACACGAGCACATAGAGCAACAGCTGGGCAATGCAGTTCTCCAATGAGCCACTCTTGATATTTGCACCGGTAAGTCCTCGTCACGGTGCGAATAGGAAATGAGATGCGGACAATGAGGCGTGCGCACAGCCACAAAGCCCGCGACCGCGCAAATTTATCAGAGTGCCCGAGTCACAAACAAGACAATGTTGCATGCGCTCATAATCATCATATCATCAGCAGCAGCAGCCTTGATCACTCCACTGCTGGATGCAACAATCCGCTGAGCACCTGCTGCGCAAGAGCTTATGTCGTTGCTCGGGCCTGCTCCCTCCTCATTGCCTTATTTGGCTGTCACTCCGTTGTTAGTCTCGACCAGCGGCCATCGTCCGTGGTGGGGGTTTGACACGGGGACAAGGGGGGGGGGTGGAAAGGGGGAGGGGGCGTGGGATGGACGGGGGACAGGGGGTGGGTGGACAGGGGTGGGTGGACGGGGGGTGGACAGGGGGTGGTGGACAGGGGGGTGCATAGGGGTGGGGGTGGGCAGGGGGGTGGACGGGGGGGGTGGACAGGGGGGGTGGACAGGGGGCGGATGGACAGTGGGGGTGGACAGGGGAGGGGGTGGACAGAGGGGGTGGACAGGGGGGGGCTGGACAGGGGGCGAGGAGTGGACAGGGGGTGGGGGTGGACAGAGGGGGGGGGGGGTGAAGCTATAAAACGCGTCCACTGCTTCAACAGCCGTCGCGTCGCGAGGTTGAAGTGGTGAACTCTGCATTGCAGGCGCTGCGCGCACAACCGATGTCACCACGGCAGAATTCCCTCCCCACAAAAACGCGTCAAGCTGTTTCAGTTGCCTAGAAAGATCCCTACATATTGTACCAAATTTCTTACATTTCTTGTTGACCCGCTCATTCCGGATATCTGTGAAAAAGAGCTTCATTACTCATCGGATTCAACCGGTCTAAAATAAAAATTCTGATACCCTATAACCGGGTACCGGACCTGCATGGGTACATTTGAGTGCCAGAGAGCGTTCCACCCCCACGACTAGCACGGCTGTGTAACATCCGCTGTTTGTTAAGTACTGAATACGATGTATCACCTTCATAATGTACCCACCCTACTCTCTTACCATTTTGTCTTCCCAGAGCCCACGAGTGTCTGTGTGTGTGTGTGCGCGAGTTGGCAACGGCCCCGCTGTAAGTGGACCCTGTCTGTTGAGTCGTCAGCGAGCGGCTTTCTCCAGGGCAGAGATTTGCATCGTGACGTCGTCTCCCTCCCTCTCTCCCTCGCTCGCTTCACCGGAGCGCGGAGTGGATGCCGTGGGAATTCGGGCGGCTTCGGAAGGCTGGGGTGGGGGGGGTTAGCCAGGGTGCGCCTCATCTTACTCGGCAATGGATTACGCCGGTTGCGCAATAACCAATGCCACTGATTACGGAGTCGCACACGCGAGGCGATTTTCTGGCAAGGGGCTTCGTTGTGAATCTCAACAACGACCGCCGCTTGCCACTAAGTTGCGGCGACGTCATAACGGCGCTTGAGCCACGCTCGGTGCACTGTGAGGCCACGCCAATCATCGAAGGCTCGCTGATAGCAAGAGGTCACGGGACAGACCCAGGTGCCATGGGTTGACTGACTGAGATGCCTGGCAGATGCACCGTCTGTGCTCCGCACTGTGACAACTTGCTGCGTTTTAGTCACCCGGCGCTCTGGTCGTTGTTGTGAGCGTCGCACCCCCGTTGTTGCTGGAGAGCTTTTGCCTCCAGCTGCTCAGTAGCGGCACTTCATGAACGCCGTCCTCCATAGAGGCCGATCTAGACACCGCGGGTATCAGTTGTGGCAAGTTCACCCAGCTCCACATCCCCCTGTACAGCAGCAGTCCATCTCTGCCTTCTCCTAGCGAGCCAGCGTGTGGGTTAGGCACCTTCCTCAATGCCCACGCCAAGAGTTCCGCAACATTTGTGCAGTGATCCAGCAACCCTCGCCACCACAGTGCTGGGTTACAGGCGTGCATAGCCACCTCAAGAAGACGTATACCAGTCGCCAATAGCCTGTTCGATTCCATCTCCCGCCGCAGCAGTAGAAACGGGTTTAGACAACACATACCTTCAAGAGAGGAGCCTTGCCTATTACACCGGGCGGTTCAGCGGCATTTATTCAAGCAAACCTGACTCTGCTGATGAGACACTGCATGAGGAGACCGGTGATTGAGATGCGTTGTTTATCTTTCCAATGTGCTTTCGGTTTGTACCGTCTCTTCTTTGGCATAATACCCCACATTTCGGACATTATGCCTCGCATTCCAGCGGGAGTTGGAGCTGCTTCAGGAATGGCATCGAGTTGCTCCCAGGATGCGGAGCGAAACGTCGGACATCGTCCTGAACGATAGTCGGCACAACGCGGAAATAGATGGGAATCCCATTTACGAGTGCGGAGACCCCGGGGAAACCTCATCATGCATTCATCTTCGATTAGCACAGTTGGCTACGTACGACGCGAAAGAAGTTCACATACATCTGAGGGTTATACCACTCAACATGGTCTGCACAGATGGGTTCACGTTCCTGCTTGATGTACTTGATGTTCAAGCCACCACCTCGCATCAGGTTTGGAAGCGTCATAAATCTCTACACGATCCAGCAACCCTTGACCCGTCTCTAACGGGGACTGTGCGTTTGGCAAGCAGCGTTTAAAAAAACGCTCTTCCACACGCTTGTCACATCACGGTGGCATCTTAAAGGTGTCCGGTAATGTTTTTCAGGCCGTTTCAAGTTGATGTTGTTGCACCTCACAGAGCCCTGGCGAGGGAGTCGCCACTATGATAACAACGATGTCTTCTCAGCCATCGCGAACAGGGCCATGCACGCCACGAGACTCCCGTCCGTTCGACTGCGAGACAGCAAACGCGTTGCCTCGAGGCGGAGTAAGCAAAGCCATATGAACGATTGTGTTTGCCTTGCTCAATTGTTTAATACGTGATAATTGGTTTTTTACCCTTCTATCTGGCAACAAAACTGACACATTTTTTTACAAGGAGTCATGTTTGCATAGACCACAATACCTGCAGTCATAATGCAAACAAAAAACATAACTCTGATAATGTGCACTGTCCTTGAAGTTGATTGGTCCACACCCGAGACAGCTTTCCTTAGAGCCTAGTCTCACATGGGTTGGACCAGATGACGCCAAAAGGCGCACAACTCAAAGACAATGCACCATCAGAGTATGAGAGCTCGGGGTAAGCATTTACACCATTGGAACCTCATTTGCCAGTAAAAAAATATATGATAATTATCATATTTTTTACTGGCAAATGAGGTTCCAATGGTGTTTAATACGTGTGTAACAAAAAAAACGAATTGATGGAGAGATTCGCAAACAGATACACCTGCTGGGGATGTGACGCGAAGCGGTCGGAGTCTGGCTGCCAACGGGTTCCCAAATGGGCACCAAGAGGTGACCGCTTGATGCCCTGGGGGGTCAAGGTGCCGAGTGTGACGCCGGGGCCTATTGAAGGGGCTTCGGAAGGAGTCGGGTCACGGCATCGTCCGCGGATCATTGTCTCAACTGCTGGCTTGAGAACATTCCCGAACGGGTGGCGTTATGCTGGGCACACAGGTCGGTCGCGAGCACAACAATTGCAATATCGTGTCACTGGAGTAAGAAAGACTCACTGTGTCTTCATTCTTTTTACTTTTTACAGAATCGTATTATGGACTGTTGTGGAACAATATGGGTAAGTAAAATAAATACAATTGAGTTTGTCTCTCTATATACACAAACAATATACTCTAATGTCGTGCACGGTGAGTCACATAAGATGTCTATATATAGCAGTGCTGTCCGGCAGTTTGTTAAGGAAACAAACTCAGGATTTGTTTTAACTTCTTGACCTTTAAAGTCTCATCAGCAAGGTGGGCTGGGTAAACAAATACCTACGTGCCACCGGAAGATATTGGCAGGAGCACTCCATCCACTCAAGGCGGTCCTCTTCAGCCCAACCACTATTACCTACTGTAATCACCCAGAAATATCTGTCCGTCCCGCGCGTGACGTCACTCCACATGAGGCATCCCCCCCCCCGCGTGACGTCACTCCACATGAGGCCGATCCCCCCTCATTAATATTCATGAGTGGCTGGATTTTTACACTAACGCAGAGGAAGGTCGAGCTAAATTTAATTATTTCTTACGCTAAGTCGCTTCAAATATGACGTTTCTTTACAGAAAGTAACGGTAAAAAATAAATCTACACAGTACAGTGCTAAATCCGTGCGTGACGTCAATGACTTAAACTGGATGTGATCCCTGACATGCAATACCCCGGCGTCTACAAACTAAGCTGTGGCTGCGGCAATATTTACATTTGGGAAGCTAAGCGACATGTCTCGGACCGTGTTTGTGAACATAAGGCAGATCTGAAATACGGTAGGATCAATACCTCGGCCGTGGCTGATAATTGTTTTAATGCGGTGGGCTGACACGAAATTCATTTCTCGAAGACGAAAATACTTGCAAACCCACTGGCTATCAACAAAGATTTGTTCATGAAGCCATCCATATATACAGACATAGACACAATTTCAACCGAGAAGATGGGTACAAACTGAGCAATCATTGGAAGGACGTTATTAACCAGTTTAAGTCATAACCGGCTGTAATTTTCCCATCCTACCACCTTCTGATGTTAGTTGTTATTTTCGCCCTCTCATTTTACATTTACAGCTTAAATTTCTCACACTAACACACGCCTCGAGGTTGCTACACTGCAATCTTCCATTAACATGCTAATCTCTCACATTAACATGCTAATCTCTCACATTAACATAGCCACCTCAGCGCGCACGCCGTGGAGGCCCCTCAACGATCTTACATTAACATGCAATTTTTTTACCTAGCAGCCCTTTGATTGGTGGAAACCCACCACCGTCGCGGTCGCTGCCCACCACTCACATTAACATTAGCTGCCCCGCCCATGCTATTGACATTTGGGCTAAGCCCATTTCAAACCTTTATAAAACAGTTTGACCTTTAGAAGCTAACCCCCTTTTCCTAATGACGACTGCTTGTGTTGCGGTCGAAACGTCGTAGTTTTTTGTTATTTTCTTTGAACCTATTTACGTTACTTTACTGAAAGACCCAAAGAACAGAAAATTATATTTTTATCAATTAATAAATATTTTCATTAATGCTATATGTATTTTACAAAGTTCGTTCCCATCAGTCTATTAACGTAATTTCATTGCTACTCTCTCCCTCAGTTGCGCTGCTTGCAGTGCAGCTAATAAATTTGAGCTTTTATCCAATCAGATTTTCCACCTGCGCTGTATCCACCTCTCCTGGTGAAAAATCTACCTTCAGAATGTCAAGTGAATATCCTCTGCTGTTGAGGCAAATAGGAACGATGTTGTTGATTGTCATTTTCTTTAACCAATCAGATTTCGAGTTTTCCATGTTGGGCGTATTCTTTGACATGCCGGAGCCTTCTAGCTGGCCTAGCCACCTACGTTAGCATTCTTCAGTGTGGCGTGATCGGAGGGCTATTTAGCTAACTAAAGTAAAACTAGTTCGCACGTAATGTAGCATCCTTTACGATTTATTTAAACTTTTTGTCGTGATATTTAGATTTTTTTATGTAGTGCTTTATATATTTTTTTTCTGTGAGGAAGCCTGTTGAATCCTGATTGTGTTATGTATGTTTGACGTAATTTTTGCTTGCTTGGTGGTCGTATGAGTAAATGTGACTGGTTGTTGCGAGTTTGTTCTTGTTTCTTTGGTAATGCCATTGATTTGGGCTATGCGATGTCTATTTGTGATGCAGCATCCTGTCATACTGCGTAATAGTGCTACATCCTTGATGGTTTCAGTCACCATGTATTCACGTCTCTGCAATTAGTGTATTGTAACTCTCATAGGTGTTGAACCTCGTGTTAAATCACTTTATTCCACTCGATAAAGGTTACTGTCACTGTGAATATGGGGTGGTTACGTCGAATGACAATAGCCTATAGCCCTAGTGTCATGGTGAGGTTATTCGAAGGCGGTTTAATTGCGGGAGGATAGCACTGAAGGCCGATGTGTTTAATACACGGCCCGCCACTGCCGCTACTGACTGCTGTTGCTTTTGTCGCTCGGTGTTTTTTCATGGAAGACTTTGCTGTTTTTTCCAGGATTTTTCTGTTGCGTGTAGTCACTTTCAGATGTTTCTTGTTCATGTTTTTGTTTTGTTGCGGTTGCACCCGAGTCAAGAGCCGCATGGCTCACAGGGTTATACCTAATGCATGAAATGAAAATGAATACGTCTAACTACTGCTGCTGCTGCCGCTACTGCTGCTGTTGCTGCTCCTACTATCGCTGCTGAGTGTGTTTTGCTGATCTCGTTCCTGTCGGTGCTGCTGTTGCTCCTGATAGAGCTGCTGATGCTGCTGCCATCGCTACCTCTGTCGGTGTTGCTGCTGTTTGCTGTCACTATCGCTGCTGTGTCTGCTATTGGTGATACTCCTTGTTAGTCTTGCTTTTGTGACTGCTGCTATTTCTGCTGCTGCTGCCGTTACTGCTGCCACGACTGCTGTTGCTGCTACCGCTGTTACAGCTGCTGTTGCTGCTGTTTTACTCTTGTTATAACAGTATAACTACTACAGTTACTGTTCCTGCTGCTGCTGCTGTTGAAACGTGTACTGCTGTTGTTCCTGCTATTGCTCCTGTTATTTCTTCTGCTGTCGTTGTTGCTGTTATTCACGTCAACCTACCTGGACACTCAACCCCAAGTCTGTCTGTCACCTTCCCAATCGGTCCCCAGAGCCTGAACAAAAACGACCCCGTGAATTCCTCAAGACAACGTGGGGGGGGGGGGGGGGTGACGTGACACGCCAGACCTCAAGTTGTTTATCATTCCTACGAGGGCCTCGAAGCGGGACAGCTCATCGGTAGCTGCACGCACAGCGCAGGAACAAACCAAGGCTCCGCCTGGCACAGCCATCGCCAAGCAAACAACAGCGCGTGGGTCACGCTGGGCCGGAGAGGGCGCCACTGTTACGAAACCCACACCAGCCACTGGATCACGCGAGGCTGCTCGCCCACTTGGCTCATGAACAGAAACATTTATCCCGGGCCGAATTGCGCAATAAATACGCAGACGGTACCGTCGCTCATCCCCCGTATCTGTCCCTCCACAGGGGAAAACAAGCTAAACATACAGCAATAGTTATTTAATTAATTAGTTTACGCATCTCAACAGCTCATGTGCACGCGCTCGGTGCATTGGTGCATCGCAGGATTCGTGAGGATATGACGACGGCCTGGAGAGGATTTCATCCAGCAGTGGATGGATCGTGGCTTTTGATGATGATGATGACTACCTACCTACGCAATGTTACTTTTTTTCAGAGCAATGTAATCATAAACACGGCTCATGTTTGAGGCAAATTAAGGAAAACCGAGAACTCATTGGGGATGATTGAACATGCCACTTGCTCAATCTGAGCATTGTGTGTGTGAACAGTCAAACATTCAGACAGTAGCCATTCAAGCTGGCTCGAAAATTGAAGACATCTGCATGAATGTTTCGAGTTGTCCCTAAACTGTGTGAAATGCGCCCCAAGCACACATTGCAAATACTATTCTGAGAGATCTTGCGTTAGATAAGAGATGCCTATAGAAGCCCCTTAATAGCTTTAAGTGAATACGTACATAATCGGAGATGCGTTGGCAGTGGGTCACAACACGCAAATAAAAATAACTCTCCACATGCATCATGAACATTGCCTTCGAGCAAACGCAGAGTAGGTTGACAAGCCGGCATTAGCTCCTCCTCAGGGCACGGCGGCATTTAGTGATAACCATGGTGGACTTTCCTCGTGACCATGCCCACGGGAACTCGGGTTTATACTTCTGGTCACTGCTTGGATGTAAACACCTCATCTTGTATCGGCATGGGCCAGGAGATGGCATTTTTATAGGAATTGATTCGAATATGTGGAAAGCATGGAATGTTACCCTCCTAATGCGCGTGGAATGGGTAAAAGTATTACGACTTGGCGATACTATAATGGGTAACTAAAGGGCGTGGCTACTCCAGTTATGCAGGTTATTATAATAATTGTGTCCACATTGCATATCTTTGTACAAACGCTGCCCTCCATCCTGTGAAAGCCATGCAACAGAATATCACCAAAATACATTAACCCAGCAATTTGAATCTTCCATCGTAAATGTTTATGGCCTTGAAAACAGAGCCTTATGAAATTCAGGGAGTCATGAATTTCAGGAATTTTTGGTGGGTGGGACGTTTTTCAATCCATCACTGTGATTTATCTACTTTTATGACTAAAAATATAAACCAGATTATTTAAGAGTTTTTTTGGAGGCGTATTTAACTGCTGAATGGAAACGCACCAGAACTTAACCATTTCCAGAAAAGCTTAAATATTTATTACGGGAGACCCCTTACATTTATGGGCCCTTTCAAAAAAACTTATTTAGAGCTAATCCCATGCCAAGTCACGAAGCACGTCAACTCAGCTCAACACTAAGTCCTAATACAGTGGCGGGCCGGTCTTGCAGCAAGACGCGCCCTCTCTCCTCCTCGCCCCCCAGGAGAGCGAGGAGGAGGGGGCTGAGAGGGACCTCAACTCAGCGGTTGAGAGGCGGGTTCAAGGACAGAGCAGGCGGAGTGGTGCTGACAGATTTCGTTCAATTTACACTTCACATGTGACGAACAACTACGGCTTTCGTTCAAAACGGAGGAGGCGGGTGGGAGGGGGGTGTGTAATTGGAGAATGCTGCGATAGCGACGCGTGAGCTGGAATGGGTTGGAGGTGGCTTAAGCTGAGCGCGGGCGGCTCACAGACCTGCTCACTCACGCTCGCCCTGCGCAATACACGCAGCGAAGACAACAAAGATTCCCCGTATAGCCTCTCACGGACTGTTGAACCACTGAGGCAAGTGCTGTTAGCGAGCATCTATCAAGGTCAGCACGGCGCACGAGGGGGTAGGTGACTCGCACCACGCCCGGACGCTTTTGCCTCCACAGTGTTGATGTTTACATACATTTAAGGTTGAGTCGACATAGGCGAGGCCCAGGACGTGTTCAGATATTCGTCACTGATGTTGGTCGTGAGCGGAAATCGAACTCGGCTCACCGGCTTCGTAGCGCAGTGCGCTAACTACCGCGCTAACCACTGCGCCACCGCTCCCCGCAGACACCGCTGGTGGCAGCTCCTGCTGTGTTTGGTCTCCTCCTCCACACTGCCCAGACGACTTGGACCACGTGGGCGTAATCACACGTCCCAAATGTGCGGCAAACCGGAAACCGGTTTGTACCGATGTCTCATGCGGCTGCCGGTCACGTAAAACAAAACGGTTGAACCCAACCCGACGATTCCCATAAACGACGAGTCCACGCATCTACGAATCGCCCCCTCCAGCCACGCAGGGCACGACAGCGCCCGTCCGCCTGCTGATCACCCACCCATCTGGGTTCGTCTCCAGCGAGCCAGAGTCCAAAAAAACCCTCCACACGCTGGTGAATTGCACTGCCTTAAAAGGAGGAGTTAAAAAAGTGCTATCTGAGTTATATAATAAGATGCCCATATGTACACTATGGGGACCTCATTTGCCAGTAAAAATATGATAATTGGTTCTTTACCCTTCTATCTGGCAACAAAACTGACACCTTTTTGCAAGGAGTCATGTTTGCATAGACCGCAATACCTGCAGTCATAATACAAACAAAAGAACATAACTCTGATAATGTGCACTGTCCTTGAAGTTGAGGACAGTGCACATTATCAGAGTTATGTTCTTTTGTTTGTATTGTGACTGCAGGTATTGCGGTCTATGCAAACATGACTCCTTGCAAAAAGGTGTCAGTTTTGTTGCCAGATAGAAGGGTAAAGAACCAATTATCATGCCCATATGTGTTTTTGTTCTGTGAAAGCCACAGTGTTATTGACCATTGTGTTGAGTTTGTTGTTTTGCTTTTGCACCGCTATAAACGCAGCAGCAGCAACATCACCAGATTCATCCGTTCGGGTTGTTCACATGTAGGCCGCGTGTGCCAGCGATGTGTGTGTTTGTGGAGCGGTCGCGCTGCCATGAGGGCACTGCGCTCCAAACCCGATGCCGTGGCCACGGCTATCATCAGCCACAATTATCAAGGACCGGCCCAGGTGTTTCCCCTAGGACTACTCAGTCGTAAAAACAACTACCAAGGTGCTGTGGGTAAACATTAATCAGCACTGGGGATGCAACGGCGGTCGGGTGTCGTTTCTGTGCCCCGTTGCATCAAAAAACATCGAGTGAAAATCTCCACGATTTGACACCGATTTGAATGGGTACTCAATTCAACGTCTATTTATTACACGGGAAATCCCGTGCAGGCAGTTGCCCAGCTGGGTTTGCGATGGAGATGCGTGGTGCATCTTCAGCGGGGAACACAAAAGAAGAACACGAAGGTGATACGGCGGGACGGCGAACATCGGCACAGAACGCGTCGGAGGCACAGCCAAAAGAATAATAGGTGAAAGACACAAATGCACATTATTGACAATAACACGACAACATAAACACAACATAAACAGTCGGCGGAACGTTGGACTTGTGACATCCGGCCAATCACCACCCTCGCTAACAGCAGCGCATCGCCCAACATAAGGTTCAGGAGCGATCGTAGCAGTGGTCGTGTAGTACACACACACACACGCGCGCGTGCGCGCGCGCGTGTGTGCGTGTGTGCGTGTGCGGTGCAGTGGTGACGCGGCGTTTCGCGCACTGCGCTACGAATCGGCGACCCGAGGTTTCGATTCCCGCTCACGACCAATAACAGTGGCGAATATTTGGACGGGTCCTGGGCCTCCCCTAGGTCCACTGAGCCTTAAATTAGAACCTGGTGCGATGTTGTAAACATCACAACTCGGGAGAGACGAAGGCGGCCGGGAGTAGTGCTGGCCACCCACCCCCTCATGTGCCGCGCCGGCCTTCATAGGTGCCACTTGCTAACAGCACTTGCCCCAAACAGTCTGTTAAGGTTTTCCGGGGGGGGGGGAGTCTTTGTCTTTGCGTGTGAACTAAGTTATGTTCGCGTGGGTGGCATTGGCGGAAGTCGTTTAAAACCTTCTGACTCACGATCATTTGAATGATAAGCAGGTCGCCATGGAAACCAGGACCGCAGAAGTGAGCTTTGATACCCTCCCCTCCCTCACCCCCCCCCCCACAACACCGCCCCTACGACTCATATTTGCGCAGCGTCGATCTTCACGGGCGGGTGACAGGTGACATGTAGGGATCTCTCTCTGTGTCAATTAAACGGGGGCGATGTCGCTGATACGTTAGGACAGTCTCGTAGTGGCAAGCCCATGGATAGACGAGAGAGGGCATTCTCACGCATCCGGAGATGGGGGAGGGATGGCGGTTATTGATGCGTGATGGAGTGATGGGGAGTGATGGGGAGTGACGGGGAGTGATGAGACTACAGCTCAGATGCCGCCACGAGGGGACCCGGCATCGCCAACCGGCACATCTTGATTCCTCCAAATTCGCCCTGCTCGCGTGCACATTACAACCTCCTCGTCCCGAGTTCCATCGTGCGAGAACCCTCCCAGTGACACAGCGCGGCTCCTACCGAGGCACGCGGTCGCACCTGTGCCCAGGTGTGGACGTGTTTCACGTCGGGAGACGGAACGTGCTTGCGGGAACGGAACCATCTCCGCGGTGAACACTCCAACCACTGGCGTCGTCCGCTCCTCCTCTTCCTCCCCTCCGCCTCCTCTTCTTCCTCGCGCGGCAATACACTCTGGGGGGGGGGGGGGGTTCAGCGAGATTGTTTATTTGGTTAATAAAACACTCAAAACGACGACAAATCACCGCCGGGGATTTGCGATGTTGGCCCCGAATGTATCGGGTGTCAGAGACCGCCCCTCCCCCCCCCCCCGGCATCGCACGCGCGCCTCCCCGTCTCTGCGTGAAAGTGAAGCCCGTCATCGAACCCGGGAGGGCACGTGGGGTCCGCGCCTCTGTGGTCCTCGCGAGCCCCCACCCGGGTGGGGAAGAGAGGGGGGGGGGTATTGACCCCACGGAATTAATGAATTCTAGGTCCCGAGGGACGCGTGCGCGCCGCTGCTTGGTTGCTCGAGATTCTGGCCGCATCGGGTGGTCGCTGTGGAGCCGTCGTCGCGCGCGGGGCTTTTCGGAGGCGGCGCCGCCGTCGATGCCCTTGACCGAGACTCCGGTCCTCCGCGCTGATGCAAATGACAATCTGGAAAAAATCCCAAATGACGATGCCAAAAAAACATCCCGTCATGGCCCTAGCACGCGACTACATCGGTAATGATTTTCTTCCTCGGCAGGGAGCCGCTCGTTAACGATTAACACAAAGGCAGGCAGCGTGCACACACAGAGGAGCGCTGAGACTCAGTGCCTCTCCACCAACAACAACAAAAACCCCGGATCCCTCTCCATCACCTGCCTCCTCCTCCATCACATTCTCCTCCATCACCTCCTTCTCTATCACCTGCCCCCTCCCTCCCCCTCCATCGCCTGCCTCTTTCTCCATTACTTGCTTTCTCTTCCATCACCTGCCTCCGCCTCCTCCTGAATCGCCACCCTCTACATCACATGGCTCCCTCGACTCAACACGATCTCTCACCAGGCAGAGGGAAGGAGAGATGGGCCTCCTGTTGGGATCAGATCAAGAAGGAGAGAAACGGCCGGCAGTGCGAGCTAGGATTAACTGGGATGAGTCATGCTCTCGACTACGATGTGACATGCGTGGCATTTAGCCCGACGGTATAACTTTCGTAAAATGTATACATGCGATCGTACAGGGTTTGTTTATTTCTGCATTGTTCCCGTTGTGATGGATTTCTCAATTATTTGCATGCAATTTTGCATTTGGACAGTGGCTACTTGTGGTTCTGGTTTCTCAATAAAAGTTAATGTTTCAAGGGATTCCAAAAGAAAGGTCCTCAGTCACAGTTTTTTTTTATTACAGGTACCTTAAGAGATTTAAAAAAATTATGACGTTTCGGGCAATGGCCCTTCTTAACATGGGACATTCTATAAATAAACGATGTGCTGTGAAGAATAACAATCGCCCAAAACGTCACCTATTGCATACATACACACACTTTCATATTAATATTAGAGACGTCTCATTGAGCAATGTGTTGAGATGTTGGGGGTGAGCAGCTGCGATTGGCCGGGCTGATTCTATCCCTGGCTCCATCCCCACGGTCTCCGCCGTCTCACTCACGCCCACCCTGGCACAAACAACGATTCTCGTCTTCCTTTCTCCACTTGGGGAGAGCGGGGGGGGGGGGGCGAGCAGGGGAGGGTTGACAGACGAAACTTTTAGTTTCTCCACCAAGCGAGAGCTCATTGCGAGGCCAGGGCTCTCGCTGTCGAGTCGCGGCGGATCCACGGAGACGTCGGGAAGCCACTCGGTGGCGTGACGACGAAGCGACGACGGCTTCACGGACACGGAAACACACAATGGGGGGGGGGGGGACACACACAAAGTAAACACACACAGAGATAGAGACACACAGAGAGAGACACTCTCGCGACACCTGGACAGTAAGAGCGGAGAGGGAGAGATGAGTCCACCCACACCAAACAGAACCACAAAATTATCCCCCCTTTCTCCCCAACCTCCTCCTCCTCCTGTCCCCGTGCGCAGCAACACTGAAGGACGTGGGCGTGAAGGCGCTGCTCGTGCGTACGAGTCCGTGGGTCCTGGTCTTGGGGTTTCATCACAATTATTATCCCCAGTATCGATTTCTTGTTTTTTTTTAACAAAACCTTCACCCGAAGAAGTAAAAGACGCACTCAGCTCTGAGTGTTTACAAAATGAGACGAAAAACGCCGTGGATTCCACATCCAGCACTCCCTGGAGAAACAGGCTCGCGGTCTCTGAGCTGCTATAAATAATGATGTATAATGGTCCTGCATCGTGATTGTGAAAAATCAAACAATCCACCTCATTCCCACCATCTGTCTCTCCACGTAAAACAAAATGAATATCAAGGTATTTTTTTACAAAGGGGCCGTCCATAATGACGTCACGCGATTTTGGACGATTTTTTATCCCCCCCCCCCCTTCGTCACACGGCGTCACAAAAAGTCAGACCCCCCCCCTCTAATATCACATCACAAAGCTCTGCCCCCCCCCCCAAAAAAAAATTCTTCAAATTGATTTAAACTATTGTCATTGTAGTGCGTATTTTATGTGCCGCTGCACCCTGATGTTGTAGGAGAAAACATTTATTAGAAAGTATATTTAATTAAGTAGAACGTATTGCCTATATTTATTTAAAGTTGCGCATTTTGATGTGACGTCACATTTCTCAACCCCCCCCCCCTTATCTGACCCCCCCCCCCAGGTGCGTAACGTCATTTATGGACGGCCCTAAAGCCCATCAGCCGCACGGCATTCCTAGAGGGCGTATTCTGTAGCAGGATTCGTTCATCACAAGCAAATGTTGCAGCGGGTTTCGACATTCAGTCTCTCACCAGCAGAGTCAGGCTCGCTTGCACCGATGCTGGCGAACTGCCCGATGATTGATTTGTTTTTATTGTGTGCAGAGATGAATCTGGGAAGTAGGCGCTTTGTCGGCTGGTTTATTTTTAAACGGTAAAAAACATTAACCGAATCAACCACATTACACCGGCCCTGGCCAGGTGCACGACAATGACGCGGTGATGAAGGCTGCTGGGTCTACCTGCACTGTGGCACCCACCTGTTCTTTTTGTCCGTGAGCGGGATTTGAACACAGGTCGCCGGGTTCGTAGCGCACTGTGATACCCCCCTCCGCCGCCCCACAGAGATTTACAAGAAGTACACACCACACAAAGACAAAAATCCCCCGTGTAGCCTTTAGCAGACTGCTGAGGCAAGTGCTGTAAGCGAGTAGCACCTATGAAGGCCGGCACGGCACACGAGGGGGTGGGTGGCCAACACCACGGCCCGGCCGCCTTTGCCTCGCTCTTGGCGATGTTTACACGCAGCATCAGGTACTGCTCCGAGGTTGAGCCGACCTAGGGGAAGCCCAGGACCGGTTCAGATAATCGTCACTGATGTTGGCCGTGAGCGGGAATCAAACCCGGGTCGCCAGGTTCGTAGCGCAGCGCGCTGACCACTGCACCACCGCTCCCCACTGAGACGCGGCAGGCACACACCCACACACACACAGTCACTCGCCCGCGTCTCCTCCCCGCGCACGTGACGTCAACGAGCGCACGCAGCTGAGCGCTTAAAGCAGACGGACGAGACACGCGGAGCGGCAGCATCATGACCAGTACCGGGCCTCGCCACACACCGTCTCTGCACACTCACACAGGAGGACCCACGCACCACCGGCTCTCGCATCGCTCACCGGCTCACAAGCGCACTCCGGCCACTCGCGACAGACGCTCTCGCCTGCCTGCTCTCGACACTCGCCGACAGCTCAGCTGTCGCCTGTCAAAGCACGCCGCTGTCATCCGTTACCTGTCACCTGTCGCCTGCCACGCGCGTCTTACCTGTCGCCTGCGAGACGCGACTCCCCCGCTCGGTCACCTTCGCTCACCTGCAACGGGATCGGGATTTTACATCACCGCGGAGTTTCTCTCGCGTGGGGAGACCGAGAGATGCCGTCAGGACAGGGAACTCATTCTCCGCAGGTGACTCTCAGCCAGGGACGTCGAGGAGCCTCGGCTCAGAGTGAAGCGGCTCAGCGCCGGGGATGTTGAGGCGCGCGTGAGAGACACGCCGAGAAGGGCGAGAGAGAACGGAAGAGCGTGAGAGCCATGAACAACTCATCGCTGACAGCGAACGGGAGCAGTTCGCTCTTCACCATTAGCCAGGTGACGACGCCGGCCTGCATGTTCGCGGTGGGCGTTTTCAGCAACCTGGTGGCCATCGTGGTGCTGTGCGTGTCGCGCAAGGAGAAGAAGGAGACGACGTTCTACACGCTCGTGTGCGGCCTCGCGGTCACCGACCTGCTGGGCACGTGCCTCACCAGCCCCATCGTGATCGACACCTATCTGGCCGGCTTCAAGTGGCGCGGGGGGCAGCCGCTGTGCGACTACTTCGCCTTCATGCTGCTCTTCTTCGGCTTGGCGGGCATGTCCATCCTGTGCGCCATGGCCGTGGAGCGCTACCTGGCCATCAACCACCCGTACCTGTACGGCAGGCACGTGCGTCCCGCGACTGGACGCTGGGCCCTGTTGGCCGTCTACGCGCTCAACGTGCTGCTGTGCGCTCTGCCCAGCATGGGCGTGGGCCGCTGCGTGCGCCAGCACCCGGACACGTGGTGCTACATCGACTGGAAGAAACACGACGGACCGCAGAAGGCCTTCGCTTTCACGTACGCGGTGCTCAGCGCCGCGCTCGTGCTCGTCACCGTGTGCTGCAACGCGTGCGTCTGCGCGGCCCTCGTGGCCATGAGGAGGCGAGCCGCCGCCACGAGAGCGGCCGAGGAGGCGGCGAGGCACGGGCCGAGGAGGAGCTCCCCCGGCGGACCCGGGAGGTTTGCAGTGCCCGCAGTGCTCGCGTTCGGCGGCACCAGCGTCAGGCAGCGGAGGTTCGCGCTGGGGTGCCGGCTCTCGGGAGTCGAGGTGCAGATGATGTGTCTGCTCGTCGCCATGACCGCCGTGTTCGTCGTTTGCTCCGTGCCGCTCGTGGTGAGTCGATCACCCCCCTCCATCCCTCCCTCCCTCGCCACGATGTTGACGGACGCGGATATTCACGATGATGCGGATGAAGGTGTTGCTGAGGTTGACGACAACAAATCTGGCTGTCCGCCTGATGAAGCTTGTTGTAATTACTGGCGAAACGTCGTTACTCAGATTGTAAATGTTGTGGATTTGCTCTCCAACACACCAGTGTGCTGTACTAGTGACGAGACCTCACTGATTGGCAGTGTCGGGTGGTGGCGGGTTTAATGACAGGTTTAAATAGTTACGCGATCTAATCCAAAACACCTGTTTTACAGATTAACGACAACTGTTTGCCCAAACTCAGAAGACGGCGAATCTAAAAACTTCCCAAAGCAGGAGTTAAATAAAGCCCTACATTAATAATAATTGAAAAAATGTAATATATTTTATATAATACAAATTTCATTTCATACAGAGTCATTCATGCCAATTGCATCTCACAGCGCTGCACAGTAATTATACATGAGGGCTAAACCCTCTTCGTGTACCAATTATTAAAGGTAAATGGAAATTCTCAGAACATGTAAATGAATCAACAAATACCATTAAACAAAAGGTAGAAACAACGACAACATCATAAGCTTATCAAAGCAGAGCAATTAGTCACCTGAGCGACATCCCAGAGCACAAGTGGGATTTTATATTAATAAAACTTTATATTAGTAAAATTCCACTTGTCGGGGTATCAGAGATGTGGGGGAGAGGGGGTGGGTCAATCACTCACTCACCCCCCCCCCCGGATCCGTCAATGGTACCTACCGCTATATGGCGAGGGTTTTGTGATCAAGTCTTCTCGAGAAGTTGTTGGCTTTGTGTGGCAGGAAGCTGACAAATTCCACGCCTTTTGGAAGCATGGGCAGGGGGCCTTACTTGACATCCAGCAACCCAGCCAGCTGGCACACGTCTCCGATGGTCACCCAGTGTTGCCAGCCAGTCTCAACTCTACCTTAGAATCATCATCACGTGATAAGACTCATCATCACGTGCAAGGAGTCTAAGTAACGGGACGTCTTGACACGCTTCGCACACAAAACCAAGCGTACAGCTCACACTGCTTGTAGCCACAGAGCAGTGCCCACCGTTGGCACGCTTTTACCACCGTCAAGAGGGAATTGATTCACCCAGGAAAGCTGCAAGCCTTGTCGGTGGTTATTAACATTCGGTAATTAAATTAACATGCCAGGTTTCACATCCGATTGTAAAATCCGAGTGCGGTTTTCCGGGTTGGGCTGCACGTTTCCCCCTCTCGAGCGTTCGCCGCGCACTTGAGCGCTCATTGCTGGAGTTGGCCAAACATCCCACGATAGAACCACAGAGCTCGGTCAACAGTTGGCACCGGCTCTTGTTGCCTTGCCAGATTGTCTGTGGTTACCCGCGCCTCCGAATTATGCTCGCTCGCTCACTCTCTCTCTCTCCGAGAGTGAATGAAATACGATCATTAAATCATACGGTTATTCAGGTGGTGACTCCTGCATTTCTCCCGCAGTTGCGATGTTTGTTCGTGTAAATATTCAGTGTTTGGCTTCGCGTGGGAGGAAACCGGTTCTTTTTTTCCTGAGGGAACCCCATCCCCCCCACGCGAACGACTGAGTGACCCCCCCCCCCCATCCCCTGGGCCACAACACAGCCACCCAAGGACCACGGCGCGTAGGGCCGTAGTCATTGGGTGCCGAGTCACAGACGCTTCCCGATCACGACTGCGCGCGTGACGGTGCGACTCCGGACCGTGTTCTCGTAGCTGTGACGGTGTCGTCGCGAGGTGCGACGAGGGGTGCAGAAGAAGGAGAGGATGGGAGGATGGGATGATGGGAAGGTGGGAGGATGGGAGGATGTGAGGATGGGAAGATGTGAGGATGGGAGGATGAGATGATGAGATGATGGGAGATGGGAGGATGGGAGGATGAGATGATGGGAGATGGGAGGATGAGATGATGTGAGGATGGGAGGATGAGATGATGGGAGGATGGGAGGATGATATGATGGGAGATGGGAGGATGAGATGATGTGAGGAGGGGAGGATGAGATGATGGTAGTATGGGAGGATGTGAGGATGTGAGGATGGGAGGATGATATGATGGGAGGATGAGATGATGTGAGGATGGGAGGATGAGATGATGGGAGGATGGGAGGATGAGATGATAGGAGATGTGAGGATGGGAGGATGATATGATCGGAGATGGGAGGATGAGATGATGGGAGGATGAGATGATGGGAAGATGGGAGGATGAGAGGATGGGGGTGAGAGGGCAGGTCACGAACCGGTTCGGGTATCATTCTTCACTGATGTTAGCCGTGGGTGGGAATCGCACTCAGGTCGTCGGGGTCATTGCCAAGTGCGCTAAGGCATAGACCAAATCGGTACCCTATATGAAAACCACTTCTCTCTTCGCATTATTTTCTCAGCAACAACATTTGTTTAAGCGCGCGAACGCGTTTGTATCTCATCAGCAGCCAGGCGCGCTAAGCAAACACTGCCGGCTGTACGAGGCGCTGTTGGTGAGTGCCACCGCTCTCTACCCTACGGGCCGTCAGCGCAAAGTGCAAATATCGCAGAGAAGAACCGTAGTGGCGCAATTCTGGACGATACATTTTCGCTTTTGCCCTCCGCGGTTGACCTTTGTGAACCCAAGCAGCCACGTCGAATCGCGGGGTGGAGTTTACGCGAGTAACTCCCTGTAAATGAATAATAATTACGTAAATTAATTATCTCGGAAAGCCTCACTGAGTTGTATGTGTGTTGAACTTCTTTCGCACCGTACGTAGCCACCAGGCGACTCAGACGTGCGATTTGTGAAGTCTTTGCCAGAAGAGTCCGGCTTTGGGTTGTTTGGGAAATTCATGTTTCGTGAATTACAGAAATTAAAATTCACGTTCGTGCTCGGTACCTCCACACCATCGATGGTCCTGTTGGCCGTGTCGAGTTACGTAAAAAAATGAATTTGTTCAAGCAAAACAACTCTGGACCGATTTTTCGATGTATGTATGTTGAAGTTCTTTCGCACCCTAAGTAGCCACCGTGCTCATTAATATTGGATCTCAAAAAGCTGTTAAACCATTGCTGCTGGTTTTCAGTGTTATTCGTGAGAGGTCTCATTGTAAAAGACGGGACACCAACAGCCAAACAAAACGCCCCCTCACTTTGCACTCTTGCGGTGCATTTGAGGACCATTAAACTATTGACAATTAAACAATTCACGAATTATCAAGAGCGACCCCCAGCAGCGCACTCACGGGCCCTGAACAGCATTTGTCAACACACCTTGAGAGTGCCGTGTGGCCGGGGAGAGCCACTTGGCACCCTGGTTTTGTTTGCTTTATTTTGGCACAGGTAAAATCTATTGGACAATGAATGCCCCTTATTTTCGATGGGGACCTGTTTACTTTATCGAGAAACCTGCTTACAGAAAAAAATACATTGACAAAAAAAATCCAAGTACTACTGTGCATGGTCCAGTCCTGAATGGCAAGTCGTATAACACATTTGTAAAGCACCCACACGTGGCCATGATATGCGAAATGGCCATGAGATTGTCGCACACAAAGTGGGATCATGAACTATTCTGCGGGGACCTGTGAGTGTATGCACGGTGGCTTTTCTCTGGGTAGATGTACGGTGACTTTTATTATCTCACGATCACCTATGGGATCTGACGATGAACCTACGGAATCTTACGGTGACCTACATGCCATGATTTCTCACCACGTAGTGCCGCCCATTGTCCTTCTGGCAGGTGAGGATCTTTGTGAACCAGCTATCGAGCAACTCGCCCCAGGACGAGAAGTCATCGCAAAAGCTGGACCTGCAGGCCATCCGCATGGCATCGTTCAACCCCATCCTGGACCCCTGGGTCTACATCCTGTGTCGGCGCAAGCTGCTGGGCCGCTGCGTGCACCTGTGCCGGCGCTTGCTGTGCAAGATGAGCGAGAACAACGCGACTCGGCCCGAGAGGAGACCTCCCGGCGACCCCGTGAGCGTGTTCACTTTGCCGGCGCCGACGGACGGCACGCCGCGTATGGAGCGCACGGAATGCACGCACGTGGGGCCCTGAACCGCTTCGGACACGCGGGCTGCGTTGGCTTCAATTGGGCGAGGGGGGCTCCCATGTGGGGGGTATCATCTCGGAGCCTAGTGGCAACGAGCGGACCCAACAATAGAGATCAATCGTACGATCGTGCTCTGAGATTGTCACCACGAAGAGTGTCTGGTTTGTTGTGCAGACTGTGAAATGAGATTGTCTGGCATGATTGTAAAACGAGGTTGTGTCCACTGAGATTGTCCGTTTGAAATCATCTACCAAAATGGTCCGACTAAAGATTGTCTGCTGAGATTGAACGCTGAGCAGCACCCGCTTCGAGGGGTGGGGACTTGCGGCCGAGAAGGAGCAGACTGATCTCAGAGAATCAACCGCAATGCATCCATGGCCTGGATTGGACACGTGGGCCAGGGGCCAGGCTGTGGTTATGCAGCTCGCTCGGCTGCCAGCTAATGAGCCCAGCCATTATGATTCTGCCTGCTCACCTGCGCGCCTGAGTGTGTGGGGAGCGGTAGTGTAGCGGTTAGTGCGCTGCGCTACGAACCCGGCCACCCGAGTTCGATTCCCACCAACGGCCAACCAACACCAGTGATGATTATCTGAACCAGTCCTGGGCCTCCCGTAGGCCGACTCAGCCTCAAATGAGCACTTCGTGCGATGTGTAAATGTCGCCACTCGGGGAGACAAAGGCGGCCGGGCGTGGTGCTGGCCACCCACCCCCTCGGGTTGCCGTGCCGGCCTTCATAGGTGCTCGCTAACAGCACTTGCCCCAACAGTCTGTTAAGGCTATACGGGGGACCTGTGTCTTTGTGTGTGTGTGAGCGTATGTATGTTGAATGGTACGAAGTGTAAAAGCACTAGATTGCTGTTGTTGTGAAGAAACGAAGGATAATCGCTCCCCGTGGCTCGGCAGGCCAGCCGTGGTCGCGCCGCCGGGACATTGCCGCTCTGTATTATATTTTTCTACGCAGCATGGCGACGCGCGTAATTGTCCGTGCACGAGGTTCTGTCTCAACGTTTTAGTGGAGGGCTGTCCGCGCTGCCGCCCGTGAAGGTCGCCACCGGGGGGGGGGGGGGCAGAGACGGGGGGAGGCGGGGGGAGAAGCCGGAGGGGGGTGAAGGTCGGGGCGGGGCGGGCGGGCGGGGGGCAGAGCGATTCACGTGAACAGAGAGTCGCTCTCAGAGCCTCCGTCTGTCACCTCCTCCTCCATAACTCACATTTGTGAGTCTCTGATATCCGCGGGGCTGAGATGCGTAAGGAAATAACAGTAGAGCAAGTGGATTATTGTACTTAGCTGCGTAGACCTTTGCGTGTTATCCTCCCACATGCGTGGTGGGTTTAATCCGATTAACCTGGGTTTATCTCGTAGGCAGGTATATATCTACGGGTGTAACGATGCGATGATTGATGTCAGTTGTCAAGTTCACGATACACGCGAATGTTGCATGGCCATGGGTTCAGGGGACAGCTCCAGCCACTAGAGGCTGCTGCATTCACCACGATGTAAACAAGAACAAAAGACGGTTCTTGAATTGAATCGTGAGCTTGAAATCGTGACAATCTCGGTGGAGGCGAATCTTTACACTCCTCCGGAACAATCTTTAAAAGGAATTAGCCAAACATCCCCAACGTCGAACCCTCTTCAAAAAAGGCCCTGAGACTCACTTAAAAGCTCCACGATGAATGACTTGAGAGTGCCACACCGTGACACACGAACCGTCCCTCTGGCAAGACCAGGATGTCAATGACACGAATTATTTATTTGTTTAAATGTTTATATATTTTTTCGCGTGAGATTGTGATTTCTCGCTTGAGGATTCCGGCCAAAGATGGGCATTTGAGCGTTTGTGCAATACGTGCGTGAGCGGCGGGGCAGAAGCAACGCGTCTCCCTCTGCCCGCGCCAGTCAGCTGTGTTTTATTTTTTATTTGGCAAAAGTGGAATTAAAAGCAAGCCCGTAAATCGTACTCTTTCTTACTCCTCCATAACATGAACCTCATGGCGGGACCCCTGGGTCCCGATAAAACGGAAATCAAAATCGTAATTATTTTTTTGGTTTTTGACGACTCCATCCCACCGCGCACATAAACGCCGCGACCCACCTGGATCGTTCTGTTGTCGTGTCGTGTCCAAGCGCAGCAGCGAAGATGAATGCGCAGAAGAGCTCAACAAGAGAATGCACTCCGGTATGGGCAGGATCATAAGTCTTATCCAAAGCTGCTCAAACTGCATACACGTCCTAAGTCCTTTATTTGTCATAACGATATGCATAATACAGTGAAACTGCTCTCTTATCTTCATTATTATTTATGACCTACCAATGTTTGCAGCCAGGATCAGTCAGTGACAATCCTATTACCTGCAGATATTTAACAGATGAGATGCGTTGCACCTTAAATGTATCCTGTTTGCTAATACTTCTGTTCTCCGTATGCATCTGTGCAGATCGTTTTTTTTGCGGTTAAGCCAAAGTCCCCACATACTGCTCGTGTCAATGCGAATAAGAGGAGCGGCGACCCACTACCCTATAGAGTGACATTGGTATAAACGCTCGTTACAGTATGAACAGCGCATTGAAAACGCATACTATTTTATGTACTGTTTACAAACTGTGTTCACAAATCCACACTAAGAAACACGATGATTGACAGAGGAGTGTAAATTATGTTTTCGATAGTGTATTTAAATAGAGGTACTGCAGGTAAGTAGTTTTGAGTTTTAAAGGCATAGTTTAACAAGACAACACTTGCCACCATCTTCCAAACCCATTGGTGACAAAGAGCAACGTTTTTGTTTATATTAGGGGCCGTCCATAAATGACGTCACGCGATTTTGGCCGATTTTTTACCCACCCCCCTTCGTCACACGGCGTCACAAAAGGTCAGACCCCCCTGAAATATGACGTCACAAAGCTCTGCCCCTCCCCCCCCCAAAAAAAATATTTCCATTTTGAAAATTAAACATGCTTCAAATCACTATGAACTGTTGTCATTGTAGTTCGTATTTAATGTGGCGCTGCACTCTGATGTTGTAGGAGAAAACATTTATGAAAAAGGAGGCTTTGGAAAACTGAAATTTAGCATAACATTTACTTGAAAATATTCAACGTCTAACTAAAACTGCAGATGTTCAGAATATTAGATTGAAATTCTCTTAGAATTATAAAATATTAAAAGTAATTATAACTATAAAAAAATACTTGAAACTTTGTAGTAGAACGAAGCAAAAGGGAGAGTACAATTATAACAATCACAGGTTCCACTACTGGTTCTTTCGGTAAAGTCACTTATGTAGAAATAAAATAAAATAAATCACAAATAAAACACATTCATTCCACAGAATGAAAAGCCCTGGTAGAATCATTAGATTTAATAATAAATGTTTAATATCAATCATTCAAAAAAATTACAAATGTATGCTTCTCCATTCTTCCATGGAGAAGCAAAATGCTGCTTTATGGAATCAATATAAGGTGACCTTAGTACATAACAATTTTATTTAATTAATATTTATTTAAAGTTGCGCATTTTGATGTGACGTCACATTTCTCAAACCCCCCCCCTCCCTCCCCCGTCACAAATCGTCACAAATGTCTGACCCCCCCCCCCCCCTCGGTGCGTGACGTAATTTATGGACGGCCCCTTATAGTATAATGTCTATGTGAGAGCCGGGGGCTTATGGGACCCCGGGTTCCCGCCATAAGGTTCATTTGCAGATGCATGGGGATGCGGGGGTGGGGTGGGGGGGGCAGATACGGACTAGAACGAGGTTTGCACGCGCATCTACATTTGCCATGCAGGCGCCCGGGAGGCAGGTGAGCCTTGTGCACCGTCACCGCAGGATCACGGAACATTGGGTCCGTGGCTGCTGATGGACTCTGGACGCGGCCCAGCGACGTCGGGTCGGGTGGTATTTCACGTGCAACGGAAGCCCCGCTGTCTCGCGGCTTGTGCAATTAAACAAAGGCCCCTTTGTGGCGGCCTGTCCGCGCGAATCCCTCCGGCGATAAATCGTGGCGCGTGCGCAATTAGAGGTCGCGTGCCCGTTCGACGGAGGCGTAAATTGGACGCGAGACCTTTTGCAGCCGTGGAGAGTGCGGCAGTCAGAGGCAACATTTATATCAGCGGCGACGGCGGCCACCCACACCTCCCGCCAGGCCACTCGCACCGCCTCCCCCCCCCCCAACTCCAACCCCCGTGCTCGCCGGGGTATGACCGGCAAATCGCGGCCTCGTGTCCCTGCTGGCCAGCCCGGCGGGCGGGCGGGCGGGCGGCGTTCATCACGACCGTGTCGAAGCACCGAGCCGGAACCCGCCGAGGTTCGACTCTGCATTGGCAGTTATCCGACTGCGACTAAGCGGGGGACTCAAGCGCATTGAGGGTGGGCGCTGTCAGTCTGATAAATAAACGACTGCGCAAATATTTTAGTTTTTTTTACATTACATTTTTGCAAGATTTCTTCAATCGGATCATTTCGCCTCTGAGGATTTACAATTTTAAATTGCACCGGCGAGCGATGTAGGGGGAAGAAAACATGTGTTTACCCTCGTTTTCAATCAAATTCTTCAGACAGTAGTTCTGTGATGTCGTTTGGTCTCCCGGGGCCGTTATCTGCCACGAGGTGATGCTCTGCTCAAGTGAAAATAATCTTCATCTCCCGCCAGGTGGCTCAGTGGCGGAGCGAGTGGCTCGCAATCAGAAGGTTGAGAGTTCAAATCCTGCTCGGGGGTTGACTCAGCCTATCGTCCCTCCCTTCGGGGGTTGATACAAATTGGCAACCGCGTCGTGCGGAAATCAACAGTGGTTTTCCGATGGATCAACTCGCCCCTGCCATAGGAATGTGGAATTTCCACCACCGGCTCGGGGCTGTAAACGGGAGATGAGCACCAATGCTTCAATGCTCATCTGATCCGGAACTCACTCTGACAACGTGGAGCCTCATCGCACGCTGGAATCGACTTTGCAGGAGAACCAATTTCTCATCAGCTCCCGATTCTAGTCCAGCTCTCGTTGCGGCGTCTCAATGTTAAGTCGGCGGTCGAGTTAAATTCTCTCCCGCGGTTGAATTTGGTGTAAAATCGTCGCGATTCGCGGCCCGCGGACTCGGTCCGGCAAAAAAGCGTGGACGGGAGCCTCGGCCACGGTGCCGAACGTCTCGCGCGGCACGCGCCGCGAAAAAACCGCGATCGGAGAGGGCGCGCAGCGGCGCAAACCGCGTCCTCGTCTTCACCTTCTTCGGCTGTCCGTCGCGAAAGACGATGGAACTGCGTAGAACAGCCAACGGCAGCAGCCGCATCATCAGCAGCATTTCCCTGCGCACCGTGTGGCATGGGAGAGGCCACACCTTGATCGGAAGCATCGGTCGCGTTGCGGGCAAAGGGTTTGCTGCTCGTCTGCTGGATGGGATCCGATGTTTGTGCCGCTGCTGGTTCGACATCAGCAGCAGCAACGGCACGACCACTGGCAAGCTATACAGCGGCATCGCGGGGTCCAACTCATGCCTGGGGCGCGAGGAGGAGCGATAGGTCGGCCACGACGATGCGTGGCTCAACATCATTCAGAGGGGGGCGATGGCGCACGCGAAGCAGCAGCTCGCGATCAGCACCGCCACAACAATTACCAGCGCCCCACGAAAATGCCTCCGAAGATTAACTGTCAGGCAGGAACGCACGGTGCATGATTTAGGTGCCTAATTAAAGCTCAAATTAAAAATAAACAGTGAGGTTAAATTTCATCATATTATTTGTCTTGGGTTATGTGGAAGGTATTAATGCCGGAGGCAATTAAGCAATGAGGATGATGAGGACACGCGCTGTTCCGCGTGAGATCCTTGTCAACAGCAATTCCCATCTCGCTCCCGCCCGTGTGGGTCGGAGCCTGGCGGCGGTGTCACCCTCGCTCTCACGCACGAGCGAGGGTGCCACGCGCCGCCAGGCTCCCAGCTTGACGGATCACAACACGCCGCGAACATGGGCGTATAGCTCACGGAACTTCTCAGCCAACTATTTCATTTGAGAAGTTTTTAGCCAACTAATGAGTGGACATGTCGAGAGGAGACCGGAGCACCCGGAGTGTACCCACGCATTGAGCGAGGGGGCAACGCTTTATCCCCCGTACAGGTGGGAACAGATGCCACGTTCTGTATACGTGACAAACCTTACTAATTGGCCGTGTCGGGTGGTGGCGGGTTTAACGACACATTTATATTGACGCGATCTAACCCAAAACAACCTCGATTATGGATACTATTGGTCGCGAAAGCGACGTGTGAAGATGGCGATTAGTCCACTTTGCTGTTAACGCCTTCTCTTGGCGAGCCACGGAATGGCTCCTTCTCGACGCCCACGGGAAGGGAGTTTCACAGCATCCGTAGGTGATCCACCAACCCTGGATTACAGGCAGCACCGAGCAACACGGAGCAATCGGCGTTGCTCGGTGAGCCATCGCTCACCGAGCAACGCTGAACGGGGGGGGGGGGAGCAGCGGGAGAGACGGGGGAGCTCAGATCAGCAAACTGCCCCGCGAGCTCGGGGTTTGTCCTCGCTCACGAGCTCCAGAGAGCCCCGTGAACGTCGCTGACTGCCTTTGAAATGTGAAGAGTGCGGGGCTGGCGGCTTGGGCTCCGTGCTATAATCAAGGCCGATAATTCACCCCACCTCCCACCCCCTCCCACCACCACCACCACCCACCCACTACCCCCTTAACTCAGCCGCCAGTCACGGTCCCTCACGTCTCACCTCGTTAAAAGTAACATTTGAGGGTCGATTGGAAAGGAAGGAGAGAGAGAAAGAGAGGGAGAGCGAGAGAGATGACCACGCGAGTCGCTCTGCGCCAGCCTGCACTCCCACTCCACAATTCGCTGCTTTCTCTAAACGGACTTCATTAGCCGGGGCCCCGCGCTGGGAGTGGGTGTGTGTCAGGCGGTGGCTGTCGGCACGAATGGCCCCCCAGTGAGGCCCGCACATGGGCCGCTGTCTCTGTGAACCCGGCCACGGCTGCTCACCACTCTCACTCCGGAGAAGCGCCTGGTCATTGCCACGAGACGGATCGAGCGTGGTCAGAGAGACCCTGGTTTCAGCTCTGAAGCTGGACACTAAATATTATATTAGTGGAAAAAATCCAATCGTAGTTGCGGAGCACCCAAAGTGCAAACATTGATAACGTAGAGTGGTGACAGACTAAGAGCGCCTGTGTTTGTACAGCAAAGGGAACCAACGTAGTTTATTGACAGGAACTTGGTAAGAGAGACTATTTACCATGTTTTATTTACTATTTTTATTTTATCAGGTAAGGCCCACTGGACTATATAGTTACTTTTCAGAGGCGATCTGGTCACAAATCATAGCTTAACGAAGTGGCTTATTACGTGGAAATGAATTTCAGCCAAATACTAAATATGGAGGGAAAAACGGGAGCACCCGGAGAAAAATACGCACAACCACGGGGAGAGAGAGAGACACGCAAACTTCGAATATACAGCAGGCGTCAGGGTCGGGATCGAACCCATTGACCCTGCATACCGGGCGATGGAGTTAACATCTCCTAGCCACCGTGATGATAGTGAGAGAGAGAGAGACACGCAAACTTCGAATATACAGCAGGCGCCAGGGTCGGGATCGAACCCATGGACCCTGCATACCAGGCGATGGAGTTAACATCTCCTAGCCACCGTGATGATAGTGAGAGAGAGAGAGACACGCAAACTTCGAATATACAGCAGGCGTCAGGGTCAGGATCGAACCAATGGACCCTGTATACCGGGCGATGGAGTTAACATCTCCTAGCCACCGTTGCCCATGCAGTCGGTAGCGGGGGTAGGTTAGATGTGGTACCTACGGCGTGGCAGTCGAGCACTGCACGGATTGAGTGGAAACAAAGCGATAGAACAAGTCCTTGAAGTGCATATCCAACACAAAGAAAAGTATTACGGTAATCTCAGTGAAGGAGGTGACAAGGAAAGTGACTGAAACGCCGATTTCTGGCGTCGACCGTTGAATGGGGAAGCATCGATCGGCGGAATTGCCGTTGGACCACGTCCGATGGACACGCGACTCTCTGGAGGCGCGATATGAGCGAAGCATTCCACGCACGGACAGCCCTCAATTGCTTTCAAAATATTGAAAAAAACCGGCACGAAGAATGCGCGGCATTCCGTACGTGCGCGGTATTTTTAGAGTCGCCTTTAATCCTTTAATGCAAAAAGCATCCGAGGTGCAGGGCGCAGCCACAGCCCATTACCGACTCGGGCAGCAGCAGCAGAAAAAAAGTGCGCCTCCGTGCCGGGAAATCTTTTCCAACGATTGCACGCCCGAGCCCCACGCTCCAACGCGCAATCTCCGCCGAACACTTCTCTGAATTTTCCGCTGCGTACGCCACTGTCAGCGCCTTCCTTCCTGCACTCGGATGCGATCGCCGATTGCTGCCGCCTATTTTTGCACACACACCAACCGCGAACACATTTCTCAATCAGCTCGGATTTTTTTGTCAATGCCGTACGCCCCTAGCTTGCAACGGCAACAACGTAAATTCAACGCAATGCCACCAAATTCCAGCACGAATCAATTCCTGCCAACACCAATGCCAAATCTCGGATTGTCCAGGTGAAACCCAGGCAGTTCAAATCGGAATATTCTAAGGAATACGGCGAAACGAAGCAAAGATGAAACCGTATTCACGACACAGCTGGCCAGTGGCGACCGGACGAGTGGACTGGCGGACGAAGCTCCCCGGGCCGTGGGGAACTTCTGAGAAGCGCGTATCAAGGTTTCTCAGCTCGAGGCCCCCCGCCAAAGCTCTGAGCTGCGCGCCATGCAGACCCCCCCCCCTCCCACTTTCTCTCTATTTAAGGCCTCGACACAGAGACATTGGGTCTCTGTGTGTCTATGTTGTGTGTCTCTCTCTGCTTGTGTGTCTGGCAGTGTGTCTCCGTGTCCGTGTTTTGTCTCTTTCTCTAAAATTTAGTTCTACCTGATGACGGTTGCTTGTGCTGCAATCGAAACGTCGTATTCTATAATGTAACGTATTTTCTTTCTACATGACTTTACCGAAAGAACCAAAGAGTAATCCCTGCAGTCACGAAAGCTTCAAATCTTTAACAGACTGTTGGAACAAGTGCTGTTCGTGAGCACCTATGAAGTCCGGCACGGTGCACGTGTCCAACAACCACGCCGATCCGCCTTTGTCTACCTGGTGTTGAAGTTACACATCGCGCCAGGTACTCATTTGAGGCTGAGTCGACGTAGGCGAGGCCCAGCGCCGGTTCAGATAATCGCCGCTGGCGTTGGTGGCCGTGAGCGGCGTACTCACCGCTAGACCGCAGCTCGCCAACAAAAGCATGAGCAATGGGAACATCAACAACAGCCAACACCAACAGCAGAGTCGTAACGGGGTGGGCTATCGCCGCATCCCTCGCGGCTCTGGAAGGTCGAAGCGGCTCTGACCCTTGACCCCGTGGCGCTCTGTCGCCACGTGTTCTTGCGTCACCCTCGTCGTTGTTGACACTGCGATACGGGCCGCGCGAAAGTCACAAAATAAAAATCAACATCTTCTGGATACAGAGGCTCGTCGCGGTGGCTAGGAGATGTTAACTCCCTCGCCTGGTATGAAGGAGGTCGTGGGTTCGATCCTGACCCTGATGCCTGCTGTTTATTTGGAGTTTGCGTGTCTCTCTCCCCGTGGTCGCGTGGATTTTTCTCCGGGTCCTCCGGGTTTCCCCTCCGTATTAAGAATCAACGTGCGTGTAGAGCATTTGGCTGCTATAAATTTCCCCATGATGCACCACTTCGTATGTGGCCAGGTCGCTTCTGTAAAACGAGATAGCTCGATGGGCCTTACCTGATGAAATAAAAAATAGTTTAGTTTATTTTTTGTTGTCGCGCGAGCACGAGTTGTTGCTGTCAAAGTAAGCGACGATAAGAACGGGCATTAAGCGATCTGCGTGTGTTCTACACGGTCCCGCACAGCGCGTCGCCACCGTGATCTCTGCATTATGAGACGCTTCGGAAAGTGAGAACAATAAATACATTGACGCACGCACCTACCAGGGTATTAGCCGCAAACCGCCAACTTTTGGTTACGAATCCAAGGGTTAGAACGGGGGGAGGAGGGAGGGGGTGGAGGCGGGGGGGGGGGTGTAACATGGTCGAACAACACTCACCTTCATTTAATGAGTAACGTCATGAACGGAAAAAAAGACCTCACGGTGACCAATGGAATGCGAGGGTAAGGATGGCGTCTTGCAAGGAGAGCGCGGCCGATGCGATCGTCCCCAGACACTTCGGCCCTCCTCCTCTTAACCCCCCCCCCCCCACAGCTTAAGGAGTCGTGGGCCCAGCTCTTGGCGGATAGGGCCAACTGACCAGACCCGAGAAGCCGATCGAGAAGAAAAACAATTCTCGCCAAGGCAGCCGTGGAGCCGCTGCAAGACGAGGTAGAGGGGACAGAGACGTCATTGAACTCCTTTCGCACTGCGCGTAGCCAACCGTGCTAATCGGAGGTCATGTCACACGGGGCCCCCATCGTCTCTACGAGAAGACGCGAGGGAGCGGAAGAAAAAGCGCAAGGGAGTCATTCTCGATCGTGTCGCGCACTCTCTCTCTCTCTCTCTGGGCTGCCATCTCAACGGCGCAATGCTCCGAGGCGTCCTCGCTCACTGGGTTCACAATTTACGGGCGGTAAAGAAAATTGTCCTCCCTCCAGAGTAAATTCCATTCATTTGAGAAAAAAAATTATTCGGAAAATGAGTTGGAGATGGATCAAACATCTATGCAGCGGGTAATAAAATGCATTGAGTGTAGGCCAGAAACATATTTTTGCAAGTTCGATATTTTCTTTTTAATTTAAATGCAGCGAATGAGAATGGAAATGCGTTTAAGTTGAATTGGATAGAGATATTAAAACGCGCGCTGGTGGGCACACAAACACGCACGGAAGTTACATTGAGAGGAGGAGAGAGCAGCAGATGGACCAGGGAACAAACACCCATCACCATCATCACCATAATCATCACCCTAATCATCATCACCATCATCATCACTATCATCATCATCACTATCATCATCACGATCATCACTATCATCATCATTACCATCATCATAATCATCACTATCATCACCATCATCATCACTATCATCACCATCATCATCACTATCATCATCATTACCATAATCATCATCATCACGATCATCATCATTTCCATCGTCCTCATTACCATCATCATCACCATAATCATCACTATCAACATAAATATCATCACCATCGTCATTACTATCATCATCATCACTATCATCACCACCATCATCATCACCACCATCATCATCACCACCATCGCCATCACTATCATCATGATAATCATCATTTCCATCATGACCATCATCATCAGATAAATCACGTGGGCCGTTAAAAAAAGAGGCTGGGCCCGGCGAGAACACATCATGGCTCGAGTGAAGTGTCACCATACCACGGTGACTACTGAGCGAGACTGGTGATGACAAGGCAAGACAGAGCAGCGTGAGACGGAGCGATGAGCTTAGCTCACGTGTGTGAGAGCGAAACGTCGTGTGGCATCGTAGAGCCGTGTGGCTCCGCTATTGATAAGACCGTGGCTTAGGACAACGACGACAAAGAAGATGACACCGAAATGATGTAATTTTTTCCCCATCGCTGAAGGGAAAGGAAGCGGTGCGTTCCGGGCTGCAGCGCGATGCGTCGGTTGATCCCCGCCTCTCCGCCTCCACCGCGCAGCCGGAACGCCACCTGCGAAAACCTCGCGTGGAGAGCCACAATGCGGGGGAAGGGGGTGGGGGGTGGCTCTGTTCGCGTCACTGATTTACGGCGGCGAGCCACCGGTAATCTGCGCCCGCACGCTCGCCCCTCCATCCACTCTCGAGCCGCGATAAAACGAATCTCCTGCAGGAGAAGGGGGAGCGGGGGAGGGCGACGAGACGAGGGTGCGCGACCGACGGCCTCGTCTCCCCTCGGCAGGCCGCTCGTTGGTCGAACGACGGAGGGTGGATTGACAACGCGTGACGCCGCCATGGACAGCGACGACAGTCGTTGTTGAACAGCGGCAGTCGTTGTGATGCAGCAGAAGAAATAACTCTCCGCTTTATTCGCAACGGAGTTTATCCGCCCCGCGTCACGCGCGTGCTGATTAATGCCTCGTTTTCTGAGCAGCGTCATCCGTCAACTGAGACTCCGGGCAGTTTCGTTAGGGGGGGGGGGAGGGGGGGGGTCTTCTAAGGAAGATCTGGCCCGCTGACACGAATACGGGGAATTGAAAAGCAACCGCAGAGCAAGAGAATTGGGTGTAAGAGATGAAGCCATTAACCCTTACGCTGTACTCACATCAATTCCGATCCAATGCTGGGTGAATGCCTCTCCATGCCACGTTGGTCACGTGGGTTGTTTGCCCATACTTCACCACGCTGGTTCAGTGCGGGTTGGTGCAGAGGGGGTCACCCGTAACCGGTTCAATGATTATCACTCGCCAACGACGTGCGTTGAACTTAACACGGCACGTGAACCCTCACGTTGCGACACACCAAGAGTTGATTTGCTCCACGGATGATGATCCCGATTAGCCAGTTGCCCTGCATTGCTACACGGGAGACGCGTGGTTGCTGCGTGACCACAGCAACAACAACAACAACAAACAATGAATACACGACAACATCGACATTGCAGAGAAGTGAGTGCAGCAGGGTCCTGAACGAATTCGCAGAGGAGGAATTCAAAACGCACACGCGAATCGAGAGAGAGAGAGGAAACATTAAATCAGTGTAATATGAAGACAATAAAAACAAACACAACGTCATGAAATAAATGTGATGGGTGGATGAGGCCGAGTAAAGGGGTGGACGCATTACCACGGTTGGTATGTGTGCGTGTGTGCATGTGTGCGTGTGTGCATGTGTGCATGTGTGCGTGTATGCGTGTGTGCGTGTGTGCCAGTGTGCGTGTCTGCATGTGTGCACGTATACATATGTGCGTGTGTGCGTGTGTGCATGTGTGCGTGTGTGCGTCGAACTTCTTTGGCACCGTACGTAGCCAACCGTGCTTATGGGAGGTGCGGTGGAAGGACAACACAACAGTTCTAAAGAACTTCACTTTCAATCCAGGTGATTCAAAAGTGCACAGCTCCAGTGGCCACCGAATATCGGAAGGAAGAACGTTTCAGACGGCCGCAAAAGCGCATCTGAAAGCGCAGCGCGAAGCAGTGGCCGTCTCATTTGTTCGACTGCCAGCAGCCAAAAAGGCGCTTCTGCTGCTGCGAGGATGACCGGAGTTCGCTCGTGATGGTTTATGCTCGTTGAGCATCAACTTGGAAGGGACGCGAGACGTAGAGGAGCAGCAGCGAACTCGACTCGCTCTCGCCACTGCGGGCAGAAGAGTCTCCGACAAGAGGTGTGTGCTCTCTCTCTCTCTTTCTCTCGACAGAGAGACTCAAAGAGAGATAGCGCGCCTCTAGAGAGAGTATATTTTGGTCAACTCTGCTTTATCCTCGCTGGCAAGAACGTCTGCGAGGAGGTGGGAGAAGCTGTCCCCCCCGCTACCCTCCACTCCCAGCCCCCCCCCCCGCCTCCCACTTGAAGACGGTATTTGTTTTTATTCCAAACAGTCTTGCGGTTGAATAAACAGTGCTAGAATTCGAACGGGCAAGTGAAGTGTGAGAGGCGGTGAGGTGGGCGGCCACCCCACCTCGCGAGTTTCCGCGGACAATCCATCGCTGCTGCTCTCGCCTGACGCCGTGACACCGCCTAACGAGGCGCCCGGGACAAAAATCCGTGGACACGAAAGGGAAAGGTTAATTGGGCGGCGTCGGTGGTGGTGACGATGCGAGAAATGAATGAGGCGCTTAGAGACAGCAGGCGGAGCTTTCAGCTCCCGGGCCCGGCCCGGACACGAGTCCATCGGTGGAGTTGCGGGAGAGGAAAGGAGAGAGAGAGAAAGTGTGGGTGATTGGGTCTGCTGGAGTTGTGGCAGAGGCAAGGGGAGAGTGTGTGGGTGATTGGACCTGCTGGGATCATGGGAGAGGCAAGGGGAGAGTGTGTGGGTGACTGGGCCTGCTGGAGTTGTGGGAGAGGCAAGGGGGAGAGTGTGTGGGTGATTGGGTCTTCTGGAGTTGTGGGAGAGGCAAGGGGAGAGTGTGTGGGTGATTGGGCCTGCTGGAGTTGTGGGAGAGACATGGGGAGAGTGTGTGGGTGATTGGGTCTGCTGGAGTTGTGGGAGAGGCAAGGGGAGAGTGTGTGGGTGATTGGGCCTGCTGGAGTTGTGGGAGAGGCAAGGGGAGAGTGTGTGGGTGACTGGGTCTGCTGGAGTTGTGGGAGAGGCAAGGGGAGAGTGTGTGGGTGACTGGGCCTGCTGGAGTTGTGGGAGAGGCAAGGGGGAGAGTGTGTGGGTGACTGGGTCTGCTGGAGTTGTGGGAGAGGCAAGGGGAGAGTGTGTGGGTGATTGGATTTGCTGGAGTTGTGGGAGAGGCATGGGGAGAGTGTGTGGGTGATTGGATCTGCTAGAGTTGTGGGAGAGGCAAGGAGAGAGTGTGTGGGTGATTGGGTCTGCTGGAGTTGTGGGAGAGACATGGGGAGAGTGTGTGGGTGATTGGGTCTGCTGGAGTTGTGGGAGAGACATGGGGAGAGTGTGTGGGTGACTGGGCCTGCTGGAGTTGTGGGAGAGGCAAGGGGAGAGTGTGTGGGTGATTGGGCCTGCTGGAGTTGTGGGAGAGGCAAGGGGAGAGTGTGTGGGTGATTGGGCCTGCTGGATTTGTGGGAGAGGCATGGGGAGAGTGTGTGTGTGATTGGGTCTGCTGGAGTTGTGGGAGAGGAAAGGAGAGAGAGAGAGTGTGTGGGTGATTGGGCCTGCTGGAGTTGAGAGAGAGGTAAGGGGAGAGTGTGTGGGTGATTGGGCCTGCTGGAGTTGTGGGAGAGGTAAGGGGAGAGTGTGTGGGTGACTGGGTCTGCTGGAGTTGTGGGAGAGGCATGGAGAGAGTGTGTGGGTGACTGGGTCTGCTGGAGTTGTGGGAGGGGCAAGGGGGAGAGTGTGTGGGTGATTGGGTCTGCTAGAGTTGTGGGAGAGGCAAGGGGAGAGTGTGTGGGTGATTGGGTCTGCTGGAGTTGTGGGAGAGGCAAGGGGGAGAGTGTGTGGGTGACTGGGTCTGCTGGAGTTGTGGGAGAGGCAAGGGGAGAGTGTGTGGGTGACTGGGTCTGCTGGAGTTGTGGGAGGGGCAAGGGGGAGAGTGTGTGGGTGATTGGGTCTGCTAGAGTTGTGGGAGAGGCAAGGGGAGAGTGTGTGCGTGACTGGGTGTGCTGGAGTTGTGGGAGAGGCAAGGGGAGCCAGTGAGGAGTCTGTGGTTGGGAAACCAGAGTGGATCCCACCGTTAATCCACATGGTGGTATGTTGAACTTCTGTCGCACCCTACGTAACCAACCGTGCTAATCAGAGGTGCGGGCAATCGATATTGTGCGGGAGGATCGATATTGTCCACCCCCTGGTTTTGTCCTCGACCTTCCAGTGGAACCATCTCCCTGGTCCTGGCTGTTCCGTGGGCGGTGGTGAGACGACAAATAATCCTGCGGGTGTGATGGTGAGCACTGGCGAGTGTGATGGTAAGCGCTGGCGAGTGAGATGGTGAGCGCTGGCGAATGTGATGGTGAGCGCTGGTGAGTGTGATGGTGAGCGATGGCGAGTGAGATGGTGAGCGCTGGCGAGTGTGATGGTGAGCGCTGGCGAGTGTGATGGTGAGCGCTGGTGAGTGAGCGTGCACAAGGGGTGAGCTGACTCCGGCCAGCCCTCGCCAGAGTCTCTCTCTCTCTCTGCGTTCCCCAGTCACAAGGCACGAGAGCAACGTTGGCCAAGGCACGCGAGGAGAGTGTTGGTGGTGGAGGGGGAGAAATACAGAGGCAGTGGCACATCTACCGAGTGCGCAGGAGGTGCAACTGCACCAGGACACCACGGGCTACGAAGGTGATGTGGGAGAGCGGTGGAAACCTGCACGGGTGGGCCCCCCATTGAACGCCTTGCGCCAGAACCGAATGATGAACCACGACGTCGAGTCACTGGGTATTAGAGAGGAGCGGCGGTCGAGGCTGCGGGGAAATGTGAGAGAGGGGTTGGAGGAGGTAGGGCCATCATATGAAGCCCCACGAAGCATGGGCCTCGAGCCGTGGACAACGCGTAGGGGGGAGTTCAAAAACGAAACCCACCATCGGAGAGTGACAGTTTCTCTGTAAAATTTAAGTTCAATCACCCCGAACGGATTGCTTGTCTGCTGATTCACGGGGGGAGCGCTCATCCCGCGTGTCTCAGGGCGCAGAGCTAGCGTTGTTGGGGAAGGCGGGGGTGGGTGGGTGGGGGGTAGGTGGGAGGGGGTGATGGAACGCTTCGGGCCGATCGTTTATAAACGGAATCCCCGATACGCGCGGCTGAGATGACGCAGAGAGAACAAGGGATCAATGGAGGCGGCCGTACATCACGACTCAATACGGTGGCTCGCGTGATGAGACGCCATCCACCAACTCGGAGCCGTCGCGGCGTGAGCCCGAGGGCACCACCACCACCCCCAGCCCCAGCCCCCTCGGCAACTGGAGACCGCTCGGCTGAAAAATTCTGCCTCTAAAAAAAGTATCGATTTAATTGATGAAGAGAAACGATGACGAGAATTGCCCGTGAAATTCTCTTCTCGCAGGGGCAATTTTTTTTCATTTGTTGCTACAGACATCGATAATCGCTCCCCTAGTCGCCGATGCGTGGGATTTATCTTGGTTGATGCCTCTGGCGGATTGCCGTGAATATTTAGCATGTTTGTTTGTTGTTGTTGCTGCTGCTGCTGTTGTTGCCGAATGAAAGCGAGACAGGAGTTGTGAGTCAGGCGGCCGTGCCGTGGATTTGACGGCGGAGACATCGGGCAGACAGCAAGGCGTGGGCACGGCGATGTGCCACCGACTCGTGGTGCACACCGCACCAACACCACCTCCAGGGCACATCACTCCACCGCCAAGTTCACACCACACCAGCACTTCGTTCACACCACACCACCGCCAAGTCACACCACACCACCACCAAGTCACACCACACCACCACCGCACCACACCACCACTAAGTTCCACCGTAAAATGACCAAACCCACTGCACAGCAGCGCCAGGCCTCTGCGTCGTGTAAATGAAACCGCATCGACTCAGTGGCCTTTTGTACAACAGGGGGCTGGAGACTGGGGGGGACGGGGGGGCACTGGCGACGTCTCCCCCCCCCCTCCCCCAGTATGTTTAACGAGGTGACATTAATGGGCACCCCCACGAGGAGGCTGGCGATGGCTCGAGGAATCGGGGTGAAGGGCGGAGGTTACCGATGGAAGAAAGAACGACGACCACACGCGCGCTTCCATGTCGGCGGTGTCTATTACGGCTCCTGCCGCCGTGGTGACCCCGACAACGACAGAGCAAGGAACCACCCATTAACACGCGACCCATTAAAACTCGTTACAGCCACTCACTCGTTAAAGACCCCGAGCACGGAGGCGCTCATCACCAGCCACGCGTCACAACCACAGTCATCGCAGCCGCAGTCATCACGACGGCCACTAATCACGTCCTTGTGAAGGCTTGCCACGGCATGGCGCTTTGGTCGCTGTTGTTATTATAATAATTATTTACTGGATTCGCCACCTCTGATTTTGACAAAATATGGACGTGACTATGGCGCTAGAGTCTCGTCTTTTAAAAGTCGCACTCCCTGGTGAAGAGGCGTGCTTGTGATGGCGCGCGTGCTATGAGTGGCAGTCATGAGCGTGACGATCGGTTGAACGATTAGTGATGAGCGTAATGGGTCAATTGAAGACACGGGGCGGTGCAGAGAAGAATATCTGAGTCACGCGTTGCCCATACTAAATCGTTCGCGGCAAAGTCCATTGTTGTAGTGTACTATGCTCCAAGGTCTATGCCTCCCTGCCTTCACCAACACGCAAATAACAACATGCCCTATGACCCCCCACGCCATGGGAAGGCCCACATCCAGCAGTGTTGTCATTCCCCAGCATCTACGATTGACACGATTAGCTACGTATGGTGCGAAAGAAGTTCAACACAACATACGGTGGAATGACAAGGGGGGCGGGGGGGGGGGGTTGTACGTGTGCATTCTAATTACGTACAGGTGGCCACCCTGAGCGTACTTCTTCATCCCACGGCACAGAGCGCACGAGTCCCGCGTGAGATCGTGTCCGATTGGCGCAGTTGGCTGCGTACGATGCGAAACAAGTTGAACATGCGCGTGAACTTGAACACAGTTAGGAGTCGGGTTCCAGCAGCGTGGGGGAGGCGGGCGGGGGGGGGGGTCAGTGGAACTGGCTGATGAATGTGGTGTCTAACCCAGATACCGCTCCCCAGCTCAACTAAACCTTTTGCCCGATCATTCAACCGTGAGATCAAAGCGAACCGACGCACGCGAAAGCGCCCGTCGCTCTCCAACCGATGTCCAACAAATGGCAGGCAGGGAGAGAGAGAGAGAAACCAACCCCGCCGCGAACGTCGAGGCCGTGAGTCGTGCGGGAGACACCGTGGCCCACTTAATTTGGGTTTGGTCCAGAAAACAAACAACACTTGCCACGTGTGCGTGTGTGTGGTAGTGCAGCGGTTAGCCCCGTGCAGAGCTCTAAACCCCGGCGACTCGTACGTACGTATGTTTAACTTATTTCGCACCGTACGTGGCCAACCGCGCTAAGCCGATTTAAAATTCCCACTCACGACCCCAATGAGGGTGGATAATATTTGAACTCGGCCTAGGCCTCTCCCCTGGGGACGACTCAGCCTCAAACGAGCAGCTGGTGCGGTGTGTAAATGTAGTGACTCAACTCGGAGCCAGTCAGACTTGGAGGTACTTCTTTTATTTGACAAGCACCATCGGGATAACACACACCCTACGTAGGTTGCACACAACTATTATTATTATTAAGACCGTCTATTGTGGGCGGCACTACTTGGAACAGTTGGTAGGCTGTCTGACTAGCAGCGCCCCGGAATGGTGAAGACGAAGACGACGACGAGGACATGGTGACGACGAGGAGATGGTGACGACGAGGAGATGGTGACGACGAGGAGATGGTGACGACGAGGACATGGTGACGACGAGGACATGGTGACGACGAGGACATGGTGACGACAAGGAGATGGTGACGACGAGGACATGGTGACGACAAGGAGATGGTGACGACGAGGAGATGGTGACGACGAGGAGATGGTGACGACGAGGAGATGGTGACGACGAGGACATGGTGACGACGAGGAGATGGTGACGACGAGGAGATGGTGACGACGATGATCTTGAGTAGCACGACGGGGATGCCACTTCCAGCAACAGCCACGAGGTCTCCCACAGGGTCCCTCTTATACTCCCAGCGTGGCCTCGCTCCGCCCAGGCCACGCCCCCCTTCTGGGACCTACCAGCGGGTTCCCAGGGCTTCCTGATGGGCCCCTCTGTGACCTTTCCCCGCGATGTCCCCTCTCGTGTCTATCGTGGCCTGCTGACGTGAGTACTGCCGTACACCGCAGTTCCCCTTTTTCGCCAGCAGCCAGCGCTATGCCACTACAGTAATATTAGCACTGGGGAGACGAAGGCGGTCGGGCGTGGTTTCGGCCATTTTACACGTACACTGTGCCCAAATCTTCACAGATGCTCGTTAACAGCACTTTCCCCGACAGTCTGTTAAAGGCTATACGCGGCAGCTTTTTCTTTGTAGTAAACGTCTAAGATGCATGCTAAAGTGACAAACCGAGCAACTTTCCGGGGGGTGAGGACATACCCCGATTTAGGAGCGATTCCAGACAATGTTTGTATTCAGGATCAGGTAAGCCTGGCTCTGCAGAGATTGGCTCGCGTTGAACCGATGCTGCTGAGATTACACGCACTCCCATTTCGCCGTGTGGCTGATGGGATGTGAAAACAAACTACAGTATTTGTATGCCTCCAAAAAACATGTTTTTTCTCATGTGGAGGGACAGCTATGTGAAGGGCGCGTAGTGCCTATTTATTTATTGTGTTACTTAAATCCTCCACAACGATACTAAGGATTGTTCACCATAAGGACAATACTTAGCAAGGTTATCGAGCTGACATCATGATTGCAGGTGCGTATTAAGGACCCTGGGATCCGTTCATTATGTGGGATACTAAGTGAATTGCCTCTTGACATTATTGACGACTTAAAAGGTCTATCGACTTACTCTTTGGTTCTTTCGGTAAAGTCACGTGTAGATAGAGAAATAAAATGAAAAATAACACTGGTCAACAAAAAAAAAAAACAGGCCTGGACTTTTGCAGCTGTTCTAAACTAATTTTAGGGTGCTGATTCCAAATCTGATCTCAGATTTGCTCTGTCACATCCATTTTTATGCTATCGGCATACCCCATTTTCATTGATTATACCCGAAATTAACTCTGTCACTTATGATTGAAAGTTGTTGCGAGTCAGTGACTGCTTTAGTGTTAAAATATGGTGCTGTATTTTTAGGATAGTGTGTTTATAATATCATTTTATGTAGATATCCACATTTATTCAATATTTTTCTTCGCAGTTTTTATTGAAAATGCAATATTTGATATCTCAAAAACCTGATGTGATACACAAAAACTGATGCCAGATTTGGAATCAGCACCCCAACATTACCTTAGAACCGTTGGAATACCTTATGCCAGAAAAAGTGTGTTGACCAGTGTAATACATTACGACGTTTCGATCGCAACACAAGCGGTCGTCCTCAGGCGGAAAACATAATCCAGCAGTGGAGCTGCTGAACCGCTGAACTTGCCCGAGGGTCGCTCGACGAGGCCGTTGCACCAAGGAACGGTGCTGACGTCACACGAGACGTGCTGACGTCACAATACAACTCCAACGACGCGCGACCGGCCCTGAGCACATGGTGGGTACGCGGGAAAGTCGAAGTTTGCTGTTTTAAGAAAGGAATTAACACGATAGCGAGTGTCACAGCTAACAACCGAGAGGAAAACGAAATCAATATAAGTATATATTATTCCGAGGCTCCGTGTCTGCTCGCAAAAACATGAATCATCGTCGTGCCAGGAACCAAAAGGAAGCGTAGAGGGCCGGCACTTTGGAGAGCAGCGCTTCTGGAAAAATCATCGGTCTCTGTGCCTCTAATGGGAGACGGCCGCGCGAAGCGGCTGATTATTTTTAACACTCTCCTCGCGAAGTTACAAAGGCCTCGTCCTTAGGGGGGGGGGGCGGTGAATGCGGAGGGAGGGGGGGCAGAAACAGAAAGAGAAGTGTTCATCAGTGCGGGCGGCTCGCGGCTGCTGCCGCCGCCGCTGCTGCTGCGTCTCGATGCGTGGAGCGTTCGCGGCGCAGCTGCTGAGCGGATCTCGAGACGCGTTGTTCGCGCCACGATGTCCGACGTTTCGCTCTACGCGCTGGGAAGCTTCTTTACCTGCCTTCACCACCACGCGCCGGCGTGGTCAAATAACAACATCACCCACGACCCCAAATATTCTGATTTGAATTGAATTCAGTTCCAGAAGGAGGTGGAACGAATCGTTGGGACACAACGGGGGACACACATCGGGAGAGCTAACGCGACATCGTCCTTCTCATCTGCATCATCCTTCTCCTCTCATTCTGCGCCGCACCCCCCCCCCCCCAACTTCTCCCCCCACCATAAAGTGATCCATCTCTGCAGAGTATAGAGAAGCACGGGTGAGAAATGCGATTTGGCAAGTAACGAAATTAACATTTACATATGCAGCGTGACTCAGCCTCTCTTGCTGTTGAGCGAGACACCCACTTCAATAAATTATTGCTGACGCCAGTGGCCGATGATAACACTGGGGACATTTTGCAAAATGTTCACGGGTAATGGTTCTTTTTTTGTTGTTGCTCGGAGAACACGCACGCGCTAAAACCACATACGCACGCGCGCTAAAACCACATACGCACGCGCGCCAAAACCACATACGCACGCCCGTTTTTGGCCAAACCTTGCGTAGTGGCTCTCTGCTCACCTCCCCAGCGCACCGCGCCACTCATCTCGGTGCAACAACCGTGGCTTTCAAGTAGAGTCAAAATTTGTTTTTGCTTACATAAAGGTGACGCCTTTCTGGCACGAATCTGCCACTCAATGCGCCATCATCACATTAATGCCACGTAAAGATAGACAATTATTTATATACAATGAGAAAAAATATACTTATATATCTACAGTTGTTGAAAATGTAAAAACAGGGCGTACCACTTCCAATGAGCTAATGAACATGGTGTAACGATACCGGCGCTAAACGTCTGGCTTAGTCCATGAAATATTTAATGCCTCGAAGGCCGAGGAAAGCTTGCTCTCATAACAATGAAATAATTGATCTCAGGATTTGAAAAAAATGTTATGCATTTATAACTAGCTGTGCCGAGGAACGTGCAAACATTCGCGAAAATTCCGCAGGAATATATTTTTATTTTTATATATTTTTATATATTTTTCGCCGCCCTTTTCCAACATTTCGTTTAGGTGGCTTTAGCGGTGGGCGTTTAATTCCTGTGAAGGCCGTCGAGGCGCCTGGGCCACTCTTGTTTATTTGTATTCCTCGGTCACCGCCGCAGGCCCTGCAGGCTCACCGTCGCGTTCACACCGATGGAATGTTCCAGGCCCACAGAATCGATGGGTGGCCCACAGCGCTCCGAGGGGCGCTTCAGTTTCCATGGAAGGAGTCTGGCAGTGCTCAGAGTTTGGCCGAAGAATTGATCTTTAGTCCAGATTCAGAAAGTCTTTGGGGGGGGGGGGGAGGGGGTTGGAGTGCGGGCGGGTGGAGTTAACGAGGGTCGAGACCGAATGTGTGCCACCACGACCCAGCTTGTGCCCCCCCCAAACGCCCCGAGCTCACATTGCCCCCTGGGTTCCCATGGGGAAGGAGGAGGCGACATAATCTGCACCTGCGATTAGCACGGTTGGCTGACGTAGTTCAACAACATACATCACATTTCGATTTAAAGCTTTCGTGACTGCAGGTATTCATCTTCTTGGTTATTTCGGTAAAGTCACGTAGAATGGAAATAATAAAATAATAAAAATAAAACATTATATTTGATTATGTTTTATTATTTCATTATTTCCATTCTACGTGACTTTACCGAAAGAACCAAGAAGAAGAACATACATCACTCAACTCGCCGCTTCTCATGTGCTCTGCCCAAGGGCAGGTCCATGGCTGATGATCTCTCCATCGCATCAGAAGCCGCTCGCCTCCTCCGTCTCCCACGTCACATCGCCATACTGCACACTCGTGTTGGAGAGCCGTGCCGAGAGAAGGGCAGTAGTTGAGTTGGCTTCGATTTGCCTTGCTCAGAAGTCGTTGTTTTTTTGTAAGGTGACACCGTCACCAGATGGAGGTTAACATCGCGCTCGGCGCTCAACGTCTTATATTCCAGTAAGTTAAATAACCGAAGGATTTCACAATTGTAATTACAACTGTGTTTGGATGAAATCCATCACGCGCCGTAGCTCACTTGAGGCTAAAATCTCATTCACTGCTCCTTCCAGGCGGCTAGACAACACAACACAATGATAGTGCCGTTCATTTTAACAAGCAAAGCCTCACTGAGTCTCAATACTGTTTTTTTTCGAAGTGTTTGTCCAATTAGAGTAATGAAAGTTTGGCTCACGGGAGAAAACGAGATCACCCAGGGAAAGCGCACGCATAGTGAGGACATTCCATACACTTGGTGTGTAGTCCTGCCAAGTGCTGGCCACTTCACAGCCCGAAGGGCATGTGGAGATTCACACATTTATTTGTTATATTGTTTAGAATTATTATTTTAATGTGAGCCTACGGATCGTGTAAACGTATGCGAGTCTGCGGCTCTCTGTGTAGGAACAGGAGTACACGGGGGGGGGGGGGGGGTAAGGAAATGCGGCCAGCCGACCGCACAATGCGATCATTGCCCTTCTGGCAGAGAAGCAGTCGCGGGCGATCACCGCCTGCTGCTCCATGCGGTGGACGATTGGCGCGTGCATCGCGAGCCTCGATGGCGCACGGAGAGGCCGCGCCGCTGCTTGGACCCCCCCCCCCCTCGGGAGCCTCTGACGAGGCCGCCGTGACAAGGCGCGCGTTTGTCCGGCACGAGGGCGGCAACGGTGAAAGCCACTCGAGCGCGATATTCCGACAGACGTCAAGGGTCGATTCCGAGCCGCCACCGTCACCGCCACCGTCACCACCGACCACCACCTGTTCCAGCAGACACTGCGAGCTGCTGAAGAGCCCACGGACACCGGTGCTGGATGGACGATGCACACAATTTTAGCAGATGTTGAAAGTCAAGTGGGATTTGGGCATGGTTAGTCTATGAATGGGTAACCACCGCCAGTGCTTGGCAGATGTTGTAGGTGTGGGGCTGCGAGATGTGGCCAGGAGGCGGCAGGGCTGAGTGTCACCCCCCCACCTTCCCCGACCCCCCTGGCATGAGTGGAGGGATCCCTCCGTTAGCCACCCGCACAAAGCCAAACGACCATCAATGGAGGTGGCCTACCCTGTCAATGCAGGACCCTCCTGAAAAAAAAAAAACATCTTCTGGGCCAGTGATGCGCTCTTTGGAAACAATTGTAACAATAAGTATGATTACCTCTGTGCAATATGGTTTGTATTCGTAGATATTGCATTTCAAGACTATGTACAAACTGGTGGGACGTGCGTTACGGGGAGCAGAAGGGGCTTATGTAACGGGACAACTTTATCGAAAATACAACCGTAGGGAGAGGAGAAGTCCTCAGATTGAATTAGGACAGAGGCAGGGAGCCAACAGCATGGGTGGACGGGGCGAAGGGACCTTCAGAGCACAGATCCAGCAACATGAAAAGAACGACGTCCCACTGGGTGGAGGTTGACTCGAGGAGTAGACGGATGTTATCAATTGCTTCAATAGCGACCACGTGAATGGGACTGCAGCGAGATGAGAGGGGAGAGGTAAGCACTCGCGATCTAACCCAAAAAACCTCGATTACGGATGATATTCGTCGCGAAAGCCTACGTGTTAAACTGACTGGCGAGTGTGTGTAGGACCTCTCAGTCAGCAAGTGCGATATTGTTAACAATCGTGCGCTGGGTTGGGCGCCAGTGAAAACAATTGGGATATTCGGGTGATGCAAGTTCCTTTACGGGTGCGAGTGAGCAGCGACCTCGGCACAGCCCACCCGGCCGGCCAGTGAAGCTGCCATCACGCCAGTCGAGGAAGGGCCCGCTCGCTCGGTTCGCGAACCCGGTGCCAGCTCGCTACTAAAGCGGCCGTGGGAACGCAGCAGGGAGAAGGCAGCAACCACTTGGACAGCAGCCCGGCGCTTAACAACGTAAATTTTTCATGAGACAGCGCTGATTGTGAAGGACCGCTAATAGCTCTCCGCAGCCGCGTGCTCCGGCTCGATGCGTTATTGGGTTAGCCGGGCGAGCAGCTCGGCGTCGCTCGCAACTCCTCGTTGTGTGACCCAGGAGCTGACGAGGCTCCCGGCACGTCGGACGCGAAACGTCGGACATCATGCCCAACATCGCGCGGTACGACCGTAGCACAAACCCACCGCACGCATTCGTCTGTACGTCGATTACAAAACTGAAAGCGGTGCAGTCGTGATTCCAACTCTTCGCGCTCTATAATGTGTCAGCGTCAAGCCACTGCTACAGGGCTCCCCGTGGCGACTCGGTGATGGGGGTCGTTCTAACATACTTCGCCACTTTGGTCAATGCAAGTTGGTGATGGGGAAGGCCACGGAGAGAGGGGCAGGTAGGCCTGGCGCAGAGTTCACTCGCTACTGATATTAGCAGCAGCTGGGAGTCAAGTTTGTTTGGCGAGCCGCGCTTTCAGATGCGCTTCTGGGGCCGTCTGGAACGCTCTTCCTTACGATAGTAGGTAGCCACTCGGGCTACACACTTTTAAATCTAAATTGAAAGAAGTTCAACACCCATACAAGTTCAGGTACTTGTTAGGTGTCAGTGCAGCGTGCTAACCACTGCGCCTCCGCTCCCTCTGCCCTAATGATCGACACGAGTTTCATAAATCACATCTTGCCTTGATGTACGACTTCCCCGCACAACGCCATGCTTTCCGATAAACCGAAGCGGGGCATTCGTGGGTCCCCTACGTGTGGACGGTGTACAAGGGGGTTGTGCTCAGCATCAACGGAACAAAAAAGAAAACCACGTGCTGCAATGGTGCCGACGAGGCCCCCTCGTGATTTTAAACCCCAGAAAGAACAACACAAAAACTCTCCCCCATTTCCCGACAGGAGCCCGAATGTTATCATGGCGCTACCTTTGACCGCTGCCCGGCACGGTGTTGTCCGTCTGAGAGGAGCCAACTCCCGCCCACGAAAAAATCCACCGACTCAACAACTCGAGCAAAGTTCCCCCTCTCGGTGTGTGTCATCAACTCCAGGGCCTCACGGGAGGTCTGCGCGAGGAAGGAACCTGCGACGAGGAGCTTACAGACGCGGGCGATGCCGCAAGGGGCTTCAGGGCCCAGTGGGGGTGAGGTCTCTGGATTTTAGGGTGACAAAATGTTTTTATCTAACAGACTGCTTTTTAGTGCTTGAAATGTAATTCTGTAGCTTCTGCGGGTTATTTGATGATTGAAGCCACAGCATCGCTTTGCACTAACTGAAAATAATTCGCAAAATTGTGAACGGTTTTGTTAGTTGTAACTGTGATTCAGGTTGGAGATGCGTGAACCACATTAACAAAAGATAGTTCCTGAAGTAATCACGGTGAATAATAATGGGACGTTTCGGCATCGTAGGGCGTGGGTGGTGAAAAAATTTACTGAATATATAAACAGCCACCCCCGCAAAAGAAAACAATTACAGCCCTGAGCCCTCCATTACACTTAATCCGGCACTGCCAGTGATCACGTGTGTGTAATACACGTGATCTCCGACCACCCGTTTACAAAGACGAGCGGTGAGTGCTTCAGTGTTGAGATTCACCTCGATAAATAACGGCCAAGGGCAGGAAATTGACGAGATACCACGAGTTGATTTATTTGCCCCGGAGCTTGTAAACACACACACACACACATGTCTCCACTACTCATTAATATAACGTCTCAAAGGGCCGGTAATGTGTTTACTGGCGACATTTTAATTTGAAAAAATAATCTCTCCTTGCACTTAGAAAGTCCTAACTGAGGACTTTCAAATGTTCGTTATGCTCTGAAGAAATACATTTGTTTTGATAAGAGGACGAACGACGTTTCTGATAAGTGCTGCGGTGATATTGGCTGACTCAAGCTCGGCTGTGAGAGAAATAAAAAATAAACCGTCGCGATTTCAAACCCCCCCCCCCCACTCCTCTCCACCACCACCACTACCAACCTCAGCTGTAAAAACAGTGGTTCTGGCAGGACCACAAACGCAGACAGGGTTCAAATATATATGCAGCCTAAACCGCACGCGCACACACACACACAGGGGACGCAGAGTGTGGCTCGGAGCGCGCGAGACGTGACGTCTTGTATAACACAACACGCACGCGCGCACCACGCTACGGAAAATGGCAACTTGACTTTGATCCTGCGGCTGCTGTTGACATCAATAAAAACGAATAAACGATGCAATTATTCATCAAATAATCAATGGAAGAAAAATAAAATAAAAACAGGCATGTCAGTTCAAGAGAGAGGCGACAATTGGCTCTGTATTATAATGGTTAGTGTGAGTGTTTTGTTTAAGGGGGCTCGGTATAGTTTAGACATCCGAGGGTTCGGCCGGCACTGCTGAGAGCCCTTAGGTTCAACTCTGAGCTTTAGCCAGTAAAAAAAATACCCCCGTCACATACAATTCTGTCAAGCGCTTACTTCAGCCAAATTCCAGCACTGGGTATTCAAATATCAGCGTGGTCGTAATGCGACGAATAATGCATTATATCTGCAGCGAGAGGATGGCAAAGTGCTGCCCCCTAGAGTGTCAATAAGAGGTCAATTGAGATTTTCGGAAGTAGTCCTGTGATACCTACTTCCGTGGGCTGTTATTCCACACGAATGGTTGTTCTGCTACGTGAGATTCCAAAATGTATTATTGGTGTCGTGACATGACGTCCGTAGCATGATAGAGGTGAAACTAAGGGATAAAAAAGAACGTTTCTTTTTTTCATGGATTTGTTAAAATGTTTATACCTTGCAATGTCTTCAAGTGACCACCCAAACCACTAGAGGCCATGACATTTACAACACAACTTAAATTAACGATCGAATATTGAGAACGATCCATGACCAAAATAATCGTGAGATGTGTGAATCATTGCATCGTCTGCAGCGAGCGATGTCTGAATCAATGCTGCACTTCGTGGACCACATCGCCCTTCATAGGTGCTCGCTGACAGCACTTTTCCCAACATTCCATAAGGCCGTACACGACGCTGAGTGGGGTGGGGGGTGTGCAAGAGATATATTTGGATTATCTCTAAATATATCTCTTGCGCGGTCTCAGCTGAGAGAGAGCACACAAGCGATATCAGCTCTCCGAGTGGAGCGTCACCCCGCCCGTGCCCTGACGTAACCTTGGGCGGCTGCAATGATTGCAGGCGTGCCCGCGGCGTCACCCATGATTAGAGTCAAGAGATTCGCTCCGGCGGCGCCGCTGCTGCTGCTGCACGGGCGCAGCGCGGGCACAGCGCGTGAACCCATCCGTGAACCACACTCGGCGACGTGAACAGCTACAACATCAGCAACATCAACAACATCAACAACAACAACGACGGACGTACAGAGAGCCGTGACGGCGAGTTGATGGTCACGTGGGGTTCACGCGGAGATATGTCAGGCAAGGGGGTCACTACTCTGTCGAAACAAAATTCAAGAAAGGGCTGCAGGAGCACAACAAGGCCGAGACGCCTTGGGTTCGCAGAATGCCGCGTGACTGCCGTCTTCACGCTCACTGCCCTGGAAAAGTAGGTGGGTGTGAATGGAATTGATTTCTTCCCGATTAGCCAAATCGACTCGAAGCGGAACCTCGAGTGATAGGGACACACGGAGGGATACCTGGGGAGGAGAGAGAGAGAGAGAGCGCCCTTGTGATTATCACTGCGTCCACGCGACTACTGCATCGTATGCCGGCTTGGTTCGCAAAACCGGGCAACTTGGGTTTGTCCAAATTCTCACGGATGGTTCTCACTTGGCTCCAGGGCTTTGCTTCCAGAAGCCGTTCCAGCGCGGCTTCCGTCTGCTTTCAAATTGTTATGGAATGGCGACTCCAGTCTGGGTGGTGGTGGTCGTTGCTGACAGCCTCTGACTTCCCAACCGCCTCCATCTATTCCTTCCTGTCCAGTAGTGGCCTCTGAACTCGTGTGATTTCATCTCGATTTTAAATCCACGTCTCGCAATGCGGATTGGGTCACCGTGAGGGAGAAGAACCGAGTCTCGGGATGACAGACGATGTGCCCTCAGTATCTATTAAAAGTATTTAACATTTTTTTTTATTTTACCAGGTAAGGTCCACTTAGTTATATAGCTCTTTTCAGAAGCGACCTGGCCACAAAGAATCGCCCAAATGAAGTGGCTTATCATGGGGAAATGTATAGCAGTCAAATACTCGAAACGCGTGATGTTGATTATAAATGTGTAGGAAAAAAATCCATGCGACAGGGGGCAAACATGCAAACTACAAATATACAGCGGCAGGCGTCAGGGTCGAACCCACGACCTCCTGTAAACCAGGCGAGGTAGTTAACATCTCCTAGCCACCGCGACGCCCTGTATCGGGAGAGCTGCGTGCTCCTCGAGGAATGAACGTTTCGGCCAGGGGAGGGGGTGACTCAAATCCCCCCGGGGACTCACGCAGCCATCCTTCCCTGCACGTTCACATCAACCACACAGCCCCCGCAAGAGACCCACAAAAAACTGCGTGCCGGTGTGAAGTTAGCCCTGAAACCTAACGACGGTGATTATTTCCCCAAGGATCGGGGGGCTGAAAGAGCGATGCTGCAGCGGGAGGAGAGGCAGCTGAGGCGCGGGTGTGCGGATGAGCAATCGCGGAATCTTATCTGTGGCGAAAAAAAAATCACGTGGAATCAATTCCAATTATAGCAGCAGCCGTCATCGTGGTGTCTACGGGGGGGGTCCCTCAGCCTCCTTCGCCCCCCACCCCCCACCTCCCCTCGCCCACCCCCACCTTCTTCCTTCAGCGTCACTGCCTGCAGCGATCAGCGTGAATGTATTGAAATTGATATAAGTGTTTGTTTCTTGAAAATATGAACAACCAATAGCGATGTCAACATTCCGTGGCCTATCGCGTACAATCGCGTCCTAATACAATTTTCGGAAATTCGATGAAAACCACGTTTCGGGTGGAAAGGTGGTGGTGGTGGTGGGGGTCAGGGCGTGGGAAAGAGAGGATTCGGAGCCACCGCGTTCACAGCCCGGGGAAACAATGAGATGACTCATAATTGAAAAGGCCTCCATTGGCCTCTCCATGTAAAAATAGAACATTGGTTATAACAATGCTAATTATTTACTCCGCAAAGTCTCACCGAGTCTCAAGAGTGTGTTGCAGGGATTGGGATATTTGGGCAGTTCCATGAAGTGAAAGGTTGGCATATTGTGGTAACAAACCGGAAAACGTGGAGACACGCCACCACGTGTACGTGAGGGGGGGGGGGGTTACACTCAGCACCACCGTCTCCTGGACACTCAGCACCACCGTCTCCTGGACAACAGCTGGCCCTCGTGGTCGCCCATCCCTAGAACTAGCCAGGCTCAAGTCTCCATACTCTTGGTTCTTTCGGTAAAGTCACGTAGGTAAAGAAAATAAAAAATTAAAATAAAATAAAAGATAAAAAAATTAATAAAATTAAATCACGACGTTTCGATTGCAACACAAGCAATCATCATCAGGTGTGAACACCACAGCAAGAAATGTTAAACTTCAAATCTAGAATGAAGGCTCAAGTCTGCTTAGCCAAAACAATGAGACGAGGGCGCGTTTGTGGATGCTGTTGTGGGCAGGTTCCCTTGGCCATACCACATTACCCTCCGTGTCCTCGGGACCAATATTACTCAGCAAGGTTTCGTCTCAGCAAGCGATCGCTCTCCTGGCTGCAACCTGCGTCTCATCAGCAGCCGGACTGGTTAAACAAACACCGCCGGTAGATGTAACAAGGTAGGCTTTAGGAAAACCAACCAAACACGACCCGATTTGCTAGAAATTATTGGCAATAACACTCCATCTACATCCTATAGGACGTGGCCCTGTTCACAACCAAGACGCGATAATATATATACTCGCGCCTAATGAGATTTATATGTAAAGTAATTACGATATCTGTTACCGGGCAAATTTTAACGTGAAAAAATTTACTGTCACAGGAGAATCACTGCTCTAATCCTTGGCGTGACCCTAATTATCTCTGAGCTGCGTTGGATTTATCGCTCGCCCGACGTCGAGTTCCCAAAATATCCCGGGCGGGCTCCCTGCTGGGCCGCGATAGCTCTCGTGCCAGCCGCCCCCTCGCCGGGCCCCCTCTCCCATCATCAGCACTAAATCACGGCCGCGAGAATGCACGAAAAACATTGACGCCCGGGACACAATCATCTCACGGCATTGTAGTATCATATCAATCTCACTCATAGACATCCAAGAGCTATATCTCATACGCTTTGGTTCTTTCGGTAAAGTCACGTAGATGAAAAAAAAATACAATTAAAATAATTAAATTAAATCACGACGTTTCGGAGGCAACGCAAGCTTCCGTCATGAGGTGGAACAGCCACAGCTGATGACGGAAGCTTGTGTTGCCCCCGAAACGTCGTGAGATAATTTAGTTATTTTCATTTTATTATTATTTTTATAAAAAAAATTCATCTACGTGACTTTACCGAAAGAACCAAAGAGTATGGACCCTTGCAGTCACGAAAACTTCAAATCTAGAAGCAATCTCATATCTCATAGCTATCTCATTGCAATCTCAAAGCCGGCCCGGCCACGCTCACGTGCTGAAGTAGTGACTGTGGGCCGGGCGAGACTTGCCACCTATCCAGGATTTCCCAGGGACGTCATCTTTGTCAGTCAGCTATCCTTGGGTATTCTGTCTGACTTCCCGGGAAATTAAAAGGCCTTAATTTTGGCGGTTGTGTAATAATAATAATGATGCATTAGTGAATACAATTCGTTTCCAAGTAGTTCACCCCTCTTCCAGTATTCCTCAGATATTCTTCTCCCCATGATATGTCCCTGTTTCTCGTATCTCAGAAGTGGCAACCTTTGCCATGGGGGAGGGGCTCGGTGCGGCCCGCGGAGGGAGCGGTGGGACAAAAAAAAGGGAGCGAGTCCTTTGATGTGACAATCACAGCTGTTCATGAAGAGCTCTGATCGAGGGTGGCCGTGACCCCCCGTCGGATGAAACGCGTGCCTCCTCCTCCTCCCCTTTGCTCCCGCTAACCGTAATCGCGATGGCGTACTAAGCGCTGATGATACCGCCGTGGTAATCGCTACCCCCCCCCTGCCGTGGAGCCACGTTGCCTCTGGCCCATGGCCGCTCGAGCACGGACCTCTGATTGCGTCGCCAGCACGGCAGCGAGCGGAAAAGCTTGACGCCCGCTGAGCGCCTCCTTTGTCAAAAAAAAAATACAATTATCGTGTTGAATTTGCGCGTTTGTTGGTGCCGTGCCGAGGAGCTGAGTTTGCCGCGGGGGCGATGAGGAGGCGATGCGTTTCCACGGCAATGCCCTGCTGCTGCTGCTGCGCCTTGCAGCTGCTCCGAGCTTCTCAACGCGTAGAGGGGTGGAAGCTGGGGCCGCGGCTGGGTGGCTAGTTGGAATCGGCGGTTCTAAACTGGTGGAAGGAAAAGCCCTTCCATCCTGAGGGGGGTGCGGTAGGGGGGGGGGGGTGAGTGCAGGCTGCGGCATGATTCACGTGCAGGAGAAATCTCAAACATACTAAACAACATTTTTTTCCCAGTAAGGTCTATTGAGCTATGTAGCTCTTTTTCAGAAGTGACCTGGCCACAAATGGTAGCTCAACGAAGTGGCTTATCACATGGACATTTAAAGCAGCCAAATATTCGAAATGCGTGTTTCTAAATGTGGAGGGAGAAAACAAACCGGGGGACCCAGAGAAAAATCCACCCGACCACGGGAGAAAGAGAGACACACGCAAACTCCAAATCTACAGCAGTAGGCGTCAGGGGCGGGGTCGAACCCACGACGTCCTGTACACAAGGCGAGGTAGTCAACATCTCCGAGCCACCGCGAGAACGTGAGCGCCACGGTGCGCCGACAAAACACACATCCCACTCGGTCGTCTGCAAATCCGGGGGGCGCGCCAGGTTGGGGTTTTCCACTGCAGTGGGCGAGCCCGTGCCACTGACGTCACAGCAATGTGGGTCGATGACGCGGTGACGCACACACTCGCAAACGTCTGGCGAGGGGGGACGTGGGGAGGGGGCATTCCAAAAATGTTGATAGCCACTGGGTCAGGGTCTGGTTCGTTCGTTAGGGTTACAAGATTTAAAACTGCTTGTTTTTCGTGTGTTTAATTTCTCGTCCTTCTGCCGAACATATAGAGCTTCGCGAACAATATTATCCATAATAGAGATTTTTAGATTAAATCGCGTAAATATATAAATGCTTCGTTATACCCGCCACCACTCGACACAGTCAATTAGCGAGATTTGTCACGTAAACAGAACGTGCAAAATCGTTACGAGTACAGCACGCCGGTGTGTTGGAGAGTAAACCCACCACGTTTACAATGCGAGCACGACGTTTTGCCGGTAAGTACAACCAGCCACATCAGGCGACAGCCAGAGGTGTGGAGAACTCCTCCTGTCTCGGTCTTCTTGTCCTTCCCCCGCACATCCGAAAATCACGGTCGGCTACGTCCTGTGCGAAATAAGTTCAACACCCATACGTACGTACATACAGGAGTAGAGTCAGGGTCCTGGCTGGCCGGATTGTCAGCGCTGCGATCGAGGTTAACGCTAGAATTGGTCGGCTCGTCTCTGAGTGTTCGGACAAGTGCCTGGTGAACAGATCGGGGTGCATCCCCTGCAAGTCTGTCCCTCTCACCCCCGCCATTGCCAGGCGATGACTATGTCGCGTTCCTCTCCGCTCGTCAGCGTCCCCTGCTCCCCGCGCTCAGCCTCACGGCACAAAGCGGCGCCGCTCGGGGCTCTTCCACTCGAGCAGTCCCAGCCTTGAGATTCCTCGGAGCCTTTTTACGCCTGGCATGCAAGTTCACCGCCGCAAATGGGTTTCCATGGACGTGCGTATTCGTGTCAAATTGTTCGTGAGTCACTCACAATGCATCCGCAAAGCAGCAATGCCGCCGCTGTTCAATCGAACGGCAAATGTTGAAGGCACATCATTGTCCGCTGGGGCACAAGCCTCGCCCGCATGCACGGGCGGATGGTACCGTACGTCTCGTTAAAGTAATATATTAATTAAAATTCCCATCATAATTCGTTAACAATGCCGCATCTCGCGCGGATCGGAGCGGACGCCGAGTCACGGAAAACACGAACCGCGACGAAGAACATGAAATGCCCTCGTGACGGACGCCTCGGCCATGCGACATGAATGTGGCCTGTGCCCCAGCTCAGCCTCCAGGGTCCAAAACCACACCACGACCTCTGCCCATGGGTGCCACGTGACGGAGGCGGTGGGTGTAGTCCGTGTACAAGTGTAGGTGGGTGGTGGGGGGGAGCAAGAGAAGAAAGGGGGGACAGACGGAATGGATAAACGCGAGGTCGTGCGTTTTTCAGTGATGTATAAATAATGGGGGGGGGGGGGGGGGAAGAGGGGGTGGATCAAATCATCGTGTTCCGCGTGGAGGAGCTGGAGCCTAGCAAGCTCCGTTTGGCACGAGCTTTGATCTCTCGCCTCGGATCACAGAGCAGCCCTGTAACCACTCAACACCCTCGTGGTGTTTCTGCGCGCTTTCAGTTTCTCGTCACTCCAACCGCAACCCGGATTCGCGCAGTCGGCGACGTACGGTGCGAAAGAAATTAAACGTCCATATGTAAATACGTTGGAAGAATCGTCACGACTCCGCCCGCGGGTCGTGGTTCGCATCAGGTATGTCAACGCTTGTAGCGCCTCCAGTGGCTGCCACGGTAACGTGAGCCCGTGAAGGACCAACACGTGTCGTACATGCGGCGCACACGAATGGGTGGGTGCGTCGCGCGTGCAAGGATCGATTCGAGTCGACGCGTCGTCACGTGCCGCTTACGAGGATCCAGAGCTTTGTCCCCTCCCCCGGCTCCATCGCGTCTCTGGGCCGAGCGAGAGACGCGATGGGCGGCAATTGGCACATTTGTAAAGCACTGCAGATCATGATTTTATTTCAACGGTAATGAGCCAGAGGGCCGCTCAGCGGTAGAGTGAGCAGCTCGCAAATCAGACGGCTGCGACTTCAAATCCATCATCCATCCGGGGTCGATAAAATTTGTATCGCTTTGTAGGGAAGTCAATGGTGGTTACCCTGAGGATAGACTCGCCCCCGCCATGTGAACGTGCAATGGCCACCACTGGCACAGGGCTGTAAACAAGAGATGAAAACTGCCTGAATGTTCCCGTGAGCAGGAAATCGCTCTGATTGTTTGACTATTGATAATACATAATTGTTGTTGTTAACAATTATGTTAACAACAACAACTATGTCAATTGTCCCACAGCCGCTGCTGTCAACAGTCACAACTAACCACAACACACTCACATTCGTCAATAACACCATGACTATAAAAAAAAACAACAGCCAGTATATAATAGGTAACGTTTCGGGAAATGATCCTTGTTCACAGCAGAAAGAGAGAGAGAGAGGGGACAGGGAGGTTTAGAGCCACCGTGCTCTGTGGTGGAGCGGGCTCAGGCCGCTCTCTCATCAACATCACCTCGGTGTGGGTGACCAGCTGCCGGCTGAGTGCACGGCGGCGAGTGGCTGCCTCGGGGTCTAAAACACCGCTCGTGCGGGATGGAGCGAGATGGAGAGATGGCGAGAGAGCGAGATGGAGAGGCCAGACAGCCGCGGCTCAACGGCGCGAGTCGCGGCGGCGCGCTGAATCAAAGCCGGAGAAATGTTTTAATGAAATACAAATTCCACGGTGGCCGCTGGGCTCACGAAACCCGGCATGAAATAAGGTCATAATTAAATAATGCGCTCTATAAATACCCCCACCCACTGGCACGGTGGGTGGGGGTTGCGCTGTGAGTCATGCGGGCGGGGGGGGGGGTCAACGGGGGACTTGGCCAGACTGAGCCAGGGCCACGGAGTGGCCACTGTGGTCTCTCAATAATAATAACAATCACAACAATCGTCATCGTCGCTGTTATTCGCGTCATCTATTCTTTAGCCGCAGTGGATGACGCCTGCTAGTCGATTCTTTCATCTTTTCCTGTTCCTCCCCCACAATTTAGTGACCATAAAAACAAACGTTCTTTAGTTAGCCAGTAAAGCCGCAGTGTAAATGGGCTTGGCGATCAGATAACGCGCGTGTAAAACAATAACCAGGCGGCTAAAACGCGACAAGTTGACACAGTGGGGAGCACAGATGGTGCATCTGCCTGTCATCTTAGTCAAATCAACCCACGGCACCTGCTGGGTCTGTTCCGTGACCTCCTGCCAGCGGGTCTTCGACACTTCACGTAGCCTCAAAGTGCACCGAAGCATGCAACACACGCCGTGGTGACGTCACCGCCACTTAGTGGTGAGCGGTTGTTGTTGCTGTCGTTGTGTAAACAATAGCAATGCCAGCTATTTAACCAGGAGAAGACTGACCACTGGGGAATTGGTTCCAGGTTAACGTCAAGCACCATTGCCTTCTCATTTGTGAACGTGATCCAATGACTCCATAAACTGGGATCGCAGTTCTGTATCTTGTGTGTGGCTCTGCAACATCATTGCAGACATCATCACCTAAGCATCATCATTGTTCACGTGACAAACCTCACGAATTGGTTGTGTCGGGTGGTGGCGGGTTTAACTACGCATTCATATTTACGCGATATAACCCAACAAAAAACTGTTATTATGGATCATTCCAGACTTGCTCAAGTATACTAACTCGTTTCACCAGCTACTCACTGATGCTCAACCCTCTCATTCGGGAGAGGTCCTGCTACATTGAGATGCTTGACCAATTCCACTAATCAGCGTGGGAGGAAAGTGGAGCACTTGAAGACGTAAAATCGTACACGCGAGTAGAAGACACTTCAAGCTCCGCACAGATAGATCTATGAATACAGAGTGTTTGTTCCACCGTCGCCCGGTCACCTCGCAGGCCAAGCCTACAACACCTGCTATTCAAAGACAAGTCCCCTTGCATTCAACTACGATTCCTCCTCACGTGTCCCGTGTACACACATACATTTAACTATACTATTGTTTGTGTGTATGTTGAACTTTTTTCGCACCGTGCGTATAGCCAAACGTGCTAATCGAAGGTGGGGAGAAGGTCGACAAACAAAAGACAAAAGGCAGGTCACGCGTCCGTGAGCCGTCATACAAAGTACCATGGCAACACTTGGGGATGTAAACACTGCCCCCTTTGCTGCCCATCCGCAGAGTGAAAGAAAGAAATCAAAGTCCCGCGGACAACGTGGAAAACCCATGGAGATCATTGAAAGAGGCAGGTAGCATCTGTTGGGACGATATTAGCCGAGCCGTAAACCAAAGCGTTTACAGAGCAAACCTTTACGATGTCTCAATCGCTCTTCTATTCAAAAGACGGTTACAAACATACAAGGTGCTTCCACCTGCAGAAGATTCCAGACGTGCGTTGACAATGGTGGAGAGCAAGTGGAGACTTATTGATGACTTTTTGAAGCTATTAACATACATTTGTTATCATCTCACAGTGTATTATCCGTTCTTTTTCCGTTAAAGATAGTCCCATGTAAGTGTTAACATTTTTTTAAGCACCGTGTATACAAATCCTCTACTTAACGAAATTAAAGAGGTTTTTTTTTTTACATACACACAATGGGCAACAAGCGGCCTTCTGATAAACCCTGATTGTTTTGTGTTCCGTAAAAAAAAACTACCGACCCTTCAGGCTCCTATCACACTTTATATATAAATAAAGTTGTTAACGAAGATTTATTAGGAAGAGTGAAATTAACAATGTATAAGTCATGTATAATAGCCAGAAAACAAATACAGTGCCCAGGTGAGGAAATTATAGAGATTTCGGAAAGGTTTCTCTACCACTGGCCACACTTTCAAGTAGATTCTGGAAAAGACGGCTGAACAACCAGGCACCGTTGACAATGACTTTAGGAAGGTTGTGAAATGGCATTTCCACACCTCCGATTCGCATGGTTGACTACGCACGGTGCGAAAGAAGTTCAACATGCATACAACATACATTTGACTCGGTGCAAATTTAAATATCTCTATCTGACTCACAAAACAAGGGCCAAGATGAAAAAAAAAACATGAATAAATGTTGACAAGGATTGAATGGCTGCGATGATATGTCGCAGCAACACGAGGATACGTTTTACGAAGATTGATCTCATCTAGGACTATTGTCAAAGCGCTTCACAAGAATTGCAAATTGAACATGAGTATTGGCTGATGGGGAAAAGGGATGGGGTGTGAGTGTTGGGGAGGGGGAGGATGGCAAGGAAGGGTGATGGTAGGGAGAGGGAGGGGCGAGGTGAGGAAAGAGAAGGGGGGGGGATGGTTAAGGTTTTGAGAATGCAGACAGGAAGTAGCAGAGGGATACGCAATTGATAACGCCATGAACGTATACACGGCTAAGGGGCCGTCCATAAATGACGTCAGGTTTTTGTGACGATGTGTGATGGGGGGTTGAGAAATGTGACGTCACTTCAAAATGCGCAACTTTAATAAATAAATATAGAATGTTATAACAACACTTATTGTTATAACAACACTCCTACAACATCAGAGTGCAGCGCCACATTAAATACGCACTACAATGACAATAGTTTAAAGCGATTTGAAGCATGTTTTCTTTTAAAAATGCAAATATGGTTTGGGGGGGGGGTAGAGCTGTGTGACGTCATATTTGAGGGGGGTCTGACTTTTTGTGACGCCGTGTGACGAGGGGGGGGGTCAAAATCGTCCAAAATTGCGTGACGTCATTTACGGACAGCCCCTAACACGTTATAGCAATCTCACTTGTGTTATTGATATACGTCAATGTACAGTGCTACAACTACAACTTACTAAGCGAGGCATTTGAACCCATGCAACCCGGAGTAACACAACAATCGCGGACAACACGAGGATGCAGGATACTTGGTGGAGTGAACTCGCAGGCACTCACCACATCGGAGTTTCAAATTCAGAGGCACAATTATTGAAGGCGGACCGGGATCACGGCGATGGAAAGGGGGCGAGATGAAGTGCGTTGGAGCGTTCAGCGAAAGCACCGACATTGACTTAAACACAGCCGCGTTCACCACGCGACCCCTAGGGGAACATTTTCAATCAGTGCAAACAAAAGCCACTCCTCGAGGAAGTTGCCTGCCAGCGATGAATCCGGCTGCATCTGTTCGCAGTGGACAATACCTGGATTTGACACCACGGGATGTTATCCCAACATCTGTCTTCCGTCGAGTGACGGAATTTGTGTTTGTTGTGGACGTGTCTGCGTGTTATTTTATGCAAACGGTGCGCATCTGTGACACGTGGACAGCGTCGCCAAACGCAGACAGCAACATCTGTACGTGCACGCCACCAACCCCTGGCCCCTATCCGCCGTCCAGAAAGCAGGGCCTCTCCCGTACGACAGTGAAACGGCTGGTCACCTCAGAATCGTAATCATATGTAGACTGGAGGAGTGCGATGAGCTACAAATCTCATTTTTCACAGACGTCCACCTCGCACGCCAACGCCCTAGGCTCAGCCGCCACACGGGGTGCATTGTGCAACGCGCATTGCAGCAACGCATTGCAACAACGCATTGCAGCAACGGATTGCAGCAACGCATTGCAGCAACGCATTGCAACAACGCATTGCAACAACGCATTGCAACAACGCATTCTAGCAACGCGTTGCGCACAACGCATTGCAGCAACGAATTGCAGCAACGAATTGCAGCAACGCATTGCAACAACGCATTGCAACAAAGCATTGCAACAACGCATTGCAGCAACGGATTGCAGCAACGAATTGCAACAACGCATTGCAGCAACGCGCCACGCGCACTGCGCGCCCACATTGGTAACAAATCAGCGTGCTCGGGCAACGGAGCGGCAGTAGAAACACGTCGATTTGCCACAACAACTAAAACGGCCTCAAATGAACGTCGGAACAATGGGGGGGGGGGGGGTGGTGGCGAAAAAGCGCGACGCGATTTTGAACTCCGTCAATCAAAATCGACGCGCGCGGAGCGCACGGAGGCCGCTCGACGGGCGCGCGGGCAACTTGTGGCGACGCGTTCCTGTCGACGAGAGACGGGAAGAGAGATAGGGAGGGAGAGAGAGAGCGAGCGAGTGAGAGAGTGAGCGAGAGGTGGGGCTTTACATAAAGCAGAGTTTTAAAAATGTAAATTTAATTTTTAAAAAATTACGAAATGATGAACGAAGCAAAGTGCCGAATAGACCGAGCATCTTCTTGTTTCCACTGATCGTAAAAAAAAGAGAGAGAGGTCGAGTCTGAGTTATCGCCATCGAATTCGAAAGAAAGGCGGAGATTTAAAATCACCGGGGAGGGGTGGGGGATTACCTAACTCAAAGTGCGAATTCGTGGCTCTGCCCAGCTGCTGTCGCCAAAGTTTCCCGTCAAGACGAGGCGACATTCTCTGTCCTTCGGTAAAGTCGCGTAGGTATAAAATAAAATAAATTAAATCACGACGTTTCGGGCGCAACACAAGCGCCCGTCATCAGGTGACTTTACCGAAAGAACTAAAGAGTATGGATCCCTGCAGTCACGAAAATTTAAAATCTCGATTATTCTCTATCCCATTCGTTCCCCTTCATGGCGAGAGGCGACATTCTCTTTGCTATTCGTTAGCCACGCGCGTGGTTTTTGTGTGTGTGTGTTAATTGTTTGTGGATAACATCATCGTCCGACGCTGATGAGCGGAGATTTGTGGGGAGCAAGCGAGCTGCTGGTGGTGGTGGTGGGAGCAGCGAGAGGTTGAGTTGTATGTTGCACTTCTTTCGCACCGTACGTAGCCAACCGTGCTAATCGGAGGTGACAATGAGCTGGGTGGGAGGGGGGAGTCAGAGGGAGGCAATGAGTCGTGTCCTGGCAACACTCGATAAACCCACACAGGGCTCGTTGTCAAGAGAGCACGGGTTTGTTGGGTGGAGGTGAATGAATGAGGTGGCCCTGTCCGTGGGGGAGATGATCCAATACAAAATAAAAACAACAATCACCAGAATTCAAGTGATTTCAAAAGAAACCGATACAAACCGGTTAACACTTTTTTTTAAGAGGACCTCTCGACTCATGAATGTACGAGTGCGGAACGTCGAGCATCGCCCTCTCGCAAGCGTGCTGGGCTGTCTCGGGGTGCTCCTGCATCTCGCCACGGTGGCTAAGAGATGTTAACTACCTCGCCTGGTATACAGGAGGTCGTGGGTTCGATCCCGACCCTGAAACTTGCTGTATATTTGGAGTTTGCGTGTCTCTATCACTCTCTCATCATCATCATCGCCACGGTGGCTAAGAGATGTTAACTACCTCGCCTGGTATACAGGAGGTCGTGGGTTCGATCCCGACCCTGAAACCTGCTGTAGATTTGGAGTTTGCGTATCTCTCTCTCATCATCGCCACGGTGGTGAGGAGATGTGAACAACCTCGCCTGGTATACAGGAGGTCGTGGGTTCGATCCCGACCCTGAAACCTGCTGTATATTTGGAGTTTGAGTCTCTCTCTCCCCGTGGTTGCATTGCTTTTCCTTCGGTTCCTTCGGGTTTTTTCCTCCACATTTAGAAACGTGCGATTAGGATATTTGGCTGCTATCATTTTTGGCCAGGAGGCTTCTGAAAAGGAGCTATATAGCTCAGTGCGCCTTACTTTTTAAAAGAAAAAGTTTAAAAATAGTTTGCAGTTCATGGAAATGGCCAATAACTCCCAAGTGACACTTTCCTGGATATAAAAAAAACAAATATAGCATCGTTAGCATTGCTTCCTGGCTGCGACGGGCATCTGCCTCCAGCGATGGTGCCACCTGAACAACGCCATTGAGGGAAGCGAGGGGCAAGGCACCTCCACCGCCCTTCCCTCGCCATGACCAAGCGCCCCAGTAGCCGAGTGGCGGTGGCGGTGGCTCCGCTGCATGTGTCTGCCTGCGATCCAACACTGCGTGTGGAGGCCGCAGCGAGGGTCGGTGGATCACTGCAACAAGTGCTGTGGAACTCCCTGCGCGTGGCTGTGGAGGTGGAGCCATACCCTGGCTCGCCACGAGGAGGCGACAGAGCAAACGTGTTCCGTCCGTATGGGGTAGAGTGTTTCCCCGTCGCATGCGTGGGGTTTTCTCCGAGTGCTCGGGCTTTCTCCCGCACGTAAACATTATGAACACCTTCGTATATAGAGGATCGCAGAGCTCGGGTAATTGTTGGCGCCGGCTCATCGCGTGGCTGCTTTCCCGCTCGTCTGTGGCTCCTCCTCGTGCCTCCGAGTCGTTCCCTCTCGACGAGAGCGAGCGAATGCTGTGCGGTGGCGACGCGTTACAGGTTGACATGACAGTATTAATGTGGTCATTCTTATTTTTATTCAGCAGGATTGACCCTGGACATCGCTTCGATGGGTGCGGGACGAGACTGCGTGGCAGCAGAAGTCAGTGGAGCAACGTCCACTGTTGTATTGTACACTTCTCCCACATCTATGCTCCACGGCCTTCACCAACTCGCGCGGAGCGGCGTGGTGAAGTGTCCTCAAGCAGCCGCCGCGACTCGCACGGCGCGCAGAGGCCGCGCCGTGGACTCACGCAGCGCTGTTCGGTGCTGCGTGATGCGATCCTCCTCCCGCCTTCTCGACGTTCCGGAGCCACGCCTCTGACGCGGTTCTCTCTGGTCGGGAGACGCGGCTGGGGTCGCTGCCTGTACATTCGGGTGCCTCGGAATTGATCGTTTAGCGAGAGCCGGTAACCGCTATTGCGTTGAACTTGGTCCACGTGCAATGACGGTAGAGTCAACGAGCACGTGGTTAATCTATAATTGAAGCTTTCGTGACTGCAGAAATTATACTCATTGTTTTTTCTGTAAAGTCACGTATGTAGAAATAAAATAAAATGTTCCGAAAAAGCCAATGAGAGCACTGATTCCTTAATACAAGAAACCATCTCAAGTCCGTCTTTCCACACGCGCACCCCCCACCGTATGAATAGACCGCGGCCGACTGAGACGCACTTCGCGTGCTCGTTCGCTCCACGGCCAAGGTGGCAACCCCAAGATGGGGACACGTGCAGCACGCGTCGAAACAGCCCGGCGCCCATCGCTCAAGCCGCCGGCTTCCTCGACGCGTCAAGGTCCCGTGGCGTGTGAGAGACGTCGCCTCCATCACCCGCGTTGATGAGTGAAGCTTCCGTCGCGAGGCACGGGCGGGCGGGCGGGCGAGAGGTCGCGCGTTGCGGCTGGTGGGAGGCCGCGTGAGTGATGCCACCCACGGGCAAAGGACGGAGCGATTTGTGCGCCCGGGGAATGTCTCGCGCCGTGCAACGCTCCAATATTTCTCTCGCGCTCACACTGCCGGAGGGGGGGGGGGCGAGCGACACCGATGATCGGCGTGAGTTGTGAGTCACTCACCCCCCTTGCCGCCCACGTCCCCACTCGAGCGGTGGGTGGGATGCGGCTCGTGAGCGATTCGCGGAGTTTGGGGGACAGAAACTCGCAAAGCTGGACGCGTCTCGTCCGTTCCACGTGCTCGGTGTCAGTGGCGAGGATTGGCACCGGCGGCGTGGCTTAGCGGGGAGAAAGAGAGAGAGAGAAAGGGGCCGTCCATAAATGACGTCACGCACCTTGGGGGGGGGGGGGGTCAGACATTTGTGAGGAGGGGGGAGGGGTTTTAGAAATGTGACGTCACATAAAAATGCGCAACTTTAAATAAATATAGACACGTTCTACTTATTTAAATAGACGTTTTTTTATAAATATTTTCTCCTACAACATCAGAGTGCAGCGCCACATTAAACACGCACTACAATGACAATAGTTTAAAGCAATTTGAAGCATGTTTTATTTTTGGGGGGGGGGGGGGGCAGAGCTTTGTGACGTCATATTTAAGGAGGGGGTCTGACTTTTTGTGACGCCGTGTGACGAGGGGGGGGGGGGGTCAAAAATCGTCCAAAATCGCGTAACGTCATTTATGGACGGCCCCAAAGAGAGAGAGAGAGAGAAAGAAAGAGAGATTGCCTCGGTAGCGCTCGTCCATTTCGCTGGGATTGACCGGCACTCGGAGTTGTCATCACCGAGTCAGCGAAATCGTCCCAACAACCGCGGACGCCAGCGGTCTCGGCAATTTCCCGTAGAACCTTCCGCGATGTACATTCTCAGCTCGGTGTACGAGTGGATGAAGCGGGTGAGCTCGTGGGTGAGTCCGTGAGTGTGCGGATGAGTGGATGGATGGATGAGTGAGTGGGCGGGTGGATGAGTGAGTGGGCAGGTGGATGAGTGAGTGGGTGAATGATTGAGTGAGTGGACGAGTGAGTTACGTATCTTCTCTACTTTCTTTACTCGCTCTCTTCCACTCCACCCTCTGTGTTTCCCGGTTCTGAAACGACCGTTACACGATGGGTGTATTACAATTGTGAGTTGTTGTTGTTGGTCAGATAGTGCAGAATGTTGCATTTTCACGTCTAAACAACACCAACAATAACAACCACGTAAGCCTCGCAGTTCAACACAACACCCATGCATGACTAAACTGTTTAAATTCCAGCAAGACGCTTTCCAAGATGATGAAACAAAATTTCATCATTTACACAACCAGTGAACCGTGAGGGCTTCTGGGAGTGCGTCATTTCAGCAGCATTGCTTCAATGCAAGCAAAACCCTGGCCCGGTTTCCTCAAACAACGTCCAGTCAGCAGGTAGGCCTCCTTGAGCTGATTTCCAAAGTGGAACAAGCTTCTCTCGAAGTCACGTGCCGGTGTTCACCCCATTCTCTTTGAAAGCCACAATCACAGCAGCAGCAGCAGCCAACCGCGTACAGCTACCGCCCCCTACTGCGGGAACTTTGGCAGAACCCCTCCTGAAAACGAGCCGCGAGTCGCGAAACTCACCGAGGATCTGCTGCGTAAACACGTGGAATAATACAAAAAATATAAATATATAACAACTGCGTTTGGGATGGAATCACTCGTGCTCAGCTCCATTGGGCTCAGCGTCATGCATCCACCGAACCGTACACGTCCAACCAATCAGCGAAATACAGCGGCGAGGGTGTTGCTGGGTAGCCAAACAAAGCGGTTCATTTGAACCGGCAGGAGCCTCTTTGAGTCTGCAGCAATCATCGCCCCCCTACTGGCAGTCCGAACGCCCGTTTGCAGGCCAGCTGTTGAGCCACCTTGTGCCGTACAGACACAGCTGCCGCTGGGGGTGCCCTAGGCTAGACCACGTAGCAATCATCGCCCCCCTACTGGCAGTCTAAACGCCCGTTTGCAGGCCAGCTGCAAAGCCACCTTGTGCCGTACAGACACAGCTGCCGCTGGGGGTGCCCTAGGCTAGACCACGTAGCAATCATCGCCCCCCTACTGGCAGTCTAAACGCCCGTTTGCAGGCCAGCTGCAAAGCCACCTTGTGCCGTACAGACACAGCTGCCGCTGGGGGTGCCCTAGGCTAGACCACGTAGCAATCATCGCCCCCCTACTGGCAGTCTAAACGCCCGTTTGCAGGCCAGCTGCAAAGCCACCTTGTGCTGTACAGAGACAGCTGCCGCTGGGGGTGCCCTAGGCTAGACCACGTAGCAATCATCGCCCCCCTACTGGCAGTCTAAACGCCCGTTTGCAGGCCAGCTGCAGAGCCACATTGTGCTGTACAGAGACAGCTGCTGCTGGGGGTGCCCTAGGCTAGACCACGTAGCAATCATCGCCCCCCCCCCCCTACTGGCAGGCCAGCTGCCGAGTCGCTCACGGGAGTGCGGCCGCACTGCTGTGTAATTCCAGTGCACGGAGTCAGTGGGGCCACTTCCACAACAAAGCCGCCGCTGCTGCCGTTGTTGATTTCGTTGCTACTGCAGCAGCAGTAGCAGCAGAAGTGTCACACCGATTCCTCCGACGTCAGCAGAGGCAGCAGAAGGAGCATCGTGACTCGATGTGGTCGGGGAAATTGAAATGTCTCGGATCTTCCACTTTTAGCCGCGGTCTAATCCGCACGGCGACCGTAGCAAAGTTAACAATTTATATGCAGATGGAAATTGGATTCGCGCAAATCGACCGGCGCTAGGAGTTACACGCATGTGTCATGTCAACCTGAAAAATGATCACAGACGAATTTGCCACGTTTAAAAGCTTCATTTGAATGTTGCAGTCAACACCCAAATTGCTCCAAAATAACGCTCAACGGGCGTAATCAGAGTTAATGGGCACATCTATCAAAATGCAAATTAAATCAGTGCCTCTGGGCCTCGTTCTCTGAGCGGATGAAGATTGCGCATCATTGACCAATTCACGCGGAACGCGCCGCACACTGTCTCATCGCATGTGCGCTGCCAACAGCGCAGATGAATTTAATAGCTCGTATTTACTGTAATAGGCAACGTTTCGGGCAATGGTCCTTCTTCGTACCACGTAAACGGAGAGGCTACAGAGAGAGAGAGTGGATGGTGGGGGTTCGAGACTGCATTGTACACCATCAAAGATTCCCCGTATAGCCTTCGCAGAATTTTGCGGCAAGTGCTGTTAGCGAGCACCTATGAAGGCCGGCAGGGCACACGAGGGGGAGGGGAGGGGGGTTGGGGGGTGGGCAGCAGCACACCAGGCCGTCTTTCTTTCCCGAGTGTCGATGTTTACACACCGCACCAGGTACTCATTTTAGGCCGAGTCGACCTAGGGGAGGCCCAGAACCGGTTCAAATAATCGTGACGGGCGTTGGCCGTGAGCGTGAATCGAACACGGTTCGCCGGAGTCGCAGCGCAGCGTCGCGCTAACCGCTGCACCACCGCTCCCCCGTTGACCGCCGGGCCTGATGAGACAAACGTCGACACGAGGCCCGGAGTCCTCTCCCTCCGTGTCCGGCAACCTCCACCGGGCAGCCCGATGGGTGCAGGATGCCTGCAGCGGCAGCGCTCCGCGGTGGCGCTGGTGGAACTTCCGCGGGCAGAGAGCAAAAAATCTGTATCAAGTGATACAGATTTTTTTGCTGTGACAGTTTCACCTGAAGACGAAAGCTTGTGTTGCCTCCGAAACGTCGTGATTTTATTGTTTTTTTTAATTAATTTTAATTTCATTTTTTACCTACGTGACTTTACCGAAAGAACTAAGAGTATGAATAATTGCAGTCACGAAAGCTTCAAATCTAGAACTTGTCGGGGAAGGCGGCGCGTTGGTGTTGTTGCTGAAGAGCAGGGGAGCAGGCGAGGAGGCGCAAAGCAAAACGCCCACAGCTATGGCTGTGGGCGTCTGCCGTGACTGCGCTCAATAAAAGCCGCTTCCTCGCCGGATGCCAGCGACTTGTAAAGGTCCCCACCACCCCAACCCCCACCCCAGCACCGCCACGCGCTGTGGTGATCACAAACGTTCTCTCGCGACTGTGGGGCGCTCCTTGCCCGCGCAGCTAACAGCTGCCACTGCTGCCGCTGTTTCCGTATCAAGTCCTCTGCGGTCGAGGGATGACGACCATGGTGACGGTGACTCGAGTCGTCAACAGTTTTACGGCGACACATTCGAGTGCTGGAGAGAATGCCGCGCGGAGCTGTGCCCTCACCTGGCTCGGCAGGGGATGGCTCCAAAGTCGGGTTGCCACCTAGTCTGTTTTTTTCCCGGACGTTGTCGATTTTGGGATAATTCTAGATTTGAAGCGTTCGTAACTGCAAGGATTCATACTCTTAGGTTTTTTTTCCGGTAAATTCATGTAGGTAAAAATAATAATAAATGAAAATAACTCAATTAAATCACGACGTTTCGGAGGCAACACAAGTCTCCGTCTTCAGGTGGGACCGTCACAGTAAATTTAGCTGTGACGGAGACTTGTGTTGCCTCCAAAACGTCGTGATTTAATTGAGTTATTTCCATTTATTATTATTGTATTTTATTATTATTATTATATTTTTTACCTACGTGACTTTACCTTTTTTGGGATAGCTACCCTGGGATAGCTGTGAGTCTTCCCGGGACATTACAAGTCCAGGTTGCTGTGAGCCGCGTAATCAAAGCAATGCTACGACTGCAGTGCAGCACTCATTGCAATGCGTTTGCTTGTCGTTCTCAAATCGCCTGCGACAGTGAGATATTCTGCCCCGTGATTATGACCCGGCGAACCTAGAGTTTGATTCCCGGCCGGGACCCATCATCAGTGGGGGCGAGCGGTGCGCACTTTACCACCCCGCATTGACCAGCGCGGTGAAGTATGATAAACAGGTCACGTGTTCCGACACGGCGTCGGGAGGAGGCATTTACACAGCAGCTGATTAGCAGCGGGCTGTCAATAAAACGAAACAAAACATTCCCGCACGACTGGTTTGTTCTTCTCCACAGAAACCAAAGTAAATAATGGTCACAAATATTTCCATGTGGCGAGACAGAGAGTTCTGTTTAGTGGGATGTTACCACGTTACACTATCGTCGCGGTGTCTCTGTTTTTTTTATTTAATCATTACAGTTCACCCTTTTATGTAAATGAGTTTCAGTTTTCAGTTTCATTTATTTGGTATAGCCCTATGAGCCATTCGGCTCTTGAATCGGGTGCAACCGCAACAAACAAAAAACAAAAACACGAAACAAAAACATGAACAAGAAAACATCTTAAAGTGACTATGTGACTATGTGCAAACAGAAATTCCAGGAAGAGACAGCAAAATATTCCACAAAAAGCACCGTACACCAACGCTGTGTGCAAAAATCCCAGTGGGATGCAAGTCAAACAACAACAACAACAACCACAAGACAACTTAGATTAAGGCCATCGGTCTAACTCCGTACTACAACAAACAAAACATGGCCAAACCAAAAAAACTTTTCGAAATCACCAAAATAAAGCCATAAAAGCAATGTAACAGTGATCATAGGAACTGTGACCGAATTTTCACAATAAACGACATAAACAACATGTACCACCAAAACCCTGCAGCCATAGCTGGCTGCACGAGTCACTCCACAACAGCAGGAGCATCAGTCGGAGTATCAACATTTTTCAATGCACCTTTAAGATCAGCACACTAAATCAAAACACAGATCATACTTTGCAGCGGTCATCCGAAATCAACGTTAAGATGCGGCCTTGAGTTTGACACAGATGATGAAGTCACTTGCAGAGGTCATGAAACTCGCTCCTGCCGCACGCCCCACGCGATCAATGCCAGCGCCGCACCACGCTAACCATGAACTACAGTACCATGGTAACTATATATGTTAGTTATATTATTAGCAATGATCGCTTCCCCAGAGTCACGGGGCCTTCTGGATCGTGCCACCCCAAGCCATGCCTAAAGGACCAGGGCCTTGATGGTTAAGGTTGGAGTTATTTGCGCAAGGTTAACGTCCGAGTTAGGGTGAGACTTACTTAGCTTCAAATCTAGAATTAAGGGTGAGACTTATTGGTTAGGAGGTAGGGTTAGAGTTAGGGCGAGCTTTAAGGATAGGTTTAGAGATCAAGTACCATTTAGGGTTAGAGTTGGGGTTATTTGTCGGGTTAAACTTATGGGGTTAGTGTTAGTCTATGGCTAATAGCAAGAGACTTTTTGTCGATTTCAGAAGTAAAAAAAACCTCTCTATGCTTCAAGCGCCACAATGCATTGTGGTGAATACGAGACGGTGGTTCTTGATGAATGACGTCACGCAGCAGCCCTTAAAGAGCCACCGCCTGCGGCTACAGAGTCGCAGCTTGCAGACCCCTGGTCTAGGCTTAGAGTCAGGATTACGGTTAGCGTTAAAGTTAGGGGTTGAAGTTAATTCAAGTGTCCGGGCTATGAGTTAGGGTCAGGATTAGAGTTACGGTGAGGGATATCGAGTTATAGTTGGGTTTCTCTTTAAGTTTAGATTTATGATCATAGTTTAGCATTTAGCATTCGAGTCGGTGCTGATCTTTCACTGGTATAAATCCAGACGCTTTATGGGGAAATAAATCTCTGACTCTGCTCTGAAGTGTTCTGGGATATTTGTCGCCTTTTACTCGGGGGGGGGGGGGGAGAGAGGGGGGCGTCGGAATTCCAGGGAACGGAGCCACCACAAAAGCAGCGGTTGTGAAATCAGTGAAGAGGTCGCCGCCATCCACTCCAGAGGCGCCGGCAAGACAAACGAGGCTCTCAGAGCCTCCCCGGGCACAGTGCGACATTGTGGAGCCACCCTCGACGCCCCCCCCCCCAAAAATACAAAGATGCCCCGTATAGCCTTCGTTGAATTTTGCGGCAAGTACTGTTAGCGAGCACCTATGAAGGCCGGCAGGGCACACGAGGGGGTGGGAGGGGGGTTGGGGGAGGGGTAGCACCACACCTTTATTCCCCGAGTGGCGATGTTTACACACCGCACCAGGTACTCATTTGAGGCCGAGTCGACCTAGGGGAGGCCCAGGACCGGTTCAGATAATCTCCACTGGTGTGCGTGGCAAATGATCGGGAGTCGAACTCGGGTGGCCGGGTTAGTAGTGCAGCGCGCTAACCACTGCACCACCGCTCCCTACACCGCCACCCACACACCGAGGTCATCGCCCACTCCGCTTGGCCTCGACTGTTTGCCGATGCGGAGATTGCTGCTGATTGCCGAGCCCATCGGCTTCGTCTTCATGGCCCAGTGGCCGTGCATTCGCCGCTCGTTGCGGTGAGAATTCCGGCGGCCGCCCCGATTAATACTGCGGGTTAATGAGTCGTTAACATAGCGCGTTGATGTCCGCTTCGCTCAAAGCGGCTATTGAAGAGATCCCGTGACGTTATTCGCCAAGAGCAGGCCATCGTGTACCAGCGTCAATGTACGAAATCTGTCAAGTTTGAAAAATCACCCTGCAAACTCCTCAACTGGGATTCAACTCATTCCAACTATCCCCCCTCCTACTCCCCCACTCCCCCCTACTGCGAAAACGTGCCGAGACCTTCCTGAAAAAAAGTCACGAGACGCGACGAGGCTTTTGTGGGTCAAGCGAGCTTCGTTATAAAGTAAATTAAATTATTCGTCTTTCTTCCTTCCTCTTGTTTGTTTTTTCTTGAGCCCTCCGTCCTTCATTCTTCCTTCAATCCGCTGCAGCTCAGGAGGACCTCCGGTGTGTTCGCATGAGCCCAGAGTTTCACACCATTGTTGACTTGCACCACATTGGGATTTTGGCACACAGCGTTTAAATACGTTTTTTTATTTGCTGGTTTAATCCACGATGTTTCCGTTACGCGTCGTCGCTTTAAGATGTTCTGTGTTCATATTTTGTTTGTTGAGGTTGCACCCGACTTAAGAGCCGCATGGCTCACAGGGCTATACCTAATACATGAAACTAATAAATGAAAAAACTTGTCTCTCCGGGTGGCCGTCGAGTACACTACGTCCAATTACCTACACGCGTTAGAAACGCGCGTTTAGTTTATTAAGCGCAGTGTTTCTTAGCCTGGAGTGCACGCAGCCCCTGTGGGTGCCAGATGCTCTTTCTGGGGGTGCGAGACATGGCCAGATGTTTTAGAAGGTAAATCATCGAAACACAAACTAATCACGGGCACGTAAGTACAACTACTTTGTTTCATCAAACTTACGTGTGTATTAACATTATACTTTTTTTACGATTAAGAACCAATGGGGTGCAAGGCTGCAGTACATTTTAAGAGCCATTGAGTATTTTGGCTGCTATACATTTCCACGTGATACGCCACTTCGCTGAGCTATCATCCATGAGCAGGTAGTTTCTGCAAAAGAAGATAATATCACAGTGGGCTTTACCTGGTAAGATAACAAAAAAATAGTTTTATTTGTTTATATTTTTTTAATGATTTCTTTACATTTCCTATATTTAGCGCTCCTATCGTGCGTTTGTCTTGTTTGCTGTTGTAAAGTTCTGACTTGCCCCGGCTGGACATCTGGGGAAAAAAATCTACATAGCTCATTGGACTCCTCCAGTATGAATACATATTGTGATTCTGAGTATACCCTCACCCTCGATTGTGCGGCTACTCGCAGCCATGCGCCACCGACTGCAGCCTACCGGCAAGCCGTGGCACGTTCAGTGCCAGATTGATGGAGCTCTCTGCCTGCGACGCGACTGGCAGGCGAATTCATTGCTCTGCTCCGCCACGGCCCATGGCCCTCAGGCCACGCATCTTGCTTGTTGGCACCAGCCGAGAGAGAAAAATTACGATGTTGTTGTTGTAGTAGTAATTCGAAAAGGAACAGTCATATTGATAACCTTCACCGGTGATTCTCCAGCTATGTTCTCAGGCGACCCCCCCCCCCCGCCCCTACAGGTTTCTCGGTGTCCTGGGATTGGGGCCCCATCCCTGGGTCCTGGTGTCCAGGGTCCAGAGATCAGAGTCTCAGGATCCAGCGTCTAGTCAATACTTGGGAAAGTGACCACCACCACCAGGGCTTGCCAGGTGTTTTGTAGGAATGGCGCTGTGAGGTGTGGCCAAGAGATGGCATGGGTTCAGTGTCGCCTTCTCGGTCTCATGCCTCGTGGGTTATCTCTGGGTTCTCCGGTTCCATTCCCACGCGAATCCAAACACTCGCTCGTGGGACTCAACAAGCATCCCAATGCTGCAGCACCTCGCTGAAGGAGAGTCTTGGGGAGACTTTCCTAGATAACTCATCATCATCAACAAAGGCCAGGATAAACCCACTGTTGGATGAAGACCTCCTCCCCACGCTACCATCGTCCGTCACGGTCTTGTGATGCTGTAATCGCTCTCGTTGTTGGGTGTCTGGCCGAGGGCAGGGATTTGCATTTTTCCGAGCTCATGATTAGCGAAGCGGCGCCTCAAGGAGCATTTCGGTGCCACTGAGATGGCACCAGGGGGACTGGGGGTGGGTGGGGGTGATGGCGATGCCATCAGCACGAGCAGTGGGCCTCACTGGCGATCCAGGCTAAAACATTTCGCAAGGGGCATCTTCTTTTCGTTTATTTATAGGTTTATATTTGGAAAAAAAGTGAGTAAATGAAAAATAGTGTATGACAGAGTCAAAGAGTTTATTTTGCCCAGGAAGAACCTTGGGCCTACATGGGCTCTTTTATGAGATCGACCTGGTCAAGATGGCCATAACATTATCTCCATCTCAAATGTCTCAAATATCTGCGGCTGGAGTGGAGGGAGAAGGGAGGGGGTTCAACTGCCCCTTTTGCCCCCCCCCCACCCCGCCCCCTGGGTGCACTACTTATTGGCATGATCCGCATTCTGCCTGTGGGTGTCCAGTAAGAAGCTATTCACTGTGCGAACTGACACGCTAATGGGTGTGTTGTTGCTTAGAGCTCCCGTTGGCAACCATCCATCTGATCCGCATCTGGCTAGTAACGAGCTCCCCGTGCCATCGGCGGCGACAGGGCCGCTCAAGTAGCGGGGCCTGGGGAGCCGGAGAGCTTTGCCGGTGATAGTTTCTAGCCAGGGCACGGCCACGTAGCTGTCAACCTTAACGACTTAAGCCGTCGGCTGCCGATGTTTAAACCCTTTGATGATGGATCGTCGTTGTCAGCGATGGTCAATCCACTGATGGACGAAGGCCACCCTCCAATGATCCTGCACCATAACCACTCGCACGGCACCTGCACACAAACTGATTTCATCGCTCCATCTTCTCTGCGGACGTCCAAAAATGCTAACCGCATTAGAGATTTCCAGAGTTGCTCATGCATGTATACTCTTTATTTTTTTTCCGGTAAAGTCGCGTAGGTAAAAATATAAAATAAATGAAAAAAGAAAAGAAAAGATAAGAAAAATGTTCGTGCGAAAACAAATGAGAGTTGACGCATTTTTTGTTGCCTTTTCTCTCGGTTCTCCGGTTTCCTGCCACGCGAAGCCACACGCCGATGAGAGGGGAACTGGTCAATCATCCCGACTGCAACACCCTCGTGGAAAAGAGTCTCGAGAGAGAGGCGCCTCTTGTTAGGCAACTGCCACGACTATCACGATTATTGATAATAGTATTCGTGTGACATCTCCCACGTTGCTCCGAGTCCACAAAAGCCGATTTGTGTGCAAAACACCACGGTGAAAACCAGGCGCAAAATCGCTCTCTCCGCAAAAAACAAAATCCTAATGTAAGTCTACAAATCTCAACCCCCCCCCCCCCCCCCCACCAATTACACGTATTTTCTACGACTCCTGCGGAACGCACATGACGGCCTAATCCCGTTTGAGGCCGAAATCCCCTTCTTATTCCCGCGGTCCCGTGACCAAGGGGGTACAAAGCGGGGCTCTGTTCCCCGGGGATAATGACGACCCACGGCCCGCGTGGGAGGGGCCGCCCGGTAACAGGGGCGGGCGGGCGGGCAGGGGGCCTTGACAAGCAGCATAAAGAGGCCGTTCCAGACGCACGGCGCACGAACTCGCCACTGCACGCGCCGGCCTGTTGGACAGACGCCCCGAGATGGCTACTTGGTGAGTGATGGGTAACCTAGTGAGTGACGTCACCTCGCCTGGTGAGTTATGGGCGCCCAGTGGGTGTGAGTGACCTCACCTGGTGAGTGATGGGGGCCCAGTGGGTGTGAGTAGCCTCACCTGGTGATGGGTAACCTAGTAAGTGATGTCACCTCGTCTGGTGAGTGATGGGCGCCCAGTGGGTGTGAGTGACGTCACCTGGTGAGTGATGGGCGCCCAGTGGGGTGCCGTTCTGCATTTTTCCAAGCACAAGGTCAACTGACCTCACCATATCTCGGAAGGTGAGCAGGTGTGAGCTGGTTAGTACTTGGTATGGGGAGACTGCCTGGAAACACCAGGTGTGGTAGGCTTGAGCTGCGACTTGGCCGGGATACGGCAGTGCATTCCATGGATTATTGAATCAATCTGTGTGGAGCCTTGAGCTTCGTGCCCTCATCGTACGCGTGCTGATGTTTTCTCCGTCCTCTCACGCGAAGCCCAACTCTCGCGAGACGGGAGAGGTCGAAAACACTCAAAACGATGCAGGTTGGGACGTTCCCGGCTAAAGCACTGAGCAGTGTCGCCGTTCCACTCAGCGACAGGCAGATGCGGGCCCCGTGACACCAAACGCCTCGATCTCAAGGGAGACAAAGCGAGCGCGCGCGTGTGCCTGATAGATTCTGAAATTTGCCTACTCGTCTTCAAGAGTCTCCACCAATCAGCTCCGTCCACTCTCGCCGATCAGTGTGTGCCAGCTTCAACAGACAACAAATCGACTCCGGCTACGATCCGGGGGCGCGCGGCGACTTTCTGCTTCGCCCGCCGCGCGTGAACCTCGCGCGCGACGCGGCCAACGCAGTGTCGGCGTCTCCGGCGCAAAAACCTGGAGCGCGCTATCGGCTCATGTTGGGGATCCATCCCTCGTGAGTCTGAGCCAGTTCTGCGAGAGACGCAAAACGGTGTTGCTGTTTCAGAGAGCACGCTTCAACGTGTGGTCGATGCACACTCGTGATGGACTGGACCATAACGAGTGCGCAATAACAAATGTCCTGACTCACTTTCGTGAACCAAACGGTGCCTCCATTAGCTACGTTCCTCTGTCCACTGCCGTGCCAAGTCCGCGTTTGTGTTAGCGAGGACCTCCTGCTATTAGGAGACAGATCCATAGAAAGGTCCCTTACTGCTTGCTGATTGCCGCTGGAAAACAACTCTGTGATGTCCAGCGGTCGCTGCCGACAATCGCGAGATGCGAGAAGCGATGGAGTCAGCGACCTCACTCACTTATTCACTCACTCGTTCACTCACTCGTTCACTCACTCATTCACTCATTCATTCACTCACTTATTCACTCACTCATTAACTCACTCGTTCACTCACTCGTTCATTCACTCATTCATTCACTCACTCGTTCACTCACTCATTCACTCACTCATTCACTCACTCATTCACTCGTTCACTCACTCGTTCACTCATTCATTCACTCACTCAGTCATTCACTCACTCATTCACTCACTCATTCACACACTCATTCACTCACTCATTCACTCACTCATTCACTCATTCACTCACTCGTTCACTCACTCGTTCATTCACTCATTCACTCACTCATTCACTCACTCATGCACTCACTCATTCACTCACGCTTTTATTCAATCACTCATTCACTCACTCACTCATTCCCTCCCACTCTCTCCCTTCTCGTCGCTCACAAGAGAATGTGATGAATGGGAGTGTGTGACGCCATCGTGTGTCTGATCGAACGCAAATCGTGAATTTTGTGATGGTCTTAATGTTAAGAGACGATTATGGATCCATTACGGGTTTGTGTCTGGGCTAAAATAAAAATGGACTTCGTGATTGTTCAATGCATCTGGTCTCCAGCTGATCTTTAGTTGGGTTATGATCCTGCTGTGGGTGCGTCTACCTCGAGCATCAGTCACTGTAGATCATGTCAGTGTCCGTGTGTATGCCCTGGTGTGTTCGTCTTTCCTCCTCCTGAGAGCTCATCTCAGCAGTGTGTCCGTGTGGAGGTTGGCGAGCGAGCCCGCCGGCACGCCCGCTGCAGGAGTGAGCCTCGCGGCCAACGATTTGAAACGCCGCCGGCGAACGCCCGCGGCGGGCCGAGGGGTCACCGCGCGCTCCGCAGTTTGGTGACCCCCGTCGCGCGCTGCTGGCACTGGATCGCGATCCTTTTAATCTCCGATTAGCACGGGTGGCCACGTGGGGGGGGGGGGGGGGGGATAGCGACAGAAGTTCAGCATACACACATCTGTGTAATCTCGTGGGAATCTCAACTTCGTTATGTGTGTATCTTCGCCAGAGAGGATCCAGTGGTGTGTTATGACCGTTGTGTGACGTGTCTACTCCAGTGTGGGTCACGGTGTCACGTGTCTACCCTAGTGTGGGTCACGATGTCACGTGTCTACCCTAGTGTGGGTCGCGGTGTCACGTGTCTACTCCAGTGTGGGTCACGGTGTCACGTGTCTACTCCAGTGTAGGTCACGGTGTCACATGTCTACCCTAGTGTGGGTCACGGTGTCACGTGTCTACCCTAGTGTGGGTCAGGGTGTCACGTGTCTACCCTCGTGTGAGTCACGGTGTCACGTGTCTACCCTAGTGTGGGTCACGGTGTCACGTGTCTACCCTAGTGAGGGTCGCGGTGTCACGTGTCTACTCCAGTGTGGGTCAGGGTGTCACGTGTCTACTCCAGTGTGGGTCACGGTGTGCCTCCTCCTGCTCTAGTGTGGAGCACCCTGCCAAGGGCTACACGGCTCTGTACGAGACGGCGCAAGAGGTGAAGACCCCCATGCCCACGCAAGTGCAAGGTGAGTCTCGTCGCCGTGTCAGAGGTGGTAGTCGTTTGCGCCGATGATGGGGGCGAGGGGGCGGGGGCGAGGGGGAGGGGGGGCGGGGGGGAGGGGGAAGCCGCCTCCTCGTGGCTCAGAGACACCGAGCCGTACCGCTGTGAGCCTGGGTTCGAATCTATGTCTCAGTCGCCCGCGGTCAAATCGAGCTGTATGTGTGTATGAATGTTGAACTTCTTTCGCACCGTACGTAGCCAACCCGAGCTAATCGGAGGTGCGGAGTTCGCGAGCGGCCACGAGTCGATGGCTTTGTTAGTGACTGCCCACACCCACACACGACAAATGCATCAAATTTAAATCGGGTTTTCAATTAAAGTGGATAAATGCCAATGGTTAGCTTCATAGCATTGCGCCGATCTGCCTGAAGCGAGGCGGTGTTGCAAAGTGAGCCACCGAGCATGGATTGAAGACATTTCACAAACAGTTAAGTGATGTCTGCGTCCGTGGGCTGTTACCCAACATGGGATGATGATGCACGACTCTGTGAGAGTTTCCAACGCCGATAGCGCAATTGTTATACATTTGGGAAACGCAAGAGAAACATTGAAGTCGCATTTTAGTGGTGAATTCACCAACCCACACTGACCAGATTGGTGAAGTATGGTCAAATGACCCCCACGACCCACACGGTGCCATCTCAGAGGTACAACAACAACAACGATAAAAACTGCGACCTACCATGGGCATGACAATATCTCAGGCCACCGTGAGACCGGAGACCTGCGTGTAACTGCGCTGTCTTGGGTGCTTTGGCGTTATCACGCAACTCACAAGGAGGCCCTCTTTCAGGGGGGGGGGGCGGGGGGGGGTTGCCACCTCTTTCTACTTGCAACCAAAACCCGGACAGACTTCTCAGTCAGCCGAGGCCAGGGGGACGGCAACCTCCACAATTCGCACGTTCTGACTACGTACGGCGCGACATGAGTTCAACGTCCATGCAGCATACGACACACACAACATACATTCGTACACACAGCATGCGGCTGCGGAGCTGCGCGCGGCTCTTTAATGGACTGCTTCGTGATATTATTGGCACTGCGTTGCGGCTCAGGATATAATTGAGGGTCTTTCTTTTTTTATAACCAAATTTGAAAATAATGGCTATTCTTGTTAGCTTGGCTGCCGACCCCTGGCCCAAGTCTATCAGAACGGTGACCTCCTGCGATGAGGTTCAGCACAATACCGACAACCAGATCTCGGTACGAACGAACCCCCTGTAACTCAAACACTGATGCCCAATTCGCGAACTGTCCGGATCAAACCCCGTGGACACGTGTCTGACGCTACTCATCCAGCAGTGGATCGCGACATAGGGCTGTTAGGGAGACGTGAAGTGGCGAGGCCGCAGCAGACACGGGGAGTAACTCAGACTCTCGCTGTCTGGCTGGGAGTGACTCCCACCGCGGCTCTGCCCTCGCTGTCGGAACCACCCTCGCTCTCATCCCCTGCGCGTTGCACACAAACCCGGAGCCTCCTCAACTCCTCTCCTCCAGCGCCACCCTCAGTCCAGCTCATCGCGGAGGCGGAGAGTAGGACCCCCTGTTTTACAGCCGATGGTGGCCTTGGTCAAATATCCAAACGGGGCAGCTCCGACTGCAACTCCGCCCTGATTTCGTTCAACAAAGGCGAGAAAACAAATTAAATTTCCCAACCTTCTAAATGTTGCGAATGCTGCGTGGGGCTGCAATGTCAGCAGAGGGCACCAACGTGCATTGTTGTACTCTATTGTGATACAACTTCCATGCTCATCGCCTTCGCCAGCACGCGCTGACCGTAAAGTTTGGTCACCCCCCCCCCCCCCACCACGGCCCACAACGGCGTGGGGAGGCCCTCATCCAGCAGTAGATTAACAAAGCGGCTGTACGCGTGCACTTGCATGTGCAGGTAGGAATCCGCCGCGGTTGCCACCTGTCCGGATAAAACCTGGACAGGTGGCTAGAATCGGACAGTTTGTGTTCGCGTGGCAGGGATTTGTTTTCTGTCAAGATCCTGTACCGCTCCTATTGTGGTGAACTTCACCGCGGCATTCTCTCAAGAGGTCACATCGACCGGGGCCGGCTGAGTGATGTGTCCGGTGAAAAGGGTGTCAAAACCCCCCAGCGAGGGTCTGCTGAATGGTAACAGCCGCCGCGGCTGCTTCTGCCAAGACGCGTCACGGTACCCCCCTCCTCGCCCCCCCTCGCCCCCCCCCGTCCCCCCGCGGGTCGGTGCAGGCCGCATCCCGTCGTGGCTGAGCGGCAGCCTCATGCGGTTGGGGCCCGGCCTCTTCGAGGTGGGCTCCGAGGAGTTCCTGCACCTGTTCGACGGGCAAGCCCTGCTGCACAAGTTTGAGATCAGCAACGGCGCCGTCACCTACGCGTGCCGGTGCGCGCCGAGTCCGTGGCGCACGAGCCGCACACACACAGACACACACACAGACGCACACAGACGCACAGCACACACAGCACACACAGACACACACACAGACACACACACAGACACACACAGACACACACACACACACACGCAGACACACACAGAGACACACACAGACACACACACGCAGACACACACAGAGACACACACAGATACACACAGACACAGACACACACAGACACACACAGACACATACACACGCAGACACACGCAGACACATACACACACAGACACATACACACGCAGACACATACACACACACAGACACACGCACAGACACACACACAGACAGACACACACACAGACACACACACACGCAGACACACACGCAGACACACTCACACACATACAAAGATTCTCCGTCCCCACCCGTATAGTCTTCACAGGCTGTTGGGGCAAGTGACCGCGAGCGGGAATGAAACTCGGTTTTGACGGGTTCGTAGCGCAGCGCGCAAACCGCTATGCTACCGCGTCCCAAAAACACACACAAAAAGACAAAGATACCCCGTATAGTATTCGCAGGCTGTTGGGGCAAGTGCTGTTAGCGAGCACCTATGAAGGCCAGAACGGCACACGAGGGGATGGGTGGCCAACACCACAACGGCCCGCTTTTGTTTCCCAGTGGCGATGTTCACACACCGCGTTCTCATTTGAGGCTGAGTTGACTTAGGGGAGGCCCAGGACCGGTTCAGAATCGTCAATGGTGTTGACCGTGAGCGGGAATCGAACCCGTGTCGCCGGGTTCATAGCGCAGCGCGCTAACCGCTGCACCACCGCTCCCCACTATATACACACACTCTGTCGTATGAATGATGTTGATATAGAGCAGCAGCTATAATATTACATCGAGCTGCCTAATGAGCCATATGATTGCGTCAGGAGTAGCGCAGTGGTGCATCGCTGTGATGATGATGACGATCCCTCCTCCGTAATTGTGAATTACGCATTTCGCCACTGCTATGCAATTCCTTGACACACCGAGACACACCGAGACACACCGAGACACACCAAGAGACACACCGAGACACACCAAGAGACACACCGAGACACACCGAGACACACCAAGACACACACCGAGACACACACACACACCGAGACACACCAAGAGACACACCGAGATGCTCGCGTATGTCGCAGTTTGCAAATCCTTGCGGCGGCGGGCTCCACGCATCGGCCACAACTCAAACGCATGTTTTTTTTTTTTTAACGCAACCGTATTAACACTTACCATGGCGACGTTGATGCAGTTGCAACGGTAACGCGTGGAACCCTGTGCGTTTTCCCCACCGAAAGTTTCCTTAAAACGGACACGTACATGCGCGCCATGACCGAAAACCGGGTCGCGATCACCGAGTTCGGAACCGTCGCCTACCCCGACCCCTGCAAGAACATCTTCTCCAGGTGAGCCACACCTGTGTACCTGTCCGCCTGTCTGCTCACCTGCCCGCCTACCTTTCAGTGAGGCTGCATCACTGCCAGCGGGGCTACTCGCCTGTTTCCCCAACTTTTAGTCAACAACGCATATCTGCTCGCCTCGAATGTCTCCCCACCCATCACGAACGTTTATCACTCACCCAAAGACAAAGGTTCCCCTATAGCCTTGGCAGACTTTTTGGGGCAAGTGCTGTTACCGCTCCAATGACCAAAGACACCACGCACACTCACACGCCCATTCACCGGGAGAGTTCAAGAGACATTATTCTCACGTTCGGAGTGAGAATGTCCTTGGGTCTCAGCGGGCATTCTCAACTCCAGACGACGACGATCTGACTTGAATGGCGCCGCAACCCCCCCGCGGGTGGAACCCCCCCCCCGCCCCTGTCCGCACGCACGCAGGTTCTTCTCGTACTTCCAGAAGATCGAGATCACCGACAACGCGCTGGTCAACGTCTACCCCGTGGGTGAGGACTTCTACGCCTGCACAGAGACGAACTTCATCACCAAGATCAACCCCGAGACGCTGGAGACCGTCGCCAAGGTGCGCGCTGAGATCGCACCGTGGGCCACAGCCACAGCGTCAATCACCTCGACCACACGGGCCCGCCTGTGGCACCGCCTGTAACACAAACGACGCCAATCGCGACCACAGCCAAAGTAGTCACAACAACACGAGGCCCACAACTCTGACCACGTGCCTCAAGCAGAGAACATTCGGCCGCAGCGCCACCCACAGCAATGTCACGACATCGGCCTTCACGCGTAGCAACACCAATGGTCAGCGTCCATGCCTCAACCACAGTCAACATGTGTGTCGTAGACCCTACTCCACTCGACATGGCCAATGACAAAATCTGTCACGTGATGATAAATTGTGCCGCGTTTGTCCATCACGTGACAACTTTATTCAAATCAGCTGTGGCGGGTGGAGTAGAACGCCGCGGCGTCTATGAGATGTTAACTACCTCGCCTGGTATACAGGAGGTCGTGGGTTCGATCCCGACCCTGACGCCTGCTGTTTATTTGGAAGTGTGCGTGTCTCTCTCTCTCTCTCCGTAGTCGTGTGGATTTTTCTCCGGGTCCTCCGGGTTTCCCCTCCACATTAAGAATCAACATCACGCGCTCAGAGTATTTGATTTCTATAAATGTCCACGTGATAAGCCACTTCGTTGGGCTATCATTTGTCATAGCCACTTCTGAAAAAGAGCCACACGGCTCAGTGGGGCCTTGCCCGCTAAACTAAAAGTAGTTTCAGGACGTTGTTCAGAGCGCATGAAAGATATTTCAACAACAAATCGTAAATATCGCCCGCCTCCGCCCAAAGGTTGACCTGTGCAAATACATCTCCATCAACGGGGCGACGGCGCACCCGCACATCGAACAGGACGGCACCGTCTACAACATCGGCAACTGCTTCGGCAAGGGGCTGTCCTTCGCCTACAACATCATCAGGATCCCCCCGCTGCAGAAAGGTGAACGCGTAACCCCCCCACCCCACCCCACACCCCTTCCGCTCGTGCTGAGCGCTCGGGATTTGATTTTGTCGAACCCAGGTAGAGAACTCGGGGGGAACCGGGGTCAGGGGTCCTCGTCTGCAAGGGTGACCTCGGGGGCGTCTCGCCGCTGCCAGTAGCGGGCGAACGATCGCCGTGCCGCCGTGCGTAGTTTGGTCCCAGGCTATTGGGAGTTTTTTGCGGTGTGCGGGTTTTTGAAGGTAACCAAAGTTGGACCGCGACGCCCGCGCACGATGACCCCACTCGTGCAAACGACGTGCAGGAGACATTTAGCGGCCACTGGTGACGCGGACGGCGCGTCGTGGCACTGTGGTGGTCACGCGCCGCGGTGAATAACCAGGGCGCCCGCTCGGTTTAGAACCGTGAATTTCTACAACAAGCAGCGAGCCACTGTGATGACAGTGGTACCCAGCACCAGACTGAACTGAAAGTGGCACACCACATCACATCACTGTGATAATAGCGGCACACATCACCACACTGCACACCACACTACACCACTGTGCTGAGAGTGTCACACATCACCACACTGCACACCACACTACACCACTGTGATCACAGTGGCACACAGCACCACCCCACGCGCGATCAAAGTGGGCCACCTCCCCCGTACCACACCTCCACAAAGACAAAGATCCCCCGTCTAGCCTCTACAGACCGTTGGGGCAAGTGCTGTTAGCGAGCACCGATGAAAGCCGCCACGGCACACGAGGGGGTGGGTGGCCAACACCACGCCCGCACACACACTCACACCGGCACACGCGAGCGCGCACGAACTCTCGCGCTGCCAGATTGCCACAAACGCCACCGCATGACGAGTGGAGATCGCTGCAGACGCCCGCCGAGCAGCAGAAGGTGATCGTCTCAGCAAGAACCGGCGGCGGCGGTGGGGCCTGCGTGGCCTTAGCCGTGATTTGCGACCGCTGCGTTCACGTCGCATCAGCACGGCCGACGCGGTCACCCCCTCCGGCAATTACGGTGCCGTAATTGCGTAATTGTAGAGTCCTCAGCACGCGCGCCGTCTCCCCCGCGTGAGTTATAAGCTCGCGCGGGGCGTCATTGACTCGCGCCGCGTTTTAAACAAGCCTCCCCATTACACTGTCTCCTTTGTTTATGCATCGGCACGCTCGTTGATAGCCGAGCCGAGGCGATGCCGGAGAGATGGAAATGACGGCCAGATGGAGAGCGCGTCCACTGCACCGCCCGGGCAGCCCGGCCCCTGGCCCTGTGCGAAAGCGAAATTCCCCGTCGCTGGCAGACAGCTGCCATCGTTTTCCGCCGCGGTTTGGCCGGCGTCAAATAACCTGGAGAGTGTTCGTTCAGCCACGTGTGTGTCCCGCCCAAGGCACCAAAGAAATTCCATGAATGTCGTCGGAGATGTTGTGGGTGCCTCTTAGCGACGGCTAAACCGTGTCGGGGGTGCGCTACGAACACGATGGCGCAACGGGTACACGGCGGGGACACGGGGCCATGGCGCCACGAGGCCAAGGGGCCACACGGGGCCATGGCACCACGGGGCCAAGGGGCCACACGGGGCCACGGGGCCACGAGACACGGGGCCACGGGGCCACGGGAGTGGTTGCTCGGCAGACACCCGTCACCGCACCACGGCGAGACGTCCCGTTTGCTCTGTGTTCCAGACAAGGTGAACCCCTTGAATAAAATGTCGGTGGCCGTGCAGCTTCCGTGCAGCGAACGATTCAAGCCGTCCTACGTGCACAGGTGAGACACAGCGCGGGGCGAGCTTGAGCACGGGCGAGGTGGCGATTTTCAACAGGGCAGGGAGGGAAGGAGAGCGTCTTGGGGTGAGCCCCCATGTGACCCCCCAGCCCACTCACCCCTCCCCCCGCCTTTCTCCCAGCTTCGGCATGACGGAGAACTACTTCGTGTTCGTGGAGCAGCCCGTGAAGATCAACCTGTGGAAGTTCCTGAGCGCCTGGGGGCCCCGCGGCGCCACCTACATGGACTGCTTCGAGAGCCACCACACGATGGGGGTACACGCGGGCGCGTCACCCGAGCGTGGGGAGTTGGGGAGGGGGTCACGGTTAGGGTTGATGGTGGGGGGGGGGGTATCCTGGGGTCACTGGAGGGGGCAGTGGCCAGTTGCGTTGACGCACGGCACGTGATCATGCAGCACGTGGCCTTGAGGAGGAGCGGTTTGTAGGCGGGGCACGCGAGACAATCAAACACGCTCCGTGCCCCTCGCCCTGACCCCGACCTCCCAGCAGCAGCAGCAGCCACTCGCACCAACCCACTCACTGACCCGACCACAACTAGCTAACTAGACCCTACCATAACTAGCTAACTAGACAATAACCCTCTCACTGGCTCTACCATAACTCCCCCTCGAACCCCCCCCTCCCACTGCCCCCCCCCACCCCCCACTCCCCCCTCCCCATTCCTCTATCCCTCCCCCTCCCCGTGCGCGCGCCCGCGCGTGCACGTGCAGGTGTGGGTGCACGTGGCCGACAAGCGCCGGGGCGAGTACCTGGACATCCGGTTCCGCGCGGCGGCCTTCAACATCTTCCACCACATCAACACGTTCGAGAAGGAGGGCCACATCGTCATGGACGTCTGCTGCTGGAAGGGGTAAGCGGGCACCCCCGTCGGCGTGCCCGTCGAGTGCGCAGGCGGTGCAACTGCACCCGGGGCCCGCCGGCCGGAGGGGCGAGCGAAGGCGCCAGGCTACGATGAGGATGTTGGATACGGGAGTTGGGGGGGGGGGGGCTGAAGGAGGTGGGGGGCACTATATTTATTGCACCGGGGTCAATGCCAAACCACGAGTGGTCAGACGCTACCGTGGCTACCTGACACGGTCCTCGCTGGGAACTTGCCACGTCAACTTTGTTCCCGAGTGTCGAATAAAGCTCCGTAGCTAGCGCCAACCAGAACCACCGTCTCCACCGCGGTAGCGAACACCACGACCACGAACACCACCACCACAACCAAAACCACACCATCTCTACCACGGTAGCAAACAGCACGACCACAAACACCACCACCACAAGAACCACACCATCTCCATCACGGTAAACAACCACCACCACAACCGCCGTCCCCACCCCTACAGCAGCCCGTGTAGTCGCTGCATGTCAATCCGGGAGTCGTCCACGGCGCGTGCCCTCCGTCTCTCCCTGGCACTTGCATCTCACCGCACGCCACGAGGGAGACAAAGGCGGCCGGGCGTGGTGCTGGCCACCCACCCCCTCATGCACCTTGCCGGCCTTCGTAGGCGCCGCTCGTGACCAGCACTTGCCGCAACACTTTGTGAAGTCCGCACGGGAGATCTTTGTCTTTGTGTGCTTGCACGTGCAGGTTTGAGTTCATCTACAACTACCTGTACCTCGCCAACTTGAGGGAGAACTGGGAAGAGGTGAAGCGGAACGCGTACAAGGCTCCCCAGCCGGAAGTGCGGCGATACGTGCTGCCCATCAACTTCGACGAGGTAAACTCCTCCTCCTCCTGCTCATCATCATTACTACCATCATGGTCATCATCACCATCATCATCATAATCATTACCATCGACAACACCATCACCACCACCATCATCAGCATCATTGTCATCATCACCATCGATACCACCATTATCATCATGGTCGTCATCATCATTATGATGGTCATCATCAACATCATCACCATCATCACCATCATGGTTATCATCATCAACACCATAATGACCATCATGGGGAGGACTCGGGCTGGCAGTTTGCTGAAGATGATTCCCCGGCCACTCAGCTATCCCTCCGTCACGGAGCCAAACATCCATCACGGAGCCGTGACACTTCGACGGAGACTCTCAGAGACACCGAGCCTCGTCGGTATCCATCACCATCTCACTCTCTTGCGGATCGCCGGGAGACCCCTGGGGCAGGCACGTGACGAGCGGTGGCCACGGTCACAGCGAGAGAGGTCAGAGGTGTACTCGACGTGGTGTGCCGAGCGCGGGGAATGTTCTCGCCCTCCAGGAGGAGTACGGCAAGAACCTGGTGCTCCTCGGAGACACCACGGCGACGGCGACACTCCGCAACGACGGCACCATCTGGCTGGAGCCCGAGGTGCTCTTCTCTGGACCGCGCCAGGGTGACAACGCACGCCGCTCCCCTCGCCCCCGATAACCGCACACCGCACTTCTCGCCCCCGATAACCGCACACCGCTCCCCTCGCCCCCGATAACCGCACAACGCTCCTGTCATCCCCGATAACCGCACACCGCTCCTCTCCCCCCCGATAACCACAAACCGCTGCCCTCGCCCCCGATAATCGCACACCGCTCTTCTTACCCCCCCCCCCCCCGCCCGCACAACCGCTGTTGATATCACCTTGTTTGCGAGAACAGGGTTTGTTGATTTTAAACACGGCGCGGAGTGTTAGCCTGAGCATGCTGGATCACGGAGGGGCTAGGCGCCTTGTGCGCTAACGCGGGGCCACACGAACCCCCATGATCGATGGTCGTTACCCTACAAGAAAGCAGGGCTCCCTGTCCATAGCCGACGTTCTACCCTAAAGTGCCCAACCGGGGCGAGGTATTCCAAAGGTGTGGGGATTGCATCGGAGCCAAACGCTGGCACCTTCAATGACAGCTGCGGGGGATGCGCCAAGAGGCTTCACAGATGGACGCGCTCGCGGTGGAAGGACTCGGGGCTGAACAGGCAGATGAGCTGAGAGGTGGCCTGGTCGAGAGGTGGACAGGCGGCACACAGGCGGACAGGCAGACACAGGGCTGGCAGAGAGGACGGCACGGAGAGAATGACAGGTCGGCAGGTTGACAAGTTGACGGGTTGACAGGTGGACGGGCGGACAGGCACACAGGATGACAGGCGAACAAGACGGACGAACGGGAGAACAAGCGGGCATGCAGACAGGGTTGAGAGGGGGACAGGCGGAGATGCTAACGAGCTGCGTGTGCACTGTTGCAGCGTTCGAATTCCCGCGGATTAATTACGAGAAGCATAACGGACGCGACTACACGTTCGCCTACGGCCTGGGCCTCAACCACTTCGTGCCGGACAAGGTGAGCGCAGAGACCTCGCGGGCTGAGCATCCCGCGACAGCCACCGCCACCACCACCACCGATTACAAAGACAAAGTGACCCCCCGTATAGCTTCAGCAGACTGTTGAGGCAAGTGCTGTTAGCGATATAATCTACGAAGACCGCCAAGGCACACGAGGGGGTGGGGAGGGGGGAAGCACCACAGCCGGCCGCCTTTGTCTCCCCAGTGGCGATGTTTACACGCTGCGCACCAGGTACTCATTTAGGGGAGGCCCAGGACCGGTTCTGGTAATCGTCGCCGATGTTGTCCGTGAGCGGGAATCGAACTCGGGTCGGTGAGTTCGTAGCGCAGTGCGCTAACCGCTGCCCATACCACCACCGCCACCGCAGCCACCGCAGCCAGCCACACTTCTAAGGCCGCGGGTTCGTGAGCGCAATGTGCCGTGGGTCTCACCCGCAGATCTACAAGCTGAACGTGAAGACTAAGGAGCACTGGGTGTGGCAGATCCCGGGCACCTACCCTTCTGAGCCCATCTTCATAGCCCGGCCGGATGCCAAGGATGAGGACGACGGTAAACAGACAAATAAATATCCTCGGCGCCACGCTCCGAGCACGGAGCGGTCGGAGCGTGGCGGAGCGTGGCTCCCAGGGCCGCTCTGAGCACGCGGGTGGACTCGGTGGTGACTGTGTGATGACGTACGCTGAACTTCTTTCGCACCGTACACAGCCAACCGTGCTAATCAGAGGTTCCGGGGGAAGGACAACGAGAGAAAAATAGCAGTTCAGTTCAGATGACTGGAATGCGGCGGCAGTGTGCCATGATTGTTGTTGATGATGATGGTAATTATTGATGATGATGATGGATAATTATTATTAGTTTTACATTTTACCCAGGAAAGCCTCACTGAGTCTCGAGACTCTTGGTCAGGAAGGCCCTGCTAAGTTTGTGGCAGTAGCTGACAATGATTCCTATCTGTAATCTGAATTGATCTCGGTTTTTTATTTGGAAAACGAAAAAAACCTATATTATGGATGATATTGTTCGCGAAAGCCTCCGTGTTAAACTTAAATGATCTCAATCGCACCCATGAAATTTGCGAGAAATATTTGAAATTTCGCAAATTTGTACCGTGCCGCCGGCACGCAGTGCCCTCCTCCTCTTCGAACGACGTCACGGGATCTCTGAGGTCCACTGCGAAAGCACCACGGGGCCGAGTGTTGCATGAATCATACACACAGCGCAGTATTAACCGCGTCGGCCTGCTGGGTTTCTGAACTACGAACCTCTGCAACAAGCAGCGAACGCGCTCACGCTTGGCGATGTCTCCGCCCCCACGATGAGCGTTGATGGTAGATGAAGATGAAGATGGATGAGGATGATAGATCATGATGACTGATGATGATGCGCCAGTTAAGGGGTCCACCAGACCAGCTCTGGGAAGCAGGGCTCTGTGCTCACCATGCACAAGAAGCCTTGCTCTCAGCGAGTTCTCACGTCGTTTGAATAAAGAACATTGCGTGTGTTGTGTCCAGTTTCTCAACGTGTCACACAGCACGAAGGACCTGGGTTCGATTCCCCACTAATACACCTTTCTCTGTGGAGTTTGTGTTCTCCGGTTCCTCCCATAGCTATTTTATGTTTCGATTTAAAGCTTTCGTGACTGCAGGGATTCGTCTTCTTGGTTCTTTCGGTAAAGTCATGTAGAAGGGAAGTAATAAAATAAAAAACATAAAACATAATAAAATAATAAAATAAAAACATAATAAAAAATATATATATATAATAAAATAATATTATATAATGTCATGTTTTATTTTTATTATTTTATTACTTCCCTTCGACGTGACTTTACCGAAAGAACCAAGAAGATATTTTATGTTTGTTTTAAAAAAGTGTAAATACAGCGTAGCTGGCAATGGCCAAACATCACAACGTTGAATTATTGCCTGCAAATAACTCAATTGGGATTGACATCACTGCGGCAACATCGCCACCTACTGCGCAAACTTGGCAAGACCCTCTTGAAAAAAAACGAGTCTTGAGACTCGGTGAAACTTTCTTGGTTAAAGAAGTACTCATCCGATCAGTTTCGCTTCTCAATGAGTCTGCCTACCACCGTATCGCCGCCTCCTCCTCCTCACCACGAGATGGCCCGACCTGATGGTGACCCCAGGGCCCCTCTAGACGACCCCGGGAGCCTCCCCCCGCCCCCCCTCATGACCTCACCGCTGCCGTGTGACCCCCTCTCACCCATAACCCTGCTCCTTAGGGGTCCTGCTGACGACGGTGGTGAGCCCTGGGCCCGCGGGACGCACCCCGGCCTTCCTGCTCATCCTCAACGCCAAGGACCTGACGGAGGTCGCTCGCGCGGAGGTTGACGTCAACATCCCCGTGTCCTTCCACGGAATGTTCAAGGAGAGCTCGAAGTGACAGGGAGCTGGTAGGGGGTACGGACGGGGGGGGGGGTAGGAATAGTGTGGCTGGTGTGGGGGGCTTAGCCCACCGCCCCCCCTGGTGGTCACAGCTACGAGTTGGTGCTCCCCCATCCTTAACAACCACCATGAGATTTGTCTTCAACAACGGCGTGAATAGAACACAAACACTTATGTAACGATGTGACTAGCAAGAGGAGGCGGGATGTATAATGGCCTCGGTGCGACCGTGCGAGACAAATCAAATATTGGGGGGCCCCCACCCTGACCGATTGCCGCATCCACTGAGCTGACAATGTCGTTACTACGCCACTGATAATGTCGTTACTACGTCACTGATATTGTAGTTACTACGCCACTGATAATGTAGTCACTACACTGATAATGTAGTTACTACGCCACTGATAATGTAGTCACTACGCCACTGATAATGTAGTTACTACACCACTGATAATGTAGTTACTACGCCACTGATAATGTCGTTACTACGCCACTGATAATGTAGTTACTACACCACTGATAATGTAGTTACTACACCACTGATAATGTAGTCACTACGCCACTGATAATGTAGTTACTACGCCACTGATAATGTCGTTACTACGTCACTGATAATGTAGTTACTACGCCACTGATAATGTAGTCACTACGCCACTGATAATGTAGTTACTACACCACTGATAATGTAGTTACTATGCCATTGATAATGATGGTTACTACGCCACTGATAATGTAGTCACTACGCCACTGATAATGTCGTTACTACGCCACTGATAATGTAGTTACTATGCCACTGATAATGATGTTTACTACGCCACTGATAATGTAGTCACTACGCCATTGATAATGTAGTTACTACACCACTGATAATGTAGTTACTACGCCATTGATAATGTAGTTACTACACCACTGATAATGTAGTTACTACGCCACTGATAATGTAGTTCCTGCGCCACTGATAATGTAGTCACTACGCCAATGATAATGTAGTTACTACGCCACTGACATTGTAGTCACGACGCTACTGATAATGTAGTTACTACGCCACTGATAATGTAGTTACTACGCCACTGATAATGTAGTTACTACGCCACTGATAATGTAGTCACTACGCCACTGATAATGTAGTCACTACGCCACTGATAATGTCGTTACTACGCCACTGATAATGTAGTTACTACGCCACTGATAATGTAGTTACTAGGCCACTGATAATGTAGTCACTACGCCACTGATAATGTAGTCACTACGCCACTGATAATGTAGTTACTACGCCACTGATAATGTAGTTACTACGCCACTGATAATGTCGTTACTACGCCACTGGGGGTTGAGGGGACACGGAAAGGTCTTGCCACAGCAGCGATCGTTTGGCTGCTCGTGACGCCTCTCCGTTACCACGACGTGAGACTTCGGCTTCATCCGGATGGGACACAGAATTGGCATCCTGTGTGTCGCCTGGCGAGAATTGATGTGTAGCGTTGAACTTCATTTCGGCAAACTTTACTGCGCAGCGCAAATAGAGCGAGGCTAACCTGAGAAATACTGCCTGCCCGCGTTTCGTCTGCGGTGGAATTAGTGGCAGCCACCGTGATAATTTGCAGCGGTTTTAGTCGAGGTGAGGTTTGCTGCCCTTGGACCGGTTTTGTACCTCCACTAGAGCCCCGTACCGCGCGCACACGCACAGACACGCACACGCACAGACACGTACACAGACACACGCACGCACAGACACACACGCGCACACGCAGACACGCACGCGCCTGGTGGTGTTATGTGCACGAAAATCGCCGGATAGGAAAATCCACCGCGTTCCTCTTCCTCACCCACCAGATGGCGGAATAAGCTCGCGTTTGTCGCAATCTGGGGCCTCCACACTCCTCGGTGCGAACACGCGGAGGCGTGGAGGTGTCCCCGTGCCATGCCTGACCACGTTTGAGAGCGCAATTCCCCAGTGCGGTTGGTGGTGGGGGCAGGTGGGGGGGCTCTCGCTCCTCATCTCACCGTGATCACTCCAAGGTTGAGATGGAGATGCGATGCTCTAAATAAACCTTCTGGCTGTGTCGCTGGCTGTGTGTGTGCGCTTTGTGTTTCGGTCGCAACGCGTCGGGAGCGTGAGGAGGCCACGTTGCGGCGTTTGGTGCCACCGATCCGCACCGCATTGCAGGCCACGTGGCTCTCGGGCTCCGAATGAGAGTCGAAACTCAGAGATGCGGACACTCAGAGGCTGGCTTTGGGATGTTCAGCGAATCGGGTATTTCTGGGATTTGAGGAATCGGAGATCTTGGGGGGGCGACTCGGACACCCTGGGACACTGGGACCCCTGGTCACGTGGGGCATCTGTCAGAAAAATCGCCTCCAGCCCCGCAAAGAGAGTGATTTCAGGAGCTTTTTATTCCAAATGTAATCACTGTTGGTTTGCAGGAGTTGTTGATGATTGGGCCGAGACGATCAACTCACTGCACAGTGAGAAGACGGATTAATCACCGGTGGCTGAACCCGGGATTCTAACCCAGGAACTCGGCAGTGTTGGCTCAGTGCCCCTGAGCCACTGTGAAACTTCTGCCTCTTAAATGTAATTTTGGAGCGGTGGCGCAGCAGTTAGCGCACCGCGCCGTGAACCCGATCTCCTGAGTTCAATTCCAGGCCTCAGCGACACACCAGTGGCGAGTGGAGTCATTTCACGTGGCAGACAACAGTTGATTGGGCATAACGATAGCCCCTGGATGAGCATGGCCCTTCCCGTGATGCGGCTTTGCAGGAACGTTTTCATAGTTTTGCGGACGCACGCCGACACGCCGGGCCGTTGCGAGGGGGGTCCGTGATGTACCTGCCAGGGCGCGGCAGGCGGCATGCGCGCACTTCGCAATTGACGATTTCAACGTTTGAATTTAAATTCTCATTTTGCACGTACCTATGACTTTTCAAATGCTTTATTTATACTCTGCTGCTGAAAATAGAAAACCGCTCACGTGTCATTTCAAAATTGGGCATTTGTCAACCTTAACAAAAATATATCACGGTTTTCTCAGGATGCTCCCCACAGTGCAAAGTGTATGACCTCCAACGAAAAGTCAGTCAGTCTCTCTCTCTACCCTCCCCACTCTATTCATCCTAAAGAAGGGCCATTTCCCCAAACCTCTATTCTTCTATTGTATATCACGATGAACGTCGTGTGTGTTTGTTGTTTGAGAGGTAGTATTGTTATTATTCCGCTTGATCACCCAGCAAAGCTTCACTGAGAATCTCAAGACTCGAGTTCAGGAGGAGGGTCCTGCCAAGTTTTGTTCGCAGTAGGAGGCGCCGATCGCTGCCGTTGCGTTCCCCAATCGAGTTTAAATTTCCACGCTTCACTAAGATCACCTCCGAGATAAACAAACCTCGCCCGGTGGCATCTCTTCTCTCAATTTTTTTTTAAACCGCAACGTTTCAGGCGACCGTATAACGAACGGCTCTGCAGCATCGTCCTCTGGAACGTGGTTGAGAGGGGAGGGGGGCAGGGGGGGGCTGTGGGGGGAGGGGGGTGATGGGGGGGGGGCTGTGGGGGGAGGGGGGTGATGGGGGGGGGCAGTACAATATCTCATCCTCACTTCCCAAATCTGGCCGGCACCGTGGAATGAGCGCGCTATGCCGTAATGCGCGCCGCGGTGCCAAGGTTGGTCTGATTGAGAGATTACAAGCGGGTGACATGCGGAGAGCGCCGTGGATCGTCGGCGCTGAGCCAAGTGTCCAATTACCGTAACGGTGGCACACGGAGGCATGCAGATGGCCCTGCATCTCAATTCCTGCCCTCCAGCCAGCGGGGAAAGGTCATCTGTTAAGTAATCTAATTGGTCCTGCGGCTCTAAAGAAGAAGAGAGAGATTCCAAGTCGGAGCGTGTACGGCGCCATTGGGTGGGGGTTGGGGGGGCGCTCAGGGTGTGAACAGAGCAACTGAGTGTGTCTTTGTGTCTGCGGAGAGCGGTAGCGTCGTGGTTAACGCGCTGCGCTACGAACCCGGTAACCCGAGTTGGATTCGCGCTCACGGCCGACATCGGTGACGAATACCTGAACCGGTTTTGGGCCTCCGCGACGTCGACTCAGCCTCAAATGAGTACCTGGTGCGGTGTGTGAACATCGCCACGAGGAAGACAAAGGCGGATGGGCGTGGTGCTGGCCACCCAACTCCCTCGTGTGCCGTGCCGGCCTTCATTAGGTGCTCGCTAACAGCACTTGCCCCAAGTCTCTTAAGGCTACACGGGGGATCTTTGTCTTTGTATTGTCTGTGCATGAAGGCGCGTGGAGCACAAAAAGACAAAGATCCTCCGTACAGCCTTAACAGACAGTTGGGGCAAGTGTTGTTAGCGAGCACCTATGAAGGCCGGCACGGCACGCGACGGGGTGAGGTTGCCAGCACCACGCCCGGCCGCCGTTGTCTCTCTAGTTGCGATGTTTACAGATCGCACCTGGTACTAATTTGAGGCTGAGCCAACCTGGGGGATGCCCAGAACTAATTATATAAGCGTCACTCGTGTCGGTGGCCGTGAACGTGAATCGAACTCGCACGGCCACCTTTGTCTCCCCAGGTTCGTAGCGCAGCGTGCTAACTGCTGCACCACCGCTCCCCGCCGCAACTCACGTCCCGTTGTGACTTCTCGCTCCGTTCTCGTCGGATCTCAGAATCTCAGAAGCTTTGATCCTGGCTGGAACTTGGGTGTGTGGCCACCAAGGTGTGTTAGACGCGATGTCTCGAGGCTGATCAGGAGACGACATTGCAACAGTGCACTCTTGAATCTATCCGTGCGGAGAGTCGAGTGTCTTCCACTCTCAACTGCGATTGCTTTTCTCCAGATGCTCCACTTTCCTCCCACGTTGAAGCTCGGCTGTCACGAACGGAATCGGCCAAACATCCCCGTTGAATAGGACCCGCCTGACCAAGTCGTAAATCCTCCTCAATGAGACTTTTAAGTATAAATCATTGCTATTATTTCAGCATATATATTTTTACTACGACTGAGTTTACCATATTTAATTCTCATTCGTATGTTTTGTTTAATTGATTGAACAATCTGTTTCGTACATAGAAATGTTGTTTTTTTTTGGTATGGTTTTCATATAAACCCTCTTGGGTTTCTAACCTCACCAGCACACATTTTCACTTTGTTTTTATTTGTATTTTTTTGCGCGAATAAATAATAACTCATTCAAGATGATTCCCAAATATGGGATCCCACTCAGAGGGCCCCTCCCTTGAGTGGCGCGTCACTTGGAAGCGGCGATCGCCCCGTGGCACCCCAAGCAGCACGCACGAGATGACGAATCGATCTTTTCCACGGCGGATTCAACTTATTTTGTCCAAATTGACTGCGACGTGCGGCGCGCTTCTCTTGCAACACGCCATTAGGAGTCCATTAATTTCGCCGAAATGACATCTTGCGATGGGCCCTCCTTCCTAACACGCGGTTTGTTTTGCCCTTCTTCTGGGTGGGCTGGTGCGGGTTGGGAGGGGGCAAACATGAACTCTGTGAATCCACCCCGAGTTGGGGGGAGGGGTGTGGGCGCCTTCCGTGTGAGCCACCCGTGGGTTCCTTATTTACGAGCCAGGTTTCGCGTTCCGTGTATGATTCGTAACGGGACAGATGTGTGCGATTCGCGTCGGGCGGGGGGGGCCCTCCCGGAGCCCCATACATCACGCGGCAGGCGGCGGCACGCGGCGCGGATAAAGTGCACGGAGCTCCCGATAAATCAATCGCGGCCGTGACATCTCCCAGCTGCCGCCTGTCGGCGATGACAGCTGCGAGCGTGGAAGGAGACGCGTGGCGGCGGAGGCGGTGGCCGTGGCGGCGGAGGCGGTGGCCGACAGTGAAATAAACAACGAGAAGCCGACGTCGGAATGAGATTCATTTCGTCACGTTCGCTCGCGTCGGTTTAATTTAATTTGTTGTTATTTTGTTGCCGTTGCCCGTTTCGTAAATTCCGGTAATTAATAGATGCCTCGTCGTGACTTCTCGCTCCCCGCAATATGCCCCGCCATATGCGAAGTTTTTCCTTTTGTTTGCGCCGGTGGCACGCGCCCACTTGCCACCGCTCCAGTTTGCCGCCCGAGGGACAAACTCCATCACTGCCATCGTTCGCGGCGCGCAGCAACCCCGGGCTGCCGCTGCTCTCTCTGCGCGGGACGCGCGGCCTGGTGGCGTGCACGGGGGCGGTGGTTTCGTGCGCGGTTCTTCCCCTTGCGGTGATCGGGGCCGGTGGCAAGGACGGATGTGATTGGTTTTAGAGCTACTGCATGCACCGGCGAGCGGAGAGCACGCACGCGGACCCGTCGATACAATGCAATTACAAACTCCGTTTGGAGTTAAAGGGCGTCTGAGCGCGGCCGCGTCACTGGGGGTCGCCGGACCGCTGGGCACGCGTGCTCACGTCTGCTGGTGCCCACTCCCCGCAATGCACCTGCCTACACCTGCACACAGGCGCTCGCAACTTTATCACACCGCAAACACAAGCGCGTCAGGATTAGACGTGAGTACACTTGCACACAAAGACAACGACCCCCCCCCCCCGTATAGCCTTTACAGACTGTTGGGGCAAGTGCTGTTAGTGAGCACCTATGGGCAGCCGCCACGGCACACAAGCGAGTGGGTGGCTAGCACCACGCACGGCCACCTTTGTCTCCCCAGGTAAGATGTTTACACACCGCACCAAGTTCTCATTTGAGGCTGAGTCGACCACTTACGCACACACACACAACCATCCACTCCTGCTCACACCCACTCGCACCTGAACACACACCGCATACACTCACTCACATGTACTCCTCACGCCTGCTCGCACCTGCGCGCTGACCAATCGACATCCTTCAGAGTAGCAGCACCCATTCACAGGTTCTCTCGCGCGTGCCACCACAATTGATCTGCCGTCGGCACGGCGTGATTCTCGGAGAGCTTCGCGGAATTCGGGACTCTCGGGTGACGGAGAGGAGGGCGTGGGCGAGTGAACTGACCACGAGTGTCACCAATGTCAGGTTCGCGCACTGCATCGCGTCCTCACCCCCCCCCCCCCCCCGTGACCCCACAGGTCATCCCCTCGACCCCCCACCCTCGATCCCCGCCCCCGCACGTGAAAACACAACCGCGCCCGTGTCACATTTCACAAGCGCTTAGGTCCCCCGTGCGTTCCACGTGTGAGCTCTATTTGGAGCATATGCTTGGGCAACATGAGCACGCTGTTGTTATATTTATTATTACACAATAATAATGATACCTTTTTTGTCAAGAAAACTACGCCGAGGTGTTTGTTCAGTTCTGCAGGGCCTCCCACTTTTAGGGGGCTTTGAAATTGAAAAAAAAACTTCCGGTCAATATTCGTCTCGTTACTGAACTACATCGGGGTGAACATTTGATAGCGCCGAACCCTTCTTAGGTCATCGTTGACAACTTCTATCCGTCATTGTGGAATGGGGAGAACCTCGCGTGAACGACAGAGCCTTCGCATCTGCATCGTCTCGAGGGGGAGGTTACGGATCTTTTTTTTGGGATATATTCATTTAATGTGTTAATTTTAGTATGTATGGTGAACTTCTTTCGTACCGTACGTAGCAAACCGTGTTAATCGGAGGTGCGGGAAAAGGTCAGCAAACTAAAACACAAAAAGCAGTTCTGAAGAAATTAGTTTTCAATTTATATTTAAAAGTGACTCCCTAATATTGGAAGGAAGAGCGTTCCAGACGGCCGCAGAAGCGCATCTGAAAGTGCGCGATGCGGTGATCGTCGTTTGTTCGATGTCCACCAGCCAAAAGATGCTGCTGCTGCGCGAATGACCGGGGGAGTTCGCGTGATGATGGTTGGCGCTCCTTGAAGAGGAATTGCGAGCAGGCGCGAGGTTTCGTTTCGAGCAGAACGTGACGAGCTAATAGACGCTAATCCGCTCGGGCGAGACCCGTGCCTGAATTTCATCACCCAGGGCGGTTTTGTTGCACCGAACAGCTCTATAATTAGTCACTAATACTCGAGATTCCTGGAGGAAAGCAACAAAAGTCAGACTCCTAAGTTGAGCGTCTTCCATGTACCAGCTGACGGAGTGAATGACTCAACGTGGATTTTCTTTAAATTCCGCTGGGCCCTCCAATTGTTCCGATCCACATTTAGAAAGAAGCGTTTCGATTACTCAGATTATTTAGCTGCTATAAATGTCCACATGCTAAGCAACTTCGTTGAGGTATCATTTGTGGCCAGGTCGCTTCTGGAAAAGAAGCTCTTAGCTCAGTGGGCCGTACACCTGGTCAAATAAAATTGTAAATTTATTCACCTTCTTTCATGATTTGCTCCTATACTTTGCACTCCTATCGTGATTTTTTATTGTTTGTTTTTGTAACGTTATGTACCCCCCCACCCCCCCCCCCCCGGAAATCTGCGAAAAAGAGCTTTAGTGCTCATCGGATTCCTCCAGTAAAAATATTCTGATTGTGAAAAGTGGTGTAAACATGTTCCGCGGGAGGAGGGGGCGGGGGTGGGTGGGTGGTGGGACAACAAAACAAAAACATGTTGTGAAGTTGCACCATCTATTTGCGAGCGTTAATTGTACGAACATTGTTAATTTCCGCCGGTTTGCTCATTAAAGGAGATTCCTTAAAGCCCCAGCGTAGTGGTGGGGCGGCACACGCGTGTTCACAATTGGTAAAGCAAACGCTGTGGCGCAGTTTATTACGCAAGATATGGCATATTGAGCAAACTGCTGTTGAGGCATTCATAATAATTAGTCCGCCAGCAGTCACACGCTCACAGCATAGCGAAATAAATAAATAAATGCGTGTCATTTTTACAAATTTCAACTACACAAAACATTTTTTTAAGGCAGTGTTCTTTATTAATTTACAGTGTTTCGTGTAACATAGCTCTATAAAATGAACATTAATTTTCCAAGTGACAACACCTAACAAAATAATTTAAAAACAATGTAGAGATGTAAAAACGGTGGGTGGTGGGGGGGGGAGTTAGGGATGGAGGGGAGGAAGAGAGGCAGATGCTGCTTGCTTCAACATCCGTGCGCCTCTGCGTTCCTCTCCATTCCCATTGCTCATTGTCCGCCCCGTGCTCCGGCTCGCATACATCACACTTTGCGAGGGGGCCGCCTCCCCGCAGCCCGTGTGCCTCCCCTGCCCGCCCGCCCCCCGGGCCAGCTGGCCGCCCGCTCGCTCGCTCGCCCGCTCGGCCGCTCGCTCACTCGCTCGCCCTCTCGCTCGCCCTCTCGCCCTCTCACCCGATCGCTCGCCCTCTCACCCGCTCGCTCGCCCTCTCGCCCTCTCGCTCGCCCGCTCGCTTGCTCGCTCGCTCGGCCGCTCGCTCGCCCGCTGTGCCGCTCGCTCGCTCACTCGCCCTCTCGCCCGCCCGCCCGCTCGCCCGCTCGCCCTCTCACACGCTCGCTCGCCCACCCGCACGCTCGCTCACCCGCTCGCTCACCCTCTTGCTCACCCGCCCGCTCGGCCGCCCGCTCGCCTCGCTACCGACGCGACGGTCCGTGCCACCACATCCCCTCCCCGCTCTCCCCGCGCCAGCGACAGTCGCCTTGGGACCCGCGACCGCTCCACGGGCGGTGTTTGCGAAGAGGGACGCGGCGTCGTTGTCCTGCAGCCGCAGACAGCCCCCCCGGCTGTGGTTGTTGTTGCCACGTGCCTGGCACGCCGTGCCGACGAGACTCAGAGAAGTCAACCGCAGCACGCAGATTTCCTTTGTTTCAATTATTGACCCGTTCAGTGATAAGTTCGGTGCACCTATCCTGGTGGTCATGTCACAGGTGGGGAATTCTTCCGTGCTGAGGGGCGATTCGTCCTTTCACGACATTTAGAGGGGGCACATAGTCAACGCTTCAGCCACTGCAATAGGCCCTTGCAAGTGGTTCGAGGTGGCTGAGCGCACTCTGTTAACAGAAAAACAATTATCTCCCCTCCCAGTACCCGATTAGTGCGGCCATTATGCTTGAAGCGACGGGTACGCGTCGTGAGGAGGGCCACATCGAAGCGGTGGGCCTGGCTTCAAGCAAGCCGCGGGCACCGTCAACTGAAGTCGCGGGCCGGGCTCTGATTCTTTCACCCCTCCTCCTTCTTCTTCTTCTTCTTCCGTCCCGCCGCTGATGTAGATGCAGCACAACGACTTACAATTTCACATTCAGGTGTTCGCGCCAGACGAGCGGAGTGCGTCGCTGCGATGTCTCCGTCGCCTTTTGTGGATCGGGCATCGAGTCGTTCCGTGCCGCACGTGCTGTCCTGGGTGGCTACAGTCGCGCGCGACTTGGAGGAATCCGCATCCACCGCCCACATGGTTTGTGCAGTGGATGCGGTTTAGGGCTCCCACCACCGATCGCGATCGCTGATGACTCGTGGCAGGTCGGTGGAGCGGTCAGGCACGTGGCTCAACCTCCACCACTCGCAACCGACTCCACATTACGGAGGCGCCCTCTGTAACTCCAACGAGCTCTGAAGGCCGATCGGCGAAAATATCAACATCGTCCTTTCTTGATAAGTGGCAGCAAAACACCTGCTGCTGCTGCTGTTGTTGTTGCAAGTTCAGCTGATCTTTCTTTCAGTCGTTCGTATTTTATAATTGGGTTTAGTTCATTATATAATCGCTCTATTGCCAATGTTGGGGCTGGTGGCGGTGATGGTGGGACTACGCCCGTGATAGAACACTTTGGAGGCGGGGGGGCGCGAGGTTGCCTGGAGATGTCAGAGCCAGCAGTGGGCTCGTGAACCCGTGCGTGCGGACCTCAGCGCGTAGTTCCCCTCGCTACGCGTCGTGCTGTTCTCTCGAGGTGCTCCGCTTCACCCACCCACCACCCCCTGCTTGCATCTCAACGCGGGGAACGTTCCCGAGTGCAGTCCCTCAAACTCCCCCCTCGCCAAGTGGCTCTCTCCCGAGTGAATGCAAGACGACAGCGCTGCGAACCGCGGGTGGTGGTTGTGGTGGTGGTGGTTGTAGTTGTGGTGGTGGTGGTTGTGGTGGTGGTGACTCAGGAGCGCAGTCGCATTCACATCGAGGTGGAGTGGTGGACGGAAGTGACCGTTTTGTTCATCAGCTTCTCCCGGAACGCAACGGGGGAAAAAGTTCGTGTGTTTGTTTGTTTGTTTCACAGATGCCGTGAGTCCCTGGTGAGAGCCCCCCCCCCCGGCCCCACGTGTCACCACATTGCGGCACTTGGCCGCATTGCCACGGCACGGTCACTCTCAATTCAACCGCGGTGCCACGCCCTGCCACCTCCTCCCCCTCCATCCTCGCTCCTATAATAAAACTAAATAATTTGAATTTATATAGCCTCTAAACACTCCTAAAGACACCCCGAGACGATGTGCAGGGCAATCGTCGCATCGTAAACAGCAAGAAAACAACAAATCCAAGCGCTAAAACGAAACCAAGAAAACCACAACACGGCACTGGCGGCATGGGGCAGTGAGCGGGGCGCTACGGCTGGGACACGACAGCGCGCCCGCGCTGCTGTCCAAATTGCACGGTCCACTTCTTCTCATCCTAAAAACAGCAACAACAACAAGCCCCACGGAGGTGGCCCGTGATTGCACGACAATTAACGCAAGCGCCGCGGCAATGGACCCGACGTCCGTGCAACGTGGCGCGTCCGATCCGTTCTCGTGCGAGGAGGAGCGTCGCACGGGGACCATCCGCGGCACCGCGCGAGACACTTAAAGCTGTCACCAAACCGCAATAATAAAATATAAAAAAAACTCCCACCTCCGAGAAGAATAAATATTTGTCGGTACCATTCCACCACTTCCCGGCCGCTGGTTTTTACATAAAATAAAACAATAAAAGGTGGCAGCAACGCCTCATCGCGCCCCACATTTCACGAGACGCGTCAAGAGCGGCGGCCCTCTCCGGGAGGGCGTGGAGGCGGCGGTGTCGGCCAGGTGCCCGCCGGGGCCACTCGTAATGAAGATTTATTTGCGTACCCCCCCCCCCCCCACCGACCCTCGCCCCCCCCCCAAACACCGCCCGCTCCCGACGCGCCGATCCCCGAAGACGGCGGCGGCGCCGTTCGCCGTGGCCGAGCGGAGCGGCCGCCGCCGTCTCTCTGCCATCTGGGAGCGTTCATCACTCAGGAGCAGCGCTGGCAAATGAAGCATCAATTGTGACGGCGCGCCGTTCTGTGGCTTAACTCGCGCCGGAGCCAAAAAAGATGCCCCGGGGACGCTGCGACGCTGTTCCTCAACCGCCCGGCAGCAGCCAGCGGACCGGACAGATTCAGCAAGCAGAAGCAGCACGCCAGCCACATCCAGCCAAGCTCAACCTCATGCAGCCAAAACGCTGACAAAAAACATCCAGACCCAGCGAGGCAGACCGAGACTCAGGCAAACCCAGCCAGACCCAGGGAGAGGACCAAAGCCATCCAGACCCAGTAAAAACCAGACTCACACAGACTGTGCCAAACCCAGCAGAACCCAACCAAACTCAGCCAAACCCAAGCAGATGCAGCTAAGGTCTCGGAAAACCTAGCAGCCGCACCTTTACAGCAGCCGCACCTTAACAACTCTGGTACCTCCCAGTTCAACCAGTCTACACAACAAAGGCTCATTCCTAGCAGCGGCTTCAGCCGCACCAACCTCACAATAATAATACAAAACTCCGATCCAGGTGCCTGCCTTGGCTCCTCCCACCCCCAACCAGTATATATACAAGGACGGGTCTCTTGAAATTTATCTTACTTGATTGATACAGCAATCGTGCTGTGACGGTTCCACCTGAAGACGGAAGCTTGTGTTGCCTCCGAAACGTCGTGATTTTTATTTTACTTTTTATTAATTGTAATTTTTTACCTACGTGACTTTACCGAAAAAACCCAAGAATAAGGGCCATACAGCCCAAGACAGCGGCCATCTAAATCCAATCAGACCCAGACTCGTTCAGGCTCAGCCAGAGGTCAGAAAAAAACACAGTGAGACCCCTGCCAGAAGCCAGCGAGATCCAACAGTGTTTTTGTTCTTTTTGATTTACTTTACCAGGCAAATCGCATATTAGCCCTTTTTCATAAGCGACCTGGTCACAAATTATATCTGAAGTAGCTTTTCACGTGAAAATGTAAAGCAGCCAAAAACCCCAAACGCATATTTTGAAATGCGGAAGGAAAACCATAACCCGGATAAAAATTAATGTGACAACAGGAAGAGCATGCAACTAGGAATCGAACCCACGCCCTCCTGCATACCAGGCGAGGGATACAACATCTCGCCACCGTGGCTCCCCGATCTTCAGCAAACGCAGCCAGACACGTACCAGCGACAGTGACACATTGCCCCTGGCTGACATGGGCAAGACAGTGACCGTGCTGACTCACGTTCATTCAGCCTAAACATTCTTAAAGCACGGTTTCATTAATAATAATTAACATAAAAATGGAACCGTGTGAGTCTCCCCGTGCCATATATTGATTTTAGAATAGCGGCCTTAATTATGGAATTTGTATTCTTTATTTGGCATACTTTTTGCAAAGCACACTCCTCCGGATGAAAATGAGCACCAATCAATGACCCGACCCCCCCAACCCACCAGCCACGCTTTCGAAAGCCACTATCTTCAGTGAAGGGGCTCTTCTCCTGAGTTTGACATCCACTCACTGCCAAACGCGAGCCTGCGGGGCTGCCAAGGGCCTAGCGTCGTCTCGGGGGGACTGGCAGCCTCCGTGGTCCCACGTGTTTAATAATCCTCATCCTCCACCCTGGGGGAGCGGGGGTGGGGGGCGCGGGGCGCGGGGTGCGGGAAAGTCCCCGGGCATCACAAGAGGCGGACCCCACTTAACACCACCGCCCCCCAGGCAGTGACCGCACAACGCACGCGGTCACACGTTATGAACGCAGATAGAGGCAGGGGGATGGGAGCGCGCTTGTCTTTATTCTTTCTCTCCCCCCCCCCCGCTCTCTCTCTCTCTCTCTTCAGCCAAGGGGCTCAATTTTAGCGAGATGAATCGCGTCTGATTTAATCAATTGATGGGACGCGCGGATGGCAGGCATGCCGCTAACCGTTTAAACCGAGGGGCCGTGGCCCCGTTCCCCCCTTGGGTGGGGACCCATCGATCGGCGCACCACCAACCCACCCCCGCCACTAACCTCATCCTCCACCCCCTTCTCGTCCCTGCCTGCTCGCGGGAGGGCCCCCGCGAACGCGATGACGGAGCAGGGCCCCTGGGGAGGGAGGGAGGGAGGGAGGAACCGAGGTCTGGCCGCAACTTCATCGATCGGGACTCGAGGGGGGCGGCACGGGTGGGTTTGGGCCCTGACATTCCCTCCAAATAACGGCGCCGCCAATCAAAGGTGGTGGTGCTGTTGGTGGTGCTGGTGGTGGTGGTGCTGTTGGTGGTGTGCTAATGTGGGCCGAGGTGAGCACGCCGGCCTGGGCTGGGTGTCAGGGGTGAGCGGTTTGCGGTGATTAAATATTTGTAAACACACTAACTGCTTGGCTATTGGATTTCTGGACGAGGGGCCACAGCTCGGTCATTCTCCTCCTGGCGGGCCGTTCCTTGCAGCCGTGCTTGGCCGTCTCCGTCATCGCCGCGTCTCTCTCCTTTCTCGACGACGATGTCGAGCGACCAACTTGCGATGCGGTGGAGTTACGGACTAAGCTGTCACGCAACCGTCAGGGCCGCAAGACGACCGATTCCCACTGAGCGTGCCGGCCGCGTGTGCACGCGCGAGAGAGAGAGAGTTAAGAAAGGAACTCCGTAAACGGTCACGAGATCCTGCACCCGCAACTTCGCGAAAAAACACAACCAACAGCACGAGTTTCAATTGACACAGCGTCTACATACAAGGGCATCACACATACACAATTTACAAACTATAATCAAAACAAGTGACCGTACATCATCGACTCATCGAGTAACATCGATCCGTGCGCTTGAAATTCGTTTCGAGTAATCTACCTTGCGCGTAACGGGGGTTTCACGAACGGCCACGGAATGCCACGACGTGTGGATCGTGAGGGTCAAACTTTGTGACGGGAGCGAGTCGCGACGGACTCTGCGCCAGAGCGATGAGACAGACGCCTCCGATGAGCACGGTTGGCTACGTACGGTGCGAAAGAAGTTCAACATACGTACGTACAGACACAGGAACTTCTCGACTTCCAGCGTCGTCGTCCTGGGTGTGACCTTTACCCTGGGACGGTGACCACCGGAACACCGCTGCTAGGAAGGCGAGGAGAGGGAGGCAGCGGTTTGAGCCATTGACCTGCACCGTGGCAGAGAACTAGATAGGAATACGATATGGAGACCCACAGAGTAACATAGCGACGCGTAGACTATCCTAGAGACCCATAGACATGCAGAGACCCTCCGCACAGATCCATAGACTTACATAGAGACTCTATTTCTCTATAGCTCGTTTTCAGAAGCGACCTGGCCACAAATGCGTAGGTCAACGAAGCGGCGGATCACGTGAAAGTGTATGGCAGGCAAATACTCTCAACGAGTGGTGATTTTGATTCCAAATGCGGAGGGAAAAACCCGAGGATCCGAATAAAAATCCGCGCGATCACATGAAGAGAGACACGCAAACTCCAAATTTCCAGGCATCAAAATCAGGATCGAACCCACGACCTCCTGCTTACCAGGCGAGAGAATTAACATCTCGCGGTGCCGTTGTTCTGGGAATGACATCAAACTACGTCCAGCGATGGGATCGGCCAATAACATTGTTGAGGAAGGGGAGCAGAAGCCTCCTCAACCACCCTGTCTCCCTGGTTATGGCTCAAGGAAGGGCCCCCCGCCGCGTGCCGAGTGTTGGGGTTGTGAGTTGAGCCGTGGGCCAGCCCTGGGTCTACAGCAGGAGAAGATGCGGAGCTTCTGAGATCAGTCACACGAAGCTCCACCGCGACGTTCTCCGGTGTCAGTGTAAGCAGCTGGAAACCCCTCGCACCACGCCGCTCCGCTCTTACCGAGAACCCCAAACAAGCGCAGGCAGGAGATTTTAATTGCGCAGTTAAAATAAAAGGTCAGAGACATTCGCAGCGCGTCTTGATCACATCACAGCGCGCCTCGGGACGTCTCAGCACAGTTGCCGATATCAGCGGGGCCTTTACACGGGGCCGCCCAGACCCCCCCCCCCCCACACACAGCCCCCCAAGCCTCACCCCCCCAAGCCTCACCCCACCTTTCCCCCCAACTGCCCCCCACCCCACCCCAATCCCCATCCCTGCCGCAGTCAATCTTTGCCCTCCACCCACCTGCCCCAGTAGCCTAGGGTGGCCTGGCGTGTGCGCTACATTACCCCCCCCCCCCCCGCCCGCTTCGGAGCACAGCGCACGAGCTCCTCTGACCCGTGGTGCCCTGGCGCAGTAGCACCGCCTGCACACTCGATGCGGGGGCCACGCGTTATGCGTGTACAGCGTCGTGGGCCCAATTGTTTATTGGTTTGAACCGAATTTGAGAAACTTTACCCGCCAACGACTCCGTTGGGGGAAACCACGTGGCGAGATCGCCCCCCGCCGCTGACGGACTGTGCCCACGTGCTGTTCACACTTTGTGCCGCATAGGACTCGTGTCCTCTGGGGGGGGGGGGGTCTCCCCTAGGCTACAGACATCCGCAGGGCCATTGAATGGTTGAGATTAGATGATGTAAGGCGCTTTGAGTTGCCAATGTATTTATTCGATGCCCTCTAAATTCAAAATCCGTATCATCGTCATCATCATCATCATCAGCCACGGTCAATTCACTGCTGGAGGAAGGTTATGTGATGATCCACCTACACGCAAACGGATTTCATGGCTCCATCTCTTTGGAGGACCTCCTGTGGGACGGGTTCCATTCATTGGTTGCCACGGCGTCGTTATTTTTTCTGACCGTCAACCATCATCCTGAACCTCGCAATTGTTTTAACGAATGGAGAGGGGAGCTGGAGCCTCCGGAAAAGATGGACGACTCTAGTTTGTTTACATTATTGTTATTATGGTGATTGTTATTGTTATTATTAAGAGAGCCCGAGTTTCGCCTCTTGTTCGGGAGGGTCCTGCTCGGTGTTCGCAGTAGAGGGCGACGATTGCTACGCGTTCAGTAATTTGCGAGGATTTTTTTGTATTTTTATTTTATTTATTTTGGACCATCACACCGGCAACGCTTCTTCGAACGACGCCACAAGATATTGAACGTCCGATGCGAAAGAGACGTCGCGTAGTTGATCTTACTGTCCGTATTCCCAACCACGGAGTTAACCAGGGCCGCCTTCCGGATTCCGACCGCGAACCTCCGCAACAAACGGCGAACGTGCTACCAACCGCCGGGCCAGACCACCGCCGCGTTACCGGAGGCGTGGAGGGGTGGGTGGTGGGTAGGGGGGGGGCACAAAGGGTTGCCAGGCTGACCCCCTTCACTGCGGGCGCGCTCCCTGTTGTTATCTGCCGCCGGCGCGGGCCGCGGGTTCAATGTGGACGAGGAATTATCGACCCGTGGAGCAGCACACGCACGGGAACGGACACTGCGGAACCCTCCTCAATATTGCATGAGCGCGAAAATGAAAAGGGGATGAGGCGCGTTACCGTGATAATTAGGACGGATACGAGGGGAGCGCAGGGCCCGCGTGGATACGGGGAGAGTTCAGGAGCCGCGTGGATACGGTGGAGGGGGGGGGCGTGCAGGCCCACGTGAATACGGGGGGAGCACAGGGGCCGTGGGGATACGGAGGGAGCGACGCGCACGCTGGATGAAGAACACCCCACGCCGTGTTGGTCATGGGGCTTAACATCTTAAAGAGAAAGAGAAACAGGACCCGTTCACCTGTCATTCACCACTGAGGTTAGCCGTGGCCGGGAATTCAATTTAATTTCAAGGTGGGGGGTGGGCGGTTATCCTGGCGGGCTCTTAGCGCGATGCGCTAACCACAGGGCCACCGCTATTTGTGTATGGGGCGGGGGGGGGCAATGAACCCCCCCCCCCCCCCCCATCCAGCCCATCTGCGTCTCTTGCCTCGATCTCTCAGGCTCGCGCTACGGGCTTCATTAGTAGCGCTCCCACGCGCACTTACAAAATTAACAGCCCGTGACACGGCTTCTCCAAATTTCAGCAGATTTGGGATCGCTCCATTACCCCTGAGCCGCCCATTGCTCCGCTCTCCTTAAGTCCATTTGCGGGGTTTTTACAGATTTGTCAGTAAATTTACTTTCGGATGCAAATTATTCCGTCACTTATTTCCCCACAGATCGGTCGCACGAAGACAAAATCCATACCCAGTTGCTTTCCAGCTGATTTTAGGTCCTTTCTGTCTGCCTCTGTGGGATCGATAAGCAATATGAACTGTTAAGGAACAGGTAAATTTTGCAGAACCTCATTAGACTGTGCCGATAACGCGGCCGTGAAGACTCGCCCCGACTACACACGTGACACTGCCAACGCCCCTCTCCGCGATAATAAACTTAGTGCCCCCCCCCCACCACACACCCAACCCCCCTCCTGCCCCCCATCCCCCCAACCCACACCGACCCCCCCCCCCCTCCCTCCCACCTCCACAACCCCAATGTGTTTTCGCGCTCGAAAGGGGCAAACGCGGCCAGGAGATGCCGCTCAGTGACAAGGGCGACGGGGATGATTGTTTTTGCGACGATCGTCAGCGGGGTGGAGCGGTGGGTCACTCGTTGGCGCACCGTGCCATAAAATACACGCGGCGATCAAAGTTAAAATCACGCTCCCCCACCCCACCACACACCCACCAGACCACCCTTCAGCGTTGACCATCATGGTGAAGTATGGTCAAACAAACTCCCATGGGTAGGCCTACAGTAGACGGGACCTCACACGGACCTAGCTTGCAAGACCTACGACCAGTAAGGCGATCCTGAATGCGCACGATCTCGTCAGATCTAGCAAGCTCGGCCAAGGAGTGAGCCCGGCTAGCAAGCGCCCGGTTGCTGCTGTGAAATGTCGAACTCATGCCTCGCTGCGAAGGGGCTTCATTTCTGTCCGGCAGTCGAAGGGGCTATCGACAAACGCCGCTCGCCGTGCCCATGGTGAACACGCCGTGCCCATGATGAACACGTCGTGCCCATGATGAACACGTCGTGCCCATGATGAACACGTCGTGCCCATGATGAACACGTCGTGCCCATGATGAACACGCGGAGGCACGAGACGCCGGCGGTGTTAGCGCGCGGCTTGCACTCTGCACGCGCACGCAGGGCTCAAGGCTTGGGGGGAGAAAGCCCCTTCTCATCTTGACTGACGGGGCGCTCAACGTCGCATCGCCCGGGAGGTTTCCCCGATCGCTGCACGGCGATGAGAGACGGAGGAGTGCTTTTGGGCCACAGATCGTGTTTGCCAACAGATGCCAGTGAACTGAATCGCCAACTGTTTACGTCTGTACGGGGATAGAGTGTTGCCCCCTCGCGTGTCTGGGTTCTCTCCGGGGTGCTGCGGTTTCCTCCCACGTGTATAATGAACACAACTCATCGTTACATTGGCTGAAAACAAATAATCGTCACTGGTGTTGGCCGCGAGCGGGAATCGAACCCGTGTCGCCGGGTTCATAGTGCAGCGCGCTAACCGCTACACTATCTATCCCCAATACACACGTACACACACACGCGTGCACATACACACGCGCGTGCACACACACACGCGCACACGCGCGTGCAACACACACGCACGCGCGTGCACACACACACGCGTGCACACACACACATACATCCACACACATACACACACATACATCCACACACGAACACACATTCACATACACAAGCACGCACACACCAGCACACACATAAGCACACACACACACATACAAGTAATACTTTGTCGGCAAAATTGCAGACTTGTGAGAGTAGAACCAATCTGGCGAGAAGTCACATCTCATTCCCCGGGAGAGATAAATTGTTCCCTATTTGCTTAAAATACATACCTCGCTGTAAATGCTCGGGGAAGTCAAGTACAGGGCCCCCGGCCGTAATTTATGGGTTTTTGTTCAAATGCGGCGTCTTAACCGTAGGAGGGATGCGAACGAGTGGAGCCCCGGGTTCTTGCATGAGACCCCAACCATCCAGCCATCCCCCACCCCACCTCGAATCCCGCACCCATCGCATGGGTCAACCGCTCCCATTGCCCTCCCGTGCCCAAATTACGCGAGACAACAATCCGCGAAGCGCGCCTCGTCGCGGTGGCGTTATTCCGAGCGCTGCCCACAAAAGACTTATCAAGCTGTGCCCTTATTGAAAGCTACAAGCGCCGTATTAAGGCAATAACTCTTTCCAGAAGATGATATCGCGAGCCCAATAATGTACGGTAATAAAGGGGGAAGCACGGAGCAGTCAATCTGCCCGGGCGATATCTCATTCTGCCAACGCAAACAATCAGCGCGCAGCCTCCCTTCATCAGCGCTAACAATTTCATGCGAGCGCGCAAGAGAGGGCGAGGCGCACGGGACCCCCCGTGGGGGTTGGCGAGAGGGGGATGAGAGGCGGGGGAGGGATGGGGGCTGCGAGGAAGGATTGGAAGGTATGGAAGGGCGGGGGGTGGCGGCAGAGGGAACGGTTGTAGTCGTCAAATTATCTTGAATTTACGCACGGATTTACTCCACTCCCCTCCCTCGGCATCCTCTACCCCTCTCCACAAACACCCCCCAACAACCCCCGTTATGATGTCTTAATTAGACAGGAGAGATGCATATATAACATCGCGTAATTAAAACATCCGCTGGGCATTGCGGCGCGCGCGGCAGAGCCCCCCCCCCCCCCCACCGCCGCCACCACCGCCACGGCGTCGAGAACGCAGAGGCCCTCTCCGGCCGCAGTCGAAGTGCGCGCAATCGGGAGCGCAAAGACGCGCGCGTTCGTGTGCGTACGGCATGGGCCGTTTGTTCGTTGTTGCGGTTGTTTGTTTCCGTGCCAAAACATTTTCATCTTCTGGCCAATAATGTCAGGAACAATTAGCGCAAGGCCCGCTACCAACGCAAGCCCAGGGCCGTATTCCGAGCCTCGTTAATGACTAAAGCAGCTCCCATCTGCCAGCAAGAGAGTGCGAAGACAATGGCCCCCCCCCCCCGTATAGCCTTGAGCAGACTGGCTCGGGGAAGTGCTGTGAGCGAACACCAATTAAGGCCGTCACGGCACACGAGGAGGTAGGTGACCAGGACCACCCTCCAACGCCTTTGTCTACTGCACGAGGTACTCATTAAGGCTCAGTAGACCTAGGGAAGGCCCAGAATTGGTTCAAATCCTCGTTACCGGTGTTGGCTGTGAACTGGAATCGGGTTTTGTCGCACAGTGCACTAAACATTTTGCGTCACCACGACACACTGACACTTACCCTGCACACACACACAAAACAACTGACCCTGCACACACACAGGCACTAACTCTGCACACACACTCTACACTCCCAGCACTCACCCTGTACATACAACAAGTTCATCGTCCCCGACTCAACCAGAAACCCTCTGCGTCAGATAACGCCACCACGTCGAGTTGGCGGCCTGCCCCTTCACTCGATCTGGCCCGCGCCTCCTCTGGCTGAGATTGCACTGCGTGAATTTCGGGGCCCATCGCATCATCTCTGTGTTCAGTCGCCCCGTTATTCTCGTGACTGTGTGTCACGTGGGCGCTGCACTTGCAGTGTTTGGGGATGTCTACTCGTTCGACAGATGATATTATCTGCCCGACTTAAATGTTTTAGCATCACCCTCTCTATCCCTGGCTCCCATCGCCACGTCACTCCCATCACCACGTGGCTCACAACACAGCTGTCATCACAACACGACTCCCGTCACCATGTGGTTCCCATCACAATATCCCATCACCACGTAGCTCCGATCACCGCACAAAACTGCCATCGCCACTCGGCGCCGCGTGGCTCTCAACCCACGGCTTGGCAGCGCCCATCACCGCTCCCGATGGCAGCTCGCTCACCTTCCGTCTCGCTCTGCACAGGCAATTCAGGAGACGTTCACATGCCGGGACTCGGCCGCGAATCCGTCGGTCGCTCTGCGCCGCCCCGCCCCCCTCCTTAATTAAGTGGCTCTGCGCAGCAATTAAAGCAGCCCTGGATGGGGCGCAAACGACACAATCCGCACGGGGAGCTGTGAGCAAGCAGCCGCAGCAGCAGCCTGCAGATGGGGGGCGGGGGAGGCGGTGGGGGGGGGGGGGCTGGTTTTAATGGTGTCGCATTCGCCCGTAATTTACCTCTCCCGTGTCTCTGGGAATAATGAATTCTCATCGAGATGGGCGCTTTCAACAGTTACCCCCCGTGGGTCGCCAGAGCCCGCGAGCTGGCTGGCTCTATGTTAATTATATGCATGTATATAATACATCCATATATGTTTCATATGTGTATTAATATATATGTTTAATCCTAATGCGCACGTAAAGTCCCTTGGTCGATCCAGTGCTGAATGAGCGCCTCCCGATGCCGTGCGGGCCCGTAGGCGGTAATTTGACCATACTTCACCACGCTGGTCAATGCGGAGCGCTGTAGGCGCATTGCTGCAACGTACGCGCGCGTGTGTGTGCGTGCGTGTGTGTGCGTGTGTGTACGTGTGTGTGTGTGCGTGTGTGTGCGTGTGCATGTGTGCGTGCGTGTGTGTGCACGTGTGTGCGTGTGTGTGCACGTGTGTGCACGTGTGTGTGTGGGTGTGCGAGCGCGCACAAGTACAGTCCAACAATCGTTGCTTCTGCGCTGCCCTCTGTCAGCTCACAACGTCGCCCTTCAAATGGACGTGGCCACGAGTCGAGGCACCGTCGTCCCCTTTTGGCTTCCGAGCTGTGCCGAGGCCTCAACTCGGGCCCGGCTCTAGCGGCAAAACGTCGCCACGCCTGGACACCCCTCACCGCCGGGCCACAGGGAGACGGGGGGAGGGGGGTTCAGGGTGGGGGGGGATTGAGGGGTCGGGATTGAGGGGGGGGGGATAGAGAGGGGGGATTGAGGGGGGGGTTGAGGGGGGGGTGGGTTGAGGGGGGGATTGAGGGGGGGAATTGAGGGGGGGATTGAGGGGGGGGGATTGAGGGGGGGGTTGAGGGGGGGGTTGAGGGGGGGGGATTGAGGGGGGGATTGAGGGGGGGGGGATTGAGGGGGGGGTTGAGGGGGGGGGTTGAGGGGGGGGGATTGAGGGGGGGATTGAGGGGGGGGATTGAGGGGGGGGTTGAGGGGGGGGGTTGAGGGAGGATTGAGGGGGGGGAATTGAGGGGGGGGTTGAGGGGGGGGTTGAGGGGGGGGGATTGAGGGGGGGATTGAGAGGGGGATTGAGGGGGGGATTGAGGGGGGGAATTGAGGGGGGATTGAGGGGGGGGGAATTGAGGGGGGGGTTGAGGGGGGATTGAGGGGGGGTTGAGGGGGGATTGAGGGGGGGGGAATTGAGGGGGGGTTGAGGGGGGATTGAGGGGGGGGTTGAGGGGGGATTGAGGGGGGGGGATTGAGGGGGGGAATTGAGGGGGGATTGAGGGGGGGGGGAATTGAGGGGGGGGTTGAGGGGGGATTGAGGGGGGGTTGAGGGGGGATTGAGGGGGGGAATGAGGGGGGGGTTGAGGGGGGATTGAGGGGGGGTTGAGGGGGGGATTGAGGGGGGGGGATTGAGGGGGGGAATTGAGGGGGGATTAAGGGGGGGGGAATTGAGGGGGGGGTTGAGGGGGGATTGAGAGGGGGGGAATTGAGGGGGGGTTGAGGGGGGGATTGAGGGAGGGGGTCGAGGTGGGGATTGAGGTGAGGGGATTGAGAGGGGGGATTGAGAGGAGAATGAGGGGGGGGGGGGGATTGAGGGGTGGGGGCTGTGTAACCCGGGCGGATTTAAAGAAGCCAGATGCGTGCACGGGGTGTGGAGTGGGCAGCAGGGGGTGGGGGGAGTTCGCAAGGCCGCTGAGATTTGGGACTCGGTTCCCACCACGACGCTTCTGCCGTTGGCGAGGAAGTTATCGCCCCGCCGCTCATTCATTTTTGAGTAAACAAATCAAAACGCCGTCTCCCCGAGGGGCCCTCCAGTGCCGCGAGGATGGCACTCAGCCCTGAAAGGCAGCCGAGGGAGTCCGATCGCGATATTTCTCAATATCTCACTATCTCGACATTTCTCTCCCCCCCCCCCATCCACCACCCTCTCCTACCCCCCCCCCCCCCCGCTCCACGTCTGTCAGCAAGCGCTGAGGCTGCGCTATCACGCGGCCCCATCGCGCGTGCGGCTTTAGCGGTTTATGGAGCGGCGCAGAACGACGGCGAGCGCCGCTCAAATCCACTGCGGGGAAACGTCCCGAGCGCGGGACGCCGTCGTGCGTCGACACGGCTGAGGTCTCTCCAACAACAGCCCAGTACACTTGCAACGTTGACCCAACGTTGACCCAACGTTGAGCCATCGTTGACCCAACGTTGGCCCAACGTTGAGCCATCGTTGACCCAACGTTGACCCAACGTTGACCCAACGTTGAACCATCGTTGACCCAACGTTGGCCCAACGTTGAGCTATCGTTGACCCAACGTTGACCCAACGTTGGCCCAACGTTGAGCCATCGTTGACTCAACGTTGACCCAACGTTGGCCCCAACGTTGAGCCATCGTTGACTCAACGTTGCATGTTTACTGTGAACGATTCGCAATTACATTGCGCCCGTAAGGTGACAAACATTGCAGAGGGCAGCTACTTGGCCTAGGGGGACCCCCCAAAGGCGGCAGCTGTCCCTGCGCTGTGCGAGGTCACGCACCAACGCCTTCCTGCAAAGTGGACGTCAGGGCCAGGCGCTCCACGTGGCCGCGGGCGATTCGCAGTGGAGAACAGCTGCGAATCAGTGGCAGGTTGAGAGGAAGTCATCGCAGGTGGGGGGGGGGGGGGAGCTGAGATGGAGATGGACGCGAGACCGCGACGCGAGACCCATGCCACGTGTTGTTGCCGTTCAACTATTTTTGTATTTTTTTTTCTTTCAGAAGCGACCTGGCCACACATTAGAATAGCTCGAACGAAGTTGCTCATCACGTGGACACTTATAGGAGCAGCCAAATACTCCGAACGCGTGACGTTGATTCCAGATGTGGTAGGACAAATATGAGTGCCCGGAGCATTGTCCACGCGACCACGAGGGGAGCGAGAGAGACGCAAACTTCACATATACAGCAGGCATCGTCAGGCTCGGGATCGAACCCACAACCTCCTGTATACCAGACGAGGTAGTTCACATCTCATAGCCACCGCGACGGGACGTTAGGGGTGCCGTCACTGCCAAAATCCCTCACCTCCAAACTCCAAATGTATCCAACACGCCGCCGCCAGACACCCCCCCCCCACTCCACCTGCACGAGGGTGTGAGGCGACATCGCTGCAGGGCCCGGGTCTGTTATTGGCTCCCTTGGTCAATCCACTGCTGGATGAAGGCCTCCCGATCCCGTATGAGTAGCACCTAACCAAGTCAAGTGTGGATCATCGCACATTCACAGTCGTGTAGATCCTGCAGGGACTCGCCCGCCACCACGGCCTGCCTCACCCACCCCCCCACTCCACTCTTGGCGCTCTCCGCGCCATAGACCAAGACTCTCCGACGAGGCCCCCAGTCAACCTCCACTGAGTGGGAGGTCGCTTCTTCTCCGCTGCTGCCCCCACAAAATCGGGAATTCCCCTTCCCGCAGCCATCAGCGCCACGGACGCCTGCGTCCATGTTTAAGTCGAGGCTCAAAGAGCTTCCACTTTTCCTGCGTGTGACAATGGTACCAACGGTGACAATGGTGACGATTGTGACAACGGTGACGATTGTGACAATGGTGACGATTGTGACAATGGTGACGATTGTGACAACGGTGACGATTGTGACAATGGTGACGATTGTGACAATGGTGACGATTGTGACAACGGTGACGCTCAGCGTGTGGGTCCGAGCGTCATCCGTGCCACTGCACCACACCGCGCTTCGCAATCCGTAACGCCACACGGAGGCGTGCTCAGACGAAGATGTTTCACCCGACGAGTGCTCACTGTCGCGTTGCATCGTGTCGCGTTGAGTCGCATTGTGTTGTATTGCGTGGTATTGTGTAGCACCCCGTGTGGCACCGCGTGTGGCATCGTATTGTGTCACATTGAGTTGTGTTGTGTTGCATCGTGTGGTATTATGTCGCATTGAGTCGCGCCGTGTCGCATTGTGTCGCAATTGGTTTATTGTGGCATTTTGCTGCATTGTGTGGTATTGTGTTGCATTGTGTATCATTTTGTTCTATCGTGTTGCATTGTGTTGCATTGTGTCCTATTGTGTCCCATTGCGTCGCATTGTGTTGTGTTGTATTACCAGCAGTGGAGGCACATGCGTGGGAGATGTGTTGCATACAATCCGACTGAACATTTCCCTGGGCTTCAATCTAAATCAATGGCACGGCACAGGGAAGATCCCACTTAATTCGGTTCACGCGACTCGCCATCGATCATTAACGGTGACACTTCCCATTAGAAAGTCAACAAATAGCAGAAACAACTGATCGCTCCCGTCGCTGGCACGGATCTGGGAGAACTGCGGAACCGGCATCGCCTGAAACGTCGGCCTAAGGAAGACTTTTGACTGGTGCGAGGAGGAGGGGCATCCTGGGGGTGGTGGCGAGCGGTGGCGATGCCCGTGGCTGCTGGGATGAGCGCGGAGTTTTGACCGAGCAGATCCTCCTTGGTGACCTCGCTTATTTAGTTTCCTTGTTTTATGCTTCATAATTTTGTTGGTTTTTGCACCGCGCAAATACCCTTGGGTTCCTCCTATAGGGTCCGGCCCTTTGTTCCTTGATGTAAATTGAGTTATTCTCCTATCAGCACGGTTGGCTACGTACCGTGTGAAAGCAGTTAAACATACATTATTTTACAGCGGTTTAAGCTGCATTACACAATTATAATAATTATTATAAGTATTACTGTATATATTTCTGTTAGCAGACAATGTTGATGATGAAGGTGGTGAGTTTGTCTGGATTGTCCACCCACTCACGTGTCATTGTTTTCACTCGCAGAATATTTCAGAAGGTGGCCAGGTGGTATCTCAGAGGTCGGGGCAATGTGTTTTGCCGGCACAGCTGAGATCCTGGGTTTGAATCTCAGACTTTCAGGTGCAGCAGGTCCATATTCTCAGGCCGCTCACCAATGACGGCAGAGAAAAAGCCCCCATACATCCTCAATTTGTCATGTATATATAATATCTCATGTGTCGGTAAACGAGCGAGACCGCAGAACGCAGTCATCAGTAATCTAAGATCCATCCGATGGCTTAAGTAGTCACCGTACAGTAAACCACGGGGGTCTGCACCCCCTCAACAGAGGAGGAAAACGACACGAACTCTCTCGCCTGCAGCCCTCTCGCCGTGGCCAGCTGCAGACATCGACGTCGGCATTTATCTGCTAAATATATTGCTGCCATCGTACGCATGAATAGAATAGTCATCATCACTGAGTGAGGTAGTCAACAGTCAGTTCTCTTGGGCTGGTGGTCTAGATGCGGCTGAGAGATTTTGCAAATGTGTGTTGTTGTTGTTATTGTTGTTTTTGTGAAGCTTCTGAGCGAAGTGAGGTGGTTACCGCCCGACAGCCGTGCCACCTCTTCCGTGCCACCTCTTCCGTGCCACCTCTGCCGTGCCATCGCAAATTAGGTGTCACAGCTTCCTCTGCCGTCGCTTGTAATTAAACAAATAAATCATCACAGGCCCACGCTCCACAGCCCGTGGTCATGAGTGTCCGTGAATTAACCACGGTGGTGGAGACGGGACATTGAGAGGAGGGAATTGAGACTCAGGCATTGAGACTCGGGCATTGAGATGGGGGCATTGAGATGGGGGCATTGAGATGGGGGCATTGAGACTCGGGCATTGAGACTCGGGCATTGAGATGGGGGCATTTAGAGGTGGCATTGAGACGGGGGCATTGAGACTCGGGCATTGAGATGGGGGCATTGAGATGGGGGCATTGAGATGGGGCATTGAGACGGGGGCATTGAGACGGGGGCATTGAGATGGGGGCATTGAGACTCGGGCATTGAGATGGGGGCATTGAGATGGGGGCATTGAGACTCGGGCATTGAGACTCGGGCATTGAGATGGGGGCACTGAGACTCGGGTATCGAGACGGGGACATCGAGACGGGGACATCGAGACGGGGGCATTGAGAGAGGCACCATCGCTCGCACCGCGCGTGACGGAGCTGCCGACTTCCCAAAGGAGAATCGGGCCCCGTGGTCCGGGTCTGCTGGACCGCTGCTGCACAGCGCCCGGGCCACCTCCATCGCTCTCGCTAAGCGGCGCGAGTAACGGCCTCGGCCCCCCCCCCCCCCGTCACCCCCCCCCCCCCCCCCGCAGCCCGCAGCCGGCGGTCTCCGCCGCCTCGTTTCAACTTCTACCACGTCCCCGAAGTAAGAAACAAACGAGCGCGAGTGTTTGTATTAAATATACATCTAACCCCGCGCGTCTGTTTCTGACGCCCTGTGATATGATGCATGGGAGTGTGCGGGGTGGGTGGGAGGTTGTTGGGGGTGGGGTGGGGGTGGGGGTGGATGGAGGAGGATGATTCGCTGTGGTGCGAATCATTTAACATAACAAACACGCGGCGCTCTTCAAGTATCGTTACTCACAGGCAATAACCACGAGGCTTATTTGCTGCTGGTATTGATGCGTTTCATCGCCTTCCATTTGAATGCGCTAGGATCGCTGTCAAGCGGAGATTACCCCCCCCCCCTCCGGGTGCCCGCGCGCCGCGGGGGGCGGGGGGAAGGGGGGGCGGTGGGGGGCACGCGCACGAAGCATACGCGCAGCATAATAGACAGCATACATGCAGCATACATAACAGGATGCATCACACAGACACAGAGCATGCAGCATACGTACAGCAACCGCAATTCGCCACTAAGTGGCGGTGACGTCGTCACGGCGCTTTGTGCCAGGCCATGTGCACTTTAAGGCCATACATACAGCATATATTACATCATACACAGATGATGCATCATGTAGCGTACACACACGTAGAGCATAAACTACATCATACATACATACATACGAGCATACAGACATCGCATATACACCTACAGCATCAATACAGATAGATACATGGAGACACAAGCATACAGCATGAATTACACATGTGCTTGAATACACGCAGATGCACGTACATAGTCCACACAGCGCACACACAGACACAGTGCACACACACACCCGCGCTGCACACTAAACACACGTATCGCACGTAGGCACGCGCACCCACACACAGAGGGCCTCGCACAGACCCGCACGCCCTCACCCCGCCACCCCGAGCCCGCCACGCGCCTCGCCAACAAAGCCTGCCACGTGCACCACCCGAGTCCTGCCGCGTGAGCCATCCCAAAGCCGCCCACGCGCTTCCTCCCCACGTACCGCTGCAAGTGGAGCGTGGGGAGGAAATGCAGAGGGCCGCGCCACCACACGGGGGTCACCACCACACGGGGTCACCACCACCTCGGGGGTCACCACCACACGGGGTCACCACCTCACGGGGTCACCACCACACGGGGTCACCACCACACGGGGGTCACCACCACACGGGGTCACCACCACACGGGGTCACCACCACACGGGGTCACCACCACACGGGGGTCACCACCACACAGGGGGTCACCACCACACGGGGGTCACCACCACACGGGGTCACCACCACACAGGGGTCACCACCACACGGGGTCACCACCACACGGGGGTCACCACCACAAGGGGGTCACCACCACACGGGGTCACCACCACACGGGGGTCACCACCTCGGGGGTCACCACCACACGGGGGTCACCACTCGGGGCCCACCACTCGGGGCCCACCACTCTCGCCGCCTCCACGACCACAACAACAAAGATGAGACGACAGCGCCGCTCTCCATGGCAGCCGTGGCCGGATCTTCAATTTAAAATCTGTGCTTTTCAATCCCCTCGTGTCAAAAGCCAGGATTAGCGATGGGGGGGGGGGGAGCCGTATAAAGGGCGGTATTACTTCCCTTTATTTTGCGCCTCCCTTTCTGCGCTGGATTTAAAAGCTTTCAACTCACGCCTTTCATATCTGCCGCGAAAGTGGTTTCCAAAATAAAATATTACAATCCCGACTGCGGTGCTTGAATGAGCAGGGGCGGCGAGGTGGGTGGGAGGGCACGTGTTGTCATTAGCGCGACTCTCCAGGCTCCGCGGGACCCATTGAGGGGGGGCGGGGGTGGCGAGGAGGAAGGAGGGGGAACCAGGGGGAGGAGGGGGCCGCCTCTCCCCCGTCCGCTGTCGCCGGGTCGCACGGCCATTGTCATGAAAATGAGAGCGCGGCCACTTTGCGCGGTGCGGGGATGCTGTCGCGGCAAGGAGGCCCGGCACGGAGATAATGCGAAAAGAGACCCCTGCCGAGCGGGGCTGCAGATCGAGTCCCGGACCCCGACCCCTGAAGGCTGCACCCCCACCCCACTCCCTCCTCCCAGCGGCGAAAACCCATCGACTGCATGAGGCGTTCCACGTGGAAAACGAAACAAAAGCGAGCGGGCGGACGGGCGGACGGACGGGCTAAAGAAATAAAATAAAAAATATATAAATAAAAGCACGGACGAAGGGGTGCAGCGGCCGATGCGGCCCGCGCTCGGAGACGCCGCAATGATCGGGGCAAAGAAATCTGACGCGGTTATTCGTGCTCAATTGATCTCTGCTCATCCGTGACAGTGTCCGCACCACGCAGAGCGAGCGAGCGAGCGAGCGGCCTCTGAGCAGCCGTGTATTGAGCGCCCCGGCTCCGACTTCGCTCACGCACCGCACTCATTGCCCCTTACGGCGGCCTCCCGTGCCGGACCCGAGGCGTGGGATCGCGACTTTATGAATGGAGCGAGGTGGGGGGCGGAGGGGGCGTCAGCACAGCTGCGCGTAGCCAGGTGGACGTTACCTAAGGCAAGCGTGCCTTCCGTCAATACAAGCGTGACATTTGCCAGACACTTAAGGGGTCAGATATAGGGATGGTTGTTGCTGATTGTTGCTGGTCGCTTGTCCTTTGGGTAGCGTGATTTTTTATTTTAAGAACGATAAGACATCTATTGAGGTCGTGTAAATGTTCGATGTCCGGATGAATATTCTCGCCCTCGGTGTAAAATTCAGTAGGTGAAGGGACTTTTGGCGAGTCCAGAGTCGCGCTCTGTCCAGAGGTTCACACGCAGCGCCGCTTGAACCCGCGTGAAGCGATTGCAACGCCCGCCGACCTCAACTTCGCACGCCGTATATGCAATATATATACACACACAGCGGACGTAGACCGTATAGGCCGGAGTGGCGGATAAACGGCCGCAACAAATCAACGCGGCGATAATGGAGGCATTGCGCACGAACTCGCAACGACAAACAACAAAAACATAGAGCGCAAACGTGAATGTGTAACAGCACTGAAATCGGGCCCCCTTAAAAGTTTGATTTGTCGAATGCTGGAACATATGGGCCCATTCCCTTGGCATCATCGAGAAATTGTGTTCACACGTTAAAACGTTCAGTAGATCACGCTCTAAATGTGACAAATTTCGCGCCTATATCAGCAAATCAGCTATATTTTTAACTTGTCGGCTGGGTTAATAAAACAGAAACGCTGCCACCACATTGGGCCGCTGCTGCGCCTCCAATGAGATCAGCACCACGGACAGCGCCGGCGATCATCAGCGCGAGCACCGCGCCCCGCGGGCACAGACACCCCCAGCGCGAGCGAATGAGTCACAATTCACGGTCACGACTCCATTCAAAAATAGTTTTGCCTTTACGTTTTGTCTCGTTCGTACTGTCTGTTCTGTTTGTCAAGATTGCACCTCATTTGCATACCGCTTGCATCTATCTAAAATAATACATTTGTACACGCATTGCTCAATTCGCATTTAGCAAGTGCAGGGATTGAAGTCACAGTAATCGAGTGATCGTACCGTGACCTGCCAGATCAGAACCATGGACAGCAGCAACAGAAATTCCCCTTGAGAAGCAAGGCTTTTGTCTCGGTGTCTTTTCCTATCCTCAGCCTCTTTCCTTTGCGAAATGAAGGGAATGTAACGGCGCATTGATACGTGAGGGCAGAGGGAGCACAGGGAAACACCCAAGCCTACGAGGGGAGGGGGTGACATGCACAGCTTTGCACAGATGAATTCAATAATCCAATGCTGTACTGCCATCTCCTGGTCGCCTCGCAACCCCAGAGTACAACGCCTGGCATTCACAGCCAGTTTTCCATCCAAATTCTAACCAGGCTCAACTTTGCTTAGCTTCCAAGATCCGGCGAGATGGGGCGCTTTGAGCACTGTTTGCTCTTTGGCGAGCGCGTGCACTGTCCGTGGTGCTGATTTTTTTCATAACCGCGGACGGAGGCGCGGTCGCTATGCGCGGGGCCGTATCCCCAGCGCCCCATCGCGTTGATGCTGTCGTTATAGACGCGACGCACTTACAGCAGCTGTTCCCACACATAATTACAGACATCGCTGCTTACAGATTCAGCACACGCCCCAAAGACACCGTGACAAAGATCCCCCGTGCAGCCTTTAACAGACTGTTGAGGCAAGTGCTGTTAGCGAGCACCTATGAAGGCCGGCACGGTGCATGGGTGGGTCGTGTGGCCAGTACCACACCCGACCGCCTTTGTCTCCCCAGTTCTGATTTTTACGCACCGCACCAGGTACTAATTTAAGGCTGAGTCGACCGGTTTTATTATCACTGATGTTAGCCACAGGAGGGAATTTAACCGAGGTTACCGGCTTTGTAGCACTTGCCACTGCCTTCGCGAGCCACTACCTTCACTTCACCCTACGCACATACACAAAGACGCGGACAAAGAGACAATTCGAGACACGCGCCTACACTGGACAGCACCAGAGACGCCAGTGCAACTCGAGGTGATGAATCTATGCAAATGAGAGACTTCCTCTGCACGAGCCTGACCCGAACAGGCTGCGGTTTTACTGCCTCACACGCAATTTCCTGTCAAAGCACTTGACTTCCAGTGTTTATTGTCAGAATGCAATTTCCCTTATTACACGTATTGCTTTAATTTGAATAGATGATTTAAACACACACGTAGACATACACAGAGATGCCCGTTAAGCCTTGCAAACTGTAGGGACATTTACTATTGACACAAAAAAGACAAAGGCCCTCCCCCGTGTAGCCTTAACAGACTGTTGGGGCAAGTGCTGTTAGAGAGCACCTATGAAGGCCGGCACGGCTCACGAGGGGGTGGGTGGGCAACAGCACACCTGGCCGCCTTTTTCTCCCCAGTGGCGATGTTTACACATCGCGCCGTGTGCGTATTTAATGCTGAGTTGACCTAGGGGAGGGCCAGGCCCGATCAAGATACCACTCGCCACTATTATCAGTTGTCGCCGCCGGGTTCATAGCCAAGTGTGCTAACCGTTGCACCATCGGTCCTTAGACACACGTACCCTCACGAACACCCACGTACACACACGAACACACAAACTCACGTACACAGAGAGACTCACGCACACAGAGAGACCCACACACAGAGAGACTCACACACACAGAGAGACCTACACACAGAGAGAGACCCACACACACAGAAAGACCCACCCACACAGAGAGACCCACGCACACAGAGAGACCCACACACACAAAGAGACCCACACACACAGAAAGACCCACACACACAGAGAAACCCACGCACACACAGACAGGCCCATGGCCACTACCACTCCACACAACACAGGCGTACTTTGTGGTCGCCTCGAAAGCGGAACAACAAACGAGAGCAACAACAACAACAAGCCAGGTGTCACTACGACAGGACGCGTCGGCTGATGACACCACAGCCTCAACAAGACTCGGCACGGTGGGTGGCGAGGATGACGGGGGGGGGGGAGGCTTCATTCTCGCGCCTCGGTCGCCGCACTGATTGGCGCAGATTCACCCCGCCGAGTGCATAACATTTTACAGCCCTCGTCCTGCACTTCATTATCATTCTAATGAGGCCCCCTATATCACGGCGGCGAGATTAGCTTGTTAGGGCGATCACGCCCGCCACCTCTCGCCTCGCCCCTGCAGCAGCAGCAGTAGCAGCAGCAGCAGCAACACATTTCACTCGCTCTTTGTAATTAGCGCGGCGCAGATTAAAGCGAGCGCGGCGAGGGTGGCGACCGTGTGTGGGAGACGGGGCTCTTGCACCACGGCAGGGGAAGCCCGGTGTCATTGAGCGATTGCGACGTCCCTCTTCGCCGTGCGCGCGGCCGCGACGAGATTGCACAAAACCAAGAAGTGAAGAGCGAAAAGTGAAGAGGGTTGGGTGGGGGGGGTCTTGAAGAAGCGCCCGGAGGGTGTGGGGATGGGGGTGTGAGTTGGGGGGGGGGGGGGAATGGGGCTCAGTGGGAGGGGTATCTGTATTGGCCGGTTGTCCAGTTGATTCGGGTTAAGGGTAAGCTCAGTGCAAGTGGCTGGCTGGTTTATTAATGAGGGTCATGGGCTCAGGTCAGTTCGTGCTCGTGGCGATTTGGCTCGGCTTGGGGATCGAACTAGCGGCAGCAGTAGTAGTTCGTAGTGGCTGGTTGCTCGTTGGTGAGGGGAGGGAGTGATCGGGACATTTAGCGTCGTGACTCTAAGAGTGGCGCTCCGTCGCGGGCCGGGCCAGGCGGAGTTGACGCCGCTACTTTTGGGATCAACTCGCGCATATGTGTGGGCGGGCCGCGGTGTTTGAATGCCACGTGGAGCCACTTGGCTACAATGCCACGCGGTGCCACTTAGAGCCACTCGGCTAGGATGCCACGCGGTGCTGTAGGTTTTTGTACTTCGTGGTGCCATCTAGTGTCGTGAATTCGGATGCCGTGTGGTACCGCGTGGAACCACCGAGTTCCAGTGCCTGGTGGGGCTGCGAGTGAGCGTGTCACGTGGAGTCTCGTGGAGCCGCGTTCACAACTCATCACGACCCCGGAATACTGGTCCAGTTATTGTTGCACTGCTGGTGGTGATGATGATGATGGCGGTGGAGGCGGGCGGCTGGGCGGGCTGCGCTGTTATTGCTCTCATTGTCACAGTTATCGTTACGATGTTGGTTTTAGTCCGGGTTGGAATGGCATCATCATTACGCGCACCTCTGGCATGCAGATGGGCTTTAATAGGGCCTCGCTGCTGCCAGCGCCTCCGCCCCCCTCCTCCCGCACCGGGCCCTTTGGAGTTGAGATTGTGGTGGTGGGGTGGGGGAGGGGCTCGGCTCAATCGGGGGGCTCATTAGGGATGCGAGTCGCGTGGCGCCGTAATTAGACGGCGCCGCACCGCGCTCGACGCCGTACGCGCCGCTGCGCCAGGCGCTCTTAGCGCTGTAATCACGTTTTAATTTCGCTCCGTCGGGGACTCGTTCGCGGCAAAATAAACAAGCGGGTCCGTGCCACGTTTGATTTGTGAGCCGGAGCTGGGGACGAGTTGGGGGTGGGGGTTCTGTGGGGGAGCGGGTTGGTGGAGGAGGAGGGAGAGGAGGGAGTAGATGTTGGAGGGAGGAAAGGATTGGAGGGATGGGGACTGCCCCCCCCCACCTCCTCTTGAGCGGAGACACGAGTCTGAACTTCCGTGTCCAGGCGCGGCTCCGCGACGTGACCCCTCGTGCCTGCCACGTCGCGGCTTCCATCGCCACCGAAACCGGGGCGATTCATTAACCCCGTGTTAGGGAATAGCCCGCGGAACGAGATTCACGGAACTACGTCTGAGGTCCCTTCAGGTGACATTCATATCCAGGCTCGGCAATGCACTTCAGCACACACTCTGCTATCGAGAAACGTGTGTGTGTGTTTGTCTTTGGTTATCGGTGAGCGGACTGAGGCTACCAACTCACCACACTTGAGGTCTTGTTTCAAACTCACGGATTTGGCCAAACAGCCCTTTCTTGTGTTCGAGGATGAAACAGGGGTGCCTTGGGCCTCGTAGAAGCTTCCCCGGGTAAATCAAGGGCATGATGATTGTTAATACTATTATGAGGATATGCACGGAGCACTTTAACTGCCTCCGAGCTGCACTCGGCAGTAACAGCGACAATTCAATTAGAGTCGTCGCGACGAGACAGCCGCGCGGCGCACAGACAGGAGTCGCCTCGCCGGGCACAGCACGCACACAGCACACACACAGCACACACACACAGCACGCACACAGCACACACAGCACACACACAGCACACACACACAGCACGCACACACACAGCACACACACACAGCACACACACAGTACACACACACAGCACACAGCACACACACAGCACACACACAGCACACACACAGCACACACACACAGCACACACACAGCACACACACAGCACACACACAGCACACACACATCACACACACAGCATACATACCCACACACAGCACACACGCAGCACACACACAGCATACACACAGCACACACACACACACAGCACACACACAGCACACACACAGCACACACACAGATGTATCTCTATCACACAATGCTGTCCAGGTGTATCTCCGTCACACCTTCCCTGCTGCCTTCCCACCCATCCCCTATGTCTCTGTGGGCCTCCATGCCGATCCCTCGTGGCCCCCCGCCCCTCAGTTCGCCAGCCTACACACGGTCTCACGACGCTTCATGATCTCCCCGCGCATGACCTTGCAGACACGTCGTAATCCGCCGACTCCGTATGACCTTGACTTATTTGCCTGACCTTTGTGATCACGACCTCGCGATGTCTCGCGATTCCCCACGAATCCTCGACCTCTCCCGATCTCTCAAATCTCTCGCCCCATTCGTGATCACGATCTCGGGATCCCTCGTGATGTCCAGACACACCTCACCACCACCACGGCACTCCCTCATCCCACCCCCACCTCTCAGTGTTCGCGCGATCTCCCGGCTACTGAGATTCTGCGCGCAGCCGAAGCCTCGCGCATAGCGGGCGCGCGTCTGGGCGATGGGATGGCCAGGGTCTCCGAGCAATCTCCCAGCAGATAATGCAATCTGAGGAAAGGGCTGCCCGCCTGTAACGAGGTGATGATAGCCCTTAGCCGGGCCGCGGCTTCTGCCTTTCAATTTTGAGATTTTTTTTTCTCTCTCTCTCTCTGTGTGTCTCCTCTCTCTCTCTCTCTCGTTCGCTCTATCCCCCAAGCGCGCGACAAGTCAGCTCGCTTTAGATAAGGAGGACTTGTCCTCGTGTCTCCCTGCTCGAGCGCACAGAGCCCTTGACGCGCCCGACTGCAATCACGGGCTGCTTGTGGCCATGAGAGGTGAAGTGGAGAGTCCGCGGTTGTGGGGGTGTTAGGAGGGACGGGAGGGGGGGTGGAAGGGAGACCCGGGTGAGAAAAACGTCCAGCAGCTGGTCGCGAATACATGAAGGGGTGTATTTCTGGCCGTTTAGATTTTTTTGTTAATATATATGCGTGGACGTTGAACTTATTTCGCACAGTACGTATCCAACCATGCTAATCCAAATGTTATTTTTATTACGCTCGTGTACGCAGGAGGAGCTTTTCGACTATTTGTTTTGGGTTCACGGGGGTCCTGCCAAGTGTTCGCAGTCGCGGGCGACGATTGATCTGCAGATCCTCCCACTCGAGTCGCTTCCGTTGTATTCATTTATTTATTTCAAATTTGGCAACATTTGACCCCGACACGCAAGGGCCCCCTACTCCTGTGCAAGACGTCGCGTGGTGTGCGAGTGAAGCAGACGGCGCGTGGTGGCATTGTCGCGGTTGTCACGCGCGAGGCACGTCAGCCACCACCACGCGTGAACTGCGGTCATCCTCGCATTCGGCGGATCTCGGCTCAGCCAATCGAACAAAGGCGGCGGTCACTGCTTCGCGTGCTTTCGGGTGCGCTTCGACGGCCGCCAGCAAGGCTCTTCATTCCGATTATTAGGAAGCAACTGGGAGCTGTGCACTTTTAAATCGTACATTTAGATTGACAAACTAATTTCTTTTAAAGTTATTTTTGCGTTCAGTTTGTTGCCGATTAGCGCCGTTGGCTACGCACGGCGCGCGAAAGAAGTTCAACGTACACACGTGCAGATTTTCGCAGCGCGACAATAACCAGCGCGCCCCTGAGGATTCGAACCGCGGAAAAACCCACCCGCAACGACAAGCGGCGGACGCTCCCTAACCCTGCGACAACTTCGAAAAGAACCCTCCTGGAAGCGCGTGTGCAGCTCAATTCGCACGCGTGCCGCGGCGCGCACTGGGTCCACTCGAGTCCGAAACCTCAACGCAAGGCTGCTCCATTCACCACAAGTGTTACAAGCAATCACAGGGGAGCAGGAGGCGGGGGGCGGGGGGGCGAGTGGGAGGGGGTAGAAATCGGTACAACCTAAGCGTGACTGTGACAGTGAGTGTTAACGTGTGTGTGTGAGTGTCGTTGTGTTTGAGTGTGAGTGTCACTGTGCGTGTGTGATTGTCACGAGGTGTATCTGTCGGTGCGTGCGAGTGCAAAGCTGTGAATGTTATTGTGCGAGTAGCCGTGTGTGGATGCTACTGTGTCAGAGTGACAGTGTGAGTGTGTGACTGTGTGTGTGACTGTGTGTGACGGTGTGAGTATGACGGTGTGTGTGATTGTGTATGTGACTGTGTGTGTGTGACTGTGTGTGTGTGACTGTGTGTGTGTGACTGTGTGTGTGTGACTGTGTGACAGTGTGTGTATGTGTGAGTGTATGTGTGACAGTGTGTGTATGTGTGAGTGTATGTGTGACAGTGTGTGTATGTGTGAGTGTATGTGTGACAGTGTGTGTATGTGTGAGTGTATGTGTGAGTGTGTGTGACTGTGTGTGTGACTGTGTGTGTGACTGTGTGTGTGTGTGAGACTGTGTGTGTGAGTGTGTGTGTGTGACTGTGTGTAACTGTGTGACTGTGTGTGTGTGTGAATGTGTGTGTGTGTGAATGTGTGTGTGTGTAACTGTGTGACTGTGTGTGTGACTGTGTGTGACTGTGAACGCTGCCGCGCGAGTAGTGTCCCGGCGTGTGCTGCGAGTGCGTAACATTGTCGCGTGTGAGCGTCACAATCCGGGGCCACCGCCAGGCCGCCTGGGATATTGACACATCGCGTGCACTCGATCGGCAGGTTAAATGTCACGCAGGATCTGACCTTCTAAAGCCGATATTCCCATCCGCATGTAAATTGAAAATTAGTTGTAGGGCGGCTCTCCTAGGCGAAGACTCACAACTCTGGGCAGCCTCCCATCCGCACGCGTGCGCCTTACTCATCTCTCTTTTTCTCGCCTGTCCGTAGCTTCTGCTCCACGTGGACGTAGAGGCGACCCCTAGGAAGCTTCGCAATGGAAACACGAGATGGGGGGGGGCCTGAGAAATGACCCTCACGCTCGCCCTCCCAGGCCTGCCCAACGCTCACGCGGTCACCCTCATTTTGTGGGTCAGCGCCTGTGTAATGACCTATTAATTCGCGGGCCCTTCTCTTCCCTCCCGCGAGGCAAACTCAATTTGCGGGCGGGCAGGAGGGAGGAGTTGGGGGCTGGGGAGGGGTCGGAGTTGGTGGGGGGCAGCGAGGAGTTGGGGGGGGCATCCCCCAGACCCCTGTGTGATTGATTCAACACCTCCTCCTCCTCCACCACCACGTGTCCCGTCCCCCACCACAAACTCGTCCACCCACCGTCGCGATGTTGCAGGTGATTCACCAGAGAGCGTGGCGACGTGAAAAATGACGAGAGGAGAGAGAGAGAATAAATAAATAAATAACAACGGTGGAGCGGGGGGGGGGCAGGTGGAAAACAATCCCAGGAATAAATAGGATTTCGCGGAGCCAATTCTGAATGATTACAGCACCGGCGCGCATCGCGGACAGAGGGGAGCGGCAGTGGCTCCGAGCGAGCACGCGGAGCGACGCCCCTAATCAGCAGACATGAGATTTCCTCCCTCTCACGGCAGAGGCTGTCACTCGCCGGCACAATGAATGGCAATGAAAGCAATCTGCTCCGTGATAAATTTAATTTGTACACTCACCCCTCCCCCACCTCCCCCACCTGCCCGCCCCACCACCCAACTCCGCCACCCGCACACCCCCAACGTGTACACGCGCACACACAAAAAAAACACAAACCAAAACACCCCCCCCATCCTCTTGCTTTATTGGCCCCGATGACAGCAAACAAACGCGCGAGGAGGCTGCGAGATTGTTGACGGCGGCGGCGGAGTCAGAGGAGCTCCGAGATAGCGGAGAGAAAAAGATCGGAGGGGCAGGGGGAAGGTCTCGTAGTTACGTAATTGCCGGGGCTGCGAGACACGAGCAGATTAGCCATCACGACTGGACGGGGGGGGGGCGGGGGGGTCAGGCAGCGTTGGGGGGGGGGGGCGAGCCCATGCGTCCCGGCTGATTTAGTGTCGCGCTGTGGCCACGTGGTGCAGGGGCGCCGAGTGGAACACGCACCTGCCCGGCGTGCATTGTTGACGCAAAGATACGCCGGCTGGCTAGCCCTTCACTCTCGCGCCGTGCGGTACGGTGTAGACTGTAGGCTGTAGGGTCAGGTTTTTTGTTATTATAATGTTTCATTATTAACCCAGGAGACCCTCGCGAAGTGGTGCTGAACGTTGTCATTTTCGTGTTGTTCATAACGGTCCTCCTGCATTGAGGGTTTTGGACCAATTCCATAACGGCTGAGGGTAGGAGGAGAGCGAACTTGAGTCACAGAAGAAAACAAACACAATGGGATGACAGTCGAAGCCGCACACAGATAGATGCAATAATCCATCGTCACACTGCCACTTCCTGGTCACCTTATAGCCCAAGCCCACACCACGTGGCATCCCATCCAGACACCGAACCAGGCTCAAGACCTGCTTAGCTTCCGTGGCGCGACTGGATCAAGTGCAACCAGGGTGATGCCGCAGAGGCGATGTCCCAGCGCCGCTCTTCATCTCGATGAGAGCACAATTAGAATGCGGCTTAGTTTTAATTAAATTACAGCTATCATTACACCTTTGAAAATAATTAATTTCCAGCCTAATTGAGTTGTAACTATTCAACTGCTTAATTCGGAATTTTAAATCGCGGCTCGCTGTCGTGATGCCGTGGTGTGGTGATGCGCTTCACTGCTCGGGCATTGCAATGTAACTTAGTCCAGACCCAGGTCTCCACTCGACAAAAACAAAAGACCTCTGATCTCCGTTGTCTCCCGCCTGCTCTTAAACAAAAGCCACTGAATTGGAGAGCCAGGCGGGGCGGCGCTCTGGCGGTGTTTAGATTCTTCCAGGCAGCCTTCACTCGTGTTCTGACGTGCACACAAAAAAACACACACACACACACACAAAACAAAGATCCCCCGTATAGCCTCTAACAGACTGCTGGGGCAAGTGCTCTGTTAGCGAGAACCTATACAGGCCGGCAAGGCACATGAGGGCGTGGGTAGCCAACACCACACTCGGTCGCCTTTGTCTACCCCCAAGTGCTGATGTTTACACCCCGCACGCACGCGCGCACACTCTTGACTGCCCGTGAAGGCTAAATAAGCGGTCACCCGCTGTGAATCAATCACGGCTCCGCATTCTTCAATGAGCACTGATAGGCGCGATGCAGCCCACACAGGGAGAAGATCTCCATCCACGGGCGTCAGTGAAGGATGGAGGTCACGAGACACCCGGGGCCGCGAGCGTGTCTCACATCAGCGGCGCATCCACGTGCTCCCGTGTCTCCACGTGTCCCCGTGTCTCCACGTGTCCCCGTGTCTCCACGTGTCTCCACGTGTCCCCGTGTCTCCACGTGTCTCCATGTGCCCACGTGTCTCCACGTGTCTCCACGTGTCCCGTGTCTCCACGTACCCCCGTGTCTCCACGTGTACCCCGTGTCTCCACGTGTCCCCGTGTCTCCACGTGTCTCCCCGTGTCTCCACGTGTCCCCGTGTCTCCACGTGTCCCAGTGTCTCCACGTGTCTCCATGTGTCCCCGTGTCTCCACGTGTCTCCACGTGTCCCGTGTCTCCACGTGTCTACACGTGTCTCCACGTGTCTCCCCGTGTCTCCACGTGTCCCCGTGTTTCCACGTGTCTCCCCGTGTCTCCACGTGTCCCCGTGTCTCCACGTGTCCCCGTGTCTCCACGTACCCCCGTGTCTCCACGTGTCCCCGTGTCTCCACGTGTCCCCGTGTCTCCACGTGTCTCCATGTGCCCACGTGTCTCCCCGTGTCTTCACGTGTCTCCACGTGTCTCCCCGTGTCTCCACGTGTCTCCCCGTGTCTCCACGTGTCCCCGTGTCTCCACGTGTTCCCGTGTCTCCACGTGTCCCCGTGTCTCCACGTGTCTCCATGTGTCCCCGTGTCTCCACGTGTCTCCATGTGCCCACGTGTCTCCACGTGTCTCCACGTGTCCCGTGTCTCCACGCATATCGCCAGCGGCTGTGTGGTTGGCACTATCCCTAGTTCCAAGCAATTGAATAGCCCCCTCCCCCCCCCCCCCCCCGTGTTAAATTTCTGCTCCCTCCCAGCTCAATACCTGGGCTCCTCTGGACCGTGGGCTCCGGTGCAGTGGCACCGCCTGCGCATTCAAGGGGCTACGCCACTGTGTCTCCACTGTGTCTCCACTGTGTCTCCACTGTGTCTCCACGCGTCTCCCGCTGTCACACTATCTCAGGCTGGGCGTGTTTTCACAACGCAGAGGTCAGAGGTTGAGGTCGGAGGGACTGCTCGACGCACGCAAGAGGGTGGAGGACGGGGAACGGGGGGAGAGGGGGGAACGGGGGGGGGTGAGGAGGGGGAGGAGGGGGGCGGAGGGGGGAGGAGGGGGGAGGGGGAGGAGGGGGGAGGAGGGAGTCACAGAGCGGGGCAGGCGAATCGCGGGCATAGACAACACAGAGGGTGGGGGGACAATCGACCCCCACCCCATACGTTTGCAAGCAAAGGAGGGGGGCTATGCACCGCATCCCCTTCTCCATCGGGATGTTAGTGGGGGGCTGAAGCCAATTGTTTGCCCCACGAGTCTGCCAAGTGGGATGAGAGACAGGAGCAATATCCTCCCATATTGCTCTTCGAATACGTGGAAGAGTAGACCAAATACCGAGTGGAGGCCCGTCGGCCAGCGATGGCGCGAGTGAGCCGTCAGCAGGGCCGCGCTGTTGAAGTGTTTGACTCGCTACGTGAGTGGCAGTGCCAATGTGGAATGGCAGACAACTACAAACTTTGCAGACTCCAGCACAGACGTGACAGGCAGGGCTTCCACCTAAAGCACCCGTGGGTATAATTATAATCATTATTTACCTAGGACAGCCTCACTATTCATTATTGGGGGTTTTCTACTATTCTTAAATTTGACTACCTTGGAAAACTTCGCCGAGGCTCATGAATATTTTTCAGGAGGGTCCTGCCAAGTTTTTCGCAGAAGGTGATGGCCACGTGGAATCCCAGTAGAATACATTTGTGGTTTAATGGAAAATAAAAAAAAAAGTAAAAATGTGGTCCGTGACTATGGCCGCTTTTCCATAAGCCACAACTTCAGATGCCCTCTCTGGAACTGCGTTTCCATGGTTCCAATCAACTCTGGAACTGCGTTTCCATGGTTCCAATCAACTCGAGTTGGTCACGAATTCGTGTGCTTTGGCGTGAATTCCCTGCCTAAGAATTTGGGCTGCAGAGCTCAAAGCGGCCCCTTTCAAATGAAAAATGTTGGAGTAGATGGTGGGCAAAATCTACACTTGTCAGCAACACGGTCTTGACCTTTGACTCGTAAGTATTTATGGGAAGGTCTTACTTGGAGAGTGCTTATGGAAGTATCTGCCCAGCTCGCTCGTGTGGTAACTCGGGCAAACTTGCACATTCAAGGACACACAACTTGTCACCAACTCGAGTTGCCCTTCAACTCAAGTAACCTCAACCAGACTCGACTAAGCTGACGATGGAAACAAGCAGTAACGTCTCCTTCAGGAGGGTCCCGCTACGATGCGATGTTTGACCAGTTCCATTCACGAGTGTTGTCTTCGCGAGGGAGCGGACCGGAGAGAGAGAGATCGAGCGAAGAGCTGTTTGTGTGTGTAGTCGCCTGATCTATATTTTCGAATCCTCGTCTTCTCGGGCTCTCCCAAGTGCGAAGTTACATGCCGGATCACGAAGTGATGACAGTCAAACCCAGATAATGGGATGATGCAGCTCACCAGTAAGAGGCTTCACCGTGGCGTTACACGGGGATCGTACGAGCGGCGTTTGTCGTGGTTGTTTAAACTCCCCACGCATCCATACTCTTAGTTATTTCGGTAAAGTCACGGAAGTAAAAAAATGAAATTAAAATTAATAAAAATAAAACAATAAAATCACGACGTTTCGGAGGCAACACAAGTCTCCAACTTCAGGTGGGACCGTCACAGCCATCACTTGATGCAGCAAATCTAGCTGTGACGGTCCCACCTGATGACGGAGACTTGTGTTGCCTCCGAAACGTCGTGAGTTTATTGTTTTATTTTTATTAATTTTAATTTCATTTTTTTACCTACGTGACTTTACCGAAAGAACTAAGAGTATGAATCCTTGCAGTCACGACAGCTTCAAATCTAGAATCCCCACGCATCCACAAGGCGCGCCACGATCCATACCTTCACCACAATCCCAACCCCCCCCCCCACACACACACAATGGAGTTCTCTGGGTTCTTGACGGAGGGAGGGAGGGGAGTGGCTGTGGGCGGCGGTCGCGGCGCCGTGGCACGAGTGTGCGAAGAAGAGGCATCGACGCTGCCTCGCTCACTCACTCCCGCCGGTTCTTCCTCCCTTTGCCGCCCCGGAGAAAGATGCTCGCTGTCATAACGCGCCGGGGCAATTTAACAAACTGTCATCGTGAAGAATGCGGTCCCCCAGTAACAAACATAATCGTTTACATCTGCGGCAGAGCCACATTCATCAAAGGCGCAGGTTCAAAGCCGTCCCTGGGCCAAGTGCGGCCGTAAATATAGTAATTGCCCTGGTTTCCGTGGGATATATATATGCGAGTGTGTGTGGAGGTGTGTATGTGTGTGGGTATATATATGTTAGTGTATGTGTATTAGTGTGTCTGTGTATATATGGGGAGCAGTAGTGTAGCGGTTAGTGCGCTGTTCTGTGCTACGAACCCGGCGACCCGAGTTCACGGCCAACACCGGTGACGATTATTTGAACCGGTCCTGGGCCTCCGCTAGGTCGACTCAGCCTCAAATGGGTATCTGGTGCGATGTGTAAATATCGCCACTAGGGAGACAAAGGCGGTCGGGCGTGGTGTTGGCCACACACACCCTCGTGTGCCGTGCCGGCCTTCATAGGTGCTCGCTAACAGCACTTGCCCCAATAGCCTATTGAGGCTTTGTCTTTGTTTCGGAGATGAGGGAGCAAGTGTGTGTGGTCTTCTTAAAAGTTGCATTAATCGAATGCCCTGCTCATTATGCCTCCAAATTTTCGTAATTAATCTTTTCCCTTCCTTCTACGCTTGATTTATTAAATGTGCTAAAGTAATTTTGGCAATTGGCAAAACAAACACAGCCGCAATATACAAATGCGATGTGCAAACGGAACAGCGTTGCGTATTGCACGCACTGGCTCTGATATCTCTCGGGAGATGTGGCCGTGGGGTTGCAGTCAGGGTCTGGGTCAGATAAGAGAGGCAATCTGCATTCAATCAATCCCACAATCGCAAACACCCATTCACACGTGCGGAATAACTGCAGCTGTTATGCGCCATTCAAACCCAATATGTTACATTCTCAGGAGCCGGAAAAAGTTTAATTCGGTGACAAAAAAAAATGGTTATGGGATTCGTTTATCGCAGTAATTGGCGACCAGGCTGCAGTTGATCAACTCTCTACACGCGACAACCGGTTTACTTTCTAGATTTGAAGTTGTCGTGACTGTAAGGATTCATACTCTTTGGTTCTTTTGGTAAAGTGACGTAGGTGAAAATAACAATAAAATAATAATAAAATAAACATTAAAAATAAAAATCAAATAAAAAGGTGTTTTAATTTAGTTGTTTTCACTATTTTACTTTTTTTATTATTATTATTTTCACCTACGTGACTTTACCGAAAGAACCGGTTTACTCACACAGACTCGAACCCAGGAACTCCGTATCCTCGAAACAAAGCATCACTTGCCTGAGACGAGAAAGCGGGAGGCTGTGGCCAGCACCACGCCCGACCACCTTTGTTTCCCCCGGTGCTGAGCGAACCGAGGTGTGACTCACGACTCATTCTGACACCACACGCCACTGATTTTAGCCGTGGCTGGGAATCTAACCGTGGGTTGGGGTGGCGGGTGCTAGATTCCTAAACTCGGTGCGCTGACCGCTACGCCTGCCCGCCGTCACGAGTGGAAGCGTCCCGATGCCAGAGAGAGACGACGCCACGGCTCCTCGCGAGGAATACGCGCGCTGACGGACGATCTTCCAGCGTGCGGCGAGAGAAGACCGACAGATCGCGCTGATTCTCAGCGCTTGACCTCGGCGGAGTAGACACGGCGGCAAGTTGTCGCGAGGCAGCGGAGACAGGGAAAAGGGAGAGGATGAGAGAGAGAGAGAGTGGGAAGAGAGAGAGAAAAAATATATAGAAAATAGCGGTGAAATATAAATTAGCACAAACCATTTCCAATCGAGCTCATCCCTGTGTTCAAACCTTAAGCGATTCATCACTCAGCTCAGCTGCAGCCGGAGGTCCAATCAATCAGGGAGGACGGATCGAGCCCGGACCCCCTCAGCCTGAGAAATCATTGAACAAAAAGCTGTTGTCATTCCATCCCCCTTGTTATCAGTTCCTGTCTTCCCGGCGGCGGTGGGAAATTAACAGCAATTCGTCACAGACACTCATTTTGCACAAAAGCATCTCGGGGCGCAGAAAAAGTAAAAAAAAAACTGGAATATATAAAAAAAAACGTGGCCAGTTTCTGTCCTGAATAGAATAAATTTCACACATTTAAAAGTCACGGACTTTGCTGGTAGGCTTTTTGTGTAATTCTTGTAACGGCCTTAGCTGGCTTAAGGTGAGGCAATTTTTTACAAATTTCAGTTCATATCGGGCCTCGAATTATTCATAACTTTATGGGGGTCCAGTTTAATTTGATACATCCAGAGGGCACCCGCCCGGCCCCTGCGCAGCCGCGGCGGGAGGGACGGACCCGGGTCTCCAAGTTCGCCAAAGCTCGCGCCTTCCAATGCCAAGGGAGCGGTGGCGCAGTGGTTAGCGCACTGCCCGATTGCAATCCGGCCAGCTCAAGTTTGTTTCCCGGCCAGGGCCACGAACATCGGTGGCGAGCGATATGCGAACCGGCGGCGCGCCTCCATCGGCAAGCCGCGCCGACCAGCGTGATGAAGTATGGTCAAACAACCCTTCATCACCGGCGTGGCATTGGCAGGCCTTCTTTGTGACAGTAGATTTACAACGGCCCGTACGCACCGACAGAGAGAGATAGATCACCCATTGAGTCGCAACGGCTGAAGAGGGGGTCAAGTACGGTTAGCGAGCGCCTATTCACGTTGGCACGACGAATTATTAAGTCATCCCATCCCACCAGGTACACACATACACGTGACACATCCCACCAGGAACACACACACACGTGACGATCCCACCAGGTACACACACACACGTGACACATCCCACCAGGTACACACACACGTGACACATCTCATCAGGTACACACACACGTGACACATCTCATCAGGTAAACACACACACACGTGACACATCTCATCAGGTACACACACACGTGACACATACCACCAGGTACACACACACACGTGACGATCCCACCAGGTACACACACACACGTGACGCACTCGGCTGTCACTGCCGGTCAAGTGAACAAACAGAACCAGCGGCGAGACCGCGGCGCAGCACAGAGTTCCTCGACAATGACAGATGCCCCCCTGCCCCCACCCCCGCTCACTGCGGGGCTGTACCCCCCACCCCCACAGACCCACCCGTGCGGCACCTAGCCTGGCACCGACAGCCTCCGCCCGTGTTGACTGTGAATTCGCCGGCCTGTGCACTGCGCCCCCTGTCCGTTCGGTGCTGTGGGCAAGTGAGCCGTCGACAGCGCTCTGTGGAGTTGTGGTGTCGCTACCCAATGCGTCGTTTTGATGTTTACAGCAATTGCCTTTTGTTTAGATCACCGGTCTCGATTGCCGGCGAGAATGTCTTGCTGCAGTGGGCTCTCAGCTACAAGTTGCAGTTGTGATGAAGATCGCCTCGCCTCGCCAGAGGAACGACGACGACGATGATGACGGTGATGATGAAAACGATGACTGGTAAGTACCGCACGACAACAAAGTCGTCTCAACAATGACGCCCAGAGGGCATTCATTTAAAGTCCCAACTTTGCGCCTTCCTGAGCCTTTGCTCGTAAATTCTCACCAATACCTCAAAGCAGCTCCCCTCTCTCTCTCCCCCCCCCCCCTTTATCTCTCTCGTGCGCTCTCTCCCCTTTATCTCCCTCTCGCGCACTCCGTCCCATCCCGGCTGTAACTCCCCCACCACCCACCCCACCTGCCCCCCCCCACCCCCGACACGAGGGACGCTGCGGGACAGGGCACGTTTGCCAAAATGATGAAAGGGGAAGCTCATCGTGAACTTTGCGAAACGTTATGCACTTTCAGCGGCCGCATGTAAATTCACCGCGGCGGATGGTGGCACCGCGTGATTTAAGTGTGGATCTGACTCTCGGTGTGGAGGAGGTGGTGGAGGTGGAGGCTGTTGGAAAGGCAGCGCGTTCTGCTCCGTTAAACGCTCCTCGCGCGCATCTGGAGCACGGAATCTCGCGTCTCTCTCGCTCGCTCTCGCTCTCTCTGACACCACCCTCCTGTGCCAGCCCGCACTCTCACGCTCGCCACACAAACGAGACGACACCACGCACCATAAATTATTAATTGCCGAATTTTACACATCATGACCTACACTTGCAAATGGCAAACGTTTTATTAAAAAGCACGATCAGGGCCACACGGAGCAGATTTGCAACAGCAACCAAGGACTGAATTGGATTTTTAACTGCTAGAACCGTAATGGATTTAGCAGCGTGCAGATACAGTGGTCGGGACGGTCCCATTACAGGCGCCCTATTCATCATGTTCAGTGCCCTCCAACGAACGGGGGCCCGCATTAGAATTTATCTCGCGCGAGACCCCATCTATCACGCTTCGTCCGGGGTGGGCGGAGGGGGTGGGGGGGGGAGCTGCTGGGGGGATTTCTCCGCCGTGGGATCGTTCCGAGCCGTCCGACTTTACCGGCGGCGGTGTCGGCGCTTGCGAGAAGGGGCCTTCAGTCGCGACCGCTAAGACGGCGGAGCGGAGCGGAAGGGGCGAGAGAGAGAGAGAGGAGGACGAGGTGGCGATGAGCAATTATAGTCACAGCGCCCGGCGGTTCCGTGCCGGTGATTTACGCGGCGCGGCGACGGGCGGCACAAACACGGCGCCCGGATTTCACGCTCAAACATAATGTATCTGTCTATAGGAAAGACATTAAGGCCCCTGCCTGGCCGCTGATTGATGGCTGGCGCTCCGTCCCTAGCCCTCGCCACGGCTTGCCTAGCTCATTAGCACGTCCGGCGAGCGTCGCAAAGGTTAGGGGCACCCCGCGCTGCCTGCTAAACATCCCATTGTTAATGCGCAGCGCCGCCCGGGCGGCAGTCGACTCGGGGTCACCGAGGGTGTCGTGGTGGTGGTGAGCGTGGAGCGGTGGAGCGGTGGAGGGGGGGGGAGCGAGCGAGCGTGGTGGGGATCACGGTGTGAGTGTGTGGAGGCGGTCTGCGGGTGAGCGCGGCGAACACGGTTAGATTCGTGGTGAGTGTGGCCGAGGGTTTATGGCGAGCGTGGTGGTGTGGTGATGATGATGATGCGCGGTACGTGCGATGGGATTCCTATCGATTGTGGTGGGCTGGATGGCGACTTTGGCAGTGGTTGTGGTGTGTGTGGCCGGGTGTGGGGTGAGTGCGGAGGGCTGCGTTAGTGAAAGTGACAGTCTCCGTGCAAGGTTTGGCGGTGTCTGTGGTGAGTGTGCGGCGAGTGTGTGGTCACGGTGTCTGCGGTGAGCGTAGCATCCCCATATCAACCTTGCTTCGGCTCGACGTCTTTCACTTGTAAAATCGTCTTTACGGCCCAGCACACGAGCGCAGGAGCCTAAATAAGATACAAAATCCATATACATCTGTTTCCCATGCAAGCTCGCTTTAGTGCCGTAATAATAGCACTTTACGTCTTGAAAAGTGACAAGGCCAGCGATGCACTCTGCGCATTTCTCTCCCACCTCTCCCGGAGCACAAAGCTGCCCATAGATTCACTCCGCACGGCCCGCATTCCTGCTCAGGGGGCCGAGCGATCCGGCACGATTCGCTTGTTTTGTTACCGATGTCCAAAGATACAAAAGGTGCGGCTGTGGCGGCCCGGAGAAAGCGGAGGGAGGGACGGAGCGGGGGGGGGGGGTTCGTAAAATGCAATGTCCTCGGTGGCATTGAGCCGGTATCGTTGAAGCTCTGGGTTCCAAGCGGGCGATTAGACCGGGTTTGTCACGCGTGTGTGGCAAGTTGATGATCTGAGCTCCGGATATTAATTACTGCGCGCGCACATACACACACACACACATAATTATATTTGGTTTCCACTCAATTTAGCTTCTTCCCGCTCGGAGGAATATTATGTTTTCAGCTGTATCGATATGCGATGGACACCATCTCTGTAGCCGGGCGTGTGAGAAGATGACATTGCTTGCGGTGGGTGGAAGGAGGCAAATCGCTGGGCCCTCGGCGCGAATTCTTACGATGTCCGCATACAGAGGCCGTTCTCCATCCATGCGGTGCTGGCACGTGGCCTCTGCAGAGGCCTCCGTGTAGACATTCGTCCCGTGACCCGGACCACCTTTGTTTCAGCTGGCGAGGCCCACAGCTGGCAAGCAGCTCAGTTACAGAATCCGAATATTTGATTTATACTGGAGGAATCCGACGAGTTATAAAGCTCTTTTTTCAGAGATGTCCACAATAGAGGCGGGATAGGAGCGCGAAGTGAACAAATCACTTAAAATATACAATTATAAGAAACTAATTGTTATCTTATCAGGTAAGGGCCACCGATGTATGAATTTATTTTTCAGAAGCGACCTGCCCATAAATGATAGGTCAACAACAACAAAGTGGCTTGTCATCATGGTGGACATTGATAGCAGCCCAAGACAGTCGGCAGTGGCGATTGAACATTGCAAGACATCAACGCACAAACCACGTGTCGCGATAGTGACCACTGAAAAGGTAATTTCGTAAAAATACAATACAAAAACACCGCTGCTTTTCAGATAATAACAATCAATGCTATTGTTAATAGACCAAGGAAAGCCGCACTGTGTTCCAATACTCTTTTTTGTCAGGAAGGTCCCGCGACATTGTGATGTTTGGCCGACCCACAATGACATCGTTAGCCATTTAGCTATGGGCAGAACATCGGAGAACTCGGAGGGAACCCCATCTAGAACAGCGGCGAGAAGAACACAGACACATGCAACACAGACACGCAACACAGACACGCAACACAGACACGCAACACAGACACGCCATATAGCCTTAACAGACTGTAGGGGCATGTGCTGTTAGCGAGCACCTATGAAGGCCGGAACGGTACACGAGGGGGTGGGTGGCCAGCACCACGCCCGACCGCCTTTGTCTCCCTAGTGGCAATGCTTACACACCGCGCCAGGTACTCATTTGAGGCTGAGTCGACCTAGGGCAGGCTCGGGACCGGTCCAGATAATCGTCACTGGTGTTGGCCATGAGCGGGAATCGGACCCGGGTCGCCGGGTTCATAGCGCAGCGCGCTAACCGCTACACTACCGCTCCCCCACAGACACACACACACAGACACTCCAACGCGCACGAGTCCTGAGTCGAACCCAGGTCCTGCTCTTGCTGCACTAGGCGCTGCACACCTCACAAGGCGCTGCACACCTCGCCACCTCCACGATGGAGGGGAAGTTGGGGGGGGGGGAGCACCCAGCGTGCAAATCCCCGCGTGACGACTCCGACGGCCCCCAGAAGATTCACGATCCCAGGCACGATCACGAACGCGGGGTGTCGCGCACCCGCCCCACTCCTCGATGAGGACAGAATCACTCGGCTATTGTCTTCTCATCCTGGGCTTTTGGTTTTGTTTTAATTAAAGCCACCCATGGCTAAGAGGCGTGCATTGTGTCCGGTGATTGCGTCCGTGAGAGAGACAGGGGAGGGGAGGGAGGGGGAGGGATTGAGGGGGAGGGAGGGAGAGGAGATGCGAGATTAAGCGATGTTTATTTTCTGGGCTGCGCTCCCCGTAAAGCGGCGCTGGCAGCTGGGAGCCACCCACCCGCGTTCGTGGACGGGAGACGCGCACCGGGGAACATTCGTCTTCCCCACTGCACCGAGCCACGGGACACGCGCCGCTACCCCCTACGGCACCCACCACACAGCCATCTCCCCTACAGCACGCAGACGGCTGTCCCCTACAGCAGCAGCACACAGAGTTATACCGACAACGCACGGATATCGCTACACAAACACAGCTGCCCGTAGCGCACAGAGGATTTCCTCGCGGTGCGCGGCTGTCCCGAGGCAGCGAGGTGGGTGTCCCGATGCGAGCCGGAGTTAAAAAACGGTTCGACTTGACGAGAAGACGCCGACTAAAAACCCCAACCGCGACCCCTCGGGGTGGCACGGCCTCGTTCATCACGGCTCCTCTGTGAGGTCTTCTGGAGCGCCGGTTACGCCACTTGGATCCTGGGTGGGCCCACGCGGTGGCGTGGGCCGACGATGTCCCGGCGCCCCCCCCTCCCCCCTCGGGCTCCCCCTCCTACGCGGAGCCGGTTGCTCAATCACCCCCCCCCCCCCACCTCCTGATAAAGGGTCGTGAGACTCATTGAAGCTTTCCCGGACTAATAAACACCGTTGTGAGTTGTACACGTCAATGCGATTGACCGCGCCCGATGCCGCAAGACAATCGGAGTTTTGAGCCTGGTTAGTGTTGAAACGGATGACGGTCAGGGCTTGCCAGGTGCTGTCGGCTCGGAGATAACAGTGCTGAGCATCTCTCTCCCTCGTGTGTGTGTGTGTGCGTGTGTGTGTGCGCGTGTGTGTAGTTTAGTGGCAATTTATTGAAGGTGGTGCATCAGCCAGTCGTCTCAGTCAGTCGACGTGTGGCACCTGCTGGGTCTGCCCCGTGACCTCCTGCCAGTGGGCGTTCGACACTGCACGTGGCCTCAAGGTGCACAAAGCCTGGCACAAGCGTCGTGGTGACGTCACCGCCACTTAGTGGCGAATGGCGGTTGTTGTTGTTGTTGTGTGTGTGTGCGTGTGGTTTTCTCCGGGCTCTCCTGTTCCCTCCCACGCGACGCCAAAGTCGCATCAATGAAATTGGACAAACATCCCAAATTGCAGTGGGGGGGGGGGGGGCTCTTTGACGAGAATATCGCGGCTAAATCTACACGCTTGGCACCAGCCATCATCATCATCAGTATGCCACTGCTGGATGTGGAGTCTTGTTGGGTAAACACTCGGGTTGCTACAGGATAAACGGTAAACCTGTAACCTTTTTTTATTTATTCGATTAACGGTTTAAGAAGTTAGGAGGCGGTAACCGACTCCATGATTTCATGTACAGTACTGATTGAACACGGTCTCCACTGTGTTCCCTACCGTGCCAGGAGTCGAACCAGTACCTTGTGTATTCTAAACGGGTAAACCCGTTCGTTTGTTGGACATTTCGATATTTACGGAAAACCGGTTTTATAGCGGGTTCTTTTTTACACCATGCGGTTAAAGGTAATGCAAACAAACATATTTTAACCCAACCCTCGTAGACGCGTTATCCGCATTGACCGACGAAAGCCCTGCCCGCCGAGTTGTGGGGGGCATCCGCCACGTGGCAGGTGCGAGGTGGAGTGAGACTCTTGAGAGAAAGGAGCTGTAAGAGGTGGAGCAGCAGCAGCAGCAGCAGGAAGACAAAGACAGCGGCAGCAGCGCCGCCGCCTCCTCGCTGCCGACAGCCTCCGATGCCCACGCTTTCGCATCTGCATCCAGAGGCGTTAAGTGGGGGTACACGTGATTACAGAGGCTATTGATTGATTGCGGGAGGGGCCGGGGGAGGGAGAACGATGGGGGGGTGGGGGGCTCATTGGAATGCAGGTAAATGTACGAGTCCCTTTGCTCATCGACTGCAGGAGGCGGTGGAAACACGGGGGGAGGCGGAGAGGGTTAGGGGATTTGTCTGCGCGGAGGGTGCCTTGTTTAGGAAGAGCGGATCATTTGGTTTGGCGTTGACTACCCCCCCCCCCCCTGCAGCCCCCCCCCCCCGCCACCATCCCCACCTCCCCCACCTCCCTCCTCCACAACTCCCCGCCTGCCCAGACGCTGCCCTAGAATTATGATCGATCGGCCATTTCTCAATGTCACTTTAGGCGCGTTGGACGTGGACGGGCAGAGGAGTGGGTGGTGGATGGTGGGGGGGGCGAAAAGAGGGGGGGTAGGGCGAGGGAGCTTTCCAGCATCCTTTATGCGATGTCACGGCTGCGCGCAGCATGGCCACAGCCCGGCTGACACTGCTCGCGAGGCGACGTGATGAATCCATTTTCTCAAGGAAATAGTTTTGACAATCCAATATCTCAGTTTGGGTGGCTTCCACCTCGCCCCCTCCACCCACCCCTCCCTCCTCCCTCCCTCCCTCCCTCCAATTCTTGTTTCCATTGCACTCCCTCTGCTCTCTTACCCCCCCCCCTCGTCTCACCGCATCAGAGACCCACACAAACGGATCGAGCCCAGAGATCTCACCACTCCCCCCTCCCCTCTCACCTCCCCATCTTTGAAATTACATGCGCATCATTTTGTCTTCATGTTATCCCATTTTTTTCCATCTTCTCAAGGACAGTCGGCCGGGGCGAATTTTAATAATGAATTTTCTCGTCGCCGACTCCTCGCACACAATTTAATTTCTGAGTGCATCATCATCTCGGCCACGGTTTCATTCACCACCTGCACACCGCCCGGCCAGCCCGCTCCGAATGGGCACCACCACCACGCACCACACTGCTCCTCCACACCGCTCCACCACACCGCTCCACCACACCGCACCACCATACCGGACACTCCACCAGACCCCGCTTCACGACTGACAGCACGAGCGAGGGACCGACCCCCCCGTACAGCATCGCACACCATCGCATTCATTGAAATAAACCTTATTGGAGAGCTCTCGGTACAAGAGACCAACACCACCACCAACCACCACCAATCACCACCACGACATGGATCATCACGAACATGGACTTTACGTTTACGCAAAATGCGCACCTCATCGAGTACCCCTCTAAAACCTCTACCCCAGCGGCCTGGACAGCCCCTCCCCCACCCACCCCTCGGCTTCCCCGTACTGACCAGCGTGGTGAAGTATGGTCAAACGATACCCACGACTCACACGGTGTGGGCAGGGGAGGGTATTCATGTCTCAGTATACTGACAAATCGGTTAGAATGGATAAGAATCGTTTTTGTGTTTAATGAATAATTGCTGATACACGAACGCGATGTTTCATTCTCTTTAATTTCCTTGCTAATTGTTGATTAACGATACGGAATGTGTGGCACCTCGCGTTTTATTATCACCATTCAAACTAATTGGCTCTGTGCAACAACAATTAATCTGCGAACACAAATGGAACCGGTTTGTATTCGCGGGGGTATCGAACCGGTTTGTATTAGCGGCGTAAAAAATCGCCCTTCCCGTGACTCGCGAGAGGGGCGGACCGGCGTGGTGAAGTATGGTCAAACAACCCCCATTACCGACACGGCGTGAGGAGGCCTTCAATCAGCAGTGGATTAAGCGGGGCTGTACATGTCTCATGTACCGCTGTGTGTGCAGGACGCGCCGAGGTGCCCGTGTGTCAGTCCCTACACGTGGGGAGCGCGATGCGCTTTCTTCACCAGGCCACCCGAGTTCAATTCCCGCTCACCACCAACACCAAATGACGATTATGCGAACCAGTCCTGGGGCCTCCCCTAAGTCGACTCAGCCTCAAATGAGGACCTGGTGCGCTGCGTGAACCTCAGCACAAAGGCGGCCGGGCGTGGCGCTACCCACTCAAACCCGCGGTGCGCCGTTACGATCTTCATCAAGTGCTCGCTAACAGCACTTGCCCCACAAGTTTGTTGAGGCTATACGGGGGGGGGGTGATCTGTGTCTGTACATAAGAAGACTTACACTGCAAGACGCCGCTCTTGCGCTTATTTTCCCTGGTACACGTTCGCCGCGACCTTCTGCAGCCACTAGAGGCCGCTAGATTCTTAAATTGAGTCGCGAATCTGAAACGAAAAAATGCATCGAGTGGTCGGGGAAGGTGGTGGCTGGGGGGGGTTAGGGCAGAGGTTCCTAACCTGGGAGTGGACGCTGCACTCCCTGGGGGTGCGAGATGCCCTTTCTGGGGCTGCGAGACATGGCGAGATTTTTTGAGAAAGTAAATCATCGAAGCACGGGCACGCAAGTCCAACTTCTTTGTTTCCTCAATCCCCACGTATTTATTGACATTCTACTTTTTTTACGATTGAGAACCAAAGGGCTACAAGGCTGCAGTGAATGTTTACAAGAGCCACCGGGTTAGGGCATCGATTTGTTACCACTCGGCGAAGGGATTAGAGCGAGCCCGACTCTGCCGATGGGACACCGATTGCCGAAACCGGTCAGGGGGTTTGCTTGCGTTGAATCAATCCTGCTGACAGTATGCACTCGCAGATTGACAGCGCGACTGTCGAGATGAGTAGTGAACCTGGTGTTTGATTTCTCCACTGTGCAAGGGACAGAGTCGTGACGGTGCCTGATGGCCAGATTGTGTTTGTGTGCTCCTATCCCAAGAGATGCCACCATAACCTCGCCTCCCTTGAGCCCCATCCGCGCGTGAAGCCACTAGGGGTGCCGCCTTGAGCTGGTCGGGAGATTGAAATCCACAGCTGCTTGGAACGAAACGTCGGACACCACGCAGACCAAACACCGCGGTAACACCCTTGAAATACAACCACATCGGAAAACCCACGGGTGCTGCTTGTGACTAAAAGCCCCGTCTCAGTCTCTCTCTCTCTCTCTCGCCCTTCCCCACTCCCTCTCTCCCTCCCTCCCACCCACGCCTGACTTTGATTGTGTTGTCCCTCTTTATGCCGCTGAACAATTGAAGTTGTTTGCGATCATTAGGGTTCATTAGCGATGGCGGCAGCAGCGGCGGTATGGAGCAGCTCACGGAGATAAACGCGAGCTGCGGGCACGCGCCTCCCTCCGTCGCGGCCACGGCGTCCCGCGGGAGACAAAGACAGCAGGCCGCTGCTGAGGGCAGATAAGTGGGGGGGTGAGGTGGGGGGGGGGGTCGCTCTGTTGAACGAGCCCCTCCCCTACACCCCTCCCCTCCCCCCCCCAACGCCAGGCTCCTTAGAGGTGGGTGGAAAGATAACGCGTCAATTTGTTCATCCGCAGCACAGTAGAGCAGTCCAATCTTATCGGCTCGCAGCTACAAGGGGAAAACTATTATCGGACAATTAATAACCACGCCTGCGTGGCACTCGTGCGCGTGGCGCAGATAATCATCGGCGGAGGGGCGGTGGGAGGCACGGTGGATGGATGTACCTGTCCAGGACTGGATGCGAGCGACAACTCCAGCCGTCATGTGGAGCCGGGACTACAACAATAGTACCAACAGGATCAGAAACAACTTATCGTCGACATAAATAATAATCATCATGATCATCAACCGTGATGCCCATGGCCATTCATCATGATCATCGTCGCTCAATTCTTCCACGAGGACATCTACATCATCGCGCCGTGTGTGGTGTGCGTCATCGATCATCATCATAGCCACTGTCGTCATCATCAATATGTACTTGCAGTGGCACCACCGCAGTCGTCATCCTCACCATCGCCGCATATACCAAGACACCACTCTATTATCATTAACACCACATCATCATCACTCCGTATTTTGTCGAGGACATCATTACCATCGCCAGTGTCCCATGCGTCTGTACCCGAGAGGGGCCAACATCACCCACAACTCCCCTAACACTCACAGCAACCACACACACACACAGCACCAGTAGCCAAAGTCGCGCAGAGAACCACATAGCCACCACGGACAGCGCCCACGGCCCCGAAGGACACGGGGCGAGGCCCTGCTGTGCCAGCGCAGTGGCCGGGCGCGCGCGATCGATCGAACATAAATCTGCCCCGATCGCGGACATCGGGAATTCGTGTCCGCTCTCCCAGTGACCCCTGTGGCTTCACGTCTGGGGGTTGGGTGTGGGTCAGTGTGTAGTGGATGGGGGTGGGTGTGTTGGTGTGTGGGTGTGTGAGTGTGTGGGTTGATTGGTTGTGTGGATGGGTGTGGATAGGTGTGGGTGTGTGGATAGGTAGAGGTGTGTGGATAGGTGGGGGTGGGTGGGGGTGTGGATGGGTGTGTGGATGTGTGGGTGGGTAGGTGTGTGGGTGGGTAGGTGTGTGGGTGGGTAGGTGTGTGGGTGGGTGGGTAGGTGTGTGGGTGGGTGGGCAGCGGTCGTGTAGCGATTGATGCGCTGCGCTATGAACTCGGCGAGCAGAGTTCGATTCCCGCTCACGGCCAACACCAGTTGACAAATATCCCTGAACCGGGCCTCCCCTAGGTAGACTCAGCCTCAAATAAGTAGGGAGACAAAGGCGTCCGGGAGTTGTGCTGGCCACTCATCCCCTGTGTGCCGTTCCGGCCTTCATAGGTGCTCGATAACAACACTTGCCCCAACAGTCGGTTAAAGCTATACGGGGGCTCTTTCTCTTTGTTTTGTGTGAGCATGGGGGAGGGGAGGTTGGGGTCGTTGCTCAGCAGTATCCACACCTTTCTCCTTGCTAATTAACAATGCAATTTTTATACAAAAAAAAGAAACTCTGCTCCCAGCAGCGAATGTATAAAAATGGCAATTATTTACCCGAGTCTCAAGACTCTGTTCCCGAAGGGCCCAGCTGCATTGGGATGTTTGTTCCGTTCTGCTTCTCTGCCTTCGTGTGGGGGCGTGGAGTGGAACCTGGGAACCCGGAGAGACTCCACGGCGCATGCCGAGCCGAGGGGGAAACACTCAAAGCCCCCGCAGGGAGAGGCGTTTGCGATCCACAGACTCACTCCAAGCCGGTGTCGCAATCCATCTGAGAACCGCAGCCACTTGGCCGTACTTGGCATCTCGTGACCACCTTCTCAGCCCCTACCGCTCGTGTCCGTGTGTGGCCATCGGTGACGAGGAGGAGGAAGACGACACGGAGTGGAAACAAGAAGATGCTCGGTGTAGTCGGCACTTTGCTTCGTTCATCATTTCGTAATTTTTTTTTATTAAACTTTGCTTTATGTAAATCCCCACCTCTCGCTCATTCTCTCGCTCTCTCTCTCGCTCTCTCTCGTTCTGCACGCAGCCCTTCTCGCAGTCCAACGGCCTCCGACGGGTAGCTCATATCAGCATGCAGAGCTCCCCGTCATCTGCCACCGAGCATACGGCCTCCTCCAGCGCCCACTGCTCCTTGAAGGCCGGCACGGCGTGGGTCAGCCGCGCATGTCTCTTCATCCTCCCCTCTCCACTCTCCCCTTATGGTCGCCCATATCAATCCTCCCCCTCATCACTCTGCCCTCTCTCCCTGTTTTCTCCGATATCTCTTCTCCTCTCCCCCCACTGTCCTTCTGTTCGGCCATCGATCTCACCCTTTTACGTTGGGCTCTTTCCTCTCCCCTAACTCTCTTCACGTTCTCGTCCGTCGTCGTCTCTCTCTCTCAGATTCATTTCTCCCACGCTCCGTCCTCACCGTTCACACCTCTCTCTCTCTCTTCTCACTCCTCGCTCAACCTCCCCGCATCTTCCCTCTCGCTCCGCGTTCTCTCGGTCACCGTCTCGTTCTCCCACCTCTCCCTACTCCACAATTCCTCATCTCTTACACTCAAGTCTGAGCCCGCCCCCCATCCGCCTCCCCCTTCCCACTCCCCCATCCGCCCCTCCCCCCTCTAGACCCCCACCCCATTTCCAAACCCACGCAGCAAACAAAATAAAAAAAAGAGGCGCATGACACCGCTGGCAGCATAATTAGATATTTTTTGCAATTTCCAAGTAATTGTAAGTGAACCATTAATTTATTTATATACAATATTTCTTTGCAATCACTCCTAATAAATGTTCAGAGCGCGCAGTGGCTTGCTGCAGCCCACGGTCGCTTGCCAGCGCAACACAACAGCGCCCGGCACCACCACCAGCACCACGACCACCAGCAGCAGCACCAGCACCACCACCAGCACCACCACCAGCACCACCACCAGCACCACCACCACCACCAGCACCACCAGCAGCACCAGCACCACCACCACCAGCAGCACCACCACCACCAGCAGCACCACCACCAGCAGCACCACCACCACCAGCAGCACCACCACCAGCACCACCACCACCAGCAGCACCACCACCAGCAGCACTACCACCAGCACCACCAGCACCACCACCAGCAGCACCACCAGCACCACGAGCCGCAGCTGCCAAGGGCTCTTGTTCGTGATGCCGCTTCCTCATCCCCTCGGAAACAGCGAGTCTGAGCTCCAAATAGGAACCACATTTCGCGATCACTCGCGGGCACGCGGCCTCCGCGCGGAGTTTCTCACGCGCCCCCCCCCCCCCCGCGCGCCGCAACGGGGCGGGGTGGACACTGAGCGCATGAACTTAGCAGCGCCGTGAGGAGTCTACCCTGGATGGTGGTGATGAATCGTAGTTCACCGTGTGGTGATGATGGTGATGGAGTCCACCCCCCCTACCAACACCCCCCCCCCCACCAACATTCCCCCACCAACACCCCCCCACCAACCCCCCCCCCAACCCCCCCCCCCCCCCACCAACACCCCCCCACCAACACCCCCCCCACCAACACCCCCCCCACCAACACTCCCCCCCCCACCAACACTCCCCCCCCCCCACCAACACTTCCCCCCCCACCAACACTCCCCCCCCACCAACACCCCACCACCAACACTTCCCCCCCTACCAACACCCCCCCACCCACCCCTCTGGATGAACTCGACACGAACTCGTGTCGAGTCATCCGCAGGATGAGTCGGACTTCACCTTTCGTGTTGATCCGCGGTGAGACTCGGCCGCTCAGTCGGGGCTTCGATGCTGGACCCGGTCCAACAATGGGGGGCTGGCCCCCCTCCCCTGCCCCCCCTCCCCTGCCCACTCGCCTCCCAGCGTGAACCCGGGACGAGTTTCACCCCTGATTCATTAATCAGGGGCGATTACAACTCCTGCGGGTAGCGCGTAATGAATATCCCACGGCTTGATCGCGTCCACGCCGGGTGGAACCGGTCACCCCACGCCCGGGCGATTCGAGTGTCGCACGTCTCGCTTCAAAATACCAACAACAACAAAACAGCGTCGATTGGCTGTTGTTGTTGTTGTCGTTGTTGTTGTTGTTGCGCTTAACATAGCGGCCACGAGCGGCAGCGGGGAATCGAAGCCGACCGATCTTTGACCGCGCGTTACGCTGCTGCAGGAATCATCCGGCGTTCGAATTGATTTTAATCGACGATTCCTCCCAGCCCCCCCCCCCTCCACTAATCACATGCCTACCTGGTGAACCTCTTTAAGGGGGTAACTTTTTTGTTAAAAGGTGGCGGGGGGGCGATACCCGCTATAGAAGCATTAAGAAGGTGGGGGGGGTGGGTGGGGGCACCGTCTATGTGTTTAATGAAGCGTCACGTGATGGAGCCGCTCCACACTCGTGCAACATCTGTGGGCGCACGTGGAGGGGTGGTGAGGGGGGGCGATAACCCCCCCCCCCCCCCAGGTCCTCATTAGCGCTCCACGCGGATCCCTCTCCCCGCTAATTAGTAATTACGCATCAACAGCCGCGCGCGCCCGAGAGAAAGAGAGGAGAGAGAGTGAGAGGGCGTCTCGCGGCAGCCCTCGTTTGACCACCCGTGACTTAACCCCCCCCCCCTCCGTCCGCGTTTAAACAAACAGCGCAGTCATTAACTAATTAACCAATTAACCAGCGCTGCCGGGTGCAGGTGGCGGCGGTGACGTGGGGCTCAGCTGTTGACTGTGGGCAGACCCAGCCGCCGTCTCGCACACTTCTCCGCTGCTGCTGCTGCCCGCTCGCACTCGCCGGCAGCATCGCCACGGTCAAGGTTCGACTCGGGGTCCCGTGGGGTTCAGTCACGGACAGGGTGGTAGATGTTCGCAAAGCGGGGAAACTTGGCGCCGGCCGCGATTGATGAGTTCCTGTTGATGTCTCACGACGTTGATGTCTCACGAAAGGTCACTCGCTCCCTTCTACCCGGACCTTGCCGGGTTCAGAACGCGATGTTTCAACCACCGCTCCCAAAGACAATGATCCCCCGCCCCCTTATTGCCCGAGCGGACTGTTGGTGCAAGTGTCGTTGTCAAGCACCTATGAAGGCACACGTGGGGGTGGGTGCAGGCCCACTTTTGCACACCGCGTCAGATAATCAATTAAGGCTGAGACGACCTAGGGGAGGCCCAGGACCAGGTTCAGATATTCGTCAGTGTCGTTGGCCGTGAGCGTGAATCGTAGCGCGGCGTGCTAACCACTGCGCCACCGCTCCCAACACACTGACACACGCCCAGTGTGTGAGTACTGTGTGTGTGTATACGTGAGATGTGTGTATGTCTTGGGGTTGCGCGTTCCACATAATGTGCGTCCATGAAGGCGATCTCACACGGGGAGGTCATACGACTGCCCCCCTGGCTCGGCGAGTCAATTCAACGCGAGGCCGATCGCCACTGCCACACAGGGAGGCTTCCAGACGGCCACCCGATGACCCATAACCCTGGCACGGGCGTGGGAAGGCGATGGTCATGCGAACGCGATGGTGATGGAGTGGATTATTGATGCTGAATGAACGGCTATGGGAATGTGAAAATTATGGCGTGGAAGGTGATATGGTGTGGGATGCTGCTGATAGCTACGGAATGGAAGGTGGAGCCGATGGTGTGGAATGTTTGTTGACGGCAGGTGATGGTGCGCCATGTGAAGGTGATGGTGGTGGATTAGTGGGTGCGAGAACACAGGCAGCGCACATATGGGTGCCCGTGTCTTTGTGTACCAAGCTAAAGATGCCCGTTGCAATCGCACAGCACAGATTGCTGGGGCAAGTGCTGTTCATGGCCAAGTGCTGTTCGTGATCACCTATTAAGGCCGGCACGGCGCACAGACGGGGGTTGGTGTGCGCTGCCGCACATACAATCCTAGATAAGATCTCTCCCAACGGTGCACCCCACATCAATGGGATCTGCTCTTGGTCGATGTCTTGTTTGTGTCACGTGTCCCACCCGTGTGTCTGCGCGTTATCTGGTTTCGCACGAGCGACAACGGCGGGGAGCGGGTGCTTACACTTCAGCCGGGACTATCCGAGGGTCAGCGGCACGGCACGGCACACGCAGTCCGTGTGCCTCACGGCTGTGGCTTGCCACTCACGTGCCACTTGCTCTGCAATATCCAGCAGAGGACCCCGCCCCCCCCCCCCCCGGGCAAAAACACAGTTCCTGTATTCGGTTGAGAATGAAAATCTTTCACGTTCGGAACAAACAAACGATTCCGTGCTTGTTACGCCATCACACACCATCAAATTTCATTTTATTAAACCTTTTTCGGAAAGCTCTCGCTACAAAAAAAGAGACCACCAGCACCACCAGCACCACCACCACCAACCACATGAATCATCACGGAACCGGGACTGTACACACGCGTGGTGGCTCGCTAGCCTATGTACAGCCGTCGTCATCACTCACAGCGACACCAAGACACTCGGCTACAGAAGCGGCACGACTCGTAGGTAAGACTTGCGATGGGGAGGAAGGGCTGTTAGTATACGACAGCTCCAACCGTACACATAATAAACACACACTTGCTCACTTTAATTATGTATTCGTGTTACAAACAGCGACATTGTTATATACCTTGACCGAAATGTACACTCGGTCGCCTCGGTCGGCCCTCGGGGCTAACCGAACCCCCCCCGCCCCCCGCGGAGGCCGCGGCGCCCGTGGGGCCCCTACAGAATCAACACGTGCGGGTCGGGGAGTGGGGGGCGGATGGTGCGGGGGGGGGGAGGGGGCTGGGGGGGGCTGGGTGGGGGGGGTGGAGGCGCGCTCTCCGATGCCACTGCGAATCCAATGCCTTGCACCGGTCAGCACTGTGGGCTACGTCGTACGGTGCGAAAGAAGTCCCCAACGTCCGTGCGAGCGACCGATCGACCCCGGGACGAACCCGAGCTCCTTGATCGCTCGCCGTCGTCATCAGGAGGGCCATGCTCAATCCACCGCTGGATGAAGCGCTCGCCATGCCGCCACCGCCGCAGTCACCTCTCGTCACGAACTTGCGACGGGAGCTCAACTCGTTAGCCCGCGCCATGTGTCGTCGTTGTCGTTGTTGTTGCTATCTCCGATATCCATTTGTTTAAAGAGACGCTAGCCTCAATCGACAGGCAGATCTGAACTTGTGAGACACACGCGCGCGCCTACCTTGTCTCTGTGTGTGTGTGTGTGTCCCGGGCTATCCGACAGATGCGTTATTATTTAATGACATTTTTAAAAATGTGGTTTATTTTAAATTACATTGAAAAAATACTCTCAAGTCACGTGGGGCGGCCATCCCCCTTGTGACGATGGGTGACACGTGACCCGCTGTGACGTCACGAGCGATACGACTGTGCGCCTGACCGTAACGCGTCTCTTTGTTGTTGTTGTCGTCACTAACGAGGGATACAAAACAAAAAGACGCAACGGCCTTGCACTGGGTCGTGTAAGCTACGAGGTTCAGGGCTGCGTGTGTGTTTGGTGGCCGCGCGGGTCCTGTCACCGTATTCTCCAGGTAATGACGCACTACGGGACCCCCCCCCCCCTCCACGCAACTCCGTGGATATGAATGGGGGGGGGGGGAGTCGTGGGTGCGTCTTATAATCCGGTAGGCGCGCGTGTGACAGTACTGACATTTCGGGTGCGTCTTAGAATCCGGATAATACGGTGACACCTTTCACCCCCCCCCGACCACCACCACCACCACACAAACCGTCACGCGCGGGTCTTCCTCGGACTCCGTGAGTCTGCTCCAGTGGCTCCCGCTCTACCCAACATTGCCCGGCACGGGGAGCTCTTTAGGGAGTCCCGCGGACTTTGGCGAGGCGTGAACGATGAGTCCACGTGCTTCTTAGGCAGCGCAGTAGTCACCCAAATCTCACACCACCGGTCTCCCCGTGGGGTTAAATTTTGCACATTTCTGGAATCGAATTGTGTTTTGACTAAAGCTGCACGGCTTCGTCTTCGAGGTGCTGTGAACGGACCAGTCTGGTTCCATTTTTGTTGTTATCATAATACTGTTAATGATGATGCGTGTCAATTAATCATGGCGAAAATCCCGACGAGTCTCAGTCGCCTTCGTCCCTCACACCATGGGATGTGTGGTCAATCACATCTGATTTGGCTTCGTGCGGGGAGAAAATGGAGACCGCGGAGAAAACCCATAACTCGAGAGGGGGTGGACACTTGGCACTGCCATCACGTTGCAAACTCGCCTACTCGTGTCTACCGCCGCTGGCAAAGCCCTGATGGCAATGCGTCCAGGCGCTACGCAGGCTCACACCGGCTTAGCTCCCGAGATCCGATGAGCGTGGTCTCATCCGATGAGTGTTACGTGATGGCGGTTATGTCACGCGTCACGCAGACGCCACCGATATCGCACGGAGTTCTGCGTATTAAACAAAAAAAACGGAACGGAGCGGGCCAGTGTCGCTGCTCGGCTTGGAGCTGGACTCGAGACAGAGAGAGACAGACAGAGAGAGAGACATAGAGAGATAGAGACACACACAGAGAGACACACAGAGAGAGAGAGACAGAGAGAGACAGACAGAGAGAGACAGAGAGACACAGAGAGAGAGAGACACACACAGAGAAAGAGACACACAGAGAAAGACAGACAGAGAGAGACACACACAGAGAGACAGACACAGAGAGAGAGACAGAGAAAGATGCACACAGAAAGAGACAGAGAGAGAGAGAGACACAGAGAGAGAGAGAGGATTCCCCTGACATGGTCCATCAAGTGCGCTGAGCGAGCAGTCACTCCCCTCCACGCTAACAGAGACATCTGGCAGACGCTGCGGTAGAGAGAGACACTCACACCGCACACCCAGATACATCACACCGGAGGTGTAACGATTCACCACCCCACTGACCCCCCCACCCGCACCCTCACCACGGCGATTCGATTCAATAATAATCTATTATTTAACATTGCAGTGAATGGTAGCCCCTCCAGTGGCGGCAGGGGTCACGCGAACCCCGTTACGTACAACATATATACAAATCGAGAAACGTCGCTTATGACGCGCGGCAATCCGACAGCGCGCCGTCGTGAGATGTAAGCGTCGACATTTTATCGACGATTCATTGTGGTCATCATGATCCCCCTATATCACACACGCTGCACTGAAGGTCAGGGGTCAGTGGCCGGCTGGAATTGGCTGCCTGTGAATATTTATAATATAAGGGACTGGGTGATAATTCCACGTGCTCCATGGCGGGTTGGCGTTCAATCCGCCAGGTCACGTCGAGAGCTACTCTAAGAGGGTGAAGCGGCGCTCGGAGCAGAAGTCGGCCGCACGCGCAGCAGCACACACACAGTATCACACATGCAGCATGACACACACATCAGTCACACACGCAGCAACACACACGCAGCGTCACACACACAGCGTCACACACGCAGCATCACACACACAGCACACACACAGCACACACACAGCATGACACACACGCACAGCAGCACACACAGCGTCACACACACAGCACCACACACACAGCACCACACACACAGCACCACACACACAGCGTCACACACACAGCACCACACACACAGCACCACACACACAGCACCACACACACAGCATGACACACACAGCGTCACACACACCGCATCACACACGCAGCGTCACACACACAGCATCACACACACAGCACCACACACACAGCACACACACCGCATCACAAACACTGCACACACACACAGCATGACACACACAGCATGACACACACAGTATGAAACACACAGCAGCACACACACAGCGCCACACACACAGCGCCACACACACAGCAACACACATGCAGCGTCACACACACAGCGTCACACATACAGCGTCACAAACACAGCGTCACACACACAGCGTCACACACACAGCACCACACACACAGCATCACACACACAGCAGCACACACACACCACACACACACACCACACACATACACCACACACACAGCAGCACACACACACAGCATCACACACACAGCAGCACACACACACGACACACACAGCAGCACACACACAGCAGCACACACACAGCATCACACACAGCACCACACACACAGCGTCACACACACAGCATCAAACACACACAGCAGCACACACACAGCATCACACACACACGACACACACAGCAGCACACACACAGCAGCACACACACAGCATCACACACACACACAGCGTCACACACACAGCATCAAACACACACAGCAGCACACACACACAGCATCACACACAGAATCGCACATGGTACGCGCCACACACATCGAGACACAGCATCACACAGCACACACTCTACACACGCACACTCCATACACACACACCGATTGGTCTGGATCGTTCAGACAGGTCAGGAGACTGGGACTTGCAAGGAACAACTCATTTCGCCCGAAACTCTTCCCCCGGTGGGGGCGTTTTGGGCGAGCGGCAGGGATTTGCATCCTTTGGCGAGCGGTAAGAACGTTGGCCGGGGGGGGGGGGGGGGGGAGGGGGGGCGACGACACCGGGATCGCGCCGGCGCTGCTACGGCACCGGCGTTCGTCACACCACGAGACCGGTGAGAGAGAGAGCACGTGGCCTCCTCGTTGCAGTTGTGCTTTTAAAACGTTGCTGCGAATCGCACGCGCGTGCGAGTTGCGTGCGAGATGCGTGCGAGATGCGGGACCCGCGCGTCGGTTGGCCGTTCCGCGGTCGCTCCGTCGACGCGATTTCCTCCGTGTCCCGAGTGTGCGTTCGTGACGGGTTGTGAAGGAAGGGGGGGGGCGGGGGGGGTTATGGGGAGAGTTCTCGCGCCTCGCCCCCCGTGTCCGCAGGGTTCACGCGCGGGCGGCGCTTCGCCGATTTTATAGAATTTCCTCTGTACAACATCACGACATCACGACTTTACATGAACGACAAAATATCTTCCGGAAGAAAGCTAAACGGGCAGCCTATGCATACAGTTTTGGCCCGATTTTAATACACCTCTGTTCAGAAAAAAAAAACTTTTTGGACATGACATTTAAATAACAAGCCAATGCATTGGCAGCAGATTCCTATTCACCATTATTATTTGAGCGTTTGCTTTGTTGTCTTTATTTACTTAAATAAGCGGCAAGAAATATACGCTCCGTTACTGAGAAGTTTCCGGCGCCCGTGCAGCTGTGCGTGCCGCCACCGCCGCCGCCGTCGTCACGTTTAATGGGGACGACAGGGGGGGGGGGGGAAGTGAGAACTGGAAAAACAAAAACTTTCCAGGAACCGAGAGGCAGCGATAGCAGCAGCAGCAGCATCATCATCTTTGTCATTGGCGGGGACTGCGAGAGAAGGGGGGCCACAAACCCCTTCGCTCGCCCGCCCCCCGAAAAAAAACACCCACCACCCGTGCCGCCGCCGTGGCCTCAGCGGACGGGGCCTTGAACAGGGAAGCCCCGCCCCCCCCCCCCCCACAGACGAAAAACGCGAACGGAGAAGAAAAAAAACGACACGCACGGAAAAACGCGTACAATTTGGGCGCCTCCTCCTCCGCCTCCGCTGCCATCGCTCACACCGGTGGTCCGTTTTCGCGGCGCCCCCGTCAGCGCCGACGCTCACCGATCGGTGCCGAGGCACGTGACATTTCGGTGGAAGTGTCCCCTTCGTTCCGGACGGGAGCCGGCGGCGGCGGCGGGGAGAGTTGGGGGGAGTTGGGGGGGGGGGGGCCCGGCCCCGCCACTACAGGAACACGCGTCGGAGGTCTCCGGGGGAGGTGATGGTGTTGCACTGGGGACACAGCTTCTTCGCGCCCTGCAACAATCGGGGGGAAAGAAACGAGAAGACGCGCCACAACAGAGCGGTGAGAGGAGGGCCCTCCATCGTTTATGTTGCCGAGTCAAGTGGACGGCGGCCGACGGGGACGGCCGAGCGAAGGGAGCGGTGCCGCGCTGCCGAGCGACTCATCACGGTGTCCCAGGGTCGTTACCAAAGCCGGACGCCACGTGCGACAAAACCGGCCTCAGTTAAATCCGTGGCGTGCGTGCCGGCGGTGCCCTTGCACAAAGGGAGTAAACTTTTGGGCTAACAGCTGAACGAGTCGTGCTCAAGTTGAAAGTGCGTCGAAGTGAGGGTCGTTCCGCACCCTGACCCCTGACCCCTGACCCACCCGACCACCCACCCACCCACGGTGTTTGTTCACACGATTGATTGCCCGGCGGTCGCGGTGGCGGAGGGACGGAGAATTTGGCGACGCGGCGCTTGGGTCGTGAATCACAACACGGCGGTAATCTCCACCACCACCGTTCTGCTCCGGTATCTGCTGAGGGTAAACACACCCTACCCGCCCGCCCTCCCGCCCGGGGATCACCGGCTGACAAGCCAGCGGCCCGCGGGGTGCGGGGTTCATTTTCAGCGCGCCCCGTAGCCTCCTGAACCGAGCGCCGAGCTTTAAATAAAAAAAAAAACTTTATAAACGAATTAACATAATTGGAGTTGCCACCGGTTCTGCATTTTTGCGCTGGCTTGACTCTGGTTTCCCGTCAGCGAGCGGCGGCGGCGTGGAGTGCGCGTTTGTGATTTCGATGTTGTTTGTGTAGCGTGGGGTTTCGGGGGCAAGCTGCTGTAATGAATCAATTACCAGGGTGCGGAGCCAGCATTCCTCGCAGTGGACGTGCCAGCACTGGATGGAGGTGAGCGGCAGCGCGTACGAGTCCTGCAACGCACACAAGCCCCGTCGTGAGTGCGGCACGAGCACGGCCCGCCGCAGAGAAACGTAGAGAGAGAGATGCGCAGAGAGAGATGCGCAGAGAGAGACACGCAGAGAGAGAGATACGCAGAGAGAGAGACACGCAGAGAGAGAAACACGTAGAGAGAGACACGCAGAGAGAGACACGCAGAGAGAGACACGCAGAGAGAGACACGCAGAGAGAAAGACACGCAGAGAGAGACACGCAGAGAGAGACACGCAGAGAGAGAGACACGCAGAAAGAGAGAGACACACAGAGAGAGAGAGACACGCAGAGAGAGAGACACGCAGAGAGAGAGACACGCAGAGAGAGAGACACGCAGAGAGAGAGACACGCACAGAGAGAGACGTAGAGGACTCGTCCGGAGAGCATAATCACGATAATGATTTGTGTTCAATAGAGCGCCGTATACGCCGGGGCATCGATAAATCTGGGAAGGGTCTCGATGGGGGGCGGGGGCAGCGGGGGGTGGCATGCGGAGTGGCGGTGGAACTCACCATGCAGATCAGACACTTGTGTTTGTCTCCTCGTTTCACTTGCCGCTCCAGGTCGTGGATGCGAGTTTTCAGGGCGGCCACGACGGCCCCCGACACTTCGTCACCGCGACCCGTCCTGGGAGTGGGGGGGGGGGGTGGTGGTCAAGAGGGTGGGGGGGGGGGGGTCGCCGGAGAGACGCTCAGACACGGTCGCTCTCGGCGGAGAGACCGGTCCCGGCGAGGACTCGGCGATGGTGCCGCCGGTGCCGGCCCCCTGCCCAGAGGCCGCCGGGCCTCCCCACGTGACCGCCACGCTCGCTCCCCGCCCGGCGCGTGACGCTGCATCGATTCGCCGGCGAATATTGTTCATCTGCCGTACGGCAGCCGTGTCCATCCGCCGCAGGTTGAGGGGCTTGCTGTGTGCGGTGTGGGCATTGTCTGACCGTACTCCGCCACTTTGTTCAGTGTGGGTCGGTGTAGTTGGAGAGGAGGGGGGGCAGGGGTCCAGGCTGGGAATCAAACCAGGGTGGCCGGGTTCTTAGCACTGTGCCACTGTGCATGAACCACTACACCACCGCTCCTTCCACCGTCTCTGAATGGCAGTCACCACAGCTCTGCCACGGACTCTCGTGGTTGCGCGGGAACGCTGCCGGCTGGCGTCGACGAGGTCGGCACCTTCGCCAGGATGGGCCTGGCAACGCTTCCCCGCCAGCGCCGTGGCTCCCGAGTGCGAATGGGGGGGCTAACTATGGCGGATGCCTGCTCTCCCACTCGCTTTATTTCCAACTACATTTCCCGGAATTTCACGAAAAAAAATGTTTCGCACGTCCTAGTAAACAACAGACGGCGCCGCCTCAATCAAGGCCTCACCTCCATCACGCCGGGACGTTCCAAAACACGGCGCCGCGATGTTTCACCGGTCACGCTTTTTGTTGTTTTTACTTTACAGCGCCGCGCTCTAGTGGTTCAAGGAATCAAAGCCCCCTTTTTTTGGCAAGATATCCCTTTTTGAAAAATGACACCTCGCGATGAGTAACAGTCCTTTTCTTTACCGCGACTGAGTTTTTAAAAGACAGGTCGGGTTGCGAGGCAGACGGAATTTATCAAAATTGATTTATACGCGCTGCGTAACATTTCACGGCGCGATACATCACGCGGCCGCGCGGTGTGGAGAGTCCTGCGGAGCAGCAGCAGCAGGAGGAGGAGGAGGCAGCGCGTGGTTCTTAATAAATCAGTCACCTCGCTGGCCCGACGTGGAGCTGTCAGCGCGAGCGGAAGCCTGCACTTTAATAAAGCCACCGCCGCAGCCGCCGTTCATCAAGCGGTGACAAACAGCTTATGCAAGTTAAATTAAATATTACAAACAAATAATTAAATTACAACAACAAAATCTAAATAATCCCCTCGACTCCGCAGCTGTACGGAAAGCGGCCTGTGAATAATTACAATGGTTTTTTTTTTCGTACCAAAAAATAAACAGAACGTAACTGGATTTCCCTAATTTCAGATGTTTAATGTTTCGTTATTCTGCGCCGCTTAGCCGCGCGCCGCTCGTCGCGATCGGTACTGGCACGGCTTCCCGGTAATGTGCACGGCACTCACACGCGCTGCTTGATTACCGCTAATGAGCAACAATTAGGTAAATCCTGAAACCCCTCCACGCGCGCTCTTTCCGCACGATCACGGTTCCCGTCTAATTGCGCCGGCCCGGGATAGAGGCCACGGGCCAAATCATGTGCCGGTGGTGACGATGGCCGTGGGCTCAGGGCCCAGCTGCCAGACTGACCTCCCCCGCCCCTGCCCTCCCCCAGGGTCACGCACTCCAGCGGAAGGCGGCTACGTGACGCCACCGACATGCCCGGCCAGGGCAAGTCAAGTTTATTTGTTTAACTCGGTAAGAACTCAAGAGAGACTGGGATGAGTTTCATTCGCCGGGTCAGCAACTGACCTGCTACGCGGACACAAGGGCGCTCAGCTTCCAAAATCCTACCAGACTGGGCACATGCAGGGAGCAGTTTGGTCGCGGGAGTGAACTGAACAGCGGAATCGCGCGCCGGTTGCAATGCCAGAGCTCTTCCCGCTCGCGACATCGGGCGACGGCCACGACTTCGGAATCTGAATATTTATTTAGACTGGAGGAACCCGATATCACTTCGCGACACCTCCTCTCCCGCTCAGCTGCATCTCACACCGTGGCTCTCCGCCCGCCGCGACGGTTCCCGCCCGTCAGCGGAGGGGCCACCCCCCCCTCTTCCTCCCCTCCCCGCGTCCGACGAGCCGCTTCGCTTACTTGTCGCCGTCCCCCTCCGCCGACTTGTGCTGCTCCTGCGCGGCGGCGGTGGCGCCGTCTCCCTCGCCGGCGCTCGTGGACGGGGTCTCTGCGGTCACGCAAGAGGACGAGGCCGCGGGTGTTAATATGCGAGGCCGCCCCGGGGCCGCTGGCGGCAGGGCAGAGCCAAACCGCTGGAGCCGTGCACTTTTGAATCGAGATTGAAAACTAATTTCTTCAAAACTGCTTGTTGTTGTTGTTGTATCTGGTTTGTTGTTCGCCCCCCCCCCCGCACCTCCGATTATCACGGTTGGCTTGGTACGGTGCGAAAGAAGTTAAACGTACAAACTGTAATTTCCTGAATGCTCCTGGCCCGAGCGGGGGACCACTAGCTCCCAACGAGTGCTGCCAGTGCACATTGCAGGTTAAAGACGCGGTCACTGCACGAGACTCCCTTAATTGCATCCTCGGTAAACTAAACAGCTAGGGGCCATTGTTGGCAGTAGCACGCAAGCTTGAATTTCACCCGCTTCCCAGGTTCATCGTTATCCAGGCCTCACAGCGGCAGGGAATGTCACAGGCTGAGCCCTGTCTCAGAGCAGAGAGAATGCCTTGCAGACGGATATCGCACTCCTCACTGCTTGATCTCCTCCATAGCGTGCACACTGATCACCGTCCAAAAACATTATTCATGATGAATGTGGTCCATGTGCTTTTAATTCTTATACATATGTTACAGTTGCGTGCTGGGGTGAGACAATGAATGAATGAAGGAACGAGCGCTGAGTTGCAAAATAACGTTTGTGAGTGCCGATAAACAGCGCTGGATTTCAGGCTGCGACGATGGGATGGTGCGGGTGTGGGGGGGGGAGCCGGAGGTGTTGGCTGGTGGTGCAGGTGAGACGGAGGTGAGACGGAGGTGAGACGGAGCATTCCGTACCGTCGCTGGGCCACGTAGCGGCCTCGGAGCCGGGGCGCGCGGAGGGAGCTGGCGAGCCGTCCGCACTGCGGGGAGACGAGCGCGCGTGAGTCACGGCGCGGGGGAGGAGGGGAAGGGGGGGGGGCGCGCGGGATAACGCCGGGCTCTGCGGGCGCGTACGGAAACACAGGTGTCGAGTGCGCGTGGCCGAGACGGACGGCGCTACAGGTGCGGTCGCCCGCCTTGCGCCGCCGCCGCCGCGATCGCGCCACGTCGCTCACGCGCGCGACGCGGCACGGCGGCCCGGCGGCCCGCATCAGGGCCGCCATTGTTCAGAGCTGTCGGCGCGTGCCGTAAACAAAGTTCCTCCGCCGCGTGTTTTTATATCAGATTCGCCCTGGGATTGGACCGCGGGCTCGAGTTTCGTCGGCGACTTTCGGCGGGCTCCTTGATCGCTCCCCCGCCCCCCCACCCCTCGCGCGCAATCATCCGCAGGACGGGCGACTCGTTCAGCGCCGTCCCGCGCTCGCCGTCGCCGCCGCCGGGACGCATTAACACCTGCCGGGGACACGCATGACGGCCGGCCGGTCGGAGCCGGGAGACGGCTCCCACGGCACGGTCGGCCGGCGATGCGGGTGCCGGCGGGGGCGGCGCTGCGGTGCGAGTGTCGCGCCCGCATGCCGCCGCTCCGTGGCTCCCGTCAACAACGCTCGGGGAAGCGCGGAGCGCGCCGCACGTGGGAGGTGGGGGGGTGGGGGGGGTGGGGGGGTGGGGGTCCCGCTTCTCTCTCACAGACGCGGAGACGAGCCTTGAGGAGAGCCTTTGGCCGAGTCGTTTTGTGACTTAAAACTTTTATGTTCCGCGTTACTTTATTTAACGGCGGGATTTACCACCGAACCACATGGGCCGAGGGAATCCCTCCCTCTGAATGGAGCGCTCATTCGGGCACACTTTTAAATTAAATTTCAAGAGGCAGCTCGGATTTTTGATGAGCAGCAATTTCCGAAACCTCCCCCCACCCCGCCCGCCCGCACCAACTCATTTAATATTAAAATTTAACTGGTGTCGGAAGGCAATAGAGCTACAAATTCACGAGTGTAGACCGTCGCGAAGAGAGACGCCGTGGCTTCGACAAGCCGTCTCAAAGTCGCCCAAAGTCACCGCCCCCCCCCCCCCCCGCGTGGCCACGGCGACTCCTCTCGTCCGCACCGCTGAGCGCTCGGACCGCCCTGCGTTCCCTTCAACCCCGCGTCGCACGCCGCAACCCCCTTGCCAAGAGGAGACCTCTGATCTCAGCGTACTAACAACTGTTCGAAAATAAAATACCGAAGAGAGTGTATCGATACTTCTTGCTGAGCAGGCATTGTAGCACACGATGCAATATATATACACGGATATATGTATCTGAGTGCAAGGATGGCATAGAGCGGCCTGCGTGGGATGACTCGGGAGTGACGCTGGCGGCGCGCCGCTCACCTGGCACCGGCGGGGCGAGGGCTCTCGCGCGCCGGCTGCTCCCCGCCGCCGCCTCTGTCCCCCGTGCTGCACGGGATGATGTCCGATTCCGAGTACCTGGAGCGTCGCGTTGTCAAGGAAGCCTTGCCAAACACTGGCTCTCCCCACCGAACTCTGCAGGGCCTGCTAGTGCTGGTGGTGCTGGCAGTGGTGCTGGCGGTGGTGTTGATGCTTGTGGTATTAGTGGTGGTGCTGATGGGGGTGCTGTTGGCGGTGGTGCTGCTGCTGGTGTTGATGCTTGTAGTATTGGTGGTGGTGCTGCTGGTGGTGGTGGTGTTGGCGGTGCTGCTGCTGGTGGAGTTGATGTTGTTGGTGCTGGTGGTGACGGGGTTGGTGTTGATGGGTGTACTGGTGCAGGTAGTGTTGGTGGTGCTGCTGGTGATGTTGGTGGTGGTGCCGCTGGTGGTGGCGGCAACGGCGCTGCTGCTGGTGCTGGTGGGGGTGCGCCGTCAGCGGAGGGGGGTGGAGGATACTGTGGCTTGCCGTAGTCCAGCGTGTCGTCCCCGTCCACGTCCAGGTCCGCGTCGCTGTCGTGGCCATCGAGGCGAGCGCCGTGCAGCGCGGACAGCGCCAGCATCGGGTGAGCGCCTGCCAAGACAAACGTCCCCCAGGTAGCCTCAGGCACAGATTTTGGGGCAAGTGCGAGCGCCTGCGAAGACCGGCGCGGTGTGCAAGGGGGGGGGGGGGGGCGGACTGACCAGAACCACGGCCCGGCCGCCTTTGTCTCCCCAATGCCGATATTTGTTTACACACTGCATCTGGGTGGTCGTTTAAGGCCGAGTCAACGATAAAGGAAGGGTGCAGGAAAGGCCCAGGTGGCACTTGGCACTGCTGTGTCCCATGGCCGGCAATCAAACCCAAGTTGCCAGGTTTATAGTGCAGTGTGTGAACCACTCTACCACCATTCGCACACACACATGTCATATGTGCGTCCGCACACGTGCACATACACACTGAGAAACAAACAAGGGAGCGACCCCATCATACGACCATATGGTGAACACCATAGCGTCATGCAAAACTTAAATTTTTAACTTCCCTTAATCCACTGCGTACCATAAGTCTGTGCCTCCTCCACGCCCCCCCCCCCTCCCCCCATCCAGCAAAATCACAACATTTCACTAGCGCCCAACACACACGCACGCATGCACGTACACACATACACGGACACAAACGCACACAGACACACACGTACACACACGTGTTGGGGGAAGTGCTGTTAACGAGCACGCACAGACACACACGCATGCACAAAGACAAAGAAAGACACACACACAGACGCATATTACACGGGACACAAATCGGAAAGTGCAACTCCGCGAGGCGGCTGTGCCCCGGCGCTGGGACCGCGCGGGGGCCGACAGATTGACAGCGGAGTGGGCCGCGAGCACACGCTCGTTCCATGAGCGAGCGGGCGGGCAGGCGGGCGGACAGGCGGGCGAGCGGGTGAGCTCCATCTCGGACCATTATGGTGAGGGATCGCACCCCTCGTTGTGGCCCGAGGTCCAATTACACACGTCCCTGGGCCCCGCGGCCATCCTGACAAACGGCGACACTAATTCACGGTCGTATTTAAATGGGACGGCCCGGGGCGGGGGGGCGGTGTGCGGCACTGCCCGGTCAAGAGGGCCTGCCGAAAACCGCTCCTTCCCGGCCCGAATCGCTGCTAATTTGATCAATGCATCAGCGGCTTTTCGACCGCCGCTGCCCCAAAGCGTTCATGGATCACGAGGCTGTTAGCGCACCGCGTGCGATGTGGGGAGGTGACTTTGCATCGATCGCGCGGGTGGCGAAAATAACGTCCTCCCCCCGCGACGGCGAGGACGCGGCTGTCCTCACCGTGCGGATTCTTCCGGGAGTGCCGCTCGGATCCCAGTCTCGCCGGGGCGGCGGCAGCAAAACCGCAAGGGGAGCTTTTCTTGGGTTTTTTTTTTCCTCTTTCTCTTTTCTCCCCTCCGCCCGGCACGGCCGCAGCGGGGATTTAGCGCCCGGGCGGGAGACGCGGCGCGCTCTCAAAACACTGCCGCCATCGGTAATCAGGAGCGGCACGTGACTGGGGGCATTAAACGGAAATCGTGTAAATGCTAAACGTGTCACTCGGGGGAGTATTTATGCCGTAAGTGACCTGCTGAGCGGCAATCATATTTGGAGGGTGGCCGTGTTTTAGACAAATTGCCGTCTGCACTGGCGGCACGACGGAGATTGTTCCGACTGTAATCTAATCATTCTCCCGACTCGTGATGAAATAAGTCTATACAAACACGCCGCGACTCGAGACACATTTAACATCTTCGCGGAATATTGGGATCCGCCCGCAAATGGGGATTCGCGGCCGCTTGCCTGCGACGCGCCCTTTCGCACGGGACTTAGGCCACATTAGTAAAAAAAAACGGAATTAAATAAAATTAAATCTGGTGTCCGCGCATCGCCCTTGCACCGAAAATCGTGGCGCAAATAAATAAATAAGGAGGCCCAGAGCGGTGGCTTTCACCTTGCTGTCAGCCCCACTCTAAGCCACGTCCACCGCTCCGCCTAAAGAGGAGCTGACAGGTAATCCAATCCCCACAGGAAAAGGTCAGCAGCGCTTTAAATGCCTTTCAATCACCGCCCGGGGAGCGAGCGAGCGAGCGAGCGAGCGAGCGGGGGGCAAGAGTGAGCGGCGGTGGCGACGGCGGCGGCGACGGTGCTGGCGAGCGCGCGTAGTGTGCGCGCTCACGCCCCGCGCCCTCCCACGACAAATCGATGCCGCCGCTCGCGGAGTGGGGACTAGCGAAGACTCGTGAGCGGGCGGGCGAGGGAGCGGGGGGGTGGGGGCAGGGAAGGGCGCACGTGCGTGCGTGCGTGCGTGCGTGTGTAAGTGTGCCGATAGCGGTGACACCCGCCGCGCGGTGACCCGGGGCCTCGCTATTTACAACCGCGGACCCCGGGCACTGAACTCGGCCGAGCGCCCGCGCTGCCTCGTAATCCCCTTTCGCCGAGCACGGCCGAGAGCGGCCGTGTCGGCGGCCGTGTCAGCGGCACTCGCCGCCAAACTTTGCGATTATCCCCGACGTTGGCGCGTCGAGCCGCGGGAAGGCAGCCGGCAAATTACATGGCCAGAAATCCCTCTCCTATCCCCCATCGGCTGCCCCTACCCGCTACCGGAGCTCTCAATTTTAATGCACAGCTACGAATGCTACAGGCATTCCCGTTAAGGTATAATGGTACAAGTTAGCGGAGTGGAGTGGAGTTGGTTCTGGTCGTTCTACGGTTATGGGAACTGTGCGGTGTCAGGAGAAATTACTGTGAGAGGAGAGTTGCGTGTCCGGCGGTCACAGCATTTGAATAAACGTCGGCCGACTAAGTTGAGCGAGGCCTCATTATGTCTGGAAGAAACCAGTGACCTACCTTTATTAAGATGACCTTTAAACAACCTCTAACCTTTGACTGAGGTAAAAACAAACGGTGGAAATATTTCACCATGATTCATTAATGGGGGTTTTTACGTACGTACAAACACTCTCTGGCCATTCCTCCGAGTTCGAGTCGATAGTCAGGAAGCGGTTGGCAAAATGCGGCAAACTCGAGGCAGCAATTTCGAATTAAAGCTTTCGTGACCGCAGGGATTCATCTTCTTGGTTCTTTCGGTGAAGTCACGTAGAATGGAAATAATAAAATAATATAAATTAAACATAATAAGCGGAGGTAAACTCGAGAGCCTTCACGAGAAATGTCCAGGACTTCCAACGTGAACGCGTCTCGTGTAAATTACCTGGGGCACAAACGACTCAGGAGGAGCGGCATCGCCCTGGGAGTGGAGAACTCGGAGCACTCAAACACGGCAGGCGATGACGCCATCGTACGCAGAATCAGAATACCGATTGATACTGGAGGAATCCGTTGCGCTACAAAGCTCTTTTTTCACAGATGTCCAGGCGATGACGAGGAGATTGCATCACGCGCTTCCGACAGCGCACGCTGCGTCTCGGCTTCCCCCTGAGATGCGATGGCTATCGTGGTAGCACGAGCGAGACCAGACCCCAGGCGGCCGCGCGTCCGAGACCTGTGCTCGAGACGCGAGCGTTTCGCTCCGCTGGACGATTGACAGCTCCGGGCACGAGGCTCTGCGCTGCACTGTTATCGGCTGTCACTCGCTTTGTGCCAGTTCTGCTGTCGCGTCAGAGGCGACAGAAGCCTCGCTGGGAATCCCACCTGGTCAAATAAAGTCTATCAATCAATTACCAATCGGTCAATTAACGCCTCTGCGCGTAATTAATCGCAGCCAATTAACGCTGCTCGCCGGGCAGAGGCTCCCAAGACGGCGAGGCCCGGAGAGGGAGGCTCGGGGGGGGGGGGGAGGAATTGGGGGGGGGGGGGGGCACGGCCCCCCCCAATAGGTGTCGCTCGCCCCGGCCTGACACCCCGCTCCGTGGAGACTGCACGGAGGGGGCACCGCCTTCAGGAGTCCAACGGGAGACACTGAGGGGGGGGGGGGGGGGTTGGGCTGCTGACAGAGCCACACCCCCCGCCCTCCTCCCCCACCTCCACCGATACCCCTCGGGCGACAGCCGTGGTGGAGCAGGAATTGACAATAAGTGACACGCGCTTAAATATTTGATGAGCGGCCTAAATGAAACGGCACGAAATCCTGCCACTGTAATTAGGACGCGCAAGACGGAGAGGGTGCACATTACGGTTATTGCCCTCGCGGTGGCCGTGGCGTTTGTGATGCCGAGTGAGTGAGCGAGCGTGCGAGCGTGAGCGCTACCGGGCGGAGGAGTGGCACTCACAACAACGAGCGGAGCGCCGGGCGGCTAAAATACAGCGGGGTGGCACGGTGGGGAGCGCAGCTGGTGCATCTGTCAGTCATCTCGGCCCGTCAACCCGTAACACCTGGGCCTGTCCCGTGACCTCCTGCCAGCGAACCTCTGACACTTCAAGGTGCACATAGCCTGGCACAAGCACCGTGGTCGCGAGCGCCGCACTCTGGACTCACCTTTGGCGGCGCCAGTCGAGCAGTGGCGGCGCGGGCAGTCGCGGGGGCCGGCACCACTCGAACTCGTCGTAACGATGGTGGCCTCCTCCCACCCTCCGCTCGCCCTCCGTCTCCATCTCCTCGTCCTCGTTGGCGAACGATCCATCGTACTGCTCCGGCAGGCGGCGGCGATGACAGCGTAGCCGGCAGCCCGGACACAAACGGAGTTCGCGTTAATGCCGGCACAGACACGGCAAACGGTGACGCACGGGGTCAGGCTAAAGTCGAGGGACCGCACGTGGCCGAATGAAATGCCTCTCATGCCGCCGCTCGGGGCTTCTGGGAGCTGTGCCCAGTACTTTGCCGTGTACACACGCACGCACAGCCACGTACGCACGCACACACAAAGATCTCCAATTCATCCTTAACCACCTCTTGGTGCACATGCTGTTAACGAGCAGCTACGAAGGCGTGCATGTGGCAGGCGAGCGGAGTGGATGGCCAGCACCACGCACGGCCACCTTTGTCTCCCCTCTGCTGATGTTTGCACGCTGCACTTTGGGGAAGCCCATGGACCACCACCGCTCCCCACACACACACACAGTGCGCTAACCACTACCCCACCGCTCCCCACGGACACACACACAGTGCGCTAACCACTACACCACCGCACCCCACACACAGTGCGCTAACCACTACACCACCGCTCCCCACACACACACAGTGCGCTAACCACTACACCGCCGCTCCCCACACACACACACACAGTGTGCTAACCACTACACCACCGCTCCCCACACACACACACACAGTGCGCTAACCACTACACCACCGCTCCCCACACACACACACAGTGCGCTAACCACTACACCACTGCACCCCACACACAGTGCGCTAACCACTACACCGCCGCTCCCCACACACAGTGCGCTAACCACTACACCACCGCACCCCACAGACACACACACACAGTGCGCTAACCACTACACCACCACTCCCCACAGACACACACACACAGTGCGCTAACCACTACACCACCGCTCCCCCCACAGACACACAGTGCGCTAACCACTACACCACCGCACCCCACAGACACACACACACAGTGCGCTAACCACTACACCACCACTCCCCACAGACACACACACACAGTGCGCTAACCACTACACCACCGCTCCCCCCACAGACACACAGTGCGCTAACCACTACACCACCGCACCCCACAGACACACACACACACAGTGCGCTAACCACTACACCACCACTCCCCACAGACACACACACACAGAGGCGCACGTTCCCTCTAACTCCGCGTAGCGGTCGGAGAGGGAAAACTTTGTGCAGCAGTCGGCACCGCCTGCAAGGCTCCAAGCGAGACCCCCCCCCACTCACCACCCCCCCACTGACCACCCCTCCCACCACCCCGCCCCCCTCCCCAGCTCGCTGTACCTGCCCTTCCTCCAGCGGCTTCTTCCTCTTGTTCTTCCCGATGCGAGCTGGGGGCGACACGCAGCAGAGCGGCAGAGTTACTCGGCGCCTCAAGCCACCGGCGGCGTCCCTTGGAGATGCGAGACGTAATGAGTCGGCACGGAGACATGAGACAGAGTGCAAGGCGGTTTGTGGCGCTTACACAAATACAACTTTCCCAAGGTGTATAATGATCGCACGTGTTTACATATTCAGGCGCGCACGCAAACACACACCAAGGCAAAGATCCTCCGCATAGCCTTAACAGCCTTAACAGACTTTTGGGGCAAGTGCCGTTAGTGAGCACCTATGAAGGCCGAACACATAGACACACGCACAGACACACACACAGTCACACACACAGACAAAGATCAAAGATTCCCCGCAAGTGCTGTTAGCGAGCACCTATGAAGGCCAGAACGGTACACGAGGGGGTGGGTGGCCAGCACCACGCCCGACCACCTTTGTCTCCCTAGTAGCAATGTTTACACACCGCACCAGGTACTCATTTGAGGCTGAGTCGACCTAGGGGAGGCCTGGGACCGGTTCAGATAATCGTCACTGGTGTTGGCCGTGAGCGGGAATCGAACTCGTGTCGTCGGGTTCATAGTGCAGCGCGCTAACCGCTGCACTATCGCTCCCCACACAGACACACACACACACAAACACACACACAGACACACACACACAGAAAGGGAAATGCAGTGGCAGTGACGGGGATGCTGGCAGTGTCACTAGGCTTTGGGCTGCTGCCCCCGTGAGCCCCCTCCCCTTATCCCTTCGCCCCTGTCCCCCACGCCCCTCCCCTCACCCGCGGTCTCCGCTCCCCGTGATCCCCGCGCCCGGCGGTGCCAGACGGGGGGGTGGGGGCATGCTGGGTGGGGGGGGCCCTCCGCTTTTATTCGAGCGGCCTGGGCTTAGTTAGGAGACTAACGACGCAGAAGGCCCCTTCTTGCCCTCGTTGCTCATTTGCGCCGAACCCGTGAGCCACCGTCGCTGCCACCGCCGCCAAAACCTCAACGAGCCGGGGGGGTGGGGGGGGCGAGCGACACGCCATTAAATCCTCACCGACCTAACGGGCGGGTCGGCGACCGCCGGCTACCCCGATGTAAACGGCCGCCGTGACCGGTCGCTGCCCGGGCCGCGCATAAATGATTCAAAGTCGGTTATTTCCCTACAGATTGCCCCCCCTCCCCCACCATGATGAGGGGCAGAAAGATCGATGCTAAGTTGCTTTCCGGCAGATTTCCAGTCCTTTTTGGAGGGGTGAGGGGCGCTGTCGCCGACGCGATCAATAGGCAATATGAACTGCGTCGCGCCTGCCCCGCGGAAAGTTTAAGGCGGCTCATTAGGCGGTGTCGATACATCTCCTCCGGAGCACCTCGCGGCACCGACGTTGATAAGCGTCGGTGACGCGGCGTCGCCGTGAACTCCGCGGTGCGTTTGGCGCGCGCTGGGGGGGGGAAGGGGGGCGGCCACGGGAGAGGGAGCAACTTTTGTTATTTTTGTATTTAAATTGGGCAAGTAACGGTCGCTTTGGCGACCTGCGACGATCTTGTTTTGTGCTTTCGCGGTTTCCGCGCGTTCCGTTCCCTGCCCGCGCTGTTGCCCGTATCGACATCTGGTAGAGTTCAGCGTCAGCCGCGTGGGGATTCGAGGCGCGTCTGTGAGGAATCGAGTCCAGGCTGTTGCTGCGGCGGCTGCAGCTGACGGCCAATGAGCAGGTTGTTGTTTTTTTGTCCACGCCGACAGCCAAATCGGTTTTTGATTATTCGGCGCGGCCGTTACCTCGCCCCAGAAACGGTAAACCGACGGGCAACAACAGCTGCATTGGAACTTGTTTTTTTTTAATGAATAAAGTGAAGTATAAAGAGGACCGCAACTTTAATGTGGACCTGCATCTCGTTAACGTGGTCACGGTGCCGGCGGTAATGGGGCATGAGGGCGGCCGTAAAACGCCCCGGCTCAACCGGCTCCGCCGCCGACCTTCAGCGAGTGGCACCCTCGGCAAAGGAGCCGCGCCGTGGCGCCTTCGCGAGCTGCCGGGCACGCGAGGCGCCGCTCCACACCTCCACCTGTCCCGAGCGAACAGAGGACCCGGCCCACGGAGCCGGGCTGGGGCGGGGGAGGGGGGTACGGGGCCCACCGGCTGCGCGCGCCGCTGCCTCTGCCTCGCGGGATGAACGGCCGTGCCAGGTGTGAGGGATTACGGCTCGGCCGCACGCTCCGACGGACTCGCCCGACGGGTGGCGGGCGCCAACAGCGACGGGGGAGGGGGGCGAGGGAATGCGACATCCGGGTTTTGCACCGCGAGTCCTTCGGCGCGACATCCGACGTTTCGCACCCCGCCCCCATCCCACCGACGCTCGGCCCCTGGCGCGCACGACGGAACGTCGGACGCGGCGCCTGGACGGCGCGCGACAAGCGGAGAGAGGCTGGTGTCCCTGATGGTGTCGGCACCGGGGACCCACACGCCAGAGGTGGCCGGGCGACTTAGGGCTCAGAAACGCTGAGCCAGCAATGCCGAGATCCTCGGTTTCATGTGTGGGATCAACTGCGTGTGGTTCTGCAGCGAGATAATGGTCTCAGCCAGGTCACCAAAGACTGCACAAACAACCCTCCCGTGTTCAATTTAATATTTCACTGAATTAGGCAAAATTATAGCTCTGCTAATTATATTTTCGCGCGACTACTTTTTCCTGAGCAGGGCACGTGGAATAGCCCCTAGTCTGTAGACCTCAGCAGTAGTTCCATGACACCTCCTTCAGCGGACCTTTTTCACGCAGGGGGCGATGCACTGCTCTCGAGGGTGTATCTGTCGCACGACCGGGGTGAGAATTACAAACAACAAAACGAACTGAGGCCGACGCCGCCGCTCACCATTGAGTCTTGACTGGCGGTTGGATCTGACGCGCAGGAAGGTCTGGAGACAGAACACGCACGCAACAGGGCAGCAGCGTCAAGAGCCGGTCCGCCCGCCCCGCGTGCTCGTTAATGACACGGCGCCTAATCGAGTTACTCCCAGCGCAAGTTTCTGACAAATTCTCATCGAGCGAACGAACGAGGGGCGGTGGCGGCGATCGCGAATCACGCGGCACCGCGGAAAGCGGCGGGAGGGCGCCGGCAATTTATTTCCGCTTCGTTAGACGCGTTTGGAGGGATAATTGTTCGGTAATAAGTGACGTCCCTTGTGAGCCGCGGGACGTAGCCTCGTATAACCGAGTCAGCGTGAAGTCCGTGAGTTTAAAATTAACCCAGTGCCCAACGCTTCGAGATCGTAATAACTGCGCGGCTTGTTTCGCAGGAAGCTCTTGACGGTTCGCCGCTGTTTATAAAACTGGTGTTGTTTTTACGAAATGCGATTTATTCAATTAATTTGTTTTGCATACGTGCGCGCGGACTGAGGCTGCAGTCGGAGGTGGCGTCGTACGGCCCAGCGGTGCGCCATCGCTCAATAAGTGGTTAATTAAAAATAATAACAGAGCTCCGTGGTTTTTGTTTGCAGTTGCCGAGAACGATCGATGCCGTGCGTCGAGGTCCTGTTTAAGCGGCCACCCTTTGCTGTTGTTGCGCGCGATTATTATGGGGGGGGGGGGGTTCGGGGGGGTGGGTGGGGCGGAGGGGGTGGAGGATGAAAACGATTGTTGGTGCGCCTCTGCAAACATCTATAATTAATAACGGCGTGCAGCATCGCAGTGGTGATTGACTACAAAAGCCAGTTCACGTGAGTCTCCGTTCCGGGGATTCGAGTGGCGGGGGTGGGTGGGGGGGGGCACCTGGTAACGATCCGACAGCTGAAGATCCTCGGACGAGATGGGAGACAGCGACGGGATGTCCCCCTCTCGCCTCCTGTCCGACGACGAGCACGGAGACAGCTGCGGGGGGACACGCGCTCAGTTCAGCGTCCATCTCCGACCGCTCTTCCTCCTGAGCTCGTGGGCGCCGGGGGCGTCCGTGCCAGCGTCAAGGCCGGACGCGACGCATTCTGACGAGCGAGATGATGGTGAGCACGTCACCGCCGCGCCGTGCCCGGCGCGAGGGTCTCCGCGCGTTGATGACCAATGCCGAACGGTGCGACCCCTTCACCATCGCCGACACCACGGGGGTAGTCCAGGCGTGCACGGGCGTGAGTCTTGTGATGCGACTCGGACTCTGCACGTGCACTGTAATACTGTGTGATCGCGGGTCTCCCTCAAGCGAGAGACTTTTATTTCCAATAGGTTGCGGCCTTTTTAAAATAAAGTTGACAAATCAATGAATGAATGTCCACTGGGCGGGTCAGAAGCCAAGGGCCAGGTCGTGCGGCATTGTGCCTCGTGTGCGACCGCCCGCTGTAAAGCCGCACGCACAGGCACCAGCACGCGCATACGCACACACACTCTGGACGTCACTGATGAGAAGTGAATTAATTTATGGCACGTGCATCGGGGTTAACGCTTGAGTACAATGCTGTCATCAACCATTGATTGGCAGCACCGGGCAGCAAGAGGCGAGAGATGGAGCGCGATCGCGAACACACGTCACCGCGCGTAGAGGACACACGTGGCTATCGTGATAACAGCACCCCCCAATCACCGAGTCGTCGGTCGAAAAGAGGGCAGCCACGGTGAAGGCCGGGCGGGCTCTCGGCCTTCACCGGCGTCATGGGTGGTCGGGCACGACGTGGCCGGAGGGGGGGGGGCGGGAGTTGGGGGGGGCGGGATTTGGGGGGGGCGGAACGACCCCGGAAGATTAGGGTGAGGCTGAGCGCGACCCGCGATGATGAGACTCATCCCGCCGAGCAGCGGCAACGGCCACGGAAACCGGAGCGTCTGAGTGAGCGGCGGGGGGCGCGGGGCCGGGGGGGGGCAGCGGTTGTGATGGGAATCGTCGGTAAAGCTGCTTGCGATGCGCGAACACAATTTTCCTAAAAGACTGCCGCGCTCAGCCGTGGCTACCGAGCGAGCGACATGCGCAGGGCGCATGTTAATGTTGAGAGCCGAGGTGCGGGGGGGATAGAACAAAATTACCGTTTTGAACATAAGTCGAGGCAAGAGCTCCTGTCTTGGCCCCTTGACACTCGCTAATAATGACGACATTATTTTTAAATCCGCACGCCGCGCCGGCCTCCTCATGCAAATTAAATTCGGACTCGCCGCGCGGGGGACCGCTTCAACATCATTTAGAGCGTCGCTAATTAAGTTCGGTAATTAAGACGGCTGATAGAGTCGGAGGCCCCTGCGTGCGCTCTCCTCGCTCGTTCCATCGAGCACGGCCAAGCGTCCCTCCACTCCGCGCGCCAGGTGGGCCGCTAATTCGCACGCGATGAGCGCCGCCCCCCCCCCCCCCCCGCCTCCTTCCCACTCAACATCGTTCAGCCTCAGCGGCGACGCTGCTGGCTGCGCCAACGCACGCCCCCCCCCCTCTCCCCCCCCCCCCTTGCGAAAGAGCGATCTATCTGTGCGGAGCTTTGAGTGTTAATCCCTTGTACGAGTGGTGGGGTTTCACCGCGTACTCCAATTTCCTCCCACAAGCCAAACACTTACGAGGGGGACTGGACGAACATCCCACCCAGCCAGTGCACGGCGCGACCGAGCGAGAGCATGCCTCGAGACTCGGCGAGCCTCTAATGGGGAAACAAACGACATTATTGTTGTAATAACAACGTTATTATTATTATTGTTGCAGCCAGTCTCCAAATGCTTCGGGACCATCGCACGTCCGGTTGGGGACGCACGTGCCTGCCCCGGTGAAATCTCAGCACTTAGCGGGAATTTGTCAAGAAAGTCACAGCTGCAGCGGTCACTTTGACAGCCGTGACCCTCCAGCCGGGCGGCATCATCGCCCCTTAATCCCTCCTCCACTTACAGCCCACAGAGAAAATCCCCTAAACCTGCGCGGGTCGCGCCCCCCCCCCACACCCAAGTGCCCCCCCGCCCCGCTCCCCCCCACCGTCGCCTCCGCAAGCGAGCGGCGAGCGTTTAACCCCCCCCCGCCCCCTCCCCCCCACCACGTCCGCGGGTTTCCCGGAGCCCTCTCACGCGGCCACCCACAGGCCCGGCCACACCTGCTCGCCGCCCTCGCCCGGCCGCGCCAAAGCCAAAGCTAAACAGCGGGACTCGGGGCGGGCGGGCGCGGACACGCGCTCGCAGGCACGGGCCGTTCGCGCCCACCGCGCCTGTTTACGTTCTCGGGGTGACGGAGACTAAACACACTTACCGGGCCCTTCGCGCGCACCGCGCCGGGACATCTGGACGCGAGAGCGTCGAACGTCTAATTTCCCAGGTAGGAAGTCTCCCGTTATCCCACCGTGGGGCGGGGGAGGAGCGGTGGGGTGGTGGGGTTTTAACAAAAGGCTTTCACGGGGATTAGGCGGAGGCGTGGGATCGTGTAAACACGGGAACTCGGGTCGAGCTCCTCCAGAGTTTTTGCCGAATTTCCGGAAGTTGGCCGTCGTGTTAAGCCAACACACTCTCCTGCGCCGAGTAGTGGGGGGTGGGGGGGTGGGGGAACGACTCCCCGTTGATTCCATAGAAAGTTCGGAGCTCGTCCCGGGCTCAACCGACGGAACAAATGATGCACCAGCAGCGGCGAGGAGGAGGGAGAGCAGGAATGCTTTTCCTGCGTCGAGATGTTTTATAGGCAGAGCCGCTACGCCGCAATATTAAAGCATTCCAAAAAGCCCACTTCACTCATCCATCAGGATTTGCAAAAAGATCTTTTGTTTTTATTCTTTTTCCAAATTTAGCATTTTACCCAAACTCACTTTGCGCCAAGATAGCGCACTCACGCAACGGCGCCTTTGATCCGCCCGCGGGCTCCGGTCGTCTGAGAGGCCCTCAGTGCGAACCCCCTTTCATTGGCGGGCTCCAATCCCCGCTCGAACTTTGTGATCAAACGAGGGGCACTCGAAGCTTCCCCCTGACAACGGAGAGAGCGTTCGTCGCACGGCGGGAGAGCAGCGTCTGAACTTGCAACTCCGCCTAACGTGTAATATTGTGTAACGTGGGTGGGCGGGCGGGCGGGGGAGGGGGGGTGTAGGGGTGCGGGTGATGGTGAACGGGATTCAATAAATAAATAAATGTATCATAAATTTGATTGCATATTACAAAAATTGGATTACAAAAATCTGGAATAATTCTCAGTTGGAATCGTGTCTTGGAAAGGTGGGGGGTGGGGCTGTAAATCCCCAGCGGAGGCGGATTAATAACCAACGCAATTTTCTAATTACACTTTGACAAAGAACACACAGCGCACAATCAGCTCAAGGCAGGGCCATTACATCATCCGGGTAAAGAAGACGAATTAAAAAAAAATGAAAAACAAATACTTTCCTATTAATTTTCCGATGGCAGGTGGCAGGGGACGCGGCATTTTGTTGAAATTTTTGGCTCAATTAGGAGTGTGAAGAAAAATCTCCGGGTACGGCCGCGCAAAATCAACCGCACATGCGGCCACGCCGGCGGAGAGGGCCTTTACTGCGCCACTTTGGAGACCACTAACAGGGCGAGGCGCACGAGGCGAGGAATGTTTTTAATGCGACGCTGACCGTGCGAGCGAGCGAGCGGGCCACCCACCCACCCCACGCGGCCGCGGCGCAGCCCACCTGGCCGAACATCACACCGCCGCGCTCCGTCCCCGGCTAGTCCGTTAGCAGATGGTTTCCACGTTGGCGGCGTTCGGGCGTTGCTCGTCGGGCAGATGGGAATTCCACCGCGGAGGGAATTCAAGCGGGGCAGGGCGAGGCGGTTGCGATTTTGAGCGTCTGATTTTCTAGAACTGGGGGAAACGAGCGTCGTGCCGCCGGGGATGGCGGCATCCCGACGGGAGGTGGCATCGCGACTTCGCCGCGGAGTCGCGCTCGACGCCAAAACTCCTCGGGGGCACCCTCCTCCTCCGCGTGAAGCGCCCACGAAAACGCAGCCACCGCTGCGATTTCACCTCCGCTTTAACGGCTCGGTCGCTAAACATTTTCAAGATGTTGCAAAAGCCTCGTTTAACGGATTCCAGTTTTCGACCGTTAAAAGTGCGAGAGCTTAAAGAGAACCAGAACGCCGGGGCGATGTGCAGCGGGCGATCCCCGCTCACCGGGATTCTGTTGCCCTCCCGCAGCCGCTGAGTCAGCTGGACGCTACTACGACTACTACGGCCGCCACCGACGTGCCTGCGGGCCGGGCCACGCGGACGCAGATGGAAGGGTCACGGCGCAGTCAGGGTCACGCAGGTGGAGAGGGAGGGCGACCTTCACAGCGTGCGGCAATGGGACTGATGTGCGTGTGTGTGCACGCGCGGAGGTGTGTACGGTGTACACATGTGTGCGTTGCGGTGTGTATGGTGTGAGTCGTGTGTGCGGATTGCAGTGTGTATCATGTGGATGCTGCGTATGATTGAAGGTGTGTGTGTGGTGTGTGTGTGTACGTGCTGTCGTGCGTATGGTGTAAGTGATGCGAGTGATGTGTGTGTGTGTGCGTCGTGTGCACGCCCTCACTCGGCTCGCCATACCTTGCTGTGGCCGAGCAGCAGGGGGTCCCTGGACAGAGGCTTCTTCGCGCTGGGGGGCACAGGGGAACGGAACATTAGCGCCATCACCTCCGCATTCGCAAATCACCTCCACAGCGGGGCGCATGACTCTACTCGCTTCAAACGTTGCTTTCATGATCTCTTCTTTTCCCCAATTGTGCCATCCGTGTCACGTCATAAAATGAAGACATTTCGAGCGAGCAGCGCATCACCCTGTGTCAAACAGAGTCCGTGAAAGTTGACGTCACAGAACTACTTCTGGAATCACAGTTCACCGGCTGATGTAAATCAAGGCATCTCTTTAAATTCTGACAGCTTGAATTTAGCCAAATTGTCTGATAAACCAGGCTCTCAGTGGTGCCGGCTCAGTGCTCTGACGCAGAAGTCACGTGACCAACTCGCACGCAATCGCTTTTACAGGGAGACTCGAGCATCGACTAAGACTACGAGACCAGGTGACACCCCGACTCCTCTCTCCCTCTCTCACGAAGCGTTAAACAAGCGTGGCCAAAAACAACACGTTCCCTTTCTCTCCACGGCCTTCGTAATTCAGAGCCATCCCTCTCTGGTAGCATGCAAGTTACGGAAAATTCACAGGTGCCCTCGTTCCTGAACGCGGATTAAAGGACTGCGCGCGCCGCACACGCTAAGCAGGCCGAAGGCCCAGGATGGCGGAAGGGTGGAAGTGGCCCAACCTTGCCACTTTCCGCCGGTGCCACTCTCGCCGGCGCCAATCGGTGGACTCGATTCAGACTGCCGCTGGCTGCGTGGCTAAACGCGAGGCGGCCGCGGTTCGGCGCGCTTGCCCGCCGGCGCCGCGAGGTTACGAACGCGATGCCTCCGTCGCCGCCGTCCGGCTGGAGAGGGGCACGGCGAGCACGGTAGCCGTCGTCCGCTGGCGCCAACTCCGGGGGGCGGGTGACGGACGGAGGGACGGTCGCAGGCCCCTCGCGAGCGAGCTCAGATCCGGCGCTGGCCAAACGCAGCGCGATCGTTCGCGGGCGCTTGGCGCGCTTGCAGGGGGACGTGAAGGTCCAGTTTTATTTAAAATGTTTTGTTTTAAGCGCCTTAGAACGCAGAGTACCGAGTAACGCAACGTGCGGAGGGCTGGTAGGACACGCCGCCACGCACGTGCGTGCGGGAGGTGCCCGTGTGTGTGCGGGAGCGATATGATTATACGGGAAACGGGGAAAGTTTATTGCTACCCCCCCCCCCTTCCCAAATGCAGATATTGGCCGTTAAAAAAAGTTATGGCAACACGTGCAAAAGAATAAGGCGGCCGTGGCCGGCGCAAACATTAAGTATATAAATATATAACAGACGTTAAAAGAATTCCCTGCGTCCCGCAAACCAGATGTGAAGAACGAAGGCCCGTGCACTGTCACCTTCGTCTCGTTAGGGCTCCGTTTGCCGACCGGCGAGCGCCGCCTCACCCCCGGCAAAGCCGGCCGACCGCCCCGTCCACGGAGAGAGCCCCTCGACGTACGGCGATAAATCCGATTCCGCTTTATTCGATCAGATTTATCAAGCGCCGCCGCCACCAGGGACCGCCCCCCCTCCCCCCCCCCCGTTCGGTGGCCATCGATTCACCCGGGCGGAGCGCTCGCCGCCAGAGGACCGCTCAACGACGGGCGGTGCTCACTCCCCTGCCCGGACACCCCCTCCACCCCCCCACCCCGAGCAGTCCGACAGACACCCATCAAGATGGATAGGGCCCGTGGTAAGCGGGAGATTCCACGGGCCGCACGTTATGCGCGGTCCTTTATTAAAATTCATAGCTCCGTGGCAGCGACGGCGGTGGGGGTTGGGGGGTGGGGGGGGGAGGTGTAAAATTAATTTTTTTGTGGCCACCGGGTGGCCAGAAACGAATGGCGCAAAGCAAATTCCTTTCAATCTCGCGCGTCAAAAAAAATTTAGCTCATTTTATCTGGCTTTAAAACACGGCGGGCACTCGCTCTGCGGGCTGCCATTGATTTCTTAAGCACCATTAGCGGTGGCTCGCTCCGGGATCTGCGCGCGACAGAGAGAGGCACGGGGGGGGGGCCCTCCGCGTTTAAACTCGATAACGCGCCGACCGCCACTGCCACCGCCCGCACAAATAAACAAACCCGGCGACGGGGGCGGGGGGCAGCGTCCAGCACGCGCCGGTCACCGCGCCGGTCACCGGTCGAAAGCGGCGAGCGGCGTCGGCCGGGTCGGCGGGGCGCAAGGGGGGGGCGAGGGGGGGGCGAGGGGTGGGCGAGGGGGCGATGGCGGTTTGGGATTGGGGGGGGGGAAACGCCGGCGCTCTCCCCCCCCCCCCCCCCCCGTCCATCAATCACGGCGGCGCGGCCCCCGGGGAGACGGCGCGACACCCGGCTAATGGCGCTAACCCGTGATTAGAGCTCCGCGAGCGGCCTCACCTCGCTGGCGAGCGCCGTCTGAAAGGGGTCTAGCGCGCCGCGCCGCCCGCGCAGCCCACACTCGCCGTGCGCATTATGGGAGATCTACATTGCCAACACGTACCGCTCGCAATTTTAAATGCGCGCTCATCTCTTCTCTCTTCTCTCCATGGTGTTTTTTTACAATATCACTTTTGTGATCAGACGTTGAAATGTGTATTATTATTTTTTTTCGGTGGCGGTGGGTGGGGGGGGGGGGCCCAAAAATATAATGGAATTTAAAATGATGTCGGATAAAAAATAATACTGGACCTATATTACATTTTTTTAAGCATGCACACGACAATATAGATATATAATGTGCGTACATATGCTAAATGGGTACGATATAATATTAATGATTTACGACCCGTTGTCAATCCACTACTGAATAAGGGCCTCCCACACACCGTATCAGTAATGGGGGTGGGGGTCGTTTGACCATACTTCACCACACAAGTCAGTGCGGATTGAAGCGCCGGTTCTGACATCACTCGCCAAATGATGGCATTTAACTCAGGTGGCCAGGTTCATAGCGCGGTGCGCAAACCGCTCGTCGCACATACATTACAATACAATATTGAATACGCACAACGTGCATGCTAAACATATGGTTACCATATACTAAATGCATCCAAAATGCAGACCGGATACTAAATATAAATATAGAAATGGTCGTACCACCTGGCATGGGGTGGCCAGGTGGCAGCTCAGCGGTAGGCAGCGAGCTGCTCGCAATCGCGAGGTTGCGAGTTCAATCCCAGGGTTTGGGGTGGAGAGGGGGAGAGTTTGAATTCGGCTCATCGTCCCTCAGGGATCAATAGAATGTGGACCCCGCCTCGTGGAATTTCCACAACCGGCTCAGAGCTGTGGGCAGAAGATGGCCACTACCTCCAAACTCACTCGAGCGGGAAACCGCTTCGATATACATTTGTGCAACAGACGCTGTGCCGACTACATCCACAACACACACACGGACTGTGAACACCATCCGCTGAACACATTGCCCATCCCACGTGCGAGAGTGTCGGTGGAGCGCACCCTTAACTCTGCCTCCTCGGCGCATTCAGATTCACTTGTCTCGCGCAGAGCAGTAATATAGTCCTAAGCCACCCATTGAACGCGCTACAATGCCTTTTGTACAACGCACACAGGCGGGCCGCTCCGCGCCGGTGAATGACTCCGTGCGAGACGGAACGAGAGAGGAGACAGCGGGTGGCGATGATATCTGGGTGGGGGGTGGGTGGGGGGGTAGATCTTGCGTTTAGCCCGTGTGGCGAGCGCCTTTGTCTTTGGGTTAAATCTTCGACCGCGGGGAAACATCCCGGCCCGTCCCTCTCGCGATGACTATCGGCACGAGGCCACCACCGCACTACCCAGGCGTGGTTATTAATTGCCTGATAATCGCGTTCCTTTGTAGCTGCGAGCCGATAAGATTGTGACTTGCTGTGTCTTTTTTTTTGACCGAGGCTTAATCAGCCACATTATCGCTGCCCCAGAGCCCCCACCCGACACCGCCCCCCCCCCCCCCCCCACTCAGAAATTGTCGCTAATCATGACGGACCCGACTCGGCGGGCCTCCTTATCTCGCCGCGGCAGCTCCGCGGGTCTTTTGTCTCCTGCGGGAGACACCACGGGGGCGGCACTGGCCCCGGCACGCCGCCGCGGCACGCGTCCCACCAGCCGGCCAGCTGACCGGCCAAGGCGGCAAAGCACGGCGTGGAAGGCGAAGGGGGGGGGAGGGGTAAAGGGGGGGCGAATGGGGGTGAGAGGGGGGGCCCGGTTTATCTCTGCGGCGCCGCTGCCATACTAATGAAGGGCAAATGACCGCCAACGCATTCAATCAGCGCGGACGCTCCGACGGGTGATCGATGAGCAAACCTGACTTCCGTGTCCCCGCGCCGTCCTCCGCCGAGGTTGGCGTGCGCGCAAATGCCGCCCAATAAATTATGCGCATCCATGAACTTGTTTATGCGAGCCGCCACCGCCGCCACGCTCCCACTCATCGCCCCTTTGATGTCTCTCTGCGACCGGCGGCGAGCGACCGGCCGCCTCCGTAATGCACCCTTCACTATCCCGCGACGGAAACTTGTTACGTTCAAAGTGCCTCCTCGTAGAACCCTCCATTTAGATTGTCTGCCTGTGGCGCCGTGATCGCGTGCAGCCCAGCAAAGTGCACGCGCCGCATGCAAATTCTAAATTGTGTTTAAATCCCGTGCAGTGTTGATTCTTGGCCTCGGCGACGAAGCCAAGGAGGAAGACTCGAGGAAGAAAGTTAAGCGAGGAATAAATGGATCTGTCACGCTTCTGATAGGGGGCACGGGACGATGGGACTGTGTCGTGGAGGGTGGGGAAGGAGGGAGGGGGGGAGTGGAGCAGAGTGCAGGGATGGTTCTTGAGGGATGTGACGGTGGGACACGGTGGTTTAGCGCAGCGTTGCGGCACAGTGGCCCAATGGATGGTGGGGCACGGCGGTGAAACAGGGTATCCGTGTCGGGTGGTGGAACAGGGGAACGGTGTGACGGTGGTGCGGTGGGGCAGTAGAGCGGTGGGGGCGCTGGGGCAGTGGGGCGGTGGAACGGCGGACCGTCAGGGTGCCCTCACCTGAAGAGCTGCCGCAGGGTGTTGAGCTCCTGCTCCAGGTGCTCACGCAGCTCCCCGGGCCGCAGCGTCACGCCGCACACGGGGCAGCTGGTGGGGCTGAGTCCGTCGAAGAGGCTCGCCTTCTTCCGTCCTGCACGCAGCAGCGCGGATGCACAGCACACCGAGTGAGACGTCACAACGTGGCGGCGCACGCTCCCGGACATCGCGTGGCCCGGCCAGAAGAAGAGCCCTGTGGGAGTCACGCACAGACCGCGACGCTCGGTTACCCTCCGAGCTGGCACCCCGGGGATTCTGAGTTCGAATCCGGGTTTCAGCCACATGCGATTCAAACAGTTCTCAAGCGTGGCCACTAAATAAATGCCTCAAAATCCCAATTACATCATATTTGGTTCTGCACTTAACTTGGCTACTGTCCAGCTCTGCTAATAAACACATGTGAGTTTGACTGCCATTTTCCCCTATGACATGATGGGTAGGAAAGTGCTGCCGTTCATCTGGTGAGACAGAGGGCATTCAAAAGAGATCTGAGATCTAGCTCTGTGGAAGCTACTTCCGTGGGTCATTCTCTAACATGAAGAGTCACACTGCTGTACGAGAGATCCACATGGATGACACTATCAGAATAACACTTTGCCAATTACACAATCAGAATAACATTGCGAGAAATAAACACAACAAAATATGCAATTAAGTCATTCACTTACAAAGACAACAATCATTGCATTGCCCTTTATCTACCCAGGTTCACCGAGTCTCAAGATTCTCTGTCAAGAGTGCCATGCTCCGTATGTATCTACGTTGAATCAAAGTTCCTATGATTACTGTTGTTACATTGTATTTTATAACTTTTTTTGGTGATTTCGAAAACATATGGTTAAGCCATGCTTCTTGCGGAAGTGTGGAGTTGGCCTGATAACTTGAATCTAAATTATCTTATGGTTGTTATTGTTTGTCTTGCATCACCCTGGGATTTTTGCACACAGCGTTGTAATACGGTGGGTCTTTTTTCTGGAAGATTTGCTGGTTTATCCAGGATGTTTCTGTTGCGCGTAGTCGCTTTAAGATGTTCTCCGTTCATAGTTTGTTTGTTGCGGTTGCACCTGACTCAAGAGCCGCATGGCTCACAGGGCTGGACCTAATGAATGAAACTTGAATGTTGAACTTATTTCGCACCGTACGTAGCCAGCCGTGTTAATCGGGGGTGCTTTGCAATGTTTAGGCATTCCCATTCATGGGGGACTGGAGAAAACCCACCACGCATGGAAGGGGACATCACTCGAAGCTCCGAACAGACCGATTCGAAAAATCCACCGCAGTGCCGCGAGTTGGCTACGTTGCACCGAGCGTACGACTGAAGCGCCGAACAAGCTCGGCTTGTGAGGGCCGGTGAGATCGAGCGCCTTCACCAGGTGACCTGATCACCACTTGGTGGCCCGGTCACCCTAAAGGTGTCCGGTGATTATTTTAGTTTTCCGATCGTCGGTGGTTAGAGGTGAGATTGATAAATGAGCGATGAGTGTTCGCGCTGGACGAGGGACTTTCGGTCGAAGCGCCGCTCTCCCCCACCCCCCCCCACACCTGGGCGGATCAAAAAGACGGCTTTTAAGCGGCGTTCCCTCGGAGAGCCTGCCGGAATGCAGCGTGACCCAGAACGCGACGCGCTGGAACACGCATCGCACGTACACACGCCTTTGAATTCCGTCCTTCGGTGTGCACGACAAAAAAGCACTTTCGGCGCGACGGGAGCGCGAGAGAGCGAGTTCATGAGGTCCCGTAACAGAAAATAACAATAAAAAAAACAGAAGCTTCAGACGCAACCGGAGAAACGAGACAATGCCCGTCCGTCGCGAGCGTCCCTGACCTCGGCGCGAGACGCGCCGCTCGCTTTGCCTTGAGCTCCGTCGGAGAGGAGCGGCGCATTGAGCTCCTAAATACGTCAATTCGCAGGTCAATTAAATCAGCCGCGAATCAATACGCGCTGCACTTGACAGGCTTTTAGCGGCTTTTTATCACTGGCACTTAAGACACAAAAAGATTAATACGGGGCAATCTTTCTTTATCTGATCTTGCGCCATTGGAGGAGGTGGTGCTGTGGAGGTTAGTTTCGGGAGAAACCTTGAAGGATGAAATGAGGTTTTGTTGACGGCTGGGAGGTGGGCAGGATGAGGCCCCCGCAAATGCACTCGTGTCAACGCCACTGACAGCTGCGGCCAATCCAGAGCAATTCCTGGTCGATTCCTGACTCTTGTCATTCAGCACTTTTTTTTTTTCAAAAAAGATCATCCATTTACTGCCCCTTCTCAGAGAAGGAGATTGAGAGGCATCCTATGTCGGCTATTTGCAGCGCGCTCGCTCGCGATTCAGCGCAATACCCCCGGGAGCAAACTGGTCGCGTGGCCGGGGGCCCCACAGGCTTCACGAGCCCCGCGCGGCGAGGCACCAGGCGTGGCATGGCCAGGTGCGGTGCCTCGCCGGGCCACGGGGCGATGCCAGCGCGCACGGCGCATTCGATCGCTCGCGGCCTTCTCGATTAGAGCCTCGGTAAGGAAACAAACGAACGAACAGGCACGTTTGTGTTTCGCGAGTAGCAATGTTTCTTCAGAACTGCTTGTCGTTCGCACGGTTGGCTACGTACGGTGTGAAAGAAGTTCAACGTACGATGGAGGCGAACGTCATCGCGCAAGGCGGCACCGCGGTTCGGGCCGAACGCGGCGCTCGTCCCACGCGGGCGAGGGCCTCGTTCGGACACCGGAAGGAAATCCCGAAATAGAACGGTGGCTCTAGGAGGATAACCTCCGCTCCGCTTTCCCGCAGCGCCGGGTTGACCGGTGCAGGCATCGGCTGCTCGGCGTGCACGCCTAACCACGCGCAGCGCACATCTCAACATTCAGCTCTAAGTGGGGGAGCAGGAACGAGAACGAGAGAGAGAGAGTGAGAGAGGGCGGGAGGTAAAAGTAGGGTTTGGAAAATGATAGTAAGAAATGTGGTGGCATTTTGTGTCTGCGCCTTTGACATTTAGGCACTCCTGATTAAAACCTCGTTTATTAGCCGAGTGAAAATTAGTGTGCCTTCCGATTAAGGTCAGGCCCCTCGGCTCCGCCGTTAATGATGAGCTCGCGCAAAATGGCACCGTCCGCACGCACGCGCGGCTCCCCATCCCCTGCGGCGCCCAGCCTCGCTCACTACCCTCCGCGGCACAAAGGGGAAGGCGCGCGAGCGTGCGCACGCTTTCGTTGTAACGGCGTAATTAAGACGCGGCTTGGCACGCGCGCCTGCACCGTACCGTCCCGCGTTGCCTGCCGCTTCGAATTTGGTGGCGCTGCTGATGGCGTCATCTGGGGGGTAGGGGGGGCACCAACGCGTGCCTTGGGGGGGGGGGAGGATCTCGACGGTCGCACCACCTCCCTCGCCCCCCCGCCCCCCTAACCTGGGGGGACGCACGCGACACGACCACTCGTATGGGGAGAGGGGGTCAGGGGTCACGATTTCGGAGCAAATCTTACGCGGTTCGCTGGGATGCGAGCGACGCCCTAGGAGTGGCACACGGTGGGCTGGGGCGTGGCGGTCGATGCCGGGCGACCTTTGCGACAACGTCGGCCCCAGCGTGGCAGCACGCCGAGCATGGCGGTCCGACGCCGGCAGCAAACGTCACCGCTGATGAGGCTCTGGCGCGTTGCCGCTCCGTTAACGTCTTCGCGTTTGATTCGTTTTAAAAGCCCGAGATTTAGGCTATTGCCGCGGAATGCTGCTAATTGAAGTTTTCCTCTCAATCGGGGAAAAAAAGCAACTTCTCGAACAAACTACGCTCGCAGACGTGCGCACGGAGAAGAGGCGTTTCTGTTAACAAAAAAAATAAAAATGGGCGCGAATTACAAACCAAAAATCATCTCGAATCAACAATTTCGCATCAGCGGTGATTGTTTTGATGTGTAATATATTACGGTTATGGTTTAATTTAAACTGCGACGCACAAACAAATAACGGGCAAAACTTGTTGAGGGATGCAATATATGCACGCATCGGCGGGCGTGCGGGCGCTGTCAGCCGCAAGGCAACACCCACGGCGGCAGGATGATTAATTTCCAGGAAAATCAATTGCACATCGCCTGGATATTAAACAGCAACTGGCAAAGCCATCCCTGTTGCTTACCTTATTAACGGCACGCTCATCGGCTGCTTCGTCAATTACCACGCCTGTCATAATTACGGGGTTTCTAAAAAGTTTTGGCGCATGGAGGCGCAGAGCCGCGATAAATTATTTATCACGGCTCATCGCGTCTCGCCCCCCCCCCCCCTCCCCGTTTGATCGTCCCGTCTCCGCGTTTTCTAATATCGCCGCCACCGACGGGAGCAATCGTTAGGTGAGCAATCCCGAGCCGAGACGGTTTGGAGCCAACTTTGTACTCCTCGTCAATTCGTAATTATCAAGGTTAGACGCCGTCCGCGGCTACCGTGTCGGCTGTTGGTGAGCTGCTTGGTTGTAAGTCGGCTGCTGCTTGTTGGCAAGCTGGTCGTTGGGAAGTCAGCTGCTATAAAGCTGGCTGCTGGTAAGTCAGCCGTTGGGAAGTCAGCTGTTGGTAAGTCGGCTGTTGGTAAGCCAGCTGTTGGTAAGTCAGCTGTTGGTAAGTCAGCTGCTGGTAAGTCAGCTGTTGGTAAGTCAGCTGCTGGTAAGTCAGCCGTTGGTAAGTCAGCTGTTGGTAAGTCAGCTGTTGGTAAGTCAGCTGTTGGTAAGTCAGCTGTTGGTAAGTCAGCTGTTGGTAAGTCAGCTGTTGGTAAGTCAGCTGCTGGTAAGTCAGCTGTTGGTAAGTCGGCTGTTGGTACGTCAGTTGTTGGTAAGTCAGCTGCTGGTAAGTCAGCTGTTGGTAAGTCAGCTGTTGGTAAGTCAGCTGTTGGTAAGTCAGCTGCTGGTAAGTCAGCTGTTGGTAAGTCGGCTGTTGGTACGTCAGTTGTTGGTAAGTCAGCTACTGGTAAGTCAGCTGTTGGTAAGTCAGCTGTTGGTAAGTTAGCTGTTGGTAAGTCAGCTGCTGGTAAGTCAGCTGTTGGTAAGTCAGCTGTTGGTAAGTTAGCTGTTGGTAAGTTAGCTGTTGGTAAGTCAGCTGTTGGTGAACCAGATTTTGGTACGTCAGCTGTTGGTAACCTGGCTGTTGGTAAGTCAGCTGTTAGCAAGTCTGCTTGTTGACTAGTCAGCTGTTGTTGAGCAGCTTGAAGCAAAGCAGCTGTAAGCATATCAACTCGGAGCAAGCCAGTTGTTAGGCAGACAACTTAAATAGGCAGCTGTGTACAAATCATAATCACGTGTTCGCGCGAGAGTGAGTTATTCAGTGACAGTCGATGATGCCGCTGGGGAAGCGGTGGCGTGGCACCCCACGGCACTGCCCTACGAATCCAGCAACCCGAATTCGATTGGCAACTACGGCGGGGTCATCGTAGTCACCGGGGGGGGGGGGGCGGTGACCCCCCCCCCCCCCCCCACACACAGAGGAGATGGGAAGCCCAGGACAGGGCGAGGGAGCGGAGCGGGAGGGGTGTCTGGGGCGGCGGTGCGATCACAGTGGCCGGCACCACATCCCATCGGGGTAAGCTCCGGGTTCGGAGGTCGGCGCTCAAAGTATGAGAGCACTTGCTCTTGACACAAGCTCTCGCCCAATCATGGCCAGGCTTAAAACGGTTTAGCTTGTGCCGGGCCGATCCTATTGGTCGTCATCACGATCCCGGTACCAGCAGAACTCGGTGGCGGTTTGTTTATATTTAAGGTTCACGTCGATTTTCGAGTCACTGTGGTCACAAAAACAAGGGTGGCCAGGTGGCCCAGGAGTCGGGGACAAAGGCAGCGATGCCGAGGTCAGGCGTGGCTGAAACTTGGGGTCAAACCCCACGAGGAGTCCCGAGTTCTCAAATGCAGTCAGCTGATTTGACTATGACTGTGTAAATAAAAAACATCACCTTACAAAAAAGAATTCTACTAGCTTTGGGTTAATTACAGCTGTCGGATTCAAATGCGTCGGTTTTGTTTCCGTGACGCGACAAGCGTTTGTCTGTAGCGGGGTGCGTGGGGAAAGTGGGATTCCTCAAGGTGACTTGAAGGGATCTCGGGAGGTGTTCTGTGACGTTTCTTTCGATGGCGCCGTTCTCTTATCGCGACCGTTCCAAATGGACACTTGTGGACTCGGGCGCGTGCCTTTGACGACGCGACTGGAAGAAAATGTTGACAACGAAAACCCCCAAAAAAATCGAACGACAGCAACGCTGCGGCGAGACCCCGCGGCGGGGATGCCAACCGAGAGCTCCGGAAAAAGACGCGGCGCCCGCACAGATAAAAATTCAAGGTGTGGTGCCTCCTACTCGGGATTTAATCATCCAGATATGTGCGGCGGAACGGCCGTGCGCGCGGTGACAAGACGCGCAGAGGACGGGGAAGGACGCCGAGCGATGCCAAGAAGCGAGCGAGGAAGCGCGGATTCACGGAGGAGGCACGGCACGGCGGCGGGGAGCCGTGAGCGCCTTCATTAGCGAAATGATGGCGGCGCCGCTCACTGGCGCCCTTGCGGAAGGACGCGCAATTTCGAGGAGTACGAGGAGAGATCGTGGAGAAGCGGGGCCCCCACGCGCCGAGGGCACGGCCGCCCAAACTGAGATATTGGATTGTCAAAACTATTTCCCCTCACAAAATGAATTCATCCCTTTTTTTTTTATGCCTCAGCCCTGCCCACTAAATGGGGCCGCGGCGCGCCGTCCGTCGCCTCCGCCGTGATTCCGCATATCAAGTCGGAGGAAGGTGAATTTTTTTTTTTAAATCACCGCACCCCTTGTGTGCTTCGCTCGACGGAGCCGCCTCAACGGCGCTGAGAAACGGAGCGATCGGACGCAATTCGTGTAAAAGCTTCGTGTCAGCCGCGCACAGCCACCACCGCGCGTGGGCCGGCTAACTACATTGTCTCCGAGCAGCCTTCAAAATTAACAAGTCTTTTTTTTTTCTCCTCCCACAACTTGTGTCATTTCATCGCTAAATCACTCGGGCCCACGCAACCGTGGAATTTTTTTTTTCCTGCCTCTGCCCAGGAACAAGAGCCCACTGTCATGATTCCAAGTCAATGGCTCCAGTTATCGACCACTAGTCACCTCTCTCAATCCCTCCCTCCCTCCCCACCCCTCCCTCCCACCGGCCGCCACCGCCGCCTTCACGGTCGAGGAGCGGGAGGCCTCTGGAGCCGGGCAGGCCCTGACACGTGTCGGGCAGCGACGGGGTCACGCCGATCGATCGTCCCCCTCCTCGCGAGGAGGGGGACGAGGCAGCGCGCTCGCGGCTCCCGCCGAGTCCGGCGAAATCTGCGCTACCGCCGCCGCAGTGGCAGTGCAGCAGACACAGCCGCACCGGGCCCGCGAGCCCGCTCGTTACTAGTCAGCAAGGTAAAGGTGCAGCCCTGCAATCGCTTGCTCACGCGAGAGCAAACGAAGAGGTGGGAGTTACCCACACTTTACCCCACCACATGCGAGCTGCCGTTTAGACTGCTGGGTGGACAGAGAGGCGGGTGGGAGAGATTTGAGAAAACTTGCGCCGTTGTTTAAACCGCCGCCTGAGGACAGCCTTCATACGCACGGCTCTGCCCCAGATGGAAATCAATGAACGCATCGCCGTCATCATCATCATCATCATCACGGCTGTCATCATCATCACCAAACGCGGCCGCTGCCATGCACGGCTCTGCTTCCCCGTGAGCGAAGAGCCCCCCCCCCCGCCCGCCCCCCACTCGCCCCCGGCTCCCCAGCCCGCACGCAGCCCCTTGTCTCCGCTAACCCCCCACGGACACATTAAAAGATGAGTGGCCAGTGTCGCGGACTAATTAATATTTAATTCGATGCTAAACGCACTCACTGGCGAGGCGTAATTGCCTGTTGCCACAGCTGTGACCGCGAGTCGCCGGGGCTGCACGGGCAGCAGCAGCAGCAGTAGCACAGCAGCGGCGTGGTAGTGCCACTAATTGACCGCCCACCTCCCCCCACCACCCCAGCCCCCCACCGCCCCAGCCCCCCACCCACCCCCTGCAGCCAGCTCCACGGGACCCCCCCCCCCCCCAGAAATTAATTTCGAGCAAAAGCAAAATCATTTCTGGATTTTGACGTATTAATAATGCATGGATGTTAATGTGATCACTTACAATCAAACGCTTTTAATTTATATTCTAATGCTCGGCGAGGGCCGCCGTGCGGAGCGCCCCGTGGGTTCGCGGTGTCGGCGCTTCCTCCGTCCGGCCAAAGCCACGCTCCGAGCTTCGTCTCGCCAATTCGCCGTGACGTTTTTACGTCGTCACAGAGACAAAGATTCCCCCCACGTAAGCCTATTAGCAGGCTGTTGGGGCAAGCGCCGTTAAGCGAACGCCTATGAAGGCCGGCACAGCACACGAGGGGGTGAGTGGCCAACAACACGCCCGACCGCCCTCGTCTGACAATGTTTACGCACCGTGCCATGTGCTCATTTGTTGGCCGTGAGCAGGATTCGAACTCGGATCGCCGGGTTCGTAGAGCAGCACGCTAACCGTTGCACTATACGGTCATCCCACGTACACGCCTACACTCGCTCGCTCGCTCGCACGCAGATTCACACACTCGCGAGACACGACAAGGGGCTGGGAGCTGTAAAAGATCTGCCACAGGTTATGACCCTCGGTAGCTGCGCCGCTCACAGCACAGCTCAATAAAAAACACCTAAGCACACAAACACACACGGGCGTCACTCTGCAGGTTACGCTGCGTAGCCCCCCACGCACAGCCCCCTACGAGGAGGTCCCCACGCGCAGCCCCCCCCCCCCCCGCGACGCCACCGGCTCGACAATTCGCAGCGACGCGCCGACCGCCCCCCACCGGCGGGGCTCGCGGCGTGTGCCGATTGAGATACTTTTCGGAAAAAGGCAAAACAAACCGCGTGAAGAAAGACACTTGGCGGGTTTTCGGACGTGTCTGCCGACACGGCCGTTCCTCGCGCAAAGTTTTAGGGAGACGAAAAAAATCGGATCGATCCAAATCGCGCCGTTCACACAAAGAAAGTGTCCTAATGGCGGATAAACGCTATTGAGTGCACCGAGGGCCGGAGACAGAGTACTGCCTCTCAGCGGCGGCTATCAATCAGCGGGCAGGCTGGGCCTTAATGCCTTTCCTATAGACAGATACATTATGTTTGAGCGTGGAGCGCCTCGCCGTGTTTATGCCGGCTGCCCAGCTGGGGAGTAAATCAGCCAAATTGATGCCCAGAGTTGTGATTAATTGCGCATCTTGCTGCGATCTTCCGGCGGCCCTAACTCCGTCGCCCCCCTCCCCCCACCCCCGTGCCCCAACCCGAGCGCCCGGCACAACTGGGCCCAGTCCGGCTCACCCGGCCGGACCCCGTAACCTCCGACTCGGCAGCGCCACCCGCACCGCAAAAGTCAGAGAGCCCCCCCACCCCCTCCCTGCCGGCACCTCCCCCGCCCCCCCCCCCCACGCCCCCCTGCCCCCCACGCTCTTGACGGATGGGTCCCCGCCTGTCGCAGCCTCGGAGATAAATTCTAATGCGCCCGTGCGGCTGTCAGTGCTAAAGATGATAAATAGTGCGGCCGAAATGGGATGATCCGCACACCGGCAGCGATATGCATATTTGGGCGGAATGGCGCATTAGTCGGCGTGAAACGGGCAAAATCTCATCTAGGAGCCGCGGGCCGAGGCCAGCGACGGGGCGAGCAAAAAAAAAAGATCCAATGATGTCCCCAGATCCAGCAGCACAGAACGGAATGAATATTTGTGATCCAATAAAAGTCGTGTTCCCCTGTATCCATCAGACACAAAGCAGCCTCCCCACAAAATGTTTGGTTACAGGAGCCAGCTGCGTGCTCTCGCGTACTTAACCGCGGCGAGGAGGAGGAGGCGGGCGGGCGTCAAACGCGGAGCCGGCGCTCCCATCGCAGGCGCAAGTTATGGAAGATAATTGCGATGGCGTTCGCGAGCAAAATAACGGCGTCTCTCCATTAGAGATGCCGAAGCGGAAGGGGGGGGCGGGGGGGGGAGCCTTAATAAATTGTCCTTTACTGGAGAGACGTTTTACTGCCACATCATTCTGCGTCCTTAAGTGAAGAGGTGTTTGTTAAATTAAGTGCAGATGTAAATATCCGCGGTCAATATTGCTCTATCCGCCGCACCGTTCATTACTCTGCGGCGCCCGAGTCAAAGGCAAACACCTGGGCGGCATCGCTAATTAGCGTCGCCTTTGAAACCCATTAATTAAGAGCCCCTCGAGCGCGCAGATTTTGCCGTCGCGAGCAGCGCGCGCGGCGGGCGCAGGTATTCGCCGGCAGCGTTGTCTGCGGCGGCACGTGACCGCGATCGCGAAGGCCGCCCTCGTTCAATCGGCGGGAGAGCTCCTCTCGGGTTGCGAGCTGGGAATTGATAGGGCGGAACCGGGGGGAGATAATTTGCACGGCACACGCGGTAATACGTCGTTAAGCAGAGGTGGCCCCGGCGCCGCTGATGGATGAGCCGCGGGGCCTCGGCGCTAACCGATCATAACTCGTCCCTTCATTCTTTTTTTTTTAACGTCATCAACGCTTCCTACGCCGCGTTCCCGTGCCCGTCACCGCGTCGCGGCAAACCCCCACTTAATTAAGGCGGCCCGCGATCCGCTCCGAGCTTACCGGTTAGTGCCGCGCCAATAACGGCCGTCGGCGCGCGGCCAGAAATCGTCTCTCAGCCGCCGGCGCCTTGACGGGCAAGAGCGTCGTGTCGCGTCGCAACCAATTCCGAATGAACGACGCCAAAGCGATTTTCACGGAGAGGGGAGCTCCGGTTCTCACCCGACGCCTCTTTAAGTGGCGCGAAGATTCCGCGAGGCCGCGCCGGAGCGTCGGCACGGGGCCCGCCGGGGCCGCCGGGGCCGCCGTGCGGTAAACCGCGCTCGCCGCTACAAACTATTTTTTGGGACGAGATTCACATTTTCGCGCGGCCTCCACCGCCGGGGTTCCGCGGGGAGGCGCGGGAGCGCGCTAAGTGATATATGTAGCTCTGCCGCAGATGTAAACGATTATGTTTGTTACTACGGGGCCGCATTCTTCACGATGACAGTTTGTTAAATTGCCCCGGCGCGTTATGACAGCGAGCATCTTTCTCCGGGGCGGAGGCGAAGGCGGCAGAGGAGGAGACATTTTTTTTCCCCTCACTCGACAAAACCCTGTCGGGCGCGTGAGCGCGCGTGGAACGCACAGCCGGCTTTAACATCTGCGCGCCGCCGCACCGCGGCTTTGTAACAGATTACGCCGCATCTGCTCGAGTGCGGAACGCGCTGCTCCAAAGGCCGCGGCCGCTTCCCAAAGCTCCACTTTGTTTGCCGCGACGCGCTCCGCGACGTTAACCTGCGGAGAGACGCGAGCGCCACGCTCGCGTCGACGCGATTGCGCTGTGTCAACACGCTCTGTCGTGACAGAGCAGGGGAGCGACTCCTCGCCGGCGGAGCGAGCGGTGCCGTAAAGCCCCCCCCCCCCCCAACCCCAGCAAGGAGTTGCCGCGCGAGGGGGAGAGGTCGCGCAACTCTGGAAGCAAAATAAACTACATTGTTTTCTTTATTTTACCAGGTAAGGCCCACTCAGAAGCGACCTGGCCCCAGATGATAGTTCAACGAAGTGGCTTATCACGTGGGAATTTACAGCAGCCAAATACTCTAAGCGCACGTCAATTCTCAATGTCAAGGGAACAAATCGGAGGAGCGCGCGACTACGGGGAGAGAGAGAGACATCCAAACTCCAAATATACAGGCGTCAGTTAACATATCGCCACCGTGGCACCCATCATGATCGCAATGCCCGATCCGCAAATACGCAGGAGACATTAGAGCGATAAACTTCTCTGCTCCCGACGCTTCCTGTATACCAGGCCAGGGAGTTCATATCTCGGCCACCGAGAGTTCGGCTTCTGCCGGCGAGAGGGGCCCCTGAGCGTGCGCGCAAGATGCCGCCACCTCAAGCGGAGGCCGCTTATCTGCTTTGCGTTCACATTCATTGCCAAAATTGAGAGATTGCGCTTTTTGTGATGACGAGCCCCACGCCGATGGGCAGATCTCCCCGAATGCGCCCGATCTCATGGCATCTCGGAAGCTAAGGTCTGAGAGCCCGGTTCGTGTACTTGGATTGGCGACGGCAACTCGAGCTTGCCAGGTGTTGGAGGTGTGGGGCCGCAAGGCGTGGCCAGGGGGTGGTGGCGCTGGGTGTTACAGGCGCGGTGCTGGGTTTTCTCCGGGTTCTTCGGTTTCTTCTCAGACGAAGCCAAACTCTCGATACTGGAATTGGGCCAAATGTTCCAATGCAGCAGCACCCTCCGGAAAAGGAGAGTGCTTTCCTGGGTAAATAAAGGGCAATATTATAATCAATGCAATTGCTGACATCTGTATGTTGCGTTGCGTCCTCCCACCCAATGTTCCTCCGGCCGCGCTCTCCACGTTGCGTCACGAGACACAGCGTCCATCCGGATCTCTCGCGGAGCAGCGAGGCATTTCTGAGCGATTGATTAGCACTCGTTCGTGTGCGTGAACAATCAGCCGGGCGGTAACGCGTAATTTCAAGCGTCTGACACAGGTTAGGGTTCGGGTTACAGCGTTGTGTACAATGCTGTACATAGCTCCAGCCACGAGAGCCGTGCACTTTTAAACCACCTGGATGGAAAACTAATTTCTTTATTAACTGTTCATTGTGTTTGGTTTGCTGTGCTTCCCACGATCCTCCCGTTCGGTAGCGCACGATGCGAAAGAAGTTCAGCATGCAGAGTGCCTCGCCAAGCCTTCCCCGCTCTCGCACTGCACAGTCCCCGGGACATCGGAGCGCACGCACGTGCGTGTGCGTGGGCGCTTACACAGAGACCGCGACGATCTTTGTGTTGCTCCGGTTAGCATAAGTCCGTGAGCCGGCCGGATCAATTTGATTTAATTGCACGTCGCGAGCGGCCCGTTTCATCTCCGTGTGCCCGTGCGGTGCCTTCGAGAGGCTCCTGTCCTCCCGGTGCTCCGCTCGACGCTGCAGAGAGTCCAGCGGCCCTCGCGGCTGGAGGGCCCGCTCGCCCTTCGTCCGAGCCGGCGCTCGCTCACAAACAAACGCAGGAATAATATTTACGGCGGGACGATCGCCACGATCGCCGTGGTCGGAAACGCGGACCCCCCCCCCCCTCGCCGTGACGGCGGTGCGGGATGACGGCACAGTCGCTCACCATTCCCAGCGAGGCCGACGCGTCCATGACTGATGCTGTTTTGACAGCTTCGTGCCCCTGGGCTGCTCCGGGATCCCCCCCCCCACCCACCCGGCGTGGCTCAAGCGTAGCCACTTGTACGTACACGGTGTCACGGATCGGCCTGGTCAAAATCTTACTTATCCTTTCAGCTCGCAGCGCCATTTCTCAGGCTGAGTGGTGGGGCTGTCTGAGGAGTAATGGGCAGGGACGGAAGCGCAAGGCACACACACACACCGACAGCACACACACACACACCTACAGCATACACACACACCTACAGCATACACACACACCTACAGCACACACACACCTAGCGCACACACACCTACAGCACACACACACACCTACAGCGCACACACACCTACAGCACACACGCCTACAGCGCACACACACCTAAACCACAAAAAAGATAAAGATCCTCCCCAATAGCCTTTTACAGACTATAGGGGCAAGTGCTCTTAGCGAGCACCTATTTTGTCCGGCATAGAACGGAAGGGGTTGGTGACCAGCATCACACCCGGCCGCCTTTGTCTTCCCAATTCTGATGTTGACGCACGGCATCAGGTACTCATTTAAGACTGAGTCGACCTAGGGAATGATCATGACCGGTTCAAATATTTGTCACCGCAATCACACACGCACGCTCATTACACACACACACACACACTCGTTCACTCACGCACACACACGCACTCGTTCACTCACACACACACTCATTACACACGGACACACGCACTCATTCACTCACACACACACACTCATTACACATGCACCCACTCACGCACGCATTCACTCACACACGCACACACGCGCACACACGCATTCATTACACACGCACCCACTCACGCACTCATTCACTCACTCACGCACACACGCATTCATTACACACGCACCCACTCACGCACTCGTTCACTCACACACGCACACACACACATATTCGTTGCACACGCATTCATTACACACGCCACCACTCACGCACTCGTTCACTCACACACGCACACACACACATATTCGTTGCACACACACACACGCATTCATGACACACGCACCCACTCACTCACTCGTTCACTCACACACGCACACACACACTCACACACACTCGTTGCACACACACGCATTCATTACACACTCACCCACTCACGCACTCGTTCACTCACACACGCACACACACACGCATTCATGACACACGCACCTACTCACGCACTCATTCACTCACGCACACGCGCACTCACACATATTCGTTGCACACACACACACTCACGCATTCATTACACACGCACCCACTCACACACACACATTCATTATACACACACGCGCACACACACACACACTCGCACACCGAGCCACGCGGGAAGCATCTGCCGTGAGTGGAATCAATCACGCGGTGTCAGCGGTTAGCGTCGGGCAGTGACGCCACAGCCCGAAATTGAGTTTGCCTCCAGGGTGGCAGGGATATGTGGGGCTGGGTGGGTGGGGGGTAGTCGAGGGGGGGGGGGGCAGAAGACGGGAGAGGGGGGGGTGCAGGGAGAGGTTGAGGAAAGGGACAGTGTAAATTAATAGGCCATTACCCAACCACTGACCCACAAAATGAGGGTGGCTGCCCCGAGGGTGCAGGAGAAGTGGGGGGGGGGGGGTGCGGATAGGACGCGCGGTGCGTGCCCAGCCCCACTCAGTGCACGAGCTGCCGACTCCGCGCCATCGCTCCCTTCCAGGTGTCGGCATGGGGAGGAGGAGGAGGGGGGGGAGGAGGAGGAGGGGGGGGCAGGAGGAGGGGGGGGCAGGAGGAGGGGGGGGCAGGAGGACCCCCCCCCCTCCTCCTTCCCACCGCCGCGTGCGGCCGATTCCGCGGCCCGCGATGCTCCGTGCCGGATTTTACTCCCCACCGGCCCCCGCCTCGCCTTTAGCACGTTGATGCATTTCCACTCATCCCACAATTCCCCAATCACCCCTCCCTCCCCCACCCCCCACCCACACTTTGTGGAGAAGTCAACAGCGGATCGGTCCCATGGGATGACTCGCGCCTCGCCAGAGGAATTTCCACCGCCGCATCCAGGGATGGTAAAAAGAGAGAACGAACGGCCGTTGTGTTTGTTTGCAACCTTCGCTCTCTCGGCTCGGCCGCAATGTCCCTGGCTACGGACTGTTACACGCATTCGCTTTCGTGGGTCAGGCCTTCCCATTTTTTTTTTATTCAAAAAAAAGAGAGACGTTTTTAATCTCTCTCGAGGTTCCTCGGCTGGCCAGACAAGCAACGAGGTGACCTCTCGCGCCAGCGGTGCCTGCGGCTCGCCGTCAGGTGGGGAGCCGACAGCGGCAGGTGCCGCGTGTTGACACGACCCGGCCCCTCTTGCCGGGTGGGGCTGGCCCCCTCGACCCCCGCGCTCGTAACGTGCCCGACCGCCCTCCGGGTCGTTGTTTGGTTGGGTCTGGCCCCTCTGGCTTTGGCTAACTCCCCCCCCCCCCCCCCCCCCCCCCCCGAGAGAGCGTCTTCCGCTCTCGCTCGCTCTCTTTGCGGCAAATAATAATTAAAGGCAGCGCAGTGTTCCATTCCGAGGCCAGTGGTGTCATTGCACGCTCGATTTGTACCGCGGGAGTAATTGAAAAGAATTAGAGCGGCGGCCGAATTGTGTTAATCCCCATCAGCTGTGACCACGAACAGAGGACGTGACACCCGCGCTCCCAGCAGCTTAATATAATTACGCTTGATTTTTTCAATGGGGGTGACCGCGCCGACGGCTGTGCTAATTAGGGGTTTGCGCTCGGCGTGGCGAACAGAGCGCGTCATTGTGTTTGTGTCAAACAAAGCCATTCACGAGGCGGCGGGAGAGCATTCGACTTCCCACAGACGCACGCGCGCGCAGCAGAGCCGCAAACAAAAACGGCGCAATTCATTCAAAAGATTCGCCTGTTCCCTCCGCAAGGGGATGGGGCGCTGGGGCGACAACAGTGGAAGGGGAGAGGAGGAGGAGGAGGCGGTGGGGACGCTCCCATGACGCAGAGACGCTCGGAGGAGCACGAATCATTCGAGAACAATGTCCCCCCCCCCTCTCTCTCTCGCAGTCCGCAGCGCCGATCTCGCTTTGCGCAAACTTTGTTTGTGGGCGGCGCGGTTTGACCGCCGAGTTACATTTTTGCCGCGTTCCGTCCGGCACACGGCAGCTGCCGCTGACCGGGCACGCCGCGCTAATGAACTCGCGACTCCGTGCGCCCCGCGGCGCTCCACCGGCTCGCCGGAAGTCCCGAGTTAGCTGTGGCCGTGCATCATTTCCCCCGCAGAGTGTGAGAGCAAGGCCTCTGTGTCTCAGAGGGGAAATTAGGAGGAGGAAAGTTTGTTTCCGTGTGTGTGTGCGAGCGCGCGTGTGCGTGCGTGGAAATAAACAAACAGTGCGGACGTTATGGACGGGGGGGCGGAGGGACGTACAGACAGGCAAACGCTGAATCGGCTGTGGCCACAAAACGTGGGGATCCCAGTCGGCCAGAGTCAAAACGATGCAGAAACATAACCAACAAGGTGGGGGGGGGGGGGCGCAGATAACCGCCAACGTTTAATTTCGCCCCTAATCCCATCACGCTGTCATACGCGCCGGCGCTCAAACGCTCCCAGGGGCCCCCGCCGGAGACAGCCCAGGGTGGCGCACGGCGGATTGAGCGAGCGCGCCGTCGCGAGCCGCACCATCTCAGGTGCTTAGCGTCTCGTCGATGTCAGCGGCTGGCTCGAGCGGGAGACGGCGCGATGAGTGCGGCGGGTCCCCGTGGGGTCACGGCAGAAAAACCCCGCGGAACAGAAAGCCTTTGAGCACAAAGGCGGGCAGTGTTGTCGGTTGTGGCGGTGGTGGTGGCAGTGACGGTTGTGGTGACGATTGGAGGTGAACGTGGCCTTGGTGGCGGCGGCGGTTGATCTGGCGGCAGTGGAGGTGATGGGAGTCTTTCAGCGGCCGTCACCGCCTTGTTATGCCGGGCGATCGCAATAAAATTCCCCGGGAAGATCACCGCGACGCGTGGAGGTCACGCCGGCGGTCGCCTCTTAGCGCTAGCGCCCAAAGATTCCCCCAGCCGCTGCCCCCGGCAAATGGGCTCGGTGAAAACACGCGGAGAGACACTGAAACCAGCCATCCCCGTGCCATTCCATTTTCCGCCGGGGATGATCTCATTATTTATGCATGTGCATTTAACTTTTTTTTTGCGGCAGATTTTTCAATTTTTCGCTCAACTGTTTTGCCGTGTCATAAATAATCCCTCGTTCCTCTCCCTCTGTGGGATTTCGTGCTGCTTGGAGATTAAATCTCGGTGTCCTGCATAAATTTGATTCAAATAGAAACAGTTTTTTAAAATCAGCCTCTCCGATTTTTTTTTATCCTCGCCACTCTGCCCCTGCTAAGTGTTTGGCGCGGTGACGCGGGAGGCCGCGGAGTTTGTGAGCCCACAGCGGCCTCCCTCGCGTCTCCGTCCTCCTGCACAGCAAAGCTCCCATATCAATATTCACCTTGCGAATGAAACGATAAAAATAAAACGATTTTACAGCCTCCCTCTTGTCAATTCACCTAAGGATGAGGGCTTCTCCATAGCCAAGCTGGTGGCCGGGGGAGCTGTTTGATGACACTTCTCACCGCACTGGTCGGGGCAGGTTGGCGAAGAAGACAGAGGGCCCAGGACTATTTCAGATATCACAAGTTATCCGTGGCTGGGAATCGAAATCAGCTTTCTGGATTCATAGCACAGTGCACTAACTATCGTGCCACCCCTAATAATTAGCAATTAACAATTCACCCCCCCACGCCCCCCCCCCCCCGCAGAAATGTGATGAATATTCACGATTGGGGCTTGTAATTTTATAAAAATATTGGTGATTTTTCGTATTCTTTTTCCCATCTTGTTTATATTGTTTCTTGTTTTTGTTTGTGTCGTTTGTAAAGTCTTGTTCACCCCATTAGCCTAAATGTAACATCAGCATTTCATTCACATGCAAGTGAAACAACCGATTCCCACGTAGAATGACTCCACGTTAGTGCAAGAGGCGCCGCGAGAACAAACAACACAATGCCGTCGGTGGCCGCCCCATGCCACGAACCAAATCGCCTCCGCGAAGCGGAGACCGCGCAGAATAAAGATGGTGGCGTGTGGGCGGGAGTGAGGGCGGCCCACCAACGGACCGCCCGGCACCATCGCCACGGAGGCCTCGCCGTGCCCAACCTGGCCGCGGCGACCCCAGCTCCACACGACTACCACCGCCGCCGCCGCTAGCGACTCGCGGCTCCGGCGACACCGGCGGCGCGTTCGCCGAACCCACGGCGGCGACGTCTCCTAGCGCGGCGAGACGTCCGCAGTCGCTCGCCGGGGAAAGCGCTCGGAGCCCGCTTTGACATTTCGTCGCCGTGCAAGCGGAGGACACTTTAGCAAAGCTCTGGTATCATGGCTTGCAGGCGGCATAAACACAACAAACAGCACACAAATACGTTTGATTTTTTTTCAAACTAAAGCCTCCCGGTGTAATTTGGAAGGCTCTGATCTCGATCCGCCTAAACTCGGTGCCTGGTTACGCTCGCTCGCGCAGCCTCTCGGCAACTCGTTTCATGAATCAGACATCGTCTCCGTACGGGCTCTCGTGTCCGCGACGCAAGCTGAGAGAAGAGGAGCGGATCAAAGCTGCGAAGTGGCTCCTAAGAGATAACGCAGGTGGCTTTGTTGGCGCGAGCGCGCGGCCCACCTTCCCCCCCTCCCCCGTCGTCCGCCGCTCTGCCGCGTCGTCTCGGCGTGCGCGCAGCGGCCGTGCGCGTGGACCCTTTAGGGAGCACGGGGGGGGGGGGGGGAGGTAAAGCACCGAGCGAGCGTCAATCGTCGGGCAGGAGGTCACGGGTGCCGTTGACTCACGTCGTCAACACGGGCGGCGGCAGCGGCGGGAACCGGTACCACCTGCGTGTCGCGATAGCAGACGCGTTTGAAAAGGTCATTGCAAAAATCGCTACCGTTGGCCCATGAAACGGAGTGTTTCGCGTCTTGAGTAGAACGGGTGGAGATGAGGGGATCTGCTGGTGAGCTCATGGGCCGAGAGAGAGGCACCGCGCGGTCCTGGAGGGCGGGGGGGGGGTGACCGAAATTTGACCGGGGAATCTCTCTCGGCCACTCTCACTCACTGGGGGGCGGGTACCGGGGGCAGGGTCGATCCAGAAGTAGGGACGGCGACCCCGACATCCGGGGCCGAGAGCGGGAAATGCGGGAATAGAAGAGTTGGGGGAGTCTGAGTAACAGGCAGCACAGCCGACAGCTCACGTGTCTGAACCTCTGTCTGAAGCTGTGTGTCTGAACCTGTGTGTCTGAATCTGTGTGTCTGAATCTGTGTGTCTGAATCTGTGTGTCTGAATCTGTGTGTCTGAATCTGTGTGTCTGAATCTGTGTGTCTGAATCTGTGTGTCTGAATCTGTGTGTCTGAACCTGTGTGTCTGAATCTGTGTGTCTGAATCTGTGTGTCTGAATCTGTGTCTGAACCTGTGTGTCTGAATCTGTGTGTCTGAATCTGTGTGTCTGAGTCTGTGTGTCTGAATCTGTGTATCTGAATCTGTGTCTGAATCTCTGTATCTGAATCTGTGTGTCTGAATCTGCGTGTCTGAATCTGTGTGTCTGAATCTGTGTGTCTGAACCTGTGTATCTGAATCTGAGTCTGAACCTGTGTGTCTCAATCTGTGTGTCTGAACCCGTGTGTCTGAATCTGTGTATCTGAATTTGTGTGTCTGAATCTCTGTATCTGAATCTGTGTGTCTGAACCTGTGTCTGACTCTGTGTGTTTGAATCTGTGTCTGAACCTGTGTCTGAATCTGAGTCTGAACCTGTGTGTCTCAATCTGTGTGTCTGAATCTGTGTATCTGAATTTGTGTGTCTGAATCTCTGTATCTGAATCTGTGTGTCTGAACCTGTGTGTCTGAACCTGTGTGTCTGAACCCATGTGCCTATTATATATTCTTTTCTTTGAAGGCGGTGTTATTGACCCGCGTGTTTTTCGTTATCTGTGCGCGTGCACAACCACTGCCAACGCGGTATCACCAATTCATTCGTGTGAATCTGTGCGTCCGAGTCTGTTTCGCTCATTTACCGCCGCATTGGCGTGAGCTCTAAACCATTTCCAGCACTGACATGAACCGCATTATTTTACGGCCTCTAATGTGTGTGTAAACGGGTGGACGTCGCGCTATTTAGCGCTGAATTTATTGTGCTGCTGATACCAATCAATACGGGTATCAGTGCCATAACCATTGTTCAATTAATTGATTTAAATTTCTTTTACGAATCAATTACCACAACAGCACATCAATCGCGGCCGGGTCAGCGAGCGAGGGTCGGAAGGGGTGACCGCCCGTCTGTGGCAGCGATAGCGCGACACGTTATCTGCCCGGCACACATCCCCACGAACAACAACAATAACAACAATAACAGGGGGGGGCATTCTACAGAGATCACTTAAACAAACCGACGGGAGGTCAAAGGCCTGGGTCACCGTGTTCAGCAAACGTGCTTGCCTGCGGAGGCGCCAGCTAAACGAGAAGGCGAGAGAGCGAGCGAGAGAGCGAGCGAGAGAAAGTGAGAACCCCTTTTTAACGAAAACAAACCAACAAAAATCGACAATTTTCCCACTAAGACTCGCGCAACTTTGGCCCGGGAGTGTGCTTAAGTGAAACGGTCAAAGGTCAATGACACAATTTCCACGGAGACCTGTTAACGGGCAGTTGGATCGTCTGGGCAGGCACAGAGGCGACACACTTATCGGGCGGGCGAGCGGGCGGGCGGGCAGCGGCACTCACAGCCGCTCGCTCGCTCAGTGGATTCGCCGCAGCCCAGCCAAGGATCTGTGCGAGTGCCGCACGGCGAACACTCGGGGCGGTGGCGGCGGCCGGCAGAGGTGCGAGAGACGTCCGTACTCGGCGTCGAGAACGGTTGTCAGTGATTGCGCCACAGCGTTAAGTGCGCGTCCGTGTTTTCCTGGTAACGGCCGATTTTACAAATGCGTTCTGGTACCAGGCATGCGACGATGCCTTGATTCATTGATTCAAGTCAATTGTTCCGCTCATTATGCGTGCACGTGAAGCGCTGATTATTCGTGATCCATGCAGATTGTGTGCCAATGTTACACGCAGGCTAATGGAGTCAACAAAACTGTGCAAGAGAGGTCAAAATATCCAGGCAAACATTGCAAACAATCTGGGAATAACGGAACAAAACACAATTGATTTTTGAATCAAATCACGACCCCCAGATCACAACAAGCCATTGACCCACGGGTGTGTATGTATACACTGCACGCGTGTACGTATCCTCGTGTTAACCCCGTGTGTGTGTGTATATTACTAGTTGTTCTCGCTTGCATATCCTACATGCGCCTGCCGAAGCGTTTGCACCTCGGGTTGTACATCGGGGGGGAAGGGGGGGTCCGTGAACAAGTCGCACGCACTGGGTGGGGTGCTCCAGGGAGTCAGTGAACAGCGTGAGGGGACTATGGGGGGGGGGGGTGTCGGAGCAGAACGCGGGTCCCATAAAACGGGGAGGAGTGGTCGGTCACGTTAACGTTACAAGCTCTCGATGTGCCGTGACTGATGCCACCCCTTGGAATCACCACTCCGGCCTCTGCTATGCCACCTAGTGGAGCCGGCGAGGCTGCTGCTGCTGCCCTCTTCCCAACCGGGGGGCAACCGAGCTGGGAGCGACCCCGGAGGTCAACGCGACTGCCCCACTCCCCATCCTCTGACGCCACGCACGCCGAGCCCCCCCCCCCCCCTCACCACCCTCTCACCCCCTCTCGCCCGTCCTCCTCCACCGCGGGAGGCGTGAACGGGGATTGGCGTCGCGCCCCGGAGCGACGGCGGAGGAGAGCGATGCTCGAACTGTCGGTGAGCTTGCCCACCCCGTCGATGCGGACGACAAACCGGGGTTACCATCCCGGAGGGACAAAAGAAGCGGGACCCATCGCGGGAAGAGGAACGTCTCACTGTAGCGGAAGGGGGGAAGAACTCGGTGTGAACGCGCTGTCCTGAGCGGTGGATCGTCACACGACCGACAAAAAACTGGAGCTTTTAATGTCGCGGCAAGACTGAAAGTTTTTCCCGTGACAGCGGCTGCCTCCTCAAAGAGAGGATGATGCTGCGAAAACCGGGAGAGGTGGCGATGCTGCCAACAGCAGCGCACGACGAGCGTGAAGGGTGCACGGCAGATCTGCACTCCGCTGCAGCCGCTGCTGCGCCGGCCCTCCCAGTGCCGGGCACCTCAGCCGGCACCGGCGAACACCAAATTAGACGCGGCGCTGAGATCTATCCGGCGTTTAGCTCTGCAATTACCTCCAGCTCCCTCGGTCAACCCCTCCCCAACGCCGACGCCTTCCGTGAGTTACCGCAGACGCAGATCAACAGCGGCCGTCGTGTTTGCGGGGTTTTACGCGTTCCGCCGACGCGTAAAGCCTCGAGCACTTTGGCAAGACAGCGACGTGTCCGCTTGTTTCTGCCACGAATGACAGAGCCACGCGCTCCGGCCGAATCAGCCCGGTGAAGGACCGGCGAGGTGCCTCCTGAAACACGGAGCGCCTCTCTACGGCAGGTAAACACGGGAGCCCCGGCGGTTACAAATCGGCGGTGGGGACGCTGCGGCATCGTTCCGCCCCCCCACCCCTTTCTCCTCCTCCCTGGAACGACGGTGCGCTTATCGCCGGGCTACAAGCGCGACAGCGGCCGCTCGTTTTCTAATTACCCTCCGACGTTATCTCGCTAGCGGCCGCGGCTGTCGCGACACGTCAACCCTGCCGCCCACCGCCCCCCCCCCGTGACGAAGGAAAACCGACGTGGAGACACGACGACGGAACTCGCGAGCATGCTCCCCCGCTCGTGCCCCCCCCCCCCCCCCCGATGCCGTGCGTGGAGATCGAGCCGTCGCCTGCTGCCCGGTGCGACCGAGGGAGCGAGTCTCCGAGGTGCGTCACCGCAGTCGCGCCGCGGGTGGCTCTCGTTTAGCAATAAAATCTCCCCGTTCCCGGTCGCTCCCGTTCCAAAAAAACCTCTCCGCCAATCTCAAAATTCCATTCGCAAATTCCCCGTCATCTCAATATCAAAGGTCGGTTGAAACAGCTCGACCGTCAAATGCTGTCCCGCGCACCGCGCACACAAAATCCTCAAACACCAAACACCTTCCCACCCTCAAACACCATCTCAAATGCCATGCCACCCTCAAACACCGATCAATCCCCTCCATTCCAAACCCACAACTCAAACACAGCCTGGCAACGGAGGCCGTGTGTGTGTGTGTGTGCGCGCCCGCGAGGAGCCCCACTAAGAGCCCTCCTGGTGAGCAGGAGATAACCCGTGCCGGGCGGCCCGGCGATTTACGACCGCTCGGCACAATGGGCGAAAGGCGAGAGGAGAGAGGCCGCTTTCTCTCGCCTCCGCACCTTCTCCGCCGTCAACACGGCAGCGGTGGCGGCCACGTCGATGTTTACGCGGCCCGGCGCTCTATAAATTCCCTCCGGCTTTTTACTTCCCTTCTACGGATGACGTGAAAATTGCGCGTCCGTTTCAAATTAGACGACAATTTGCGACGCGGAAGATTGCGCCGCGTGCCGACACCGCTCGCTCGCTGCCCGGCTCGGCTCTCGCTCGGCTCCGAGCGGCACCACCCCACGGCCGGCGGCGTCACCGTCGCGCACGCGGCTAGAATCGCACCCCGCACTCCCCTCCCACCGCCTCCCCCCCCCCCGGAGGGCCCGCGTCCCAAGCGCCGGCAATAACCGCGACGGCGCGCGGCGGTGGCAACGGCGGAGGCAACGGCGGGCCTCTGCTAAAGTACGGAGCGGCGAAGCAAAGTCGCAATAAATAGCAAACAAATTATTTGCGAAAGCGTTGTCGGAGTGTGCTCGGGTAGCAATGAGGTGGATCGCAGTAGCCCACTCCTGCCCTGACATACGACTCCGCCTTTTTTTCTGCTACCGCCCGAGCCGCGGAGAGTTACGGCCGTGCACAGTATATAAAAGCATCTGTCCACGGGCTATAAAAGAGAGAAAGCCGAGGGCTTGTGTGCCTGCCAAGAAAAAAAAATCACGGCCACAAACTACAGGGCGGCCCTCCCCCCCCCCCGGCGGCTGCCACCCCCCCCCAACCACCCCCCCCCACTCCCCGGAGTGCAGGTTTGCCCCGTGCGCATTAACCTCTGGGTCGGGAACGCGCACGCCGCACACACCGGCAACACCTCCGCAACGTGCACTCCGCGTACACACGCAGCGGGCCGTGCACACCGCACACGTGTACCGCACCGTGCGCGCCACGCATATACAGAACACCGTGAACGTGACCCGCACCATGCCCGGCGTTGCACGTACACCGTCACACCATACTCAGGAGTGCACCGTGCGCACCCACGAACATCAGCCAGCACGAGCACATTCAGGCACTTCATAGCAGCACACATACATACACCGACAAAACCATACATGCACACCAGCACACATACACGCACGGCACACATACACGCACGGCACACAACGGTGCACCAGCAAATCCACACACCCGGCACACGTGCCAGCCGGCACACCACGAGCATCGGCACGCGGTGCGGACCCTCGCACCGTCACCGTTATGGAGTGAAAGTCTCGGCCGGTCACCCTTTGTCATTTCTACTCGGCAAATAAAAAACTCGCTTTTATCTTCCACCTCTCTCTTAAATTAAGTTTATATGCGCCGCCGCAGCGGCAGCGGGAAACATATTTGTGCGTAATTGTGCACGGGGAGTGCGCGTGCAGAGCGAGGGCGAGAATTTCCCCACGCGCAGTGCACACTACATCCCGCATAAACTGTGACATTCCCATTTCACCGTGAGAATGTAAATCCAGTTTAATGAGTTAAAACAGACTCCGCAGGGCCCGAGCCCTAAACCCATCCATCGCTCGAGTTTGCGAACGCCGAGAGGCGGCCGCGGCGTTCCCCCCGTCGTCCTGAACGGGCTGGGGACTCGTTGGGCCGATAACGGGACTGGACTCGTTCGGTCAGCTCGCAAAGTGGAAACGTAATCAATAAAACATATTTTACGGCAGCTCTTAGTTTTCAAATTCAGTTGGGCTTCGTTCTTATTGACAACCGGGCATTTGGACAACGTTGCCATCGACAGAACAGCTAACGGAATGATACGCTGGTGCCGTGAAGCTCAGAGAGTCCCCGATGATCCGGACAGAAGGGAGCGCGAGTGAGATGTTGCGCTGGGCATCGGGAAAGCGGACATTTTTGTTGAGATTCATAATCAACGTTTTTGGGTTAGATCGCGTTATTTATAAATGTGTCGTAACCCTCCACCACCCGACACGGCACCAGCGTATTATTCTGAGCTGTTCACAGCCGTGCGAGGCCACATTTTTTACTGTTTGGCCGTGTCGGTTGGTGGAGGGTTACGACACATTTATAAATAACGCGATCTAACCCAAAAAGTTTATTATGAATAATATTGGTCGCGAAAGCCGACGCGTTAAACATTTGTGTTGAGACCTGAATGGACTTTGGTCACGACAGACTTGGCCAAACGTTTTCACGAGCCGTGGTCTATCCACTGCTAGAAGAAGGCCTCCAGACGTCGCCGCCATCCCTCACAGCCGTGCGAGGCCACGATTCCTCGTACTCCTCACGAGTCGATTTCGTTGCTCCATCTCCACAGCAATTCGTCCGTTATGCCTCTGGCTGCCATTCTGTCACCGGACTCATCCACAGGCCATCTTCCTTCTAGCCGTGATGCGTCCTGCCTGAGGAGCACACTTACCAAGTTCGCTTGGGTTGAACCAATGCTGGTGAAATTATGTACTCCCAGAAGGCCTTGTGGTTGATGGGAAGTTAAAAAAAAAACTAGTTTTTGTTCTTTATGTGCAGGGATGGATATATGAAAGAGATATATTGTCTGATGATGTATTTTCTGACTTGTATTCTCAACAACGATGCAAATTACTCTTTTGTGTTACTTTCCTTTCCGATTTGCCTGTGTTCTTTGAACCACGTTCGTTCCTCTTCCTGCCTCTCAGCGTAATTCCAGGCGTGCATCTCTTTGCACACTTTTCAGTTTTTGTTTTTCTCGATGTGCCCCCCTAAGGTGCACCGCTCACCTGCCTGGCTCCCGGCGTCCAGCACTCAGGCGCCGGCGACGTCAGTGATGAATGAAAGGGCAGAGAACACCCAGCGCTCTAATTTGAACATCGCCGGATAATGCGGGCCACTAATTTACACGATTTTCTCCTAACGGTCCGCGCGACACCGCGACCTCTGCCCTGTAACCTCTCCACAACTACACAAACTCATTACGGCTCTCAAATTAGGCTTCGTGATCGCGACATTTGAAAAAGTCTCAGGACTTCTCCCGCTCGGTGACCCCTGCGCGACCCCGGCGGGGCGTCTGGGTGCCCCCGCCCCCTCCGACCGTGCGCGAGCGAGATCCGATCCGGAAAGTGGCGACGATTATTCCCGGGGAAAGCAGCAGCTGCCGCTTCGCCGGCAGCGCCGGTGCCTTGGCGCGTGCAACGTCGGTCCGAGCCCCGGCACCGAAATGCCGCCCCTCAACCCCCCCCCCCCCCACCCCGTTTTGGCGTCTGCGGCGAATGAAGGAAGTCGCGCGGAAATGAACGATTAGCCGTAACGACCCTAAACGATGTAATGATTTATTAACTTAGGACCACACTGGCTTCCCAGAAATCCCCGACGACACGCTAAATATGAAAGACAACGGGAAGGGCGGGATGGGTGACGAGCGGGCGGGCGGGCGGGCGGGGAACAAAAACACAACGCATCGACGACTAAAGCCGTCCTCTGCCCCCAATTACGTGAAGTGGGACACGGATACCGGCAATGCCAAATGTTGTGATTGCAATTTTAAACTTGTTGTGAAGAAGACTTTTTTTTTTTTGCGAGCGTAGACGTATACGTTACATCACAGCGGAGGTCGAGATGTCTAAATCGCAGCCCGGCTGTTAAAGTAATGAGATTTCCGTAATATGTCCCTTGTCTTAGCGATGAGCCTTCATCTGCTCCCGTGCAATACGGCACCAATTAATGCCTGATGAATGAAAATGAGCGCCTGCTAACGTCCGGTCGGCAGGTCGCTGACCCCTCCTTAATGCACTTACATCCCCAGAGCCGCACGTGGGGAAGGAAGCTCATAAACGCGACAGTTACACCGCGCCAGCGGTGGCTCGTCACCATCGTTAGAGCGAGGGTTAGGCCGGGCTGCCCGTGGCCTGCAGTGGTCGTTAGCGCTGGCTGGGGCAGTCTCGTTTTGCGGGGGGCACCAGTGAATTACATGGCGGGGGGGGGGGGGGGGAGTGCACGCAGGGCATCGTGTCCGCCACGTGCACGCGCGGAGAGCGGGCACCCCGGGTCAAAGAGGGCGCGCAAACGGTCACACAGCGGGCGACGCGGCTGTGTTCATAAGGCTCCCGTTATTCCATACCGAGCAGCAGTTGTGATGAAGGGCGGGGGGCACTGCCGACTGCATCCCACCCTTAACGTAGGCAGGACCGTTACCAACTCGGCTCACCTGGAAGTGGCAGCCAACCCGCGCTCTCTGGGATTGCTGGGAGACCCCTCGTCACGGTAATTGTATTAGCCAGCTCCAAAGTGTGGCTCTTAGCAGCAGACAGTTACGGACCAGACGGGGGTGTCGCTCGCCGAGAGAGCGGGGGGTACGGCAAGAGCCCCCCCCCCCCCTCACCGCCTCTCCTCTCCGTGTGTGGCTGTGGAGTTGATCGGATGATGTGCGAGGTCTCAGGCCGCAGTCTGCACACAGCAAACTAAACGACTGCAGGTCGTCTCCATGCACTCCCGCGTGTTTACCAACAGGGCCGCCCTGGACGCTCCGGCGACATCTGCGTACACTGGCTCAGCAGCCTTTCCTGTAAACAATAATACACTTACACGTGTCTTTCTTTGTACTGTAATTTGTAATTATAAGATTCTTTTTTTCCGGCCAGGGCGATCGCGCGAGCGGCGCCGTAATTACGCCGCAGTCGCCTGGGTCGGCTCTTTAACGGCCAAACCGGGAACGAGAGACAATGCCTTTAAAGCATAATTAGCAGCTTCACGCTCCGCGAGGCTGAAAGTCCAATTACCCTTTTGGCTTGGGTTTCTCTCTAATGGCCGCGCCTCGCCCGCCACCGCCGCTTGATTCCACCCGGGCCGCACACGTTGCTCCATCAATTAGCGCCACGCCGCCAGCGTCACCATCGCTCCTCCGCTGCTCCTCGAGTCTCTCCGTTTAACGCGGCGACGGCGCCAGCGGCGGCTGGCCCAGGGACCATTTAGCGCCTCACCCCGCACGGCGGAGGTTAACGCGGACGCCGCTCCAGGCCAGAGAATCAGAATATTTATTGACACTGTGAGAAAAAGAGCTTCATAGCTCTTCGGATTCCTCCAGATGTCCAGTAGGGGGCCACGGGGTCAGAACGTTACAACAACAAACAAAACAAAAATACGACAAGAGTGCAAAGTACAGAAAAGGTAAACAAATCACTTTAAAAAAATAAAAAAATTAAACTAAACAAATGTTTATCTTGCCAGGTGAGGTACCAAATGAGGTATTCGCTCATTTTTCAGCAGCGATGTGGCCATAAATAATGACAGCGCAACAAAGTGGGCTTACCGCGTGGCGATTCGTCGCAGCCAAATACTTGAAATAATCTCTCTTTGGTTCTTTCGGTAAAGTCACGTAGAAATAAATTATTTCGTTTTATTTCTTTCTACGTGACTTTACCGAAAGAAACCAAAGAGTAATTCCTGCGGTCGCGAAAGCTTTGAATCGAACTCTAAATCGTGTTTATCACGTCGGCTGTCGCGTTTTTAAATAATCCAGGGGGCGCCTGCGAGCCTTGGGGGGCGGCACGGGGCAGCCCCCATCCCCGCGGGGAGAGAGAGGACGGTGGCAAGGGGACCCCCGGAGGGCAGCGATTGCCGCGGTGTGAGCCTCCGGGACCCGGGTCCCGTGAGATTTGGAGAGGCCGCGCAAACAGAGCCCCCGTGTTGGCAGCACGGGGAGTTTCACCTGTGGTCAGCGCGACTTCCAGAGAGGTGCGGGAGGCTTTTGGTGGCATTCATCACGCGGGCGTTTATATAAACAGGAGAAAATGTGCGTGGAGGAGAGAAAAACTCACTTAATAAATGAATAAATGGTGCAGGCTGTATGCCGCCCGAAACGTATCCCCCCCTAAACGTAAACAAGTATACGTTTAGGGGGGGATATACAATATGGCAAAAATATTTAACTAAACTCCCGAGTTTTGACATTTATGGAATTTAAAATAAAGGATCGTGTGAAAGCCTGCGTTGTGTTTTCTCATGATGTGATGCGTCGTAATATTTACAGCAATTTAATAACAATTTGTCAGCGCACAGACGGGTTTACTGCCATCTAAACAAACCCGAAGGAACGGCAGAAATCTACCCTCAAAAAACCTTACAATGACCCCTTTGAAAAATACTTTTCTCTACTCGGGCACGGTGAGTGAGGAGGCGGCAAGGGTGCACCGGCACCAGCCCGCCGCCAGGTGCAGGGAGAACTCCCCCCCAACCCCCCCCAGGTAACTCTCCCCGCAAGGTGGGGGGTGCGGAGTGGGCGCCCTCACACGAGCCCCCCCCCCGACCTCCCGAGGGGATGGGGCAGGGCGTGCGTCACGTGACGGGAGAGCTGCCCCCCTCGATTTGGGGTCCAGAGACGGCTCCTGTGACCTGCGACTGGTGGGGCCTCTGCCACGTGAACTACCTGGGCGCCAAACAGCAGAACCAAGCAGAGCCTCGAACTGCACTCAGCGGCCCTGCTGCCCATGCTGCCCAGTGCTGCCCAGTGCGACTCAGTGTCACTGAAAGGAACGCGTGTTTTAAACACGAGGTTACGCGTTAAAATTCCCGTGGCACGATATTTCTCCGATCTCGTGAAAACTCGATCCGGACAGCATTCCACGGCGTCTATCGTTACATCCCCCCTCCCCCCCCCCCAGTAATGAAATCAGCAAAGCTGACGCCGTTCCCAAAGTGTTCGCGATACTCAATCTCAAAATTACCGCCCTTGCAGCGTGAGCATTTCATAAACGTGCGATGGGCAGAGATGAGATGAAATCTCGAGCCCGTCGATCGACGAGCTGGGTCGCCCTCCGAGCACACAGATCATCCCGGGGCCTGTTTTTCCATCTCTCCCCTTCGCTCTTTTTTTTCTTTCCACGGCCATTAAGCTCGAAGCGGCTTCCGTGTCGCAGCAGCAGTCACATCAAACCGGGCCGGGAGGAGGAGGAGGAGGTGGGGGGGGGAATCGCGAGGCTTCCCGCAAAAACAAATGATTTAACGCTGCCATTTGTTCACCATAATCTGATTGTGGCTGAGAGCTTGAGTGAGCACGGCCGCCCAGATGTGTGCAGATAGCCACGTCAGCCTCTCACCTCCCTCTCTCCTCCCTCCCACCCTCGCCCCCGGGGCCGCCACGACAACGCTGCGCCGAAACAATTATCCGCGATTCCGCACGCCGCACCGTTAACCTATTTTCACGTGGTGCCAATCTGCTATTTGTTTTACAAAGTGCCCTGTAACCATAATATCCAGACACCATTTCCTGAAATCTTACCCTCCCGCCCCCCCCCCCCCCCCCGTGCAAATTGATGTGCGTCCACCTCCGAGTGATGTTAATTTGGCTAAATTGTGTTACCGCTCAAATTAGAACACGAATCGATCAACGGAACATGCGCCAACTGCCACGACGAATAAAAGTGTTGCTCTGTCCACGCGTGCAATTGCGGCGTGCGTGTAATTGTGGCGTGCGTGTAATCGTGGCGTGCGTGCGTGTTCGCGTGCGTGCGTGTTCGCGCGCGTGCGCTCGTGATGAAGCCCCCGGCCTGCGTGGCCGCACGGCTCACGGTTTCACGCCACGACAGTTTCCGACGACGATTATTAGCGGCCCGGCGCCGACAAATGATTGCTTCTCTGGATTGTGCATCACGTTAGTTTTGAATGAGCGGGAGGGGGGGGGGGGCGCGTTCCAGACATCGCGTCCATCCCCCCCCCACCCTTTGCACCAAGTTCATCACAGGGGGTAGAATAATGCCGGAGCGCTAATGAACGCGACCGCCGTGTCTCAGCCTCGTTATGTCCCGGCCTCAATCGCGTGCCAGTCTCGTTACGCGGCGGCGGCGGCGGTGGTGGTGGGAGCCGCTGTTTTGATCAGTAATTGGGCAGCTGACATAGCCGCGGAGGCTCGCGCCGACGCGTCGGGGCGCGGCTCGTCTCAAACGTGACAAATGTTTCACTCGCCGCCCGTCACTCGTCCTCTGAACCCCGAGCGGCGCCTCGGGAAGCCGGTGTCGTCTTAAACGGAGACGAGGGGGTTTGCCGGCGAGCGAAATTACCGGTGAGCGCGCCGACGTCGACGGAGCGCTCAGCGCTCTCGGGTTTGACGAGAGCCCCCGCGTGGTGGTGGTGGGGGGGGGGGTCCGTGACTCACGAACAGCACGCACGCACGCGTGCATACGCGCGTGTGTTGGTGTCCGTGCGTCGCTGGCCGTTTGTCAAGTGGACCTTGAGTTGGGTGTTATGGGGCGGGGCCAGGATGACCACCGTGTCCTCACGCTGTCTCTCCCTGTGATGCCACTCTCGCCCGTAAACCACAATGAATGTGTGTCGCTTGTTACAGGAATACATCGCGTGATTCTTCATATGAACGAGTAGAGAACCCGCTGCTCTGCAACAGTCATTTTCATGGTCTTCCAATCATTAATTCTAGATTTGAAGCTTTCGTGACTGCAAGGATGCATACTCTTAGGTTTTTTCGGTAAAGTCACGTAGGTAAAAATAAATCATGAATAATTATTAATTCTAGAAATAATAGAACTTAAATAATACTTTGAGCGCTGAAAGAGACTTGCTTTTTTACGAAATAAAGTGCTAAGATAACATGTATTGTAAGGTTTTTTTATATTCTCAAAAATTTTAAGAATATTCTGGTGAAAGAATTACGTTCATAGGAGCACAAATTGAAAAGTTAAAGCACTTTTAAATGAACCGTGGTCAGTCTTCTGTATTCGCTATGCCCAGCTCTTTTGTATCGCTGCCTCTTGTACGTCTTCTGAACTCCTTCTCCGCCGTTTCAATCCAATTGAATGTTGTAACACGGAAAATCCCCTCGTAGCCAGCTACCCAGCTAGCTTCGGTGGCAACGTGCCGGGGCAGCCGCTGACAACAGCGTCGTTGTTGGGGTGGAGATGAGCCCAGCCAGCAGTCAGCAGCCAGCCATGAGACTCGAGGCGTAGAATTGTTTTAATAGCAGTGTGATAAAAAATTTAGTAAATAAAACACAGTACGGATTTTTTGAAGACAGACAGACAAACAGTCGCGATGAGATGCTCACCGCGCGACGCCTCGCACCGGGAGCGAGGGAGACGCGCGACGCCCAACATCGTCGTGTTTGTGTTTTGATGCAATTAAGGGAATGAAAGAGAAAGCGTCTGTGCCGTAATTCTCCTTCAACTCGGAAGAATCCACCCACCCACCCCACGCGCGCGCACACACACACGGACGCGCGGACAGAGAGCGAGAGATGACGGTAATTGTAGCTCCGCTGCCGTTTCCTGCGGCGAGTGGCATTCAGGAGGATAGCACGGCGGTGGAGGAGGTAGAGGAAGAGTAGATGAGTGGGGGGGGGGGGGATGGGGAGGGGGTGGGCGCTTGAGCCACCCGTTCATTACGGCCCTGCGGTGTAGGCCGCCTTTAATTAAAAATCACTCGCGGAAAAAAGCAAAAAAAAAACCTCAGGAATTATTAAGCATTTCCCGTGGGCAGATTACAAGCGTCGCGGGCCAGAACTGCTGTAACACTTAAACCCGCGAGCGCACGTCAGCTTCAAAATTGAAACTGTCAATCTCGGCCGTGATTGGTGTGCGGTGAGGGTCCGCGGCCCCGACCCACAGCGGCGGATCGTTTACCGAAGCTGCCAACCGCGATGGCCTCCTCGCCGACATCACGTCCATTTCTCCGGTTCCCGGAGCTGACGACAGCCGGGGGGGGGGGGGGGTTGGAGACGACGGGAAGGGGGTGGCGGCAGTGGCGAGAGGTCGCTCGTGTTTTTGAGGGCCGGCCGAGAAGGCCAAGTGGGCGAACGGACATGGGGGGGGTGGGGAGGGTCGTGCAGACGCCACGATGCAGGTTCCTCGTCGGTTAAAATCGATTCTTGTAATCGCGACGCTTACGTCCACAGTGCGCGCGGCGTGAGAACGTCTCGTTTGCAACTCGCGCGATCGTCACCCTCGGCTTGACGAAGCGAACACCAGCTCTGCGAGCGAGACTCGAAAAAAAGAAGCAAGCTGAGCGCTAAACCAGACGAAAATCAACCGATTGTTCAATCGAATCGCGTCTCCGAGCTGCGAGAGTTCATCGAAACTCCTGCGGGTGATCCATCGCGTGCCGTGAGAGAAGCTCCGCTCGATCGGCTCCCCCTTGTGCCGGCGAGACGGCGAAACTCGTTATTCCAACAACGGGCTCTGGTTCACCCCCGATGCTTACTCAACGCAATGCGATACGATGGTCATGTGTTCCAAATTACCAATAATTATTTGTACTTTTTCTCTGTCTCGTAAAATAAGGATAAGTAAGCGCAAGTGTAATTTCACCACAAACTTATTCACGTCACCGAGTGTGGAGTGCGGGACTTATGTAAAAGCGTCAATCTCAGCGAACGGAACGATCCACAGAGAGTATGACAGACTGAGCAGACGGGAAGCGTGGGATTTTAATTAAATCTACCGCACACACACACACGTCGTTCCCTGTGCCGGAATGGAATGGCCCACCATAAATATGCGTCATGATCATCCCAGGCAGCCCCACAGATGTTGTCCGTCGCCTTGTAGGACTGTTCCAATTGGAGTCTAGGGGTGTAGGATGAGTGGCGCGTTCCCTCTTCCCGCTGCGCGACACACGAGGCTCGAGGAGCCCTTTGAGGGTGCTTCGCTGCGTAATCAGAGGTCAGAGGGCAGTGGAAATCCAAATGAGTTGATTTCCAATCGATAGAGGCTCGTGACGGCGGCCCTCAACAGGCCTGGGATTCGATCAACACGGCCACAAAAACCAGCGGATGCGTAAATAATTTAACGGGCAATAATTGCCGGTAATTAACCGGACCGGCGTGTGACGACACGCCGAATCGCCAATTACAATCGACTCCGGCCCTCACTGACACACGCGTTATATTTTGCCTGCGACTCTTTGATTTTTACGAAGCGTAAATGTGAATAATGCGCCAATACGCAAAAATGTATACAGACTTGCCGACGTTCTGTTTCGACTCAGGGAGCAGGCACAAACAATACAAATGATACGGTAAAAATGAAACAAATAAATTAACTGATTATCGAACCAACCCACAACAACTAAATCATGACAAGTGATTGAATCGCTGCAACGGGGGGGGGGGGGGGCGGTTTAATCATTAAATCATTACGTGCCCATAATTAACGCGAGAGGCAGTGCACGTGCACTCACCGGCGCTCGCAGTGAGTGCCGTGTCCAGGAATGCTCCGTTTGGCGCAGTTAATGTGGCGAGACGGCGCTGCACAACTCCACCGCCCCCCCGCCATCCTCCTCTCGGGCACACGGGTCCACCCCCCCTCCCCCTCGCCGCCCCCCCTCACGTCACTTCAAAGCCACGTTTTTTCGCTGCTCCACGGTGTTTTCTGTGTTGTTTCTGAGCGGCGCTGCTGCTGCTGCTGCTGCCGCTGCCTCCGCTGCCTCGAGACAGCGAGATGGATGTGCCCTCAGCGTGAGGCAAGGGCCCACGCTCTATGCCGGCTCCAAAAATTCGGATTTTTTTTTCCCCTTCCATGCGTTTTTATTTTATTCCCCCCCCACTCCGCACGCCCTCGATTTTTGTTTTCCTTGCTCGCGCGCTTTTTTTTTTTGGAGAATCGGGAGGGACGTGTCAAAGCGTTCTGTACGGTTCCTGTTTTTCCGCCACGAAAATTGGCCCAAAACGGTCGTAATGGGGAGCGGCGGCGGCGGGCGGGCGGGCGGGCGGGCGGCATGGAGAGACGCGCGCGAGCGTTCTCTTGACAGCCAGGGTTTGTGCGCCCGTGGCCCCCGTGACTCCACAACGGCAACGGTAATAAAGCGAAGCCGCACGCGCACGCGGGAACGGGGGCTTCGCTTTTGTGCGACGCTTTGCAAAAAGCACGCGGCCCGCTTCAAGCGGCGACTCGGTAACGCGTCGGGCGCGCGCCTCCATTGATGTTTATCGAGTTACCGTGAAGTTGGTCTACATTTTTAGCAAGTCAGAGGCCACCATTTACCATAATTCGTGAAAAAGAATACTTGTCCTGAATTGACATTCTCAACGTTCGGTTATGAATGCCAAGAAGGATGCTTTTATTGCCGCGGGTGCGCTCAGATTTAGCGTTGGGGAGAAAGGTCCCGGACGCTTTCTCTGAAAGGTGGCTTTGTCCTTTTATAAAGGTTTTACTAAACGGTGCTGGGCGCACGACGCAGCAGCACACCTTTACGACTTATCAGCTCCACAAAACTAAATACGCGTTAAGAAAGTTTAACGAGGTTCGACCGACAAGAGTAAATACCCTTCACATCCCTTGAAATAAAAAAACAAGGAATATTTTGTCCCTATAACCTTGTGCTAACGGTTGTAGAAGACGTTACGGTGTGGTGTGTGGTGTGAGGTGTGGGGGGGGGGCAGTAGGGTGGCTTTACATTTGTCTGGTGCAAAGTTTGCCGAAGTGTAACTCAAATCATCCTCGCCGAATCGCATTCAGCGGTCACAAGGGGGGCCAAGCGATGGGCGCAAAGCGTTTAAACACCGCCGACCCAAATTTTAAATTACGACCGCACCGTGCCGACAATTTGTTTCAGGCTCTGGACCACAGAAGCCAACGCCAGGCCCGGCCGCCCGTGCCGTAAATCTGTTTAAACAGATCTCAGATACCGAACGACCCAGCCGCTCCAAAGTCAGCAAACAGTGCAGCCGGCAGGGCGATTTATCAAGCAGCACCGCAGATGGCGATCTTGCCAGCTGGGGGCCAAGTGGGAGGCTCGGGCGGGTGAAGAGGGATTGCGGCCGGTGGGGGCCTCGCAAAAAGGTCGGGGGCGGTGAGGCGCGCATAGATTCGTGCCTCCCGGGAAACTCGGCGGTCGGCAGGATGGGGGGGGGGGGGGCGCATTCCCACCGCCGCCCTCCCGTGCTCGGAGAACGCGCGCGGGGGCCATTGTTTGGGTGCCATTGTTTGGGGGCCATTCGATTGCTCGTGCCCACCGCCAACGTGCGCAACTCCGCGAGCTCGCGCGGCGCCTCCCGGGGTTTCCATGACGTCCGACCGTCGCCAAGACACCGGGGGCGGAATTTGAAGCGATCCGCGCCACACGTCGGCTCCGGGCCACGGTTTCCATCCCGGCCGCGACGGCGCGCGTTCTCGCAATGACGACGACGACTACGACCACGACTACTACGACCACGACGACGACGACTATTACGACGACGACCACGACCACGACGTTCCTCCGGCCGCGTGGCGCCACGGTCTCCACAACGCTCACGCGGGCCACGCCGCCGCCAACCTCGCTCGTTACAACGCCGCGTTCTCTGGCGGAAAACCTCCGGAGGCCGGCAGGGAGAGGGGGGGGGAAGAAGCGGCCGCAGCGTGGCGAGATGTGACGGCTCCCCACGGCTACGACTGCTGGTTGATGCTGCCGTCACGTGGCCGGGAGACGGGGAGAGGCGAGGGCGCTCGCACACAAGCGCTGTTTCCAGCCAAGAAGTTACTTCTCGGTCCGCGGTTAGGGTCCAGCAATGTTTTCCCTCGTTGGATCGTGCAACTGTGTCAATATTTATGTGGGCTGCTCTTGAGTCGCTCCTATAACTGGGCTAGGATTAAACTTTTATGGGCATTGCATTTTTTTCCCTTTTTTTTTGTCAACCTTCGATCACACAAATATGTTTATTTGTACCGCGGGTTATAAAGATGTCATTTTTTTTTTGCCTTCGTCAGTGAATTAATGCATTAAAAGCAGCTTCGCCATTCATGTCGTAGGCTGCAATAGCAGGGTCGCAGTTAAAATCCCAGCAAAACACATTTCAAATAAACTAACCGGTTCAGCGTCACGCAAAATAAAATAAAAATCACACCGATTCAGCAGTCAAAAAAAAAACGTATTACCGACCCGCCGACACCATCAGAGTTTACAATTTCTTTTCTGAAACACAAAACTGCCCGGTACTCTTCTGAGCGAGCGGCGGCAATGCGTAAAACTGTCGCGTGGTTTCGTAGGAACCCGTGCGGGGGCACCGCACGCCCCCGGCCCTGGCAGCTCCTGCGCTCGACGCTGCCCGACTCTCGCGGCCGGGAGCGTCAGATATTCGCGGTGCGTAGCTGAGATTTTTTTTTTTTTCTGCCCCCATTAAGCTGTCTTCCCTACAGCCCATAAATAATATTACCGTAAACTAATATTTATAATTCCTCCGCTAAGGGTTCCCGGTGGTGCCGTACTGGGACAGTTATTATGGCTGTAAGAGCTCTCTGGGAATATTTCAACAGGTCCGAGTATATACCTCGCACCATATTGCCTGATTAAGTGGCACGGGCGCACATATGTCAACAACTGTATCGGTTTGGAGAGCGCGCAGGCTCACCAGGGGATTGGAACAGACTTGGCAATTAAGCACGCGGCCACGGGGAGGGGCGGAAGGTGGGGGGGGGATGGAGGTGGGGGGGCTGGAATAGCGGCGCGTCATTAAGATCCGTCTGCCGCGATAATGATGATCTCGCCGAATTAGAGCGCCGAGGCCACCGGACACGGACGCGCGGCTCCGGTTCAAAGCGGCGGCGGCGGTGGCGGCATTGGCGGCTCTGCGATCGCTCCTAATGGGTTGCGCGGGGCACAGATGGCACGGCGGAGCCTAATTGAGCGCATGAAAGCTAAGGTGCATGCTAAATGTGAACCATGCGCTAGGACGCCGGCTCTCTCATTCCTGACAGTCCGCGAAACACACAGACACTAAAAAAAAAACCCGCGCACAACAACATTTTTAATGGCACTTATTTACTTATTTATTAATTTAACAAATATCCCGGAGATAAAACAGCGGCCGTAATTCATGGCCGCCGTGGCCAGGCTACGCTGTTTTAAAATTCATTTTCTTTTTTTGCCCCCCCCCCCACCCCCATCCGATCCAGCGTGTTAATTATCGCGCGCAAATTAAGCCCGAATGCCACACGGTTCTCATTACACAAGCAGCCACGAGCCCCCCCCCCCCCGTCCCCCCACCAGCTCCCGCACCCCCCCCCCCCCCCGCGCCCCCATCGCCCCCGCCTGCCTCCAGCGTAGTTAGTCCTGATCTATGGCTCCTCATTAGAATGATAATGCCACGCATGAAATGGTCCCAACGCGCCGAGCATGTTTCTCCGCAGCCATCAGACGCGGGCTGCATGAGGAACACGACACAGAGGGCACCGCACGCCGTGCGGGCCCCCCCCCCCCCCACCAAGATTTGATGGCGAGCACGATGGGAGGGGGGGGGGCAGCCTTCACACGGCCCCGACACACGGAAAATATCAGGGCCGCAGCAGGGAGGCCGCCCGGCCGGCCGGCATGCGTGCGTGCGGGCGGGCAGAGTTCCCCCACCGCGCCCCCCACAACCTCCCCTTACCCCCTCGCCCCCCCCCCCCCCGCACCCACCGCAGCTTTTAAGAGCCCTCCCGGAAACTCTCTCCCTCGCGCGAGCGCACGCAGTAAACCGCTCGTCCCTCCATTCAAAGCGCTCCTCCGGCGGGCTGCGCGCCACGGACGACGTTAAAAAACCCTCTCTTCTTCTTCTGGGCTTGGCGCGTCCAGGAGCTCGCGTCGAGTTATCGAACGGCCGATTACGAACGAGCGCCAGCCGGCCGATCGCGCGATTCACACCGTCGGGAGAGAGAGAGGCCGCTGCCGCCGTCGCTGCCGGTACGGCGCGCGGGAGAGCCGAGCGCGGAGTGTTCCGCCGCTTTCGACATTTTTTTAAACGCAGTGGCGGCAGCTTGCGGCGCACGTGCGCAACAAAATCTCGGGCGGGGGGGGGGGGGTCCGCGTGCCCCTCGCCCCCGCCACTCCGTCTCTCGGCTGTGCGAGCGCAAACGCTCCCTCCAAGTGTGACGAGCGTCCTCCGAGGCAAATCTCCATGCAAATCCCACGGCAGCGTGCGAGCACAGCCTGCGCCGACGAGTCTATCGCGCCGCCGAGCGCCGCGCAAAGGAGGAGAAAGAAAGAAAAAAAGGCCCACGCACGCCGGGCCATTTTGGTGTTTGGTTTTTTTTTCTTCTTCTTAGAGAAAGGCCGCCCGTAGTGACAATACGAGCAAATTCCACAGAAATCTGCCTCAATAGGCGTCAGCGGTGGGGAGCCAGTTTCACATTACCTAGCGCCTGCCCCCTGAACACAAGCCCCCGCCGAGCAGTTCATCGTTTACAAATTGCCGCATTTCCATAAGAATGGCTGCCGAAAATGTACTTGTGATCCGCAGGGCGTTGGAGGACCCCCCAAGCTCCAAAAATCCCGCTCGCGCCTCCCCCTCCACACCCCCCACCCCCGCCACCACCGCCGCCGCCCCCCCACGCAAACCGCAATAGCATTTTAATGAGCGTAGGAACGGCCACGTCTTCTTATGCTAAACTGCAACTTCCAAGTGGGCTTTATTTCTCCGAGTAAGGGAAAAGGGGTGGCACAGCCCAGGTTTAGGAGTTTAGAGGAAAAAGAAAATCAAGGGCTTTGTTGTTGGCTCGCCCTCCCCCGAACTTCCCTCCCCACGATATCCCTTCCAGCGGCTGAGAAAGACTCGGGAGCTGTGGCACTGAAGCTCCTTTTGATTTCTGCTAATCCACTTTTTTCCTCCCTTCTCTGTGCCCTCAATGCCTAATCGCTTAGCGCGGCCCGTGAATGGAATAACCAGTGGCTTATTTGAAAGCCTTCGCCAGCGCGATGCGATTCTCTCTTTCTTTTTCCTTTCCCCGGCGCTCTTTCTCTCCTTCTCTCCCCCCCCCCCCCCTCTCTCGTTGTTTTTTTCTCTCCCCTCTCTCCCCTCTCTCCTCTCTCCCCTCTCTCTCTCTTGCCTGCCGTTTCCCGCCGCACGATAAGCCGTTTCACTTGACTTGCCAGCGACAATGATGAGCCGCGTGTTATTGCCGCAATAATTCTCCAAATTTGCGGCCCATAATGCGATATCTGCGAAATGTCACGGCGTGTAATGAGATTAACACCCTCGAATGAAATATCGAACATCGGCTGCGTGGGCTGCGCTGAATAGGGAGGGAAATGGCCCTGCCTAACAAAGGCAGAGGGCGGGATCCGTCGGGAGAGAAATCAATGCAGCAGTGATAAACTCGTAACGGAAAATAAGCCAGGCGTGTTTTTATTTCCCACGTTTGCGTGACAGATAGGCCACACGCACGCACGGACACACACGGAACTCACGCACGGACACACGCGCGCACACCAGCGCGCACCGGCGGGCTGACAGCGTGGCTCTCGGACGCCCCGACTCGTTCCCCGGACAACGCCGAAACACCGAGCCGGCATCACGCGGTAAATTCTCCAATTCAAATGGCGCCCGGCGGAAAAAAAAAAGATACTTGAAATTACGCCCGTATGAACCCAAAGGGTGCTAAACGCTTTTTGAACAAATGCTTTTCCCCCGGTCCATGCCTTCCCTCCGCTTGAAATTAACAGCTTTCTTTACAAGCGTCTAAGAGCGGTCGCTCTGTCTCGAGCAGCGGCCTCACTGCGCCCGCCCGCACCGCGAGCCCGCCGGCGTTCCGCTCCAAACCAACACGAGAGGAGCCCCGACTCTGCCGCCGCTGCGCAACGCCAAGCGGCGGAGGTGAGCGTCAAAAACTCCAGACTTCATTACTCCGCGTGCGGCGAAATTATTTCTCGGCACGTCCACGGGAGACACCGCCGGCACGTCGTGGCGGTAGAGGTGGGCGGGGGTGGGGTAGCAAATGTAGTTGATTTTTTAAGTCATTTGAATCGCATTTGGACTGCAAGTTTAATAGGAAGGTGTTTTTGGAGGGCTGTCTCCCGCGCACGCAGAGAGACGCGCCCGCGCTACGGGGAGGAGGGGAGGCTACAAACACGGGCGGCAGACGACCCAAGCTTCGGTCAGGACTCCAAATCCAATTACCGGCACGACCGTGCCGCGCGAGAGGCAGCAGATTGCGACGCGATTCCCGCGTCTAACCCGGCGTTTAACCCCGCTCGAGCCGGCTCAGCCCGCAGTCGCCGCGCGCTCCCTCCGGCCTCGCCAAATGGTTTGTAAACGAGACTCGATGTCACAATCAGACACAAACAAGCGAGGGGGGGGGGGGGAAGGGCGCGGTGGGAGGGGGTGGGCAGTGGGGGGGATGCGCCTTAATCCAGAAGCACTTCTCCACTCACGCCCCGCTCATGTAAATAGAGCGTCGGACGAGCGATGCGACCGATGACTTACGATGACTTTGCGTAGCTTTAACGCGGCGGCCGCCGGCATGCGTTTGCGCGCGGCGCGCGTTTACGAGTTGCCATGCGCGCTGCTCAAGTGAGTTGAGTCAATTTAATTTAATTTCCTTTTTTTTTTTACTCCCAAGTCAAATGAGAAATCACCGAGGCGCAATGTCTGCTGCAAGGGAGACCTGGAAGATCGTGCAAGCAGGAGCGCTGCAATTACGTATTTGTGTATGTCCACTGCCTTCCCCCGTGTGTCAATTAGCACACGGTGCCATTTCATTATCACTTTACCGTATGAAAAAATATAAATATATATGGGAAGTAAAATTCAGCTCAAGCCCTTCCCTTCTGCCTGCGTAGTCTACGTGCTCACAGCCTCCCTCCTGCTCCAAGTGGCTCCCTCTGCCCTCTCTCTCTCTGCTCCCCGTCTGAGTCTACAACCTCGACGTTCAGAGCCAGCGGGGTGGAGGCGGGGGAGGAAGGATCATCGTCACTGGCAGCCGCGAAGCAGTGACGGAAATTCCACACTCCCGCGACGGTGGCAAGTCTACCCACGGGTGGGCCGCTCCGCCTACAACCGTAAACCCTTGAGCGAGCGACGTCGACGGGATGCGCAGACGCGTCGTGACCGGCGACGTTGGCGAGAGCCGGCGGCGTTGGCGAGAGCCGGCGGCCAGGGGCAGCCGTGGAGACACGGACGGTCGAGGAACAATGCAGAGGGGGGATAACATACAAATAAAAACAGCGACCGCGCCGATCGTGATTTTGTGTTTTTCTGCGCGCGCGCGTGTGTGTTACGCGACAACATGTGCGTCGTAAAAATAGAAATTTACGGGAATATCGCGGAAGCTGACCCAGGAAAGCGCGAGTTATCTGGGAAGCGTACACAATGCACTCACGCGCACACACACGCGTGCAGTTACACACACAATGCATTCACGCGCACACACACACGCGTCACAATTACACACATACACATCGCGTCCACACACATCGCAATCACACGCACGCACGCGCGCGCTCTCAAGCAAGCCACATTCGCACACGTAATTTTGCGCTCGCACAAACAACACGCAGAACACGTGCACTTACACTAACCGCACACCCGCACATGCAGTTACACACTGACGTCACGTACACATTGCACTTACACGCACAATGCACACACACGCACACAAACGGATTCACTTAGAAACCCCGTGCTTACACGCATGCGCCCAATTAGCCCACGCACACACAAACTCACGCGTGTGCGCTCACGCACGCCTACACACACACACAGACACACACACACACAGACACACACACACACAGACACGTGCGCACACAATGACAAAGAACCCCCGTATAGCCTAAACAGACTTTTTGGGGCAAGTCCTGTAAGCGAGTAGCACTTATGAAGGCTGAGAGAGCACACGAAAGGGTGGTGTGGGCAGCTCCGGCCACCTTTGTCTCCCCAGTGCTGATCTTTACACAATGCACCGGGTATTCATTTAAGGCTGAGTCAACATAGGGGAGGCCCAGGACCGGTTCAAATATTCGTCACTGATATTGGTCGTGAGCGCGAATGAAACTCGGGTCTGCCAGGTGAGGAGCGCAAAGCACTCATCACTGCACTCCCCACACACACCCACACGCGCACGCACACACACGCACGCACACGCACGCTCCCGTTAGAGTCCACACACGCACGCACGCGTGTAAGCCCACACGCACGCACACACGCACGCCCGAGCGCGAGCGAGCACCCGCACTCACAGCTGTACAGGATGTCCGCTCCTTACATCCCACTCAGAGGTTGCTGCTATTTTAACCCACAAGGACCTAGGAAATAAGCCGCTGATATCATCTCGTCAGCGCGCCACCCTCAAGTGCTATTGCGTGGCGCTTTTTTTCCACCCCTTCTCTTTCAGCCCAAGATCAAGCACCCCCCCCCCCCACATCGCCTTCATCTCCACGCCGCGCGGCTCAATCCCTCCGTCCCAAACCACTCGTTTCAAACGTCGTTACGAAACCGCCGGCCGCCCCCACTTCCCCCCGCGTGCCCCCCCCCCCCACCACCACCACCGCTCCCCAAAAATCCTCTCTCCGACGGGAACACGCTCGATCGAGCCCGAATTAAATAACGAACGCACGAAGCACGATAACCGCGTCGATTACTCCCCCGCGCGGCGGCAGAGCCCCTTTCGGCCGCTGGAAGCCACGGCGCTGCCGCCACCGCCGTTCGGCCCTCGTCGCCCGCTTCAAGCGCGGCAACCGCTTCGATTCGCGACGTTACGCGACGTCGTCGCGATGCCGACGTTGTGGACCCATGCCGGGCGGTGCGACGTGGCGCGGATATTTCGTACGAACAACAGCCGCGTCGCTTGTTGATCTGTCCGTGAGAGCCTCGCTGAATGTCAAAAAGATCTCAGGGTTGCCTTTTCAGGGGCAGTGAATCGGCGGTTCCAGTGGAGACGCCCCACCGCCCCCCACTCCCCCTTCGCTAGCCCCTGTCCAACAAGTCACTCCCCATCTTCGTAGGCCGACGCTTGGGGCCCTCCGGCCCTTGGGCCCTGGTGCAGATGCCCCGCCTGCACACTCGACAGCGTAAGCCACCGGCCGGTTCAAAGTTTGGCGCTGTTAACGCGCGGCAGGCAGACGCGGCGCGCGACGGTGGCGCAGTGCAGCCGTGGCTGCCGACGCAAGTGCAGGGCTTTAAAGCGGCAATACTTTTCCGCCGCGTGTTCCTTTTCATCGTCTTCGCGCCGCAGCCCGGTTTTTTTAAGTAGAAAAAAAACTCAACTACCAACTACAAAGGGCCAGCGTTGTGCAAACAGAGCGCGCGGCCTCCTGCGACGCGACCACACAGTGGCTCGGGTGCCACGCTGACCCCGCACCCGCCGGCGGCCTTCTCCGCGCCCCCGCCAGCGCGTTAAAGCGGCAGCGTATAACCCGCCCGCGGGGCCGGCTTGGCTCTCGATGGCGCTGCCGGCTGCCCCCCCCCCCCCCCGCCGATCGCCGGGGTGCCAGCGAGTTCGGGCTGACCGCGCTCGCTTTACGTTTCGTTCTGCCAGCGAGCACGGCCGCGATCCAGTGCTTTAGGGGGGTTGAGAGAGTTGGACAGGAGACGACAGCGCAGCAAGCAGGTTTGTCAACCTGTTCACGCGGACCTTCGAAAGCTTCCCCATCGGACGTGTGGTGGATTCTCGCTGGGTGCCCCTGGCTCTCCCCGCATGAAGCGAGAGACTCCTTAAGAAGGAACCAGCCAAGCGTCCTCACTGACGATTCTCCTGAAAAGTCCTTTCCTGGATGAATAAAGATTCATTGTCATGATTATTCATTGTTACGCATCGTGGGGTGCACCAATCGCTCTTGGACGGGGCGGCGTCGACCAGGAAGTCTCCCAAACGGTCGGCCTGCGGGGCGGCCTTGCCGAGCACGTCCATCCGTCAGTCAGTCGCACGCTGCCCGGCGCGATCAGTGCCGCGAGGGGCGATCAGTGTCGTGATGGACGATTGGTGCCGCGCCGCGACCGGGAGGCACCGTCGCTCGCCGAGATGCCCGGCGAGCGGGCGCAAGCCGATCGCCCACCCGCCCACCCGCCCACCCGCCCACCCGCCCACCCGCCCACCCGCCCACCCGCCCACCCGCCCCGCTTAATACTTTCTGACACTTTGAAGGTTTCTCATTGTCGGTCGGCGGGGAAATTATAAGTTATTGATTTTATTTGAGCGCTTAAAAAAGAGCGCTGTAAAACGACGAGTTATGGCGTCACGCTTGATTTATTAAAGTCCGAAAATACTATTTTCTAGGCCTTTTAAAGCTCATGCGTTAATCATAAAACGGCAATATTTCCGTATAATTAAATGCCGCTGAATGGAGCCACGTGCTGTAATTTCTGTAGAATTGTAAAGTGAGGGGGTGACGGTTGCTAACACGCAGAGTCTGCCGCTTTTTAATGCGTGAAACCCTCTGCTCCGTGGACAGGAATCTTTATAATCTCCACGCACCCCTGATTTGTATAAAAAAAAATCCTCACAAAGTGCGCACTTAATTTGAACAACCCTTGATCCCAGGAATGGAAACCTAGCATTAAGCTTAACTAGCCTTCCCCGCTTGGCGGAACACACTGATCATGGCCTTGATGGCACTTTCCCTGTCAAAAGACATCGGCTGTCTGCTGCTGCTCCGAGCTCTCGCCTTTCTTATTTCCCTGCCTCCTTTCCCCTTTCGCTAAAAAAAAAAATTCACCCCCACTTTCCTTTTGCCAAAATACATTTTGACAGGCTGCAATTTAAGCCGGAGCGGGCAGGCGCAATAAATATCGGGCCGTATTAAAGTGCGGTGCAATTTAATGTAAATCCGCGGTAAATTCCCGCAGATTGTGGTGTGGCGGTGACAGCCACATCAAGCGCGGTGCAATTACGGCCATTAGCCGTCGGCAGACAGGCGCTAAAGTACCGGCGGACGCAGGCCGGGCGCGCGGGACGGTGAGGGAGACAGCCGGGGTTAGCAGGTGGGGAAGCGGCCAAGGATTTATCAAAGTAAATGGCACGGAGATTTAGCGAGCGAGAGGAGGGAACATTTCAATTGTGCGCAATTCTTCCCGCGCATTAAGCCACGGCGAGTAAAGTCTACCGGGGGTGGGGGGGGGGGGGGGGCGGAGGGGGTGGGGGCTGTGTGGGGGGCGGAGAAGTGGAGGGGGAGCTCTTGTGAAAAACACAGGTTTGTCCGGAAGCACGGTTCTAGGAAAGTTTCTGTGGAGTGACCCGGCAGTGCGGGCATGACTTAATAAGAATTGAAGAATCCACGCATGGCGAGGTCACTCGTAACTTTTTGCCCAGACTCCTGATAAGGTTCCCAGCGTGGAGTTTTATATTCATGAAATCTCCAGGCTCTGCTCAGCTCGGGTTACTGTTGCATGTTGACAAAAAAAAAAACGAATAGAAAAGACCCCAGAAAAGTAATATCTCTCAGCAATCGCCTCCCATCGCCGGTTCAAGCCGCACCATCAACCTCCCCCCCCCCCCCCCGTCCGTTACTGGCAAGCGGACAGTGTTATTGGAAGTCTGATGGCGACTTCAGCATTTTTTGGATTCCTGCACCACGCCGCCCGCTGCGACTGAACACGGATCCATCTGGAGCCGCGTCCGAGCTGCGGTCGACCGCCGCGGTGCGGCGTGGGGAGGGCCAGGGCAGGCGTAGCACCCGAGACGGAGCCGTGCCACGCGGCCCCCCCGACTCGGCGCGGTCCCCACCCGCGTCGCCCGCTCCGCGCCGCGATCTGGGAAATGCCACGGGGGGGTTTTCCACCCCTCCGCGGGCGTTCGGTTTTCCGGGACCGCCAGAAGATCTCGCAAGCCTTCAGACGAGGCACCGCGCGTCAGTTTGGAGTGGACGCGGGCTTGAACGCGTGGGTGACCTACGCTCCTCGAGAGGGCTGTGACGCATTTGAAAGCGTTTCCGTAAATTTTACGTCCGAGAGGAGGGGGGGGCGGGGGGCGCGGTGAGTTGGGGTCGTTTGAGAGGCTCTCGGATCCTCCGCTGCAGCCCCGCCAGACCTGGCACCACCAGCCAGCGCGAGGTCATGTGACCATGGCAGCAGCCTGTGCAAGGCCCGGGGAAACACAGATGGCACATGGAGAGCAGAACAATGGTCTTTTAAGGCCTCAGCAAAAAGAGCAGCCCACTTGGTTAAACACGGCACAAAAGGGGCATTTTCTCCCCGACTCCCCCAGCCCCCTCCACTGCCTCCCCCCCTCTTCGAACCCCTCCCACTTTAAATCCAAACTCTCCTTCCCTCTCCCTCGCCCTCTCCGCCCGCCGCTTTTCAGGCGCGCAGAGCGAACAGAAAGAAGAAAAAAAATAAGTCAATTCTCTTTTTTTCCTGTGAGCCCGGGAACTTCTGGGTCAGCGCCTGGGTCAGCCGAGCGGCTGGGCCGGGTGACCGCACAGAGAAGCGAACTCCAGCGGAGTTGGCGGCGGCGGCGGTGGCTCTCTGGGCTCTCCGATGCGGCCGGCTCGACAGAAAACCGCTAATCCGTCTACGAGAGGCTCGGCGATGGGCCGTGGAATCCGGGCAGAGTAGAATCCTGCTTCCACGCGAGAGTGGCCGCTCACGACCGGCGCGGTGACGGCGTTCGCACGAACGGACGCATCTGCCGCGGCTATCGGCGTCCTACGCGCTCAGCTTTTTGTTTTAGGGACAATGCGAGTGGCGCGTGAGAGTGTGGCGATCACGTCGCCATGTAATTCGCCGGCGGTTATTCACGCGGGCCCCCCCTCGCCACGGCTATTTGCCGCACGGAGCTCACGGAGGGCGAAGCACTTGTACAGGGCGTTTTTTTTTATTTGAAAAAATTATTGGTGCGCGTCAGCTGGTCATTTTGTTATTTCGCCCTGGCGAGTGTGAAACTTGCAGGGACTGATGGCCGCCATAATGGGGACAACGGCCAGTTTAGTACGCGAAAAAAATAACAGCGCAAATGTAGACTATTCCTTGATTAAGTGTTATTAACAAGACCTTAAAGGGAACAGTCATGACAACTGATGGCACCAATAACAAACACAAGAATTATGATGACAACGACGATGAGAAAACTGTCTAGAGACATGAGCCAGCTATGCTCGCTCGCTGCAAAGAGGGCAAAAGTCCTAATGAGGACTTGCTGTGACCAATCGGATGTCATGCCTGTTCAGTTCTCCAGACACAATCTCTCACCGCCCCCCGCCTCCCCGCCCCCACTCCGTGTCCAACAAGCCAATGTCCTGTCACCCAACGCATCTCCCACCACCCCACCCACCCACCACCGTCACAAGCAGCAAAATGCCGCCCGTAGCGAATTGCGCCGTTCCGCTCCCCGGCCCAACAAATTGGAAAACAAAATCTCCGTGCCGCGATTTCTCTGAGCCACCGCTGTAATTGCCGAGTCGGCGCTGCGCCGCAATCAATGGAGCCGTCTCGTTGCGCGGGCGCGGCCCCCCACCACCCCTGCGCCTCCCGCTTCTCCCGCCGAGTTCCGCATCCCTCTCGCGAGGGGGCCGAGGCGGACGATGCTTCCTGGCGCGTCGGTCAAAGTTCGCCGGCGAGAAGAGAAACACAAATTCCACCGGTCGCGCAACACGACCCGGATGGATCTCTCCGTCGCGGGCAAAACGCGCGACACCCCGAAGCCGCTTTGGTGCCCCGATCGATCGCGACCCACGCCGGGGAACGGCGGCGGTGATTGACAGCGCGAAGCGGTTAGCGGCGTCGCGCCGCGTGTCGTGCGCAATCCGCCGATAACATCGGCGAGAGGAGGAGGATGGAGGGGGACGAGCGGAGCGGAGCGGCAGGCAAGCGGCGCGGGGTGCGGCGCGCGTTCCGTCGGGTGGCGGGCGAACCCCACGGCTCTCATGAGATCGTGAATTTCACACCAGTTGGTGGAAAAAGGCACACGCTGGGAGGTGCTGGGCACTCAGGGAGGAGGAGGGAGGAGGAGGAGGGGGGCAGGGAGGAGGGGGGCAGGGAGGAGGGGGGCAGGGAGGAGGGGGGCAGGGAGGAGGGGGGCAGGCCCTCACACAGCTCACAATGGCTCTGTCGCCCGTGTTTGGGGGGCGGGGTCGCTGTGGGGGGCGCAGCGCGCATGCCAGCCATCTTGGGCAGCCGCGCTGAAAGGGCGAGCGGGGGTGGGTGGGAAGGGCTGGCCGCCGCTGCCGATGCGTCGGGGTGGTCCCGCGACTCCCGGGTGCACCCACTGAGCCGTCACCACGCAATTCAATGCCCCTCAAGGCCGTAACTCACCGGCCACCTCTTCTTGAAATTCCAATTTTTGTTTCAGCCGTTTTCTCTCTCGCAAAGTTGCCAATGCGAGACGGTCAGGGATGCACCCGGTGACCGCGTATCCGCAGGGCTTCGTTACAATCGCACCACGAGAGAATCATCACATTTTTACAAATCGTGACTTGCTACGTCTGGTATGTCCACGTTCTAAAACTTCGCAATGCCTTTCCATAAAAGCACGAATATTTCACCACAGCAGCGACTGGGACCGCACTCTCGCTGGGCGCACGGCGTGACACGTTCCACACGCGAGAGACACGCAGCACGGGTCCCGTTCCAGCAGCAGCATCAGGAGGAGCGCAACTTCGCCAACGCCACCGCGCGCCCCCCCCCCCCCGCTCCCACACCTCCCCCAGCCACCACGTCAGCGGCGAACGTTACCGTCGGGGTGCGCCAGCGTCGCGAGCTTCTCCGCCGATCTACAAACGAGCACCGCGGCCACACGGAGCAAAGCCTCTGGGCTCTCCGATCCCCGCACCGCCCGCCCGCCCGCACGGCAGGGCTCACCGTGACGGGCCGTCCCCTTCACCCAGCGGTAGCGGTAGCGGGCGGCCGCGAGGCTGATAAATTATTCACGCTGTGTTGGTGGCTGATTGCGTTTTGATCCAGGCGAATTATTGCTCACGGAGGAGGAACAGCGACCGATGAATCAGCACGGAGCGCTCGCCGCGAGACACAGACAACCCACGTGGCCCACCCTCGCCGAATCCGCTTCGGCTGTCGATAGCTCGTCCCCTTCTTCTCCCCGCACCGCACACTCCCTTCGAGAGCCGGGAGCTCCGCCAGCCACCCGCGGCGGCCGCACTCCGACAGAATTGCCTGCGGCACGAGTGAGTCTCACTCCGCCGATGAGACCCAAGCGGTCAAAGCCCCAAGTCAAGCTTTGAGCTCTGTAGGATGTTGCTTCTTCTCCTCTGCTGACCCTAATGTCTGGAACTCCCTCCCGCCACTCACACAAGTTACTTGCTCGCTGGCCCTGTTCAAGTCCAGGCTAAACATCTTCCTCTTCTCCGCACTTCAATGGTCCCTTTTATAAAAAAAAAAAAATTTGAATGTATACACAGTCGAAAAACGCCTCTGATTTTACCAGGATGTAAGCGCCACTGTTTTGTACAGTGTGATTTAGATGCTCCTATCACCAGTCATGTTTTATCCACTGCTGGATGAAGGCCTAATTCCCCCCCCCCCCCCCCCCCACGACATCGCCACCCGTTACGCGGCCCTGCGCGCGAGCTGATCTCATTGCTCCATGAACCATCACTTGAACTCTGGTCACTCTCGCAGCGGATTTTGGTTAACCATCGAACAAAAGACGGTCAAAGACGGTCACTGCATTGCGTGCTTCTGCGGCCGTCTGGAATGCTCTTCCTTCCGATATTAGGAAGGCCAATGGAGCTACACACTTTTAAATCTAAATTGAAAACTAAGTTTCCTAACAACTCCTTTATGTGTTTATTTTGCCGTCCTTCCCCCGCACGTCTAATTAGCACGGCTGGCTACGTACAGTGCAAAAGGTCAATGCACTGTACGTACATTTCCGCGGTGGATCGTCCCCCCGGGACCCGTTCCCTCCCCTCCGCTGCCGTTCCGTCGCCAGTCTCAACCATCGGCCAGCGTCTCTCCGACGTGACGTGTCGATTTGTGTTTTACCCTCAGAGCCGTGTGCTCCTCCTTCCTGACTTCTCGGTGTCGTTGTCAGCGTGGACCTCGTCCCCACGCTTCTCCTCCGCGCACCCTTCGCCTCTCGTGCCACGCTCGTGATGTTTCCTTCACCGCGATCAAATTTTGGGGAAGATATCTTCGAACGTTGCCGTGGATATCCTCAACGAGATCGCATCTCCTTTTCCGAATTATAATTTGTTGCTATCGTCATACAATCTCGGTGTAAACGGTTCCATCTCTTTAAAGTGGTTTTCACAACGTCGACTTAACAGTTTGGTGCGTGAGAGTTCGAGCGACTGCACTGGTTTCCACCTAATCGATTTTGCCTTTCCGTGGCCTACAAAAGCCAGGAATAGTGTGAATTTGACACTCACCGGTCTTTTTCGAGAATCCTATTGAGGCCGTGTATGTGGTCAATGGTGGATGGAAAAAAGAACATTCAATTTGCATCCAAATTATCGAGGTCTCTTTGAAATACTGCAACACACTCCCCCCCGACAGCCCTTGGGGATGCCCGAACGGGTTATGAAACATTCGAACCATTACACAGTCAGGAGACGTGGCAGCGATGGAATCGTTTTGTCAGATCACCGCGAGCACTTGGACACGAGTAATTGTTTTCATGCGCGAGATATTTTGTTTTGTTTCGCTTTGTTTCCTTGTAAAAATGTTTTTGCCCCGAAGCTGGCGAGTGAAAAAGCCAGCTTCTTTCAAACTGGAAAAAAGAAAATACATATAACTTCTTTTCAAACGTTTTCCTTAATCATTTTCAAATTTTCAGGTTTACATTTACCCTAATAGAATATTTAATTTAATTAAAAGCGAAACGCAAAACTTGGAGGAGTGTATCTGGATTATATTTAATGAAAGAGGCACCAAAGTAAGCGTAATGCGCGGTGGCAGATCGGCCAGCTCCAGTAAAATTTCACCGGGGACCGCATAAAGGAATTCTTGTTCGAATTTAGGGCCTCAATAACGCGACTTCACAGAGGAGCAAATTGTAAATCTGTTGTCAGAGGTTTTTTTTCGCCGAATACTGCCAGAATTGTAGGGGGCTGAAAACGAAACCCACACACGGAGCGACGTGGATACGATCGCTTTTTTTCCCTACGTGGTTCCCTCCCCTCCCCAAAGCCCCCCACCCTTCTGTCCCCCCCCCCCCCACCACCCCGCTGCCCCCTACCCCAGAGCCAACAGAACAGAGCAGAGCCTTCCTTTTTATGAGCGCGGGGAGGCACCTTCCAGCACACCTCCCTGGGAGGACATTTTTTCCGAGCGAGCAACACAAACACGCGCACGCAAGCAACATTCGCGCAAACGTGCACACGCACGTGCATTCATGCACACACACACACACCCTAACACATGTGCATGCGCACACAAACAAATGCGAGTGCGCACACGTGTATATGCGCACACGCACAGAAACAAAACAAAGATCGCCCTATAGCCTGAGCAAACTGTTGGGGCAAGTGCTGTTAGCGAGCACCTATTAATGCACGACAGCATGATCTGGCCAGCACCATTCCTGGCCATCTTTGCCTCCCCAATATGCTGGTGTTTATATACCGCACCAGGTACTCATTTAAGGCTGAGTCGATATAGGTGAGGCCCAGGACCAGTCCATATGCAGGAATCAAACTGGGATCGCCTCGTATGTAGTGCGGTGTGCTAATCACTGCGCCGCCATTCCCCACACACACACACGCCACCACACATGCGAGCACACACTGACATGGACACATGCACACATGTACACACACACGCACGCACATGTAGACACCCACATAAATTCTCACACACACAAGCATTCCCAACACACGCGCACACACACCCACTCACTCGCCCACAAACAAAAAAGACAAAGGTCCCCCGTTAAGTCATACAGGCCATAAGGGCAAGTGCCGTTAGCAAGCAGCTCCTAAAGTGGAAACCACACAAGAGGCAGTTAGCAGTATGACTAACGCCACGCTTGCCCCCTGCCACCAGTGCTGATGCTTGGTAACTCGTTTAAGGCCGAGTTGACCAGTTCAGACATTTGTCACTGGTGTTGACTGTAAGCGGGAATCGAACGCGGGCCTCCGGGTTCGTAGCGCAACACACGCTAACACGTGCTCCACAAAGAGGTGCAAGCTCGCAGGCAAGCATCGATTGGCTGAGCGGAAAGATGATAAGGAAGAGCAGACCCTCACGCAAACGGATCTTGTCTTGAAGATAAACATCTCGCCCGTGTGTCCTGGGCTGTCCCACACGCATTTGTCGCTGCGCTAGTGAGTGAAAGATTGTCCAGTGAAGTTCAGGTGCAAACCCACCGTGCACCGGTCACAAGATTGCCATGACAGGTTCGAGGTACGAAAACCCACGATAAGGCCTCAACCCCAGTCATGACGTCCACTGCAAGGCGACCTCAGGGATGCATCCTGGGCCTTTGAGCATGCTCTGTCGACATCTCCACAATTGCTCACCTCACCGACAACCACGGCGTTATCTGGCACTCCTACGCTGACGAGACTCGATCGCACTCCACTCCAACCCCCCTGTCACGGCCCACTCAATCTGGCCAGTTGTACCTCCACCTAACAGCATTGGTCACCTCCTGTTAAACGTTGGCGAAATCTGCAGCTCTTTTTCCTTGGCACCAGGCAGCAGATTAACCACGGTGTCGCTTCTCGCCACGAGCTCCGCCATGGGTCTCTCAAATCATCTGAAAATGCTCGGTGCCATCGGTGCCACTTTGGGATCGACATTCTCGACTGGGCGACCGCGTCCTCGAGAAAGGCGTGCGGGCTCCGTCGCGGCGCCTCGTGGCACATCCGCTCCCCGTCGAATCAAGGACACGGTACACATTCTCCGGCTCCGCACCTCCGAGTTGCCGGTCGTCAATCGAACGATGCGTCCGGATCGCGAAATACGCACGTGTTATAGATCGTTTGTTTTTATTATTATTTTACATGACTGCAGCATTGTGGGTAACAGCGTCTACTGATTTTCGTGTCGTCCTTCCCCCACACCTCCAATTAGCACGGTTGCCTACGTACGGTGCGAAAGAAGTTCAAAATACATACGCACAGAACTCTGTTCTGTGTCTCCACACAAAAACAAAACATGTTTCGATTACTCTTTGGGTCTTTAGGTAAAGTCACGTAGATAGGTAAAAAAAAAATAACAAAAATTACGTTTCGACCGCTTGTGTTGCGATCGAAACGTCGTAGTTTTCGTTTTTTGTTATTTTCTTTGAACCCATCTACGTGACTTTACCGAAAGACCCAAAGCATATGAATTCCTGCAGTCACGAAAGCTTTAAGTCGTGTTTTGATTAGCGGCCTGCTGGCTTCGCAGACCAATATCATCCTGCAGCATTTGCTTAAGCAAGCAAACAGGGCCGATGGCTAAACAATATTTTATTCATAAGTGGAGACAGAGCGGAGGAGGTTCGTGTATACGTGTTGTTAATAAAAGTAAGGGGTGCACACCACAGCAACCTCACTGAAGCGCTCCTGAAAGTCACTTGAGAGTCTGTGTCTCGCTGACGATGCTTCAAGCCGGAGTGGGGCGGCGTGCAAACCCTCAGCGCGAGTAGCTGCAACGTAAGAGGCGTTTAGCTTTGTGCGTTGCACCCTCCTGTAACTACGTGCACACTGGATAACTCACGCACGTCTGGACGCAAGGCACGCACGTACACTAAGCACGTACACACACACACACCAATATGAAAACAAAGATCCTCCGCGTAGCCTTTTACAGGCTTTTGGGGCAAGTGCTGTTGGCGAGCACCGACGGAGGCCAAGACGGTGCATTAGCGGGGTTGCGTGGCCAGCACTAGGCCAGGCCACATTTGTATTCCCAATGTTGATGCTTACACACGACACCACTCATTTTACGCCGAGTCGACCTTGCAGAGGCCCAGGTCAGTGAAGACGTCGTTTAGTCATGGAATCAAGCGCCGATGATCAAAGTTCGCAGCACCGTGCACCAACCACAGCGTAAAGATTCGACTCATTTGATCAACTCACGATACAGACACACACAATGTGTACACGTGCGCGCACACACACACACGTCACGTCAAGCACACACGTGCACACACACACACACGCCACGGCACGCACACACGTGCACACACACACACGCCACGGCACGCACACACGTGCACACACACACACGTCACGGCACGCACACACACACACGCCACGGCACACACACACACGCCACACACACACGTGCACACACACACACGTGCACACACACATACACGTGCACACACACACACACACGCGTGCACACACACACGCCGTGGCACGCACACCGACCTCCAGCGGGAGCACCGCACCGCCTCCACTCTCATCCCCCGCAGCCCCGGAGCCTCGGCGCAAGCGGCACCGGCACGGCGGGGTTCGTTGAACGGCGTTCCGCAAGCAGACACGTGCCAGCCGGGCCCGCGGAGGAGGAGGAAGCGTAGCGCTCGGCACCGGCGCGCCACGGAGGTTAGGGCAGCAGCACCGAGCCCCCCGGGGATGGGCACGGTTGCCGGTTACGGCTCCGGGGGATTTTAGGCAATTTGTCAGAAACATTTTTCACCAAATTTTTTTTTTTAAAGGGGGGTGCTCCCGAGCCTTTTTGTGTGTGTGTCAAGGCCGCAGTGTCAACAGCACGGTCTTTATCAACTCTGACAAATGTAATGCACGAGGTTTTTTTTTTTTCACCCCCCATTTGAAGATAAATGTTGCACTTTGTACTGCTTGGGTCCGTGGACGCTTTGAAGGCTGCAGTTTGACAGATGCTTATTAGAGTGGTCCTTGTGAAATGTGTCGCGTCAAATCGGACCGCCCCAACATTCTGAAATGCGCCTTCAATTTTGATCCCCTAATAATTCCATTTGTGGCGTTAACATTTCACAGGCGAGCCGCTCCCCCCCCCCCCCACCACCGCTCCCCTCCCTCCCCACTGCCTGCCCCCCAATCCTTTAAATTGGTTTCACCGCGCAACGATGGATTCTGCACGATGCTATTACGGCTCGCGCTCGCAGAACTGCACACTAATTGGCCTTTAGAACTACCGCACACCGCTCCTCCGAACGCTCATTTTGAAAGCTCACTCGCGCTCACTAAACTTTATGAGCGTTTAACGCTTATCAAGGCAATAATCTCATGAATCGATTAAGTACGCACAGCGCGGCGTGTTTTGCGGAATCAACAACTAAAAAAAGTTTTCGGACTGACGCATCGAACACGCGTGCGTCGACGCGCCCACTCACGAGGTGGTTTCTCGGTTGCAACTCACGACAAGCGCGGTTACACAAAAGGCGACGGTCCCGTCGATTTAGAGAAACGCATCGGACGCTCTCTGCGGCCGCGTAGTTAAATGTAAGCCTTTTTTTTCGCGGTTGTTTGACAAATTTCTATTGTTGTTCGTGCAAGCGAGCTTGGTTATCGGCCAACATTAATTTCGACGCTCCATCATCTCTGGAGCACCTCCGCACACTCTAACACACTTGTACACTCTAATGCAGGTGAGTGCATCAACACGCCCTTAGCTCACGGTACCTACCGCACCTGTGCAATCTTATGAATGAGATCACCAACACATTCCTGCGAAGGGAGCTGGTAGGAACGTTGGGTTGCTCGGTCAATGGCCAGGGTCAACGGCGGCGTGGTGTATTCCGCAAATATGCCCGACTGTAAGGGCGGGCACAAGCTGGCGTGAGTAGGTTAAACGTTGAATTTTATAAGGGCACCACGGGGTGACCAGCTCTTCCCGACCCAGCCCCACCCCTCCCACCCCCCACCCAGCCCCACCCTCCCCACCCAGCCCCTCCCCACCCTCCCCACCCAGACCCTCCCCACCCTCCCCTCCCCACTATCCCCTCCCCACCCATCCCCTCCCTCCCTACTCAGCCCCTCCCTGCACGACGGACACAATAATCCTCTGTGGGCTGGTGTAACCAGGAGGTTCCTACCCATAAAACTTGTACACCATCACACCGAACAGATCTGTCCATGCTAACACAATTGTACACACTACGAAAGCTGTACACACTAACACACGACCACACTTGTACACACGAACACAGTTGAGAAACCAGTTTGTGAAACACACGCGTTACCGGTTCGAAGGGACAACCGTGGGCCCCAGCGCAGTTGCACCGCCTGCACACTCGACAGCCGTGCCGCCGTTCTACACAGCATACTGCGTCGAAATATACATGGCTACGTAGGTAACATATCTAACGCGAAATTCAATTATCCGTCTGGCTTGTCCCCAGAGCACGTCATTAATTAGGAGGTCGGCTTATTGTGTTGGTGTCAACACGCGGAGCTCTAAATCGACAGTCGTCGTGCGGTTGGCAGCCTGGCGCGCTCGCGCCGAGCATCGCAGCAAGGCTCGCGTCGGGACGTCACCGACACCGATCGGCAGGTTCGGCAACGCCATCGGTTCCCTTTTGGCCGGACGATGGTCACCGCACAAATGTTGTCAAATTCCATTCGAGTGGGCTCCGAGGAGGTTCTAGATTTGAAGCTTTCGTGACTGCAACGATTCATATTCTTAGGTTTTTTCGGTAAAGTCACGTAGGTAAAAAATTAAAATTAATAAAAGTAAAATAAAAAATAAAATTAAAATCACGACGTTTCGGAGGCAACACAAGTCTCCGTCATCAGGTGGGACCGTCACAGCCAGATTCGCTGTATCAAGTGAGGCAGGGATTCCAAGATGCAAGTTCTTAAATACAAGTTGGGGGGGGAGGGGGGGGGAGCTTATCAGAATGTGGTAGCCAATGAATGGAACGTATTGGGGGGGGGGGCGGGGCTAAAAGAGAACACGAGGTGTACGTGTCCGTGGACCTGTTTGTGCACAAGCACCTGTTGGTGCACATGATAGAAGATTTAAATTTTTTACCTACGTGACTTTACCGAAAAAACCTAAGAATATGAACTCCGAGGAGGTGCCGTACCCTGGCTCGCCAGGAGAAGGCGGTGCGGCAAGTGGACTGTTCTCCATCTGTTTCCATCTGTACTGGGGATAGCGTATTGCCCCCTCGCGCGTCTATGTATTTTCTCCGGTTTCCTCCGCCGTGAACATCTCGAGCAAATGGGCAACTGCAACCGCACGTCAGACATCGTTGCAGTGATGTGCCTACAGCGCAACGAGAAGTAGCGCTTTCGACGGTATTTTTATGACACTCATGAGCAAAGTTTGAAACTTGTGTGGAGCCACCTGGGACAACACTGCATCGGTGAGTATCTTAGGGATGTAACGATTACAAATTGATCATTATGCTGAGGATAACTGCTCTGAATCACGCGTGTAAGCTTGATTTGATACGTTTCAATTTGCTTATGCTGTGTAATAGATTCACGTGGCCCCGACAGCCATGCACAGACGCTGCATGCATCAGTGTTAAAACATCAATGCTTTAATCGAATTAAGTATACTACGTAGACCAGGGGTCGGCAACCTACGGCTCCGGAGCCGCATGCGGCTCTTTACGGGCTGCTTCTTGACGATATGTACGTATGTACAGTATGTACTCAGATGCATTGCGGCTCTTGAAATACTGAATTTTGTACCGAATTGGAAAGAAATGGCTCTTCTTGTTATTTTGGTTGCCGACCCCTGACGTAGACTATATGTATTCTGTAGAGATTGTCCAGATACTGGTTATACCAAATCAACTCAATTCATACTGCACAGACTGTGTAGTATATGTAGCATAGACGCTACATATACTACACTGGCTTTACTACCCGGCTTTGCCCGAGACTTGGATTCTTGTCTTGGATTAACACACGGCCTACGCGGAGGGTGGGGGAGGGGTGCGTGACGTCAGCAAGCACGCTGCGTGACGCTGCCACATTCGGGTGACATCACAGATGTGACGTCACCGCTCACTTGCCGTGCAAAAGTCTATTTTTACACTTTTTCCATTGTGTACAGTCTGGAAACTACCCACGTGCCAAATTTCAAGTTTGTTGCATGTCGGGAAGTATGCTAAACATTTCTAACATACATATTCACAAATTTCTCTTTTATATATAGATAAATTGCAGTGCAATGGGTACTGCATATACTGCACATATCATATGTAGATAAGATAGATTGTATCGATACTGCGTGGACTACAGGTGTGTATACTGTAATACATAGACTACAGCTTACAGTACGGTACTGTGGTGAGATGTTAACTACCTCGCCTGGTATACAGGTGGTCGTGGGTTCGTTCGATCGCGACCCTGACACCTGCTGCTGTATATTTAGAGTTTGCGTGTCTCTCTCTCCCCATGGTCGCGTGGATTTGTCTCCGGGTCCTCCGGTTGTTCCCTCCACATACAGGAACTTTGTCTGCCCAAAATCTCCACGCGATAAGCCACTTCGTCGGGCCATCATCATTCTGTGGTGGCCAGGTCGCTTCTGAAATAGAGTTACTCGGCTCAGTGGGCCTTACCTGGTGAAACGAAAGATAACTTTCTATTCAGATTTAAAGCTTTCGTGAATGCAGGGATTCATCTTCTTGGATCTTTCGGTAAAGTCACGTAGAATGGAAATAATAAAATAATAAAAATAAAACGTCGCGAGAATTATTTTATCATGTTTTATTTTTTATTATTTTATTATTTCCATTCTACGTGACTTTACCGAAAGAACCAAGAAGATAACTTTCTAGTTGTGTATAGAGACCGCACGTATCCCAACCTCCTCCACCCCCTCCTCCCCGCTCAGCCGCAATCCATCAGCCTCGCACTCTTCTTCCGCAGAGCCCATGAATTGGTGCAATATCATTCAATTAGCGCAGCTGCGGCCCCCGTGTCTCTTTGTCACCAACTCGGGGGGTGTGGCGGTGCTGGTGGTGGTGGAGGCAGGAGGAGGAGGGGGTGATATATTTAAAACCTCGGGGTGGAAGGTGCTGTGTGTGTGGGGGGGTGCAGGACCAGCGAAGCCCCCATTGTTTCACCAGAACGAGGGGAGGAAGCGCGCACAGCGGGAGCCAATGGCCATGTAAAGTCGAGCCACGGAGCGGGGAGACGGAGCACCTCGCGTGGCAGCAGGAGCGCGGATCGCTCTCGCTGTAACGCCAGTGGAACACTTGGACCTCCCATCCCCGTGTGGAGGGAGGGAGGGGAGGGGGAGGGGGGAGGAGGGGGCGGAGGGGGAGGGGGAGAGGGGGGAGGGGAGGAGGAGGGGGGAGGGGAGGAGGGGGAGGGGAGGAGGGGGAGGGGAGGAGGGGGAGGGGTGAGGAGGGGGAGGGGTGAGGGGAGGGGGAGGGGTGAGGGGAGGGGGAGGAGGGGAGGGAGGAGAGGGGCGAGGGGGAGGAGGGGAGGGGCGAGGGGGAGGGGTGATGGGGACCCCGGCGCTGTTTGTGGGTGGTGCGGCACGGTTCACTCTCTGCGCGGGGGAGGGGGGGGGATGGGAGAAGCGGGGGGGGGGGGAGCGCATTGGGGGGGTAATGGGGCCACCTGCGCGCACGTGCGGAATTCCTACACCCCCCCCCGACACCCCCCCCCGACACCCCCTCCTCCTCATCCTCCCCGCGACCCCCGCGACCCCCAGGACGCGCCTCCAGACCCCTGCACGGAGCTTATGGCTCTTGGCCCACACAGCCTCCTGCTGCTGCTGCTTCTCCTGCTCCTCCTGCTGCTGTTACTGTCCCAGCCCCGAGCGCGCCTCGAACACTACTTCGCAGGCCGTATATATAGATACTGTCCACCGCATAGAACGCCGTGACGCTGCATACACTGAATCTCCACTCTACACGGCGACATTGTGCATGCGTGCACGCATTCGCGAGCTTGGGAATCGATCTATTTAGTTTAAGGCCTCGAGCGGCTTGCCACGTTAACCCGTCACGTCGGCGAGCATTACACCGACGGACGGAAGGACATCTGATTCCCCGACACGTGCCGCTTCCGTGCTTGTGCAAAGCGCGAGCTGAAGAGTCGATACTGTTTGACGAATCGATGCGTGGCGTGGCGTGCCACCTCCCGGCCTCCGAGACCCGAGCTCGCTAGCTGCCCCCCCCCCCCCCCAGACTCCTGTGGCCGCCATGACCTCTGCACGTCTCTGCGGCCCAAACGCAGCAAACGCCTTCGAGTGAGAATCTCCCTTAAACTTTACCCAGATTCAAATTGGAGCTCGGGGAACACTTCGGTCGCTTCGTGCAAACTCACCGCGGGTCGCCTGGCGTCTACCGAGGGCCCCAACCTACAACCAAACCGGTGTGGCGTGCGTCCTACCGCGACCAGATCTCAAGTGTAAGAAGCAGGTTGGAGTCTGGTTGGTAACCAACTTGGAGGGTGGCTGCCGGGGCTTGTGTGGAAGGGGGGGGGGGTTCACCGGTTTTCTTCCAACGTGAAGCCAAAACACTCGTGAAATGGATTTGGTCAAACCTCCCGATGTGGCCAGGACCCTCCTGAAAAAACGACTCTGCGAGGGCTTTCCTGGATGAATAATTGGCATGAATGGTTATCCCCCTGATCCCATTCCAGCTTCCAGATTCCAGCCCCATCGTAATCATCCACCGTGATGAATCTACCGCTGGATGAAGGCACCTTCGCAGTCCGCCGACGGACAACCCACCCTAGCACCTGGACGTGAGCCAATTCCGTCGCTCCGTCTCCGCGGTGGACGCCCACTGACCGCAGCCCCTGGCTGCAGAGTCTCCAGCCAGGAGCTTCCGAGTGCCCAACTCCCAGCCTCAAGTCCCTCACCTCTGCCTCCCATTGCCCAGCCCATAGCCCACGTTCACCGGCCTCCAACCCATTGCTCTCTCCAACCTCCCTCGCCAGCCCAACGTCTCCATCTCCTAGCTGCCTTCTCAGCTCCCTTGTCCCGCCGCGCTACCCTTTTGCTGGAGGACAAGCGGTGTAAGAATGTGGTCGTTACCGAGCGATTAATATGGAAAAACCGAGCCGCCCAACTTTAACACGTCCCGTAAACGCGTTTAAGTGCATTTTTTCCCGCGCGGCCCGATATTTACTCGCCGTTTAAAACCACCCGAGTGCGGGCCGACCCTCGCCTATAAAGGGGGGCGGGAGAGGGGGCCAGCCGGCTCCCAACGGAGCGGACGCGGGCCGTGCGGCCAGCGGGGCGAGCTGGCCCGTATCCCCGGGTCTCCCTGGGCGCGTTCGCCAACGTCGTGGGTCCGCGCCGACGACGTGGTTCCGGTCGCACGTCTCGGCACAGGCCCCGCACGGCCAAACGTGGCAGCGGCCGTGGCCCGGGCATTTATAATGAGTTTAACGGAGCCCACTGCTGTGCTTTTGAAGTTGGCCATATTTTTAGATATAAAAGAAAGGAAGTGGCGAGCCGGAGTTTTAAATTAAAGCAAAACACGATGCGTTCAGCAGCCGTCCTCACCACCGAGACCGCGGCCCGGCGGCCTGGAGGTTTTCTTTGGGGGGGGTGAACTGTGAATAAATAAATAAATAACCACAAATAGATTAAATAAAACGAGAGGAGGGATGCGTGCCTCCGCCGTATGGATAAAGCATCGCGGAGGCTCGAGCGAGCGAGCGAGCGAGCGCGAGGGGCACCGGGGATGTAACGAACTTCCTCCGGCTCACGGGGAAGTGGCGTCTGGGGGATGGGACACGGCACGCTCGGCCACGGCTGGTGGATAAAGGAAGAGCATCACGTAAGGAAGGGGCCTGGCAACCGGACAAAGGGCTGTTTTGTGAGCGAGGAAGACGCTTTAAAAAAAGGTTTGTTTTAGAATCATCACGACCATCTGCTAGATCAAAGGCTATGGTCTTTCCTGCTGCCAGCCACTGGGTTTCATGAGATTCTGTCTTTCTCTGTGCGAAGGAAGGGAAGCTAGTGGGGAGGATTGGGGGCCGCGGGCTGGAAGTCAACATTCTGAAAGCAGTGAGGAAATGGCTGAGTGGGAACCAAATTCAGTGTTCGTGTCTTCCTCTCCCCCACCACCCTCCACACACACAACCAAACACCCCCCCCCCCCTCAGCCACCCCCCACCGGCCAAACTCCCGTGTCCTGTCACCCAACGCATCTCCCACCCCCCCCACCCACCCACCACCGTCACAAGCAGCAAAATGCCGCCCGTAGCGAATTGCGCCGTTCCGCTCCCCGGCCCAACAAATTGGAAAACAAAATCTCCGTGCCGCGATTTCTCTGAGCCACCGCTGTAATTGCCGAGTCGGCGCTGCGCCGCAATCAATGGAGCCGTCTCGTTGCGTGGGCCCGGCCCCCCACCACCCCCGCGCCTCCCGCTTCTCCAGCCGAGTTCCGCATCCCTCTCGCGAGGGGGCCGAGCGGGCGGCGCTTCCTGGCACGTCGGTCGAAGTTCGCCGGCGAGAAGAGAGAGAAACTCAAAATCCACCGGTCGCGCGCAACACGACTCGGATGGATCTCTCTGTCGCGGGCGAAACGCGCGACACCCCGAAGCTGCTTTGGTGCCCCGATCGATCGCAACCCACGCCGGGGAACGGCGGCGGTGATTGACAGCGCGAAGCGGTTAGCGGTGTCGCGCCGCGTGTCATGCGCGATCCGCCGATAAAAGCAGCGAGAGGAGGAGGATGAGGAGCGGAGCGGAGCGGAGCGGCTGGCACGCGGTGCGGTGCGCGGGATCGCGTTCCCACAGGCGGGCGAACCCCCCGCGTGCTCCGGCTTTCCTGCCGGTGTGCGCGAAGTGGCTAAGATTAGCCCAGATAGATTTCCTCGATTTACAAACAGGAACAAGCACTCAAGGCCCTCAGTGGGAAGCTGCAGCCGAGTCCTTGGTCGATGACGCGCCGCGACGCCGAACGGATGCCAGAATGATCCGTTTCCTTAACAAGTTCTCTCCGCACTCAACAAACGTCGGATAAAATTGGCACCGATTTTTATTTTTTTTACTCTTCAGGTGACACTAAAATCTACATTTATATGAACGTAAATAAAATGCTCGGCGCTTCAATACGTTCGACAAAAAAAGGTGGTTACTAGTTTAATACAAAACAACATCCATTTATGCTGCATTTTCGATTCCAGATGTACTTTGAAAACAAACTTTTCACATTCGTACAGAAATAAGGACTTTACAAATGTGTTTTAAAGTGAAAGGCTCTATTCCTCCTCATCATCATGATGGTGATCACCATTAGCCATGGCTTCCATGAGCTCAAATCTCTCCTCTCATATTCGTTGGCGATCGATGCCTCCAAAGGCAGCCAAGGGCCGACTGTCGCGCGACGCTAAACTTCCACGAGCGGCCGTGCGCCACTTCCACTCGTGCGGTGCTCAGCCAAGTCTCCCGGCACGGCCTCCAGGACCAAGGCACTCACGCCGCTCGGCAGCCGCTCGTCAACCTCTCGTCAACCGCGACCTCTCACCTTCTTGGGGGCTGGGCAGCCCGTCCCGGTCGGACGCGACGAGGCCGGCCACCGTGAACGCCATTTTGCTGTGCTCCTCCAGCTTGAGGCTGCCGGGCGACGCCGAGGGCCGGCTGTGGGCAGGGTGCGGCAGGGACGGGTGCGCCGGCCCGTACTCCTCCGGCTCCGAGAAGCGCAAGTGCAGCGCCGCCGCCGCGGCCGCCGCGGCCGCCGCGGCCGCGGCCGCCCCCTCCGCCTCGGCCTGCGCCAGCACGCCCTTGAGTCGCTTGGCGGGCGTGAACGCCGACTGATGGTAGCCGCAGCCCCCGCCGCCGCCGTTGCCTCCACCGCCGGAGGCCCCGTTGGAGCCGTCTCGGTCGTCGCCGGGCGAGGCGAACGGCCGGAAGGCGCCGACGCCGCCGTGGCCGAGCAGGCCGAGGCCCGGCGGCGGCGCCGTCGCGAACTGCGGGTGCAGGTGGAGCAGGCCCGGGGGCGGGAACTCGCGCGTGCCGTAGCCGGCCATGGCGACGGCGGGCCGGTGGTAGAGCGAGGCGAAGGCATAGGAGCCATTGGAGAAGGGGATGTGCACGGCGGCGGCGGCGGCCTCTTTCTCGGCGGCCACCGCGGCGAACGCGCGCTGCTGCTGCTCGGCGCGGCCCGTGTCGGCCGTGGAGGCGAGCACCATGAGCGCGGTGGGGGAGGTGAGCGGGCCCTGCAGGTAGGCCGCGTTCTCCATGCGGAACGCGGCCGCCGCCGCCGCCCCGCGCTGCAGGTCCATGCGGAACGTCTCCTCGGGGCTGGGCTCCCGCGTCGCTCCCACGCTCGTGCCGCTCTCACGCATTTAGCGCGCGCCCTCGTCCGTCCGTCCGCGCGTCTTTCTGGCTCGCGACGGCGGTGCTGGCGGCGGACGCTGGCGCGCGGGTGGGGGGTGGACGCCCGGGTGGGGGGGAACGGGGGGTGGACGGGCTGCCGTGGATCACGCGGAAACCATCGCCCGAGCCGGCCCCCTACGCTGGCGCCGGGTCCTGTGTTTTGACACACGAGCGAGAAAAGGGGAGAGAAAATTCAGCTCCTGATGTCCGACTCATTACCGCGTCCTGTAATGCATCTGTAAATCTTGTTGTAAAGCAGGCTGGCTGATGATTTAAAATCTATAGCCATATCCCGAGATATGACAGAAGTGTTTTGTTGAAAATTGATCCTTCCAAAATTGCCACCGTGCCATTACCGGTGTAATTCGCCTCCGTAGTCACCTTCCCGCGCCGGGGCTGGGATCGCCGGGAGGGCACAGCCATCCCGGCGATCACCGGCGCGCTCCTCCGAAGCCCCCGCCGCGGCGCGGGCCGGGGTTTAATTAAGACGAGCGCGGTTCCAACGCGGCTAAACATCTGCTCGGAATCCATCAGCGCCACGCTCACGAGCCTCGCTCCTGTCACCCGACCCGAGACGAGTCGTCGCGCAAGGTGATTTCACCGACCGTCGCTTAAACCAGACCCTGCCGTGACGAGGTTAGAACATCCACAATGAGCGCGAATGAACGCAGATACACTGGTGTGTGTGTGTGTGTGCACATACATACATGTGTACACGCGCGCTGCGGAGACACTCCGCTGGTACAACGTGTGGTTCATGAGCGTGTGAATATATTTTGGCCAAGTTGTCTGCGACTCTGTATATTTTTGCGTGTACTTGTGTGATGCGTAGGCACATTGGTGTGTATGTGTACTGCGTCATACTATATTCCATGAAACAAAAGTTTTGCTGGCTGGCTGGGAAGGACGGACGGTCACGTTCAAAGGACGTACACGTGGCTAGTGCTTGTCTACATTTATGCAGGGGATTCATTCTGCGCTGAAAATGTTCCAGGTCAACTGCTAGACTGGAGTAGGCATGTAGGCATGTGACTGGTAGCCTAAGGCCATAAGCCGAGAGGCACACTCGCTGAAATGATCGCTGCGTTTATGTAATTTTACAGAACGTGAACACCGTACAAAGTCGCACACGGAGAGCCATGTATCATTCATAGTCACATCTGGATTACAGGGATAGCGACGCGTTAATCACAGGTCTGGTCACGTTTAATCGGAAATGTACGCGTGGTCACACCGTCATGTGTTAATCAGTCACGCTCTTGATGGGACAGTCACAGTTCGATGACACCAACAGTCACTCTGTGTTTGCTAAGGAACAGCCACGCACACTCGTCTCAACGGGTGTGCAGTCACGAGCCAGTCACGAATGGAGCGGAGGAGCGTGTCACCTCTCACTCAGGGGCCGCAGCCAACACTGCACGCGAGCCAGACTCCAACCACTCTCCAACCACCCTCCAACCACCCTCCAACCACCCTCCAACCACCCTCCAACCACCCTCCAACCACCCTCCAACCACCCTCCAACCACCCTTCAACCACCCTCCAACCGCTCTCCAACCACACTCCAACCGCCCTCCAACCGCTCTCCAACCACCCTCCAACCACACTCCAACCACCCTCCAACCACTCTCCAACCACACTCCAACCGCCCTCCAACCGCCCTCCAACCACCCTCCAACCACTCTCCAACCACACTCCAACCGCCCTCCAACCACCCTTCAACCACCCTCCAACCGCTCTCCAACCACACTCCAACCGCCCTCCAACCGCTCTCCAACCACACTCCAACCGCCCTCCAACCACTCTCCAACCGCCCTCCAACCACTCTCCAACCGCCCTCCAACCACCCTCCAACCACTCTCCAACCGCTCTCCAACCACCCTTCAACCACCCTCCAACCACCCTCCAACCACCCTCCAACCACCCTCCAACCACCCTTCAACCACCCTCCAACCGCTCTCCAACCGCCCTCCAACCACTCTCCAACCACTCTCCAACCACACTCCAACCACTCTCCAACCACACTCCAACCACTCTCCAACCACTCTCCAACCACTCTCCAACCACCCTCCAACCACCCTTCAACCACCCTCCAACCACTCTCCAACCACTCTCCAACCACACTCCAACCGCACTAAGCACAGCACACGCGACACGCATCACAGCCTAACCAAGGTCTCACTCTGACCACAGCTCGCCTCTCACCCACACTCTCACTCTCACCACACACGCACCCCTCGCTAACCACATCTCAGCCTCACCCTCACCACCACCCTCACCACCACTAACCACCACCAACCACGGCCGTGCTGCCTTGCTGGACCTGCGAGGGGGTGGACGCGATGCGTCGGCCCGTCAAAGACAAAGATCCCCCGTGTAGCCTTCACAGACTGTAGGGGCAAGTGCTGTTAGCGAGCACCTTTGAAGGCCGGCACGGCACGCGAGGGGGTAGTGGGTGGCCTACAACCACGCCCGGCCGCCTTTGTCTCTCCCAGTGGCGATGTTTACACGTTGCACCAGCTACTCGTTTGAGGCCGAGTTGACCTAGGGGTGGCCCACGACCGGTTCAAGTAATCGTCACCGGTGTTTTTGATGGCCCCGAGCGGGAGTCGAACCCGGGTGGCCGGGTTCGTAGCTGCAGCGCGCTAACCGCTCCACCACCGCTCCCCACAACAACAACAACCCCCGCGCGTGTAACTTGACAGCCACTGCCGCTTCTGCTGCTGCTGGGCACGTGCAGCGTGGCCGTGTGGCTGCGTGTGTGTAGTGTGGGGTGTGTGTGTGGGGTGTGTGTGTGGGGTGTGTGTGTGGGGTGTGTGTGTGGGGTGTGTAATGTGGGGTGTGTGTGTGGTGTGTGTGTGGGGTGTGTGTGGGGTGTGTGTGTGGGGTGTGTAATGTGGGGTGTGTGTGTGGTGTGTGTGTGGGGTGTGTGTGTGTGGTGTGTGTGTGGGGTGTGTGTGTGGGGTGTGTAATGTGGGGTGTGTGTGGTGTGTGGGGTGTGTAATGTGGGGTGTGTGTGTGGGGTGTGTGTGGTGTGTGTGTGGTGTGTGTAGTGTATGGAGTGTGTGTGTGGTGTGTGTAGTGTATGGAGTGTGTGTGTAGTGTGGTGTGTAGTGTATGGAGTATGTGTGAGGTGTGCGTGTGGTGTGTGTAGTGTATGGAGTGTGTGGGGTGTGTAGTGTGGTGTGTGTAGTGTATGGAGTGTGTGTGGGGTGTGTAGTGTGGTGTGTGTAGTATATGGAGTGTGTGTGTGTGTAGTGTATGGAGTGTGTGGGGTGTGGAGTGTGGTGTGTGTAGTGTATGGAGTGTGTGTGTGGGGTGTGTGTAGTGTATGGAGTGTGTGTGTGGGGTGTGCAGTGTGGTGTGTGTAGTGTATGGAGTGTGTGTGTGGGGGTGCAGTGTGGTGTGTGTAGTGTATGGAGTGTGTGTGTGGGGTGTGTAGTGTGGTGTGTGTAGTGTGTGGGGTGTGTAGTGTGGTGTGTGTAGTGTATGGAGTGTGTGTGTGGGTGTGTAGTGTGGTGTGTGTAGTGTGTGGGGTGTGTGTGTGGGGTGTGTGGGGTGTGTGGGGTGTGTGTGTGGGGTGTGTGTGTGTGGGGTGTGTGTGTGGGGTGTGTGTGTGGGGTGTGTGTGTGGGGTGTGTGTGTGGTGTGTGTAGTGTATGGGGCTGTGTAGTGTGGTTTGTGTAGTGTATGGAGTGTGTGTGTGGGGTGTGTAGTGTGGTGTGTGTAGTGTGTGGGGTGTGTAGTGTGGTGTGTGTAGTGTGTGGGGTGTGTGTGTGGTGTGTGTAGTGTATGGGGTGTGTAGTGTGGTGTGTGTAGTGTATGGAGTGTGTGTGTGGGGTGTGTAGTGTGGTGTGTGTAGTGTGTGGGGTGTGTAGTGTGGTGTGTGTAGTGTGTGGGGTGTGTGTGTGGACATCATCATCAGCAGCATCGGTATCGTGATCAGCAGCAGCAGCAGCAGCTTCCTCATCATCATTGTAATTATCACTGTCAGCAACATCATCAGCAGAATCCCCAATGACTCACAGGAGATGGAGCATCCTTTATCCAGCAGTGGACTGATTACTATTAATACTCTTCATTCATTATTAAATGTGTTATCTTCAGCAAATATAACATATCACACGTTCGCATGCAGCGTCGTGTACGGGAAGACTCGTTCAATATAAACTTATTTCACTAATTAAACACATTTACACGTGTGTACAGCTCACATACAAGTACTGTTCTGTGTATGGAACTCACCCGAATATAGTCCACAACCACCACGGTGCCTGTGCCAGGCTAGGTGCACGCACATTGATTAGACGTCGTACGGCCACACGCGAATCCACAATGATTGGGGAGGCACTCATCCAGCAGTGGATCGACAAAGGGGGGGCTGTACAGGACATCTTGTTGACGAAGGCAAAGAGCCACCGTGTAGCCTCGCAGACTGTTGGAGCCAAGTGCTGTTAGCGAGCTGCTGTGGCACACGAGGGGGTTGGGGGTGGTCTGCACCCCCCCGGCCGCCTTTGTCTCCCTCAGTTCTGATGTTGACACGTCGCACCCAGGTAACTCACTTTAGTTGGCCCAGGAACGGCACAGAGATGATCCGTCACATCACACACTCACACACCACCACTACTACTAACACTGTCACATCACACACACACACACACTACTACTACTAACACTACCACATCACACACTCACACACCACTACTACTACTAACACTACCACATCACACACTCACACACTACTACTACTACTAACACTGTCACATCACACACTCACACACTACTACTACTACTAACACTACCACATCACACACTCACACACCACTACTACTAACACTGTCACATCACACACTCACACACCACTACTACTAACACTGTCACATCACACACTCACACACTACTACTACTAACACTGTCACATCACACACTCACACACTACTACTACTAACACTACCACATCACACACTCACACTACTACTACTACTAACACTGTCACATCACACACTCACACACTACTACTACTAACACTGTCACATCACACACTCACACACTACTACTACTAACACTACCACATCACACACTCACACACCACTACTACTACTAACACTACCACATCACACACTCACACACTACTACTACTACTAACACTACCACATCACACACTCACACACTACTACTACTAACACTACCACATCACACACTCACACACCACCACTACTACTACTACTAACACTGTCACATCACACACTCACACACTACTACTACTACTAACACTACCACATCACACACACACACCACTACTACTACTAACACTGTCACATCACACACTCACACACCACTACTACTACTAACACTGTCACATCACACACTCACACACCACTACTACTACTAACACTGTCACATCACACACTCACACACCACTACTACTACTAACACTACCACATCACACACTCACACACCACTACTACTACTAACACTACCACATCACACACTCACACACCACTACTACTACTAACACTACCACATCACACACTCACACACCACTACTACTACTAACACTACCACATCACACACTCACACACTACTACTACTACTAACACTGTCACATCACACACTCACACACTACTACTACTACTAACACTACCACATCACACACTCACACACCAATACTACTACTACTACTAACACTACCACATCACACTCACACACACACCACTACTACTAAAACTACCACATCACACACACACACCACCACTACTACTAACACTACCACATCACACACTCACACACCACTACTACTAACACTACCACATCACACACTCACACACCACTACTACTAAAACTACCACATCACACACACACACACCACCACTACTACTACTAACACTGTCACATCACACTCACACACCACTACTACTACTAACACTACCACATCACACACTCACACACTACTACTACTACTACTAACACTACCACATCACACACTCACACACTACTACTACTAACACTACCACATCACACACTCACACACTACTACTACTAACACTACCACATCACACACTCACACACCACTACTACTACTACTAACACTGTCACATCACACACTCACACACCACTACTACTACTAACACTACCACATCACACACTCACACACCACTACTACTACTAACACTACCACATCACACACACACTACTACTACTAACACTGTCACATCACACTCACACACACACACTACTACTACTAACACTGTCACATCACACTCACACACACACACACTACTACTACTAACACTGTCACATCACACACTCACACACCACTACTACTAACACTACCACATCACACACACACACACTACTACTACTAACAATGTCACATCACACACTCACACACCACCACCACTACTACTAACACTACCACATCACACACTCACACACCAATACTACTACTACTAACACTGTCACATCACACTCACACACCACTACTACTACTAACACTACCACATCACACACTCACACACTACTACTACTACTAACACTACCACATCACACACTCACACACTACTACTACTAACACTACCACATCACACACTCACACACTACTACTACTAACACTACCACATCACACACTCACACACCACTACTACTACTACTAACACTGTCACATCACACACTCACACACCACTACTACTACTAACACTACCACATCACACACTCACACACCACTACTACTACTAACACTACCACATCACACACTCACACACCACTACTACTACTAACACTACCACATCACACACACACTACTACTACTAACACTGTCACATCACACTCACACACACACACTACTACTACTAACACTGTCACATCACACTCACACACACACACACACACTACTACTACTAACACTGTCACATCACACACTCACACACCACTACTACTAACACTACCACATCACACACACACACTACTACTACTAACAATGTCACATCACACACTCACACACCACCACCACTACTACTAACACTACCACATCACACACTCACACACCAATACTACTACTACTAACACTACCACATCACACTCACACACACCACTACTACTACTAACACTGTCACATCACACTCACACACCACTACTACTACTAACACTACCACATCACACACACACACCACTACTACTACTAACACTGTCACATCACACACTCACACACCACTACTACTACTAACACTGTCACATCACACACTCACACACCACTACTACTACTAACACTGTCACATCACACACTCACACACCACTACTACTACTAACACTGTCACATCACACACTCACACACCACTACTACTACTACTAACACTACCACATCACACACTCACACACCACTACTACTACTAACACTACCACATCACACACTCACACACCACTACTACTACTAACACTACCACATCACACACTCACACACCACTACTACTACTAACACTACCACATCACACACTCACATACTACTACTACTACTAACACTGTCACATCACACACTCACACACTACTACTACTACTAACACTACCACATCACACACTCACACACCAATACTACTACTACTACTAACACTACCACATCACACTCACACACACACCACTACTACTAAAACTACCACATCACACACACACACCACCACTACTACTAACACTACCACATCACACACTCACACACCACTACTACTAACACTACCACATCACACACTCACACACCACTACTACTAAAACTACCACATCACACACACACACACCACCACTACTACTACTAACACTGTCACATCACACTCACACACCACTACTACTACTAACACTACCACATCACACACTCACACACTACTACTACTACTAACACTACCACATCACACACTCACACACTACTACTACTAACACTACCACATCACACACTCACACACTACTACTACTAACACTACCACATCACACACTCACACACCACTACTACTACTACTAACACTGTCACATCACACACTCACACACCACTACTACTACTAACACTACCACATCACACACTCACACACCACTACTACTACTAACACTACCACATCACACACACACTACTACTACTAACACTGTCACATCACACTCACACACACACACACTACTACTACTAACACTGTCACATCACACTCACACACACACACACACACTACTACTACTAACACTGTCACATCACACACTCACACACCACTACTACTAACACTACCACATCACACACACACACACACTACTACTACTAACAATGTCACATCACACACTCACACACCACCACCACTACTACTAACACTACCACATCACACACTCACACACCAATACTACTACTACTAACACTACCACATCACACTCACACACACCACTACTACTACTAACACTGTCACATCACACTCACACACCACTACTACTACTAACACTACCACATCACACACTCACACACCACTACTACTAACACTGTCACATCACACACTCACACACCACCACCACTACTACTAACACTACCACATCACACACTCACACACCACCACTACTACTACTACAAACACTACCACATCACACACCCACACACTACTACTACTAACACTACCACATCACACACTCACACACTACTACTACTACTAACACTGCCACATCACACACGCAACACACTACTACTACTAACACTGCCACATCACACACACACACCACCACTACTACTAACACTACCACATCACACACTCACACACCACCACTACTACTACTAACACTACCACATCACACTCACACACCACTACTACTACTAACACTACCACATCACACACTCACACACACCACTACTACTACTAACACTGTCACATCACACACTCACACACTATTACTACTACTACTAACACTACCACATCACACACTCACACACCACCACTACTACTACTAACACTACCACATCACACTCACACACCACTACTACTACTAACACTACCACATCACACACTCACACACCACCACTACTACTACTAACACTACCACATCACACTCACACACCACTACTACTACTAACACTACCACATCACACACTCACACACACCACTACTACTACTAACACTGTCACATCACACACTCACACACTATTACTACTACTACTAACACTACCACATCACACACTCACACACCACCACTACTACTACTAACACTACCACATCACACTCACACACCACTACTACTACTAACACTACCACATCACACACTCACACACCACCACTACTACTACTAACACTACCACATCACACACTCACACACCACCACTACTACTAACACTACCACATCACACACTCACACACGCCACTACTAACACTGTCACATCACACACTCACACACTACTACTACTACTAACACTGTCACATCACACACTCACACACCACTACTACTAACACTACCACATCACACACTCACACACCACCACTACTAACACTGCAACACCACTGCTTCACTTGCATCGCGAATGTTTCTATGCTGCAAGTCGATGCAGAACGCACATCGCGCAACTCCCGATGTGCGTTCGGGGGGTCCCGCCGCGAAGTCCGACGTTTCGCTCCCAAGCGCTGGACAGGAGCTTCAAGGAGCCATGCGCACTATGCCCTCCCCCCCGCAACAGTTGTACAACTTTTGCAACACCGACAACTTTTAAAATATATTTAGATAAAATGATTCTAAATAATAATTTACAGTAATTTGGCTATTCCACTGTTGGATGAAGGCCTCCCCATGCCGCGTCGGTAATGAGGGCTGTTGCAACCATACTTCACCACGCTGGTTCACGATGGGTTGGTGAGTGGGTGGTGGTGGGGGAGGGGCACTGGTTTCAGACATCACTCGCAAAGCGATGTCAGCCGTGGCCGGGAATCGAACTTATCCCGGTTCGACATGCCACGTGGGAGCGCAGTGCGCAAACCACCGTCCCACCGCTCCCCCCCCCCAGCACCAACAACTTCTCTTCGAGTTTGTCGATCCTCTGTAAAGCCTCCCACGTGCGAGTTCCCATCCCCTTGCCGGCGACACGCAGCACCACCCCCACGTGTAGCCCCACGTACGCGATGCAGTACACACAGGACCCGTGTAGACTGTGACAGTGTTAGTAGTTGTTGTTGTACGCGCGCGCCTTGGGATTTAACTCGAAAGGCGAGAGATCGGTCGACCCAGGAGCAACAACAGCAACAACAACAGCAGCAACAACAACAACAGCAACAACAACAGCAAAAACAACAGCAAAAACAACAGCAAAAACAACAGCAGCAACAACAACAACAGCAGCAGCAACACGCGCGCGCGAGAGATGAGAGCGATGTTTATACGAAGAGGATGTCCAGAAGGGAACGATGTGGAAGCACAGAATGCGCTGATTCCGCGTGCGCTGGAGAGCACACACGCGCGTGTTGTATGTATGCATGCGGCGGGGGTTCGAGCGAATTTACGACCGCGTTGTGTGTCGACTTAAAGTAGAAATGAGTGGCCTCCGAAATTGTGCTCTCGACAAATTGTCGAGTGTCTGTCGCGATTATCAAACGCGGGAGCTAACGCGGAGTGCGTATAAAGACATACAAACACACACATATACACAGTATATACACGTACAAAGACCCCCCACACACACACGTATAGCCTCTGACATGCTGTTGGTTGGGCGAGTGCTGTTGGCGAGCAACTCTTATTAAGGCACACGATGGATCGGGCAGAACCACAACCGACCGCCTTTGTCTCCCCCAATGCTCATGTTTACACACCGCGCCAGGTACTCATTTGAGGCTGAGTCGACCTAGGGGGGGGGGAGACAGGACCGGTTCAGATATTCGTCACCAGCCTTGGAGGCGGATGTGCGGGATTCGAAACCCGGTGGCGTGGTGCAGTGCGCAAACCACTGCGCCACCGCTCCCCACAAATCCTCACACAAGCGGTATTGCGTATAAACACATAAAAGCATCATACGTTCATGAAAATGAATAAACACAACGTATATCCACATACACAGTATAGTAAATACACAACTTACACGTATACACGTAAAGAAATACACACACCGTCCTGTATATATAGCTATAAACACAAGCGCATGTATACACACACACATAGAACAACAAAACATTTACATTCGAATTGTTTAAAATAGTTTTTTCTTTACTTTACCGCTAACCGCGTGTAAATAAATGAGAACAAAACAGATCGCCTGTCGGGTGGGGTAAAGTATGGGTACTCCGACCTCTTTCCAGGCATCTGGTCAGCGTGGAAGAGTAGGCCAAAAGCGTACTCTCTAGAGCTCCCATCGAGCGGAGGCTCTTCCGACAGCATGAGCAGGTGAAGCCGTTGCAGGGCTGCGCCTTCATATTCTCAGCGAGAAACGAGGGAACGTCTCACGCGGTCACTCGTGTCGCCCTGACGTTTGTGCGTTGCCCTGCCTTGCAAATCGGTGCATTACAAGAAATTCCACCGCAAACGGTTACCGGTTTACCGTTTATCAATTAACAATCCAAACCTATGTCTACACTCACAAAACACGCACATACGATGAAAAAATATCCCCCGATTAGTCTAAACATACCAGCACCACGCCAGGCCGCCTTTGTCTCCCCAGTGGCGATGTTTACACGCAGCACCAGGTAAACATTTGAGGCTGAGTCGACCTAGGGGAGGCCCAGCACCAGTTCAAATAATCGTCACTAGAATCGAACTCAGGTCGTCAGGTTCTTAGCGCTAACCGCTGCGCTACTGCTCCCCGCTACATGTATGTGTGTGTGTATGTGTACATACAACGACACATATACCCCACTATGATATCCGAGACGGACTGTTGGGGCAAGTGCTGTTAGCGAGCAGCACCTATGAAGGCCGGGAACGGCACACGAGGGGGTGGGTGGCCAGCACCACGCCCGGCCGCCTTTGTCTCCCCAGTGGCAACGTTTTTACGCATCGCACTCATTTGAGGCTGAGTCGACATAGGGGAGGCCCAGGACCGGTTCAGATAAGCGTCACTGGTGTTGGCCGTGAGCGGGAATCGAACTCGGTCGGCGCCGGGTTCGTATCGATATGTAACACACGTGCACAATACACGCACGACTCAAAAACAGGCACGCTCATATGCCCACGCAGTACATTCACTTACAAACAAATGTATACGTACTCGTACAGGCACGTACATGCACGCTGATGTTGCTACACCGCAACGAGTAGGATACTCATTTACGGCTGAGTCGACCTATGTGCGGCCCGGGCCGGGTTCAAGTCGGTCGCTGATGTTGGCCGTGGCTGGGAACCTAAGCGCTGGGTGCTAACCACTACGCTACTCCCACTATTATTACACACACACATGTACACACACACACACTCGTGTACACACACACACTCGTGTACACACACACTCGTGTACACACACACACTCGTGTACACACACACATTCGTGTACACACACACACTCGTGTACACACACATACACACACACACTCGTGTACACACACTCGTGTACACTCGGCCCTTCAGATCACCACGTGAATTAGTTCAGCCAACAGCCACGCGTACACGGCTCCACGTGTCCTACGAAGCCGTGGAGCCGCGTGTCCACGAAGCCACGTGCAACACGCGTGGTCCACGTGTTTCACGCGTGCAACACGCGGCGACACGGCGCGCAATAAATCACGCGCAGCGTCGCACTGGGCACGGACCTCCGAAGCTGTGGCCCGGGTCGGGTTGTGAACTTTGCTCACACCGCAAACGTCGCCGGCACACACACCGCAGTCTCGCGGACCCGGCGATACACACAGCGCGTCGAGTCATCGATCAGTGGGTGCTTAGATATATCTCGAACTACTTATCCGGTTAGCCGGTACACTCGAGTCGTTGTAGACAAGTTGCTAGCACCGCAGTCGCCACGGGAGGTACTGTATACTCGACGTGGTGTGCCGAATGCGGACATTTCTTTCCGGTCGCCGGTCCCGGGTGGGGTGGGGGGGGCAGATCGGGCAGAAATGAATCCCTGTAGATGAGTGGCGGGAGTCGAGGATAACGAGATTACGGGTTGATGAGGTCGCGATCATAACAACGACGATTAACGGTAATTCATGGGAAATGTGTGCACATTGCGTGACAGTGCAGCGCGCGTAACGTTACACACATATCAGCAATTACGGGAATCTCACACGGCCGAGACCAACACAAATATATAATCGACTTTGAAATCGAATGCGCGACCGACTGAAATCACGAAAGTTAATCGATTCGCCGGCATAGCAGGCACAACACTTGCTGCTACAGTGGTACAGGCGACTATGCAAAGTTCTCGGACCAGATCGTGTGTATGATATGTGTGTGTCCGTTGTGTGGGTATGCGATGTGTGTACGTATGCCAAGTGTGTGCTGTGTGTGGTACGTGTGTTCACTGTGTGTATGCTGTGTATGCCATGTGTGTGTTGAGTGTATGTACTACGTGTGTAAACTACGTGTGTGTGTGGTGTGTGTGATGTGTGTGTGTCATAGGACCCGATTCACATCTGCACATCACACACGCATTGCGTGTGGGTTTAGCGAATCGCCTCTATTGGTGATGAAGAAGACACGATCGCGTTATTCCTACAAAGGGGACATGAATTCGCATGGCTCACCGCGGGAATCTGTCCCAGGTGTTATAGGTGTGTGACATTTACGGCGGAATAATTAACGTGTAGATCCCAGATGCGAGTTATCGCGTTTTTTTTCAAGGCATTTGTCAATCCACTGCTGGATGACGGCACTCCCCACGCCGTGTTCGTCTTGGGGAGTTGTTTGACCATACTTCACCACTTTGGTCATGACGGGTTTGGGGGAAGTATGGGGTGGGGATCCCAAAACGTGTTCAGATATCGTTCGCGATTCAATATGTCGGCTGTGGCCCGGAATCGAACTTAGGTGACCGGGTTCGTAACGCGGTACGCGACACCTCGCAATCGTGCGTCAGAACTGGCTAACTCGGTTAATTTGAGTGTTGGCTCATAAGAAGTTCGTTTTGCAGGTACATTTGTAAATTCTTGTGTTGGCTGGAGTTGGTGAGAAAATGTATACATAGTTGGTGCACGTGTGGGTCTTTGTTAGGTGCTAGTCAATTAGTGTTTAGTAATTAGTGTAACTGGGTAATTTGTCTGCGTGTCGAATACATGAAACGGACACTTTACTCATCAACACCAAAAAAAGACAAAGTTCCCCCCGAAAGCCCACTGGCCTTGTCTCCCCAGCACTGATATTTACATATTGCAGCAGATACTAATTTAAGGCTGAGTCGACCTAAGGGAGGCCCAGAACAGGCACCACTACACTGTTCACGCACACTGGGTGAACTATACGACACATGATGCTAAAAAGGATCATTGCCCGAAACGTCGTCTATTATATGTATACAAATATATCGTTTCTCCGTGTAGCAGCAGCAGCAGCGCAGTGTTATTGAGGGGTGTTTTGAGTGATTGTTAATTGTGCTTGTGCACCCACTCAACTTGTCCAGCCAATTGGATAACTTCTCCATTGCACAATACTCTCTGTCATTGTACTATGTGTGTGTGTTTTATGCATATATAGTACTAGCAACGCGCACGTCCTTTGGACTGTGTCCGTCCCAGCCAGCCAGCCATCAAAACTTTGGTCAATGTAATAATATGTAGGAGTGTATGCGGTTATTTAGCTCAGCTCGCTAGACCCCGTTGACTGAATCCGCGAGTTCGCGAGAATGACGCCGAAGATCCGGGGAGCTCAACAGAGCCGCGTGTCGCAACGGCTGCAATTATTACCCTGATGAGCCTCACTGCAATCAGCTGGGCCCCTTTATAACCTCTTATCTTATCGCTGCTCGTATCTACTACAAAGACAGCGGTCCCCCGTATAGCCTTGACCGACTGTTGGGGCAAGTGCTGTTAGCGAGCACCTACGATGGCCGTGGCACGGTAGCGCACGAGGGGGGTGGGATATTTGCGCACCGCATCAGGTACTCATTTTAGTTTGAGTCGACCTAGGGGGAGGACCAGGACCAGTTCAGATAATCGTCACTGGTGTTTGGCTGTGAGCGGGAATCGAACTCGGGTCGGCTCCGGGTTCGTAGCGCAGCGTAGCGCTAACCGCTACGCCACCGCTCCCCACGATCTCCACTACTACACACTTGCTCGCGTCTTCGCCACGTTCCCTATTGCGGTGCGCGTGTCTCTCTAGAACTGCGGGAGCGCTTCAGTTTCGTGGTTCAGCGCACGGGGCGACCGGGCTGGCGACGAGCGTTCGATCGCCGCTCACGGCTAACATCGGCGGGCGAAATATCTGAATCGCTCCGGGGGAGGTCTTCTCGAGGTCGAATCAGCCTCACATCGGTGGGTACCTCGATGCGGCGGGCAAATATCAGTACTGGGGAGACAAAGGCGGACGGGCGCGGTGGCGTTCAGACAACTCGCTCGTGCAGCGTGCCGGCCTTAAAATAGGTGCTCGCTAACAGCGCTTGAGTCCAACAGTCTATCGTAGAGGCGGCACGGGTGATCGTTGTCTTGTTTGTGTAACTAGTCATCGATAGCGGGCTCCTTCAGCTTTCTATCAGCTTTAGCGTCTCTCTCTCTCCACGGGAGGCGAATTACTCGGTTCGCTGATTGTGACGCTCACGTACTTTTTACAAAGTGAATCGCCGCAAGAAATGTCAGAACTTTCGGGCGACGGCGTGAAACCCGCGTGCGCTCGCTCACTCGCTCGCCCGCCCGCCCGCCCGCCACCCCCCCAACCGTAGCAATTTTCCGCGGCCAAAAATCGACACATTTACTGGGCATGCACAGGGACAAATGTACCGTGGTTATACAGCGGAGACGAGGCGATCCACGCGCCCAGCAATTAACGCGTTCAAGCCATTCGAGAGCATCGCAAGGGTGTAAACATCACTCAGCGCCCGGCGAGCCAGCAACATATGTGCAGTATATATGGTGACTCGAGCAAGAAAAACGCTCCCTTCGCTGATCCTATATAGCCGGTGAGGTTTTTTTTTCTTCCTGCAGGCAGGCTAGTCGGCCGAAACGTCGGTATCCGCAGCTCCTCCCAGTTATAGCAAAATCCAAGCTTGTGATGTAATTGAGTCGATAATCACGACGGCACCGATAATTGTATTCGTACTAATAATGCGTTAGCCGCACACACATCGGGGCTGGCGATATATGTACATGCACCGCATCCGATAATCACACGCCGACGATCGCGACTGACCGATGTCAATTCTCATGATGGTGTTCTGGAAGGGCTCAGCACACCCATCCTCTCCCCTCGAGCGCACGCTTACAACTTAAGAGGAGAAGCGAAAGAAATTTGGGTCGACCCCATAAATTACGATCTCGGAGTCTGATTGTGTGTCCACTAATAGGACAGGGTCAGTATAGAGTTATACATTTTGTTTTAAGTAATTGCGCTAACGACTTGTGATTTAAGTGTATATATATACACACGCTCGCTGTCGTCGTTGAACAAAGTAATTTGACTCCCGCAGAGTGTGACAATTTAACCGATTAAAAGCCGGGCAAACCCCGTTTAGCGTGCAATTGTCGGCATGAATAAAATATCGTACATTTGTGCACGACCATATCAGCTATATACACGAGGCATTAAACACGCAGTGCAAACATGCGGATGCCACTTGTTGCGCGTGTAAATACACGAAGCTAAGAGTAGAGACGTGAAGAAGAGCGGTTGCAATCTGGCGCACCCGTTCACCGTGTGTCGGCGCTGCGCCGCGTGTGTGAATATACAGGTTGGGTCACCGTCCGAGAGGACATCCAACTGGGAGATGTAGCGATTAAATCAGCTCGAGTGCAGGTGCTAGGCGGAGTGCCACATCGCGGGACTGGTGACGGCTTCATCCAGCAGTGGATCGACCCTGGCTGCTGCGTGTGTGGCCGCGTGCAGCGCACGACTGCCTCTGTGCGACTCCTCATCCGCGTCTCCCTGAGCCGCGGGCTCTCGCTGGCAGGGGGTGAAGAGTAGTGCGAGAGGTCGTGAGGAGGTGGTGGTGGTGGTGGTGGGGTTGGTGTAATGAGGAGGTAGCTGGGAGGTCGCAAGGAGGTGGCTGGAAGCTGTTGAGGAGGTGCGAGAAGATGTGCTGATGAGGCTGCAGATAGTCACAATGTAGCTGGGAGGATGACGATGACAGTGATGACGAGGTGGTTCATGTAAGGAGGAAGTTGAGGAGGCAAAGAAGTTGTTGAAAGATGTACTTGAGGAGGTAACTGGACACATGGTGAGGAGGTATCCCGGTGAGGATGTGGGCGGTGATGAAGATGGAAAGGTTATTGGTAGATATCCCAATGTTCTACGATGCAATCCGCTGCTGGTCAGCGTGGGCTGCTGCTGTAGGGGTGCTACGGACCGCGGCCGTAGTACCCCCCACTTGACCTGAGCCGTGGCCGGGAATCGAACTCGGGTGGTCGCCGGGATCGGCAGCGGCAGTGCAAGAATCACTACGTAAAACAATGAATATTCTGCACCTTGAACCAAGAACATTGCCCATGATGTTCGCGTGTGTGTTTACACACGTGCTATTCTGTATCCGGAATGACGATTCAGGATACATTTTTGTTTCATTACAAATACCGCTGGTTCCTATCTCAAACAAAAATTGCAAACAACCTACGCTGCATTCGTACATTCGCCGAAATTATTTCGCTTCATCTCACGGCGAAATACTTTTTTGGCATCTGCCACGGAAGCTTTCTCTCTCTCTCAACTGTTACAGCGGCTCGAGTAGGAGAATGCGGCCAACATCTCTGCGGCTTTTATACATCACCAACCCACACTGACCGGCGTGGTGAAGTATGGTCAAATAAGCCTCACTGCTGCGTGGACGCAGTGAAGGAAGCTCGTCCACCAACAGCGTGACACACGGGGGGGTTATTTGTGTACTTATATGTCATTCATAATTAAGCCTGACATATTTGCCAATTTGTTGGTGAACATATTTGAGTAAATTGTATTAGAATCCTACATTTTAACGGGATCCACGCCGTTCAATTTTAAATCTGGACCGGTTCGGTCGTGGATGATTCCGTGTCCAACACTGTCACACGCTCGCACTGCGCGATGATTGTGAACGCGTCATACACATCTCACGTGTGATACCCCGTATGCACACACACAGCGTGTCCACACAGCACTCGTGTGCACACACATCAATAATTCCCACATAGTCCTAAATAGTCCATAGCATGCACACACACTCATGGTAAGCATATCACACGTAGACAACGCACATTGCGTACACACATAGCATGCACACAACGCATAGCAAACACAGAACACACACACACACGTGCGTTCACGCGGACAGCAGACAGGCGGACAGCATGCACTGCAGCGCATACCCAGTGCGTCATGCACACACACACGCGTATGGTATAACGCAGTAAAGTTTGTGTGTACAACAGAGCGTGAGCCATTTATAGATACCCCACTACAATAGCATTGACTCGTCGCTCTGGAAGCGGAAAGCGACCACGTTGTTTCACTGCCGCCACGTATCTCCTCCCGACGATCTAATTACGCCGCTTACTATCCCATTGTTTGACAGTCTCCTCTGTAAGACACGGAGCCGTCACTTTCATGACATGCAGTCGTCACCCGTTGAGACAAAAGCCAAGAGAGGCGGGGTGGGGTCAACAGAAATCAGTGCGGTATCTACAAATGGATCACTGCGTACACACGGTTGTGTGCTTAGTATGCGTATTCCGGCTGCAATGTATATGTACTAGTGCTGTGTGTGTACACGGGTAAAGGAGAGTGCACGTACAGCCCCTGTAGTCTATAGCGACGTAAATCACACGCGCGGGTCTCGAGTATTTGGTGTAACTGTGTTGGCAGTAGCGCACAAGCGCAACTAAAATAAAATACAACTAAATACATCCGTCTTAAAATGTGGGGGAAAAAAACATATGATAGGCGACGTTTCGGGCAATGGCTCTTATCCATAGCACATGTCCCTTCGTGTGCCATTCAGAAGGGCCGTTACCAGAAACGTCGCCTATAATATAGATTTCCTTTTAATAATGTGTAGAGTTTAACCAAGAGGCGTAGAGCGGTGCCTATCGCGCACTGCGGGCGAGTATATGGCGTTGAGTAACATGTTTACTGCGCGTAAGCGATGGAGCAACCTCAACAGATTGACAGGTCGAGAGGGCACCTAGGTAGTAGGTTGTTGGACCGCGTAAGGCATGGTGAGAGTAAGTTTATCTGGGTCGTTGAGTGGGATGCAGCATAAACGAAACAGCGTACAGAGCTGTAGTTTGACATAGTGTTAATGCACATCGTGCATAGGGTGGCGAGCGCAGTGAAGTCCCAGGTCTTTGTATGATGTGCTGATTCTTTAGCGGTGTGAGTGCATTAGGGCGCTGGGCTGCAACAATCAACTTGGCCGCAGCGAACGCAGTTCGGCGAGTCGATTGAGTGGCGAGTGCTGTATGCAGATGAGTAAGCGCAGCGCTGTCTATAGAGTGGTGAGCATGTAGGTGAGTGAGCAGTGGGTCTATCATGAGTCTATAAAGTCTATAGAGTGGGCGAGCTGAGTGGCCACCGCGGGTTTCAAACGCGTAGGGAAACTACTGCGAGTCAACTCTTGCGCTGGACCACCAACCCCTCCCAGTGAATTCACCACCCACTCACTCGCTCACTCACTCACTTACCCACTCACTCACCCACTCACTCATCCATCCACTCTGTTACTCGCTCACGTAGCGAATACTCACTCAGCCACCCATTCCTAACTCACTCACTCACCTACCCACTCATCCACCCACTCGCTCATCCATCCATCCATCACGCCGTACTCACTCTGTTACTCGCTCACGTAGCGAATACTCACTCAGCCACTCATTCCAAACTCATTCACTCACCCACTCACTCATCCAGCACGCCGTACTCACTCCTTCGTTCACTCACTCACGTACTTACTCAACCAGCACGTAATTCACTCACCAACTCACTCCACACTCATTCACTCACCCACTCACTCCTTCGTTCACTCACTCACGTCGCACATACTCACTCAACCAGCACGTAATTCACTCACCAACTCACTCCACACTCATTCACACCCACTCACTCATCCGGCACGCCGTACTCACTCATTCACTCACTCAGGGAGCACGTACTCACTCAACCAGCACGTAATTCACTCACCAACTCACTCCACACTCATTCACTCACACACTCACTTATCCAGCACGGCATACTCACTCATCCACTCACTCAAGTAGCACGTCCTCACTCACTCAACAAGAACGTAGTTCACTCACTCCCCCACTCAATCCACACACCACTCATTCACTCACACAACATAGTGAATCACGTGTAAACGCACTCACCCACCCAGCAAGTCAACATATTCACTCACTCCCTGCACGCAAACTCACTCAACCAGCATGTGTAATCACTTGCATGCTTACTCGCACACTCAACACACGCCTTCTCACCCACACTCACTCACCTACTCACTCTCTCACCTACTACCCATTGACTCACGCAGCACGCAAACTCACTCCACCCACACTCGCTCATCACCTGACCTACACTCACACTCACTTTGACTCGACTGACAGGTCCTTGTACGTATTCACTCACCCACTCACCCACTCGCTCAACATTCACTCTCATTAATGTAAGTCCTTGAACATCACTGGCACATTCACACTCACTCGACAACACATTTTCCGACACTCCATCAAGTTCATGCTCACTCAATATCGCAAACATCTACACAAGCAAAAACACCACTCCGACAAAGTCACACTCACCGACACGTCACTCACCTACTCACTCACTTCGCCAAAGTTGTACAACTCTTTCACTCACTCGCACCCAGTTCACACTGGCTCTACGAAATTCACTCGTTTACCCCCCCCCACTCCTCCTCTACTAATGTCACAATCTGTGTGGCTCACTCAATGCTCGCTCGCTCCATCCCACTTACTCGCTCACTTCTTCTAAGTGCGCTCTTTCACTCGCTTGCTGGCTTCACACTCGCTCCCCCATTCTACAAAGTTCACACTCACTCGATTACTCACTCACTCAATCGCTCACTCGTTCACCCACTCGTTCACTCACCACTCACATTTTCGCCCACCAACTCGCTCTCCAACTCACTCACTCACTCGATCGCTCACTCGTTCACCCACTCGTTCTACTCACCACTCACATTTTCGCTCACCAACTCGCTCTCCAACTCACTCACTCACTCAATCGCTCACTCGTTCACCCACTCGTTCACTCACCACTCACATTTTCGCCCACCAACTCGCTCTCCAACTCACTCACTCGATCGCTCACTCGTTCACCCACTCGTTCTACTCACCACTCACCATTTCGCTCACCAACTCGCTCTCCAACTCACTCAATCGCTCGTTCACCAATTCAATAATTTTCTCAATAACTAACTCATTCGCACACAGGCGACCACTCACTCACTCGGCCATCAACTCGACTCACTCGTTTGCTCTTTCACACAATCGGTCAACTGAATCGCTGATCGCTCTTTCGCTCGCTCACTCAAAACACAAACTCACTCTCTCGCTCGCTCTCTCGCTCACCGAATCATTCACTCACTCGCTGAATCCACTACTCACTCGCTGTGTGCCGAGAGAGCGCGGCCCCACTCACCGCTCGCTGCGTCCCGAGCTGCACTGCACAGAGTTGATCCGCCGACTTGGGGCTCCTCCTCCTCCTCTTCTTCTTATTCTTCTGCTGCTCCCCGCTGCTGTCGCTGCTGCTGCTGCTGCTCGCCGTTGCTGCCACCGCATGCAGGGAAGTCCGGGCCGATGGCTGTCAGCTCAGCTGGGCAATGGGACAGGGCGCGCAGTTGGGCACCGCTCGGCTGTGCTGGGCAGGGATGAGTTCAGAAGTGCCGGGTCTGGGCGGCACTCTGCAGGTCTGCAGAGGTGTCACTGGCAAGTTTCCCCGTCTGTCTCCCCGTGTCTAAATATCTCTTTCAATCGCGTGTCTCTGTGTCCGTGTCTATGCGTCTACGTCCCTGAATCTGTGTACCTTTGTGTGTGTGTGTGTCCCCCACCACCACTACCACCCCCGTGTGTCTCGGTCAATGTGTCTCCCCGTGTCTCCCCCGAGCGGCCCCGTGTCTCCCCGCGTGTCTCCCCGCGTGTCTCGTGCCCGTGCCGGGCGCGTGCTCGTCTCGAGCATGTGCGGCCCGGGAGGCGGGGCCCCGGGGGAAGCGGGGGGCGGGGCCACCGAGACCCCCTGCGTTGAGAGGGGGGGGGGGCACGCGGGGGGTCTCGTGGCACCGCCCCCTCTACGAACAGCCCCCCCCCACCCGCACCAGTCAATGCCGTTGAGACGTCTGCTATTGGCTGGCGGAGCCGAGCGGGGCGGTGCCCGATCTCGCCAATGGGAGCGGCCGGACAGCGGCGTGGGGCCCCGCGTATGCGCTGTATGGAATCTAGGGGAGCCTGGACGTTGCATTTCCCAACGCGGATAAGCGGAGCGCGCGACCGCTCGGGGGGCTCCTCCCCGCGCGTCCCCATTGGGCGAGGGCGTGTGACGGTGCGAAACCAAGACCGCGCCTGATTGGTCGCCGCGCTCGTCCATCGGGAGGGGCGGATGGTGGCCGAGATGATCGCCCGCGGTGACGCGTGCCGGAAGAAGAGCGCGGCCCAGGTGACGCACGTGCGCGCCACGTGGTCCGCAGCACGCACAGCGGCTACACGTGGCCAGCGACTGCGTGTGTACAAGGTCTGTGTACTGTTACAAAGACAACGCTATAACCTCCCCCCCCCCCCGTATAGGTACTGGTAAAAAGATATAACCTCTCCCCCCCCCCCGTATAGCCTTAGACTGTTGGGGTAAGCGCTGTTAGCGAGCAGCACCTATGAGGACAGGCACTGCACACGAGGGGGTGGGTGGCCAGCGCCAGGCCTGCTACGGGCAGGTGTACTTCAACACACGAGCCGCGTGCTGCTATGAGCATACTCGGAACATGTGTGCTGCTGAGCATGTGTACTCGCAGGAAATGTGTGATGCTATGAGCACGTATACTCACTAGTTTTGGACTGCTATGAGGTGGTGTACCCACACGAGATGTGTACTGCTGAGCATGTGTACTCGTACACAGGAGATATATACTGTCCGGTCCTGTAAGCTACATAATGTCAGGTGCTGTAAGCTGCATATTTTCAGGTGCTGTAAGCTACATAATATGCAAATTCATGGAAATGTGGTGTTTATTGTACACTAGCTTTAGGGACCGTCCATAAATGACGTCACGCGATTTTTTACCCCCCCCCCCTCGTCACACGGCGTCACAAAAAGTCAGACCCCCCCTCAAATATGACGTCACAAAGCTCTGCCCCCCCCCCCCAAACCATATTTCCATTTTGAAAATAAAACATGCTTCAAATCGCTTTAAACTATTGTCATTGTAGTGCGTATTTAATATGGCGCTGAACTCTGATGTTGTAGGAGAAAACACGTATTAAAAAGGAGGCGTTGGAAAGCTGATTTTTAGCATAAAATTCACTTGAAAATATTCAACGTCGAACTAAAACTGCAGATGTTAAAAATATTACATTGAAATTCTCTTATAATGATCAAATATTAAAAGTAATTATAACTATTAAAAAATACTTGAAACTTTGTAATAGAACGAAGCAAAATGGAGAGTACAATTATAACAATCACATATTCATTCCACAGAATGAAAAAGCCCTGGTTGAATCATTAGAATCAAAATGTTTAATAACAATCAATAATAAAATTTACAAGATGTATGCTTCTCCATTCTCCCATGGAGAAGCAAAATACTGCTTCATGGAATGAATAAAAGGTGACCTTAGTAAATTTAAGTAATCAAATTGTTAATAATGAAAATTAGTGTTATAACAATTCTATTAAATTTATATTTATTTAAAGTTGCGCATTTTGATGTGACGTCACATTTCTCACCCCCCCCCCTCGTCACATCGTCACAAATGTCTGACCCCTCCCTCTAGGTGCGTGACGTCATTTATGGACGGCCCCACAGACACATTCACAAATTTCCCTTTTATATATAGATATTAAGGGTATATATTTTTCATAGCTTGAAATTCAAGCAGTATAAGCTGAGTTTATAGTCACCTAAGAGGTATTATGTAACACCCAAGAGCACGCACACTGATGATCCGGAGACTTGCTCACTGATGAACAAATACCCCACTTGTGTTGGCGTTTTGTGGTCTTGAAACCAAGTTGTCACGTGACTATAAACTACTTAATCGGAGTGCATCAGATGCGTGTCTTCTTGGTTCTTTCGGTAAAGTCACGTAGAAGAGAAATAATAAAATAATAAAAATAAAACAATAAAATAATTCTCACGACGTTTCGGCCACAACGCAAGCGTTCTACGTGACTTTACCGAAAGAACCAAGAAGATGAATCCCTGCAGTCACGAAAGCTTTAAATCGAATTTTATGCGTGTCTTCGTCATGTCTCTAAGCTATACACGCGCTGCCTGCTACGTCAAAGCAATCTCATTTTGGTTGCGGGGTTGACTCCGGCCATCATCCATAACATTACTGCAAAGGTGTCGAGAAGTCAACAGTGGTTGTCCTATGGAGAGACTTTGCCCCCCCCTCCCCCGCCGTGGGAATGTGGAATTTCCACCATTCGCTCAGGGTTGTGAACCGGAGATGAACACCATCTTCGTTGCTAATTTGAGCAGGGACTCGTTAATGTGCAATTTAAATTCATCATGTATAGCCCACTGCTGGATGAAGGCCCTCTCCACCACCCCGTGTAAGCCTTGGGTTGTTTGACCATACTTCACCACGGTGGCAAGTGTGAGCTTGGCGAAGAGTGGCAGGCCTGTGTGGTAGTGGATCAGATATCGCTCGTTTTTTTGGGTTAGATTGGGTAAATATATAAATGTGTCGTTAAACCCACCACCACCCGACACAGCCAACTAGTAAGGGTTGGCACGTAAACAGAACGTGGACAATTCGTCACTGGCACAGCACACCGGTGTGTTGGAGAGCCAAGCCTCAACATTTACAATCTGAGTACGACGTTTCGCCAATAATTCCGACTAGCTTCATCAGGCGACAGCCAGATATATATATTTACACGATCTAACCCGAAAAAAAAAACCACTTATGGATGATATTGGTCGCGAATGCCTACTACGTGTTAAACAGCGTTCATGCTGGCCGTGGCCGGAAATTATTGTCGGTAGTGGCTTGTTGAATCGTAGCGCAGTGCACGAGCCACTTCTCCCTCCCACGCGCTTGTAAGTAGCCTTTATATTGTCGGCCGCATCCGATCATTCTTCAGGTTTTTTGAGTAATCAGGAAAAGGGGACCTCTCCGGTGCGTTATAAATCAGTTGTCAAACGTCCCGCGGAAATGCGATACCTGCAAAAGCGGTGTGAAAAAGGGCTTGTTTTATTGATTTGCTCGCACACACTTATGACTAATGTCAGTTGTAAGTTAAAGTGCCAATCCATATGTAAGAAAAATACGCGGCGGCATTGTGGGTGAAGGCCCTTCTATTTAGCTGCGTTTATCGATTTACTGATTTATGCTTCGGAAAGCCACTTATCTAGCAAACAGCGTCACATTTAAATGTTTCCAACTATAGCTCAGCGTGGCCGCCACCCGTAAGTGACGCCGTTATGAGATGTTGTTAGCTGTGCGGCGTAGTAATATGGGGGAAGGTGGGGGGGTGCCTAAGAGACGCGAGATTGATGGGCTGGTGTTGGTATGGTTGGTGATGGCTTTAATCCAAGCTGTCAGTCACCGTGACGTCCCGACGCAAGGTGGAGCCGTGGAGGTGATTCGGGGATGGGAACCTCTCGGTAAGAGGCATTCTGGGTAATTTCCGATCAGCAACGTGGCCCTTGAATGCAACTCCGTCTGTGAGATCTTTAAAACTGAACAGGACTGAACCTGGTTATTGGGTTTGTAACCTGTCTGGGAATGCCCGGTGTTGTAGGCGTGGGTCTTGCGAGGCGATTAGGTATTTGGCACTGTTCGGTGACCCCCTCTGATATGCGTGGTGGCTTTTTCTCCCGAGTGCTCCGTTTTCTTCATTGATGATTGTGACTATGCTGGGTGTAAATGCACATTTCCTTCACGGATTAGATTTTTTTTGTGTCGTACCAACAACAAAAAGGCAACATTCGTTTCACTTGCAAACCGTAATACATTTTCTTGCTAACAAAACGCAATCAATATTTCTGCAAGCAGGGCTTTATTTGTCACAGAATATTTTCCAGCTCGTTGTTGATACTTGAGCAGCTTGGGAGGCAGCAGCACCGTGATTCGGAGCCCCAGCCGTACAGAGTAAATAGGTACATTGGATGTGGTGTGCCGGGTGCAGAAATCGTTTGTCGGATGGCTGACTTGGACAGCCCTCGTTATTGCGCGTGTGTGTGTGTGTGTGCGGGCGCGCGAAATCCTTGTCCGATGGGGAGGCTGGCTGTCACAAAGTTCCACGAGCGATATGAGTCGCGTAAAAATACACAACCCCCCACACAACGGCAGTAATGTGTGTGTTTACTTTCATAACTCATGAACGCCTTCTTCAAGTATGTCACCACTTATAGGGGGTTTATTTCTGAAGTCAAGCCTGCGGCAGCGGCGGTAGTGGTGGCGGCGGCGGCGTCGGTGACGGCGGTGGTAGGGGTGGCGATGACAGCAGTGGCGGTGGCAGTGGTGGCTTGAGGTGGCGGTGGTAGCGGCGGTGTGTATGCGAGCTGGCAGGCGCGTCCGCACGTCCGGCCCTATCGACGTTCACCGCGCACCCGCGATTGCACTCCAGCGTGTGCGCGCATGTGCGCTGAATACAGGATCCATTCCTGGCTTATTTCACTCCTAATGAACTGTAATAACCAGTGCGCTGTAATTGCTTGTTAGCAATTAGGGACCCTGATGCACAATTTATCGCGGGCTGTTTTAAATTAGCTGCCGATTAAATGGGCTGCTCGTTAATGAGCGAGCGAGTGGGGCAGGACGTGCGGTGGTGGAGGGGGATTGCAGAGTATCCGCGGGCACCCTTTCACTGTTGGGAGCGCTGGGCTTTGAGCCGTATATTAGGGCTTAGCCGGCACTTTGTTGCGCTTAGCTAAGAATTCCCTTCCTGGTTATTACCGCGTCCGTGTTAGGTATTTTATATCCTTAGCATTTTAAACCATTAATTGCAGCATTAATATTATTCTAAATATTTTTTTATTCTACACTACGCCGTGCGATATACTTAATCGTTTGGGCTGCCCTCCTCGCTCCGAAAATTTACGTGGAAAAGGAATATAATGAGCCTATTTACAAGCAAAGCATGTTTGGGTTGTACACACACACACACACGTGCGACCGTCGACCCTTCGCGCGTGCTCGTTTTTGAGCGGTACGGGTTATGCCGCGCGCCTGGTGGTGTTTGGCCGCATCTCCAGATTTCTCGAAGATATTTTTCCTTCCTTGATCCGCAACGCCCTCACGGTCCAGGAACAGCTTTGGGCCCCTCTCAAATTGTTATTTTGGAGCGCGGAGGAGGAGCGCTAGGCGGCGTGGTCTTCTCAACAGATCCAACGATAGGAAAGGCGTTGGCACAGGAGCGCACCGTGTGCGTGTGTGTGTATGTCTCGCGTGCGGCTTGGGGTGCGGAGCGATGTGCACAGCACCCCGGACGACTCGCTCGCACGTAACGACCGCCTCGACTCAGACGACACGATTGTAAATCCCTTTGATGCATCCCTTCTCCTCGGCCAGCCTTCATCTTGTTTACATTATCGATCTCTGTTAATCGTGTCCAACGACAAATGTTTTCAGCGGTAATATATATGATATGTAATTTTTTATGGGTTTTTGTTGTGCGATCACTGCACCGTTTGTTTCCCGCTGTGCCTGCAGCCGATCTCCCCTCGCCAAAGAGACTTGGGAGTCGCGCTGGGCTGTCACCGGGTGACGAGTCGAGGTTCCTCTCCGCCTGTCTCACGATGAGTTAGGCCGGGTCGGATAAAAGCAGAACGCTGACCGCCAGGGGAATCCATCGCGAACAGCAGGACAACGTGCTTTAGCGATGGCACTCTTGCCAGAGTGCACCGGCTCTGCTGTGTGTGCGCGCGTGGTAAAGCGGACCTATTGTAGGCCGGGCTTGCAACTATAAAGCCTCACCGGGAAATTTGACCGATCCTCACGATTCAAGTGTCGAGATTCGAGTCAAATTTTATTTGCGTGTGTTTTTGATGACCCCATTTGTACGGTATTGTCTGCTCCGTTAGCCTCAAACTGACCTGAGCAGACAGTTTGCGTGTAATTTTCACGAACAGTAAATAATAGATTCTTACATGCAGGATTTGTCGCTCTTATCTTAAATGTATCGTTTAAATAATTAATAAGTCGTTGCATCGTTACGTGCCGTTGCATGCTCAGATGGTATACAGAGTTATGCTCGGGATGATTTCCCTACGAAACAGCTTCCATTGGGATTAATTAAGTTCATACTCCCGTTGCTTGTAAACAAGACAAAGACATATCCCCCATATGGCCTGAACAGACTGTTGGGGCAAGTGCTGTTAGCAAGCACCTATTAAGGCCGACATTACACAGGAGGGAATGGGTGGCCAGCACCATGCCCGACCGCCTTTGTCTCCCCAGTGATGATGTTTACTCACTGCACCAGGTACTCATTTGAGGCTGAGTCGCCCAAGGAGTTTTTTTGAACACACACACGCATGTACGTGCGTACACAGTCGGCCGTTCCCCCTTACGCACGCTCAAAACACTTGCCCGCAGCACTTCTAATTAATCACACGGGCGGTCGTGCCTGCGCTCGTGAAAATACAGACGTTCGCGCACGCACGCACGCACGCACAGATGCGCGCGGGCGAATCCGACGGCGTTCGTTCTCCGCTCGGGAGCATTCTCCCCGCGCGGTGCGGCGAGCACAGCGGAAGCGGTGATTGCACGGTTTCTATAATCGGCCAGCCTTTCCCGTTAAGCACCTTGAAGATGTGCCCGCGATGGCTGGGGCGGCGGCGTGCGCCCGCTAGCCGGGTCCCACGTCGCCGCTGATCCTGCGCCAAGGAAGCGACGTCGCGACGTTATCTGCGGTTGCCTTCCTGAGCAGCTGCTAAATGGGTAACGGAGCTCGCCTCGTTTAACCCCTGTGTGATTTTTTGTTTTTACTTTCGAGCCTGCGTGTACAGGAAGCCGCCGCCGCCACCGCCACCACCGTGGTGTAACGGTTCGTACACTGGACTTGTGATCCGGAAGTCGCCGGTTCGGTTCCATCTCCCCCTCCCCACATGGCAAAGGAGGTCGTATAATCTTTACAGGGGCTCTATAAAGGTGCCTCTAGTGGAGGCCCGTCTTCTAGTAGTGGCCTGAGCAAGCAGTTTCAGGGCTGCAGATTTATCTGCCTGTGTGTTTAACTCGGGGGGCAAAATGTTCCAGCTGAACCTCTTCAATATTTGGCCGCTGTTGCCAGAATGTGGCTGCTGATGTGGTCGATGTGGTGACAGCACAGAGCGCGTTATTCTTGAAAACTCTGCTTCCTCCGTGGCCATAATTGGAATTGATTTGTGGATCTAAAATATGTCACTGGATTGTGTCCTCCGAGCGCTGTCACTGCGCTCGTATTTTAATTCATCGCCAGACTCTCGTTCGTCTCGCTGTTTGCGCTGTGCCCTGATTACAGCGATGGGCACTGGCGAGGCCTTGCTGCCGCCCTGCTCTTCCCCTTCCTGGTTAATTTTAGTTTCGTCTTTCAGATTTGTTTTCTTTTCTCGCTCCCAAACTTAACCCCCGCGATCTCAGAGGTGGCTGAGGTTTCGCGACGGTCGCAGCCAATGGGTGCCCACCAATGCGTGCTGTGCGTTATTGTGCAGTCCCTTTTGTCACTCCGCTGCTTGATGAGGGAATCCCCGCGCCGTGCGAGTCGTGGTGTCTATTCAGCCGTACTTCACCTCGTTGGGTCAGCGCCGGTCGGTGGGGGGGGGGGGGGGAAGACTGATTTTGCTGCACTGCCCTCTGGTACCCACCACGCGGTCTGTTGGGGGGTAGCAGGCTGTGGGGATTCCCTCGTACTCGCAAATCTTCTGACGACACACAAACAAAACCGAATAACGTGCAAGCGGGTCACCCGTTTGACCGCGATCAAAATCCAGAGTGGTTTTTTGCGCGGTCGAGCGTGGTGTTGTGCGGCGTGGTGGAAATTCCACATTCATTCGATGGGGTTCAGGTATTTCCAAAGGACTTCCACCGTTGATTTCCGCACAAAACCTCGCTCATTTTATCGACCGTGGAATAATGGAACGGGCCGAGGCGACCAACCCGGCCGCGATTTGAACTTGCAACCCTTCTAATTGTGAGCGTCGCTCTCTACCACTCGAGCACTTGACCCAGCCGCTTAAATGGGCGATGTTAAAGAGCGTGCCACGTTAACCGGTGTCAACACGGACACGCGCGCACACTTGTCGTCTTACAAATGGAAGCGACAAGGACGCCAAGAGCGGCGGTGATATTTTGAAACGGCGTGGTGTGTGGCGGTGATTACCCCCTCCACGGTAATGGGCCGTTGAGAGCCTCCCCTCCACCCGCCGGACCTCTCTGAGAGATTGCTCTATAAAAGGTGGTGCGGCACTCGCTGCCATTAACTCTGCGGCAGAGTGGAAATCTCGTGCATCACCGCCGACACGGAGATGGACAGCGCCGGGCCTCGCCGCGGCTCCATCACGTGGAGTTCCTACTCCTCTCGCCGCGTCGTTTCGTCCGCACGCCCGCCCGCCCACATTTTAGTTCGGGGCCCAGGGAACGTCTTTCCTTTGACTGGAAAAATGTTCAGGTGCCTTTTTAAGGGCCGCCGCAAGCCACCACGCAACGCCTCGGCCACTGCTGTCACTGCAAGAGGGACCAGAAAGGGACCTGAACCTGGTGTTGTCGCCCGGTTGAAAATATGCCCTCTCTCGTAGCCGATCGTTGATAAGATGCTTGCAGCGACAGATGAATATTGTTTGTGGCCCATTTTGAGGCGGTAGGTCCCCGTGTGGCCACGGGCTGCGTGAAAGTAAGTTGTGGGTCACGTCCGGCCTTGCAGGCCGTACGTTGCTGTAAATAAACTGGTTGAAAGTTTCGCCAGCCGGATGAAATATGAATAAATAAACATCTAATCCCATTTGCTAGATATTTAATTATGCAAATACCTGGATTGTGTTCCACTGGTTTATTGATCGATGGATTTAAATGTTGATTTTTTTTTGGCGATAAAACACAACACCGCCATCTGTATGCAACCAGAGTCTGTGATGGGCTCGCCTTTTGGGCACCGACTGTTCTTTCAGAGCAGAGAGACTGACCGTGACGTTGATAAAACTGGGACATCCATAAAACTGGGACATTTAATAAAAGTTGACAAACGGTGCCAGCGGTTCCCTATTGTGGACATCGCGTATCACACGATGCTTAAGAAAGTCAAAAACACGAGCGTGCCCATGAACTGATTTAAAATTATAATTACATAACGTAAATATCAAACTACAATTTTGGAGACAATTCTTTTGCACGTAAAATGCAGTTCTCGTCTTCTCACTCCCACGACGGTGAGTTTATTCCCTCCGTGCTCGCGCATCGCCGCTAGTTTCTCGGTTTGTCTCTTGAGATATCCACGCCGTGCTCCGGTGCGGCAGCAGCGAGTGATGAGTCCGTTGCGAGGATCCTCAGCTCTCCGTTTTCGTCGTTGGCAGTTGTGACTCGCGCCGACGCCAAGAGGCGCCGCCGCTGCCACCACCGCTGATGCTGGTTGGAGCCGCCTTCCGATCCAGGGCCGTCGCCGCCTTCTGCTGCCGACTGTTGCACGCGCGCACGGTGGGTTTGTCCCCCAGAGCCCCTGCTGGAGCGATCGTCGCTCGGGTCAAAAGATCGCGGGGCGCGGGAGCGCGTGGTTCGTGCGCGACTCGCGATGATTAGCCAAGATTTTGGGAATTGCCACTGGTTTGCATACCTGTCCAACACCTTATCATCAGTGCCGACTTGTTACAGACCAATTCAGACCTTATTGGTCACCCCGTGCCCCTTATACAACCCTGTACAAGAATACGGGTAAACCGTATGGGTTGACAGGCATGCTGGTTGCTAAGCAAGCAATGGTTCATCGACTCGTCTAATTGAAACCGATTGTGACTGTGCTCACGTTCCATGCGTGTGAAAATTGATTGTTGATGATTTATGTTAATTGTCATGCAAGTAATTTGTTAGTTTCAGAATTGTGGAGCAAACAAAACTGCTCAAAAGTAACATGAAAGATCAAGGAGCAATACAAATGAGACCGTAATAACGAGACCAAACAAGAATCGATTTTTTTATTTAATCGTGACGAATCGGGACAACCGTGTTGGGGCACAGGTGGGAATTGCCGCATGCGCATAATTTATATTCTGTGATCATAATTCAGCGCGAGACTCGATGTGCTTTTGAAGCACGCATTATCGATGTAAAAATCTGTTGAGGAAAAAACCTACAGCGGCTGCAAAATTTCCCCGAACACACGCTGAAGTTTCCGTGAACCAAACGCATTCATTTTATATCATCAGCAGCAGGCTTGGTCTACAATCGCGCGTAAAGTTAAGTCGCCACCATATAACACTAAACGCGTCTCAAATGAAAATGCGGTACACATCTGGAACGAGTTTCTTTCCTCGTATTATTTGTGTTCAGTTAAAAAAAATTCGTGGCCTCCCGATCGTGTCGCGCCGTGCACCGTGCGCGGATCGACTGTCGCCGCGGCGTCGCGGGCTTCTCCTGCCCGGATCTGGCGCCCCCCGTTGGCCCTCGCCCTGCGCTGCAGCCGCCGCCTTCCGCTCCTCCGCCGCCGCCTTCCGCTCCTCCGCCGCTCCCAACCGCTGCTCCCAACCATCGCTCCCAACCGTCGCCCGCGCCGCTGCCATCCCCTAGAGCTGCCGTTGTCTAGACCAGCGGTCCCCAACCTTTCTGGCACCAGGGATCGGTTTCATGGAAGATAATTTTTTCACGGACCGGGGAGGGGGGGGGGGGTTCATCATTGGGTCTTTCTCCATTTTCAGAAGAAGCTCTCCAGCGACGTTTGTTTTTTACTCATTTTGGCTTGCCAAAACTGTGGGCTTACCAAAACTGTGACTGAGACGAGTGCGCAGTGCGGGAAAGAGGAGCAGACGGAAGTGGTGAATAATAAAACAATGGGGGCGGGCCACGTGCGGACTCACCGCTCTCGCCTCCTGCTGCTGTGCGGCCCGGTTCCTAACAGACCACGGACCGCTACCGGTCCGCAGCCCGGGTGTTGGGGACCCCTGGTCTAGACGGTGCGAGTACGTACGTGGCACGCGCGTACGTTGCATATGCTGTTGGGTGATCGTACCGCGTGTTGTATACACACGTACGTTGTCTACGCGCCCGGGTTTCCACGGCCGGCCGTGACTGGGTGAAGGGCGAGAGGTGGCTGTGTCCGCTTGCGTCTTGCACGAGTGGGAATTCGACGTACATTTAAACTCTGTCGAGGGCCAGATAAGAAGGCTGTTGAAGCCGTACGTCTGTCTGTTTTTTTTAAGGAGACCTGAGTCGCAATAAATCGATAAATTGTAACGGCTCGCAGAGTGCCAAGTGCAAGAAATTAAAACGGGGTGAAACATCGTGACAGTGAAGGGGTGCTCGCATGTGACATTAACATGTATTTCATAAATACGAATTTGACTCTTATTGCTCGTATTCTAAATACTATTTATTACTTTTTACTGCTTAATGTTTTACCTCGGTTGATGTTAAGTACTATATTAGAGTTTTTTTTGTGTCTATTAAGGTGCTGTTTATAACCTTGTGTAATGCATGTGCTGTACCGCTATCATCACCCAGATCTCCATGAGAATAGAGACTCGTAGTGTCTTGATTGTCCGACCTGACCGGCATGACATTGGTTACACATCTGCTACGTACGCGAGTGTTTGTTAGCGTGCTGGTCACTAAATCTCACACTCTCGTCCCCGTGGAAACCACACACACGTCACGATCCTTTCATCGATTTAAAATAAAAAATCGGTTCTCCTGCTTTGCGATGCGTGCATTGCATCGTGCCTGTGAGAATCTCTTATTTTCAATTTGTATAGCACGGGGTGGAGCGGTGATGCAGCGCACTGCGTTCTGATTTCGGCCACCCGAGTTAGATTCCCGGCCAATACGGCTAACGTCGGTGGCAACCAATATCGGAGCCACTGAAGGTCCTTCCCCTTCCCGCTTTACTAATCTGCTCTGACCAGCGTGGTGAAGTATGGTCAAACATTTCCCCCCCCCCTCCCAACTGATATAGCATCAGGAGGCCTTCGTCCAGTGACAATTGAATCGCCCTTAATTATTGGGGGATCGGCAGTTCGGGGTTTTATTTTCACAAGCCCAGTGGAATGATTCGCGCTTTGGTTGAGGCTGCGTGCCGGTCGGTGCTGAGCGTGGTCGCGCGTGTGCCGGGCAGGCTCCGCCGGGATCCGCCAGCGTCCACCGAGGGCCCACGATGGTCGACCTGGTCGAGGCGGCAAGGGTCCGGGGCCCCCGCGCGCCGACGTCGCCCTCCGTGCACCGGTTCCACCACTTCCTGGTGCTCGACTTCGAGGCGACGTGCGACAAGGCCGCGCCGCCACGGCCGCAGGTCAGAGGTCGCCGGCAGCCGTGCGTGCACCGATACATGTCCCCGGATCCGGCACACCGTGTCCGGTACACCTCACGTTTTGGCCGTGGCTACAACTCAAATGCCACTTAACGTGTACCGGCTTACCAAGGAACCCAGAAAATATTCGGTGAGAAATTACGCCCTCGGTTAAATTGGAGTCTTGACTTTTGACGACGGTCATTATGAGTGCGATTGTTTCTGGTTTGCTCGTACGCCCTGAATCCGTCCGCTCCTCTCGGTGCGTCTCGGGGGGGGGGGGGGGGGGGGATAGAGTTGTTGCACTCTGGCAGAACACTGTTCTGCGGAGGGGTAACTTTATATGCGCTGTCCGTTCTGTCTGCACTGGGGAAGTGACGTTGCCCTAAAGGTTAGCCTGCTCTCTCTGTGTTTATGTTATGGTGATTATGGTTATGTGTGCGTGCACGTGAGCAAATGCAGCACTGCTAACACGGCCCATTAAGTTTAATGTGAATTTTCGCATTAATACTGCTCCTAGTCACCTCCAGTGTTGGTTTTCGTAAGAGACGTGCGCCAACAGTGGCCACAGCTCCCGTCGGTCGATGGGAGCCGCGCGCGGAGCAAAGCTCACGTTAAACGCGCGACTTAGACCGCTGCGCAAGGCTTGAGCGGCGAGCGTGGCGGGCGGTGGGGGGGGAGCCAACGGGAGTCGGCGGTGTGCGGCAGCGCGGCTGGTTCGCGCGAGCCGTTTAAGATTTCCCCGACTGCATTAAATTGCCGTAGCGGCAATAATTAGCGCTCTGAGATGCAGTGTTTGGCGCGCAAGGCGTTTTACAAATTCCGTGTAAGCGACGACCACCACCACCACGATGATGATGATGATGCTGGTAATAATAAAAACGGCAATAAACAGTTTATTATCACATCGATTGTTGTTCAGCAGGCAACGTATTCAACGCTAAGTTTAATCAATTCCAGGTTGCAGGGTAAGCAGAAGTAAATCTAAATTATAAAAGAAATAAACATAATTGGTGGCTCCGCGTGTCGACCTCGGAGGTGACACACCGGCAGAGGTCAAAGCGCGTCCATTGTGCGAGTTTTTTTTTAAGCAGAGATTTAACGCGATGATTTTTAGTGCATTGCTCATCGCCGTAACGCTCTTGGTGTCCATCGTGCAGTTATTTTTTAAACGTGAAAGCGTTCTTCGGTGTGAAGCGCCGATCGGGAGGCCCTCCGGCGGTTGCCGTTTTCCCGCACGGTCAAGCCGCGCGACAAGACGGCCTGCGCCCTCTCCGCTTCTTTCAGGAGCGCCGCCACTCGCGAGCGCGGGCGTTGATCCGGCGCCAGCGCCCGCACGATCGCTCACGCCGTGAAGGCTGTATTGTTCACGGTCTCCCTCCCCGCGCAGGAGATCATTGAGTTTCCCATCCTGAGAGTGAACGGGAAGTCGATGGAAGTCGAGTCAACCTTTCACACGTACGTCCGGCCTACCGCGCACCCCCAGCTCTCCGCCTTCTGCACCGAGGTGGGTGTGCGAATTAAGAAACCCCGGCACCGTCGCGCCGCCGCCACCATCGCACCTTTCGTGCTAATTGAAATCTTAACAAACGCGGCACGGCTTTAGAAGCTCGCTCTCTGGCTCGCGTGCGAGTGCGCGCGAGCGCGTGCCGTGGCGGGGACTGGCCGCCGCACCAATTTGCAAGCTGGGCCTTTGTTTGCGCTCGGCCCGGCGCGGCGATGCCGCCGACGCGGCGAGCGAGGATTGATTTATGCCGCGCGGGCTGCGAAAGGTACACACAGCAAGGCACTAAAGAGTGGATATCGATTACCGAAATGTACCAGCAGGCGTCAGGTCGAACGGGCAACAGGCAGGAAATTAACAGGTCGTGCCTTTCCGTGGCTTATCTGTGAGAGCAGCAAGCCTACAGCGGTAACCCGCACGGTTTGTTTTTACTGTTACTGCCCGAGTCATTGTTATTGAGAGCAGTTTGTGTCTCGGACGCTTTGTTGTAGTGAGTGCGGCGTGGGAGGAGGGAGAGGGAATTTACATCGGACACGAAGCGTAATTTACCCAGGATAAATTATGCAGAGATTTGAATGTTTTATTAAAAGGGGGGTGGGGGGGGGGAAGCGCACGTGTTGTAAGATGCGCGTGCGTTATTCGCCACAAAAATTATGCCGACGCCGAGATATTATTTGTTAGATGTTTCGGGGTGAAGAGGCGTTAGAAGTGGGAGGGTAATTTTTCTGGACGGCAGTTTCTCTCTTTTTTTTTTTTACGCAGGTAATGTTTTTCATTCATCTATCATGGCCAATTTTATAACCGCGTAATAATAACATGCAACGGAATCGACCACATATTTACGACATATCAATAAACACTGTCGTTGTGATGCATCGATTCCTTTTAGATACCGACTTTGGGAATCTGCTGAAATTATGTGGTGGTTGTAGCGGCGGAATTGGTGGCGGTAATGGCTTTGTCCCCGGCTATTGATCGCCGCAGCTCACAGGGATCGTTCAGGACATGGTGGATGGGCGCCCCACGCTCGACCAGGTGCTACAGGTAACCGCGCCGCTGCGACGGGGACGAGATAGACCTGCCACGGCTGTCTCGTGTGCGGAAACCTCACTCTGTCCGTCAACGTCTCCCTCCCTGTCCGTCTGTCGAGTCGGGTTTCTGTGAGAGGCCGCCGCCGGGTGGCTCGGAGGTCATGGACGCTGAGGATCCTGAGTTCGAATTTGGGTTTCAGTGGCTGCTCTTGAGTAAATTTGGGTTCTCATGTGCAGTGAGTGGATGGTCTTGGCCCGGTCACAAATAATTTAACCAAAAAAACCCCCAGTAACATTTTACTTGGTTTTGCACCTAATACGGCTAAATTCTTGGCCCGAGATTTAAAATATTGGTTTCACTGTCGTGTGACGTGCATTACGCCGAGTGGCAGGAGGGAGATTGCAAACCCCCTACCGTGTGGTCACTTGAAAGGATCTCGGAGGTATCTCTGTGTTCTCTTCTACCATGGCCGTTCTACAAAACAAAGGGACTCGCTGCTCTGCGAGAGGTCCGTTTGGATTTTTAGTCTCCTGCTTTTGACGCCTGTGGTCGATCGAGACAGCCGTCAGTTGGAGAAAAGGACACTCTTGAACCTGGAGCAGGGAGTCAACAGCACAGGCGGCTAGGGCAAGGCAGCATTTATGCGCTCTGAAGACCCGACTTGGTGTTGAACTCGAGGCCCTCCCTCTGGCGTCTTCTCCCCGACTTTCGCGACATTTGTTCCGTTAAGATGACGAGGGCAGTGGAATCTCCCCGGCGCAAAGGTCAGGTCGGCGGTCAGGGTCGCGCAACGGAGATCCGCCGCCCGCCGCGCGTGTCCCCGATTCAGCGGCGCGTCGGCACACACGGTCCCCTCTCGTCGCGTCGCCCAAGCAGCGTGGTCTCCGGCGCTCCCGACGCCCCCGTTGATGGCCTCCCCCCGTTCCCATTTACAGCTCGGCATTCCTAAATTATAAATAATAACAATAAAAGGAGTAATAAAGCAGCAGCAGCAGCAGCCCCCCTCCCCCCCCCCCCCCCCCCGGCACGTTTCCCATCTCACCCAGTGGTAATAGATTAATTGGGGCCGTTGCCGCAACTGCGTCGGCACTGGCGGCGGGCCCCGGGTTATTACCCCGCCGTGAGCACGAGCGGCCCGCCGGCGGAGCGCGGCGATGCGGCGTGCACGGGAGATTAATTAAACCACACTTTGATTAAGCAAATGAGCCCAGACCTGGCTTCTCCGAGTGCCCACGTCTGGCGTGACGGATGGGCGCAAAGCTCTCCGCGCTGAGAACTTATCAATCATTCAATTAACTGCGCGTGGGGGTTGGGGGGAGGGGGGTTTGGGGGGGGGGACTGGTGGACGATTGGGGGTGGGGGGGTGGAGAAAAAATCAAATGAATTAAAATGACCCTCTGAGAAACCGTTCAGTGATTCAAAGGCAGAGGCGTCGCAACGATAAATAAGGAGGCCTGGAACAGCGGGGAGCGTGGGGGACGGGCACACGCGGGCACCAGCACCACGGACAGCGCCACACGCGTCACCGCCAGGGCCACACGTCCACCCTCCTCCCCTCCTCACCCGTCCACCCTGCACCGCTCCTCACCCCTCCACACTGCACCCCTCCACACTGCACCCCTCCTCACTGCACCCCCCACACTGCACCCCTCCACACTGCACCCCTCCACACTGCACCCCTCCACACTGCACCCCTCCACACTGCACCCCCCACACTGCACCCCTCCTCACTGCACCCCTCCACACTGCACCCCCCACACTGCACCCCCCACACTGCACCCCTCCTCACTGCACCCCTCCACACTGCACCCCTCCACACTGCACCCCCCACACTGCACCCCTCCTCACTGCACCCCTCCACACTGCACCCCTCCACACTGCACCCCCCACACTGCACCCCTCCTCACTGCACCCCTCCACACTGCACCCCCCACACTGCACCCCTCCTCACTGCACCCCTCCTCACTGCACCGCTCCTCACCCCTCCACACTGCACCCCTCCTCACTGCACCCCTCCACACTGCACCCCCCACACTGCACCCCTCCACACTGCACCCCCCACACTGCACCCCTCCACACTGCACCCCTCCACACTGCACCCCTCCACACTGCACCCCTCCTCACTGCACCCCTCCTCACTGCCCCCCCCACACTGCACCCCTCCACACTGCGCCCCTCCACACTGCACCCCTCCACACTGCACCCCTCCACACTGCACCCCTCCTCACTGCACCCCTCCACACTGCACCCCTCCACACTGCACCCCTCCACACTGCACCCCTCCACACTGCACCCCCCACACTGCACCCCTCCTCACTGCACCCCTCCTCACTGCACCGCTCCTCACCCCTCCACACTGCACCCCTCCTCACTGCACCCCTCCACACTGCACCCCCCACACTGCACCCCTCCACACTGCACCCCTCCACACTGCACCCCTCCACACTGCACCCCTCCTCACTGCACCCCTCCTCACTGCACCGCTCCTCACCCCTCCACACTGCACCCCTCCTCACTGCACCCCTCCTCACTGCACCGCTCCTCACCCCTCCACGCTGCACCCCTCCACACTGCACCCCTCCTCACTGCACCGCTCCTCACCCCTCCACGCTGCACCCCTCCACACTGCACCCCTCCACACTGCACCCCTCCTCACTGCACCGCTCCTCACCCCTCCACGCTGCACCCCTCCACACTGCACCCCTCCACACCCTCCACGCTGCACCGCTCCTCACCCCTCCACACTGCACCGCTCCTCACCCTCCACACTGCACCGCTCCTCACCCCTCCACGCTGCACCCCTCCTCACCCTCCACACTGCACCCCTCCACACCCTCCACGCTGCACCGCTCCTCACCCCTCCACGCTGCACCCCTCCACACTGCACCCCTCCACACCCTCCACGCTGCACCGCTCCTCACCCCTCCACACTGCACCGCTCCTCACCCCTCCACACTGCACCCCTCCACACCCTCCACACTGCACCCCTCCTCACCCTCCACACTGCACCCCTCCACACCCTCCACACTGCACCCCTCCACACTGCACCCCTCCACACCCTCCACACTGCACCCCTCCACACTGCACCCCTCCTCACCCTCCACACTGCACCGCTCCTCACCCCTCCACACTGCACCGCTCCTCACCCCTCCACACTGCACCGCTCCTCACCCTCCACACTGCACCCCTCCTCACCCTCCACACTGCACCCCTCCTCACCCTCCACACTGTACCGCTCCTCACCCTCCACACTGCACCCCTCCTCACCCTCCACACTGCACCGCTCCTCACCCTCCACACTGCACCCCTCCTCACCCTCCACACTGCACCACTCCTCACCCTCCACACTGCACCGCTCCTCACCCTCCACACTGCACCGCTCCTCACCCCTCCACACTGCACCCCTCCTCACCCTCCACACTGCACCGCTCCTCACCCTCCACACTGCACCCCTCCTCACCCTCCACACTGCACCGCTCCTCACCCTCCACACTGCACCCCTCCTCACCCTCCACACTGCACCCCTCCTCACCCTCCACACTGCACCGCTCCTCACCCTCCACACTGCACCCCTCCTCACCCTCCACACTGCACCCCTCCTCACCCTCCACACTGCACCGCTCCTCACCCTCCACACTGCACCGCTCCTCACCCTCCACACTGCACCCCTCCTCACCCTCCACACTGCACCGCTCCTCACCCTCCACACTGCACCCCTCCTCACCCTCCACACTGCACCCCTCCTCACCCTCCACACTGCACCCCTCCTCACCCTCCACACTGCACCACTCCTCACCCTCCACACTGCACCCCTCCTCACCCCTCCACACTGCACCGCTCCTCACCCTCCACACTGCACCCCTCCTCACCCTCCACACTGCACCGCTCCTCACCCTCCACACTGCACTGCTCCTCACCCTCCACACTGCACCGCTCCTCACCCTCCACACTGCACCCCTCCTCACCCTCCACACTGCACCCCTCCTCACCCTCCACACTGCACCGCTCCTCACCCTCCACACTGCACCCCTCCTCACCCTCCACACTGCACCCCTCCTCACCCTCCACACTGCACCCCTCCTCACCCTCCACACTGCACCCCTCCTCACCCCTCCACACTGCACTGCTCCTCACCCTCCACACTGCACCCCTCCTCACCCTCCACACTGCACCGCTCCTCACCCTCCACACTGCACCCCTCCTCACCCTCCACACTGCACCCCTCCTCACCCTCCACACTGCACCGCTCCTCACCCTCCACACTGCACCGCTCCTCACCCTCCACACTGCACCCCTCCTCACCCTCCACACTGCACCCCTCCTCACCCTCCACACTGCACCCCTCCTCACCCTCCACACTGCACCGCTCCTCACCCTCCACACTGCACCGCTCCTCACCCTCCACACTGCACCGCTCCTCACCCTCCACACTGCACCGCTATTCACCCTCCACACTGCACCGCTCCTCACCCTCCACACTGCACCACTCCTCACCCTCCACACTGCACCGCTCCTCACCCTCCACACTGCACCCCTCCTCACCTTCCACACTGCACCACTCCTCACCCTCCACACTGCACCGCTCCTCACCCTTCCACACTGCACCGCTCCACAGCGCCAGCAGGAGGAGCTGCCCCAGCACACTCACCCTCACGCTTTGCTCTCTTGCCTCCCCACATACCCACTCCTGCTCTCTCTATCTCTCTCCTGCTCTCTCTTTCCTTCTTTACAATCAGAGGAAACAAGAAGATGCTCGGTGTATTCGGCACTTTGCTTCGTTCATCATTTCGTTTTTCTTTTTTAATGCTTTGCTTTACGTAACCCCCCCCCCCCCTTTTTAAATGAAATATTGAACACAATATTTTTCGCTCTGCTCTCCTTACCCCTTCCTTCTCTATCTACCCCCCTCTCTGCCCCCCCTCTCTCTGTACCCCTCTCTCCTACTCTCTCTTCCCTGCTCTCTCTCTCCCGCTCTCTCTCCCACTCTCTTGCGCTCTGTCGAGCTCTTTTGTTTCTCCTCCCTCCTCTCCCCCCACGAGGCTGTAACGATCATTCCATTCGCCAATTAAAATCGGGGTTGTTTTTTTTTTCTTTTACGCTCGTGACGCGTGCGAGTCGCGGGACTCCGTTGGCCGTGCAGTAAATTAATAATTATACTATCGGTCGCCCGTTGCAGATGGTGGACGAATGGATGGAGAAGGAGGGCCTCCTGGATCCCGAGACAAAGTCCGTGTTCGTCACCTGTGGCGACTGGGACCTCAAAGTGATGTGAGCGACGGGAGGGGGGGGGGGACCCCTTCTCTGTGTTATTGGTGCCGGGCGCCGGTGGTAGCTACGCTGCTGCTGATGCTGCTGCTGCTGCTGCTGATGCTGCTGCTGCTGTTGCTGATGCTGCTGCTGCTGCTGTTGCTGCTGCTGCTGTTGCTGATGTTGCTGCTGCTGCTGCACGTCGCTGCTGCTGCTGCACGTCGCTGCTGTGATCCAGCGCTGTGGAAGCAGCAGCGAGGGTTGGTGGACCACGGCACGGATGTTGTTGTGAAACTCCCCTTCTTCCCAGGAGAAGCCAGTACAGCAAAATGTGGAGACTCCACCTGTTCCATCTGTATGGGATAGAGTACCTAACCCCGCCCTCCGCCCCCCCCCCCCTGGCAAATGTGGGTTTTCTCTTGGCGCTCTTGCTTCCTTCCACATGTAAACACTCATTCATTGGCCCAAAACACCTTAATATATAGAGGACCACAGAGCTTTGCGGGGGGGGGGGCGGAATTTGGCACCGGCTCACCGCCTAGCTGCTGTCTTGCCACTCGTCTGTGGCTCCCCCCTCGTCTGTGGCTCCCCCCTCGTCTGTGGCTCCCCCCTCGTCTGTGGCTCCCCCCTCGTCTGTGGCTCCCTCCTCGTCTGTGGCTCCCCCCTCGTCTGTGGCTCCCCCCTCGTCTGTGGCTCTCCCCTCATCTGTGGCTCCCCCCTCGTCTGTGGCTCCCCCCTCGTCTGTGGCTCCCCCCTCGTCTGTGGCTCCCTCCTCGTCTGTGGCTCCCCCCTCGTCTGTGGCTCCCCCCTCGTCTGTGGCTCTCCCCTCGTCTGTGGCTCCCCCCTCGTCTGTGGCTCCCCCCTCGTCTGTGGCTCCCCCTCGTCTGTGCTCCCCCTCGTCTGTGGCTCCCTCCTCGTCTGTGCTCCCCCCTCGTCTGTGGCTCCCCCCTCGTCTGTGCTCCCCCCTCGTCTGTGGCTCCCCCCTCGTCTGTGGCTCCCCCTCGTCTGTGGCTCCCCCCTCGTCTGTGGCTCCCCCCTCGTCTGTGGCTCCCCCCTCGTCTGTGCTCCCCCCTCGTCTGTGGCTTCCTCCTCGTGCCCCCGGGTCGTTGTCTCTCTGCGCGAGCGAACGGACAATTTGTGCGGCGGCGGCGGCAGCGTGGTCCAAGGTGGGAAGTGCAATTCAAGTAAACGGCCCCTGGGCAGTGTTTTTCGAGTGACGCGTCCGACCCAAGACCCCCACTCTTCTCAGCGACCGTTAGCGTCGCCGTGCAGACTAAAAAGTGACACGGCCCACGACTTGTATTCCTCGACGCTTATGCCGTGTGTTGGTTTGGGCAGGCGTCACTGCTAATGAGACACTGGATGTTGATGCACCGGCGCAGGGTTCGCGTGTACCGAATCAATGCTGCTGATTATATGCAGTGCCGGAAGGCGGCGTGGCTGATGGGATGTGTGCAACAATGCGTGTGTGTTCGAGGTGGAGGTGAATTATCTGCCAATTGATTTTGTTTCTCTTTTAGTGGATCAGTAGAAATCAGTTTTGGTGGTTGCCACCGCAGGTTTTTCAAGTTGATTTTGTTTGACCAGGCGAGCACCCCGGGAGGCCTTGAGACCCTCGCTGGCAGGGGGGGGGGGCGGCGAGCTGGTTCACGGAGAAGTCGAGAGAGCGAGAGAACAAAACAACTCACGGCACCAACGGAGCCCAAACCCCCCACAGAAACACGTCGTCGTTACAGAAAGCAAGATCGCGTAGTTTTCGCAGACACGAATAAACACGAAGCTTAAATACATTCCCGGTTCGCGAAAAATCCGCGCGGACAAATTGCAATTCTTTTTTTAAAAGGTAATAAAACAACCCCTACCGTTCCATAGTAAAACGATCGTTAAAGAAACATTGCAATGGGCTTGGCGCGGTAATCGCCCAGAGTATGTAAACAGACAAGGAGGGTGTGCGTCGGGTAGACGGGGATCCTTTAATCGGGATCTCCCGGGGACCTCGACCGTGTTCGCCGCAGTGGCGGGAGAGGGGGGGGGGGGGCGCGGGGGGGTGGTCTTGTTGTTCCGCTCTGCTTGGTTTAATTCTGGGCACAATGAGTGTCTCTGTGGGGGGGCCGGGAGGGGGGAGGTTGGGAGGGGGGGGGCGGGGTTACCGGGGACCGGGCCGGGTCCCCGCGCGCTCGTCCCCGTACCGTCGTGACGAGGCGGCGGCCTTTGTCACTTAGCGCTCGCGAATAACAGCCGCTCGCCATGAGGCTCGCACACCTTACGAGAGCGAGGAGGAGAGAGAGAGCCAGGAGAGATAGCACGATAGAGAGCCAGGAGAGAGCCAGGAGAGAGCCAGGAGAGAGAGACGGGAGGAGAGAGAGCGACGGGAGGGTGTAAGTGTGGTGTTTTCGAGAGAGTGTGTGTGTGTGTATGAGTCATTTTGTTTACTTGGAGGCGGTGTGGAAGAGGGTGTTAATGACATTGTGTGAGTATACGTGTGTGTGTGTGTGTTGAGTTGTGGCGAGCCGTAGAGTAGTGGTTAATGCATCGCGTTACCAACCCGCAGCCAGAGTTCGATTCCCGCTCACGGCCAACATCGGCGACATATCTGAATCCAGGCTATGCCTCCCCTAAGCCGATTCAGTCTTAATTGAGCACCTGGTGCAAATGGAAAACATCAGCAATGGGAAGACAAAGGTGGCCGGGCGTGGTGCTGGCCACCCACCCCATCGTGTGCCGTGCCGGCCTTCGTAGGTGCTCGCTATCAGCACTTGGCCCAACAGTGTGTTAAGGCTATACGAGGGATCTTTGTCTTTGTAGGTGAGATTGTGTGTGCGTGCATCTTTGCGTCATCATATTCCCTACAAACACGCTGTGAGGTGTGCAGACTTTTAGGAATTAGCGCTATGTCGTAAGATAAAATTCACAAACCCGTTCCTTTCAGCTTGAAATAACCTTTAGTGAGCCCCGTCGCTGCATGGGGCTCATATTAATTCCCTTTCGAAATGAACATGCGGTGGCATTAACCGTAATAACGCCGTCACGGCCGGTGCCGGGCCATCGCCGTGCGCCGGGGACAGGGCTGTGGGGGGGGGGGGGGCCACGTGCGCCCGGCGGGAGCTCTCGGTGCCCCTCAAGTCGCGGCAGTGCCGCTTTGCCATCTGTTAAGCCGTCAGCGGCGCGGTTGGCGGCGGGGAGAGCCGGATTAAGATGAACATTTTCCCCCCCCGCCGTCCGTCCGTCCGTCCGGACGGACGGACGGACGGCGCAGCGGGCGGCGTGGCGGGCGCGGCGAAGCGCGGCTGAGAGGCGTTTTGTGGTCTCGCACGGCCGACGGCCCAGGCAGCGGTAGATCGCTGCCAGCCGTCTGATCTCATTGCACACGTGTTAGGATCTTAAGTCGGGCACTTTCATGCCCCGGTGGATCCCGGCTCGCTCTCCTCCTCCCCGACGATGCCCCCGTCTCGGCGCGTCGTGTGTGCGCGCGACGGAGCACGCGGGCGGTGGCGGCGGTGGGAGGAGGGGGTTTAATAAATTGAAACCGGCGCAAATGAAAATCGGCTTAGCCCCCGGCGATGGGGCCGCGCGGTCCCTGTTAGCGGGCAGCCAGTGGAACGCTCGGGCCCACAATGGCGAAGCCGCGTGATAACGTTTCGCGAGCGCGCGCGCACGCGCTCGCTCTCTCTCGCCGCGGCCGTCCAAATCCAACAGGCGTAATGCCACTTTTAATCTGCGCGGCCTTTGTGGGCGCCACCTCGCCGCATTACGGTGTCCATTTCCTGCCCCTTTTTCAGCCGGACGGGTCAGTGCGTTTCATAAGGGGTTAACGCAGAAATTCAGAAATCCGCTCTCGGTCCAGAGCGAAACCCGGGCTTCCTTTTGTGTCGGGGAAGGGAAAGCAATCCCGTAAAGTAAATTGTTTTTGTGGCGCGTCGCAAGCACTCCAACACGGAAGCCGTGAACCGCGGTACTCCTGGAATTAATAGAAGTGAGAGTGGGAAAAGGGTTACATTACTCGAAATCCGATATAGAAAACAGAAAATTAAATAGGGACCTGGAGATTAGATATGATATGGAAGGAGCTGGGAGTTTTTTTCCTGACTGATGTCCGAAGTCTTTTGTTGGAAAGTAAAGAGAAATTGTCACAGTGAATCGTTGCAGTTCATTGCCATAGCACCTTCTTCGTCATCATCATCATCGTCACCATTATCATCAGTTACAGCAATTGCAACAATTCTCTTTTTACCATTATCATCGTCATAATCTGTCGCCATTTCAATAAATCTCATCATCAAATATCATCGTCATCACCATCACCGGCATTAATTGCAACGAAACCATTCCCATTTCATCACCACCTTCATCACCGCCGTCCACGGCAACACCAGAATTCTCTCTTTCTCGCCATCATCAGTGCCGCGCGTGCGCGTGGTTGTCCCCTGCCGGGCAAGGCGCGCGCCCATCGTATGCGCCGAGCGTTAGGGACAATCACGGCAATGCCCCCTCCGCCGCACGCTGACCGCGGCGCCATCGCCGCTTCCCGTAGCAGCGCGGCACCTGCCACCGCCTCCGCGCAGGAGGAGGAGCGATCGCGGCACGGCCCGGCAAACGGCCGTCGCAGACCTCGCCGGCGAGTTCTTTACGCCGTCGAGCGTGGACACGTCTATTTTTTTAAATATTTATTCGCCGCAGATTAAAGAACGCTCCTCGTAATGGCTCCGTTTGTTTTCGGGAACTCGGTGGTGGAAGGGGGGAAGGCGCAGGACAGGAGGGGGCGCGGGCGGGGGGGGGCAGACAGGTGACCTAGGCTGAGGGCACAGCTAATGTTCCGCTCATCGCCATTAATAATTGATCAAATGCGGCTGTAAATTGATGAAGCAACGCGGATAAATAAGAGACACGATAGTTTATTAAGCAGAGCTATAAAGAGCGGGCCTCCTGGAGCAGGCTGTAAATTAAGCTAAATAGAGGTTAAGGAATGCCGCATAATTACACCATTTTTAAGCACTGTGGCTTTTGCTAATGTACTTGTTATTTTTTTAATGCAACATAATTTAAAGGTCATAAAATAAATACTGCCTCATCGCACCTGGACACTAAGCACTTTTGCATCTTGTGTGTTTTTTTATATTATCGTTCCAAATTGGTTTATGGTTAATAACACGCCAGAGTGCTGGGCTATTTGCAAACATATCATTTGCAGCTTAGTGCAGTTACTTTGATTTGGACGCGTTCTAACGGGGGAGTTTAAACATCTAACGCCGCTCTGAATTTAATTTTTTTATTATTCTCGCTCTCTCTTTCAATCTCTTGTCGGCCGGATTATCCAGGCTGCCGGGACAATGCAGCCACTTAAATCTGCAGCCGAGGGACTGCTACCGCTCGTGGATCAACATTAAGAAGGTACGAGCGAACGAGAGAACGACAATTAAGGGCGCTCGGTGTCGCGGCGTCCAGCTTAACGCCCTGCCAGCGTCGCCGGCGCTCTCTCGTCCTCGCACGGGCGGCCGGCGTGTCGCCCCGCGACATTCACGTATTCACGCCTTTTGCTTGCGCGCGCGCGTGCGTGTCTTTGTGTGTGTGTGTACAGGCGTGGAAAGTGGTGGCGTAGTGGTTAGCGAGCTGCGCTATGAACCCGGCGAGTTTGATTCCTGCCTGCGGACAACGGCGTTGACCGGTATCTGAACGGGTCCTGTTCCTCCCCTAGGTTGGCCAAGCCTCCAATGAGGACCTGCCTCAGTTTATTAACATCAGTATCGGGGAGACAAAGGCGACCGGGCGTGGTGCTGGCTACCCGCCCCCTCGTGTGCCGTGCCGGCCTTCGTAGGTGCTCGCTTAACCGCACTTGCCCCAAAAGTCTGTTAAAGGGTATACGGGGGATCTTTGTAATATGTGTTTGGTGCGGTTTTATTTTTTAACTAAACACTTTCTTTATTGGGGCTTTGCCGGCTAGGGGCGTGACAACGCCGACGTTGCAATCCGAAGCGTTGGCGCGAGCCGCCCTTTTCCCCGCCGTGCCTCAAATGAACGCCGGACACGGCGGCGGGAGCGGCATTGTCGCGAGTCGCGTTCACTGGCGATCGGCGGGCAGTCCGGCGTGCGGATCGTGCCGGGGGTTATTGTTCTTCATTCTCAAGCAGCCGGTGTTGCGTCACAAAGCGCGCGTGTGTGTGTGCGCGTACGGCAACGGCTCGCGGTCGTCGGGGCCGCCCACCGCACGCTCCTCGACGCAGAAAGATTCCGCTCGGCGCGAGGAGCGCGCCTCGACCCAACCGCGCGCAGGCACGGGCCCACGAGCTTCTTTAAAAAGCCGTCGAATCCCGCGGTGTTGAGAACGCGTCCGCTTTCATCTGCTGTTAGGCTCCTTGATTCCGTAGCAGTCTGCTGCGAGTAACGTTGGGCCTAATCGACTCGTGAGCCGAGTGATTATCACGGTGGAGCGCGGCTCTGGCTACACCGGCAGCAAATGTCACGGCGTTAGCCGTTGTGAAGGCAACCGTACAAGTGGTGGGTCCGTAAATTGTTCACGTTAAATTTCCAAACTGAGATGGAGTGGTGGCGCAGCGGATAGCGCACTGTGCTCGGAGCCCAGCGACCAGCCACAGCTAGCGTCGGCGGCGAATTATGTCGAGGCACACTAATCACCAGCGTGGTGAAGTATGGTCCAACAAACCCCTTACCAACATAGTTTGGGGGTACCATTCTTCCAGGAATGAGCTGTAAAATATTGTTTTTATTTAGTTTTTGAATCGTGGATGATCTCTGGTTGTGGTGTGCTGCACGCGCAAGTAAATGCCACCCTGACCTCGCCTCTGCCTCAACATTGACGTGCTCAGCCGCTACACATCAGGCCGTGAAAAACACAACACTAACGAGACATTCACCACAAAATCCGCCCCGAGCCAAAGTGGCAAATGCACAGCCACGAAGACGAATACGTGCGGGCCTGAAACCAACGGTAACTCGCGAACCAAAAGGCATCGCTTTCAACGTCGAAACAAAACTGGAATCCCGGCGTGCCGTGGGTGTCGAGGTGGCATCGCCATCGTTGTGAGCGATCTGCACACCGGCCCCGTGGAAGGCACCGGGTCAAGGGGTGGGGGGGCGGGGGGGCGAAACTCGTTGGCGGGTGTCGAGGCGGGCACCGGAAGGGCAAGAAGGGCAACACGGCGAGCGTCTCGTGTCCCCGTGTTGCCACGGACAGTGCTAACCTCCGATTAGCACGGATGTCTATGTACGGTGCGAAAGAAGTTCAACGTACATACGCACAACTTCACAGCGACGCCCGCTCCGGTCGCCCCGTGCGGGGGGATGGGAGAGTGTGACAGGGCGCCCGCGTCGATCGCGCGCATTTAAAAACGCGCCTGACGCGCCCATCATTTATCAGCTGCGCGATTAGCTTTGCCCTGCCGATTAGCGGCATTGTGCCGCCGCCACACACCCCCGGCCCTTTCTCTCCGGTCACGTCAAACAGAAATCCGTCACAAGGGCCTGGGCAGGGGTCAAAGGCTCGGGTCGCCGGCCCCATCGATCCATATTGATGCCCGCTTGTGTCGGGGCGGCCGTGGCAGAAGGGAGCTGTGCGTGGTTTGGGGATTTTGCCCTTAGATACGAGGGCCGAAGGCAATCGCGGAGGGAGGAGGGAGGGAGGGAGGGAGAGGGGAAAAAAACAGCTCGCTTGTTCCCAAATCCCATCCCAATCCATCCATCCACCCGGCACGCGGGAGGCACATGAGTGAGCTTAGAGGTGCAGGAGAAATCCGTTCTTTGTTATCCATCATCCGCTCGGCCCTCGCCAGAGTCGCCCAACTGTGAACGTGGCGGCGGTGTGTTGCGCGCGTGTCTGCGCGTGCGTTTATCCCGAGCGCCTCCGAGTGCCTCCGAGTGGGCTTTGTGCGTCCGCGTCGGTGCTCTCTCTCTCGCTCTCTCTCTCTCGCTCTCTCTCGCTCTCTCTCGCTCTCTCTCGCTCTCTCTCTCTCACTCTCTCTCGCTCTCTCTCGCTCTCTCTCTCTCGCTCGCTCTCGTTCTCTCTCTCACTCTCAGGTGTCTTTGTAAAAGTTTCGACATTTTCCTTCACCGAATTCGTTTATTTCTGTTGTAAACAACGCGGCATCGTTATGCTGCCTCCGGCCGCGGCGGCAGTTTGAAAATACCACAGTTTGAGGCCCATAACCTACATGCTTATTGTGCTTGTTATTACCGGGGAAACCGAGACGTTCAAACCGAACACGCGACCGCAGGGCACGGTGGCATCGAGCGAGGGGGGGGGGAGTGTAGGGCACGGGTGTTGGCATGGGGGGAGGGGAGGGGCTCATCCCACCGTCCCCCCGTGGCCACAAACACGCCCCCCCCTTCTCCCTGACACATCCTCGTGTCACAGCGTCTTGCTCCTCAGCGGCCCCCCCACCCCGCCTCACTGACACTGTGGGCCCCCCACTTAATTCGTATACCCATCGCTGTTATTGTAATTGCACTTGCTGAATATCCAATCTGAAATGGCCCCTCGTGGTTGATCGCGTAATTCCCATTCTGCTGCTTGATGGATAAACAAATAAATTAATCGCGGGTCCAGTCCACAAAGATGGGCGGTGGCGTGGTGAGGTGTTGTGGTTCAGCGGTGGCTGTGGTGAGGCTACCGTGGTGTGGCTGCGGCAACGGTCGTGGCCGGTGCGGTTTTTTTGTCCAGGGTGTCCTGACGCGGTCGCTGGACCGGCAGTGGCTGTGGAGAGGGCACGGTGTAGTTGCAATGGTTGTGGCGGTGATGTGTTGTGGCTGGGATGATGGTTGTGGCTGAGGTGATGGTTGTGGCTGGAATGATGGTTGTGGCCGGGGTAGTGGGTGTGGTAATCATCGGGCGTCTGGGCCGCACACTTACCGGGCAGCCCGGGCGTGCCAGGCGGGCTGGCCGTGGCGCTGGCACTGATGAGGAGATGACGGCGCTGGGCCAGGCGGCGCTGGGGGTGATGGATAATGGGCGCGGGTGCCGGGCTCCCTGGCGGCCCTCCCCCCCCGACCCTCGGCGTGTGCGGGCGTGGAGCCTGCATACAGTAAACCGCTTTAACCACCTTTAATAAACATTGGACACGCCAGGCTGACCGCCGTGTTAAAAGGTTCCCTCCCCCGGGGACGGCGAACTTAGACAGCCGTGCAGAATCGGAAATGGGCTTCTCGACGCTCCAAAGGCGGAAGCTTTTGTCGTCGCTGTCCGGCCGCGAGCGGTGGGGTAGGGAGGGGGGCAGGGGTCCCCTTTAACGAGCCGACTGATATTGGTGCCACCTGGCCCCCCCCCCCTCTCTCTCCGAGGGCCAAGCCGGCCGGGCCAAGCGGCAGCTTGCGGGGGCGGCGAGGGCTGGCGGGTGGCGAGCGAGCGAGCAGGGGTCTTTGTTTACGGTGCGCACGTTTGCAAACAAGTTTTGCTTTGATTTGCCAGCTTTTTTATTATTATGATGACTGAGGAATGCATCTGGAGCAGATTGCACGCGTTAATGATGCATATGCCCGCTTCTGCCGCCGTGCGTGAACACATCTGCCGAGCGGATTTTTTGAAAAACGAAACGCGCTGCCGGGAGTGGTGGGAATTTTTTTGTTGTTGTTGTTGCGAGGGGCCGTGGAGCAAAAGTTGCGCGCGCCTGCGAACGTTGCCAACATTAAGGGGTCGCGTGCGGTTTGGGTGTTTCTGAATTAATTTTTAGGAGAAATAATCGCCCCGCCGCCGTGGTGGCTGCAGATGCATCGGCGGGAGATGTCATTCCACTTACGGGCTCGAGAGCAAACCAGAAGGCAACGCCAGGGATTAGCATTCCTCTCATTTTACAGCCCGTTGTCAAATCGACTACTGGATGAAGGTCTGCTCTTCCTCCCCTCCCCATGCCGTGCCAGGTCGTGGCGATTGTGTGACCATACTTCACACCGCTCAGAGTGGGTTTGGTGAAGGTGTGTCCAGGATTAGCAAAATAACAAAAATCGGCAAAAATACATAGCCCTTCTCATAATAGATATTTATTTTAAGGTGGCATAACCTGACCTTGGAGAGTGTTCATGAACTGTTGAAAGGAGTGGTTGGCGGTTACGATTGTCCGCAAGACATGTTGATCGATGGACGGCTAAATCACGGTATTTTTCAAATCATCATCATGCTACTATCAATGCAATGACAGATTTGCTTCTTGGCTCGGTGCTCTTCGCTCTCCGTTCATCGGTCGCTGCTCCGACCAAGAGGCTGCGGCCCGTCTTGGTGAAGGCATCGGTTGTTCTGGAGAAAACAAAATTAGTCGACGTGCAACCGACCCCGTCGAAAACTTGGAACTTATCTTGCCGTCCCAGAAGCCACTTGCTCGCCCCGGCGACACGCAGCACCGTAGAAGAAGATTAAGCGAGGGGTGTTTATTCGCCATGCCGCTTTCAACTCCAGAAGAAAAAGGGAGAACGAGGATGAGTCACCGGCCGTGGAGGCGAGACGGCTAGATGTGACACAACACCACGGGGACGTCAAGAGGGCGGGGAGCGCGGGCCGGTGTTTGGAGTGTGCCGTGAGACGCGGGCGGTGTCACAATATTGCGAAAGGCTCCGTGATGCTTCGGCGCGGCTTGGGCTGTCCGCGGCCATCGAGCGGCGGTGTCAGGAGACGTCGCGGCCCACGCAAAAACAATTCCCTCCCAGAGTGCCGAGCGGCGGTTGGGGGGGGGGTCGGTGTCTGCGACGAAACGGCGGTCGACCCGCCAGCAACTCGCTTCACTTTCCGCATTTTACTCGGTTCAGGGCCGGTTCAGATATTCATCGCCGTTGTTGGCCGTGAGTGGGAATCGGGACGCTGAGTACGTAGCGCAGCGCGCTGACTGCTACGCTACTGCTTCCCACATCAACACAATACATGCGTGCGCACACACAAACACAATCGTGCGCGCATAATGCATGCTCGCACACAATGCGCACGCACGCAATTACGCACCCGTGCACAGATGCACACCGCCACGTGCGCACGTACACATCGACACAATGCGCACGCACACACACACACACGCACCCTCACCTCGCATCCAGCGGTCGATTTTTTTGTCTCGGGGTCAGAGCGTGAGATGCACGCTCTACATCGGTGCAATTCACGTTATGCGCTTGCTAAGCCTATTATCCGCCCGCTTGAATTTTATAAAAATCTGCCCCGAAGCAATTCAAACAAGCAGCAGGGGGAGAAATGGATTGGAGGGTTTTCTCAGCCGCAAAGAAATTTCGTCTGTAATGTACCCTGATCCGCTCGTTTTGAATTAGGGCCGTGCCTAAGTGGCGTTTCCCCCCCCCCCCACACGCCCCCCCCCCCCCCCCCGGCACGCGTCGTCTGGCAGGTGTACGCCGCCTCCGCCGGCCGCTACGCCAAGGGCATCGCCGACATGATGGCGGGGCTCGGCCTGCAACACGAGGGACGTCTGCACAGCGGGATAGGTGAGTCTGCCCGTCGTCGCCCCTCCCCCCGACGAGAGCGGCCGACACGGCGAGGCCGTCGTAGGTCCCGCCCGAGTTTGCCGGGTCGGGGATTGCGGCCGCCGGCCCGCTGGAGCCCACGGTGGCCACCGGAGGCGGCTCGTGAGAGGTCCCTGTTGGCAAGGCGGCCGAACTGCGGGTCCGCGCTCGTCACGATCCGGATGAGAGTCTTCATTCAGGCTGCAGGAAGAATTCCGCTGAGTTGTGAAGCTTCGTTTTTGAACAGATGTCCAGTTTGGGGCGGGTGAGCGAGTTGCGACGGCACACAATGCAAAAACAACAATAGGAGTGCGAAATAGAACAAGTCGCTCACTATAAATAATCTATAAATAAATCACTATAAAATTCCCTTTGATGAATAAACAATGCTGCACGCTGTCACTTTTGTTTACTTTTCTTAATGTCCACTCATTTTCTTTATATTGGGTTTATTTTTTTCCCTCCACCCCCCCTCCCCCCTCAATCTGTCACTGGTTCGTAATGCGTCGTGAGTTTTGTTTCCCATCTTCACCCGGTGGGTTCCACATCAGCCCACCCCCCCCCACCGAGCCCAGCCTGCTCACTCGAGACGACCCCGACTGACGCACCGCTGAACTGCAGTCGGCACTGAGGCACGCTCACTGTAACTTTGGCCTCTCCTGAGAACACGGTGCCGCGTCAGAAGACGTTATTTCTAAATTACATTATTTGTAAATAACGTTTATTCTAAATAACGTTTATTCTAAATAACGTCTTCTGTGTTTATACGCAACTGGATTTAAATTCACAACTATATCGTTTTTAGTGTTTTTTTAACACCTTCATCAGAAGGTGTATCTTTGCGAGCGCAGCGATTGCTAGCGTGCGGTTCCCAACGGGGCGCGGGGGCACGTCTATCGGGCAAATCATCCTCCGCGTTCCACGATCGCGGGAGTGCCACGCCAGTCCACCCTGTCACCACAAGGCTGTTCATTCCCAGCGCAGAGTGGGGGGCTCGGTGGAAACCCCCCCCCCCTCCCACCACTGCTCCCCCCACCACCCCACCCCCCCGAGCGCCACCGTGACCTCTACCCGCTGTTTGGGCGACGGCGCGAGCGGCTTAAACGGCCAATTTGTCACCGGACGCTCTCCGGGTAATAGCCGCGAGCGTGCCACTGACCGCACACGCGCCGCTCGCCGTCGCCGCGCGACCCCGGCGGGCCGGGCACGCCGAGCCCGCCGCTCTCCCTCCCTCTCTCTCTCTCGCCGAGCGTCGGCGTGATAGAGAGGCGTCGCGGCGCTTGCGGCGTGACACCGGCAGCCCCGGCTGCCACTCATGCATATGCTCTGGTCAGCCAATTACCGCGGGGGCCAAGTTTTTTTAATTGGCGCCATATTATTTTCGAATTCCGCGGCTGCCACTTGCCGGCGCACTCGCGGGGCGCCGGTCGCGGCGCTACAAGGCTCCCGCGCGCCACGCTAATGACTGACAGCGTATTATCCTTTGCCGGGCTCGGGGTGCTGTTCCTATCGTGTAACTCATCAGCACCGATGTAATTGCCTTGTTAAACTCGTTTGCTCTTTTGCACGGATTGTAGTAAAAAAAAATAACCCGCCGCGTGCCTGCGTGCCCGCCGGTGCGGGGTGGCTCCGTTCGCCACTCGCCGCTGTCCCACCGTCCCTCGCACCCAAATATTACGTGTAATGGAATTCCGGCGCCGGCTAATGATGAAGCTGTCGGCGGGGCAGCAGCCTCGGCATACAAATTGGGTTTGGGGTTTTTTTTTTTTAACCCTTGTGCAAGCAACGCTATTGTGCGGCGTCTCTTTGTTAATTCCCTTGTGATTTTCAGGCCGGGGCTGCCGTAGTTTAGCGAGTGTGTGCGCGAGTGGGTTTTTTTTTTTTTATTCGCAGCCGAGAGTTTTGCGCGCAATTGCCTCCGCCGTCGAGGCTTGGAGTCGCAGCACCGTCCTCCGTGCGAGTTCTAGATCGCGCCAAGGGCACGGGGAGTGATCACAGAGCTGCGATGCACCGTGGGTTCCATCGAGGACCTGCTCCTCCCGGCCGGCTTTGGTGTCGTTTGGACAGAGAGGCCAGAATTTGTCCCAAATACTGCATAGGGAGAGCACAGGGCCGCACGTGTGATGAGATTGACAGGAGAGCGTGTGTGTGTTTGCGTCATAACCTGCAACTGTAACACCTGGGCCAGTCTTCCACACTTGAGATGATCGCCTCACGATGCACCTAGTCTGGCACAAGCATTGTGGTGACATTACCGCCGCTTAGTGGCGGCTGGCGGTTGTTGTGTCACGCCCGCGCGTGGGCGACTGTGCGTGGGAGTTTGGAGTGCACGTGTGAGTGACTGCGTGAGTGACTGTGTGAGTGCCTTAGTGCGTGTGTATGCATATATTGTGGGGAGCGGTGGTGTCGCGGTTGGCACGCTGCGCTACAAACCCCGTGACCTAAGTTCGATTCCCGCTCAGGGCCAACATCTCTGTACCGGTCATGGGCCTCCCCTAGGTTTACTCAGTCTCAAATTAGTTACCTGGTGCAGTGTGTAAACATCGCCACTCGGGAGACAAAGGCGGCCGGGCGTGGTGCTGGCCACCCACCCCCTCGTGTGCCTTACTGGCCTTCATAGGTGATCGCTAACAGCACTTACACCAACAGTCTGTTAAAGCTATTCGGGGATCTTTGTATCCAGGCATTGGTGTGAGTCTACCGCGGTTGGCCACGTGGCATGTTCGAACTCTTGCTGCGGAGGAGAGGCTGCCATTCCTCGGTCGGGAGATGGACCGGTACCGCCTGGGCCTCTGTGGTGGGCTCGTTCTGGCTCTAGTCACCACGAGGGGTGGACAGTCCTCTACTTGGAGAAAAAAACTTCCAAACAACAGGGAGTGGCATTGCCTCTAAACAAAAGAACGACGAGTGGGCGCGTGCATTGCGTTGCATGTGTGCATGCAAGCTAGTGTGTGTGTGTGTGCGTGATCTGTTGCCCTCATTATTTCGAGGGCGGGGAGAGGCCCACACCAACGTACGTCTCACAGTGTCTCCAATCGTCAGTTTTCAAACGAATGTAATGATAATTAGAGGTGTAACGATACATTGCCATAGCAATTAAAATCAATTCCTAACGTGCATGATGCGACCATCAAATCTTGCTCGTGTGCAGCGATCATTATCAGCCCGTATACGCTTTATGTAATTGCCTCTCGAGGCGTCGATACGTTATTTTAAACATATAATCGATTCTTAAATCGCATCGCCACCCCAAATAGTGACAAATCGTTGATTTAAAGAGGTGGCAAATACTCATACTCTTTGGTTTTTTCGGTAAAGTCGCGTAGGTAAAAAATAAATAAATGAAAAACAAGCATTAATGAAACAAACGTCCTTCGTATTCTTTGGGTCTTTCGGTAAAGTCACGTTGGTAGGTAGGTTAAAAGAAAACCTATCTACGTGACTTTACAGAAAGATGCAAAGAATATGAAACATCCTTCATTTACACTGGAAATCCTCAGGATATTAAGTCCTATTCAGGATAGTCCAGCCTTGGAATGTTTGGCCAGTTCTTTTTCAAGGAGCGGTTTCTCTTGTCAGCGTTCATAAATTAAGACACAAAAGGGTGATTCAGCTCACCTGCCACCCAGCTTAGAACACTAACACTGTTAGACCCTGCCATGCATTAAAAACACTGTTCAGGCAGAGATCGCTGAGTGGCAAGCTGATAAATAAATTGCCCCGCTGCTCACTGCGATAGCTCCGAATGGGCACCTCTTCTCATGATGTGATGTCGAGAGCAGAATTGGGTTGAAATTATCGCCAAAAGCACAAAATCGCCTTGCTTCGTTATGCACCTTGATTTGCTTGGCTGTGCCGTAGCGAGCGTGGCCGTGCAGCACGAGCCGAGGCTGCCGTGTGCCTGTGGCTCGGTAATGCCAGCGGGCCGCCTAGCAGCGTCTCCCCTTGGAGCGCCCTCCCCGCCGAGACCGGTCAAATGAAACCGGCGCTCCGCCCTCAAGCCTGAGGCCTAAGTAACAGCCTCCAGCCTGGCTAGCCCAAAACCACGCAGCCCCTCCAGACTCCTGACCAGTGTCTGCTTTTGCACCGCGCCCTCGTGCGCCAATGTGTGGCCCTGATTTCAAATACTTACAGCGGCAGTAATGGTGATTAGGAACGTTGCAGCCTTTCTCGCTGTCACCCCGTGGTCGAGAGGGCGGCGGGGGTGTTCGGGGGGGGGGGGTGGGGTTCACCCGAGACAGGGCGACACGCCTGCAGGCTCCACCCAGGCGCTGTCGACTCGGACGATGGCACAGCGCGGTTGACACGGGCACCGGTGCAAGGAATGAAACGATGGGAGGAGCGGGGGGGGGCCCTGTTCACCTTCCCGTATCTTCGTAACCCGGCACCTGCGGCCCGCTGGCCCTTGGGCCCCTGTGCGGTCTCACCGCCCGCATCCTCGATAGCTACACCACTGTGCAAGCACATTCCTCGTGTCTCTCCGCAAGTGTCTGTGCGGTCCAGTGCTGGAGCGTAGGTGGCGTGGCGCCCGATGCAGTTGCACCGCCTGCACGCTGGAAGGCTCCACCCGCCGTGTGCGCGGTGGCTGGGTGCGGACGGCCGAAAGATTTCGGAGCCCCTTTGATACGCGCGCCGAGTGGCACTGCGGAGTTTGTCCTCTGCGGTTTCCTCGGGCCGAGGACGCTCGCGCGCGATGATGATAGTCATCGTCGCTCGGAGTGCCGCGCCCCCCTCCGTGCAAACACGGCCGCTTTTACTTCGCGTCTCGAGGCAAGCGCCGCTGCGGTAAGGAAGAGGAAGAAAGAAACAAACAACCTGCCTTACTTTTGTTAAAAGCAAAACCGTATCTCATTTGTCGGGTCGTAGAGGTCGGTGTGCGTGCGCGCGTCCACTTGTCGTGCACCTGGGGGGGGGGGGGGGGGCAGTGGGGTCGCAGTCGTTTTGTGTCGTCGTCCGCAGGAACGCCAGACGCGCTCGACTCCGTAGAAAGCGGCGGACGGTGCCACAACGGGGGGGGGGGGCGGTGGGGAGTGGAAATAAATTCGAGGGACGCGGGAAAAACAACGGAGAGTGTGAGAGGGGGGGGGGGGAGGTCCGCGTTCGCTTTCCGCCATCTCAGTCGCGGGGTCCTCGCCGTAGTCACGGGGGGGGGGGGGGGGGATGTGGCACCATTCGCATGCCCATCATTTATTCATGCGCAAAATATATTACGTTTTATTTATTAATCATATTTTAGTGCAAATATTGCTGTGGGATTATATTATATCAGTCATTCACGCGGCTCGAGATACTTTATAGTCGCGGGCTGCGTATTTGTTGTACATTTGAAATGTTAATTTGCCGTTTTTTTTTCCCTCCCTTTGAACGCACGTTAGGCGCCGCGTGTCGCTATGTTTCAGAGTTCACAGGCTCCGCCGTCCCCTGCACGTTTTGCCGCGAGACTGATTAGCATTAACGGTGTGTAAAACACACTCATTAAAATTACCCCGTCGTCAGAAATGCAACTTGGCTGGCGCTGATTCAAATTAACACCCTTTGTTCCCGTGAATGCAGGTAACTTGCGAACGCTATTATTTCCCAATTACTTTGTGCGCCTGCAATTTAAAGCGTTCCACTGCCCCCGTTGGTACCCCCCCCCCTCACGGTAGCGGCAATTGCCGCCCCCCCCCCCCCCCCCCCCCCGTTCCGCCAAAGACAAAAGTGTTTTCCTTGTTAGCCGCCGTTCCAGTTCAAAAGCCAATGTCCCTGCCACCGATTCCGAGCATAAACAGATCGTTATATTTTAAACTACCCGAGCTGTCTAACGAGCCCTTCTGTAACTAATTAAGCGGCTTCGGCACGGCAGTCAAGTCTTAATTGCGCGACCGATTTGGGCGTAATCACGCGCGCCGAATAAAGCCGTAATTTCTGCCGAGATTGGAAGGGGGCGACGGGTGAGGCTGCGAGCGCCAAGCGGAGAGCCGTGGGGTCTGCGTGTTACGCGCGTAATGTGGCGCCCGCGCGCACGCGCGCGCACTGGGCGTCCTATTATTTTCCGGCAGTAACGAGAAAATGACAAATGAACTGAAACTAATTAGAGCGCGCCCACTTTAGGCCATACGATGATGCTTGTCGTCAGAGTTAATGAAGCAGTCTGGCCGCACCGGATGACAGATTAATTACGGGCGACGAGATGCAGGGGAGGGCTCGGGGTCTATAAAGAGGACATTTTTTGGCTGTGCGCTGGCACTCCGTAGGCAGCCAGAGGTGTCGCCCGCACAGAGCGGCACTAAACTTGCGCGCAATTACAGCGCGCGCCGCCGGCTCGCTCCGCGCCTACTTTGCCCGCGGGCTTCCCACAAATAATGGGGGTTGGGGAGGGGTGTGGGAGCCACACACGTTTCACCCTCTTGGCTGATGATCAGAGGCCTCTGTTTGCTGTTTCCGCCACAGACTCCCTCCCTCACATTTGGCTCCCTTACACTTCTGCTCCATCCCTCTTTTGGGCGGCAGGTCAGGGCGGAGCAGGGAGTTGGCCAAGGTCACGGGTCACCTGGGGTGGGACTGGCGGGCGGGCGGGCGGGCGTTGGGTCTCGTCCGGGTTGACGCGCCTTGCGCGTCGCGGCGATAGTTTGTGGTGTCCGCCGCGGGGCTCATTTGCAGTCCCAGCTTTGTGTTCGTGTTTTATTCATAAGACAAATGGCTTCTCCCACCGTCTGGGTGAAAACATTGGCATTCCTCGCGCGCGCGGGAGTGGCGGCGGTGGCGACGCGAGGGTGGCGGGGATGGAGGAGGGAACCGGCTGACGGTTCCGGCTGCCGCTCCCTAATCGATATCGCGGCCTTCACCTCGCAGGCGGGTCAATGCCCGCACCCGCGCCACGACGCTCGCCAAATGCGAAACTTTGCGCCGGGCAAACTGGGCTTGGCCGCTGATCGGCGTGATCGGGAGGCAGTCGCGCGGCTTTCGGTCGTTTATGCAAATGCGGCCGTGACCGGGGAGAGCGCTCGGAGTTTAATTGCGTGCGGCAGTGCATCGTGGCGCCGCGCAATCATTATCTGGCAGACGGGAGCAGCTTAGAATCGTCACTCGCTCGCATCACGAGCGCTCGCTGATGAAGTCCGGGGAGTCGGGTTCGAGCGACGGCGTGGCCCACGCCCTCCGCCGGGCATCGTTGCCTTCCCAGCTTTGGCCGGAGCTGCCACCGTCCCGACGTCTCCTGTCTGGCGGAATGTCACCGAGCGCCGTGATTGATCACTTTTATCCAATTTGACTGCACCTCTCGTCCAAGTTCAAACTCCGCCCACCACGCGCCGCACCCTTCGCAGCGCTCGTAGTGCCTGATTTATCCACCCCAGAGGAATGATGAGCTGGGGAAGCAACCCCTGACCGCTGTTTGAACTCGCGACCTTCAGACTCTGATTCAAGATCCACCCCTCCTCCCCCGGGCAGTCCTCGGTCATGGTGGGGTTTTTCTTTTGAATCGGAACAGGAGCTTCGTGAGCCCCAACACCAACCGACATCGCTCGTGTACACACATGCATGTCGACCTTCTTTTGCACCGTACGTGGCCAACCGTGCTAATTGGAGGCGCGGGGAAGGACAACAAACTTACACACCCCAGTAACCCCGCTCCTGCGCGCCCGCCCGTTCGTAACCACGGGTCGCTCGCCGGCGCGGGGCAAGCGTCCGTTGCCGTCTACTTGCGAGGAGGTTTTATTTGCGTTGCTCCGCGGCGGAGGGAGCTGCTGGCTTGAACCGCGGGGTGATTCAACCGCGGGGTGATTCAACGGCGGTGCCGGCGGGCGACGCTCACCCGGGGCTAATTGAGACGCGACTTCCAAATCGCGGCAGCTCTCCCCGCCACCACCCTTCCCCGTCCCTACCATGGCTCCGTTACCACCGATAAGAAAGAGTTGCTTCTGCCCCTGAGATGACCCGGCCTTTATTGTTGGGGGGGGAAAAAAAAAAAACCTGGGCGGCCTTTGCAAGTGTAATCTACTGCGAGTCAAAGATCATTTGCTTCTTAACGTGATGGCTTATTGACGACTGCTTATTAATGGTTTTGGCCATCGATTCCGACGACGCAATAATCCCGGCCCCTTTATTCCATTACTGGAAAATAATGCTGTTATCATCCAGTGGCGCTGATGGGTCAGATTGATAAGTTATTGATGAGGAACAAATCTCATCAGACCAAACATTTACTGAAGGGGAATGTCATGGATTTAGATGTCAGGGTAGATTGGAAAGGTGTTTGGAAGATCACGATTTGGCACCTCTGCGGAGGAACCCTAATGATTTTTTTTTCTCTCCCCCACCTCAGAGCGGGCGTGCGCTACAGAGTTGTTAGCCGGACACGTGAAGGCATTGGCACGTCGCGGCCGGCACTAAATTTCCATTTACCGGACGCGCCCCCGTATTGGCTGCGCGCATTCAGATTATTACGCCGGCTGTGGTGGCGGCGCGTCAATACGCGTATTACCGTATTTAGGTAAACGCGCCTTATCTTCGCTCCGTAATGCTGATTTGCCGATGTTGCTGAGAGGGGGGGGGGGCGACCCGCGCGGGTGATTGCGGGTTCCCGTGCCGCGTCGTTTAAGCCGAACAGAGCGCGCGGCGCCCCCGGCGAGAATCTTTAAGAGTCCGATTCCAGCGCCGTCCCAACCGCGCTCCGCCCACTCCCCTCGACCGGCCGCCTGATCTCGCGACGGCGTCCGCGCCGTTTCCCGCTCGCGCCGACGCCAATTTTTCCGCCTCCTCTCCGAGCCGGGTGCCGGGCCGGTGCAGACGCGGCGTGCGAGCGAGCGTCATCTCGCGGGACGCGGCGAAGGCGGTGGCAGGGAGGACTTTCGGCGACGCTCGTGGTCGCCGATTTACGCGTTCATAGCCGCTGCCTGCGCGGGATCGATAGTTACGGCGCTGCTGAGCTGGTCGGGGCGGCGGGGGGGTGATTGTGGGGGCGGGGTGGAGGGGGGTACCGAGGCAAGTCTGTAGTTGGGGTGCGCAAGACACGGTGAGGAGTCGGCGGCGAGGCGTTTGGCTTGGGTAGGAGAGAGAGAAAAAAAAAATGCAATCACGTTTTGCCACTATAAATACGGTGGAGAAGTAATGTGGTGTGAAATGTGGCCAATTATGCACCGTTACGTGATGAATTATACTCCACCGCCTGCCGGCCTAATGCCCGCCCGGCTCCCGCCCGGTGCGGGAAGCTCTTAATAAATAGTGACGGCACCTCTCACGTCCCGGCCACACTCTGCCCTCTTATTGGGTTGCCGGCTGCTGTCTCCCTCCGTGTTTGTTGTTATTTATTTATTTGCGCCACGCGCCGCGCGGGGTGTGATTATGGCGCAGCCTGCATTATCGGCGGTGCCGTGCCTTCACCTCCGAGCCATTAATAACCGCCGCTCATAAAGACAAATGGCCAAACGCAATTTCTACATCAGGCGCGTCCCGCTGTTGTTTCCATCACCGCGGCTTAGCGAATTTATTTCACTTCTTCATATTATTTTTGGCCCATTAAGAAGCGCCTTGACAAATAAATTACATTAGCCAATCTGTTCACGCCGTGGTTGTTTGTCAGTTTGCATTGTGGGTCGGGCGGGCGGCTATTGAGCGGCTCGGGGAGCGTGTGCGTGCGTGCGCGGCATCTCTTTGTAAACGAGCGGGGCGTGACACGTCGCTGAGCTCCCCTTAACCCCGTCGTGCGCGCCGCTGCGTCCACGCAGGCCTTTCGGCACGGACCGCCTCCTCCATCGGCACCGTGACAAACCGACGGTCCACCGCCCGGACTCGGGGAGTGGGGGGGGGGTCACCAGACGAGGGGGGGAAACGTTTGTGGAGAGATGCCACTCAAGATGTGAGCGAGCGTGCCACTTGCGTGTTCACGCGACACGGTGACGACACGGTGACGACACGTGACACGGTGACACGTGACACGGCGCGTGAGCGAGCGGTCGCTCAGAGTGACGGCGGCGCCTGAAGGCCGGAGCTGTCACGGCTAAAGGGCGTCGGGGGCAGCCACGTTCCCATTACGGTGGAGAACCCCCCCCCCTCCCCCCAGGCCTTGCGGCGCTTTAAAGATCCCCTGCGCTTGTTTGTAAATTAAAAACCAATAACGGTCTGGCGATGAAGCCACGCTTACTTACTGCAATGCAACATCAGGAGAAATGGTTCGAAAAATGTAGGCTCGTTTTCTTTAATGTGATGGCTTCAAAGACGAATAAGTGCTTAAGAGATGAAAATGTGTAACACTCTTATTAGCCCTGACGTAGTTATACGATCACTTGAATTTTTAAATGCCTCCAATTGAAAAAAATAAAAAATTGTAATTTATAAAAAAAATAAACAGAAGTCCACTTAGTTTCACATTCAAGAATGTGGGTGCCCTGGCTGCTCGGCTTGAGCGCAGCGAGTGTCTTCTCCAGTCATCCCCATCAGCAGGGGGGCTTGTCGGCACGGGCATCGGAGATGGCCTTGTGCTCCAGTGTGTTGTAATTAACGCTAATTCGGGATTCGAAATAAACTCTCGCGACAGCGAAGATATCCGCCGGTCAGAAATTCGCGGAAGAGGTGCTGAAATTTCTATCAAGCCTTGGGCGAGCAAATCGAGTCACGGGTGGCAATTACAGGAAGATAATTGCAAAGTGGTGTGCCGGGGAGGGAGCGAGCCTCTTCCGCCAAACTGATTGGAGGCCAATTATCATCCTCTCATAAAGGAATCGCTAACCTTTAACCAAATTTAGCGTCGTGGAGGATGAGCCGCGATGACGACTGTGCCGCCACCCTCCTTATTACTTTTATTTCCAATTAGTGCAGCCCGTGGCCTCTGGTCGCGTCTGTCAAGAGAAGCGAGGCGCCTGGCGCTAATTCGTAAACTGTCGCTCGCAAAAAAGTTTTCCGCGCCGTGCGCGTTAGCAGCGTCGGCGGAGGCTGCGGAGACGCGTGGCGCCAGCGAGCGTTCGGGCTCATGAAAGCAAATGAGAGATTTTACTGCCGTGATTATGAAAAATTAAGAATTTGCTGCCGTGACAGCCGCGCGGCTCTGGCCCTGGGTATGAATGTTTTATTTTTTATAATCCGCACGTCCGCGTGCGTTTCAAAAGGGGGGCTCGGTGCGTGATTTGTTGATGTTGGGCGCCTTTGAAGTTTCCTGCAGGTGCGGTTGAGCAGGTCGTTCGTTTTTTTTTCTTTTCATGGAGTGGCGGTCGCAACCGTTGCGCCGAAGCCCTAGAAATTACGGAGGCAGGACAGGGGCCGGGCTGCGAATCCGCTGATAAGTTATCGTCCTCATCGGATTAGCACCGCGACGGCAAATGACGTTTGCGGAGAAGCGAGCAGAGATTACCGCGACCTTAGCTTCCGAAATATTCGCCGTGATCTCTGACTCGGGAGGGGGCAGGCTCCGCTACGACGCCGTGTGATCGTCTTGCGGTTGTCTCGTCAGAGCCGGCTGCCAAGCGCCGCGCCGTGTGCACCGCCATGCGGAGCGGAACACAAAGAAATAGTGCTTCACGCACGCACGCATACAAGCATACACGCACGCACGCGCACACACACCGATCCACGCACGCACATTCATAATCTTTCAGTGCTGTTGGCGAAGCTACTGGGGCGCGCGCTGCGTACACGCGCGCCCGCGTTTTAAAATGCACCCACCGGGTTTCACAGACCTGTGCGCGTGTGTTTTCGACTGTCTCTCATTTCCAAACGTAATTCTTTATCAAGTAAATTACACAAAACGCGCCTGTATCTGCACATGCGCAGTGTTTGTATTTAATTAAACTATTTAATAGCGCCCCGCTTTATTTCTATAATTAATGACTAACGTTTGAACAGTGTGATAATTTCTTCGTGACTGCTGAAAAAAATTAAATCATTCCAAAAAAAATCTATTTAAAACGGAGAGAAACGCAACGTCTCGTTCAGAACTGCGCGCGTTAATAACCAAGCCGAGAAGTTTCCGTGTTGATGCGGCTTTTTGTTTTTTTGTCGTAAATGACGGCGCCAATTAGTGCAAGATGTTTGTGCGAAGCGGCGGATCTCGGTGCCGTGGCGGGCGGGGGGGCGACGGCGGCCGGGGCCGTTGGTTGGACCCCGGGACCCTCCCCCCACCCCCCCTCGGGGTCGCCCACCGTACCCCCGCGGCATTGCCGGAGGGCCGGCGAGCACCCCGTCGGCCGATCACCCGACCGGACGCGTGCGCGGCCCAAGCGCGGAGGTTCGGGGGGGCCGAAATCGGCGCGGCGCGGGGGGGGGGGCGGTTATCAGGCTTAACATTCAATCGTTAATTAATAGTGATGCCAACGGATACAAAAATACATTTGTAAGTGACGGCGTAATCACTCGCGGGCGACGTGCGGTGGCAGGCATTGTGTGCACTCTTGACTGGGAATGTTGGTGAGTAAAAGTAAGCCTATAATTACGGAGGGTTTTTTTTTTTACGATTCCTTTTGATGTGCCCAGAAAGATTAGCGCCCGGGCCCGCACACCGCATCCATCACATTATCACGCTATTTGTGTATTAAAGCCCAACAATCAATCTGGATACATTACATTATCTCATTTCTCCTGCCGTTGTGTGTTCTTACTCTGCTCGCTGGCGCGCGCGTGCGTGCGTGCGCGTCTGTGTGTGCGCACGGCATCGAGGCGGCGGGTGAAATGCCTTCGTTTTGCGATGGCTTGTTTTCCGTCCGGGGGCTTTGGTGGTCCGCCCCCCCCGCCGTTACCCCCTGCGGCCCTCGCCACCCGATCAAATTTAGCAGGCCCACCTTATTACTGACAGACGGCAAAAGAAAATTTGCCGAAATCAACAGATTACAGCTGATCCGTCCGCCCTCTCCCCCGGAGCGAGTTACATTTTTTTCTCTTCTTCTTCCGTGGATGAAATTTTCTGAAAGAAAAAAAAAAGAGAGAGAAAGTGATAAGATAAGAGGAGATCGGGTGTTGGGTCGGCCCCGGCTGTAATAACGCCGGTAACAGGCGCTAGACGGCCCGCCCGATTGATAACGCGGCGCACAGCTCCTGCCGTGTCCCGCGGGTTTCTGTTTTACCGCCGCTATCTCGCGCTTCGGTCAGATGTTTTAATTCCGGCTCGACAGAGATGTTTCGCTTTCAGCTTTCAGAGATTATTCCCAAAACACAATCATTTTTTTTTTGTTGGGGGGGGGCCTCATTTGGTTGCTGCCGGCTCGGTGGGGGAAGGCGGAGGGGGGGTGGAAGGAGGAGGAGGGGGTGGTGCCGTGGCCAGGGTCCGCTCTGGGACCTCACGCAGCCCACCGCGTTAGCGCTGCCGAGTATTATTTGCTTAGCGCGTAACGGTCTAATAACCGGCAGATGTTCGGGAACTGTTCGCTCGGCGTTACGCGTCATCAGCGAGAGTCTCATCTAATTTGTGCGAGAGAAGATGAAAACAACATTCTAATTATCAACATTGCACGTTTCGGATGTATTATTATTATCCAAAGACAAATTAATGAGAGACTTTCCACTCGAAGCAGTGCGGCTTTTACAAGTGCTCATGAAAACAGCGGCAGTGTGGCTTGTCACAATACCCTCCAATGGATGCTTTACACACGAGCAAGATTAAGCGCCAACACAACATTCCCCTCACTTTGTGCGCTTCTGCAACACGTCTTTTTTTAATTTGTGATATTTTTTCGCCTTTTCCCCCCTCCCCAACCCCCCCCCCGGTCCACTGTCCCCCCCCCCCCCCGCTCCCCCCCCCCGCCCTGCGTTGTTTTTATTTTCTGCTTTCAGACGACTGCAAGAATATCGCCGCCATCCTGAAGGAGCTGGCGCGCCGCGGAGCAACACTGGAGGCGACGGCTCAACTCTGACGCGCACATTTAGCGTCGCAGACGCTCAGCGCTCAGAGCACCTTGGGCCGCTATGTTCGTGGCCAACTGCGGCGGTGCGCACGCACGCACACGCAGGCGCACGCACGCACACGCACGCACACGCAGGCACACGCAGGCACACGCACGCACAGCCGGAAAAAACCGTCACAAATTAGATAGGCGCGGCGAAAGCGCGATACGCACAGAAGATAAAAATAAACACAACACACGCACGGACACCGCGGGTCACTTTTATATGCTGCGTGTACATGTATAGCTCTTTTATCGATCCACTGCTGGATGAGTGCCCGCGTGCTGTGCGGGTCGTGGTGGGGGGGGGCGGCCATACTTCACCACGCTGGTCATTTTGCGGGTTGGTGACGGCTCTGAGTGCAGCCGTGAGAGCGAGGAAGCACTGTGCGGCAGTCGATGTTGCTGCACTCTCCTCCGCTGCCCCACGCGTAGGCCCGCAGCCTATAGCATCTGGCTTGCATAGTGGGTACCTGTCCAAGACTTGAACCTCCTTGGGCTTCCGAGAGGGGACGAGGCTGGAGGCATCCCTCCACCCGGTTGGTCTCGGCCCGTTGTCATGGGACCCGACCTCGGACGGTGTCCACGTGGCATCGATTAATTGCCGATTCTCAAGATAGTCGCATCGAATCGCGTCGGGTCGGAAGCGCTATCGTTTTGTTGTCGTGCACCGCGGCTTCACGTGGTCCCTCCAGCCGCCAGAGGCTGCGGTGACCGCCACACGCTGCTAAAGCGCACGCGGCAAAGCGATGCCGGGGCGAGTTTGCCGGACAGCGGCGTGCGAGCGGAGCGCAGTGATGCGGCGCTTCGAGAGCGCTCGCCGGGTAAACTAAAAAAAAAAAACGGTCACGCGCCGGAGCGGCGTGAGCGGAAACTCGCTGGCGCGTCTTTCAGCCGCGCGACCGCGAGAACGAGAACACGCAGCGGCTCCCCATTTACGGAGGTTGTTAACGGACCCAGTGGACATGGTGGGTTTGCCACTTGCGCTGCTCGTCACCGCCGTGCTGCCTGCTGATCACAGACGCGCCTCTTCACAAGAAATAATGACTCCTCGCTTACAACCCTAATGTAATCCCTTTTTTTGTGCAAGTGCTGATCGCGGCATTAAATATTTTCTGGTGCGATATTTTTTCCGTAATTATCAACTTTTATTTCACCGTGTGGTGTTTCGCCGGCGTGTCTGTGCGCGTGTCATTTGTTATCGGCACAGTAATATTCGCTGTCATTCCTGCTGTGGTAATTAGGGCCGTGCTAAATCCTTTTTTTGAGGCAGTCTTCTTCGATGCCGTGAGAACAGGGGCTGTGCCCTCCTTAGAGATATCCGTGCGAGGCACGGTGGCGCAAACCTGTAATCCGGCGCTTTGGAGGAGCGACTTGGTGGATGTGACACACATTTGCAAAAACTCTTGGGCCTGCAAGGTGGCCATCAATGGCGGTGCAGCAAGGCGATTGCCTCCATCTGTGCGGAGCTTCGTTCTGTTCCTTTGTACGTGTGGGTTTCTTTGCAACTTGAAGCCAGATCCCAAAATGGAATTGGCCACACACATCCCGGGGGCAGGTACCCTCCCAAAAATTATCGTCGTCTTCATTTTAGACCGTGGCGGTCTCGCGAGTAAATCTCGAGGCACCTGAACAGATGCGGCGCATACAACGAGAGGAATCGCTCTGTGTGAGAAAGTGATTGCGGGCTAAATGAAATGTGGAAAAACAATCGAAAAGAGCATTGAGACGAGCGTGGTTTCCTTGGATAAACAGAGAACATTATTGTTGTTACCGCAGCTGCTACCCGCGGGTTATTATGGGGTAGTGAGTAAGGTGGGGGGGCGGGGGGGTGGAGGCGCCCCCCCCAACTCATGACTGTGGCTGGCCCCCCACTCTCTCTTCCTGCAGTGCGATGGTCTGCCCTGCAGCGCTGCCCCGTGTGTGTCACGTGCCAAAGTTCTCCGCTCAAAACTTCACCAGCAGCCGATTTGCGCAGCTTCATTAAATTTTCAATCGACTCAGGTGCTGTGGCCGGCGTTCTAAATCCTGTCGCCTCTGCTCTGGGAGGGAGGGAGGGGGGTGGTAAGGAGGGGGTGGGGGGCGATGGTGGATGTAAGAAGAAGAAAATGTTCAACGAGTGTTGAAAAATTCATGAAGTCTCGTGGAGGCGCGCCCCCCCCCCCCCCGATCCATGCCGGCCACCGACTGCGAGACTCAATAATGAGAAATCGCGACGAGGCGGAGAGAGAGAAATTTTTATATAATCACCGCTGCCTCGTGTGCGTGTGTTTTTTTTTTTGTTCTACGGCGACAGATTGTCGCTGGAACAAATTGCACTTTACACCATGCATGAGATAGAACAGCTGCGGCGGCTGCTGCAGGGGCCTCGGCGCTACTCAATAATTGATTATTGTTTGATTATTTGAGTCGCGCGCGGGCCGCGCCGTGCAGGTGGATGCGGGGGGGGGGCGAGGTCGGTGCGGGGGGCTCCTCGTTAGCTCCGCGCCGGCTACGGAGACGTCGCCCCCTCCTCCTCGCACCCCCCCCCCTCTCCTCCTCGTGCGCGAACCTCGCGGCTCCGTGGAAATGTCCGAGACTCGGGGAGCCGAACTCGGGGTGGTGGTGTTGACATCAGAGGTGGATTCCAGAGGGTGGGGGGTGGGGGACATTTGGGGTGATCGCTCTCCCACCCCACCTCGTGACCCCACCCCTTCCCGTTGAGTCTCCGAAAATGTAAAAAAAATAATGTGTTGATGTTTACCGGAAAAAAAGGTAGTTTAGAACTTTTCATTTTATTTGACTTCATTTAGGGTCCTATTCAGAAGTCCCAACGGAGTCGCCCTCGACAAGCCCTCCGGCCGTCCACCCGGCAGCGTCGATGTTGCATCGACACGGCCCGCCGGTCGCCTGTTCAGCGTGGAAGAGTAGACCAAGTATCCTGCAGAGCTTGGCGGAGGTCCCCTCCCCTTCCGCCAGAAGTGGCGTGAACAGGCTGTTGCGGGGCTGCCCCTTTGCCTCGAGTTTACCCCTTACACCCCCTTACACCCCCTTACACCCCCTTACACCCCGTACGTGATTCACCATGAAGCCTGCCGCCGTGCGGTACCATCACACGCGCCAATCGGTGCGTTAGAAGCAAAATCCGCTGAAATCGGTTTCCGAGGTCCCTAACTTTCCGAACCGGTTTCTGAAAACGGTTTTCAGTCTTACCGACGGTTATCGTCTAACAACGCCAACCCACACTGAGACTACTGTGACTATAACATCTCTAATCTATTTTAGATTTTACCAGGTCAGGCCCACCCGTGCTATATAGCTCTTCTGATTTGAAGCCTTCGTGACTGCACGGATCCATACTCTTTGGTTCTTTCGGTAAAGTCACGTAGGTAGCAAATAAAATAAATCACGACGTTTCGGGCGCAACACAAGCGAGTGACGGACGCTTGTGTTGCGCCCGAAACGTCGTGATTTATTTTATTTTCTACCTACGTGACTTTACCGAAAGAACCAAAGAGTATTTGTAGGTCTTTTTTCGGAAGCGGCATGGCGATCACAAATGACAGCCCCACGAAGTGGCTCATCACCGCGTGGTGAATGCAGAGCAGCCAAATACTCTAAGTGCGTGTTTCGAAATGCGGAAGGAAAAATCGGAGGACCTGGAGAAAAATCCACACGACCATGTGGGGAGAGAAACACACCGCCAACTCCAAATATAGAGCAGCAGGCGTCAGGGTCAGGATCGAACCCACGCGTTCCTGTATACCAGGCGAGGTCGTTAATGTCTCGCCACCGTGCTAAGCCAGTGACGTTTCCGCCCTCGTGATTCGATGAATTGCCACGATGCGTAACAGCACCGCAGCTGTTACGAATGTCACCACATCGACATTCTCTGCAGTCCGCGTGTGCGCCTGGGTATCTCACATCGTTACATAACATCTGTCCAACCATTATGCCTGGTCTCTCCAGTCCACCCACTATGATTCAAGCAAGCATAACTCTGCTGTTGAGACATCGTATGCCGAAAACAAGTTTTGCTTGGACTGACTCAACGTCACTGGAATTACTCCCAGAAGGCCGTGGGGCCGATGCGTTTGTGTAACAAACAAACAATAAAAAGTGTAATTATATACAGAGACCGATATGTGCAGGGTACTTATTGTCTTGGCTGTATTTTCTAATTCATATTCTCCACAACGACACTTCCTTCCGCCCGTCGCTGCCTCTGCGTGCGCTGGGAGCCTGGGAGCTGCCGGGGAAACGAAACTCGTGATGAGAATCCGGCGCCGCGAACGATGACAATTCGTGTGTTACACTCCGCGCCACCGTTTTAATTTTCACCAGCGCGCGTGCCCGCTCTAATTTGTCGCGCTCGAGCAGGGCCTCGTTATTCGTTGTTGTTGTTTCTCGGTGGGATGTAAACACGTTCCCAAAGGCTTTTCTTCTGCTCGAAAAGTCGACGGAACTGCATCGGACAAAGCAAAGTGGCGAGCGACGGTCACCTCCATCCCTGGCTCCTATAACGAGCTCGTTTGCGCGGTGCCATCTCCACCAGACTGAAGAATTTTTTTTAAACAACTCGACATCCGCGGGGCCATCCACTCCTTTGAAACGTCATTTGGAAAAAGAAAAAAATACTCGCACGTGCCGAGCGGGATAAGCTAAACCATTGCCAAAACTAACGACCGCTCCCCGATAAACTAAAAGCAAATTCACCCCAATGACCCCCCCCCCCCCCCATTTTGTCGGATTTCACAGCGGTACTTTATATAGATGGCACCAACAGGTGAAGAATCATTTCGCCTGGGGCCCATGGACCGACGTTCCTGTTGCTCGCATCGCATCCCATGCAGAGCCCACGGGGAGGGGGGGGGTGGAGGATGGGACTCGCGGCATCCCACTCTGCGTAGCCCTGGCAGCTCGTTGTGGAGAGCCGCCGCTCAGGGTGCACATTCGTGCCTTGACTTGTGGGGGGGGGGGGGGTCCCATTTGGTTCTGACACCGGCTCACTCCGTGGGGGGGCGTGGGTGGTGATGAATGCCCCACGACGACGGCCACTGAACCACACCCCAAAGTGAAAGTTGTGGGCCACAGCATCCCAGCCACGTGCCCATTGTGACCCCGCCCCGGGGTGTTCCGCACGCTGCGCTCATCCCGCAGGTGTCGCTGGCAATTCACTCGCCCCAGGTGGGGGGGGGGGGGGGAGCCTCGCCGGGTCCCAAGAATGTTTGTCGGGAGGGAGCCGCCACGCCGAAGCTCGGAGCGGCCTGCGAGAGGCAATGGGAGCGAGCGAGAGCCCGGCAGGGAATTCTCGCTCGCTCGCAACTCCACAGGTGGATTCAGTCCGCGGTCAAATTCAAACCTCTACTCTGTCCGCGAAACCAAACTCGATGCTTCACCGCCAACTCGCGACTCCTCGCAAGCCCCCACCCACCATCACCCACCCTATTCACCCACCATCACCCTCCACCACCACGCCACCCACCCACCCCACCACGCCATGGAAGCACGAACAGGGATCAGATCTCTTTAGCGTTTGAGATCCGATGAGATCGACCGCGCTCTGTGTGATTTGGTCGCCACGACGCTGATAATGGGCGCTCATTCGATGCGTGTTCTCCTAATTAGTTTAGGGCTGTATTTTGCCTTTTGTCTTTTTTTTTATCTCTAAGCAAATTATCTCAAATTCTTTAACGCTGTTGTCTTTGTTTAGCCGATAAAGGCTATTGACTGACGGTGGCGGGGTGAGTTGGGGGGGGGGGGCAATAGCTGATAGGTGCGTAATGGGTACCAGGCCAGAACATTACCACTTAGCCCCCTCTGCAAGACACAATTCCGCAAAACAACCTTCAACAATCGAACACGGCAGCGATCATTACTGCCGCCTCTTCTGTTTGACTTTCACCAGCGGGTTCACGGTCAAGTTGGCAAAACTCCGTGGATATTCGTCTGGAAGTGAAATCAAATGAGAAACTTTTCCGGAGGAAGTTGTTTCCCCCCCCCCCCCCCCCTCCGATTACGCTATTAGCCGCAATCGCTGTACATTAAAGTTTAACGAGCTCAAGCTGTCACGCACCGCCGCATGTGACGCTGGCGCTAGGGAGTTTAAACTACAGACAAGGGAGCTCATGGGAGCGCAGAAGCTCAGTTCCCCGGCCTGTGGCGGTGGCTGTGGCTATGCACGTGTCTGCCTTTAACCCAGCGCCGCTGGAGGCGACGGCTGGTGGATCGTCGCAACACTTGTTGGTGAAATTCCATTCGCATCGGTGTCGAGGGAGGAGCCCGTGCCTTGGCTGGCCGGGAGAAGGCGGCACAGCAAGTGGACTCATCTCTCACCTGTTGATTCCGTCTGTTCGTGGATGGAGTGGTGCCTTCCTCGCACGCGTGGGTGTTCTGCGGGTTCTTATCACTCCGTTTAATAATCATCACTCCGCATTGATTGAATGAAGGTCCAAATAGAGAAGCAGCAAGAACACTCCTGAAACAAAAACGAAAAGTCTCGAGACTTTGTCGATGCTTTCCCGTGTAAACAATGGTCGTGATCATCGTCGTCATCATTATTATTATTGCCGGGATAAAAGGGGAAGACAATGCCGAAAAGCGGACCCTGCGCCACAGCGGGAACAACGCTAGGAAGAAGAAGAAAAAGGGCACCGCGTGGCTTGTGTTAAATTTCCGATGGCCCACACCAGCTGCTCTGCTCGGATATTTCGGATGGAACCGCGGCAGCGAGCGAGGGTGGCGGTGCTGCTGCGAGGTGTCTCGCACGCGATTTCCCTGCGCACTTCGCGCCCGTGTGTGTTTTTATCGCTCGCTTTGTTCTGCGATGAAAGGCATTGATTAATTCGCGCAATATTATGAGGAAATGGCTTTAACTAAGATATAAAAGCACTGGCCATCAGTCACCGGACCTATTACGCTCACGTGCCGTTCCGTCCCAGCGCCCTTACTCCAAATTAAGATTAATTGATGGAAACAACCCAATTCACTGAAAATTAATTAGTTTCAGCCTGATCAATGCCCCCATCGATTTCCTCGCCCCGTTGTGTTTAGTAAATGACGCGAGCGTGGCGGCCACGTGACTCGGTTCAATCGCTCCGAGAGCCCCCAAACGTCGAGCGCCAGGAACGCGGACGAGACTCGTCGTGACGAGCGCGCGTCACGATTTGCGATCGTCGTTCATTCGTTCGCTCACGCGGCGTCGTCGTCGTCGTCGGCCACGCACCCGTTGCACCAAAAAGGTGACTTGGAGCTCCTCCTGCGACGGCGTTCGCCAAGGCTGCTCTCGGCTGCCGTGCACCGGCGTCCCGTGTGGTTTTGTTTGACTCGCGGATCGCCCGGCAGGGCGGTCACGGCCTCGCCGCGCGGTCATTCGAGGGTCGCAGTCCACGAATAACGTGAGCGGCCAAGCGAAGGGTCGCTGTGATGATTATGATTATTACTCCTTCTTGGTTCTTTCGGTAAAGTCACGTAGAAGGGAAGTAATAAAATAATAAAAATAAAACATAATAAAATAATTCTCACGACGCTTCGGCCACAACGCAAGTAGCCGTCCTCAGGTGAAAAATGATTATTACTATCAGTGTACATGTACAGACGTGTTGTCCGTCCGCTGCTGGGCGACACCCCCCTCCCAACGCCGTCCGACGATCCTCCGCGTCGTGAGTGGGGGGCGGGGATATTTGACCATACTTCACCACGCGGGGTCAGCGCTCGTTTGTGAAGGTGTGGGGAGCTGGACGTGGGATCGCAACAACGTTCCACTGAATTTGCCCTCTGCTGCCCACCACTTCGTTTCAGGCTCCGTTAATTAATAAAAGTACAATAACAACAACAACTTGAAAGTTGTGGATTCCGCCAGTTGCAGGATGAGTTGCTGTGCCAAGGGCCACGCTGCCCGGCTCACGCAGGGAGGCTGGCAGGGGACATCTCTGCGGTCTGTAAGTTCAACATCCAGAGTCTTTATGTATCCGGCGAGGAATCCGATGAGCTATGCAGCTCTTTTTTGTTCACAGATGTCCAGTAGTTTTCTCAGATGTCCAATCCGGCTGGATATCGCCAGCCACGGCCATCGCAACTGCACGCACGCACGGACCATCTCGACAGCGGCATGTCTCCTTGAAGTTGTTGGTCATGTCTCCTTGAAGTTGTTGGTCACGTCTCCTTGAAGTTGGTGGGCAATGGCTCTGTCTATAGCGATGGTGTAGGATCCAAGCAAGAACGTTGGCTTTGTGACTTGTCGCAAGTTCTCCTGTCACGCTGCCTATCACCCAATCGCCCTGAGTTTGCAGGATCTTAGAGGCTTTGGCAGAGTTGAGCCCTGTTAGTACCTGGATGGGAGACTGCCTATGAATATCAGCTGCTGAACTCACCTATGCAGAGTTGTCGGTGCCATCCTTTCGTGTGCGCGGTGGACTTTCTCCGGGCACTCCACACGACTCCAAACGCTCGCTCGTGGAATTCTGGAAATGTGTGGACGTTGAACTTCCTTCGCACCGTACGTATCCAACCGTGCTAATCGGAGGTGGCGGAATTGGCCAAACGTAGCGATGCTACTGCATCCCGAAACAGAGGCTTGATACTCGGTGAGTCCTTGTTTGCCAAATAAAGGACGCAATTATAATGATATATTATTATCATCAGAGTGGCATAGGTGAACTCTGGCATTAATCTCTGCACAAAACATCTCACCATCACGCCGCGATTAGGGACCCATACTTGCTCAAAGTAAATTAAGTTCTGTGTTTCGTGTTACTGAACTTAATTAGGAGAGCGTTACTACATTTTCGAGTGGCTTTTATATTTTTTTAATTGTTAAATCCCATGCCCCCCCGTCGCCGCTGATGCTGCCCCTTGTGCGTCGTGTTGAGAGCCACCGTCGATGATGTGTGGAGCACGACGAACCGTGGCTGGCTGCTCACGATAATGAAGTCATCTTCGTGCGGAATGCACTGAATTATCACTTTCCCCATCCTCATCTTCTCGCAACAAAAAAAAAATTAACAAATCAAAAAAAAAGTGCTCTCGCATTACAGTCTGTAATGAACTTCGCGACAGCACGTGTCTCTTTAGTCATCGGCTTATCACCGCTCTGTGATGCTGTTGGTGTGGGGGGGGGGTAGACACCCCCATGCCCCCCCTCCTCCTCCAATGCCCCCCGCAGACAAACGTTCGCTGTGACACGTGGGGCACAATTGACTGCCGCTGCACATTAACATTCTCGCTCGTAACCGTGTCGCTCCGGCCGGCCCTGCACACGATTTTACGAGCCGGGCTTTTACCTTATGTTGTTGTTGCTGCTGCTGCTTCTTCTTTTTACGACTATCTCACATAAATGAATGTAGAATCGCGAGGCTGGGTCTTCGCTTAACTCTTCTAAGGGACCAACGACGAGGACGTAGCCGCGGATCGGATCGTAATCCTGAAAACGCGATCACTGTGTGATTACAATAAAATAAAAATGATAACAACATTTGTGTTTCTTCAATCACATTCCAATTGCACAATTGGCGTCAGGTCGCTAGAGGATTGCGTTTACGCTCAGAACGTTCTTCTTGTTGTTAGGGGCCGTCCATAAATGACGTCACGCACCTGGGAGGGGGGGGGGCGTCAGGCATTTGTGACGATATGTGACGAGGGGGGTGATTTGAGAAATGTGACGTCACATCAAAATGCGCAACTTTAAATAAATATAGACAACACGTTCTACTTAATTAAAGGCTTTTTGATAAATGTTTTCTCCTACAACATCAGAGTGCAGCGGCACATTAAATACGCACCACAATGACAATAGTTTAAAGCGATGTGGTTTTTTTTTTGGGGGGGGGGGCAGAGCTTTGTGACGTAATATTTGAGGGGGGGGTCTGACTTTTTGTGACGCCGTGTGACGAGGGGGGGGGGGTCAAAAATCGTCCAAAATCGCGTGACGTCATTTATGGACGGCCCCTTAGTGTTGCAGCAGCTAGCAGTGCACCACCCTGTGTGAGGACGCCACCGGAAGATGACGTCACAAAGGCACTTCCGCGCAGTCGATGCACGTCACCGCCTTGCGCGCGTCCTGCACGGTGATTGGTCCGTGTGAGAGAAACAATCCCATTCTCTCAGAGCTGGGATTCAGTCAAGCTAAGTGGATGTAACATTTAATCGAATGCTGTTTTGTGTGTGTTTAGGCATTGGTTACCAGGCTGACACCATTAACTCGCTTACACCTTGAGAAACCGGTTTAATCAAACGTCAGTCTGTGGGGATTTATGAATCTCTGTGGGTCTATGGGGTCTATATGTGAGTCTGTGGGTCTCAATGTGAGTCTATGGCTTTATATGTGAGTCTATGGATTCCTCTGTGAGTCTACGGGTCTATATGTTAGTTTACGGGTATATATGTGAGTTTATGGGTTGATATGTGAGTCTATGGATTCCTCTGTGAGTCTATTGGCCTATATGTGAGGATGTGGGTCTATGGATTTATATGTGAGTGTATGGGTTGATATGTGAGTCTATGGGTTTCTATGTGGGTCTTTGGGTCTCTGTGTGAGTCTACGGGTCTATATGTGAGTATATCGGTCTCTATATGCGTCTATGGATCTGTGTGGGTCTACGGGTCTATATGTGAGTCTATGGGTCTCTTTGTGAATCTACGGGTCTCTTTGTGAGTCTACGGGTCTCTGTGTGAGTCTAGGGTCTCTTTGTGAGTCTACGGGTCTATATGTGAGTTTATGGGTTGATTTGTTAGTCTATGGATCCCTCTGTGAGTCTATTGGTCTATATGTGAGGATGTGGGTACAGTATATGAATTTCCATGTGAGTGTATGGGTTGATATGTGAGTCTTTGGGTCTCTGTGAGTCTATGGGTCCGTATGTGGGTCAGACTTTTGCGATGATGTGTGACGAGGGGGGGAGTGTTTGAAAAATGTGACGTCACATCAAAATGCGCAACTTTAAATAAATATAGACAACACGTTCTACTAAATTAAATAGACTTTTTAATAAATGTTTTCTCCTACAACAGCAGAGTGCAGCGCCACATTAAATACGCACTACAATGACAATAGTGTAATGCGATTTGAAGCATGTTTTATTTTGGGGGGGGGGGCAAAGCTTTGTGACGTCATATTTGAGGGGGGGTCTGACTTTTTGTGACGTTGTGTGACGAAGGGGAGGTCCAAAATCGTCCAAAATCGCGTGACGTCATTTAGGGACTGCTCCTAAGCGTCAACGAGTCTCTTAAGATCCACGTTTGTTGGGGTTCAGGTTGGGGTTCGCCTTCGATCGCGAGGTAGGTCAGACCCACAATATGTAGTGGATACGGTGTAGAAATCCCAAGGCCATATTTTATTGATTTCAAAGTTCACGCTGCGTCTGTGTGTTCTTAAATTTTTTTGAGTAAAATTAACAGAAAATATTGACGGGTAGTGTTGACAGTGTAGCACAAAAATGGACAAAAAACACGCCACTAATTAGCTCTGCCTCACAACCAACAAATACACAATCCGCCGACGTTCCGGGCATTAGCCTTCCTGGCTCTGACTCAGCAGCCTGAATTGTAATGCGGATCTAGCGATGAATGTGGTGGTGGTGGTGGGGGAACGGTGGTTGTTTTTTCCCCCCCGAGTCAGTTTTCTCAGCGAGATCCGCGATGTGGGAGCCGCAAAAGTGTCTGGGTTAAATGCCACCTCCGGATGAAATGAGCACCCCACTTATGTAGGCATTAACATCCCAGCCATATGCTGATTAAACCTACCGGGCGTATTTCGGAGCTTAATTAATGTAAGCGGCGCAGCGCTCTTTAGACCCTGGCAATTAATTCTCCGAGTGGGGGGTTCGTCTCCGTTAATTTGCTCTCTCGGCAGAGAGAGAGACAGAGCGGCGTTCATTATATGCGCCGCCTTCCCGGCACGAGACGCGCGGTGCCGTCATGAAAAATCTCTCCGCAGCGGTTGTGATGAAGAATAAAGCATGGCCGAGGAGAGCCCTCTCTCTCTCTCTCTTTTTGTCTGTGAATCTTGGAGCCGCCGCGCTTGTCCTTGTCCACGAACCCACTCAGCCGTGAGCTCGGAAGGAGGACGGTGATGAAAGGGGCAAAACCCTCAGACCCCCCCACCACCACCTCTCCCCGCGACGATCCTCCCCCTCCCAGAAGAAACATTAACTCTGCGCGCGATTTCCCAGGCTGCAGCGTTTACAATTCAGGGCCGGGCTTGAGCGTTCACTTGTTGAACTCGGGGAGATCCAAAAAACAATAGAAACAATTACACATTTTGTGCTCCGCATAAATGACGATTTCAGAGGTTGATTGGTTTCACTGATTGGGCGAGCTCGGTCTGCGATCACAATCATCAGTGGACCAAGTCACCCTGAGCCCGCACGGTCCTATCACATCGCATGGGCTCGGGCTTTCAAGAGAGGCTTGGGCTGCGAGGAGGGCCAGGAGATGACAGTACAGTGAGCACGTGTTATTGAATCCATCTGTGCGGAACTTTCAGTGTTTTCCCCTGGTATGCGCAACAATGGGTTTTGTCTAGGGAGGGCTCCTGCCCGGCTGCTTTATCGCGTTCCACTGCCACGGACCATCCATCAGGCGCGGCCGCGCCGTGGGGGCACGTGCCGGCGATAACGCGCACGCACATTTAGGGAAACGGAGACCCTTTTCCCATCAGCCCTCTACTCTTTTTTTACGGGAAACGTGAGAGAGTGGAGCTCCATCATGGCGACTGAGGACCCCCCGCCCGCCCGTATTGGTGCTAATGGCCCCGAGTCTCTCATCCCCTTCGCCTCCCCCCCCCGCCGCTTCCCGACACCCCGAATCGGGCGTCTGGCTTCGTAACTTAAGACGGGGCGAGCTGTCCGTGGCTGCTCCACACGAGGCGCTCGTTCGCTCCTCCTCAAGCCGCCCAGTGGTGGGCCGAGTGGATCGAGGGTCTTCGACGCTGTTGAGAGCCTGGAGCAGTGTTCTTCACGACATTTCAGAGATGGGGCCACTTTCGCCGATATTACATCATCGCTGTAAGGGCCGCCACACATTTGAAACCATTGGGGTTGACAGCACGATGATGTTGGGGGGTGTCTTTCACTGGGTGTCGTCGGGGGCCGCACTAAACGCCACCAGGGGCCCCCAATGGCCCGCGGGGCCTTACAATGCAGAACACTGGCCCAGGTTCAAGTCTCAGTTTTGGGTTTCTCTCTCGCTCGCTGAAGTTTTATAATGGCCTTGTCAGAGACACTCAGCTGACACTGCAGGAAATCTAGATTCAAGCCCAGAGTCTGGTTTAGTCGCTTTCTCTCTGGGGGTTCATAATGACCGTGTCAGAGACACTGAGCTGGCACTGCTGAGAATCTGGGTTCCAGCCCAGGGTCTGGGTGTGTGTGTGTCTCTGTCTCTCTGGGGGTTGTGTCAGTGACACTGAGCTGGCCCGCTGAGATGCTGTGTTCAAGCCCCGAGTGTGGGTGTCATTCTTTGTCTCTGGGGGGGTTCATAATGGCTCTGTCGGAGACACTGAGCCAGCACCGCTGAGATGCTGGATTTGAATCCGGTTTCAGCCACCCATGGTTCTCAAATGTAGCGAGTTGATGGTCTCGGGACGGTCACAAATCACTGTACGAAATCCCATCAGAGACAATGTGGGGTTTCACTTAAATGTGGCACAATTACAGCACTGAGACTTTTACTTTTTGGTTTGACGGGTGATGAACATCTCAGGTTGGAAAGTGTACCATCCCTCGTGTGGATAAGAAGTCATCTCAAGGGACTTCAGAAGTAGTTCTATGATATATTCTTCCACATGCCGTTCTGTAAAGTTGGTTGATGCGCTGCACGGTGAGAACTCTCTGCACGATACGGTGCCAGATTGAAATAAAATAGGAGAGGAAACAAGACAACACAGACAAACCAACGGCGTGATGTCTCTAGAGCTCTATAAAGACACACCTGGCCGTAACTGTAATTGTTCCAATCATCACAGTGCAGGGTCATCCTAGAAGAGAGTCTTGAGACCCAGTAAGGCTCTCCTGGATATAGATGTTATCACGTTCGTTTTGTTCATTATAGATCCCCCGTTATGACTCTCATAGACTGTTTGAGCGAATGCTGTTCGCACGAAGGGGAATTCGCGGTGGTCACTCATGCCTCGTGTTGATATTTACACTCACCGCACCACTTACTCATTTAAGGCTGAGTCAATCGAGTGGAGGGCCAGAACCGGTTTGCGATATCACTCACCAATGACGAATTCGGGTGACCAGTTTCATAGCTCTGCCAGCTAACCAACTGCACCACCGCTCCTTGATCGTTTGCGCAACACGGCACAGCGCGCGCACGTAACATATCTGTGTCACGCTTCCTCTAACGACGCGCTAATTTGCCGAGGTCAATTAAAAGGTTCATTTAGTATTCAGAAGTGTGGCGATGGTGAAGGCCCCCTGGGGGGGGTGACTCGTGTTGTCACCTGCCAGGGGCCCAGTGTGTCAGCTGATCGCCGGCAGATGAGTGCTGCTAATGGGCACTGTGTGGCGATGTCAGTGGTGGGCTCTGCCTGTGCCTGTGCACACACCTCACCTGGCCGACCGTGTGTGTCATCGTGTGCGCGTAATGCCAATGGGGGTGCGTGCGGGCCATGTCACAACTGCGTTTGTGAGATGTTGACTCCGCAGGTGAAATGGAGATGACACCGTTCTGCGGTTGGCACGCGTCTGCGATCCAGAAATTTTTGGAGGTAATGGATTTGTATTATGATCATTAGGCCTGTTTACCCAGGAAAAATCTTGAGTCTCATGGTGTGTGCTTTTCACGATGGCCCTGCTACGTTTTTCGCAGTAGGCGGGGAGCTGGGGGTGGGGGCACTGATTGCATTGTATAATTACAATTTAGTAATTTGTGGATATTTTTTTTATTTGGACCGTGACACTGGCACGTAATTTTATGGTTAACTCACCCGCAGTATTAATCAGAGTAGTCACTCTTGCAAATGAGACCCATCCTGGTCTCGTGAGGTCTCGCCGGGTTAAACAAACAAACTTGGCCACACTAGAACCGCGAACCTCTCCAACAAACGGTGTGTACACGCCGCTGCTGCGAGGCCACGTCTCTGCCTCCGGATCGCGGATCACGGAGACATTTGCGAAATTTCCAAATCCCCATTGGGCTTGCTGATCCACCAATCCTTCCCTCCAAAGTGTTGGGCTACAGAGCTGGGCCATGACACCTGGAACTGTCATTGGCCTTCCCTAGCACCTGGTGCGGTGTTGTAAACATCACCAATGATGCTTGTCACATTATCCTCTCGTATGCAGTGCCGGCCTTAATAGGTGCTCGCAAACAGCACATGCTTTTCTAGTCCGTATGGCTATAATGGAGGCTCTTGATCTTTCTGTCTTGGTGTGTGAACCCGTGTGTGTGTGTAGACGTTGGCTCAATAGTTGCACTGCACGATGAACCCGGCGACCCCGTAGGCATTTCCCAGCCACGGCTATCATCAGTAGCAGACCCAGCCGTAATTAAGTAATCTGCTTTAATGTCCAAAACATCAACACTGGGGAGATAAAGGTGGTAAGGCATATGGTAGCAATGGTGGGCTATGCAGAAGATCTTTAGTATGTGCGAAACGTGTGTGTGTGTGTGTGTTAAGGCGATAGGGCTATACGGGGGGTCTTTGTCTTTGTGAACACGTGAGTGGGAGTGTAGCGGTTAGCGCGCTGCGCTACGAAGCTGGCGATTTCCGCTCACGGCCAACACCAGTGACGATTATCTAAACCGGTACTGGGCCTCCCCTAGGTCGACTCAGCCTCAAATGAGTACCTGGTTGCGGTGTGTAAACATCGCCACTGGGGAGACACAAGCGACTGGGCGTGGTGCTGGCCACCTACCCCCTCGTGTGCCGTGTCGGCCTTCATAGGTGCTCGCTAACAGCACTTGCCCCAACAGTCCGTTAATGCTATACGGGGGATCTTTGTCTTTGTATGTGCACATGTCTCTGCAAAACTGAACGGACAAAAATCCGCAGACGAGCAACATCTCAGAGCGCGTTCTGATTACAGTAATTACGGGAATTAAGCGCACAAACATATGCATGTGTTTAGGGTGATTAAAATCCACTCACAACAACCCGAGCCGATGCCAACAAGTCAGATGCTGTTACCACAAAAATTAACTGAATTTCTAAATCGGCTCAGCGTGCCGTTGCGCCGAGCCCGAGCCTGTGAGCGAGCAGAGTCAGAATCCCGACTCATACTGGGGGAATCCGATGCGCTATAAAGCTCTTTTCCCACATATGTCCAGTCGGACGTCGAGAGCGCGTGGAGCCCGCCGCGTGTGTTGGAGGGTCAAGGGCTCGAGGGCTTTCTGCTGTGACCTTGGCCCAGCCTGTGACCCTTGCACAGAACGGGCAATGAGCTGATCGCAATCATTCGGAATATATCCTACGGGGTACAAATGGTTACCCCCCCACCCACCCACCCCCCTCTCGTGATTTGGTGAATTGTCACCATTCAGAGTCTTCATTATATTTGAAAGAAAAAAAAATATTCTTAGACACAACTTCCATCGGATAAAAAAAAACATCAGTCCCACCCCCTCGCCTGCTTTTTATCCCCCCCCGCTTCATAGCCCAGTGCGGTGCAGTTGTACCGCCTGCACACTCGATAGCTACGCCACTGCCTCGGTCAGCGTTCTTCACTGCAAGGCCCGCGGGGTACTGGCGGCCCCTGGTGGCCTTTAGTGCGGCCCCTAACGTGCGGCCCCCGACAAAACACAAATGTGACAACAGCCCCCTCCCCCATCATCATCATCGTCGTGTTGTCAAACCCAACAATGGTTTCAAATGTGTGGCGGCTCTCGCACTGATGTCGTCGTCTTATCGGCGAAAGTGCCCCCCTTCTGAGATCACTGGCCTCGGCTGCGACCACACCCGCAGAGGAGAGGGCATGCCAGAAAAAAATCAGACATCGTTCTCACAGAGAGCGAGAGATAGAGAGAGAGAGAGAAAAAAAAACGCAATAAAGTGGCAACAGTTGAGATATCAGTCCCCAGTGACTACTCTGTGTTACGGATGTAAAGAGAGAAGATTAAGCAATATCAGGAAATGCAGTTAGAAATAAAGAGGATGGGATATCAGACACCGACATAGTAACCCTCCCACACCATCCCCATTGTACTCGGGGAAAGCGTTGCCAGTCCCAATCCCAGCGAAGGAGTAACCTCGTCAAGTCCAGGAGGAAACACGCTCACGCAAGCCGCAAGGGCTCGGCTTGCTAGCACACAACTCGATATGTGTGGTGTGTTGTGGATTAGGATGGAGTTTAACACGTAGGCTTTCGCGACCAATATTATTCATAATCAACGTTTTTGCTGCTCTATATAAGACCGGGAGCCAGAGCAGAGCCTCACCATTCTGGCGAATTGCCCGATGATGCTGGATGCAATTACCAGCGAAACGTCGTTCTCAAATTGTAAATGTTGTGGTTTCACGCTTCAACACACCGGTGGGCTAAAGCAGTGAACTATTTGTCTTTTGTCAACGTGACACTTTTTTACTGATTGGCCGTGTCGGGTGGTGGAGGATTAGGATGGAGTGTGAGCACTGGCGAAGCGTTGTGCGCACTGCGCCGTGAACACACCGACCTCAGTTCGATTCCCGGCCACGGCTGACATTAGCGGTGAATGATAAGGTGCTGCTTCCCCTTTAGCAACCCGCCACTGACCAGCGTGGTGAAGTATGTTCTAACCAACAAAGATCCCCGTATAGCCTTAACAGACTGTAGGGGCTAGTGCTGTTAGCGAGCACCTATGAAGGCCGGCACGGCACACGAGGGGGTGGGTGGCCAACACCACGCCCGGCCGCATTTGTCTCCCCAGTCGCGATGTTTACACATCGCGCCAGGTACTCATTTGAGGCTGAGTCGACCTAGGGGAGGCCCAGGACCGGTTCAGATAATCGTCACTGGTGTTGGCCGTGAGAGGGAATCGAACCCGGGTCGCCAGGTTCGTAGCGCAGCGCGCTAACCGCTACACTACCAACACAGCATTGGGGGTTCTAAGTCCAGCAGTAGACCGAAGTATGACTGCGAATTATTTTTACCCGAAACGATCACCGCTTAAGAGTGAAAGTTTCCTCCTGCACCGTGTCTCAACTGATTAAAGCGCACGACCGTTGTTTGCCAATCCACTGCTGGATGACTGCCGGTTGTTTTGAGTCATTTCCCCTGGAGGAAGGGTCGACACGTGCGCGCTCCGCTGTGCGCCGAGTCGCAGGTTAAACTGCGGCGATCACAACACTCTCGTGGACAACGCAGAGGAAAGGCTGCAGACAAACACAGACACACACATCGCCCTGGTCATTGTGCGTCTGTGTCCCGGGATCGCAGCAGCGATTGCAGTCGTTTGCAGGAAGAAAAGTAATACAGTTTAACACGTGGGAGGCTTTCGCGACCAATATTATTCATAATCAACGTTTTTGGGTTTAGATCGCGTTATTTATAAATGTGTCGTAACCCTCCACCACCCGACACGGCCAATCAGTAAAAAAGTGTCACGTTGACAAAAGACAAATAGTTCACTGCTTTAGCCCACCGGTGTGTTGAAGCGTGAAACCACAACATTTATAATTTTTAAGTACGACGTTTTGCTGGTAATTGCATCCAGCATCATCGGGCAATTCGCCAGAATGGTGAGGCTCTGTTCTGGTTCCCGGTCTTATATAGAGCAGCAGCAGGGTGGATGCAATTACCAGCGAAACGTCGTACTCAAAAATTGTAAATGTTGTGGTTTCACGCATCAACACACCGGTGGGCTAAAGCAGTGAACTATTTGTCTTTTGTCAACGTGACACTTTTTTACTGATTGGCCGTGTCGGGTGGTGGAGGGTTACGACACATTTATAAATAACGCGATCTAAACCCAAAAACGTTGATTATGAAAAGTAATACAGTTTCGGACTCATCCTCATCTCCCGATTTCAGAACCTTCAGCCTCTCATCCAATCCACACGGGGCAAGCCCTGGATCCACAGAAACTTGACATCATTTTATTCAACATCAGTGGCGTTGCTATCTTGTACAACGTGCTTTTTGTGTTAAGTTTGTTGTTCTTCCCCCGCACCTGCGATTAGCACGGTTGGCTACGTACGGTGTTGAAAGACGCTCAACATCCAGATCACCATCGCCATTATCTATTCACTGCTGGATGAAGATATTTCCACATTGCCATACACTGACGAGTGCGGTCCACCGTGCTGTCGCGATGCCACAGAAGCCGATATAGAAACCTCTCAGGCTTTTAAATATGGCACAACATTCATAAACACAATGCCAATATATTTCCGCTTGTAAATATGAATAAAATACCATTTTAGGGTATGTCAAGGGAGGGGGACTACCCTCCCCTCCCTCAACATGGATCCGCCACCGGCTTACCACTTTTCCCACAGACCCAAGTGTGCAGAATCTGTGACAAGCTCAACACAACACCGGTACCAGATCTCGGTACAAATCATATTCCTGCCACCCGAAACACAAATACCAATTCCTGTACTATCGGGGGGGTGGTGGGGGGGGGGGGAGTGCATCGACCCGGGCCCAGGTGGCAACTCCACCGTGATCAGGTGGGTCGGCGAGCGGGCTGCAGCACGTGGTTGATTGTCTTGTCGGCTCGAGTTAGCAGGAGGAGAGCGTGGGAGGCTTCGCGTTCTCAGATCGCTTGCACGCTCCTTCTCCCCGGGCGTCCTCGCCTCTCTGTGGAATTTTACAGCGGCCACGGCGAAATCGAGGCACCCCCCCCCCCCCCCCAGGATTTACAATTCTCCCCGCAGCCAAGCCGCCCCAGCGATAAGGTACGCGTGAAACACGGAGGAATCTCACCGACAATGCACCTTTATTGCTTAATCGTTGGTTTACATATACACCCCCACACAGCCTCCTGATAAGCCACGACACTGTGGTTCAGTTATTTAGTTTTTTTAATTTATTACAGTTTATAGATAGAGCAGTGTAATCCATAAATACTCGGCCACCAGATACCAAAAGCTATATTTGCACATCTACGGTGAAGGATTTCTGTTGTTATTGCACACTATCTTATTAGCCACTTTCAACACACCACGTTTGCCACGGACATCGCGATTGCGAACGGGCCTCGTTTTTGGGCCAATCACCGAGGCGAGATCGCCACCTGGTGGACACTTTCACCCCCACCTCGAACTCTTCCCGTCTCGACACGCCAGGCGCGGCGGGTTGCACGCCTGCGGTAAGGGGACGTCCATAAATGTCGTCACGCGATTTTGAACGATTTTTTAAACCCCTCCCCCCCTCGTCACACGGCGTCACAAAATGTCAGACCCCCCCCCCTCAAATATGACGTCACAAAGCTATACCCCCTAAACATTTATTAAAAAGCCTTTTTAAATAAGTAGAACGTTTTGATTTAAAGCTTTCGTGACTGCAGGGATTCATATTCTTGGTTCTTTCGGTAAAGTCACGTAGAAGGGAAATAATTAAATAATATTTATACACATTTGTTGTATTATTTCCCTTCTACGTGACTTTACCGAAAGAACCAAGAATATAAGTAGAACGTGGTATCTATATTTATTTAAAGTTGCGCATTTTGACACAAATGTCTGACCCCCCCCCCCCCTAGGTGCGTGACGTCATTTATGGACGGCCCCTAATGCAGCGATAGGAAACCCCAGGGGATGGTGGATCATGCGGGTTTGTGGAATTTGTAAAACCTTGCAGGGCTGCGAGGCGGTCAGGAGATAAAAAAAGGGCAAGTGGGATCAGTGAATCCATGTGTGCGGAGCTATGCGTGTATGTTGAACTTCTCTCGCACCGTACGTAGCCAACCGTGCGTATTGTTGGTTGTGGGGGAAGAACAACAAACTATGGGTCTCTGTGTGAATCGATGCATGTATGTTGAACTTCTTTCGCACCGTACGTCGCCATCCGTGCTAATCGGCTTATGACCGTCGTGGGTTTTCTCTGGTAACTCAAATTTCCTCCAACATGCAAAACACTTTTCAAAAAGTTATTCTTCCAAATATTCCAATTCAAGATGCCCAAGACGAGTTTTTAGATTCAGTGAGTTTTATTGATAAGTTAATGAGAATTCTCAGTGCTCATGAATGGACTCGTGCTAACTACTTGAGCAACCACCGCCGAGGTATTTGTTTTAGGGTTGCACTGCACTGCACTCTATCGCTCTCTCCGGTGTGTTTTTGAAGCTCCCAGCACGTGCAGCGAAACGTCGAACGTCACTCCAAACAACACGCGACGGGTACAACCCAAAAACACACAGCGGGGAGCTCCACCTGAACTACCGCACTGATAGACCCACGCCACACACTCCGCTCATTACTATTCCTGTTTGGAAGCCTACACACACACAAAAAAAAACATGAATACCATTTACAAAATGTTCAGCACGGTGATTAGCTGCAGCCGCCTGTTAATGATACACCGGGTGAATGTTCTTTCCCGGGCGGGCGAGAGACGAAAGTGCAAAGTTCCGTGGGTGCGGGTTGGCGTGCGTTCTGGACTCACCCGGCACTACCGCCCCAATGGAGACGAAGCTGCCCCCCCCCCCCCCATTCTCCATTCACAGATCCTCTGCGAGTCAAGGAGTCCATCGCTTCACCAGTTCAGCCCGAGAATCGGCGCTGGCCTCACGCCAAACACGTGGAGACTTGCATGGGGTGTTCCATCCAAATTCTACACCCAGAAAATTATGCCCGAATACATTTTCCCACTGAACTTCAGTGAGTATTACATTACTCGGGCATATGTATTTTTGGATATGGAAAACTCATAGAATTTACATGTACAACTTTCGATATTTTCGGATATGAAATTAGGATGGAAACCCCATATCGGAGAGCCACAGACATTCACCATCGCACCGCGTATATCGGCAGATTCACTTCCCGATTCTGGGCTGCAGTCCATGATGGGTGTTGTCATTGCTGAGTATCTCCGGCAGTGCCGCAGTGAACCGCCGTGCCTCCTCCAGAATTCAAAGTGTCCCCAGAACACCACTGTGGGCTGTTGCCAATCACACTCGAGTCAGGGCCACCACTGTGGTCGATGCGGGGGACACCAGCTCTGGGTCAACAGCATCGGCGTCCTCGGGGTCGCAGAGGCTGGAGAGGACTTCTCTGTCGGGATTACACCAGCTGGGAAGATAAGCCACACGTACAGATACTTCATTTAAACCCAGGGAGAGACAAGCTTGAGACAGTGACGTGGCATGGTCGGCACGGGCGCTGGTAGGATAGGGATAGTTTCATTTTAAGTTGAATGTTGTTGGGTGATTTGTTTGCAATTCCCTGTACTTTGCACTGCTGTCGGGTTTTTGTTTCGTTTGTTGTTGTATCGTTCTGACCCGCCTCTACTGGACATCTGCGAAAAAGAGCTTTATAGCTCTTCGGATTCCTCCAGTGTAAATAAATAAACTGATTCCGAGAAATGAAACGGGGCTCCCTATCCGATTCCTCTCCTCTTCGTTGGCTGGATCTTGAGCCCCTACGGAGTGTCGGCCCGCGGGTGCCGTTAAAAAGCCTGCACATTCGACATCTACACCAAGACTACACATGATATCAATATGAACATTACATCACAATTAACAATAAATTACCGATAGTGCAGTACTGTACTGTATATACATATATATAATTTTCAAAGTATAACTTACTTCCAGGAAGATACATTTTAGATACCCAATAGGGTATAGTTCGAAAGTAGTTACATTCATAACGGCCAAGCAGAAAATCAAATTTTACATGAAACACCGACTGGGAGGAAATCGTTTGAAATATAATAAACATTTAATGACACGAAAACCATTTTGTGAAATTGATAACAAAAGCAAACACACGCACACACGTGGCTCTACGAGAAATACAATATAGTTTAGGTCTGTCATCTAAAAGCTTTTCTAGACCGGTGCTTTACGCCAGCATGTAAATGGCCAAGCCCCTGCACCAGTTTCGACGTTGTGAGTTTCATCAGCTTATTCTTTGGTTCTTTCGGTAAAGTCACGTAGATAAGAAAACATAAGAAAAATAAAGTGAATATATTTTTTCTCTCTCTCTCTCTCTACGTGACTTTATCGAAAGAACCAAAGAATGTGAATTCCTGCCGTCACGAAAGTTTCCAGTCAAAATGTAGTTTCATCAGCAGGTTGTTGAAGCACGGGATACAATTTCCGTTTGTTCTGCCCCAGCAGTTGTCAAATAAGAGGGGTGTAACGAGTAATTGATTCACTGAATAACAATTCTTAATCACACGATACATGCACTGAAATGCGTGTGTATGGACTCGTGTTTTTCAATTCGTACACGTTGTATGTAATAGAATAACGTCACCCCTGCTGCCACTAGAGGCGCTAACCTTCACCTTAATAAAGTATATTAAAATAAGAATTGAATATGGAATCGAATTGTGACCCGAAATCGTGACAATTGAGTCATCCCACCTCTCATGATATGATTATGTTAACAATATTAATTGTTATGCTAATTAGTCAAAACTATTATTTAATTTTGTATGAGTAATATCAGGCGCCGTCAATAGGTTTTGAGAAATACGAGCATTCGTATAAATTTAGCAGCACACTCACGATGGACTGATTGCAGCTCGTGAATCCATGTCCTGCAAGTCCTACCCTGATTCGCTAATTGTCTGCTTATGCTGCTGTGTCGGCATTGGTGCACAATCACCATCACAAAAACGCAGCACATTCGTCAATAACAATGTGTGGCCTCAGAAGACAAAACATAACAGGCAACGTTTAGGGCAATGTCCCTGTTTTGTAGAACATGAGAAGAGAGGCGAGATATACTAATAAGAAAGACTAATAAGAAAGACTAATAAGAGAGACTAATAACAGTCGGAGACTACACTATGCACCTTGGGGCCTGTTGAGAAGCAACATTTGTAATGTTTTCTGATGACCAGTTTTTTTTGTACTAACATATTAATGAGTTACCTCATAGTAGCTCTTAGGTAATAGGCAAACACAAACCCCTTCAGTGATTTGTTTGTTCGCCTGATGATGAAGATTACCGTATAGAGTAAATGTGAGAATAAGTGCGTTTTTTAAACAGTTATCTTAATCAATATTAATCGGCAACGACGCCACGAACATGCACGTTGTCGACAGTGGCGATTCTAGGGCACAGATAACCGGGGTGTTGGGTTATTACTGCTATCAAAGAAGCAAATCACATTCATTCACACCCTCTGCGTAAAACTCCGTACAGAGAGATTCTGACATAGCTTCCCATCGCTAAATAAAACAATCTTACTGCTATCAGCCAAACATCCACATTTCTAAAACATTACCTGCAATTACTCATTTGGGATCACACGGAGCATCAACATCGCACCCTTACTGCGAATAATCTGGCAGGAGCCTCCTGAAAAAGATGTCCGAGACTGACACCCGTCACCATAGTTTTAGTTTTAATCCCAACACATTACAATTACCCTCAATCGTTGCTTGTCATTAACATTCAAATCACGCGTGGCTTATTAAGACAAGAGTAACAGTCTAATGAGAACAATTCAGAAATGGCAAACGATGCTCATTGGACACATTCCAAAAGATGAAAGCCTCTTTGAACGAGGCTCTGGCCGGGCGAGGCTAAGATGAAGAAAAAGGTAAATTCTGCTTGACGACGTGAAGAATGGGAGGACGTGCTGGGAAATGAAGGCGACAGCTTAAAATCCGACAGGGTGGAGAGAGGTTGAGCGTTTGGCTAACCATCGAACCAACACGGTCACTTCATCACGCTCTTTCAGATGCACTTCTGCGGCCGTCTAAAACGCTCTTTCTTCCGATATTAGGAAGCCACTGAAGCTATGCACTTTTAAATCTAGGTTGAAAAACTAATTTCTTTAGAATGGCTTTGCTTTAGAAATTTTTTAGTTTGTTGCCTTTCCCCCGGCACCTCCGATTGGCGCAGTTGGCTATGTACGGTGCGTAAGAAGTCCAACATCCATACATAATACAGCGACCTGCCAATGGGATGAGGACTAAAACGAACAGGACATCGTGGGCTCTACAGTGGAGCCTCAGCAGCCCGGAGAGTCGCCTCTTACTTGAACTTCTCGGCCAGGATTAGGAAGCCGACGAAGAAGACCCCGAGGAAGCCCGTGACACCGATGAGAGCCGGGACCAGAACCTCGTCCAGGGAGCTCATGTCGCCTTGAGGAGCCCCATGCGGTAGGCAGGTTCGGTAAATGTTGCGTGAATCCAAGCTGGGGCGGCCACTTCCAAACGAGACTTTATCTCCTTGGCAGCCAAACGCGCACGTTCACTTTGAACACCTCACGCACTGGGCTTGCCTCGTGATGAACACGAGAGGACGGCCTACCCTGGCTCTATCGGACAGCAGATGCCCTTTGCTGGAGGTCATTTAGTTATTTGCGGTTGAGCTGTGGAAAAGGCTGTCTCTGGGCCAGGCAACATCCGATAAAACAGCGCGTGTCTAAGTTCTCTAAAAGTAGCACGCGTAAGATATTTTCCCCCAATAAAGCCAACCTTTGTACAATACTTGGCTTTTAAAAGGCAATGATACCATAAAGACCGTAACCCTGATGTATCCTTCGTTAATAAGTAGCGTATGGTGGCTTTTTCAACATCAGCTCATGTTTACTCATTATCTAGATGCGGAGCTCTGCTTGTGGTTCTCACTGGTAGCGTGGAGTCTTGGCCCTGCTGAATTTGCAGTTATCGCTTCCCACAGAGCCGTTCTACTCGCCTATTCGCAGTATCTCGCACTTGACGGGTGCGCCTTGCAAGATACAGAGGGTGGCTTGCTTAATGGACATTTTCCACAACGAAGAATCGGCCTAGAGCCACAACCTCGTGTGTGACCTGACCAACAGGGGGCTACTGCACTGCCAGAACGAGGGCATCTCAACCACCACAGCCACCACCAGAGGTCACCAGTAAACACACCTCAACGAAAACGGCCGTCACGGCTCAGGAGGCTGACGGAAAATGTATATTTTAAGTAAAATATAAAGGGGAATATGTTGGGAATGGCCATACAAATAAATATATCCCAACACAAATATCATGAAGACTGCCATACAGGAGAAAAATACAGTATATAATATCACAAAATAGTAAGAATGACCACTATTTATCCGGGATAACCGCACCGAGTCGAGAAACGATTTTGCATCCACATTGGGAAGTTTGTCCAATGCCGTGAGTAGTCGACTTAACGTAGGAGGGGACCAGGGGAGGAGGAGGCAATTGCACTCAAAGCTATGCACATTTTAACATACAACATTTGGCTGCTCTGCCATGATTTGACTGCTATACATTTCCACATGATAAGCCACTTCGTTGAGCTATCATTTGTGGCCATGTCGCATGTAAAAAAAAATAGCTCAGTGGGCTTTACCTGGTAATATCAAACATTGTTTAGTTTTAGTTTAAATTTTTTTAGTGATTTTCTTACCTTTCCTACACCTACTCTTGGTTCTTTCGGTAAAGTCACGTAGAAAGAAAATAAATGTAATAATAGAATACGACGTTTCGATTGCATCGCAAGCAATCGTCATCAGGTAGAACTAAATTTGAGAGAGAGACAACACACAGACACAGAGACACACAGACAGACACACAAGCACCTATAGTTTGTTTTATTGTTTATTGTGGTAATGCTCTGACCCGCCTCTACTGGACATCTGTGAAAAATAGTTTTATAGCTCATCGGATTTCTCCAGGATAATAAAGATTCTGACTGCCATCTTTCGGCCACTTTGCAGCCCCCCCAGCGTGTAACACTCAGCACGGTGCTGTATTATTCCTCGGCAAGCCCGGCATTCATTCCCCATCGAACAGACTCAAGTTTCGGGGAATTCATCATATGATGATAAAGATTTGACTTAAAGTTTGGGGAGCACACTTTGTTATGAAAACGTTAAAATTATTGGCTGGCAGCTGCCATGCCGTCTCTTGTCGTGTTCCTTCGGTACAAACTCACGCAGTGGCCAATTCGTTGTTGCTTGTAGCAAGGGCGATGGCTGCAGGCAACCGGGGATCTGGGCTCAGCAGCAGCGAGAGAGAGAGCTACGTGATGAAGGGAAGCTTTGGCGCTGGCTGAGAGTGAAAACAACCATGACGGCAGAGCTGCCCTCAACATTGACAAAGCCCTAAAGCCTGTCCAGAAAGCCCTGGCTGGACCTCAGCCGTGCCGTGATCTCGACCCGATCCCCAGCCCTTCACAGTGGACGCCTCTGATCTTCCGAAGGACAGATTTAATAAAATTAACCCGTAAAAACAAAGTTTTTCACTATAAATCCTTTATATGCGTGGCGGCTAGAGTCCTCTCGTCCTCTGGCTTGAGATGGCTGCCACCTATGGGTCAGATGATTGCCTGCCACCATTAAGCAATTGGTAATTAAATATAATTAATTTTTTCCTAAAAAGTGTAAAATTTGGGAAAACTTTTCTTCACGAAAATAAATTGTCACGCACAACGAGTCTGTGTGGAAAATGTCAGCTCGATTGGATCACGGGAAGTGGGTTAAAAAACGACCGAAAGATTTGCACGGTCGTAAGCGCGCAAGCAAGCAAGTGAACTTAATATAAAGGATTTAAAAACAGTGCCATTGCCATTCGAAAGACCCCCCCACCCAGCTCGCCCTGGTATTTTATGACCGTACGAGTTCCAGAGTTTCCCCGTGCATTCGTGAGCCGAGGGGCCGTCCATAAATGACGTCACGCACCTGGGGGGGGGGGGTGAGACATTTGTGACGATGTGTGACGAGAGGGGGGGGGGGGTTGAGAAATGTGACGTCACATCAAAATGCGCAACTTTAAATAAATATAGACAACACGTTCTACTTAATTAAGCATACTTTTTAATAAATGTTTAAATCGATTTGAAGCATGTTTTATTTTGAAGTGGGGGGGGGGGGCAGAGATTTGTGACGTCATATTTGAGGGGGGGGTCTGACTTTTTGTGACGCCGCGTGACGAGGGGGGGGGGAGGGTCAAAAATCGTCCAAAATCGCGTGACGTCATTTATGGACGGCCCCCTAGTCACAGGTGGGTCTCGGGCGGCGAGCGGCCACTACGTTGCGCCCGTGGACGATGTGAACGCAATTTGGCGACCTGATTTGGGTGTCAGTGAGAACAGGAGGTGACCGCTTTTATTTTCCCACGATGTTCTGACCCGCCCCGACTGGCCATCCGCGTATTAAAACAAGAAGAGCTTTACATTCTAGATTTGAAGCTTTCGTGACTGCAAGGAATTCATACTTTTAGGTTTTTTTCGGTAAAGTCACGTAGGTAAAAATAAAAGTAAATAATAAAAATAATAGAAATAATAATAGAAATAAAAAAGAATAATCTAAATAATAATAGGAATAAATATTTATAAATAAATTATTTAGATTTTTAGCCCTATTATTTTAATTACTTATTATTTCTATTTAAAGCTTTCGTGACTGCAGGGATTCATCTTCTTGGTTCTTTCGGTAAAGTCACGTAGAAGGGAAATAATAAAATAATAAAAATATATAAATAAATAAATAATTCTCACGACGTTTTCTTTTTATTATTTCCCTTCTACGTGACTTTACCGAAAGAACCAAGAAGATTTCTATTATTATTTATATTTCTATTATTATTAAGAGCTTTACAGCTCATCGGGATACCTGCCGTGTTTAAATAAATATCCTTGATTCCGAAACGCGGTCGCGCCATTGGCTGACTAGAAACTGCGGTGACGTCACTTAACGGCTTCCTCTGCCGCCATCTTGCTCGGGGACGCCGGGGCCCAGCGAATCGGATTGGTGGTGACGCGCGGCGTGGGGACGTCACGACCAATCACGTTGCAGCACGGGGGGCGGGGGGGGTATTGGGTGGGAGTGGGAGGATGGGGTGGGGTGGGGTGGGGGTGTGGGGTGCAGGGTGGAGGAGTGGGGGGAGTGGGAGGAGTGGAGTAGGGGGTGGGAGTGGGTGTGGGGTGAGAGTGGGGGGTGGGAGTGGGGGGTGTGGGATGGGGTGTGAGAGTGGGGGGTGGGGGGTGCGGGGTGGGGGTGCGGGGTGGGGGTGTGGGGTGGGGGGTGGGAGTGGGAGGGGGGAGTGGGAGGGGGTGTGGGGTGAGAGGGGGGGGTGGGAGTGGGGGGTGGGAGTGGGGGGGGTGGGGTGTGACAGTGGGGGGTGGGGGGTGGGGGGTGGGGGGTAGGGGGTGTGGAGTGGGGGGTGGGAGTGGGGGTAGGGGGTGGCGGGGTGGGAGGTGGGGGGAGTGTTGGGGGGGAGTGAGGGGGGGAAGTAACCTCCCTACTTAAGATGGCCGCCTGAGGCGCGCGCTCCCAGCGACTGGCGGGGCCGTTTGAAATCGGCGAGGAGTGCGAGCAGCAGGCGACACAAAATCGGCGAGAAGTGGGACCACCGATTCCTCTCTGCCCGAGTGGAGCCCCTGACCCTCATTGCCCTAGAAGCACCCTAACTCTACTCCTTTACCCTGTCGGGACAACGAATCATCATCATATCGGAACTCCCAACCATTTGTTTGGCCGTAACGCAATCGGCGGCGACTGGGTAACCAACCCCGGACCCCATCGTGACCCTGACGACGGTGCCGGGACCCCGATCCTGCGACACACAAATCCTCGCCATGTGAACAAGAATCTCCGCGTGGACCCAGAGAAGAAGAAGCAGCAGCAGCAGCAGCGACGGCCATGGTGAGCGTCTTCTCGCCCTGCACACCGCCTTGTTACTAGTTTAGTTGCCGCCGAGGATGACCCCTGACCTCGCGGTGGTGGTCTGTGTGGGTTTGTGATAAAGAAGGTGGCCGCTACGGTGTTTCTCGTAACTTGTGTGACACAATGCTGCCGTGTTCGTGAGCAAGCCCCCCTGTGCCCGAGTGAGGCCCTAACCCTCATCGCCTTCTATAAGCACCGCGTCCCGGTTCGATTTGGATATCGCGGATCGATTTGTCTCCCGGTGTGTGTGCTTCGTTGTGTGTTGTTGTTGTTTGACGCGTGGCCACGTCTACTCCGACTGATGCTCCTGATGTTGTGGAGTGACTCATGCAGCCAGATATGGCTTGCAGGGTTTGGTGGTGGTACGTGTTGTTTGTGTCGTTTATTGTGAAAATTCCGTCAGTTCCTATGATCACTGTTTCATTGCTTTCGTGGCTTTATTTTGGTGATTTCGGAAAGTGTTTTGGTTTGTAGTACGGAGTAAGACTGATGGCCTTAATCTAAGCTGTCTTATAATAATAATAAAAAAGGTGTCAGTTTTTTTGCCAGATAAAAGGGTAAAAAACCAAATATCATATTTTGCTACTGGCAAAGGAGGTTCCAATGGTCTAAGTTGTCTTGTGGTTGTTGTTGCTGTTTGACTTGCATCCCACTGAGATTTTTGCACACAGTGTTGGTGTACGGTGCTTTTTCTGCAATATTTTGCTGTCTTTTCTTGGATTTTCTGTTTGCACTTGGTCACATATTCGCTTTAAGATGTTTTCTTGTTCATGTTTTTTGTTTATTGCGGTTGCACCCAATTCAAGAGCCGACTGGCTCACAGGGCTCTACCTAATACATGAACTTGAACGTTGCTGATGCTGCTGCTGCCCGTGTTGCCCCTCAGAGGCGGAGCTGTGCCCCCAGCCAGCTGGCCAAGCGGCAGCTGGGCGAGGATGGCGAGGAGTGGGTGCCACCACACAAGGAAGAGGTGCGTAGATCTCCCCCCCCCCACCTACCTGCGTTGACATGGGACTATCGGCGTTCACGACTCTTAATTGTACCTTTTGTGCCTTTTGGCGTCATCTGGTCCAACACCATGTGAGACTAGGCTCTAAGAAAAGCTGTCTCGGGTGTGGACCAATCCATTTCAAGGACGGTGCATACATTATCAGAGTTGTGTTTTTTGTGTGCATTCCGACCGCAGGTATTGTGGTCAATGCAAACATGACTCCTTGTAAAAAAGGTGCCAGATAAAAGGGTAAAAAAACCAATTGTCATGTACCTGTGATGTGTACGATAGGCACTCTGAGTCGGGGTCGTTAGAGAACATCGCGGCATTGAGTCGTTGGGCATAAATGTCACAGAGGGGGAGGCCACGGCTGCGTGTGTGACTGTGTGGCAACTCGCCGCTGCGGTGACGACTCTGCAGGTGTCCAAGCGCAAACGGCACGGCAAGGAGGCGGCGCTGGACTGGGACAGCTTCGTGTCTCCGTACCGCAAGCCCCTGGCGACACTCGACAATTCGCCCCACAGTTCGGATGGAGCGGCACACGTGAGACGCGCATTTATTGGGAGAGACGCATTACCCACTGGGATTTTTTTGCACACAGCGTTGATATACGGTGCTTTTTCCGGAAGACTTTGCTGTTTTTTCCTGGATTTTTCTGTTTCTTGTTTTTGTTTGTTGCGGTTGCACCCGATTCAAGAGCAGAATGGCTCACAGGGCTATACCTAATCAATGAAACTGAAACTGCTTTCACACGGGGTGCCCGAGAGTGGTGATGGCTCGTGGTAGCTTTCATTTACAGAATCAGAATGTTTATTTATTCTGAAGGAATCCGATGAGCTAGAACGCGCCCCCTCTCTCACTGACGTCCATTCTGCTTGCTGTCTGTTCCAGGAGGCATTCATTCGCAGCATCTTAGCCAAGCCTTTTAAAATACCCATCCCTAACTACAACGGTAAGTGTCTTGTGTGTGTGTTTTTTTAAGTGCAATTAATATATATATTATAATGCCATTTATTTATCAGGAAAAGCCTACGTGAGTGTATTAGATTCATGATGATTGTCAAATTTTATTGAGTGTTTAACATGTGTGAGGAAATTGTATTACTTGGGGATACCTGTACAAACTATGGGGTAACACTATAAGTTCTGTACAGCTTCAAGAATCAAATGCTCCTCTGCTGTTCCCTGGCCACAGACATGTCTCCCATCCAAGTACTAGCCACGCTCATCCCTCTAGCTTCTGAGATCTAATGATATTAGGCATATTTAGGGTGATATTGTCAATTTTATTAAAGAGGAAAACTTTGTGCAGTCTCATTCGATGATTTAAATGCAGATAGGTGGTATGTATGTTGAACTTCTTTCGCACCATACGTATCCCACCGTGCTATTCAGAGGTGCGGGGGAAGGACAACAAGGTTAGGTAGGTTTGTATCTTGCTTCATTGTAGTAAATGTAATAAAGGAAAATGCTCTTTACATGACTGACCTATTGTTGATAATTGGTTTTTTACCCTTCTATCTGGCAACAAAACTGACACCTTTTTTACATGGAGTCATGTTTGCATAGACCACAATACCTGCAGTCATAATGCAAACAAAAAACACAAGTCTGATTAATGTATGTGCAATGTCCTTGATGTTGATTGGTCCACACCCGAGACAGCTTTCCTTAGAGCTGTCTCGGGTGTGGACCAATCAACATCAATGACTGCACATTATCAGAGTTGTGGTTTTTGTTTGCATTATGACTGCAGGTATTGTGGTCTATGCAAACATGACTCCTTGTAAAAAAGATGTCAGTTTTGTTGCCAGATAGAAGGGTAAAAAACCAATTCTCATATTTTTTACTGGCAAATGAGGTTCCAATGGTGACCTATTGATGTTTTGACACTGTGTTCCACGTATCCTATGGTAGTGATTTTGAGGGCCGTGTGTCATTGGTGCTGGCAGGGCCGCTGGGGGTGAAGGCACTGGGGGTGAGGAGGCACGGGGCGCGGCGACCCCTGCACGACCCCTACGTGGATGGTGCCCTCGTGCTCTACGAGCCCCCCGAAGTCACTGCCCATGATCTGCTCAAAGCCGACAAGTACAGCCCAAAGTCTTCAACTGTATTGACATTCACAATACGTGCATAGAGTCGCGTATGTAAGAAATTATTACGCTGGTCACCACACTTTTTCTGGCATAAGGTATTCCAACGATTCTAAGGTAATTTTGGGGTGCTGATTCCAAATCTGGCATCAGTTTTTGTCTATCACATCAGGTTTTTGAGATCTCAAATATTACATTTTCAATAAAAACTGCAGAAGAAAAATATTAAATAAATGTGGATATCTACATAAAATGATATTATAAACGCACTATCCTAAAAATACAGCACCAGATTTTAACACTAAAGCAGTCACTGACTCGCAACAACTTGCAATCATAAGTGACAGAGTTAATTTCGGGTGAAATCAATTAAAATGGGGTATGCTGATAGCATAAAAATTAGATGTGATAGAGCAAATCTGAGATCAGATTTGGAATCAGCACCCTGAAATTAGTCTAAAACAGCTGCAAGAAGTCCAGGCCAGAAAAAAAAAATATTTTTTGTTGACCAGTGTTATTTATAATTCTCCAAATAGTTTACTGTACATAGGTAAGACAAACAAAAAGTATGCAAAACATTCGACAAAATAAACTATTCTGGGATCGTAATCTCAAAGCGACAATTCAAAGAATCGCTGGTGCCGGTGAATTATCACAGTCGAGAGGATGTTTATAATGTGTTTGTAAAGATTATTCTGATGTAAGGGGGCCAAGGTCGACTTGAGTTTTGTTTGTTTGCAGAGACACACAACCGGTACATGTGGTTGTGGATCCTGAACTGTGCAAAGTGCTGCGACCCCATCAAAGGGAGGTAAGCCATAAAAAAAACTCTAAGAAAACAAGCACTTATAAAGATTGTAAGAATGGGAGGTAACCGAATGGCTCGGGTCGGAACGCTGAGCTGACACCGTGGTAATCCTGGATTTAAATCCAGGTGGCCGTCTGTGATTGAACAAGGGTTCTAAAGTTTAGTGAGTTTATGGACTCTGCCATGTCACAAATGAGTACTATAAAAAATAGGTTCTGTACTTAATTTCGTCAAATTCCAGCGTTTCCTGAAAAGTGCTGTTAAGTGAAAATGCATGAAGCGATGAATTCCTGTACCGAATCTCATTTGTGCTGTAAAATCAGCCTGTAGGCATCCCATGGCAAGACAAATAGCTGAAATGAGGGTACGCCAACACGTCGTACTGTATCGTACCACTCGGGCATGCAGTTGAAGAAAGTAGTCGTCGACCACTCGGAAACTGCGTTTAAGAGGTGCATTCTGCGTAGTGCGAAAAGTATATTCTCGAATAGAAGAACAGTGTTTTGGCAAAAACGCGTCGTGTGAAAAGGCATTAAGCGAAGACTTTCCTTAGATCAGTTTGCGGCTTTCATGCTGTGTGGACCAGAGGTCACTAGAAGGGATCTCCGATATATCCGTCTGGTATTAATTTCCATGGGTTCTGTAACACGAAGGGTTGATGGTGATAGTACAATCGGGATACAATTTGGGAAATTAGGAAACAACGATCTATGAGAATGCACGTAATAAAATATGATTATGTTTACTTAGTCCCCTCATGTTGTTCCACATTGTCGCATGCCTGGTCACTGTGTGCAGGGTGTCCAGTTCCTGTGGGAGTGTGTGACAGGAAGACGTATCCCTGGTAGCTTTGGCTGCATCATGGCCGACGAGATGGGCTTGGGGAAGACGCTGCAATGCATCACACTCATGTGGACGCTGCTACGGCAGAGCCCAGATGCGAAGTAAGACAAATGGACAGACTGCGTTGCCGCATCCAGTAGCATGCGACGCAAACCACATGATTGGTGGGATTTTGTCTGAAGCAGTGGACAGTAGTGGAGGGGGGGGGGGTGTGTGCTAACGCTGCGTGTCCTGCAGGCCCGAGATCGACAAGGTAATGGTGGTGGCCCCCTCGAGCCTCGTGAAGAACTGGTTCAATGAGGTGGCCAAGTGGCTGGGAGGGACGCGTGACTCCGCTCGCCATCGACGGCGGGAGCAAGGGGGAAATTGACAAGATGCTAGGTTTGTGCACTTTGTGATTTCACGTGTTCAATTCATTTGACACCATATGTAGCTAACCGTGCGAATCGGAGGAGAAATATAATTCCTATGCATAAACACTTGCGAATTTCCGTTTGTCCTGGAACTAATTAAATTTGTGTAAATCACGTTACATTGTGACTGCACGAGGTGACGTCACATGATGCATGTGTGATGTCATCGCCTTGGTCGAAGAGACTTATTCTTTTAGTGCTGTTATTGCTCAGTTTTGCATAAACTTTTTGATTAATTTGGCCGGTTTTCTAGAGTAAGTCCCTAATAGCGTCGTAGCTTGATACTAAAAGTTTTGTGTATGTTGAATCATCTTTATGAGTGTTATTGTGAGTCCTTGGTTATAGGTGAAGGGAGAGAGCTAATGCATCAACCTTAGTTGGAAAAAATTACAAAAAGCTACACTTGAAACTCTGTTTGACAGAGTAAGATTGGTTGGTCTTTGGCTCAAAGTACTGTCGGTCTCCAGAATATGAAGCGGTGTTGTGTGGATTCACGTGCTGCATGCCGTGTGTGCAGGGAGCTTCATGGCGCAGCACGGCTTGCGCATCCCAACCCCCATCCTCATCATCTCCTATGAAACGTTCCGCCTGCACGCCGAGGTTCTGCACCGGGGCCACGTGGGCCTCGTCATCTGCGATGAGGTGACGTCATTGTTACACCGACTTGACAACCGACACCTCAAATTTTCATTTGGAATATAAAGCCACGGCGGTAGCGGAAATTTAATGTTCCGTTCTTGTGCGTCGTGCGGGGGGCAGGGGCATCGGCTGAAGAATGCCGAGAACCAGACGTACCAGGCGCTCAACAGCTTGAACGCGCAGCGTCGCGTTCTCATCTCTGGCACGCCCATCCAGAACGACCTGCTCGAGTACTTCAGCCTCGTGCACTTCGTCAACTGCGGGATCCTGGGTGGGTTCAGTGGCATCGACGAGACCGCCACCTCTCACACCCTTCCCGCGCGACTGCCACGTCTAATGATGGGTTGGCACCCGAGCGAGTAGCTGCACAACAAGGAAACTAAGTGGCGTATCGCAAGTATGCATGTGATTAAATACGTCACTACAGTACATAAGAAACCTGTTGCAGGGACAGCCACACGCAAGGCACCAGTCATTCAGCTGCATTTAACTGCAGCTGAATGACTGCTTGTTTAGCCATGGACCCAGCTGAACAGACATACTTGTGAGGCATAGTCCCCCTGAATAACACGCCATGTGTGTTCACGAGACTCGGGCTTAATGGGTCCCAGCGAACCGTCTCTCCCTGGTTTTACGACTACCAGAATGACCTTCACTACTGAGTGGCGTTTGATCCCACGGATGTGCTGTCTGGTGTTTTTGACACAGGAACGGCGCAGGAGTTCAAGAAGAAGTTTGAACTCCCGATCCTGAAGGGTCGCGACGCCGATGCGACCGACGATTTAAAGCGGCGCGGAGAAGAGCGGCTGCAGGAGCTGATTGGCATTGTGAATCGGTATGCGGTGCTCGGATGATCCGCACCTCCCCCAGGCTTGCGAGCTGCCCCCTCGCACCTCCGCATTTGTGCAAGGCCGGTTCTGTGTGCGGAGGTTTTGTGCGTTTCTATTTCAGGTGTCTCATAAGGCGGACATCGGACATTCTATCCAAATACCTTCCCGTCAAAATAGAGCAAGTGGTGTGCTGCAGGTGCGTGATGCCACATCTTACCGAGTGCTATCATACATGCATATGTAATGATTGTTTTGTTTCACCCGAAGACGTTTCTGCAAGTTGGCAAATAATCTCAACTTGTTTTTAATGTGTAGCTCTCCAATGTGTTTTTGGGTTGTGTTGTGTGTTGTTCGGTGTGATGTCCAATATTTCCTTCTATGTGCCTGGTAACTTCAGTTCCTGGAGATACTCCCAACACATGGAACGTGGAGCAAAAACAATAGCCATCGTGCCATATATATCACGCGTTACAACCCAGAAATACATAGGAGAGCCGGAATAAAAAATTCCGACGGCAGGCGAACAGTTGCGCGGGTACGGGTGCCAACGTGCCGGTGTGATGACGCCGCGTGCTGCCCGTCACAGGCTGACGGCGCTGCAAGCGGGGCTCTACAAGCTGTTCCTGCGACAGAACAAGACTGCGAGCGAGCTGAGCATGGCAAAGAACGGCACCATGAGCGCGTCCTCCCTCTCCTCCATTACGCAGCTCAAGAAGTTGTGCAACCGTGAGTTCTTAGCTGTTGCAATCCCCACGTGCACGCGAGGTTCCCACCAGATGCTGTATCGGAGGTCGGTGCACGTTGACGGTACGCATCACAGCTGTTGTCGGCAAGTTTAAAGAGAATCGCGAGATTGTGAGTTTTGTTTATTGCACGCAGACCCATCTCTGATCTTTGACAAGTGTGTGGAGGGAGAGGAGGGCTTCGAGGGGGCCCTGGAGCTCTTCCCTGCCGGGTACCACCCCAAGCTCCTGGAGCCGCAACTCTCAGGTGACGCGAGCTCATTGTTGAGTTTTCAGCAGCAGATTCTAATTGGAGCTCAGTCGCCTATGACAGGGGTGTCTAAACTTTTTGCAAAGAGGGCCACATTTGATAAAGTGAAGATGCCCAGGGGCCAATAGTTCCTTTTGACATTTTTTTAACCACAAAAGTTACGTGGAAAAACACATTGTTATAAAACAATTTTCATTGTCACAATTACCTTTATTTTTCAAATGACAATGTAACCAAATATAAGCCACTCAGGCAGACGTGAACAACTCTAAAAACGCAATTCTGCCTTTCATTCAGTCAGATAACATTGAACAAACTGTATAGAATACCTTAAATTTCCATGAGTTTTATGATGTATTTATTCTGACAGAGCTGGCGAGCCATAACTAACACATTATAAGACCGAAGCTGTGGGCCATATGAAATCTGACCGTGGGCCGTGATTGGCCCGCGGGCCGGACTTTGGACATGCCTGGCCTATGAAATAAACAAGGGCTGGCCTTGTATTATTTCTAAGATATGGTTTATTTTATCAAGATTTTTTTTTTACCCGTGTAGATTGACAGAAAAGGGGAGGGGGGGACCATAGGGGTTGGTATGGGAGGGCGAATGCTGCTATACGCCGTCCCGGCATATGCTCCCACACTGCACCGTCACGCTCGTCTTGTATCCAGGATCAAACAACGTGGCCACCATTGCTTGTATATTGTCAGTTACCTGTGTCGTGTAGGAACCCAAGAATCGTCTCCTTACAAAAGGCTGCATTGCTCCCGTGTGGAAGCAGCCCACAGCTGCAATGCGTCGGCCTGGTTGTAAACAATGGGTGGTGAAATTTCGATTTCAAGCTTTCGCGACTGCAGGGATTCATATTTAAAAATATATATTGCTGTGGTTTTCACACCTAATGATGATTGCTTGTGTTGCAATCGAAACGTCGTGAGAATTTTTTTGTTTTATTTTATTATTTCCCTTCGACGTGACTTTATCGAAAGAACCAAGAATAAAAATGGGTGGTGACTGTGTGCCGCAGGGAAGATGCTGGTGCTGGATTACATCCTGGCCGTGACACGATCCACCACGAGCGACAAGGTGGTGCTTGTCTCCAACTACACGCAGACCCTTGACCTCTTTGAGCGGCTGTGCCGGACCAGGAGGTGAGGATAAAGCCCGGTGGGCACCATTCCGGTACAAGTTGGGATTTCTCCAGCGCCTAAATCCATCTGCGTGTGTCTCGAAGCCGTACAATTAAGAAGGGGAGCGGGGGTGAGCATGTGCATGTCGTGAGGATTGTTAATAGAAGAGGGATCTTTTTTTGTTCAGAATTGTTTCATCACAACCAATGTTTATTTATCAGGCGGAAAAACTTTTGAGGTCTCGGCAAAAAAATATTTGACAGAACTGGTGAAGCGTTAAGACTGGTAATAGTGGAAGCGTAACAGAAATATGAAACCACGTAATGTATTGAATGTGCCATTTTTTATTTCAAATTACTGAAAGGCGGAGGGAAAGGTGCCAATATGGTAAATGTCCAGATGAAAGCATTTCAGAGAGCAGAAGAGAATTTTCTCAACAGTGAAAATGGCCAGGGATGGTAGTGCCACGCACATCCACGAGCCAGGGGTTAGAATCGTGATCTAATACAGCAATGGGCAAGTAAATGAATTGCGCCCATGTTAATGCAAATGTTTTGTGCATTTAAGCTACCTGTACGTGCGGCTGGATGGGAGCATGTCCATAAAGAAGCGGGCAAAGGTTGTGGATCAATTCAACAACCCATCGGTGGGTGACTGCTTAATCCTTTTGTACTTTCGAGTGCATGACCTCACAAATGTCCACGTCTATTTGTTGGTCTCTGGCAATTCATGCATCTATTCTAGGGAGCAGTAATGCAGTGGTTGGCGCATTGCACTACAAAACTGGTGTCTCCGAGTTCAATTCCTGGCTACTGCCAACATCTGTGACGAGCGATATCTGAACCCGTCTTGGACCTCCTCTCGTTTGACTCGGCCTTATTCGAGTACCTGGTGTGACGTGTAAAACTCGGCACTGGAGAGATAAAGGTGGTCGGGCATGGTGCTTCGCCGTCCACCACCCCGTGCACCATGATGACTTTCATTGCTGCTTGCTAACAACAGTTTCCCTAACCATGTGGCTATCTCTCCAATGTGTTTTCTGGTTCATCGTGCCGAACAACAAGCGAGATAACCGAAAACAGAGTTATATTGCACAGCCATAAATACCCTACAGTCTGTATGGCTGTACGGGAGGTGTTTGTCTTTACTTGTTGGTGGGTGTTTCCACTGCCTGCACAGAGCCCGGAGTTCGTGTTCATGCTGAGCAGCAAGGCGGGTGGCTGCGGGCTGAATCTGATCGGCGCCAACCGCCTCGTGATGTTCGACCCCGACTGGAACCCGGCTAACGACGAGCAGGCCATGGCGCGCGTGTGGCGCGACGGCCAGCGCAAGAGCTGCTACATCTACCGCCTCGTCTCCGTGAGTCCTACGTGGGCGCTGTACCAGGCCAGTGGCGCAAGTCGCGGGTGTGCAGGCGGTGCAACTGCACATGGAGCCCACGGGCAACAGGGGTCAAGGTGCCAGGCCACGAAGAGGGGTTAAATTGGACAGGTTCCCCTATTTAATTCCTTGCAGTGGGACCCATGATTCATTAAGTTGATGCACATGTACCATGACAGTTACACGTTTGTATATCACTGGTTTTTGATATACAGTTCGGGAGGATGCTATGGCAAATAAAGAAACATTTTGACTCAACACAATTATAATTAGCACTGCCTTATAACAGAATAGCCTGACATTTTTGGCAATGGCCACTTCTTCAGAGCAGAGCCACTGGCCAAATGTCTGGTACATATACATATTTTTTATAATGTGCTACCTGGTGTAGTATATAAACATCTGTGCTGTTGCAATTAAAAGCGGTTGGGTGTGGTGCTGGCAACGCCACCTCCCTCATACGCCATGCCGGCCTTAATTGGTGCCTACGAATGGCACTTTCTCCACCGCAGTCTAAACGGCTAAACGGGGGATGTTTGTCGTTTTGTGTGCGACAGACGGGGACGATAGAGGAGAAGATCCTGCAGCGGCAGACGCACAAGAAGGCGCTGAGCAGCTGCGTGGTGGACGAGGAGCGCGACGTGGAGCGCCACTTCTCCCTGGTCGAGCTGCGCGAGCTCTTCCTACTCAACGAGAGCACCAGCAGCGACACGCACGACAAGTATGACGCAGACAACTCGCACGCGCCTCGCTACCGCTTCTCCGCAGCAGCACTTTGCTCGCCAGCTGCCTTGCGCTTTCAACTATCAAATCGTACGGCCTTCAGTCTCAAAATAAAATCCAAAGGGTACTTCTCGCAACACTCATTTATTACACGAAAAAAGATTACAGTCAAACGTTCATTATCTGGGGTAATGGGAAGGAGTGGCCCAGATATCTTTTTCTCAAGCATGGTTAATCCTCACACAGATAACCGTGAGTTAACTGAATCATTTCCTTCATTTTTATCTCACTTGGGGGCACGTGGATCCCAAGCTGTTTTGTCACAAACCTTAAGTCGTCTAACATGGTCGGAATCATGAACGAGCGATCATTTGAAACCTGCCTGTGTTGATTTCCAGGTTCAAGTGCCGGCGCTGCGTGAACGGGATCCAGGTACGCCCGCCGGCGGAGGGCACGGACTGCACCAGCAACCTGTCTCAGTGGCACCACAGCTGGGACAAGCGGCACCTGCAGGACCGCGTGCTCACTGCCGCCTGGGACGCCGCCGTCACCTTCACCTTCCACCATCGCTCGCACGAGCCGCGATCCACCGCGTGACCTCCGTTTGTCCGGCAGCACGGGGCGCCATGACTTCACCTCGATCTGCTGCTGGGTGCTCGGATGAAAGCGCGGGGATGCAAATCTACTGACGAAACATTTAAGCGATACTGTAGCTATCAAGGCACGTGTGGTAAAGACTGCACTTGCACGGAGCGCATGTGTGGGTGTGCACATCGAATATAAGGCTGCTATTCAACATCATAAGTCCTGTAAATCTTACTGTCAGTTTTTTTTTATTATATACACAAATGCGCTCAATATTTTGTTATGCTCGTTCGACGATGCCATGTGATGCTGTTTTGTACGTAGCCATCAAGTGTCTCCAATAAAAAGCTGAGGGTCACGTACACGTTCCTCCAAAGTTCGAATGCCACCTCGAGGCAATAAGATTTTTCCGTACGGCCAGAGTCCGCACTGCCCAGGCTCAGGCGAGCTGCTCCTCTTCGGGGACGTTCCGGCTGATGACTGCCACGCGGCGACCACGGGGAACGCGTTCGCCCCGGAACACCGACTCCTCGTCCTTGAGAATCTCATGCGTGAACTCGTAACGAACCCGTCCCCTGCCAGCAGCAGATTGAGAAAGGGCAGCAACGTGTTTGCGTGAAAGAACTGTGCAGACCACACGAGCCGGGATGGTGCAGAGCGCACAGCAGGGGGTTAGGGGTGTGAGGAGGTGTGGCACACACCTGATGATGTAGAGGGAGCGTGGCTTGAGCAGCACATCGACTCTGATGGTGGGGTCCTGCTCGTGCACGAAGCGCATCACACTGGCCGACAAGAGGCTGAGTCCTGCGATGATGCTCCCGCAAAACTGCAGACGCGCAATGGCAGCACGACTCAACCAGCGTTTCATGTATGGGGTTATGATCAGGTGGACACCTATATTGGTACACAATAATGCAGACAATTCGTTTTGTAAATTGCAGATGTCTGCGCTTATGCAGGTTGCAGTAAAGCTACACTGGATGTGTACAGTACTGTCTGCAGACAATTGACTTGGTCGACAGCCTATTTAGTCTACAGTACATTAGCCTGCACATTGTTGTGAACACCTACATTAAACTACATCACTGCACACCTGTAAAAACTAGGTGACAATTGCCTATTCCACACTGCTGGAGACATATCCTGAATACATCTGGCTCAATGTTGACTTCGATTAATGTACCACACACTGCTGCAAATCGCTCTGTCCTACAGATGCGGACATCCGCAGTACAACATGACTCCGGTCAGGAGCAGGAGATGTATAACTGCTGTTCTACAGGCGTCTATTTAAATAGCGTAGCACACACAAGCTTTACATCAGAGCTATGTCCTTGTAGGTCTGCGCTATCGTGGAGGAGGTTGATGTGGGCCCCACCTTGACGCTGTCCACGTGGGGGCGGATAAACCCGGCTGCGTCCAGGTCGAGCACGTGTGTGAGTGGCATGACCTCGGTGCCCGGTGGGAAGGCCCTGGCTAGCATTCGTGCCAGCGTGGCCCGGTTTCCCTCCGACCAGCGGCGGGTCTCCGTCTCGCGGTATCCGTGTATCGCCTGTTGGGATGGATGGGAAAGCGTTCGGGCTCAATCATCGACTCTCAGGCAAAGCAATTGTATGGCTAAATCAATTACGACTGCATCTCTAATAGTTGTTCTTCATCGGCTATATGAAATCATAATTTCTAAGCCTTGCCGGTAGAGCGAACAACTCGCAATCAAATGTTGCGAGTTAAAATCCTGGTAGAGGGTTTACTAAGCCAAGCATCCCTCTGGGAAAGATCGCATGAATACCAATTTCCCTAAGGACTAGCCCCTGCCATAGGAATGTGGAATTTCCACCACTTGACTGTAAATGGGGGTGAGCACGACCTTTCAATTCTCATTTGAGCAGGAACTATCACTTCTGACCCAACCACAACACGTGGTGAACTGGGGCTCGTGCAAGGAGTTTTACACTCCACCGCTGGATGGCCTTGGGGGTTATTTTACAAAACTTTACCACGCGGTCAGTGCCACTTTCTAAAAGGCGGCGAGACGCACAGCCACAGAAGCTTAGACAGCATTCAGATGAATTTCGATTTAAAGCTTTCGTGACTGCAGGGATTCATCTTCTTGGTTCTTTCGGTAAAGTCACGTAAAAGGGCTGAAACGTCGTGAGAATTTTATTTTATTATGTTTTACTTTTATTCTTTTCCTTCTACGTGACTTTACCGAAAGAACCAAGAAGAGCATTCAGATGGCTCGATGGGAAATACTGCAATGGCTTTTGCTGCGCTGCCCTCTGCTGTCAAAAACGTAGCCACGCAACCGCCTTGGATAACCCGGCGTGCATGGGGGTCGTGGTTTACCCATCCAAGCACTATCCAGGTTCAACCCCGCTTAGCTCACGATACGGGCCGCCTTCCTGGTGATCCAATACTTATCAAATAACAACTCTGCTGATGTTAGTTATTAGCGCGGGCGGGGTGGGTGGGGGGCGATAACGCAGCCGTCGAGTTCTCACGTGGTCCCAGTGGTCGAACTGGTACTTGAGTCTGCGCAGGGTCGGCTCCACGTCCTTGACGAGCAGCCGCTCTTCCTCCTCGCTCACGAACTCGTCGCTCACCTCCACGTCCCCCCGCACCATCGCCTCGACCCGCGGGGACTCGCAGCTCAGCCACGGCCTGGGGGTATCGTGCCGTGCCGCGTGGCCGCTCTTGTTGCGGGCCCCGCGGGGCGCCGGGCAGGCGAGACGCGAGAGCGAGGCCCGCAGCGGTGATGCAAAGAAGCGAGCGAGGCCGGGCCACGTGCTGATGCTCATCGCTCCCGGGGGTTGTCGGGTCGGTGGAGAAGGCTCGCAAGCTGCGCTCAGCCGAGGGAGTCTGAAGGAAATGCGGCCGGGGAGAGCCACAGACGAGTTTCGAGCGAGAGGTCACAGCTGAGTTTGAGCACCGAGTGTGCACTAGGGGGAGACACCAGGTCTGGTGAGGTAGGGCTACATCCCTCGGCTCCTATCCTCACCCCTCTCTTCTCTATTCTTAGGTTTTTTCGGTAAAGTCACGTAGGTAAAACATCAAAATTAATTAAAATAAAATAAAGATCACGACGTTTCGGAGGCAACACAAGTCTCCGTCATCAGGTGGGACCGTCACAGCCAGATTAGCTGCATCAAGTGAGGCAATGATTCAAGATTCAAGATGTAATCAAGATGTAATCCATTCATTGGCTACCACATTCTGATGAGCTCCCCCCCCTCTCCTCCCCCCTCAACTCGCTTTTAAGGGATTACATCTTGAATCATTGCCTCACTTGATGCAGCTAATCTGGCTGTGACGGTCCCACCTGATGACGGAGACTTGTGTTGCCTCCGAAACGTCGTGATCTTTATTTTATTTTTTATTAATTTTGATGTTTTACCTACGTGACTTTACCGAAAACACCTAAGAATACCTCTCTTCTCTCTCACGATCTCTCTCCACCACGCGTCTCCTAGCCCGGCCTCCTACCCCCCGGCCTCCCTGAGCTCTCTCCCAGCTCACCTCGTGTCGCTCACCGCCCCCACGCCCCTCTGTGACCCGCCTCGACCGGCTCTCCCCCCCCTCTCCTGCGGGCATTTAAACCGGGGACATGGCCCCCTTCGCCTGCCGCCCACGTGCTCGCGAGCTCACGCACACGCCACGCGCCTTTCGTGAAATGTCAGCGGTGTCAAAGCCCTTATCAAGTTCCCTACCTTATTACAGAACAATTCAGAGCGTATTGGTCACCCCCCGTGCCCCTTAAGGCCGTCCATAAATGACGTCACGCACCTGGAGGGGGGGGGGGGTTGAGAAATGTGACGTCACATCAAAATGCGCAACTTTAAATAAATATAGACAACACGTTCTACTTAATTAAATAGACTTGTTAATACATGTTTCTCCTACAACATCAGAGTGCAGCGGCACTTTAAATATGCACTACAATGACAAGTTTAAAGCGATTTAAAGCATGTTTTATTTGGGGGGGCAGAGCTTTGTCAAAAATCGCGTGACGTCATTTATGGACGGCCCCTTATTAAATCTCAACGTTCTCTTAATCTTATTTAAAACACGAAACTGCTCCACCGACACCGGGCTATTTGCATGGGTGTAGAAAGTAAAAGTGTCCAGTGCTTCAAGATCGGTTAAATATTACCAATGTTAATATTAACGTGTGCGTGACGTCATCACGTTCGAGAGACGTCACCGCGTAACCACGCCACCGCGTGATGTCATGACGCTTTGCACGCTTGAATGACGTCATTACGCTTGGCGGTGACGTCGTTACGTACTCATAAAATAATGGATTTTAAAAATCACATAGATGACCGCTTGTGTTGCGATCGAAACGTCGTAGTTTTTTTTTCTTTTAATCTACGTGACTTTACCGAAAGACCCAAAGATTATGAATTCCTGCAGTCACGAAAGCTTTAAGTCAAGATTTTAAAAACAATCCTTGCACGGGATTCGAACCGGAGTCCTCGACTTAATGGATTAACCGCTTTGCTCTCCTCTCCACCACTCGGGCAGTAAAATACACGCTCGTGTTCTAGTTGTTATATCAGTGTCGTAATTTTACAACAAATAAAAATATTCAGAAATTTAAAAAAATTGCATAAGTTGCTCACGTGCTAAGATTTTTTACTAAGTTAGTTTTTGGTCAAAAGTAAAATGATAAATAGGATGCAAACCCACAAGTTCGATTCTCACAGGCGACGGACTGCGTTCACGATTCGGCTATCAGCCCGCGTGTGAAGAAGCTACGATACAACAGCAATCACCAGTGTCCCTCTGGACAATGTGACAAAATCAGGAGGCACACAATTCGCCTCCTTATACATTAGCAAAACAATACTCACCGCATTAACAATACACACCGGGTTAGCAATACACAACACGTGTCTTTTACTGGTAGGAACCTCCTGGTTACACCAGCCCACAGGGGATTATTGTGTCCGTCGTGCAGGGAGGGGCTGGGTGGGGAGGGAGGGGCTGGGTGAGGAGGGGCGGGTGGGGAGGGGCTGGGTGGGGGGTGGGGCTGGGTGGGAGGGGTGGGGCTGGGTGGGGAGGGGCTGGTCACCCCGTGGTGCCCTTATAAAACTCAACGTTTAACCTACTCACGCCGGCTTGTGCCCGCCCTCACAGTCGGGCATATTTGCGGAATACACCACGCCGCCGTTGACCCTGGCCATTGACCGAGCAACCCAACGTTCCTACCAGCTCCCTCCGCAGAAATGAGTTTGTACACATTCCATCAGCCGGGGCACCGCCTTCTGGGAGTGCATCATTGCAGCAGTATTTGGTTCATCGCAAGCAAAACTCTGAACCGGTTTCAACATTTGTCTCATCGGCAGGGTCAGGCCAAAAGTTTATATGCAAGGACCCAGTGAGACAAGTTTGCTTGTAGTGAACCAATGTTGTGGAAATTACGCACTCCCAAAAATAAGGCCGTGCGGCAGATGGGATGTTTTAAAAAACGCTTTTAAAAATTCCCTTGTATGTGAAGTGACATATTTTAATCATGCGCCGTATATGTTTATTTATTTAACCGTGGGCGCATTTGTGGAGAGGGAACTGCAAGCATGAACCTGGTCTCAAACTCTCTACTGCCCCAACGCGGAGGTGTGGGGTGTGTGTGGCATTTAAAGTGTCGTGTGAGCGGCCTGGCAATGGAAAGTGGGGCGATGAGAGACATTGACACCGCGTGGCCACCAGAGGACGCCACGTCCTCGCCTCGGGGACAGCATCGGTCAGGGGAAGTTGATAATCGGTCAACGTTGTGCACGCGGGCTTCAAGGAGTTTCTCGGTGCATTTTCTGAAACGAATGCTGCCGGAGAATGAATCGGAGCAGGCGGTGTGGCGTTTCGCACGATGTGGTCGAGTGATTTGAGATTGGTGACTGCAGTTGCACTCTGGGCCATTCTGAATTTAACTCTTTTCAACAACTGCAACAACAACAAAAAAACACGTTAATGGAGAGAATGAATGCTTCGTCAAACGCACTCCTGCATGAATTGTCTCCCCGTGCTATGCCACTCATGGTGGTTGTTTTGACGCCACACTTTACCACCCTGGTCAACATGGGTTGGGTGAAAACAGGGGGCTCAATGGGCGGTCTACATCTCGTTCTTCAATGATGTTAGCATTGGCTGGGAACCAAAGTCTTCTCTCACGGTTCATAAGCATCGCGCCATCGCTCCAGTGGATTTCCATCCGCAAAAAGGCATTTTCACGGATCGATTGTGGCCACGCATGAGTCACAGATAATAGGGCCATAAATAAGAGGCGTTACTCTCACTATATTACAGAATCAACTTGGTGGGGCGGTACTCTACATAGTTTGAGAATGAGTGTGTCTCATTAAGTGCTTATTTTAAATCGTGTCACCGCATCCTGGCGAGAGGATGCACATTGCCTCATCTGCGATATATCACGCATGACCGTATCGCCACTCGAAGCGCGATATTGATCGTGAAGCCGAACCAATCCATAAACCGCCATTCGCTACTAGGTGGCGGCGACGTCACCACGGCGCTTGTGCCAGGCTAAGTGCACTTTATGTCCACGTGAAGTGTCGAACGCCCGCTGCCAGGTCGAGGGACAGACCGAGGTGCCGTGGGTTGACTGAGATGACTGGCTGATGCACTCCACCTGTGCCACCGACTGTACCAACCGCATACCCCCACAGTCCCCGCACACCCCTTACCACTGCTGCGCCCGTGCACTGCCCACGCCACCTTCACCAACTCCAACCACAACCTGTCCAACCCCCGTGTCCAGGGGAAGGGGGGGGAGCCTGAAGACGAAGGGGCGGGTCTTAAAAAGGAAAGGCGCAGTGACAAAATGGAGTGGGGCTTATGGAGTAAAGGGGGTGGGGCATAAAAAGGAGGCAGGGCCTACAGAGGTTGGATCTTGTGTTATTTAAGGTAATAATGCAGCAGGCAGCCACAGGCCAACTAATGTACTTGCTATGTATCAGTTTCATGAGTCTGGAATGGACAATTGTGGCCACGATTGCACTTGCTGTTGATGGGGTTTTCAAGGCTTTTAAAGGGATAGGAGTTGCACGTTTAGAAGTTAAAGCTGGTTTGTCGCTTCTTGAAAATTATATCCACCCCGTGTAAATGCATCCAGGTAAACCGGTTTAAACTGAACGGACTAACGAGCTCTCAGGTGTGTTATCTGGTTGTGCTACGTGTTGTTCCGGAAAGATGTGATGTTTCGCCCCACGTGGTGGGAGTTTCTTCAAAAACTGCTGAAACGTCGGACATCGTGGCGAACACATGGCAGAACACAAAAACACATCACAGATTCGTAAAGCACAACCGCGGAAACCTAGTGGTGATGGGATAAAATCCGATATTTATTTTTTGAGAATAGGTCAAAACGGTATTGACTGACATCATAAGAAACAGGATTGCACTATAAATGAATAAAAATATTTGACCATTTCAAATATTTATGCCCTAATTTCAAGATATGAATACAAATAACACATCACTTGGGACGCTGATTAAAAATTCTTACTTTCGTATTATGCACTACTCTTATCGCTGCATCACTGAATAATAATTTACTTATTTATCCAGGAAAGCCAAACTGGGCCATATGGCTCTTTTTCAGGAGGGTCCTGCAATTTAATCTTTATTTAAAGATGTTTTCAGCCACCTAATGAATGTTTTATACAAGTCGGAAGAAACCGGAGCACCCGGAGAAACCCCACGTGCGCGAGGGGCCAACACCGTCTCCTTACGGATGGAAACAGATGGCGATTAGTCCACTCACTGAGCTGCCTTCTCCTGGCGAACCAGGGCATGGCACCTTGACGCCCACGGAAAAGGAGTTTCACACCATTTGCGTAATCCACCAACCCTCGCCTCCACACTTATCATTTACAGGCATTCATAGCAACCACGGTCATTCAATACAACATTAAAGAATGTTTATTTTTAGATTAATTGTACTGCATGTAAGAGGTAAAAGTACAGCAATTATTGGGAAACCATCATCAACCATCATTACTGGCAGGAGTTGGCACACAATTTGTCGCAAAAAAAATTAGTTGCCAAAATCTGGACAAATCTGGTTAGTGCTGCCCCTACTGGGTAACTGCGTTGGCACCTTCCAAGCAGACCATACGTCAGATTACACGGCTCATCATCAGCCATGGTTAATCCACTGGTGGATGAAGGCTTCCCCAAGCTGCTGCCATCGCTCATGGTACCTCAATGTACTAATGAACATAGCACCTGCACACGAGCTGATGTTATTGCTCCACGAGTTCAAAGTCATGGCAGGACAAACAATGGATATTTTCCTTGGCTGAGATAGAACGTTGTCACTATGCCAATGCCGTACCTAACGTAGCCTGTAAACGTTGCATCACGGCCCTGCGTGCGCTTCCTCTACGAGCGTGCGGCGTTCTCCACCTCCCGCATCAGACGCAGACACTGCTCCTCCTGCCAGGGCAGGGCCACGCACTGCACCGAGAGCGGGAGGCCCACCCCTCCAGCCACCGCCTGCAGCCGCGCACGAAGGGAGGGGGCACACGGGGCGGCAGGAGTGAGCACGTGGGGTCCATGTGGTGTGGCTTAGCGCCCCGGGTGCTGGGGTGGGGGGGCTCCTCGAGTGATGGTTTTTGAGCGAAGCAGGAGGGGTCTTGTGTGGCACGGTTTTTGAAGGATAAGGGGGTGGGGCCCGGGGTACCCATGTGGTGTGTTGGTGGGTGTCGGATTGGGGATTCCATGTGGTTTTCAGTAACTTGGAAGAGAGAACAGTTGGGGGTAGGGATGAGAGGGGGGGGGCGCTGACAAAATATCATGTTTCCAACAGGTTTTTTCCTTTCTAAAGCACGTCAACCATCTTGACAGCAACCCTGCCAAATGAAGCGTACCCAAAGCAAATGGCTCGGATGTCTATAAAGGACCACATTTACGGGCGTTACGGCAGGGCAGTGCAGAATGTGCAGGCTCTGCGGGTAGGAGTTGTCACAAACCTTGGGAAAGGCCTTTTCCCAGATATCCCCGTAGTGGCCTCGGTACTCGCTGAGTTCTTGCTCATCCTGCACAGTGACCGTCCCCATCGGAACCACACCAGCCGGGAAATTCAGCAGGTTGTACAATATGTGGAAGACTGTGAGCGCTGGTAGAGGGAGCACAAAGGTTCATAAAAAAAGCATTCTTTTGAACATTGAACAACACATGTGAATGTATAAAGCATCTCAATGTCATATGCTATGCTGTGCAAAAAAGCAAGAAGTGCATTATTAGATCGTGGAGAAAGTCAGATTTTTTATTTGTCAAAATACGATTTTTTTATGCTTTATTTTTTTACTTAATGTAATTTTAAATAACTGCTCGCAGAGTATTTAAGGAACATTTGTTTAAATTGGTTGCAATACAGTGCTTTTAAATTAGCATTTTATACTCCACAAGCTCCAACCAATGTGCGCTATGAACCCAGCGATCCCCAGGTCAAACTAACATTGGTAGATAGCGATATCCAATCCAGTCCTGGCCTCCCCCTACACCAAAGCATATTAAAGTATGATCAAACCCCTGCCACAATCGACACAAGAATGGGGAGGCATTCATCCAGCAGCAGATTAACAAAGCTAGCGTGCAAGTGAGAATCGAGAGGTGGGGGCGTGAGGTGGCCTCACCACCGAGCTTTCCACTGTGGCCGATCTTTAGAGCGGGGCCCAGCGCCGGGCACAGGAGCACTTCTATCCCCGCCACCCTCCACGCCGAAATAAACTCGGTGCGGTACGCCTGCCAAGCAGAGGCACCCACCGACAACGTAGAATGTAAACGACCTTCGTGTTGCATTGGTGTTCACGTTTCTCAAGTTTATTTTGTTTAACCAGGGGTGAGAACTCGTTTTCCAAAGTGAACCTGGCTCACCGGAATTACAAAAGCAAAACAAATAAACTGAAGTAAATCGAAATCAAAGGAAAACACCACTCAGGTATTCGTGACTTACTGACTGCACATCTCGAAAAGTGCAACCAAATACTGCGCTTTGTTTTGATGAAACTCATTGTGATTATACTTAAACAAAGCAGTCAAATATTTCCCTTATTTCCATTGTGCATTCCAAATTTCCGTGCCAAGCGACATTTATTTGTGTATTTCTTATCAACACACATTTCAAGATAGCTAAGAAAAGTCAAGGTTGATAAGAACCCGTGTTCTTTAAAAATAGTGCAGCATTATCTGTTTTACCATCACGGCCACTATCAATCTACCTCAATTGCTGTATGGAGTTTCCACAGTGCTGCAACATTTCTGTAAAAAAAACAAAAAGATGAGAAGATTTTAAAAGTCTGTGTGATTGATGTAGTGGCAGAAAGTGTCAGTCAGCTTTATTTGCAAATTTCAAAGCTCCTTTTCTTCACAATAAATAACATCGCCTGAATGCATGTGGTCTGTGCTAGTAAGAGGCCACGTGGGTTTATTATTTTCTGTGGATATTTTTAAAAAATCCATAAAGTCTGCTCACTTTACTCCACCCTGCATGCGAAGTGCCTTGGACTGTCTTGGGGCCTGAGACACGAATACGCAGAAACACACGCTCACGTACATGACCCGACCAGCAATGTGACCGCATTTTCAACATTGGGACGTCATTAGCAACCTTTTCAAATTGCAGTATTCGGGAATGAGTCGCTTACAAAGGGTTTTGTGAGCACGCTGAGCAGCCAGGATAGAAGCTTTGGTATCCGGTACATGCTGATTTGGTAGTGCAGGTTAGGGTCAACCACATCCCCAGCACTGGAAACAACGAGAAGCACCACAGTTACTAAATCACCCGCGTCAGCGAACAGACGCCACTCAAATGAAACATAAAGCAACTAAAAATTATCTGCGTAGAAATACAATTTTTTTTTATATAGAATTGCTTGTGAAAAATCCTTCAAGCGGCCTCATCATTTGCACTGTGGGCGGCACATTTTCCACTCTGCAGTGACACTCAAACTGATATATTAAATTCTGAGAGCTGGAAAATAGCCAAATCAAGTGTAAAACACCAAATATGAAGGCTTATCATATGAAGGCTTTATTGTGTCGTCACCGGCGACCAGGTTGAGAACCGAGATTAATCCTGCGAGGCTGCCTGCAATCGGACCCAGGTGCCAGCTCAACGCTCTAAACCTCAGAGCCACCCGGTCACTTCCACACGCCTCCTCTTTGTGTCACCACGGCCCATCGTGCTCTACGTACAACTTCCCCAGCAGCGTCTCGGCACCGTCGGCGAAGAGCGCCTTCATGACCAACTCGGTGAGGCAGTATTCCAGGCGTGGCGGCTCAAACGGGATCAACTGCACACGCGGCGAAAGCACATCCCATTATTCACAACAAATTTAAATGCATGTGTGTGCACCATATTCCCAGAAAATGATTATCATGTTGCCTGCCCAAGGGCATGACCCTCACTCAAGCTCCCGCCTCCAATCTCATACGATCCCATTTCCTCTCTTCACCTAACATCAGGGCTTCATTTCAGCTGGGTATGTCCAGGTCAGTGACCCGGAAAATATTTCTTGACTTCCTAATTTAGGCCTAGTCACCAAGCCTCCACAGTCCTATATCTAGGCCTACTCCAGTCCACCAGTAACCCAGAAAATATACGGTGAGCAATTAAGCCTTGCCTCGAGTCACCACTCTGTCCTAGGGTACTTGAGTCATTACTATGCAAGGGAGAGCTGAGACGGTTCTCCTGTCTTCAACAGTATTTAGGTTGACCCAATACTAGATGGGATGTTGGGAGCTTATGCCATGGACCTGCCCTTGGCTGGACAATGGAATACAGTAGTTTACATAAATAATTGACATAGCAAATTCATTTTATACAATTTAACTTTATCCATGTCGAAAATGATGTGTTGTGGGGAGCAGCAGCGTCGTGGTTAGCGTGCTGTGCTCCCAACCCAGTGACACGAGATCAATTCCCACTCACTGCCAACATCGGTGATGAATAACTGAATCGGTCCTGGGCCACCTCTAGCTCTACTCAGCCTCAACATCAGAATTGGCGAGACAAAGGGGGCCAGGCATGGAGATGGCCACTCACCCAGTCGTGTGTCCTTCCGGCCTTAAATAGGTGTTCGCTACCGTCACTTGCACCAACACAGTCTGTTAAAAAGGCTCTAAAGGGGTTTTATTTATCTTTGTTGATATTCTAAGTTCTAATACGGTTGGGTTGCTGAATCGATGGAACCCGTTGAGACCGAACCTTGTGGCCGTTGTTCTCCAGCAGCGCCCGGGCTTCCCGCACAGAGCGCCTCATGCTGGGATTTGGCTGAATGAACCCATCGCCCTCATAGTAGCCAACCACCATTGGGCTCTTGTTCTCATAAATCTGAGTGCAAAATGACATGCAAATTACACGCGCTTGTTACACTTGAAAATGTAAACGTGTGTGTGTGTGTGGCATACTAACATGCAGCGCAAACGTGGACGATAGGAGAGACTAAGAAAGTAGAGTCTGGGAGACGAGAGTAGAGGCAGCTGGTGCGAAAAAATTAAGACAATCCAGTAATGAGATTGGATCGAAGGAAGCAGACCACGTGTGAGGGCCAATGAAGAGGTGGAAAGGCAGTGCTGACGATGATGTGGAGGGCCTAAGAAATAGGAGACAGGACTGGAGAATGATAGATAAGGCATGGAGAGGTACTGCCTATCAACCGACCCAGGCAATGCCTGGACGACACAGATACTGATGATTGCGCCTGTGTGTGTGTGGCACGTTGATAATGCAGATTAAACTGCGACCAACCTTCCTGTCAAAGGGAAGCGGGGGAACGGTTGGGTCCAGGGTGAACAACTTGGGACACAAGAGTGCCTCCATGCACAGGGCGAGACCGTCCACGTCGCGGGCTATTGGACCTGCCGAAGGTATCACTGCAACAGAGAAACGCGTGCGCCGTTAGCCTGCTCCACCCGGTAGCTGTGCAGAGCCACTCTGTTTCACGATGTCGGGCCTGTTTTCAGGTGGCGTCTCGCTGGAAGCGTGAGTGCTGCAGCCACACCCCGACAGAATCACTGCTGCTGGAATGTGGCTGCACAATAACAAATAAAATAAGCAAAACTAATTCAACTGGTGTGTACGGTGCCTTTAGACCGTACGGCCAAACAGACATGAACTCGACATGTAACATTCTTACCCCCTTTTTGTCCAGGGATGCTAGACTGTCCGCCTTTGTTACTGCGGGAAAAGTGAGATAAAGAACCGCAAGTATGAATCTGGGCTGATTTAGGATGCACAGTGCTTCTGTACTTAACGTACAACATTTTTTTGACACGTCACACACAACAATGCACTGCACAAGGCATAAAACAGAGCACTTGTTGCAACAGCACATCCACGTCTCACATCTCAGCGCATCGCACCCTACACTGATTATGCATACACACACTCAACTTGTGGACACAAGACAAAGGTCAGTTCGGGGTACAAAGGGCAGTGTGGCCAACAGGATGCCCAGCCACCATTGTCTCCCCAGTGGTGATGTTTACACATCACACCAGGTACTCAGTTCATGCTAAAATCGGCCCAAAGGAGGCCCAGGGCCAGTTCAGATAATCATCGCCAATGTTAATCATGAGCGGGAATCCAATTCCGCTTGGCAAGTTCATAGCGCAGTGCGTTAACCACAAAAACACACACACACTCAGCGCGCATACATACACAAAGACAAAGATCCCCCGTGTAGCCTGAACAGACTGTTGGGGCAAGTGCTGTTAGCGAGCACCTATGAAGCCAGCACGGCTCACAAGGGGGTGGGTGGCCAACACCACGCCCGGCCACCTTTATCTCTCCAGTAGCGATGTTTACACACCACACCGGGTACTCATTTGAGGCCGAGTCGACCTAGGGGATGCCCCTGACCAGTTCAGATAATTGTCACTGGTGTTGGCTGTTAGCGGGAATTGAACTCGGGTCGCCGGATTCGAAGTACAGCACGCTAACCGCGACACTACCACTCCCCTTACGCGCGCACACTCACACACACGCGCGCACTCACACACGCGCACGCACACGCGCGCGCACACAGCGTGCACAAACATCCTGTGAGCTGGGTGGTACCTAAGCCGCCCCCCCGTGGGCTTGAAGCCACAGATCCCACAGAATGACGCCGGGATGCGGATGCTGCCTCCGATGTCGGAGCCGATGCCCAGGATGGAGCCCCCACCCCCGATGAGTGCCCCCTCTCCCCCAGACGACCCCCCCGGGGAGCGTGCCGCGTCCATCGGGTGGCTCGTCTGCCCGAAGATGGGGTTACTGCATTCAAAGCTGTGGCACAGTTTGTTGAAAGAATCACACAACTCGATGCACATCGGTAAGAAAGATCACTCTTTTGTACCATGACGCGTGTTCTATTTACAGGGACAATGTCAGACCATTCCCCAGTGCAGCATGCCTACACTTTATTGCCAAGATGAGGGAACGCACAGTAAGAGGTCTGTGGCAGTAAGATGGCCTGCGATGCGACACACTCTCTGAAAATACCAAAGTTTGACCTGCTGCCTTCACTTAAAGAAACAAATAACATCCTGGCATGGCCCCTGGTGCACAGAGACGTCTGTCCACTGTGGATAAAGTGGGATTTGAGAGGTTTACCTTAACAAGGACTGTGGCACATTTGTCTTTGCAAATACCACGGCACCCTGGTGCTTTAGAACCTTTGCGATGACACAATCCTCCGCGGCAAGGCTCTCCACCCCGCAAATCAAACCGCAGGTCGAGTAGCAGCCCTGCACAAGACAATCAGAAGTTTTGCAAAAAATACAAATTGAGAAATACGATATTCATCGCCATTTCAGCTTGCTCTTTTGTGATTTATTGACATTGCGGTTAAATCTTACAGCCAGGATATACAGCTCGGATGTAACATCCTGTTTTGCAAGACCGGCGTATAACAAAGCCACCATTGACACTGCTCGTTAAATACACATTACAAAACAATAGAATGGTAAAACACGACACGTCACATGCATGAAATGCAAGGGATGCTAAACATCTCAAATGACGTGAGAATATTTTTCCACTGACACAAGTCATGGGCCTTTCATCAGGGCTTACTTCTTCACTGGATATTTTCTGGGTCGCTGGTAGCCTCGAGTAGAAATGTGACAAGTCGCCACAGTCATAGCAAGAGGTATACAGAACATTTATTTATACTGGAGGAATCCGAAGAGCTATAAAGCTCTTTTTCACACATGTCCAGTAGGGGTGGGTAAGAACGTTACAACAACAAACAGTACAAAAACATGATAGTAGTGCAAAGTTCAAGAAAGGTAAACAAATTAAGAAAAGTAAAATCATACTGACTGTGGTGTGCCGGATGTACAAATATTCCACCCAGACAGACCCGGCCAAAATTAAGCCCTAGTTTTTATTGAAGTCACGTCATGAAGAGGCTTCTCACTGTCACCTGGATGTCATAGTTCTCCTTGATGCTGACCGGCACCCCGTGCAAGAGGCCCCGGCTGGAGGCATTCACTTTCTCCAGAGCCTGAGCCTGTGTGAGGCTTTCAGGAAGAAACTGAACAATGCAGTTGGTCTTCTCATCCACCTCCAGCGCCTGGCAGCAGTCACCCACACAAATATCAGCACTCAATACAAAGCCAAACAACCGCTCACAGCTGTGTTGAGAAATGGATGACAGAAGAAACAATGTAAATATACGTTTAACCCCTCTCTGGACATAACCTTGTGATAAAATTTCATGTTTTTATTTATTTACTGCCTCATACAAAATGAAAGATATACAAATTTCCACCAATTTTTGAAATATATTTTTTGGCTGCGACTTAGCGTCGACGATTCTACTGTGTGAACAATGCAGGAGACATGAACCAAAGGCTCTGCTCAAGGAACTTCTCCCATATTGGCTGCTGCGCCTGCAACCCCAACCTCATCAATCAAGGGCACATTGCCTCCAGCGAAACAAATTCTCATTTTCACCGTGCAGCCTCCAAGCGCGACCTCCCAGGGGATGCGCGGCCGCCACTGGGGAAACCGCAACACCCTAAACAATCTGCTTAAAACACATCTCTAACAGCCGCCACCGACCAAGCCAACCCTCTCTGAACAAAGCAATCTGGTTAAGAGCGAGTTGCCGTGAATGCACGAGGGATAGACCCTCAAGGTAGGAGATAGGCAATGCGTGAACGTGGCTAGCGGAGGGGAGCAAGATTGCCCAGTGGCGGTGAGACCAGAGCCAGCTGGTGGGAGGGGTGGGGGGTTGTTTTTGTGGAACTGCATTTCCAGGCTGTTGACCATGCTGTTTTCCCATATTCGAGAGGTATGGAGGTGAGTCGAGGAAGGCACCTTGAGCAGATATGTCCGCAGGACATCGCTGGGCAGCAGCTGGTTGTCCTGCAGCCTTTGGGTCAGCTCCTTCAGGGACAGCCCAAGTATCTCCTCCTTGGCCTCAACGCCTGCAGCCTGCAGCGGGAAACACTGCAGTGAAAAAACATCGTGCAGCTCTGGAAATCATCGCCACGCCAATCAAGGATTGTTTTAATGGTGCTCACGGGGTGTTGTAATGAGCGTGTTAATGGGCGTGCCGTTACTATGTTTCGGGAAAATAGGGGAAATAACCTGGGGTTAGCATACGTGTCGACCCTAAAGGGTTCAAATCGGCGAGACCACTCCATGAAAACATTGGCAAGAACTCAGACATTCAGAGTGAACCCCAAGAAACGGAGGGATACTCAAGAAACGGAGGCACAGAAACCTGTCTCACATATACTGTTGGCGAAATTGTTTTTACAGGGCTTCTTATTAAATGAGTTTGCATCGCAGTAATGGGCTAACGTACGCGACTGAGTGAAAACGCCCATAGTGAATGAAACCGTTGATAATTGTTACTAGTTTGCTGTTTTCTCGTAGAAAGGTTGCAGGTAAAGACAACAACTTCTGGAGCTGACCCTTCACATGAGACCTCAACCATCGGCGGCAGTTGCTGGGCCCCTGCAATGAACGGGGGCGGTGTGATTGGTGAACAAATCACGGCGTGAGACCCTCAACATCGTGAGAAATCCGTCTCAAGGGTAATCCTTGAGACTTCACATGTATGAGTTTGGGATAGGATTAGAGCTACGGTGTTAACAGCACCAGTGCCACATTGACAACACTTGTGTTGGGGCCTATAAAATGCTCTCTTAGCCTGCCATCGGGTCTGCGTTCATCTGTTTTATGTTTTATCTGTGTGTCTATGTCTCTCCACGTCTGTGTCCCTACTGCACGTCTTATAGAATAAAAACGCTGACGTAACTATATACACAAAGATCCCCCGGACGGTTGGGGCAAGTGCTGTTCGTGAACACCTATGACACCTATGCAGGCCGGCACGGCACACACACACACACATAGGTGTGTGTGTGTGTGTGGTCAACTCCACTCCCGGTCGCCTTTGGCTCCCCAATGCTGATGTCTTACACACCGCACCAGGTATTCATTTGAGGCTGAGCCGACCTGGGGGAGGCCCAGGCCCGGTAAATATATTCGGGAATCGAACTAAATTTGCCGGGTCCGTTGCGCAGTACAGCCCTCCCTTGCAAAAAGATGATTTGTGCAACCGGGGTTACGAATACATTCGTATACAGTAGTTACACATTGGGTTGACACTGGCTAGGTGCTGGCAGGTTACGGTACAGACCTCGGTGTTACGGGTTTAACCGAGATGACCGACAGATGCATCGCCTGTGCTCCCGGGATACTGCACCACCTCACTGCGTTTTAGCCGCCCGGCGCTCCGCTCGTTGTTGTGAGCGTCGCTTCTCTGCCCTCCGCTGTTGTTGGAGGGCGACTGCCACCCAATGAACTACCACTTAGCGTCCTTCAAGATGAACCGACGCGGTACAGAAAGATGTGTGGGCTCGTTGGACTTAGAGAGACAACGCATGCTGTATACGGGCAGTCCTCGATTCACGAACGGGGGTCAGTGCCCGTGGCTGGTTCGTAAGTCGGATAGTACGTAAGTCGGAACACAATAATGTACTGTATTTAAATACACGTACGGTCAATGTTTTAAAACGTGCTACGGTCCAACAATAAAGTGAAGCGTTGTTACACTCGTAAATATTAAGAAATGTTGTATGTAATACGGTAATAAATACTGTATATTTTTTAAGCTTGGTGGTGTTCATTCAGACGCTGTCTTTCCGACAGACCTGTTCTTCACCTGAGGACGGCTGCTTGCGTTGTGGCCGAAACGTCGTGAGAATTGTATTTTATTATGTTTTATCTTTATTATTTTATTATTTCCCTTCTACGTGACTTTACCGAAAGAACCAAGAAGATAAATACTGTATAGTAGATAAAATATAAAATAAAGTAACATACCTTGAGTCATGATGCTGGCTTGCCTGTCGGAAGGAGCTTAATGAAGTCTCCACGATTGCACACACAAACGCACGATTGCACACACATGCGTGTTTGTGTGTGTGCGCACACACAAAAACGCACGTGCGCGTTTACGCACGTGTGTGTACGCGCACACACGCACGTGCACGTGTGTGTACGCACGTGTGTGTACGCGCACACACGCACGTGCACGCGCACAAACGCAAAGACCCCCCGTACAGCCTTAACAGACTGTAGGGGCAAGTGCTGTTAGCGAGCACCTATGAAGGCCGGCACGCCACACGAGGACGGTGACCAGCATCCACGCCCGACCGCCTTTGTCTCCCTAGTGGCGATGTTTACACACCGCTAAATCGGGTAATAATAAGGCCGAGTCGACCTAGGGGAGGCCCAGGTACCGGTTCACGTAATCGTCAGTGGGTGTTGGCCGTGAGCTGTTCGCCGGGTAGCGCAGCGCAGCGCTCACCCGCGCGGGCACACGACCGCGTCCCAAGCGCGAGTTCGCATTTGCAAATCAACGTTGTTGACAACAACAACATCAACAACAACAACATCTCATGCGAGCCGATTCCCGTTAACGAGTGCGAGCGTTCGCCAAGACCGCCCGCAATGCAACGGACCAGGCCGGGTCTCAGCTCTGCCCGGGCCTCGGTCCTGCGGTGTCTGGGGCCGCGGGCTTTGCGGCTCCACTCGAGGCGGCGACTCGAGCCCAGGGCGGCCCGGGCGACGAGGAGCGCCGCGCAGACGCCTCCCGTCACCAACACGAGGCCCCTCGGCGTCCGCACGAGGTCCCACGGCGTCCAGGAGACCCCCAGCCAGTCCTGGTCGCCCCACATGCCCCGCAAGGCGCCCGGCACCTGCATTTGTGGCGTCTGTGGCTGGACTCTGCCGTGCGTCTGTGCACGTGGCCGGCTAAATATACACACACTGTCTAGATTGTAGAGTCAGATATACACTGTCCTGTGTGGGCCAAGTACGGTAATTATACCTGGAACCTCGCCCTTGGGACGTTGCACTCGTTTAAGGGTGGCCGCATAACAACGCACATGGGTTGTGTAACACGTGGCAGAGAACACATCGGTATAAAGATGCAATTCCCTAATGTGTATTGGAATATCGTGAGACGTGATCTGTCCACTGAAGTGTGATGATGATGGTCATGGGGGGGGGGGGAGGTGTAGCCCTAGCGGTTGATGGGTTATGCCACTTTAGGGTTTGATACGTAGGCTTTTGCGACCAATATCCATAATACAGGGGTTGTTGTTTTGGGGTATTTTGCCCGACTCTTTACAGCTGACCAGACGACTTTGGAAGAAGTTGGAGTACCCACCCTTTACCCCTCCACACGCCACCTACCGATCGACTGCGATGTCCCCATCACGACTCGTGGGTTGGCCAGACACGTCGGAAGTATTTAATTATTTGTGAATATTAACCTCATTAAATTATACAGCGAAGCAGGAACACGTAGAGTCGAATGGGCTTACGCAGGCGAGGCATTTTTGTTCAAACCTTTAAATTTAATTTGGCTTGGGCAGGACACGTGCTGTAATTAATCTATTTGCAGCCAATTTCAATCCACGCCTGAATAAATGCCTCCCCCAGGCTCTGCCACCAATGGAGTTGTTTGACCATACTTCACAACATTGGAACCTCATTTGCCAGTAAAAATATGAGAATTGTTTTTTTACCCTTTTATCTGGCAACAAAACTGACACCTTTTTACAAGGAGTCATGTTTGCATAGACCACAATACCTGCAGTCATAATGCAAACAAAAAACATAACTCTGATAATGTATGCACTGTCCTTGAAATTGATTGGTCCACACCCAGGACAGCTTTCCTTAGAGCCTGGTCTCACATGGTGTTGGACCAGATGACGCCAAAAGGCGCATCAATTATCATACTTCACAAGTTTGGACATCTCAGGTTAACGGACGCGGTGCCCGTGATTGGTTAAGATATCACTCGCCACCCACGTACAGCCATGGCAGGGAACTGAACTCAGGTTGGCAAAGGTTTATAGTAGAGTGTGTTAGCCACTGCTCCAAACGCTGTAGTCTATAACACTGCGAATGTAAAGTGTGCAACAGTGGCCTTCTTTTAACAGGGCCTCTTCACCTTGACAAAATCTGCTATTTTTAATATACATTTTGTCCTGAAGCAGCGCTTAAAATCCTGAACAAGGTCAGACTGTTTATATTTTAAAGTGTCAAAGCTGTAGCTGTAACCAACCACCTGTGAAACGATAGCGTGGAGGAAAAAAATCAAGAGCATCAATCTCGGATAGTAAAAAATAAATTAAATGCAAAGGTGCGTTTATAATGAAACGGTTGCAACTATAAAGGGTACCTTCAAAAGAGCAGGAATAAAAGGACAAAGTGAGTCAAAATCAAGCTGGGCACATGAGGATTGGAAGTGACATGAAACGAGAGTGAGATAATCAGAGGCCGACCGGATGAAGTCTTCTTTATTTATGGGGTCCTCGTCTCGTTTTGAGGTGGAGACATTAAACAGCGTTCAAACGACCGTACAAGTCATACAGTGGGAGCCAAATTGAGATTGTGCCCAGTTTTATATTTTATTTTTCCCCTTGGTGCCTTTGACTTGTTATTGCTTGCAAAGTTCACAAGCCAAAAAAATATATTTCCCCGCCTGCTGAGATGATGCCACCAAACGACGCGGTTGTTTAATCACACCGATCAGCGCTGCGAGTCGTACGGAGAGCCACAGCACATTGCTTTAAAGGCAATTAGGGCGCTACAGGTACCATAAAAGCAACACCTGTGTTTATGCACAAGTTCTGTATATTCAGAGCATGCAAGATAAATCAAGTACAATACGCCAGAGGGCAGCGCAGTTAGATAAATTGTTATTCTGCACTTCTATGCCCGCGCGTCTATGCCCCTCCACCTTCACCAACCGGCAATGACAAACGTGATGAAGTATGGCCAGACACCAACACCCACGTGCCCGCATGGCAAGAAGAGGCCTTCATCCAGCAGTGGAGTGACAAAAGGATGTGCATTTGCAGGCATTTTGTGAAAAGTTGAGACTCGGTGAGGCTTCCCAGGTGAACAATCCGCATTAGGAGTATTAATACTCATTCCAAGAACAAGTCAATACCATGGATGTTCTCTTTGTATTGGATTTCATAACATTAGCGTTGAGCATGGTTCTCTTGCAAGTCTATTGAAATGTGCATGTACATTTATACCCTCACCTGTCTGAAACAGCGGAGAATGTTTTGAGGAAATAACCCTGAAGTTGCCCGGCTGCCCTGTCTAATCAAAGCAGGTCCCCCGTCACGGGCTGGATGGCATAGCAGGTTCACAATGGCCGTGTCGGTGCACCAAGCAGGCCCCGATAAGATTCTATATTCAAATCCTAGCAACCACCCATGAATTGATGGTCTTTTCACGGTTAGCAACCACCAGGCAAAATAATATTATTTTACGAAAATATATTCATTTCATTTCGCGAATTCAAGCTGCGAATGGAAAACACGTTTTGGTTTGATGTGACAAACATTGTGCAAAGCATAATCAAATGTGTGCGACTAGTTTCCTTTAAAAAAAAAAGAGATCACTACGTTACTTCAGAACTAGTTATGCAATTTAACATTCCTTGACAATTCAACACGGGGCGCTAGCTTCGAGCACCTTGATCCAAGGGTTGACCACGAGATGCACACCCATACGCCACTGCAAGGAGTTCCACATCGAGCCCAATATCCAAGCCACTGGTTTTGCCAATCCAAACTGGGTTGGCCTCGCTTTCCTGGGACAGATCATAGCCTCGATGCCAATAGCCAATTGCAATGTTAGATCTATTGCCAAAAAAACAAGGGCTCGTCCTGGTTTTCACCTGAGGGCCAAACCCCCTCAGACGACATTAACTTTGCATTCTGAGACAAGTGGTTGTGTCATCTCACCGGACAATTAACCTCACTTCATTATCCCCGACACACACAGACACACGTACCCACCAACAGAGAAGCAAAACACACACAAAAATCAAAACATAACATTTTATTAAATAAATGAGTGGTGTCCCAGATATAAAATATTTGCCTATGTACAGCTTTAACCAACCGAATAATTGCGTGGTAGCAAAAAGACATGAACGCTACATCTAGTAAGTGGACACACGGCTGCAAGGTTTGAGCTGTATGAGCTGTACACTACACAGCAGTCCTGCGTGGTCACGAAGAGGCCCTGCGCGCTTGGCCAATGTGGCCGAGGCAACGAGTGAAAGTGAGGCGGACCAAGCAAGGGCCATACTTTCCGGAAACAAATCACTCCCCCACCCCAACACAAAGAGACTTCTTTTTCACTGTACAACTGAGCCGTGCAGAGCCAACACGGCGTGGTGCAGGAGGAGGTGGCCGGGTTGTTGTAAGCTGCTAAAGCAGAGCCGTTGCCGCTGATGTCACGCGTACTTAACGCATCTTTAGCCCAAGCCCGGACCCTGCTTAAGTCCTGAGCCAGATTCAAATGTCTTGTGAGGACACAATATTATGGTTTGGTTTGGGGTTCGGCTCGGCTAATATCGAGTGGAAACCCACCCGTAAACCTTGAGGGGCCTGCACTTGCCTCGGCTCGGATGTGCCAATGGAAAAAAAGGGTTCAAGAAGCTATTAGTCCTAACAGCGCTACATGCCTAATAGCGCTTACAGCACCACGAGATTGCGGCGACGGTGGGACATGGCAGGAGAGAGCACAGGGGCAGACTCCGCTTGCTGCGGCTGTGAAACCAAGGCCTCCATCCCAGAACCAGCTCAGCGCTGGCTCGTGTTACACAGAAAGGGGGTTCAGGCCCGTGCAGAGGGAACTTGCAGCCCAATCGCCGACGAGTGCTAATGACGTGGCAACGTCAGGCCACTCGAAGAGCCCCGCAGCATCACGAGCCAGGGCTGGTACCCCATTCACTGCTGCCACAACGCAGCCCGTTTCGTCAATCAGATGGGCCACCAAAACCTGCGATCGGTCCCCGCACGGGCCCTCCCGCAGACAGGATAGGGCACCGAAGAACTGCGGGGGCGACGTCAGAAACCACTCTGGGACATGGAGACCTTGGTCTTCATTAGTGTTGATTGAGAAAGTCACATCTTTGTTAGATTTCATTGTCAGCGTTTTTGTTGGTTGTTTAATTACTAAATGAAATCCTGATACGAAGGCTCGACGATAATTCCACAGGATGCCTTCGACCAGACTAAGACGAAAATGCCGGCGAGATGAACACTGCTCTCGATCACGCTCAAGCCCGTGGTGGAACCCGTTTTGCAGCGAGCCACCGGCCCTGGAGGCGATTCCCGTTTGTCATGGGGGGCCGACGGCCAAGGGGTCAATGACGCATCTGGTGCTGCCGATGTCACCTGCCGGGCTCGGCCCCACACAAGATTGCAGGCCCCTGACGCAAAGCTTCCAACAGAGCCAGTTCCATATCGCGTGGACCCAACGTTACCAAATAATTCAAGCCGGCTCAATTATACAACCGGCCACGCGCACTAAAACCAAATACTGCTTTCAAAACAGACAATAAAATAAATACTTTTTTTCCACACACACAAACTTTACAACCGGGTATGTTTACAAAAAAAGGCAGCAAAAAACTTACAAATGTTTTGGATTTTTTTTACTTTCAAGGTGATTGTTGTCCTTAAAGGAAAAGGGGGGAATACGTGAGGAAATGGAGCTATTTTGGGCAGCTCGAGGTATCAGGACGAACGTGAGGAGTGAGAATCCGCTGGGTGTTTCGCTTCCCGTGCTGCTGCTGTTTGCAAAGTCGCAGCAGCCCCCCCCCACCCCCCCCACCGGAAAAAAACGATTCTCGTTGGGGACCACACCGACGAAGATATCCCTCCCCAATTGTACTCTAGCACTGCAAATGTTCCTACTTCCATCATCCCTCTAAATTACCTCTAACAAGCACAGAATGTGAAAGCCAAACGTAAGTTTACAAAAAGCACGCATTGGGGCCGTTCTGCATAGCGCCAAAAAACTTTGTCCTCTCCGGCAGAAATACGGACTTCACACGCACCTCCGTTCTCCTGGTTGTCATGTATCCATAACTTAATTCACTACAAATTCAAGTATTGTTTACAATAAAAAAACAATATAAATTCACGACTCACCGTTCACGGCATAAATTAAATAATATTAATACTATACAGCAATAGGTGTCTATAGTGGCTGTGCATCGTTCGTATGTACATGGTAACTCTCGTTTGAATATAACGTGTTATCTATAAATATCCCTGAGGATGAAGCACATCACTTTAAAGATTCCTCCTCACGACTGTTTACACGGAGCGGAAATGGCTCGCCAAGAAAGCACGATTGTGTGACGTGTGCGGCACAGAAAGTACGAAACGCAACCCCCTTGGTTGACTGCGGAAGCAGAGGGAACAAAAATAAAAACGCATACACGAGGCTTTCTTAATAACAGGCAATGGCAACAACCTACCCAAGCACCCGCACTAGATGAGGAGAAGGCGGCGACAGTCATGGGCGCTTTGTTCATTGTTGTTTGCGGTGAGGGGAGCGCGATTTCCCACCTCGCGGGGAACACGCCACAGCACCCGGCACGACTCGCTCACAACATCGACGAATCCGTCGTCCCGCCAGAAGCCGCAGCGAGCAGGCCAAGCGCCCAGTGGGTGGGGGACTGGGGCTATCCTCTGGTCTCTTCCCATGCCCGTGTCCTCACGACCAGTGGCAAGAGAGCTGGGCTCGGTGGGCCCGGCCCAGATTCCCCACGGCAGCCTCATGTGGCCACGCCAGCGCTAACCGTGCAAGCGCTGTTCGTTTTAAACAAATCATGTTGTTCAATGCAGCTGCGCCGTGTTGCCCCGGGCCACCTTCATCGCCAGTCGTGACGTCACGGGGTCAGCATGGAAAACGCAGGGTCACCAGTTGGGAAAGACACGAGTGCCCGGCGACCCTCTCTCTCAGGTCAAATTTTAGGACTGTGTTTTTTGTGTAAATTATGAATAATAATAATACAGTATCTGAATACGTTTATGCCTTGTAACAAAAAATTACAATCACTTCAGTGCGGCTGTGAAGGGCAGGGGAAGGGTGAGAGGGATGAAGAGGGAGGGGTCAAGCCCACAGAGCCGTGCGCGACTCTTGAGACAGACATCGGGGCAAATATCGAGTCGCCGAACCGTTCCGAGAACCTCTCTAGCACGGCTTGGCATTCCGCTGGTCGTGAAAAATGCAGCACCAGAGAAGCAGGCCACTCATGGCACCGCCGCTGCCCAGTTTGTTTCAACTGACGCTTGCCACCAGGTGCTTCTGTTTTTGCATGCTCGGGTGCGAGGAGCGTGCGCCCTGCATCGCGACAGAACTAAAGCAGGGTTTCCCGGCTCTCTCTGGCTCATCCCACACAAAATCTCCATTTCAATTCCGAAGAACAATCTCTGAAATTGCGACGATGGAGCGGCCACGGGGCGGGATGCAGCGGGCAATGTGGCACACGCTTTAATAAGCGGTTTCTACTCGGGGAGAGCGTTTTAGGTTTAGAGGTGGCTTCGTTTTAAAACACAATCCAGCCTTCGAAGTAACCTCGCTCTGGTTTTGCTAAAGTTCCAGCCGAGAGGATCCGTATCAGGGCAGCCAAAACAATACCAGGGGAGCTGATGTTACCTCCTTTAAGCCAAAAAGCTGTGTGGGATCAACCCTTGCTCGGGGGGGGGGGGGGGGGGGGTATAAACAGAAAAAACATCAACAATGATCACTCTCCGCTGTGCAAATTATAAACCATGTTCAGCCTCCTGCACATCAAATTACCATGGGTGTGCGGTTTCACGCAAACACACACACACATATATATATTTATATATATCAACTCGTGGTTCACAAGACGTCCAAAAATCATCGTCGTCATCGTATTTTGTCTTTCGCCATTTTGTACCCAAGCCACGTCCGGCGTTGGCACGCGGCGGCGGCGGTCGCGTGGCCCGAGGACCGGCGGCGCCCCGACCGTCTCTACCCAAAGCGCTCGCGCACCAGCAGCATCAGCTTCTTCTTGCCCTTGTACGTCTGCTTGAGGCCATCGAGGAAGCGACCGAACTGCACGTGACCGTCGGGCGACAGGGAGAACGCCTCGCGCGCCTTGCACAGGAAGTCCACGAACTCGGCGTAGTGCCGCGGGGAGATGTGCGCCAGCCTCGAGTGGGCCGTGCGCACGTACGCCGACAGCGTCGTCTCCAGCAGCTGGCGCAGCGGCGGCTGCTCCGCCGGGAGCGGCATCGACGCCGCCACGGCGGCGGCCGCGGCGGCCGACGACCCCCTCGGGCACGCCGGGCGCCGGCTCAGGATGCCGGGCGGGCCCATGGTGCAGCGGCGCAGGACGTCGGCGAGGACCGTCGGGCACTCGACGCCCTTGATGACGAGCGGGATGATGGCGGCCAGCTCGTTGCGGCCGAGCGAGTGCGCGAGCGCGCACGCCCACAGCACATCGTTGACGGCGGGGTGCGTGTCCTGGTTGTGGGCGATGGAGAGGCGGGCGAGCGCCAGCGCCGCCAGCTTGTAGGCGCGCAGCGGGTAGCCGCGGTGGTCCATGAAGCGCGCCACCGTGAAGAGCTGCAGCCAGGCGAGGGCGCCGCTGTCGGCCGAGTCGAGCACCACGCGGTAGGCGGCGTCGAAGGCGCGGGGGTCGCTCTCGCACAGCGTGAGCGCCGAGTAGGCGCAGTTGGCGGGGTCGCGCACCGCGCACTCCAAGGCGAGCGCGCGGGCCAGCCCCGCCAGCTCCTCGGCGTGCCGCGGGAACTCGGGGCACAGGCCCGGCTGGTGCGAGCGTAGGCCGTGCGACGTGATGGCCGGCGCCACGATCGTGGTGGCCTCCACGGGCGTGAAGAACTGCTGCCAGCTCTGCATGAGGTTCACCAGCGCCTCCATGCCTGCCAGCGGCGGGGGGACACGCGACGACGAGGACACGCACGGTCACGCGCTCGCCCGGCCACGTGGCGCCTCGCCACTTGAGGGCTCTCCGGGGAAGTGGCTCAGCTTGTTGGAATCATAATTTGTCCCGGTATTACTTGCGCAAGTTTTTTTCTGATTTTACAAAACCGAATTGTGTTTGTCAACAGCCACTAATGGCGTTGAGTGCAGTGATCGACGTGTTTTAACAATAGCATCATCATTATAACGTCTCCGATTGGATGAAATACATCACGCGTTTGGTTATTTCTACCTAAATCTTTCTCTGTGCGTCCAAAGCACATTTATTTGACGAAGTATAGAGGACGTCATTCCTGTTTGCGAGTAGGCTGTGTTTTGGAAGGGCTGATGTGTTTTTTATATCCATTGTATACATGCACCAAAAAAAACGTATTCATATATAAACGTCTCTTTCCTCGCGTACGAGAGTTCATGGGAAACCTGGTAGGCGTCTCCCTCTCTGAACTAAATAAATACATTTGGGTTTCGAAGTTCCTCTCCTGTTCAAATAACTGTCAAACATCTGAAAAGGAAGTGCTAGTTTATTTTGCTTAACCAGGTGAGAACCACGTATGGACGACCTGGGCCCATACAAAAATGACCTTAACACATCACACCGTTTGAAAACGTACCGACTTCCGTGGCAGCGGTGACCACCCATCGCACCATTTCCTGCCGTCTCCAGTTCGCCGATCGCAGGGTCATCTGAGCCGACTGAGAAGAGACAAAGCGAGTGCGTCCAGCTGTGAGCCCCCTCTCGGAACTTGTCCACTCGTCCACTCGCACGCGCTCAACCCCCGGCCTAAGCCTCCGTGGATGCCAGTACGGAATAGAACTTCAACTTACAGCACTCTGCCAATCCACTGCTGGATGAAGGCCTCCCCCTACCTTGGCACGGTTTGCATGCTGTAGAGTGCGCAAGGCAGTATGAATGTGGCGTGGTGTGCGTTGCTACCGTGTGCGTGCGAGTGACAAGTGGTGGGAGCGCTTGTGCCGTGTACCACAGATCATGGTGTGTTGCGTGTATAATAGCGTATGTATCGCATGGTTTATGCCACCATGTGTGTATTCGTGGTGTGTTGCGCGCATACCGTGCGCCCCAGGAAGAAGCCGACCGCCAGCATGCGGTTGTCGCGCGTCCCCTCCGTGGACACCTTGAACGCGTCCTTCGCCAGGCGGAAGAGCAGACGCGGGGACCGCATGTGCATCTTGATGGCCCGCAGCACCATCCTCACGCGCAGCATGTCGCCTGCGCACCAGCACGGGCTCGTCAGCTCAACATTTGCCCGGACTCCCAAGACTCGACCCAACATTGGCCAAATGCCGGCCGAAGGCCGACTGAACACCGCCGACAAACGACCGAAGACTGGGCGCGCTGGCGAAAGCGCCGGTGGGAATCCTACGGCTTCTTTGCATACACTGCGAGGAAGTGCACCACAACTTCCTTTGCATACAGGCCCACGGCCACATAAGGCCTGCCCCCACTTTGAAAGGGCCCGCAAATGATATTCATCCGTCGCCGCAAGCATCTTAGCCGCACTAACCGAATACTCGAGGGTGGGGGTGCAGGGAGAGGGTGGGGGGGGTGAATATTTTTAACCTGGCCACAACGCAGCGTCGCTAATCTTAGCGCCACACTCAGTCACGTCCGTCAGTGCGGGGGCGCCTCTGCGCCTCGCTCGGCGCGCGCACGTCGTTTCTGCGTTACTATTGGATAACGCCGAGGTGGTAACATGCGGCCCGCTGTCAGCGAGCGGCAAGGGCGATAGACGAGGGTTGCGATTGACAGGGGAGGGTCGAGTGTGTGGGGGGGGGGGGGTAAGAGGCAGAGGTCGCAACCGGGCACCCAATACCCGTACCCTACCCGATACCCGGCTATCCGTACCCGGCCGGGTACGGGTACCCGTTTGCGACCCTGGTGCGGCCGGGTACAGGTACGGGTAAGGAATCAAAACCCGTTTGCGACCTCTGGTAAGAGGTGGGGATGGAACGGCGGCAGCGCGGGGTTGAGAGCGGCACGCACCCTTGGCTGAGGTGAGCATGGTGGACGCGAGCTCGCACTGCTGCGTCTCCAGGTGGTCGAGCACGGCCCAGGGGAGGGGCCACGTGGGCAGCAGTGGAGGGGGGCTGGAGTCGCGGGCGGACAGCAGCGCCGGGAACCTGCCGGCAAACAGCTCTGCATCAGTAACCAATCACCATTCACACCGACGGGCACACGGGATGGGGGTGAAGGCGCAGCCCTGCAATCGCCCGCTCACGGCCACTGCTGGCGGAAGGACCTCTGACAGAAGGGAGACGTGCAGAGCACCCTCTTGGAGAGAATTTTGGATTCCACGCTGGTGAGACGGTGTCTCGGAAGGAGTTGCTTTCCCACCTGATGACGGACACTTGTGTTGCGCCCGAAACGTCGTGATTTATTTTACTTTATACCTACGTGACTTTACCGAAAGAACCAAAGAGGGAGGTGGTTAGTACCGACACTTTACCCCACCACGTACGATCGGTCAAATGACCGTGGGTGCATCTGTTTATACTGCTGCGTGGACAGAGGCGGGTGGGCGGGCAGGATTGAAGAAACTCGCACCGTTGTTTTAAGTGCCTCGCGGAGAGATGGAACTGAGCCAGCGACCTCTGGATTTAAAGTCCAGTGGTACAAACCATTACACCGCAGAGGCAGCGTCACTATTTACTGAACATTTATAGAGCGCCCCGATACGAGGAACGTCCGTAGACGTTGGTCGCGCGGCAACAAACCACCGACATCAAATACTGCGCAGGAAATTGGACCAATGCGGAGAATCACGGCGGCCACGAGCATGCGGTCACGAGTTCAACCCCCACGTCCGTCCGTTCCACAACGACCGCAACCGCGACAGATTTATACCGTCCCACGGCGGCAGCGTTGGGGAGAACGGCGACAGCGGTTAGGCTCGCGCGAGCGCCAGGAAGAAAAAAATCCCAGCCTCAATTCGGTAACTCGGGCCAAAAACACGACTCGTGGGCCATGACTAAAGCGCTTCTCCCAGGGGTCTCCTCTTCAACCCCAAACCCCAGAAACAACGCCAATGCCAAGAGGGGAGGGGAGGGGGAAGAGAGGGGGGGGGGCGCACGTACCTCATGGCCTGGAAGCCAACGGAGTAGGCGAGCTCGGCGTCCCATGGCAGTAGCGCAGAGAAGAGGAACTTGGCGTACGTGTGCATGGGCACACTCTCCCTGTGGACCACCTTACCCAGGCCACTGTACGGGCCTCCTGCGCCCCAGACACGCGCGCGCGCGCACACACACAGCTCGTTACAAAACAGCTCATTGCGCAGCCTAATTACACAGCAGTCGTTACACAGAGCATGGTACCAGGTATAGGTGACAAACCCTTCTCCCAGCTAATTGACGAGCTGTCAAGATTTGAGGGTCGTAATTTGAGTCAAGAAGCCATCTCCTTATTTACACTGCGGTGAACCTCGCGCCGCTCATGGCTGCCATGCGTCACGCGAACAAAACGACATTCTGCGTCCACGGCCCGTTTGTTAATCCACTGCTGGATGAGTGCCTCCATGAACCGTGTGGGTCGTGGGAGAAGGTTTGGCCATGCTTCACCACGCTGGTCGCACGAGGGTTGGTGGAGGCAACGAGCATAGATGCGTGCACATCGAAGTACAGTACAACAATGGCATTTGTTCCAATCCTCTACTGCCTACGACGTACATGCAATGTGTAGGGATCGAAAAGAATCGATTCGTCACGCGAATAAAAGCCCGATGCCCTCATCGCGAGTGTCATCACCGAATGCAACCGGTGCGCGTCGGTAAGCGCGCCCCCCCCCCCCGCCCCCCCCGTCACGTGGCGCGCGTCACGAACCGTCGAGCTGCAGCTCCGCCTGGCGTCGCAGGACCCGTCCGAGCGGCTCGTCCAGCACGAGCTCCCCCAGGCGTCCGATGAGCTGCTCCTCGTGCCTGCACGCCAGGCGCTGTGCGGCGGAGCCCGGCGGCATGCAGCGCTGCTGCCCCAGGCCCAGCAGCGCCACCTCCAGCGCCAGCGTGAGGTACGACTCGCCGTCTCGACCGCCGGGGAACGGCACGTGGTGGAACGACGGCGCCTTGGAGGAGGCTTTGACGGGCGGGACGACGGGGTGGCAGGTTAGGGCGGTCCGGGCAACACACGGATGGACAAAAATATCTGTGTGTGCGCATATGCACACACACGCAAACAAGCAGACAAAACACAGGTAGACAAGCAGGCAGGCAGAAGGGCCCATGCAAACACAGGTAGGCAATCAGTCATTTAGCCAGACACATCAAGACAGATCAGTAAGTCAAAACGTCAACAGGCAAACATATTGAGAGGTAAACAAAAGCCAAAGATCCCCCCCGTATAACCTTAACAGACTGTTGGGGCAAGAGCTGTTAGCAAGTACCTATGAAGACAAACAGGCGAACAAAGACAGACAAAGAAACACACAGGCACAGATACAGACACACGCACACACAAAGTAATCTCACCGGAGCTGTCGGCGCTGACCCCCGACTCATCCCCCGAGCGGCAGGCCTCGGTGAGCGTGTCGTACAGCGTCCCCACGGGGTCGAGCGGGTGTCCCACCCACCCCTCGGGGTTCATGACGCTCGTGCTCTCCTTGTGCAGCGACTCTGGAGCACAAGACGGCGAGCCCGAAAGGCCGGCACGCTTTAGCGAGCCTCCCCCCATTACGCAACAATGCAGTCGAGAGAGGGCGAGCGTGTCTGCAGCCCCCGCGGGTCAAATCACCAATTACTTTGGAGGTGTGTAATTGGATAGTCATCATCGTCATCATCCAGCGTAATCAATCCACTGCTGGAGGAAGGCTTGTCCCAAGCCGTCGCCATTGGCCGCATCGGCCATCATCACGTCGAGCGACCGGCCCCGCCCGATCCCGATTATCTTTCCGTAAGGGGGTCCCCCCCCCCCCCCCCATTCGTCGGTTTGCGTTTTTGTTCCCTGATCGGCGTGTTCCACGTATGGGAAAAAATCAAATCACTAAACAATTTTTTTTTACCAGGTAAGGCCCACCGAGCTATGTAGCTCTTTTTCAGAGGCAACCTGGCCACAAATGACAGCTCAAAGCAGTGGCTTATCACGTGGAAATTTATAGCAGCCAAATCATCTAAAAACGCACGTTTCTAAAATGTGGAGGGAAAAACCGGAGGACCCAGGGGAAAATCCACACATGCAAACTCCAAATATACAGCAGGTGTCAGGGTCGGGATCAAACCCACAACCTCCTGCATACCAGGCGAGGCAGATAACATCTCGCAGCCACCGCGGCGCGTGTAATTGAGACGCCGCCCGGCTCTGCCGCAGGTGGCCGATGGGCGGCGCGGCGGCGGTCCCCGCGAACTCACCCTTGCGCTGCTGCTGGTACTCGCGCAGCTGCTTCTCCTGCTGGAAGAGCAGCGTGGACGCCACGGTCACGGCGAGGCGCAGCGCCTCCGTGGCGTAGCCGTGCGAACGCAGCGCATCCACGCGCGCGCACGCCGTCGGGAAATACTCTGGAGTCACGGGGACGGGGCGGGGACGGGCAACAAGGAGATTCACATTTGCATCGCCCGTTCGGCGCTAGCGAAGACAGAAGGGGTGGTGGGGGTGGCCCAACGTTCATGTTTGGTCAGCAAAGTCCCGGGCGCAGAGCGGAGGCACCCGAGCAGAGTGCAGGGCCTATGAGCGGCGCCCGGGGCCCAAAGCAGAATGAGCATGGGTAGGCCACTCACTGGGGCAGGAGCGAGTGTGAAAGTGTGGCACGTGGTGCTGACGGAGAGGGGGGCTACCAGCTCATCACGTGTCCTTGTTGTGCCTCCCAGAAATGTGGCATCTCAAAGCACTGCTGCTGCACGGCTGTGGTGCGCGACTGCTCCTGCCACCAACTCACCATGCCACAGCGGCCGTCCTCGGGCTCCGAGCAGATGGGGCTGCTGCGTCTGTTGCTGCTGCTGCTGGTGCTGCTGCGCGTCACCATGGTTACACGTCTCGTAGTCCCCGGCGATGATCTTCTGGAGGTGAGCGTCCCGCCAGTCCAGCTCCCCGGCCTCGACGGCGCGGGCGAAGACGGTGCGCCGTCGCCGAGCGCCATCTGCGATCGGCGCGAGGGAGGGAGGCACGGGGCACAATGTGCGGTGAGAAGAGGGTCGTGGGCGTTGTAGGACGGACATTATTGCACGGGGTCGGACCCGCTGCGAGCTACTCGATTGCTCCCGATGCCGGGCAGCGCCAGGGACAATCTCATGTTCAGTAGCTCACAAGTGTAGAGTGCGTGCGTTCCTCTTACTGTGGTGGGTGTCATTCAATCTTTAAAAAGGTACAAATCCATAAACCTCCTCTCCTATCCAAACATTAATTATCGTGGCCGCCGTAACGCAACCCCTGTTAGTTGTGTAGGCGGCGATCACGTAACGACGCGCGGACTCGCCAGTTGAAATGGATTTTTTTCTTTTTTACTACGCTCGCGACGCAAGCGTCGATCTGTGGGAATCAATCATTGACAACCTACAGTGGCGGGGCGCGCCGACGCCGGCGTGCCCACCACGGCTCACGAAGCGAGCGACGCAGCGCAAACGAGACGGCCGAGAAGAAAACAAACGAAGAATCAAATTGTGAGCCCCTCGCCCCACACCCCACCGAACGATGAGAATTCGTCAAATTGATGAGTGGAGGGGGGGGGCGGGGTTGGGGGGCGGGGGAAGAGGTGAATTGTCACAGGCCTCATTGTTAGGGCTCCTCGCTTTGTTTCTCTGCCCCCGGCACTTCCACGGAAACATGAGCAGCCTGAAAACACTGCACGTTGTTGTGGAGCAGCTGGGGGGTTTGGGGGGGCGGGGGCGGAGAGGGGGGGGGGGTGCAGGTGGAGACGGAGCACCACAGTGCCCGGTGGCGGCGCTCGTCACAAGCAGACCGAGCGAAAGCTTCAAGCGGCCAAGCAGCGCAAGGGGCCCAGGATGGTGGATGAATCATCAGCTCGAATACAAAATCCAAATAAACATAAAACGCCAGTGTACATGCAAGAAACCAATTAGTCTCCAACTTGTCTGCATCACTCTTCTCTCACCTCACGACAGCTCAAGTTGCGTCTATATTTCCCCCATCTTACCACAAACAGCGTATGTTGTTCTATAGCTCTCGAGCGATCTCGCTCGAATGTTGTCCATTTATTATTAGGGCCTCCCCCCCCCCCCCCCAATGGGGCCGGCAGAGCCGCGACCGTGCACCTCCCGCGAGGGGGCCCTCACCAGTGAGGGGCGCGCCCGGCAAGGCCCCCACCGGCTCCAGGAGGTCCCCGCTGGGGTTGCCGTCCTCCGAGGGGCAGAACTCCGTCTCGTCCCAGCGGCGCAGGAGACGCAGCCAGCCGGCGCGCTCCGAGGGGCGGCAGTGCGGGTTGAGCACCACGCACATCCACAGCGAGCCTGGGGGAGAGGGGTGGGTGGGGGGGGGGGCGTCACCACTTCTTCTTCTCTCGTACGGCGGGGTGTGCCGATCGGTAACGTTAATACGTCCGTGCGCGGTTTGGTGGCGGCTTCTGGAGCGGGCACCGGCGGTACAATGTGCTGCGATTCACATGGAGACCCGTGAATTCGCTTCGTCGGTCACGGGTCGAGACTGCCGACCGCAGTCGCGCCGCGGCCTCTCGACCGGCGCATCTGCCACGCGACGTGCTCATGACGAGGGGCGAGGGGGGGGGCCTCAATCAATTAACGCCGGCGCTAACGCAGGAGGCCTGGGCGCCAGCTGTCCCCGTCTCCAGAGGTCCCCGTGGTTTCCGCGGGGGCCGTCGCCGCGGGGAGGTCGGATGTCACAACTCGCGCCCGCGCGTGCACGTCACGGCCCAAAATTCATTCAGTCGTTCGCGTAAACACGGACGCTGGCGGAACAGCGAGTCCGTGGGGGGAGGAGGGGGGGGTGGCGACTCGGCAGACCGCTCGGATCAACGTGTGGTATGGCCGCGGAAAACCCACCCCAGCTGTACAGTTTTCATGGTAATCAAATCATAAAGTAATGAACAGACAAGGGTCTGTTGCACGACCGAAACATAAAATAACAATGAGGTCCATCGACCCAAAGGGCATTCTGCCGTTGTCCGGCAAACACTGCCTGCTGCATTAAACACTGCCATTTTCCAGCAGCATTTGTTTAAACAACAAAACCCTGCGCGGGGTTCGTCTTCATCAGCAGGGTACGACCCCCAAGAAATGCAGCAAATTTATTTGCCAAAAAACGAGTCTGATTGCTGCCCATCTGAGATGGGCGATGTTTGAATAGAGTGAAACTGATACGACAACGCATTTCAGGGGAGCGGTCAAATTGAACGTCGGGGGCGGGCGAGGATTCACACAATGCTGGCTCTCCCCGAATCTGATTATGGGGGTGGGGGGCCGGTGAAGGGGGGGGGGCGCGGGGGGGAGGGGTGTTGGTGCTGGGGGTCTCGCACGCACCCAGCTCGTCCCACAGCTGGCGGAACTTGTCGAGTTTGGCCACGCCCTGGTGCTGCCACGCCGAGAGGCGAGGGTCGGCCATGAACTGCTCCGTCATCAGCGTCAGCATCCGCGCGCCGTTGCAGTCACGCATCTTCAGCATCTCCCGCACCTGCAGCCGAGCCCACACAGCGACGACGGCGACGCACGCGTGAGCGAGCGCGTCCCTTACGCCGCCCGCATCTCCACGTCACCGAAAACCGTCTGATCCGAGATCAGGCCTGCCCCCCCCCCCCCCCCCCACCACCATTTTTTTAATTTTTATTTCGCTCGGACCTCATGGCGCTCACGCGATTTAAATTCTAAATGGTTGGGCACGCACGCAGCGTCCTTACGTTCAGGGTCAAGATGTCATCGTGGCGGAAGTCCCAGAATGCCACCGCACCTCGCCAAGGCCGGCTACTATCCTCAGACAGCAGCAGCAAATCGGCATGCAGCGACCTCAAGGCTCTGCCCAAAACGGCGGCATCGGCGACGATTTAAACGATTCATCATCCGATCCGAGATGCGATTTATTTGCTCGCAACCCCGACCGTTAACGAAACCCGAAAATGTTTAAGCTGCGGAGACAATTTATGAACGCAAACGAGCGGCATGAAGCGGATAAACATCGCGAAACCGCTCGGCAGCGCTCCGTCGTGCACGCGGACAAAAGGGGCCTCTCGCACGAACGCATTCGTTTGCGAGGCGACAGGGTTCGCAAAGATGTATTTATTCAAATTATACCCTCATTCAATGGGCAATCTGAAAGGGCTATTTCTTACACAGCCCACTGAGATTCATTATCCCTCTTGTAAAGGATGCTTGGATAAGCAATAGTACCACAGGAGCCGTTGCTTATTTATTTACCGCTTGGGAGCTAGCTAATTTTCACATTTGGGATTCGGGCTGTGACAACAGCGCACAATGGCCTACCTCTGCGAGCGACACAAGAGCATCGCTCAGATCCCGCTGTAACTGCGCGCGACGATGCTCGTTCGTCATTCGTTCCCTGGCAACCAAAATGCACGAGCGGACGCAGCAGGAGTTGAATCTCGACGCCTCCTCGCAAAACGAGCCGGGTGTGAGAGCATAAACCTGCGAGTCACCTGGCCCAACGCCTGGTCAGCTCGCCACTGGGACCACCTGATCGCGGTGTCACGAGATCACCCTCAGTGTCGTGTCACCTGGCCAATAAGGTCATCTGATGACGTGGTGACATGGTTACCTGGTCACGTAAAATCACAGAGCAACCAGGTGACTAGACCACCTGGTCACCTTAGTCACATGACCATTGGAGCCACTTGGTCACGTACTTCACCTTTCCACCCAACTATCTGGTCACCTGCCCACCTAGTCGTCACCTTGGTCACCTCGATTACGCATCCCCCCCACCCCCACGAGTCACATGACCACCTGGGTCACACGAGAAGCTGCCACACGGGTGCAGAGCGGTCCGTGGCCTCACCTTGGCGAACATGGAGGTGAGCTGCTTGCCGGCGCAGAAGTAGCCGCCCTGCGACAGGAAGTGCCGCACCTGCTCACGCACCTGCTCCTCGTCCAGGTGCCAGCAGTTGGCATCGTCGATGGCGGCGCCCGCCGTGGGGTCCGGGGCTCCTGCAAGGGACAGCGGTCAGGAGAGCGGCGGCGGCGCCATCGGCCGTCGTAATCACCGCTACCAGGGCTTAAGTTGCGGACAGTGTCCGTCCGGGTCGCTGGTCGTGTTGCCACCCTGTCCTACTATTCCCAGGATCATCCGCTTGTGAGTTGAAGCCAGTTGCTGTCCTGGGAAGTCCGTCAGGCCCTCCCAGGACGTAAGAAGCCCCGATTTGTGTCAGCTGTGTAACGATGCACCACTCAGGGCATCGCGTTTACAAAGACTTCTCCCCTCTTCCAGTACGGCGAGATATTCCTCTTCCCGGAACAGCTCCCGCTTTTTCTGAAGCTCATTTTACGGCGACCCAGACAATAAACTCTGCACCTGAAACCACCACATCCAGTGTGTACTTCCTCTTGCTATAGCTGCGGCAACCAGTCAGGCGGTCGCCTACTCCTTTCCACCAACGGCCCGGAAAACATTCAGCGAGAAACATTCAGCCCTGGCGGCGACGGTGACGAAACAATTATACACCGCGCGCGCGCACGTGTAATACACCGGGCACGTACGCATGCACACGCCACGTACATAAAAACTAAAAGCATTACAGCACTCAGAAGAATAATAATAATAGTGATTTTAACCGCACTTCTATTGTGGCACATGCAAGGCGGCCGTATATTTCACCAGACGCTGACGGGCGGGACAGAAAGCCGGACGGAAATAGGCCGTGTGTGCAACGGACGGGACGGGGGGGGGGGGGGGGGACGCATTTCATGCGGGTGATTGGGCCATTCACGCTCGCAGTGGAAAAAGATACAACGGCAAAACATTTTCCCCGCGGCGTGAATGTGAACGATAATTGCGCGGGACGTCGTTAAGGCCGCTATTAAGGGGCGCGTGATTAACGAAGTCGTGGGGGGAGGCACGAGAGCACAGTTCGGCGTGGAGAGAAGTCGTCTAATTGCAACAATTTAGAGGAGGCGAAAGATCCAGCTGGAAGGAAAAGAGGGAAGGAAGGAAGAAGGTTCGAGAGGATGCGGCGGAGACCGCACATCGGCCGGGCAAAACGACACACCGCAGACTGCGGTAAGGAGGAGCTGAGACAAAGCCGGCTGCTGCGAGGCGCCGGTCACGGCGGTGACGGAGCCCGTGCACGGTACGCCGTTGTTTTCTCCTCGCAGAACAAAAACTTAGAAAGCTGCAACCACTGCGTTGGGGCAGCAAGAGCCGGAGCAGACGACGAGTCCCCACGGTCGAAGACCAAGAGAATGATGAAGAAGAAGAAACAGAAGAAAAAGGACCCAAATTAGGCATATTCCAGAGGGATTGCTTTGCTGGAGCAAGCTCCAGATGGATGGGAGGGGAAAAAGGCACCTTGGTCATATGACCACCTTGGGACCACCTGACCACCTGGTCACCCCCTTGGCAGAGAACAAAAGGCACTGCTCAGTGAGGAGAGGAGAGCTCAAGATCAGACCGGAGGGAGGAAACTCGAACCAAGAACCTGCCCCTCAGGTAGAGACGGGTTACAATGGGGCTCAATGTTGGTGCTGGGCCCCGGGTTGCTCTCTCCGCTCTGGCCCCACCACCTCCCCTTTCACACACGCAGTTCGTTTTTTGCAATGCCGATTGTGATGGGGCGGCGTTTCGGCACCGCGTACATCGCCATCCTCCACTGCTCTGGTTCGGTCCGTGACCACGCTGCGTGCGGCACGATGCCCGCCGTCTTGCTACCCCTGAGTGCGTTCGGTTCCCGAAGAAGCTCCCGGCACGTGGAGCGGAATGTCGGACACCATCGTCTCGAACAACGCGTCGACGGCACGAGAGGGGAGCGCGTGGGCGTAACGTACCGTGGAGCTGGTTGATCTGCGAATCGCACGACAGGATCTCGTCGGCGAGCCGCTGGGCGGTGGGCAGCACCTCGGTGTGGTGCGCCGCGATCAGGTACTGTGCCAGCTTCTGCAGCTGGTCCCTGCTGAGCTGCGACAGCGTCTCCGAGATGGGCAGGCGCAGCTGCACGCGCTCGGCGCGCCGGATGCGGTGCAGCGCCAGCGCGGCGACGTGAGCGCAGTACACGATGCCGCGCTCGCCGCAGCCGCAGCTCACAGACGTCAGCTTGCAGCGGTCGAAGCTGAGCGCGACGCGCAGAGTCCGGTCCGAGTCCGTCACGGTCCCGCTCAGGTGGAAGCCTGGAGGAGCAGGAGGAGGGAGGAGAAGGGGGGGGCGGCCACGATCGGTTTTGCGTCGGTGGAAAAAACTTTGAAGAAACAGCGTCCGCTGCCGACGATTGCGCCGGGAAGGTGGCCGGCTGGTTCAGCGGTGAAAGCGCCAACAGCCCGTGGTGTGAATCTAGGTGGCGCTGCCGGTGATAAAAGTGGGTTCCCGAGTGTGCCCGGGTTGATGTTCTCAGCCCGGTTACCAGCGGCTTGTATAGAGACCCGCAGACCGACACGGAGACTCGCTCGTAGGCGCGTATATAAAAGACTCGGAGACTTACACAGAGAGCCATCATCAACTTACACAGGGAAGCGAGTTGTGATTACAAGCGTGGCGATTTGATGCTCTGCGCTCGCTTCGCGAGTTCCAAACGGATTATTTGTCTCAAAATTTTGGCTGCACACTCACAATAAATCGAGCGAGAAAAAAAAATTGTACAATTAAATGTTGCCGATCGAAATCTCATGCGCAACCTTTAACATTCGTTCTGTTTTTACATCATGTTACTCTTATTGGTGGCAGTAATTTGAGAAACAAACTATTATTTACACACATGTTAAGAGTCTGTGAATCCAATCCTAACCGCTGCCTCTCTCGGTGCGGGAGATTAACTTGCTCCTCCAACAACAGCAACAACAACATTTCCACCAACCTGACACTCAGGACACCTGCTACGGTTGCCACGTTGGGGGTAACATACAACAATAGAAGCCGAGGATGAACGCCGGTCCAGGGTTTTTGCCATTTACACGAACGCTGCTGGTAACACAATTGGTCTGCAAGCCCATGAGGCCGATGGACACGTCTTTACTACAATATCGCATTCTTATTGTGGGAGACGTAGAGAAATTCGATGTCCTGTCCGTTCATTTTGTTACCGCTTCCATGATCTTTAACCAGAGTGCATGAGGAGTTTACACAAACAAAAAGGCACATTTTCATCATGATGTGATTTTTTGACCCAGAAAACCCACACCGAGCCTCAAGAATCCTTTTCAGGAAGGGCGCTGCACTGGCTTGTTGGGACAGTTCTGTTTTATGGAAAATTGTTCACATGAGGAGGAGACCCATGTGCATATGTCAACACTAAAAACGCACAGTCGAGTTCAAGAATTCACTTGCTGTACCGCAACCTCCTTGAGGCTCGCTGGGTTTCACCGATCCACGTGTGCGAGATCCACCAAAAACCCGCGCCTCCAAAAGCGACAGGCCAGGGCGCACGCCCCACTGATGCCGCAAAAAAAAAAAACACGGACTAAATATTCCTCGGGAAAGACATTGCGCACCGACCGTGCAGCGCAAAGCCATTAATCATTCACGCGTCCGTCAGTCAAGCGCACCGGCGCTGAGCGGCACTGGCAGGCGCGAGGGTCTCGCCGGGCCCGATGCTACTCCGCAGCAGCGGCGGCGGCGGCGGCGCCCGGCTCCCAGGATTGCGAGCGTCTCTCGTGGCCGGCGCCAGTGAGGGCCGTACGCCCACAGCCAACATTTCCCTTCCAATCACCCCGCAAATTGGCTCCTCGAGTCAAATGCAATGAAAGAGTATGCGCATACATTTCCACGGGTACGCGTTTCCACGGCACCAAGAAATAAAAGGGTTTTTTTTTTAATTCACGAGTGACCTCTTTATTATTTGACGTTGAGCCCGATTTAACCAACCGCTCGAATAAAGACATTTTTTTTTCTCAAAAGGCCAACTCCGAATTGAGCCTCAAATTTGGCCCCCCTCCCCCCCCCCCAATGTCCGACGCCATCGTTCAACATGCCCGAGGGGATAGAGAGAGAGCTTCTTCTGGAACGGCGTGTGGCGAAACATCTGACCTCGTGCCAAACAACCGGGGGGGGGGGGGGGGGTAACCACACAAATACCATACAAATCCCACACAGGAGTTTTTTACGCGGCCGAATGTTTGCTTGGGTTTTTGCGCCCATTGTTAGGCGCCCGGCGCTGCACAACAAAACATTCTCCACGTACACCATTTGCCGCTTGTTTACCTAAATGACGGGCGCTTGAATAGAACATTGCCAAGGCCTCGGAGCGGAGAAAGGATTCAAATGGGCAGGCAAGCCGTTCCACGCACTCCATGGGCTTCAATGGGGGTGAAATGACTTCTCAAAAAAGCCTCGCATGTCCAAATAACCCCACTGCCTTTTCTTTTGGATAAACAGAGCAATTTTCATGTTCCTGGGATAAACATGCACATCTTGATAAGTGCATCAGCCTTATCCATGTACCCTGGCCCATCCCCGCAGACTACTCACACACAAACCCGCATAGCCCCAATACACACATAAATACAGATTTCCACACACCTTTCACACACATCACTGGACAAACTCAAACACACACACGTCCACGCATCCCGCATACAGAATTGCACATGTCTCTTAAGCAAAACACACGAACATATAACACGACGCACGCATCACTGTGCTCACACGAGCCTTCGCAAAATAAGTGTACGTCACTGGCAACACCGCCTACCCGGCCTGCTACCCTGGTACCGTGGTACCTTGCTACACGCTCCACACGGCGATCATCATCCTTAATTTTAGTGTCTAAATGAATCGGTGCTGGGGATGAATTGAAGATGCAGCGGTGGGCCTTTACGAGTGCTGGCGAGGCTGTGGGTTTTGATGTGGGGCTTGGCTTGTCAATTTCTAGGCGAGGCCAGTGGGGTGTTGTTTGGCGAGGCCGTGGCTGTTTTTTGGTGAGACCGTGGCCGTTTTTTGGCGAGGACGTGGATGTTTTTTGGTGAGACCATGGCCGTTTTTTGGTGAGACCGTGGCCGTTTTTTGGCAAGGACGTGGATGCTTTCTGGTGAGACCGTGGATGTTTTTTGGTGAGGCCGTGGCTGTTTTTTGGTGAGGACGTGGATGTTTTCTGGTGAGGACGTGGATGTTTTTTGGCAAGGACGTGAATGCTTTCTGGCGAGACCGTGGCTGTTTTTTGGTGAGTCCGCGAGATGTTGTTTGGCGAGGATGTGGACGAGCATCTGTGTGAGGAGGATGCTCACCACGTCTGCGTCCGTCCCATCCCGTGCTCAAACTGCCTCAGTGCAGCTCCCTCAGCCCCGGGCATTTTTAGCAAATCCTCAAAATTTCGTGCCCCACTAAACTTGTCAACACACATCACCGATGTTCCCTGCTGTTTGCTATTATCCCAGACTGCTTTTGAAAAACCCCTTCGCTTGTTTCACTGTGATCTGGGGGAGGAACCCACATCCTTTTTGTTTCCTAATGAATCTCGAACAACGCCAGACGGAGAAACGTAGATTCATTAATTTACAATTGGGCATGGAGGGGGGGAATAATAACATCATCGATATGTTGTATTGTATTAAACTGTGCATGTCCGTGCTGCGTATCCATAAACATCGTTACATCGTCGCTGCTCTGGCGAGGAACCAGAAGGTAGATAGGGGGGACCCGGCCACACTCTCCGTCGTCCGTCTCGGTCACGGCCGAGAGAATGTGGACGACTCCGGAGCGGTGGACAGCGCAGCGTCGCTCGGTCTGGCTCGCCACGACGAACACGCGTGTGCAAGGAAGGCTTCGCCCGGGGGGGGGGGGGGGGGGGGTGGGGGGAAGAGACACTCTCCGCGCATTTCTCCTGTGGCCATCTCGAGTGTAATTGACCAAATCCTCTCATCTCATTTGCGCTTTCACCGCGTGGGATTCGTTAGCGGCGCAGAATCCCGGCGCCGACCGCGACGAGCCGTGCGCGCCCGGCTTTGCGGAGGAGACGCAGACGCGACGCATTTTTTTAAAACAAAAAATCCGGCCGCCGAATTCGCCGAAAAAATGCCCAACGCCCACCGCGGTGCCGGGACAACAATAACGAATCGTCACGCCACCCCCAGCCCGGCCCGGCCCGGCACGGCGCGGCACGCCACTCGCTCGGACGTCCTTTCAGGCCGGCGCCGCTGCCCATTGGATCCGATGTCAGAGCCGACGCGGACGCCGCGCAGATTTGGAGACAATGAACGGCGGCGGCGGCGCTGGGCCCGGCCGTGCCCTCTCAAAAGGAGCAGCTCCGCCATCTGGATGATCGCAGCAGCAGCGAGCGGGGGCGGAGAGAGCCATCGCCCTGACCCAGGACCACAGCCCGGAATGACGTTGCGAGACCCAAGGCCGAGGAGGATCTCGGGAGTGAAATAAAAATGCGATTTGATTGTGGAAGTGGACGTCTCACCTCTCCCCGCCCCCTGCCCCCACCCCCCCCGCCCCCCACTTCGCATATGGCGGTCACTTTGAGAGGAAGGAGCCAAGCTCACAAAGCTGAGTGGAGGTGGGGGGGGCAGACGAGACCCCGTCCTTTGTTGTCGAGCGGCATCACCGGCATGAACCGGTGAACCGCCGCACACTCGACTCCCCGTGCCCCCCCCCCCCCCCCCCCCCATGGCGGAGACATGGCTGTGTGCGTTTCATGGCGACGCCGATTTCGGGCGACAATTACCACCGCATACGGCCTTTTAATTGTCATTTCACGAAGACCTTTGCCGTGCGTTTAATTAACGGCTATCAAACGCGCCGTGCTCTGAGGCTACGGCGCGCGGGAGGGACGTGCGCGTGCGCACACACGTGTCGTCTGTGCACGTGTGTGTAGGTGTGTGTAGGTGTGTGTAGGTGTGTGTAGGTGTGTGTAGGTGTGTGTAGGTGTGTAGGTGGGGAGCGGTGGTGGAGCGGTTAGCGCGCTGCGCTACGAACCTGGAGACCCGGGTTCGATTCTCGCTCACGGCCAACACGAGTGACGATTATCCGAACCTGTCCTGGGCCTCCCCTAGGTCGACTCAGCCTCAAACGAGTACCTGGTGCGATGTGTAAACATCGCCACTGGGGGAGACAAAGGCGGCCGGGCGTGGTGCTGGCCACCCACCACCACGTGTACCGTGTCGGCCTTCATAGGTGCTCGCTAACAGCACTTGCCCCAACAGTTTGTTCAGGCTATACGGGGGATCTTTGTGTATGTGTGTGTGTGTTTACGTGTTTGTGTATGTGTGTGTGTACGCGCGCTCGCATGTTGGGCACGCCGCCGCCTGTCGCCCGGCGAGCCCCCGACCTCCCAATCGATGTCTCGGCCAGAGAAGATAAACATCGCAGCCGGTCCCCCCTCGTGCCTCCGCAGACGCACTGCGGATTTCAAAAGAGGCTTTTATAAAAAAAAACCCGGGAGATAAAGCCAAGCGATGCGTGTCGAGGCGACACGACGTGTCATGTCATCCTCTCCGGCCCACGGCAATCGCGCGCTCCTCCTTCCTCCTCCGTCGCTCAGTCTGCACTCCATCACCGCTCCCGAGCGGGGCTGCCAGGAACGAACGGGGAGACCGCACGAGCGACTGCGGATGTCGGCAGCGGCGCCTGCCGAGTAAAGCAAGCGCGGCGAATTGTCCCGGCGAGTGCCGCGCGTCGAGCCGCGCGTCACTCGTACCCGTCATGCGTTCCGACTGAGAGGAAAAGAGAGTCAAGTTTGATCGCTTATATTCCACTCGAGCCGTGAAACCCCCCAACCTACCCACAATCCCCATAACGAAATGGCCAAACAGGCGAGGTTACTCTCTCGGCGTTTTACGAACGAGGCTGCGGCTCTGGCAAGGGGGAGATACTCGCTGCACCGGGCAAGCCGGCTGGGCCAGGAGCCCCGGTTATATTTGCGCTACGGCTCACCGTGTTTGCCCGAGTCAGGACATCCTTTGGGAGCGCGCTAAATCACCCTGGCCAGAGAGAGAGAGAGCGAAAGAGAAAATGGGCACGAGGAGAAACGGGGGGCCCGGGATTAGGGTCTGCGAAGAGCGATGAGACGGCGCTCCCGTCCAAATAAAACCCCCGCGCAATGGAGAGGGAGCGGGAGCGCAAGCGAGCGAGCGAGTTAAAAAGACAGCTCTGTGTCAGTGTGAAGGATGTGCATTGTCCGCGCGGCATAAAGGACACAATGGCCGACACTCGACTCCTCTCGCGAGCAGCCCTTATCGTGGGCGAGAAATACGGCAGGCCGCGTCTCCATGGCGACTGGCACCGCGATATCCACTGGGGCCCCCGAGACGATTCACTCGGAGGGGCAGTCCCCGACCCTGCTCACCCAGGCACCCCCCTCCTCCTCCTCCTCCCCTCGCGCGCGTGCCGCCGCCGCGCGGCGGAGAGATGTGGCCCGGTGGAGCCACGAAGGAAGCGGCGGAACACCCGCGCCATGCCAGAAAAGAAAAAAAATCCCGGGTGCCGAAACCCGTCGCTGCAACCGAAACGTTCCCTCGGTACCAAAGACCGACGGCGGTCGTACGCACTCGCCAAAACCCAGGCGCTGGCAGCGCGACGCCAGAAACGACCCACACATCTTCAGCTGCCTGCACCGAAACCTCGGCACCGAAACGGCTACAACAATGAAACCCTTGCGCCAAAACTCTCCATAGCCAAAGACCACCGAAACCTCCCGTTTTCTTACGGATGCATTCCGAACAAAAAAGGCCCTCCATAGCAAACCATGTCAAGTCCGTCGTGCCGAACGAACGCCTGGACCACGTCGCGTGAGGCCCAACAGCACCGCGCAAGATAGAGATGGAGAGAGAGATAGAGATAGGGAGAGATCGATGGAGAGAGGGAGAGAGAGAGAGAGAGTGCACGCCAATTGTTTCCTGTTTTGCATTTTTATGAAGTGAGCACGGGGGCACACAAACTGTTCTCGCGTAATGAAGTGCGGCGTCGCCCAATTTCTCCGCCGCCGCCGCCGCCGGGCGCGAGCGAGCAGTGCCGCATTTGGCCTCATTAACTCCGCCGCTCGGCACGGACAGCGCCGGCGCGGTGTCATCATCCCTCCCCATTGTGTCGGCCTCCGCAAATGTTTTTCTATCGGCGCACTTTATCTGTGAATGGACTTGCAGCAATGTTAAGAGACTGCCTTGAACCCGCCCCCCCCCCCAGACGAGAACGCGTCTGTCAGATGAATCTAATGGGGGTGACATTCTGCGCAGTATCACTTTAGCGCAAGGATCCCCCCTCCCACCCACCCACCCACCACAACGGTGAGACGTTAGAATTGTTGTGGGGGCAACGTGTCCGCACAAGATGGCAGATACGCGCGCACGGCGCGAGCACGTCCGTGCGGACGGACCGCACCGCGTATTTTAAAAGTCTCCACTGCGCACGCAAGCGATTCTTGGTTTCCGTTTGGTAGGTATCTCCGCGGTGGCTCCTGACGATTTACGGTGATCTGGCGAGACGGGCAGGAACGGAACCCAGAAACGTCGTCATGAGGAGCGGTTCACTTGGAGAGAGAGTGAGCTCGCACAGCACCTCCTCACGGAGGGCCCTGCCCCATCACCTCTTCGCCAGACCGTCGTCACCCTTCTCACAAGGACCCGATGGCTTTTCGCGCGAGCATGCGACCCCCTTCTGACCAGGAGGTGCCACGTCTTCTCGTGGGCTCTGCCACCATCACACAGGCCCCATCACATCCTTACGAGGATCACCCCCCCCCCTCACCATCACCCCCCTCACCGCCATCCCCACCACCAACAGCGAGGGTTCACCCCGAGTCTCTCGCCGCCCGTCGCCGCGGCAACGGCGGGGGCTGGAATTCGGTTATTCGGAAAATAATAAATAAATTATCCGCGTGACCTCCGCTGGTAACGTAAGCCGGGTTTCCAGTCTCCGCGAGCGGCCACTTCCCACCGCGTCCAATGTTCCCGGCGTGAAACCCCCCCCTCCGCCCCCCCACGCCTGTTCCACCTCCGACACGACGACCCCGACCGCCACCTCCCCCTCCCCGCCACGCTGGGCCCTGCCGGCGCTCCGACGCGGCCCCGCGACGATGAGGAGGAGGAGGAGGAGGTGGCGGCGGCGGGGGCTCCGTCGACTTTCGTTCCACGCCGCCCGCCCAACGCGACTTCGCCGGCTCACAACAAACGCGCCGCCGCCGGTCCGGCGGGGAAACCTTTTGCGCTCCGCGGGGATGCCACCACTACCGCCACATCTGCAAAGGATTTAGGTGGGTTTGCGCCCCCTCCCCCCCCTCCAACCCCTCACCCAAGCGTCAGTGTCAGCAGCTGCAACGCGTTTGCCCGATGGCTTTAGCAGAGGCAGGAGCCGTCACTTTCCACGCCACTGGCACCGCGCCCCACGGAGGAGAGAGCCCCTCCCCGTGCGTGCCAAGACACGACGGCGGCCCACGAGTTTACGACGACGCCGCGCGCGTGTGTGTGGTCACCTCCGCTTCGTTCCCATCCCTCATCATCCCCTTCATCTCCTTCTCATTCCCCCCCCGAACCCTCGTCACCCCCTTTTCATTCCCTTCATAGCCCATTCCCCTTCATTCCCTCCATCGCATCTTCATTCCTTTTTCATCTCCCAGTCCAAAATCATCCTACTTCATTCCTATCCCTCTTCACCAGTCTCTGGCTCTACCCCTGTTATGTGCGTTACACGCAGCTTGAACATCTCACAGTCCACGCGGATCAGAAATGTGTTTTTATAGCCAGCGAGAAGAAAAAAAAGATAAAAGAATTCCGAAACTACGCCAGTGGGGAAAATATGAACGCAACGGCCAAGGGATGTCGTCAGGCACGAAGCGGTAATCCGGTCGCGGAAACAGTAACCATCTCCAGAGCGGCTCTGCATCGTCGCGCCCACGTGCCGGGGAAAAACGTGCCACGGCAGTCGAAGCCAGCAGGCGGGAGTCCTGCGGCGGTGACGGTGAAACGCAGGGCAGCACCCGGCGGCTTCTCTGCATTGCCGTCCTAGAGAACACACGAGGGCAAGCCGAGCACGCTGCAGTGCGAGCGCTGGACACACGAGTCCTCGGCGATGCCCGTCCGTGCATCTCCGAGCACAACAGCTAAATCAACCGGGGGCAAGTTCTGTTAGAGAGCACCTATTAAGGGCTGACACTGCTGGTGGTGTGGCCGACACCACGCCCAGTCTCCTTTGTTGGATCACCGGTTTCGTAGCGCAGCGATAACCGCCGTACTCCCACCTCGCCACACGCACGCTCGCACAGACACAAGAGCCTCCAGCTCCCGTGACTCTCAGCGTTGGATGACATCTCCGATGCTTCAGCAGCCGCAACTGCCGCCGGGACAATCCCGACGCTACGAGCAGCCCCGGCCCCTTCAGAGCCCCGCCAGCAACGCGCAGAGTCGTTTTTAAAAAAGCACTTTCATTATTATTATTGCTGTTGTTGGCAGCATCGCAAATTAAAACCAGGTGGGCGACATTTTCAGCCTCGTTAGGAAAACGCTGAGTGCGCATAATGGGATCAAGAGGCTGACCTCGAGCACGGAACGACCGCGGACTGGCACAGGTGCTTCACCTGAGTGGACCCCCCCCTGCTCGAGCTCGCGAGGGGTGAGGGGGGTAGCTGGGAGGTGGCGGGGGAAGGGCAAATTACCCAGCACCGCGACCAATTGGCCAGTCACATAGCAGCATGGTTGGCATGGGACTCCATGCAAGGGATGAATTGGAGTACAGGATCCCCCTTTACAACAATTCCCCCCTCCTCTTTGGGCCCATAGGCCCCCCCCCCTGGTGCAGCCGCAGTGCCTGCACACCCCGACAGCTACGCCCCCCTACCCTGGGGTCCCAGGTGGCAGCAGCTACGGCTGCCGCTTTTCTCCGTGTGGATCGTAGATCTTGGTGGAGTCGGCGCTCGTGATGGAGACTGCGGCACGGGAGATGTAGCCGGGCCACTCTGTGGGGCCGAGTGCCGAGCTGGGCACCGTCGACAGCCCGGGTTTTGAACTGGGGTTTATGCCGCCTGTGACGAAACCAAATATCTCAAGCGGAGTGAGTTGATGGTCTCATCCCGATCGGCAACACAAAAAAGCCATCCCGGTGATGCATTTTTTTTTGACAAGTGGCTGCATTCCACCATTGACAATTACAAACGCCCTCAGTTTGACTGCCATGCGGCGAACATTTCTCTGCAGCACCGCATACATAAAATCGGGAGCTCAGGAAGCAGAGGTCCGATGAACCTGGCGCGTGGCCCAACCTGTGGCAACCACCACCACCACACCACACCACGCAAGTCACCGTCCTCATCGACTTTGCGTCAACACGCGGTGGGCACGGCAGGACGGGCGCCCACCATGCGATCGGCAACGGATGGAGGCGGCGAGCGGGGGATGTGGGTGGGCGTCTCGGTAGACGAAGAGTTGCCGTGGCGCGTGGCCAGCTTCCGAACTGGCCCTGCACCAAATGGGGCCCCGGCTGCCCTGTCCCGTCCACCCGCCCTCCCTCCCCAATGCCGCAGCCCCGTCACGGGCCGAGCGTTACCAAGAATTCGCTCCACGCTGCCCTTCCTGCCCACGAGCCGGCACAGCGGAGTAAAGGAGAAGGGGGGGGGGGGGAAAGGTGCTCCTCGCCACACACAAACACACACATCCTGCGAACCGAGGAGGGCACAGGGGGAAAGAGGCGGGGGGGGGGCAGCTCCTATATCACCTCATCAACATGGCCAGCGTCATCAGCGGGGGGGGGGCTCGTCCTCCCACCTGAGCTGAGTCAAGCGCTGCCGATGGGGCCGCGATATCCTGCAGAGTGCGGTCATCGTGGGACGAGCCGACGCCACTCCCACCGCCGCACGGAGATGCAGGGGCAGATTATTGTTGGGCGAGGAGTTTTACGACACGGGATGTGACGCGCTTCGCCTTCGGTGACCGTTAATGCGGCCATTTAAAGGTCCTCAGTATTGATCCGAAGTGGGAGGTGGGTGGTGGGGAGAGTCGGGGGGGGGGGGGGGAGGCAGGGAGGGGGGGGGCTGGTCATAACAATGGGAGCTTGTGAAGGCCATTAACACCGAGGGTTCATTACGTTAATTAGCGAGGGACACGCTGGGGCGGCGGGGAATCTCGGACACCTTGCGCGGGCGGGTTCACGGCGGGCACACTGCTGCGCGTGTCAGCCGCAGCGTGGCGGGCCAGGGAGCAGCGCCGTGTAACGAGGCAACCGACCGATCGATTAATAATCGATTTTCCGAGCTCGCGGATACACGCTGCATCGAGGCGAGCGGGGCGGGCGGGCAAGAATCGTTGTCTTTCGAGTCGCCTTCGCCGTACGCAACGGGTTCTTGTGACCCCCTGCAAGCCACCTAAGAGGTCCGGCTGCGTTCACCGCGACGACGAAGAATCGATTCGTCAAAATCGCGACTCCCCAAGCGCCTCGGCAGATTCGCTGGGGGGGGGGGGGGGGCGCAAATCGCTCAATCGCGATACCCTGGCGGGGTCGCGCAAGGTCAGAGGGTGTAATCTGCGCCTGCACTGCCCTCGCGTCTCGCGCTCTAACCAGATTGGTCACGTTGACACGTGATCGTGCCCGTGCCATTAAAATCGCTTTGCTAATTTTAGCGAAGCACTGTGCGCGCTCGTTTCAAAACGCCATTGCGTCGGAATCGCGTGCGCGAGCCTCTGTGCGTGCAAACACTTGCGCGGGTACTTGCACGCACGTGTATACACATATACGGGGAGCGGTGGAACGGCGATTCGCGCACTACGCTACGAACACGGCGACCCAGGTTCGACTCCCGGCGTGGCTAACATCAGCGGCGGGCGATAACCGAACGAGCACTGGAGGCCGTCAAAGAAGCCTCAAAACGAGTACCCCAAAAAAACATCAGCACTCGAGGAAGATAAAGATGGCCGGGCGCGCCGCGCTGGCCACACAACCCCCGGTCGTACGCCGCGTCCGCCCTCGTCAATAGGTGCTCGCCAACAGCTCTTACCCCAGCGACCTGTATCGGCTACACGGTGTGAGGGGGATCTTTGTCTTTGCGCACACGTCCACGCACGCCTGGTGCGCCGACCCTCAAAGGTCAAGTCTTTAAGTGGACGCTGCTCTTTTCGGGAGCCCCCTAACGAGCTCTGCCTCGGCGAACACAAACACGAGGCGGTGGCGGCGGCGCCGCCGGCGTGCGGCTTGTGATCTCCATCGCCACGGAGGTCGCCCAGGGCCTCCACCGCTAGGAGGTCTCCATCGCCAAGGGCGTCTCGTCACCAAGGGTCTTACATTCGACATCTCCACGGAGCCCCCCCCCCCCCCGTCCTTTGTGCGACCGCGGAATTCCCAATCCCCGGCGTTGCCGCCGCCACCGTTGCCGTGGCCCCCCGTCCACCCCCACCGTGGCACGGCGCGCCCCCTCCCCGCACGACACTTTAACAAATCGGACACACGTGGCCCTTCACAAAGGCCGCTTGATGGCGCGGCGCCCTATTCATCGTCCTCGCCGGCTCCACGCACGCTGGGTCGGGCTTGCTCGGCGGCTCGTCAGAGCCCGCCCCCACCCCGAGTCCAGACCAAGTTTCATTCCGCCCTCCTCCTCCTCCCCTCCATCCTCCGCGTGCCAAACGGGGAGTGGAACACAGCTCCCACGCCCGTGCCGTTCCCACGTGTCCTGTCCCCACTCTGGGTGACGGCGGTGACGGCGGTGACGCTGGGCGCTCAAGGGCTCCCGTCTGCATGTGCCGCGCTCGCTCACTCCCCCCCCCGCTCTCCCTTCTCGTTTGTCAAAATCTGCCAGAGTTTTTGGCAGCGCGTCGCTCAGTGCGTGTTCATTTCGTTACCCAAAACGACGGGAAATCCTCCAAAGCCAATAAGGGACTGGCAAGGAGGAGGGGGGGGGGGAGGCAGGATTTAACCCTCGACGTTCCGCAACATTTTGGCTCAGATTTTCCAGAATTAATAACTTGCCAAAATTATTCACACGGGCAACGCACTGCAGCTGGTAGCATTTTTAAATTCCGCGCGGCCCGGGGGAATTATGATTACAGTTTTACACCAAACGTGTTTAAGCTAAACAGGCGCACGGAGCGCACGGAGCGCACGGTCGCGCCAACACCGCGCTCTAAAATTATACGGCCACTATCTATAACGGACGGGCAGGGACACGGACTGCGGCACGCCGAGCCAGAACATCTCAAGAGTCCGAGTTGCAAGTGCGGCAGCAGCAGCGGCGGTAGCGACGGCACGGCCACGGCAGGAACACGAGAGCACTGCTTAGGTTTAACGCCGTTGTGCTACATTGCGGCTCTCCGATGTCTTTTCTGGTTGTACCGCGTGTCGTTCGGGCACGATGTCCGCCGTTTCGCTTCCCGTGATGGGAGCTGCCGCAGGAACCGAATCGAACAGCTCTCTCTTTGGCTGCTCGATTCAGTTTCAGTTCAGTTTCATTTATTAGGTATAGCCCTGTGAGCCATGCGGCCGACTCGGGTGCAACCGCGACAAAAAAAACATGAACAAGGAACAAGATTCAGCTCCTGTGAGAGGCTCCCAGCTCGTGGAGTGAAACATCGGGCACCATGTGACCCTGAAAACACATTGCGGGCGCAATGACCAGTGGCAATCAAACAAAGCTCCTGTGTTTCTCCAGGGGTAAGCGAGCAGCTGGCTTCCTAACGTCACCGAACGGAGCCTGATAAACTCATTCACTCACTCATTTCCTTTATTAAAACGGCCAGGTAAGAGCCCACCGAGACCAGAAGTCTCTATTTAAATGGAGACCTGGCGTGGCTGCGCAAGCAGTAATTAGCGCTCATTAATTACGGTTCAGAAAACGTTTCCATGACTAATCTGGTGACGCTGATAAGCACGATACTCCACCACTGCTCCCCCCCTCCCAACTCAACCCCCACCCCTCGCACCAAACTCCGGTCCGTTAGCCTCCTGTGTGAACGGCACACGTGGGATGAGCTTTAGGGCTGGGCATGGGGGCTTAGCCTAGCACCAAGCCTTAGCACCAAGGCCCTCACCAAGGACTTGCCCCCAAGGCCCTCACCAAGGCCCTGTCACCAAGGCCCTCACCAAGAACTTGCCACCAAGGCCCTCACCAAGGCCCTCACCAAGGCCCTCACCAAGGCCCTCACCAAGGCCCTCACCAAGAACTTGCCACCAAGGCCCTCACCAAGAACTTGCCACCAAGGCCCTGTCACCAAGGCCCTCACCAAGGCCCTCACCAAGGCCCTCACCAAGAACTTGCCACCAAGGCCCTCACCAAGGCCCTCACCAAGGCCCTCACCAAGAACTTGCCACCAAGGCCCTGTCACCAAGGCCCTCACCAAGGCCCTCACCAAGGCCCTCACCAAGAACTTGCCACCAAGGCCCTCACCAAGAACTTGCCACCAAGGCCCTCACCAAGGCCCTGCCACCAAGGCCCTCACCAAGGCCCTCACCAAGAACTTGCCACCAAGGCCCTCACCAAGGCCCTCACCAAGGCCCTCACCAAGGCCCTCACCAAGAACTTGCCACCAAGGCCCTCACCAAGAACTTGCCACCAAGGCCCTCACCAAGGCCCTCACCAAGGCCCTGCCACCAAGGCCCTCACCAAGGCCCTCACCAAGGCCCTGCCACCAAGGCCCTCACCAAGGCCCTCACCAAGGCCCTGCCACCAAGGCCCTCACCAAGGCCCTCACCAAGGCCCTGCCACCAAGGCCCTCACCAAGGCCCTCACCAAGGCCCTGCCACCAAGGCCCTCACCAAGGCCCTCACCAAGGCCCTGCCACCAAGGCCCTGCCACCAAGGCCCTCACCAAGGCCCTCACCAAGGCCCTGCCACCAAGGCCCTCACCAAGGCCCTCACCAAGGCCCTGCCACCAAGGCCCTCACCAAGGCCCTGCCACCAAGGCCCTGCCACCAAGGCCCTCACCAAGGCCCTCACCAAGGCCCTGCCACCAAGGCCCTCACCAAGGCCCTGCCACCAAGGCCCTGCCACCAAGGCCCTGCCACCAAGGCCCTCACCAAGGCCCTCACCAAGGCCCTCACCAAGAACTTGCCACCAAGGCCCTCACCAAGAACTTGCCACCAAGGCCCGACTACTGCTCGTTCTAGGGCACAATGGAGAGGTGCGTCAAGGGGGGCACCGAGCCCCACACCCTCAGTGTAGCACTCCACGAGCTCCGAGAGACTGCAAGAGCAGAGCTTGGGCAGGGGTGGGGAGGAATGACTAACCGCTATGGGATCTGGCAGAAGGAAGAAAGCAATGGCGTTGCCTGTAATGATCTCATTCACTTGAACTTCAATGCCTTCCCAGACACACCGAGGAGCTGGTTCTTAAATAGGGGGGGGGGAGGGGGGGCACACGACGTTGGAGAAGCGCTGGGTGTTCTAAGAGTTTGCCGTCAACGAGACGTGACGGCGGGCGAGGGACACAGTCGTGGAGCTGATAGAGAGCCGCGGGGCCAGAGGAGGCCGCGTTCGCGCCGGGTCCAGGCGCCCGTTTAAACGCAGGGCGACGAAACCTTCCGGGGTTTCATGGGCTCTAACCCCCGTGCCGTGTCTGCGCCGAGTGGAAACGAAAAATCCAGAGAAATATTCCTCTGTGACTACGAGAGTCAGAAGCCCCCTTCCCGCCCCCCCCCCCCCCCCCCCGACATTTCGAACGGAGGCGCGGTCTCTCTCGGCGTAGGGTCGGGGGGCGCGGAGCGTTACGACGAGCGGGAGGGCACTGGGCGAGCAGCGCCGAAATAAAGAGACTTTACGTTCTCCATTATTAATCGCTCGCAACTATTCCCGGAGGGGGCTCTTCAGCCGCTCTCCACGCTCTGTCAGACGCTTCGCCTTTAGCGGAATTTACCGCTTCAAGGAAGACGGGGCAGGCGAGGGGGCGCCGGCGTTGCCGGCAGACAAAGAGGCGTTCTCGGCGAGCGCCGCCGTTTCCAGGCGTCGCAGGAAACCTCGCCGGCCAAACCGCCGCAAATGCGCTCATGGCTCTGGCCTCGAAGCTCAAAACGTCAACAGGGCAGGCGGACGTCCGTAATTCGGTAAACTGCCACCGCCGTCGTGACGACAGAAGCACAAAGAGCGCGGCCGCGAGTCCTGCGCGTCACAATTCCGTCAAATGCGCAATTGTCCCAAGCCGACCGCGACGCTGTGTACACAAACACACAACAAGGGCCGCGTCCACCCACACGGCGCCTCGGAGACCACACACGGCCACATTCATCGCGGCGGCCGTGTGATCTTCGCGGGCCGTGCCCGGCATCGGCGGTGGCGAGAGCCGAACCCCCGACCCAACACAGGCCTCCCCCGCCACGACTCCGGCCGGGGCAACGCACGCGCGACGCGTTTGCGCCGTCGTCAGCGTCGTCGAGATCACGGCGAGAAACCGTGCAGAACGTATCAATCACATTTGCAGCACGTCGTCTTTTTTTGTTGTTAAAGCGTCACGCGACGAGCACGACGGTGGCGTTTTAGCACCACGCGAACGATAAGCTCCCGGTCGGTGGCGAGTGGTCAATGAGCGCTTCACTGCAGCGCGGAGCGTGGGCCGAGCGGAGAGCCGGCGCATCGCCGGCCTCCCCGTTGATCCCGACGCCCGGCGCGTTACTCCGATGCGGGACGGCGCAGACGCACCGCCGCAAATCGCCAAATAATAGCGACTCGCATTTCACATTTGCGGCTCGCCTCCGCGCTCTCCGCCCGGTTACCCTAAATAAAAAAAATGTAATCAAGGGTGACATTTAGCGCCGATGCGCCAGGGCAGCTTTCAGGGCGCACGGTCAGTTGCTTTTTGTCCGCGTCAATGGTGTAATGTTTTGCGCAAACACGGCCCTTCAAGCCCACAGATGTGGCTCGTGAATAGGCGCTGGGTCCTAATCACTGTAAATTGAACTTGTATGGGCAACCACTATGCAAATGCACGCTTTCTCCTGGGCTTTTTATTATTTCTCTCTGTTAAAAGAGCCCACTGCCCCCCCCTCCCCCCCTCCACGCCCACCACACCCCCCTTTCTCTACTATGCCCTCCCCTCCCACACACACACACAGCCCCATCGCCATCAGCCACCACCGCTCACAGAAAGGAGGAAGGGACAAAGAGAAAGCCGGGACAATGGGGACAGTGAGACAGTGGACGAGAGCGGAGAGAGCTCAGAGCACGGAGCCAGACAGAGGAGCAGCCACGGGGCCGGCAGGGACGGGCGACGGACGGCAGCGCCATGAGGAGCGCGGCGGCTCGCACTGGCCCGTGGCGGCGACGCGGCGTGGTTGGCACGCGCGCCTTAGGCGCAGTCCCTGCACACTCGACAGCCACGTCACCGTATGTCCAGTGGGGAAGCACAGTTGGCATGGGCCCACGGTGCCAAGAATGATGTGGGGCCCCCTTGTCAGAAATCCCCTCCCCCCCCCCCCCTTTGTAGTCCGACACCTGGGCCCCTCTGGCCCCGAGGGCTGCGGTGCGATTGTACCGCCTGCACTCGACAGCTACGCCGGATTTTAAGCGCCGTGGGGGTTTGTCGGCGGGCGACGAGCGCAGTCCAGGAGGGTCGTCTCCAAACGGAGACACCGTCCAGGGCCCATCTCTCCCGACCAAGAAACGCGTCGGATTTGATAAGCTGAGCAGGTTTGAGCCTGGTTAGGACTTAGATGTGTGTGGGTTTTCTCCAGCATCTTCAGTTCCCTCCCAAACGGAGGAATTGGCCATAACCTCCCCATGTAGCAAGAGGCTCCTCTTGAAAGGGTCTCGAGACTCGGCGAGGGCTGTCGTGCACAAATGAAGAGCGTTACCATTAATGATATTGTCCAGGCTCCACAGGACGTTGCCCGCACGCAGACAGCGAGAGAGCCCGTCCGATCGAATCGATATCATCAACACGGGGGCCCCCCCGCTCCAGTCGATTCCGCATGTCATGGGAGCGAGGCCACTAAGCCTCCATCGCTGCCTCTACGATGACACCGCACGCACGCTGCACCAACACAACAACCTCCCGCAACACAACCGAGACCCACCCCCTCCCGACCGAAACGATAACCGAATAAACGCGCCTCTCGACTGTGGAGCGGACGCTTTGTCTGCGTGCGTGCACTCCGAGTGCGGGCCCAAGGCTCCCATTCTCTGCACCGGCCTCGCCCCGGAGAGCGTGGTCGCGGCAGGACCAGCGCAGAGAGAGTCAGCTCCCGACACAAAGGGCCCCCCCCCCCCCCCCCCGGCGACCTCTGCTCCTCCGCACGGCTGTTCTTAGCCAGCAACCAAGCCGCGACGCCTGGCCTCATCGCACCTCCGAAGCCGGACAGGATTGGGCCGGGGTGAGAATCGTGCTTGGACGGGAGACTGGCCGGGAGTACGAGGTGCTGTAGGCTGCGAGGTGACCAGATGGTAGCACAGAAAAGGATTCAATCGCAATCCATCTGTGTGCCGAGCGGGTTTGCTCTGCCTTGAGCCTGCGTAGCGCCTGGACGCGCGAACACCGCGCACGGACACAGGCTCCGTGGCTGCTACGTGGATACCTTGTCCGCAAAGGGTAGTGTCGACAAAAAAATATATCGTCGTACTGCACGACGCTCCAACCTCGACGCTCTCCTCATTCACCAACCCACGTCAAATATCCCCCGTGACCCGCGCGGTGTGGAGAGGCCTTCATCCAGCAGTGGATTAACACAAGGTGTGCGCACGAATCCGAACTGTTCTATTAGATGACTTGCACTCACACCGTACCCCTAATCTCTCGTACGGGCACAGTCACCTGATCCACGGTAGCAGCAGCAGCAGCGGCGTTATCCAAATGTCAGGGGACCGGAGTTGGGTTTAGATGATGCAATCAGTTTGCAGCCTTCTGCTTCTGCTGCTGACTACAACGACGACGAATCCTGCTACACGTAGCCCTCGCCACGGTCACAATGGGTGATTAGAGATGAAAAATAAACGCGGCTCCGGCTGCTCACACACAAGGAGCCGCCGCGATGGCCCCATTGTCAAGGCCCGCGCCCTCTCGATTCGCCTCTGTATTGGATTTCGTTGCTCCGCTTTGGGGACAATCGGAAACCGAGCGGGGCTCGCGTAACCCGGTGTTTACAAGAAGCTCGGCAAATTGAAATTGGAAGAAATAAAAACAGACAATGACGAACGTCGCCAGCGTCGTCAACAAAGCAGCAAAGCCAGGCGAGCGCCACGAGCGGCTGCAGGAGTCGTGCGAATCCGTGAGCAGCCCGAGATCGGGGGACGATGAGATCGGCTCGCGCGCAAGAGCTAGATGGATTCACGGCATCTGGAAAATGAGAGGGCTTGCGATAACTTCATCCAGCAGTGGAGAGGTCGTGGCTGACGATGATACATGTGCAGGGTGGGAATATGCCCCCCGATTCAAAAGCACTCGCGTTCATAGTAACCAAATAATTATGGATGTGACCATACACTCATTTATTGATCAATATTGATTCTTAGCGTCCTGATATGTGCATGAAATCGGCACACGCTGTGATCTGATCATTCGATGCACCAAGGCATCGCGACACTACACCCGCAGTGCAAGCGGTGTCCAGTCCATCGACTCTATCACTCACCTAGCCACTCAGCTACCAACCGAGCCACTGTCCCATCCACTCACCCAGCCACTCACTCACCTAGGCCACTCACCCACCCACCCACATCAGCAGTGTCCAGCCCATCTACGAGGAACTCACTGCCGATCACTACTCACAATTCATCTCTAACGCTCCACCAGTTTCCTCTGCAGTAGAACTCAAAATGGAAATGTTCAGCAAAGCCTACGAGGTGTAACCATCGCACCTGTGTGACAGCCCGTACTATTTTAGAGTGGTGCAACTGCCAAATCTACGCTGTATTTGTGTGTGCAAGGATCACCATTTCTGTTAACCCATGCAAATCGTATGCTTGTCACATTCAGACAAACGAAACAGTCGAAGGAGATGGACAGAAAAGAAAAACAATCCACAAAAGACGGTTAAAAAAATGAGACAAAAGACTCAATTCCAAACAATACTCACGGCGGCAATTCATCGAATCACCACAGGGGTGGGATGGGATGAACCGGCTCATCACGCCAAATAACAACCAATACAATTGCCCATTCAGGGAGGAGACTGGCAAGGAAGCGGTTTCATTTTTAAACGTGAGAGGTGCCACAACGTCACTCGACTTGGAACAACGGGGGGAGGGGGGGTGGGCACCTCCAGAGCCCCCTCCCCCATCTCCCGCCGAGGTGCGATGGGTGTCGCTGGGCCGTAAAGGGCTCCCGGCGGCCTTCAAAGCGACAAGCTGCAGGCAAGTGCAAGTTTGGCGGCACTGGGCCAACGTGACGGCCATGGGAACAAAGTGAGCCGCCCCACTCACCCAGCCGCGAGCAAACGGAGCCCCCGGCTACAGGGGGAGAGCGTCGCGCCAGCTCCGTTCCAACTGGGTACCCCCCCCCCTCCCGGCTGCCCCATCCGTGGAGGAGACGGGGCCCTGCCAACCCCAGAGACGTATATGAAGACCCACATGGCACCCACAGAGTTACACCAGAGGTACAAAGAGATCCGTAGACTCCGTTGTCTACCTCGAGTGCAGGTGGTGCTACTGCACCACACCCCCATGGAGGGAGGGGTTACTAACGGGGGGGGGAGGTGGGGCATTTAATAGTTTACGCCAGGGCCCGTGCCCACCGCGCTACGCCACTATTCGGCTGCCAACTCCGGATTTGACAGGAATTTGTGGTTTTTCTGCCCAGGCCGTAGCAGGAGGTGGATGGTGGGGGGGGGAGGCGCAAGGGAAGAGAGCCGCGTGGAGCAGGAAACTATTTTAAAAACTTTCCCCAAGAAAAGTTTACAAAACATGACCCCCGCTGCACCCACACAAGCTTCCTAAGTAATTGGTTAAAAATATATTGTTTTTCCTTTGAAATATACTGTACGTTCACAAAACCTACTCCCGAAAAAGAAACAAATCCAGGGAAGAAATTGGAGGGGCAGGGGGAGAGGAAGGCAAAACGAGCGGCGGCTCGCGGGACGTTCGGCCCAAGGTTACGGACCGACATGGCTCGGAGAGACCGGCGGAGCGGGCCCTGGCTGGGCTGCCACGTCCTCCCACGTCCTCCGGTGCAGGAACGCCGATTGTTGCCTCCGCTAATTATTGACCCGGCAGAGCTTCGCGGGGAGGCACAAAAGTTTGAGTTATCAGGAGGTATGTATCCCTGCTGCAGTTGGGATGTCAAGAACACTTCAATGGAGCGTTTTGGTCGAAAACATCGATTTGAACGTTTGGGCAGCGTGTTGGGAGGAAACCACAGTACTGTACCCAGAGAAACCCCACAAAATATCCCCCATACAGCCTCAACAGACTTTTGGGACAAGTGCTGTTAGCGAGCACCTATGTAGGCCTGCACGGTACACGAGGGGGTGGGTAGCCATCATCCGTGCTCGACTGCCGCATCAGATACTCATTTGAGGCTCAGTCGACCTTGCGGAGACCCAGCGCCGGTCCAGATAACCGTCACTGACGTTGGCCACGAGCGGAAATCGAACTTGGGTCTTCGGGTTCGCAGCGTGCCAAGCCGCTACACTACCACTCCCCATACCGTGCAACAACAACAACCACCACCACCGCTCACCACCGAAGCAGCGGTGCCGTTACCACGGCGTTTGTGCCATGCTCGGTGCACTTTGAGGCCACGTGAAGTGTCAGCAAGTGGGGTTTACCGACCCATCTGCAGAAATAGATTTTTTAATGCTGTCCATTGAATTTTGTTTAATGCTGCACCCGTTGGTGTGGGTGGGGTTATTTTTTACGGCCAAATTGCTTTGCCGTCGCGTGAAAACGCACCGCGTTTTAGATTCCAATCAAAAAAGGGAACTGACCAAAGCTCCCATGTTTAATACTCAGCAACATTGTCTCTTGGTAAATACCGGACGTTATTATTATTATATCAATACAGGAACCTCCTACAAAGCAGAATAGAGACCGTGGGATTTTTCCCGGTAACGTAAAAGGCTTTGTGTTACGCAGTTCTAATAATCCCCTTCCCTGCATGACAACCACACGAACCACGCCGACGTAGCGATCACACACACACACAGACGCACACACAGCACACACAGGCGGACAGCGAGCCACCCACACGCACACCTCCCAATCAAACCTCGCTGCATCGTACTCGTAGTTTTTCGGTAAAGTCACGTAGGTGGGACCGTCACAGCTAGATTTGCTGTATCAAGATTTGCTGTATCAAAGGAGACTTGTGTTGCCTCCGAAACGTCGCGATTTTTATTATTTTATTTCTATTATTACTTTCATTAATTAAAATTTCATTTTTTACCTACGTGACTTTACCGAAAAAACTAAGAGTATGAATCCTTGCAGTCACGAAAGCTTCAAATCTAGAACTCGCTGCATCGCTCACAAGTACAGTTCTTTTGCCTGGCATTTCCCCACTCGAGCGGGCTCTGCCGTGTCCGGCTCCTCTCCCTCCACTCATTCCTGTCCTGGGCCATCAACCTACACTCCGCAGTCCTTCCCCCATCCTCCTGGCTCACCGCTCGGAGACACATTGTTGGTCTCTCTGCCTCTCGGCTTCCACGTCCATCTCCTTCTCTTCTTCTGAGGTCCACCCCTCCCTCCCCTCTCTTCGTACAAAGACCTCGCACTATCGCAAGTCTATTTCATCCTCTCGCATTTTATTTGGCGATGCTGTTGCCGAGGCTGGCGGCGGTGCACAACTACAAATAACAAAGGAAATGTTAACATTCGTCAATAACGAATAAAAAACACGGTGATGGTCTTTCTTCGCGCGTCACCTATTATGTTATATTTTTTATTCGAAGGCTGCGGTGGCATTTTTCAGCTCGTCCGAGATGGCTACGTATGTTTAACACGTAGGCTTTCGCGACCAGTATCATTCATAACAAAGGTTTTTTGGGGTTAGGTCGCATTATTTATAAATGTGTCACAACCCTCCACCACCCGACACGGCCAATCTATCAACCGCTGCGATAGCTATCGACTCAGCGCGGCCTGGAAGCTTACTATTATTATTATTATGCAATTCCTTACAGGTGAGTCACATGCTAAGTGGCCGATTATGGATCTATTACATCATTGCATACACCCCCACCTCTAATCTTGAATCCTGATGGGGTTCAACAATGATGACGTCATCCTGCACGATTTAAGACCGGAAGCAGGTGGATGGCTTCACTATTCTGGCAAATCGCCTGATGATGCTGGATGTAATTTCCAGCGAAACGTCCTACTGCTCAAATAGTAAATGTTGTGGATCCACTCTTGAACACACCGGTGGTGGGCTAAAGTAGCGAAATATTTGTCTTTTGTCAACGCGACACATTTTTTACCGACTGGCCGTGTCGGGTGGTGGAGGGTTGCGACACATCGATAAAAACGCGATCTAACTCCCCCAAAAATACTCTATTCTGAATGGCTACGTATGCACGTTGAACTTCTCTCGCACCGTACGCAGCGTGCCAAACCGGAGGGTGCCTCTCTCGCCTCCCTCCTCGCCCGCTCACCACCGATGGAGAGGCACGGCTGCCACACGTGCGTCGCACGGCTGCCACGCGGCTATCCGAGTCGATCGCGGCCGTGTTTTTACACCTGGCCGACGGTTGCCCCCATCGCGGGGAAAAGCACGGGGGAGGGGGGAGGGGGGCCCCGTGGGCTCGCAAACCCTCGTTTTTGTCATTCCAGTGTTAAGCCGTAGCGGCCTTTCATCATTAACCACCCGGCCCAATGCGAAACACCCCCAGCAGTGGCAACGTGGATCCGCTCCATTCCATCGCTTCATTCCGCGCAGAAGGACGCGGAGGGAGTGAATAAGGGCTCGCTCCCTTCCTGCGCCCTCCCCTCCGGAAAGGCAACCTTAGGAATGCTCCTCCCACGCGTCCCGCTCCCCAGCAGCGGCAGGGACGGAACGCGGGTTTGCTTTACGCTTTACGAGGGGCGGCGGTAGAACTGGCCAAGCGTCGCTCCGCTCCACAGCCCTCCTCTCGCTAAGAGGCGTCGAGCAGAGGCGCGACTCGTCCCAATGTCGGCCTTGCCGTGCGCGAGCGAGCGGGCGGTGCCCGGGACGTGGTCGAGTTTCTTAGCGTCATACGGACCCCATAACGGCTCCTATGCCTCCCCCCCTCCCCACCTCACGGCGTTACGGTTTGCACACTGGAACCTGCAATCCAGGTCACCGATTCCATTGCATATCAATCTCCCAGCATGGCAGTTCAAACAATGGGGTGAGGTTCATGAATCCCACCCGCTCTGTCTACCGAGCACTATAAAATTGATGCATCATAGTTCATCGGCAGCTCGCGTGTGGAGGGGTAAAATGTGGGTACTCAGACCTCTTCCGAAGAGGTCTAGCGAGCGTGGAAAAGGAGGCTAAATAATCTACAGAGGGGGCTCTCTAGCACGAGGAGGGCTCGTCGAGTTGAATGCCGGCAGGCCTCTCGCCGGAGGTCCTGAAGGCTCTCGAGAGCCCCTTCCAGTCGAGATTCTTCCACCAGCAGTGGCGTGACCAGGCAATTGCAGGGCTGCACCTTCACCTCCTGCCGCTCAAGCATTCGCCAAATCCGGCACCGAGAGTCGCGCCCACAACAGCAGCCCCACGATATCACAGCGGCGTCACCGCAGAGTGCGCGTTTGGGCCGACCACCAAATCGCCCTGGACGGGCCAAGCGTCATCACATCTCGGGAGCGAAGGAGGACTTCAGCCTGGTTAGGATGTCGATGACGAGATGCGAGCTGGCCAGACGAGGACGGTTGACGAATGAATTATCAAAACCATCCGTGTGGAGTTTAGAGCGCAACCCCCTTTGGACACGTGGGTTTTCTCCAGGTGCTTCAGTTTCCTCCCACATGAAGTCAAGCCTCTCGTGAATGGGATTGGTCAAATAACTCAAAGCAGCCAAACCACCCCCCACCCCCCCATTTGAAAATGAGCCTTGCGACTCAACGAGGCTACTGCGGATCAACAAGGCCACTACTTTGTCTTGGGAACAACAGTCGAGAGAAAGAGAGACATTAACTCGGGAGCGGTTGCAGCAAGAGAGAGAAAGCACAAAGGAGCAGAAGGGATGGCAAGACGAAATCAAGGATCCGGAGGCCACTACGGGACCCAAGAAAGTAATGGCAGAGAAACTGGTGGAGGCCTTTGGCCAACAGTGAGAGGGGGTGGAGCTACAGGCTGACCACCACAACAACAACAACATCGACTTTGTCCGATGGGGGCAGCGGCGGCGGTCAGTGGTGGCGGAGTGCCGCGGGCCCGGCCGCGTGTTTGTGTAGCTGGAAGCCGTTTCCCCCGTGACCTCGCAGGGGGGGGGGGGGGGGGGGGGGGGGGGGAGGGCCTCCGCCGAGAGGGGCCCGCAGGCATTCCGCTCGGCGAGCCCTCGTCGCGCCCCGCCGTCTAAAAACGGTCCCCGCCGCGTTCTCGAGCGCGGGGGCCGCCACTTTCCCACACGGCTCGCTTCCCAGCCGGGCTACGTTGGCGAGGGCCGCGTGACGTTACCCGCCGCCCGTCACCCTCCCCGCAGCACACGCGCCGCCACCAACCCCGTGCTAGGGTGGCGCAGCTATCGAGTGCGCAGGCGGTGCAACGGCACCGGAGTGTACACGCGTGGTAACGTTTCGTGGCGTCTACCGGTGCCTTGCGACGTACAAGGAGGTTTGGTGGCGCTTGACGTTTGGTGGCGGTTCGGCGGCGCAGCTACGGAGTGCGCCGGTGGCGCCGCCGCACCGGGGCCCCACGGGCCAGAGGGGCCCAGCGTCGGGTGACAAAGAGAGAAAGGAAATTGGAAAGGAGAGGAGGAGGGGGGGGAGGCCAGTTTGCTCTTTGCCCCGGGGCCCACGCGGTGTCGGGCTCGTGTCCCCAGTTGCTGATCGCAGACCCCGCGTGTGTGGGGGGGGGGGGGGGGGGGGATCTGATTGAACGTTAGGAACGAGGAGGTAGAAACGCACGGAGTACCGGTGCTGCGCTCTGCAGAGCGGTGGCCCCCCACCCCCACCCCCGGGATGCTGCATGGAGTCCAACCAAAGCCACGACCGCCACACACCAAGCAATCAAGCCGGCCCACGAGCACACGCGTCACGTGGACCTGGAAAACCCCGGGGGTGGAGTGCAGGTTCACGTGGAACTGGAGGCACAAGCAGCCACTGCCACCTCACCACAGAACTCCCCAACCTGCCACACTGCACGACATTTTCTCCGACTCCTCATGCACAGCATCGGCCTATAAATTGAAAATCACTCGGAACGCGGTCAATCTCGTCAGATCTCGCAAGCCAAGCGGGGCTCAGCCCGCCCAATATTTGGCTGGGAGATCGCCTGGCAATAGCAGGTGCTGTAGGCTTGGGCTGTGAGGTGCCCGGGAAATAGCGGTGCAGAAGCTGTCGGTGTGCAGCTTTCAGTACCGTCCACATCGTGGGGTTTCTTCTGGCGCTCTGGTCTCCTCCCACACGGAGTCAAACGCTCATCGATGGAATTGGCCCAACATACGCACCTCCCGAGTACAGCATTATTATCATTATTGCTCTAAAGCCTGCAGGTTTTTGGTGCTGGGTTGACCACAGTGAAGCGATCGCCCGATCATCCCGTGCACAACTCTGCAACGCACGCGGAATTTTCTGCTCCTCCGTCTCGTGGAGGGAAAACCGAGACAACACCCTCACACCGCCCCCAGGAGCGTTGGGGTTCAACACCCAGCACCTGTCAGCGCTCTCCCGCTTGCACGTGCAGCTCGACGGCTGGGAGGGGGATCACCGGGAGTGAGGGGAGCGAGCGGGCGGGCGAGCGAGCGGGCGGGCAAGCGGGCGAGCGAGCAGGCAAAGTGAGTGGGTGAGAAATCAGGCGAGCGAGTAATCAGGTGATCGGATGAGCGAGTGATCGGATGAGCGAGTGATCGGGTGAGCGAGTGATCGGGTGAGCGAGTGATCGGGTGAGCGAGCGATCGGATGAGCGAGCGATCGGGTGAGTGAGCGATCGGGTGAGCGAGTGATCGGGTGAGAGAGCAATCGAGTGAGCGAGTGATCGGGTGAGCGGGTGATCAGGTGAGCGGGTGAGCAAGGGATCGAGTGAGCGAGAGATCGGGTGATCGAGCGTGCGTGGCGTTGTCAGCCGCTCGGCACTCTCCCAGACGAGCCCCGCTCGGGAAGCGGATGTGGGTGGGCATCTCGCGAAATTTGGGTTCGGCTCGGGAGGCCCCGTCCCGGCAGCCGCGTGCCGAAGCCAGACGCGGAAGCGGGCGCAGGCACCCTCGGCCACGGGGAAGTCAAAAGATCACACGCAACGGCAATTTGTTGGCAGCGTTCACTCGGGAGCCTGGGCCGGATGTCTCAAACCCAACTCCACCCGCCTCCCCCCCTCCTCCTCACCAAGCCAACAAAACAATGTGGCTCCAATTGTGCCGGCGAAGACGGAAAGCCCAAAACTCTGCATTAAGGGAAGGGGGGGGGGGAGACCCGATGGTGCGTGCCGCTCCAGACGAGACGTGGATCACACGGGGACACGTGCACGCTGCCGCCCCTGCGTGCACCTGCTCTCGCGGCAAGTTTGCTGCCGACTACCGTCAGATTAGTCCCATTCCATCACTTGCCAAAGATGACACGGACACTGCAGCACTGCACGCACGCACGCCGGGATTTCTGCGGGTACTCCGTTCTCCTCCCGCGGGATGATTAAAAAAAACACTCATTGATGGAATCGTCCAAACAACCATATGCAATGGAACCCTACGGAAAAACGAAAGTCTTGAGACTCGAGGAGGCTTTTCTGGGTAAATAAAGAGCATCTATGGTTATTACTGTTGCTACTACTCATCTCAAATGGCTCTCAGCTGGCCCAATTAAGGCTCTTGTTTTTTTATCAGTTCCACACGGTGCAACTGTTCCACCGTCTCTACCACCGCACGCATAAATCCCAAACTGCCCCTCCGTTTTTAAAACGTTCCGGCTTTGGAAAAAGCGGAGTTGTTGGTAAATACGACGCGGGTAGCCACACAACGGTCAACTCGTCACCTCGTTCCCCAGCCGCTCACGGAACCCGCCGGCCGCGTGACTCACGTTGAGTCACCTCGAGTCTACCCCGGAGCGAAAACTTCCGCTGGTGGGATGGGGGGTAGGGGAGAGGCAGCGTTCGGAGGAAGCGATGGGCGAACATTTACAAAACAAGCAACAATTTACACACAGGCAAGAGTCGTGATCACGATCAAGAGGGCGAGCGGAAAAAGAATGCAACACGCGGCCGAGGAAACAAGAGGCGAGTTTAGTCACCTGCTCGCCCCACACCTTCGCCGTGACGACTGCCAGGAACACATTTACACAATACCCCAACACCGCCACTGCGGATTATGCAAGGGCTATGACTTGCCCTATTATTGGGCCGTCTGTATAGGAAAGCGTGTTATGTATGGGCTGTGGATAAGATCTATACGTTTCGGCGTCTGTGACTATGCAATGTATAAACGCACATCCGTTGCCAATACAATTATTTTATGGGCAACGATAATTATTGTATTAACTTTGTGCTGTGTTAGGAATGAGCTGTTGGCTGTGTGTGTTGTGGATGGGCGTGTTATTCTATAGGCTGCGTGTAATGTCTAGCAAATGGTTGTTTATGTAAAGGTTGTTTGTTATGGACTGTGTGTTTATGTATGGGCAACGAACGTGTGTTATATGTGCGAGCTAAGATGTATAAATTGGTTTATTTTGGGTTAGATCGTGGAGGTTTGTCATCTTCTAACCATAGCCCCCCCATCGCCCGACACAGTCAAACAAAGTTTTGTCACGTGGGGAAAATGTGCCATTTGATTGTGTTTTTTTAGATCGGGAAGTGCATTCAATCCGAGATCCGGGCCCTTGCGGAGAAGCACAGATGGTGCTCCGAGTGTCATCTCCATCGAGGCGTCGTACAGAATTGCCAACTTTCCCCACGCTTTAAGAACGTAACCGTTTTGGCTGATAAACCGGCCCAATTGGCTCATTTGCCTAAGTGACAACTCGATATGATGGGCCCTGTCGGTGGTAGTGGAGGAGGGTTACGGTTAAGACGTCGCCGTGTACACGCTACGATTCGACCCAAAATGAACCAAACGATGCATCCGTGGCATTGTTCGTGAAAGCCTACGAATGAAAACGGAGCTGCGATCGCACGCAATGTGGGGGCTTGCGTGTCCCATGAGCTGTGGCTGCGTGCCACGTAGGCACCCGAGCGCTGTGTAAGGGGAATAGGAGACCACGAGTGCACGTGCTTGCTACACGCTATGTATGGACTGGATGTTATGTATAGGCGATTGGTTGTGTTGCTGTTATGTTTGGAATATGGCACAGATGTGGTCTGTGTATTATGGCGATTGGATGAGTTTTGGGGGCTACAGCTCTATTTAATTAGTTGTTTACGAACTCGTGTGAGATACACGTACCGAGCTTGTCCGTTGACAGCTTGTATGCGTTATGTGTACAGCCGATGGGATGTGTCGTGTACGTCCCGTCTGTTATATACGAGCTGTGTGTGTGCTATATACTGCAATGCATGGGCTATGAGCTGTCTGGTATGCGTTCGTTGAATTCTGCTGGGCGTATTAACTTTGTGTTATCTCTGTGCTGTGTGTTGCATCTGGACTGTGTTGCAATCAGCCGTGTTCCGTGTATGACCATTGGCAGGACAGTATTATGTACACGTTGTAACCAATGCATTGGTTGGGTTAGGTGCTGTGTGTTGTGTACGAGCTTTGACAGCCCACAATAAAGTGTGGTTTGTATGCTGTGTGGGCTGTGTGGTGTGTAGAACGTGTGGTTTGTATGCTGTGTGTTGGCTGTGTGGTGTGTAGAATGTATGGTTTGAATGCTGTGTGTTGGCTGTGTGGTGTGTAGAACGTGTGGTTTGTATGCTGTGTGTTGGCTGTGTGGTGTGTAGAATGTATGGTTTGTATGCTTTGTGTTGGCTGTGTGGTGTGTAGAACGTGTGGTTTGTATGCTTTGTGTTGGCTGTGTGGTGTGTAGAACGTGTGGTTTGTATGCTGTGTGTTGGCTGTGTGGTGTGTAGAACGTGTGGTTTGTATGCTGTGTGTTGGCTGTGTGGTGTGTAGAACGTGTGGTTTGTATGCTGTGTGTGGGCTGTGTGGTGTGTAGAACGTGTGGTTTGTATGCTGTGTGTTGGCTGTGTGGTGTGTAGAATGTATGGTTTGTATGCTGTGTGTTGGCTGTGTGGTGTGTAGAATGTATGGTTTGTATGCTGTGTGTTGGCTGTGTGGTGTGTAGAACGTGTGGTTTGTATGCTGTGTGTTGGCTGTGTGGTGTGTAGAACGTGTTGTTTGTATGCTGTGTGTTGGCTGTGTGGTGTGTAACGTGCGACTTGTATGCTGTGTGTTGGCTGTGTGGTGTGTAGAATGTATGGTTTGTATGCTGTGTGTTGGCTGTGTGGTGTGTAGAACGTGTGGTTTGTATGTTGTGTGTTGGCTGTGTGGTGTGTAACGTGTGACTTGTATGCTGTGTGTTGGCTGTGTGGTGTGTAGAATGTATGGTTTGTATGCTGTGTGTTGGCTGTGTGGTGTGTAGAACGTGTGGTTTGTATGCTGTGTGTGGGCTGTGTGGTGTGTAACGTGTGACATGTATGCTGTGTGTGGACTGTGTGTACGCTGTGTGTTGGCTGTGTGGTGTGTAACGTGTGGCTTGTATGCTGTGTGTTGGCTGTCTGCTACGCATGAGCTATGCGCTGCATGCTGCGGCTAAGCTTTGCCAGGTGAGAATTAGCGAGGCGATCAGAGCCCCCCCCATACCCCCGGGGGGGGGGGTGACGGAAACACCGCTGAGCCCCCCCCCCCCCTATCCAGAGTAATCCTCTTGCACGAACCGCCTGGCATGGACCCGTGTGACCCCTTCACACACGTACATGTACAGTTCATACTGGATGCACACTCAAAACAAAGACCCCCCCCCCCCCGTGTAGCCTTAACAGACTGTAGGGGCAAGTGCTGTTAGCGAGCAGCACCTATGAAGGCCGGCACGGCACGCCAACCGGTGTGGGCCGTGAGCGGGAATCGAACTCGGGTAACTGGGTTCGTGTCGCAGCGCCACACAGCATCGATAAAAGATACACGCACAGGCACACACGTGAAGACAAGTGTGTACACACACACGCGCGCAGTGTGCGCCAACTCCTTACCTATAACCCTCACCCAGCCGACTACAGCCCTAACCATCGTATACAGAAACCCTATGCAAACCACTACCACCCTTAGTAGCCCTCAGCCTCGCCACCGTTCCATCTCTCTCTCTCTGTCAACATTCGTCTAGCCAGGGCACGCAGAGACGGGCAGGTGGGACGTTTGGCTGGGGGCCTCAGATCCGAGGGGGCGTCGTCTGGCATTTAGCCCCGAAACTCCAAAAAAAACCACCACATTTCAGTGGCTGGGATTCCAACTCGAATTCTATCCGCCTTAGCCCTAATTATTAGCACGGTTGGATACGTACGGTGCGAAAGATTTTCAACGTACGTACGTATCCCTAAAAACCCTAAACATCCTCGTATCACCGATCGTCTATCCCCAGGTGAGCGCCCTGCAGGTGAGACGCGCGTGGCCAACCGTGCGCGTCGGTGCCTCCAACGCGGCCCCCCGAGCGACACGCGCAGTCGGGTGCGGCGAGATAGTCGGCGACGTGGCACCGGTGGTGGGAGGAATCGCGATGATCCCACGCTGTGTGCCGCACTGATCCCCCCGCATCTCCGATTTGGCACGGGTGGCTAACGTACGGTGCCAAAGAAAAAGTTAAAGTTACTGCACGCCGATTTCTCAACCTCTGACCCGCACACCGCATGGCACACCGGTCCGAACCTCAACCCCACACGACTAGGCGGACGATCTCTCCTTGAACCTCAGGGGGTGGGGGGGGGGGAGTTGGGAAGCCGTGCGTGCATTTCTGAGAAGGGCTTATCGCGAATCGGTACATCGCATCCAATAGTAGCAGTCGTTGTAAAGTAGTAATAATAATAACACGGATGGTGAAAGAATGCGAGCAGCTGTCGCTGGAGGTTACACGGACCAGAGGGACCGGTTTGCGGTGATAAACCCCACGGGGCCACATAACTCGGAGTTAGCAACGTGTGGCAGAAGCCGGCCAGGGCTGCGCGCAGGAACCTCTCTCTCCGTGCGGCAGGAACCAGGCACTGCCGCGGCCCATCAGGAACCACCGGGAAGAACCCAGACAGTGGCAAGAACAATTGGGAACCACCGTGTGCTTGGCCAGGGGAAACCACCCCAATGGCCCCAAATGGAAAAAAAAAGCCACGCGCCAGATTCCGACAACTGGGAAGCCCCCCGCCCCCCTCCCCCCCCCGAACAGCGGAGGTCAGCATTGGGCATCACGAGGGATGAGCAGAGATCGCAAACACGAAACTTTTAAAAAAACTCGCAAATACGTCCCACCGAACATCACCAGACAATATCGCAAGATGCGGCGGGCACGATGTGTGTGTGTGTATACATAGCGAGGCATTACCGTGAGGGCTCCCCCACTCAACCCCGCGCAAAATATACCCAAACATCCCCCAACACACAATCGAATACCAGTGACGCAGCGCGGTTGGCATGGGGGGGGTCTGGTGGGAGGAATGAAACATGGGCTCCCTGGTCAATGTCGGCCACCCCCCCCCGCCGCCGTCTTGGTAAGCAGGGTGCACGCTATGCCACTAACATCACCAAACACGACTAAACACCACCACCACCACCCCACCGCACACCACCACTACCAAACACAAACACCGCTCGCAACAGCAGCATTGATAAACACACCCCACCCAGCGTCTCTCCCATAGTCCGTAGCGACATTCCTTAATTCAAGAAACGCTTGGACCTTCTCGGCCTTTTTTTTGGAGGGGGGCTCTGGGTTCAGCAAACGAGATCAAGTAGAGAGACCCCAAAAAAGAGAGATACCGCCAGGCATTAGTGTGGGGCGGGGGGGGGGTTGACCACCCCATGAGCGACCACCAAACAACCAGCAGCCGTCGCCAGACATCATCACTGGGCGGTGTCTCTATTGCGACAAAGGTGCGCGCGGGCCACGATCCTGGTGGTTGGGTCATTAACAAGCACGCGGCGAGGCGGGGGGGTCAGGGGAGCTGTGCAGGGTGGGGAGGAGATGGGATGGGTGGAGGCCGGTGGGGGGGGGGGGGTCGGCCAGACAATGCAGATGACGGCGATGGGAGGGGGGGGTGCAGACAACTAATTCAACCGCAATGGGGGCCGCATCCCGGCTGTGAGCGGGGCTCGCGAGAAACGGAAGCCCGCCCCCCCCCCCCGCGTCTGGGAGGAAAGCAGAGCGCGCCGATGAATATGACATCTGTGCGCGGCTTCACATAGTGTGTGTGTGCCCTCAGTTGCCAATACACAACTACTGCTGCGACGACTAAAACTCAACCCCCACCACCACCAACAACAACCGCACCAAGAAGACAAAGATCGCCCGTGTAGCCCTAACATCGCAGACCGTCCGTGGGGGGGGGGGGGCACAAGGTGCTGCTAGCCAGCACCTAAGAAGGCCGCCACGACCCCCCCCCCCTTTGTCTCCCCCCCCCCTCCTCCTACTCCCCCGCCGCATGCAGCCACCTTGTAGAGCCCGAGTGGACCTCGGAGAGGCTCTGGGAACGGTTTCAGACATTTGCCACTGATGTTGGCCGTGAGCGAGAGTCGAATACACACACACGCGTGCGCCACGCAACACAAATACATGGGGAGGGGGAGGGGGGGCGGCTCTCATGCAAATGCGGCGAAGAGAGAGGGAGCGGCCCTGCACGGGACGAGGAATACTGCCCCCCCACACACATGGACCGTGGCCACGGCATGCGGAGAGAAAGACGACGACGCAGCAGCGTGTTAGAGACATCGCGCGCTCCAGTTGGGGGGCTGGAGGCAGGGGGGAAGTGGGGTGGGTGGGGGGGGTCTTCACAGGCGGTCAAGCCAGCCCATTAAATACACTGCCCGCTAGCCAAATACACTGACACACGACTCGCCAAATACACCGCCACACTACATACCAAACACACCGCCACTCTTCATACCAAACACACCGCCACACACCTCACCAAATACACCACCACACGACTCACCAAATACACTGCCTCGCGACTCACCAAACACACCGCCACACAGCTCACCAAACACACCGCCACACGACTGACCAAATACACCCCCACACTTCACACCAAGTACTGTATAATACTGCACCACCAGCTCATTAAACACAGAGCCCGCTCACCAAATGGACAGCAAAGCTGAACAAGTCGACAGCCGGCGATATACGCACGGCACCCCGAATACACAACCCCCAGCTCACCAGGAACGCAGCAATCGCGAAACACGCCCAGCTCACCAAACACACGCACACGGTACACCCGTGAAGACACACACACACAATACAACACCGCTGTGTAGCTGTAGGCCCTGGTCGCACCGATATAACCCCGGTGAAGCAGGAGCCACATACAGAGCATCACAAAGACACACACACAAAGACACAGACACAAAAACACACACACAAACACAAAGACACACACACAAAAACACACACAAAGACACACACACAAAGACACGTATGCACAAACCCACCCACACACAAGATCACGGACAGACACGCTCACACAAACTCATACATGCACACACACTCAGACCAACTCATACATACACACACACTCACACAAACGCATACATACACACACACACTCACACAAACTCATACATACACACACACACTCACACAAACTCATACATACACACACACACTCACACAAACTCATACATACACACACACTCAGACACATTGCTAAGAGCCACACGCAAACTAACATGCCCACCCAACACGCACAGACATAAACAGACCAATACACACAGGTATTCAGACACACCCACACCCAAACACTCTTACACACACGGACCGAGACACACACACAGACAGGTATTCTTACACACAACACCAGCCGCAATTCAGCACAAAGTGCGCGTGACGTCACCGCACAGCGCTCGTGCCAGGCTAGGTGCACGTCGCAGCCTTCGCAGGGGCAGCCCGTGCAGGCGACAGACGCAGCTATTCAGGGTTAAGAGGCAGATGCCTCGCCACCTGTTCTCCCTACTATGGGGCACCTCGCGCACACACACAGAGAGACACCCTAACACACACAGAGAGAGACACCCTAACACACACAGAGAGAGACACCCTAACACACACACACAGACACCCTAACACACACACACAGACACCCTAACACACACACACAGACACCCTAACACACACACAGAGAGAGGCACCCTAACACACACAGAGACACCCTAACACACACACACAGAGACACCCTAACACACACAGAGACACCCTAACACACACACACACAGACACCCTAACACACACAGAGACACCCTAACACACACACAGAGACACCCTAACACACACACACACAGACACCGCCTAACACACACACACAGAGACCGCCTAACACTCTCCACACCGAGCAAACAACCGGCTCCATCCCCCCTCCGCGCCCGGCACTCACCCACTTGCAGCACGCTCTCCACGCACCCGCGCTCCAGCAGCTGCAGACCCCGTCGGAACGGGAGCCTCGACTCCGCGTCCTCGGCTCCAGCCGTGCCCCCCCCCGCGGCTGCTCCGCCACCCGGCGGGCCCCCCCCTGCAGAGTCATCGCCGCCGCACAGCATGGAGGAGTAGAGGCGGATCTCTCGCTCGTTCCTCGGGAACGACCAGAAGACGATCCTCCTTTGCACGGGCTCGGGCACGCGGCTGTAGCGAGCCTCCACCTGCTCGTAGGGCCACCACTGCGCCACCGCCTTGGCGCTGAGGTCCAGCAACGACTCGGGCTGCTGCTTCAGCTGCTGCTGCTGCTGCTGTTGGTAGTGGTGGTGGTGGTGCTGGTGACCCGGGGAACGAACACAGATCCTCTTGGCCGGCGGCGGCTCCGACGTGGCCGCGTCCTGAGCCATGGCCTCTGTCGCCCGCGGGGTTTCTGTCCTGTCCTCCCTCTCCTCCCTCTCCTCTCTCTCCTCTCTCCCCGGGATTCGCGGCCGCGGCGCTGCTGCTGCTGCTGCTTGGAGGAGGAGGATGAGGTTTTGTTGGAGGAAGCTCCCGAGAAGAATGAATGAATGGGGGCGCGGGCGCGGGACACGCGGGGTTTAAAGGGACGGCGCGGGTGGGGCGAGTGGGAGGAGCCTCGGCACGAGAGGGGAGGGGAGGGAGTGAGCGAGAGGGGAGGGAGGATGAGAGGGGAGGGAGGATGAGAGGGGAGGGAGGATGAGAGGGGAGAGGGGAGGATGAGAGGGGAGATGGGAGGGGGAGTGAACGAGAGGGGAGGGGAGTGAACGAGAGGGGAGGGGAGTGAACGAGAGGGGAGGGTGAGTGAACGAGAGTGAACGAGAGAGGAGGAGTTGGGATCGTGTGGCTGGGGCGCGATGGGTGTCGAACGGAGCGAGTGGATGGGGGAGGAGAGAAGAGCGAGCGAAGAGTGGGATGGGAGAGGAGGAGGGGGAGGATGGAGGAGACGGGATTGGAGGGGGAGGAGAGTGAGAATGGGAGAGAGGGAAGGACGCGAGGGTGAGAGAGTCAGATGAGAGGAGACGGAATGGGGGGGGGTGGAGGGAAGTTCCCTCCCCTCGCCGCGTCACGCAGCCGAACCCGGGCTGTGTCGTCACGGCGCTCTTTGTTGCTGCGGCCACTTCAAAGCGTGGGGGGAGGGGCAGTGGTGGGGGGAGGGGCTGAGGGGGGAGGGGCTGAGGGGGAGCAAGTTCAGTGCCCCCGGACTGAGCTCTCTGGAGTGGTGGCCGAGCGGTGAAGTCGATGGGCTCGAGATTTGCAAACTCTTCCCGCTACAGGTTCGAATCTTGGCGACTGCGCGAATTTTTATATTATTTTTTATATATCTACTGTCGTGTCAAGTTGACACGACAGTAGATGTATATAATACATACACGCTCGCCACATCGTATTCAGCACGCTTGGCTATGCGGTATTATGTTGGACTTTCTTCGCGCCGTACACAGCCAACCGTGCTCATAATGATGCCCATTCATCACCCACTCGTGGGGTTCGCCGACTCTCAACTTCTCGGCTGGGGGTGCTGCCCGCACTGGGAGTTTGGCGTCACGTGGGAGGGGAGCGGAGGGAGCCCCCCCCCCCCCCACTGCCCCTCCCCCCACTGCCCCCCCCACTGCCCCCTCACTGCCCCCCCCCCACTGCCCCCCCTCACTGTCCCCCCCACTGCCCCCCCACTGCCCCCCCCACTGCCCCCTCACTGCCCCCTCACTGCCCCCCCCGCTGCCCCCCCCCCCACTGCCCCCCCCCACTGCCCCCCCCACTGCCTCCCCCCCCCCCCACTGCCCCCTCACTGCCCCCCCTCACTGCCCCCCCCCACTGCCCCCTCACTGCCCCCCCCCCACTGCCTCCCCCCCCAATGCCCCCCCCCACTGCCCCCTCACTGCCCCCCCCATTGCCCCCCCCCACTGCCCCCTCACTGCCCCCCCCCACTGCCCCCCCCCCACTGCCCCCTCACTGCCCCCCCCCCAATGCCCCCCCCACTGCACCCTCACTGTCCCCCCCATTGCCCCCCCACTGCCCCCCCAATGCCCCCCCCCCACTGCCCCCTCACTGCCCCCCCCCACTGCCCCCCCCACTGCCCCCCCCCCCCACTGCCTCCCCCCCCCACTGCCCCCTCACTGCCCCCCCCACTGCCCCCCCCACTGCCCCCTCACTGCCCCCCCCCCAATGCCCCCCCCCACTGCCCCCCCACTGCCCCCTCACTGTCCCCCCCACTGCCCCCCCCCCCCCACTGCCTCCCCCTCCCCACTGCCCTCTCACTGTCCCCCCCACTGCCCCCCCCACTGCCTCCCCCTCCCCACTGCCCCCCCACTGCCCCCCCCCACTGTCCCCCTCACTGCCTCCCCCTCCCCACTGCCCCCCCACTGCCCCCCCCCCCACTGCCCCCCCCCCACTGCCCCCTCACTGCCCACCCCCACTGTCCCCCCCACTGCCTCCCCCCACGTGCAGTGGCTGTACTGTGTGTACAGTGGCTGTACAGTGTGTACAGTAGCTGTACTGTGTGTACAGTAGCTGTGTGTACAGTAGCTGTGCTGTGTGTACAGTAGCTGTACTGCAGGTTTACAAATGGCGTTGTGACGTGGAGAGACGCGCGTGTGGACGTGTTAATGCCGACTGGTGGGTTACCTGGTTACCTGGGGTTACCTGTCTGCCCGCACCTGTGTGACGACGAGGGTGGCGACTTGAGCTGGTGACGCTGCCAATTGAGTGTCAGGTGAGGGTCAGGTGAGAGGCAGGTCAGTGTTAATGGTGAGATGTGAGGTGAGTGGTGGTAATGGTCAGGTGAGTGTTAATGGTGAGATGTGAGGTGAGTGGTGGTAATGGTCAGGTGAGTGGTAATGGTGAGATGTGAGGTGAGTGGTGGTAATGGTCAGGTGAGTGTTAATGGTGAGATGTGAGGTGAGTGGTGGTAATGGTCAGGTGAGTGGTAATGGTGAGATGTGAGGTGAGTGGTGGTAATGGTCAGGTGAGTGTTAATGGTGAGATGTGAGGTGAGTGGTGGTAATGGTCAGGTGAGTGGTAATGGTGAGATGTGAGGTGAGTGGTGGTAATGGTCAGGTGAGTGGTAATGGTTAGATGTGAGGTGAGTGGTGGTAATGGTCAGCTGAGTGTTAATGGTGAGATGTGAGGTGAGTGGTGGTGGTCAGGTGAGTGGTAATGGTCAGATGATAATCAGGTGAGTGGTGGTAATGGTGAGATGTGAGGTGAGTGGTGGTAATGGTCAGCTGAGTGTTAATGGTGAGATGTGAGGTGAGTGGTGGTGGTCAGGTGAGTGGTAATGGTCAGATGATAATCAGGTGAGTGGTGGTAATGGTGAGATGTGAGGTGAGTGGTGGTAATGGTCGGGTGAGTGTTAATGGTGAGATGTGAGGTGAGTGGTGGTAATGGTCGGGTGAGTGTTAATGGTGAGATGTGAGGTGAGTGGTGGTAATGGTCGGGTGAGTGGTAATGGTGAGATGTGAGGTGAGTGGTGGTAATGGTCGGGTGAGTGGTAATGGTGAGATGATAATCAGGTGAGTGGTGGTAATGGTGAGATGTGAGGTGAGTGGTGGTAATGGTCGGGTGAGTGGTAATGGTGAGATGTGAGGTGAGTGTTGGTAATGGTCGGGTGAGTGGTAATGGTGAGATGTGAGGTGAGTGGTGGTAATGGTCGGGTGAGTGGTAATGGTTAGATGTGAGGTGAGTGGTGGTAATGGTCGGGTAAGTGGTTGTGTTTAATAAACGCGACTGTGCGTTTGTAGATTGAGCTGCTTTCTGCATGAGGGTTTTCGCGAATCTTAATTGACATAAACCAAGCATCACACTTTGTACCCACATTGAGTCCGACTGTCATCGCATCTCAGACGCGGTACGCAGGAGGTCGTGGGTTCGATCTCGACCCTGACGATGCCTACTTCTGCTGCTGTATATTTGGAGTTTGCGTGTCTCTCTCTCATCATCACCATCATCACGGTGGCTAGGAGATGTTAACTACCTCGCCTGGTGTACAGGAGGTCGTGGTTTCGATCTCGACCCTGACGTTGCCTGCTGTATATTTGAAGTTTGCGTGTCTCTCTCTCAAAATCATCAACATCACGGTGGCTAGGAGATGTTAACTACCTCGCCTGGTATGCAGGAGGTCGTGGGTTTGATCCCGACCCTGACACCTGCTGTATATTTGGAGTTTGCGTGTCTCTCTTTCTCTCTCTCCCCGTGGTCGCGTGGGTTTTTATCCGGGTCCTCTGGGTTTTCCCTCTACATTTAGAATCAACATGCGTTTGGAGTCCGTATCTGCTATTGATTTCCACACGATAATCCACTTCGTTGAGCTATCATTTGTGATAGCAAGGTTGCTTCCAAAAAATCGAGCTTTATAACTCAGTGGGCCTTACCTGGTCAAATTAAAACAGAATAACATAGCCCCCTGCCTTCTCCAGCTCCTATTGCAACCCTTCAGGTCCTCTGGTCGCAGAAATCGGCATCAGCAGCGGGGACCTCCCGTCACGGGGTCCGCTGACAGCTTCTGATCACGAGGAGGCTCCGGGCGCGTCCCGCGAGCAGAGCACGTGCCAGAAGTGAAACGCCACGTGCTGCCCTCCGTGTTGACTTGGCTTCTCTCTGCACCCCCCCCCCCCCCCCCCGTTTCCTCCCACACGAAACCAATGAACACTCATAATACTGATAAAAAGGTGTCAGTTTTGTTTCCAGATAAAAGGATAAAAAAAACAATTATCATATTTTGCTACTGGCAAATGAGGTTCCAATGGTGTAAATGCTTACCCCGAGCTCTCATACTCTGATGGTGCATTGTCTTTGAGTTGTGCGCCTTTTGGCGTCACCTGGTCCAACACCAGGGTAAGACTAGGCTCTAAGAAAAGCTGTCTCGGGTGTGGACCAATCAACTTCAAGGACAGTGCATATATTATCAGAGTTAAGTTTTTTGTTTGCATTATGGCTGCAGGTATTGTGGTCTATGCAAACATGACTCCTTGTCAAAAAGTTGTCAGTTTTGTTGCCAGATCAAAGGGTAAAAAAACAATTATATGTTTTACTGGCAAATGAGGTTCCAATGGTACTCATAATACTCTTAGGTTTTTTCGGTAAAGTCACGTAGGTAAAAAATTATATAAATAATAATATCACGACGTTTCGGAGGCAACACAAGTCTCCGTCATCAGGTGGGATCGTCACAGCTAGATTTACTGTATCAAGTGAGGCAAAATTCCAAGAGACAAGCTCTTAAATACAAGTTTAGGGGGAGGGGGGAGGGGCTTATCTGAATGTGGTAGCCATCGAATGGAACGTGTTGGGGGGGTGGGCGGGGCTAAAAGAGAACAATAGGTGCACTTGGGGTTGTAACCGGTGTTGGCTGACAATCCAAATTTTGCCTCACTTGAGACATCTTCTTGGTTCTTTCGGTAAAGTCACGTAGAAGGGAAGTAATAAAATAATAAAAATAAAACATAATAAAACAATTCTCACGACGTTTCGGCCACAACGCAAGCAGCCGTCCTCAGGTGAAAACCAGGTCCGTCGAGGCGACCGAGTCTGAATGAAACAGCACACGGGCTTGGGCCACATGGCCGGCCTGCTCTAGACCAATTTCTCGACCACATCAATTCCATACACCCAGCCATCAGATTCACCATGGAAGTCGAAAATGATGGCAAGCTACCCTTTTTGGATGTCCTAATCAAAAGGAGACCTGATGGTTCAATGAGCCACTCTGTCTACAGGAAAGCCACCCACACGGATGCTTATCTAAAACCGGATTCCCACCACCATCCATCCCAGAAGAATTCCCTCATCAAGACTCTATATCATAGAGCCCAATGCATCTCCGACCATGAACACATTTCCAGTGAACTCAAACACGTACGCCAAGCTCTTAAGGCTAATGGTTACTCCGACTACACAATCCGCAAAGCCATCACTCCAACCATCAAGAAGGATCCTGTTGAGGAGCCTTTCAAGACCATCACCTTACCCTACATTGCTGGGGTCACAAAAAAGATCTCCAAAATCCTGATTAAACACAAGATCCAGGTCCGATTCAACACAGTACATAAAATCCGTGATCTGGTCCCGTCTGTAAAAGATGTGGTTCCAGACATACAGTACCCTGGCGTCTACAAACTAAGTTGCCTCTGTGGTAGCAGTTACATTGGAGAAACCAAACGACATGTCTCGGACCGCATCCGTGAACATAAGGCAGACCTGAAACACGGTAGGACAAACACCTCAGCCGTGGCAGATCACTGTTACAATTCAGTGGGCTCACATGACATTGACTTCTCCAAGACAGAGGTTCTCTGCAAGCCATCTGGCTATCATGAGAGATTCGTTCATGAGGCGATCCACATATACAAACACAGAGACAATTTCAACCGAGAAGATGGATTCTGGCTTAGCAATCATTGGAAGGACGTAATAAACCATTTCGGATCTTAACTGATTGTGTTCACGTTAACGGTGACTTTCAGACCGCGTTCCACTCACTGGCATGGTGCAGTGTGCAGAGTAATGTATGGTGTCGTAATTGTACAGTAAACATATAGCAGTATGATACACATTAGGGTGGGTAGAATAATACATAGTGTTATATTAAAATGGATAAGGCAGCAACTGCAGCAGCAGCAGCAAGTGCAGCAGCAGCAGCAAGTGCAGCAGCAGCAGCAAGTGCAGCAGCAGCAGCAACTGCAGCAGCAGCAACTGCAGCAGCAGCAGAAACTGCAGCAGCAGCAGCAACTACTGCAGCAGCAGTAACTACAGCTCCCTTTGATGCTGTTAATCCTGCATAATGCACATGCATATGCAGTACTAATTACATTCCTGCATTTCCCATAAAAATGCTAAATTCCTGTTGATATGCAAATTCCTTTGTCAATGCGCCCAGCTTATATATATGCTCCAAGCCCGTGTGCTGTTTCATTCAGACTCTGTCGCCTCGACGGACCTGGTTTTCACCTGAGGACGGCTGCTTGCGTTGTGGCCGAAACGTCGTGAGAATTGTTTTATTATGTTTTATTTTTATTATTTTATTACTTCCCTTCTACGTGACTTTACCGAAAGAACCAAGAAGATGAATCCCTGCAGTCACGAAAGCTTTAAATCGAAATTTCACTTGAGACAGTAAATTTATCTGTGACGGTCCCACCTGATGACGGAGACTTGTGTTGCCTCCGAAAAGTCGTGATTTATTATTTTATTTCTATTATGTTTTATTTTTACCTACGTGACTTTACCAAAAAAACCTAAGAGTATGAATCCCTGCAGTCACGAAAGCTTCAAATCTATAATCAATTAACGTTCGTTTATTGCATTGGGCAAGCTTCAAGAATACAGCAGGAACCTCCGTGGGAGAAAAAAAACGAGTTTTGAGACTCTGCGAGGTGATCCTCTGTGAGGTTGTTCTGCGTCTCTGATTAGCGCGTTTGGCTGCGTACGGTGCGAAAGAAGTCCAACATAGTGTACATGCATTCTGGGTAGAATGGAGAGGAAGGGGAAATACGAGTCGTGAGTCGCTTATCATTTCCCGGAAACCCCCGTGCTGACGCGTCGAGATATCGCAGGAGGAGGAGGAAGAAGAGGAGGAAGAGGGTGAGAGGCGATGGGGGCGAGGAGTGAACGTGGGGGGGGGGGGTCCTTGTGAGCAGCACACACGGGGATGTTTCGTGGTGGTGAAACATCGTCACCATCATTGGAACCTCATTTGCCAGTAAAAAAATATGATAATTGTTTTTTTTACCCAAAACTGACACCTTTTGGCGTCATTTGGTCCAACCCATGTGAGACTAGGCTCTAAGTAAAGCTGCCTGGTGTGTGGACCAATCAACTTCAAGGACATTGCATATATTATCAGAGTTATGTTTTTGTTCACATTATGGCTGCAGGTATTGTGGTCTATGTAAACATGACTCCTTGTTAAAAAGGTGTCAGTTTTGTTGCCAGATAGAAGGGTTAAAAAAACAATTATCATCGTCACCATCATCATCATCAGTCGTCTCACCATCATGCATGAAGGCAGCACTCCACAAACATCAGCCACGGTGGCCGTGCGTGATGCTGACACCAACACGCCCGTGGCGCCGTGCCGGCTTTTGTCGCTGCTGGCTCACAGCACTTGGCCACGCTGTGCGGAGTGTGCGGTGGGGTGGGTACCCACTTGTTGTATAATATTATTGGGCTGCTCAATGACACAATCTGCCCAAAGCTGCGTCACTGCTGGCGAATCTGACCGGACACGCGCATGAATATTCATGTATCATTTAATTAAGTCGAGTGTGTGACAGAGAAGGGGCACGAGTGGCAGTGAAGAGGAGGGGAGAGGGGGGGGTGGCGTTTTCACTCAACACGAGGAGCGCCTCGCATCAAAGTGCCACCAGGTAGCTGCGATAACGTTTCATAATAAATACGCGACAGCACAGACGGCCAACGAAAATGTTGCGCCGTACCCTTTGACCACGTGTACTGCCAATTGCGCTCACGTGTTTGTGTCGACGGTGCCACAGCTGACACCCACACACACACACAAAACACCCACACACACAGACAATATACCCCGACGCACATGCGCAGTTCTGAAATTGTCGCTCTTCTCAAATACAAAGGAACAAAGCTCTGTTTGTCACCTGGAGTGTGATGGGTGCGCGTGCGTCTGTGTCTGTGCGTTTGGTGAGGAGCGGTGGCGAAGCAGTTAGCGTGATGCACTCCCAACCCAGCGATACGCGTTCGAATCTGTCCTGAGCGTCTCTCCTCGGTCAAAATGAGCGCTTGGTGCGGTGTATAAAAACATCAGCGCTGGGGAGACAAAGGCGGCAGAACGTGGTGCTTCTCGACACCACCCTCTCGCGTGCTGTGTTAGCCTTCATGTGTGCTCGCTTGCAGCACTTGCCCATACAGTATGTTAAGGCTATACGGGGGATCATTGTCTTTGTTTTGTACGTCGGGGGTCAATTAAACCTGAAATGTGTCCGTGATGCGCTGCGGTTGTAAATATATCGGCGCTGGCGAGCGAGCGAGCGTGGGTCTGGCGCTGGTCACCCATCCCGTTGTGCCGTGGCGCCCTTAACAGGTGCTCACTAACTGCGCGCCCCTATAAATAGCAGACCAAGACGCGAGCGGGTCCAGGTTTGGGCGGGGGGGGTCCGTGTGCGGGGTCTGCCACGGTGCATGCAGGAGGTTCTCTGGCAGGTTGGGTGTTTTTTTTTCTCCGCAGCACAAACGCAATCTAAATAATTTAGCGATGCCCCCTCCCCCCCCCCCCCGTACCGCGGGACCCGTTCGCTTCTGCTTGCATCAGCAGAGCGCAGGAGATCTGCCCGAGAGGAGATACGTCGGAGATGCAGCGTCACGATCGTGATCACCATCATCCGATCATCGTACTTTCATCGCTTCCATCTCGCCGTCACCATAAACATATCACCACCATCATCATCTCACCGTCACCATCAATATATCACCACCACCATCATCTCACCGTCACCATCAACATATCACCACCATCATCATGTCACCGTCACCATCAACATATCACCACCACCATCATCATCTTACCGTCACCATCAATATATCACCACCATCATCTCACCGTCATCATCACCATATCACCGCCATAATCATCTCACCGTCACCACCAACATACCACCATCATCATCTTACCGTCACCATCACCATATCACCACCACCACCATCATCTCACATGTCACTCCCATCATCATTATCATCTCACCATCATCATTTCACCGCCACCATCATAATCTCATCGACATCACATGACATCATCTCACCATCATCTCACGTCTGAAGACGCTGTCTTTCCGACAGACCTGTTCTTCACCTGAGAACGGCTGCTTGCGTTGTGGCCGAAACGTCGTGAGAATTGTATGTTATAATGTTTTATTTTTATTAATTTTATTACTTCCCTTCTACGTGACTTTACCGAAAGAACCAAGAAGATGAATCCCTGCAGTCACGAAAGCTTTAAATCGAAACATCATCTCACTGTTAATATCCAACCGATAATGTCACAATGTGCGTCAGTGATTGTACACGTGCGTCAGTGTATATCAGTGCCACAGTGTATAGCAAAGCGTGCCATTGTGCCACATGTCATTGTGCCAAATTGCGTGACATTGTGTCGTTAACGTACAACGGTGTGTGTCATTATATCACGTCGTAAGATCGTGGCATCTGTGTGTCAAGTGTTCTAAGTGTGCCATTGTGTTCCGTCGGTGTGTCAGCGTGCATCGTAGGGTTGCATTGTTTCACAGCGTGCGAGTGTGACAGTGTGTGTCAGTGTGACACACACCGTGACACACACCGTGACACACACCGTGGGACACCGTGGGACACACTGGGAGCGGTCGTGCAGCGGTTAAAAAGCTGCGCTACGACCGGTGACGATGATCTGAACCGGTCATGGGCCTCGAGGTAAATTCAACCTCAAATTAGCACCCGATGCGATGTGTAAACATCGCCACTAGGGCGATAAAGACGGCCAGGGCATTGTGCTGGCCACCCACGCCAGCGTGAGCCGTGCCGTGCCGCCCTTCGCAGGTGCTCGCGAACAGCACTTGCCCCAGAAGTCTGTTAAACACTATCTGTGCTATCTGTGCGTGTGCCACACCGTGAGTCGGTGTGTCCCAGTGTACGCTGACATCGCAGCTTGCTCCACCAACGTGCAGTGCGCACCGCATTGAACGCGACACTCGGGCCCGTGGACCCGAGGCAGCCACACTCTGCCTTTCACTGCGTGACAATGGGAACGGGGGGGCCTGTTTGCTAAGCCCCTTCCGAGGTGTTCTGTTTCTCCCGGCTTCATTCAGAGCCCTCCTCCCACCGCCAGCCTGGGTTTCCTGCCCTCCGTGGTTTCTATGTCTGCCACACAATTGCTCGGTTAACGAGCACACCATCATCATCTAACCACCATCGTCTCACCTATAACTTACCACTATCATTATCATCCCACCAGCATTATCATATGACCATTACCTATTATTTCACCATCATCTCGTCATCTTCTCAATGTGCTCTCCATCATCACACCATTATCTAAATCTCCTTGGCCCATCATCTCACTGACATCTTACAATCATCTCGTTAGCAGCTCACGTTGATTTCACCGTAGCATCACGAGCATCTCACAATAATGTCACCATCATCATATATCGCCGCTGCGCGCGTGTCAAACTGTGCCGTGCGTGCGTCTGTCCCGTCTCTCTTTTTTTACGATCAGCGGAAACAAGAAGATGATCGGTGTAGTCGGCACTTTGCTTCGTTCATCATTTCGTATTTTTTTTATAACTTTGCTTTATGTAAACCCCCACCTCTCGCTCACTCTCTCGTTCTGCACGCAGCCCTTCTCGCAGTCCAACGGCCTCCGACGGGTAGCTCATAACTGCACGCAGAGCTCCCCGTCATCTGCCACCGAGCACACGGCCTCCTCCATCGCCGTCTCGTCTCCGCTCTCTCCGCGGGGACGAGATGTCGTCGGGAGACAGGAACATATGGTGCTGGGCGCCGCGCAGAGGCCCCGGGGCTCATGGAGGTCTCCTCTGCGCGTAGTGATGTCACCTCGTCGGGATGTCGCGCACGTGTCCGCCCCCCACACACTCGCGAGATGACGTTGGGGCCACGCGGAGACGCGCAGAAGACCCGCGGCTTGCGTGGGTGCGTCACGCGCGGGGCACGGCTGCGTGAGTGGAGTGAATTAAAAACAAGTAGGCACTCTATCATCCTGTTCATACGCAATGTGTTATTTGTGTATCACCTGAAGGGACATCGTGCCTTCCGTACTCCTCGCCCAGATTGATGGCGTTCAAGTAACTGTTTTGTGAATTCGAGATTTGAAGCTTTCGTGACTGCAAGGATTCATACTCTTAGTTCTTTCGGTAAAGTCACGTAGGTAAAAAATGAAATCAAAATTAAATTATTATATTATATTATTTTCTTATATTATTTTATTTTATTAATTTTGATTTCATTTTTTACCTACGTGACTTTACCGAAATAACTAAGAGTATGAACTGTTTTGTGATTTGCTTACATTTGCTATAACTCTACACTCCGATCGTGTCTTTGTACTGTTTGTTGTTGTAACGTTCTGACCGCTTCTACTGGACATCTGTTGAAAAATAGCTTTAAGGTTCATCGGATTCCTCCTGCAGTATAAATAAAGATTCTTATTTTTAAATCGCAAACATTTCCCCTCGTGGCGTTCAGTCGGTGCTCATGGAGTTTTAAACCTCCTGGACACATAACCATTGCTACAGTCACGAAAGTTGCTGATATCTGGTGTTATTTTCGCGCATAATATAAACCGCCGATGTCGCTGGGTTAGAGCTCAGCAGAGCCCTCCTTCGGACGTGCCGACCAGGAACACGGCAGCCTAAACGGCATCAAATGCTGACAGATCAGAGCATAGGATGCCGCTTAAAAGAGAAAGTTACACAAGAGTCATGGAAACAATGTGGAGGCCACCCCGTGGCTCCGCCGTGAAGAAGGAGGAGTCTGTTCGGGTTGCCTGGCGCATGAATCTGTGACTGTGTGCGTTGTTTGTTGGTTTTGGGTTTAATTATTGAACGCCCTGTGGCGGCTAGGGGGGGGCAGGTGGGGGCGACGGCCCCGTGACGCCTTCATCTGCAAAGAGGCGCGGCTCCAGTCTGGGGCGAGGGATGGTGGGGTGGAGACGGGGACCCTGACGGACCCCATCGCGACCCATGTGTTTACGAGTCGCGTCTCACTGCGCTCGGACAGCAGGGCCAGCCACACACACCACGAGGATCCCCAGGGATTATCTCCCTATAGCCTCATTATCCCCTCCAGCGAGTCCCTCTCCTGCGAGATTATCTCGCTATAAGATTATCATCAATTCAGCTCATCTTCATACAAGCTCGTCATCCTCGTAAATAATATTCGTCTGAGTGAATTTACATTCATATATGGCTCCCTGTGAGTGTATCTTCATGCAGACTCGTTCCTGTCCACTGCAGCACTTTCTACGAGATTCACTTCCTATGAGATTATGTTGCTTTGAGATCATCTTCCTACAGGCATATCTTTCTCGGAGGTAATCTTTTTGAGTTCATATAAATCTATATTCATGTAGACTTACATTACTACGACCTGATTTTCCTACGTGTTCATTTTCATATTAATGTATCTTCCAATGAGTTAATATGCCTATTTATTATATTTACCCGAATCATCTCCCTGTGATTTACTATGAAATCAATATTCTTGCAACAAATTATATACAATCTGATCTTCCTACCAGATTCACTTCCCGTGAGTTTATCTTCAAGTAAACTAATCTCGCTATGCGTGTATATCCCTGTGGGTTAATCGTCCTGAAAGTTTAGCTTTCAGATGAGCGTTGTGGTCGTACGGAGTCCCAATCCCTTCCGCACGACAAACTTCCCACGTGGCTTCAACCCACCCCGCGCAATAGCAACGATCCAAACATTGCACCGTGATGATGACGACGATTATATGACGCAGGACAAAGCGGCGCAATTAATGAGTATTTTTAAAAAGGTGATTATAAATTGTTTACATCTTTCTGAAAATACGCTCTTGAAATGCATCACCGCTTTTGGCGAGAGACCAACTTCACCAACACGGGGTGGGGGTAATTTCAGGGCAGCAGTGGATAGAGCGCGGTGGATGGATCTACTTCAAGTTTCAAGTTTATTTATTAGGTATAGCCCTGTGAGCCATTCGGCTCTTGCATCGGGTGCAACCGCAACAAACAGAAAACAAAAACATGAACAAGAAAACATCTTAAAGTGACTATGTGCAAACAGAAAATCCAAGAAAAGACAGCAAAATATCACTTGGCGGCGAGGCTTGAATTATAGAGGTGCGCACGCGAGGAATTTCCAATTTAACTTCTCAGCTTAAGAGAAGAAGGGAAGGGGGAGAAAAAAAAACCCGCACACAAATTTAATGGTTTAATTGAACGGTCGGGTTCATTGGAACGCGACGCCGTTTGTATGGAGCCTCTTACACAGCTCCCGACCCACGCAGTCAGTCGTCGGCGCCGAGCTCCCTCGAGCCCCCTCCGCGCCCGGGGTAGCCACAGTGAATCGAGCCGGGGGCTTCATCGTGGTGGACAATGAAGCCATTTAGGCTGGGGGGGGAGGAGGGCGGTTGGTGGGCGGTGGGGCCGGCGGGCACGACTCGCGTCGTGGGAAGAGCGGCTGGGGCCATTATAGGTCTCATCCATGAGGGGCAGCGGACCGGAATCCACATTGCGTAATGAAGCCATGGAAACACATGCCCGGTGGATACGCGGACAATGGCGAGGCGGACGCTGTGGAGGCTTTGCACCCCCCTGCCCCCCCCCCCCATGGCCGAGCGGGACAATGGGGCGCGAGACAAGAGAGAAGGGACAACCTCTGCGTCTGTGAAGTTCGTGGTTCGGCGGTCGTGGTTACGTGACCGGGATGGCGGTGGATAAGGGTCATGATGGACCCGCGTCTTAAGGATATTGCAAACACGACCTCCTCCCCCGTCCCCTCCCCCGCCACGAGTCGCGTAGCCTGGAGGTGATTAGCAGTGGCGTAAGAGTGTAGTGGTCGGTTGGCGTGGGGCCTTGTGCAAGGAATGAAACGGGGCCCCCCTTTCAGGGCACCCAATCCAACCGAGAGCGCTCGCCCCCCCCCCCCCCGCACTCTGTGCACCCTGGGCCCCTCCGGCCCGTGGGTATCAGTGCAGTTGCACCGCCTGCACACTCGATAGCTGCGCCACCGGTCATCAGATTTGTCCGAAGAGGGAGGTAGAGAGGGACGACTACGTGAGATCACGCGTGGCGTTCTGCCAGCACAATATCATCATCCATTCACGTTGCAAAATCATCATCATCATCATCGCAATCTACCCGATCAATATTCCATCGTAATAATCATCATCGTCGTCGTCTTTTCAAGTTGTAATCCATCATCACGATCTATCCGGTCGATATTCCATTACAATTATCACCGTCGTTTCAAGTTGTACTGCATCGTCACCATTGTAGCCACGAGCTCCATGCGACTACGCTGGAGTTTGCGCGGGGGGGGGGGGCCATTCGCCCCCATCGCGATGGCAATGAATTGTCGCGATTTAGCGTCGAGATTCGATTCGAGAATCGCGGTGAAAGTATAGCGGCCTGCAGTGCCTGGCAGGCGTCATGATAATCCATTACGTGCAAGACACACGGATCGGGGGATTAGCGTCAACGAAAAAAGCCACTCTTAAACAGGCGATTGGATGCGTGCATGGTGGCGCTTAACAATCGATATCAATCGAGACATCGAAGGATCGTCGTACCCCTAATGTTTAAACCCAGAGTGGGTTGAAGAGCCCTCGAAATCCGTCTCCCTATCACGGCCCTCGCACGGCGGGCACCAGATGTGTGTGAGCCAGAGTGCGTGAAGGGTGCGCGCGTGTCTTTGTGGTGGGGAGCAAATGGCGCATCGGCAACCCTAGTTCGGTCTCTGTTCAAGGCCACCAACACCGGTGACGATTATCTGGAGCAGTCATGGGCCTCCCCTAGGTCGACTCAGCCTAAAATTAATACAGTGCCTGGTGCGGTGTGTACACGTCAGTGCTGGGGAGACAAAGGCGAGCGGGTCGAGTGTTGGCCACGGGCCCCCACCACGTGTGCCATGCCGGGCTTCATAGGTGCTTGCTAATAGCACTTGCCCCTATAGTATGTTGAAGGCTATACGGGGGATCGTTGTCTTCTTTATCTGTAGGTGCTTGCTAACAGCGCTTACCCCAACAGTCTGTATGTTTATACGGGGAATGTGTCTTTTGTCGAGTGTGTGCGTGTCGGTGCATGTGAGAGTGTGTTGCAGTGTGTTTGTGTGTGTGTGTGAGCCTCTGTGTGCGCGTGTGTGTCTGTGAGCCGCCAGCCCAGGGCTTATGTCAACATTTCCCCACGCATGCATGCATTTCAAAGCAACACAAACGTGTATTAATGCACAGGTTTCATTACAATCGGGCAGTAATTACGGCGCCTATTATTAGGTGAAGAAAGCCAGCTGTCATACCATATGGACTGTACGATTCAATAATTTATTATATGGGGCAGCACTTGCGAAGAGGGTTCGTTTATTGCACGCAGCGCGTTTGAAATGCACTTAGGCCATTTAATAGTGGAGATTCGCTCGACGCACGCCGCATAGGGCAGGCAGCGAGCGATTCACGGCCCAGGTTCATCGCCACGGAACGCAGTGCGCACGGACCCATAACGCACGCGTGTGTGTGAGCCTGTGTGTGTGTGCGTGTCATGATCATCAGCCGTGGTCAATCCACTGCTGGATGAAGGCCCCCCCCCCCCACACCGAAGACGAAGCCATCTCTCACGATCCTGCCGTGTTAAAAAATTACACCGAGTTATCTGCAAACGAGATGATTTAATCGCTCAATCTCCCCGGCGTACACGTCCTGTCGGGTCGGGCGCCTTCCACTATCCTTCCCTTGGCTGCCACGGGGTCATTATTCTGAGCCATCCCTTCGGGCGACGTGGGTCCTGCCCGAGCCCACTTATAATTCCGAAGAATTTTAATAAACATATACGCATAAACAAAACATGCATGTGCGTGTTGTATTGTGTCGCACGGCCCCTGTCGTCAGGACGCCGCTGGACGCAGCGTTCCCGGCACGCGGTGCAGGTCATGGGGCGTTGTTATTGATTATTTTACCATCCGCCACCACGATTGTCAGCGCGAGTTGGTGAAGACAAGAGCCACAGAAGTACAATACAACATCTTCTTGGTTGATAATTGGTTCTTTACCCTTCTATCTGGCAACAAAACTGACACCTTTTTGCAAAAAGGTGTCAGTTTTGTTGCCAGATAGAAGGGTAAAGAACCAATTATCATATTTTTACTGGCAAATGAGGTCCCCATAGTGTATCTTCTTGGTTCTTTCGGTAAAGTCACGAAAGCTTTAAATCGAAATACAATACAACATTTTATTTTGCCTGAATTGCTCCCCTACACCCCCCTCCCCCTTACTGTCCACAATGTATTTGCGCAGCCTGTAGCATCTGGTATGCATGTCGGTCGCCAATCCGAGCACGATCCAGGGTGGTGAAGTATGGTCAAACAACCCCCAGAACCGGCAAGACATCGTGGGAGGCCGTCATCCATAGGTAACGGATCGGCACAGGGAGTCAGGAATCTTTTTATATTTTACTAAATACAAATATGCGTTGCGTAAACAGTACTGTATATGTGTGCGCATACTGCATGTGTGTGTTTGTGTCTGTCGAGCGGTGGTGTAGCATTAGGCGTGCAACGCTACGAACCTGGTGACTCGAGTTCGAATCCCGCTCACGGCCAACACCGGTGACGATTATCCGGAGCAGTCAGTCCTGGGCCTCCCCTAGGTCGACTTAGCCTCAAATGAGTACCTGATGCAGTGTGTAAACAATGCCGCTAGGGAGACAAAGGCGACCCGGGCGTGGTGTTGGCCACCCACCCCCTCGTGTACCATCCCGGCATTCATAGGTGCTGCTCGCTAACAGCGCTTGCCCCAACAGTATGTTAAGGCTATACGGGGGATCGTTGTTTTTGTGTCTCAGATAGAAACGTAAAACAAATGCCCCGTGGCAAATCTCCCATAAATTTAAAAAACACTACCCCGATGTTTAATTCACGTGTCCTAGCCCAGAACTGATATATACATTCGCTCCGGAGATGCGAGCAACGGGCCATGCAATGTTGAATACTGTGTACGATTTTAATAGAGGAAGTTTTTTTTTTTACATAGATGCGTACAGAGATGTGATGATAGCTCTTCGCTCGTCAGATTGTCACGCTAATCGTATGCATTGCTTCCAGCTGCTTTGCAAAAGTTACAAAAAAAAATCAGGTGTGAACTGTCTCAAAACATCCACGTGGAGCGCCTGAAAATTCGATATGGATTATCTGAACCATGGGACAGTAAACTGTACACAAAGTGCTTAGCCCTGGCTGAACATTCTGGATGTTTGAACCACGCCATGAAGCGGCTGAGAGTCATTGGAGAGCATCACTTGAGACGGCGCCTCTCTCAACCATCACCGTGTCGTGCCAGGGCGCAGTTTGAGAGGGTCTGCACGTGTCAGTGGGAACGAGACGACCTCCTTGACCAAGACCCTACCCATCTCCGGTTCCCCTTGACCAGATTGTGACCGTCTCCGAGTCCCCGTGACCAGACTCTACCCTCTTATTGGTTCTTTCGGTAAAGTCACGTAGAAGGGAAATAATAATATAATAAAACATTATAAAAAAGTGTTCTTCACCTGAGGACGGCTGCTTGCGTTGTGGCCGAAACGTCGTGAGAATTGTATTTTATTACGTTTTATTTTTATTATTTTATTGTTTCCCTTCTACGTGACTTTACCGAAAGAACCAAGAAGATGAATCCCTGCAGTCACGAAAGCTTTAAATCGAAATTCAGACTCTATCCTCTCTGCTGGTCATCTGAACCAGAACCTAGTCAGATTAACCAGACCCTAGCCCTCCCCGGGTCCCCTTGACCAAGACCCGCCCCTCTTCGGGTTATCTTCACCTTGTCAGGGTCCTCTTGACCGCGCCTGCCCAACAAGTAAGCGTGGTGACTCGCACGGGACGCGCCGTCGCCCTGCGCGCGTAAACACCGTAGCCACCGAAGGGGCAGGTGCCACGCGAAAGGCAACCTCTCTCTCGACGTCCACGAGGGCGCCGTAAAACGACGGAAACGCACAAGCCGGACAACACACGCGAAAGGGCGATGCGGTGCATCGAGCCAAACACATATTCGCCCTGTCCCGAGCACTGACCAACGAGCCAACCCAACCTCGAGAACGAGCACGACTCCTCGCTCCAGCACAACGAGCCAAACGGCTTCCAGTACGAGCAGTGACCAATGCCGACTCTCAACGAACAAACTCTTTAACACCTTGGCAACAAAGCTACTCGAGTACTCTACCCTCCCGATGACCCGAACCGACCGGCTACACAAGCCCACCGGCCACTCGTTCTCTTCCCTCCAGTTGATCGCAAGCGTCGCAGACATCATCCTCCTACCGACCCACTCACTAAAGGTCCTCCCGCGAGCTCCCATCAAAGTTGGCACGGCGCCCGAAGGGAGTGTGCCTTTCATTTACCCAGAGCTGGTGTCTACGGACCGTGGCCAGGTAACCATTTAATTGGAGGGGCTTAGATGAGACCCAGGACAAGTCCTGACGTGACCTGCCACCGATGTTGGCCGTGACCGTGAATCGAACTCGAGTCACCGATATACACACCCCCAATTCATAGTCGCGTGCCTGTAACCTCCACATACACACACACCCTCCTAACCGCACGCAGTTTGCGTGTAATGCAGAGGAGGGGCGTGTCGCGGTGTGTGTGTCTGTGTGGGGAGCGGTGGCGTAGCGGTTAGCGCGCTGCGCTACGAACCTGGCGACCCGGGTTCGATTCCCGCTCACGGCCAACACCAGTGGCGATTATTTGTACCGGTTCTGGACCTCCCTTAGGTCGACTCAGCCTAAAATGAGTACCTGGTGCGGTGTGTAAACATCGCTACTGGGGAGACAAAAGCGGCCGGGCGTGGTGCTTGGCCAATCACAGCAGGTGTCCCAACAGTCTGATATTAGCTATACGGGGGATCTGTGTATGCAGATGAGGGTGTGTTGTTAGGAGGGATAAAACCCTCCTAATCACACACCCACACACCCTCACAATCACACACACACCCGAACCACAACCTCATCTGCAGACGCACACATCCACCTAACCGCACATCCTTTTGCCCGCGCCACCCCCTATACCCACCCACACCCACGTCTCCTGCTTCGCTCCCAGGCGAATCTCTCTCTCTCGCTCTCTGCAGGACTCGGCATTAAGGAATGCTGACTTGTGAGCTCGCCTTTCGCTGTCTGCGGCACCCACGTGTCCTTCAGCAGATGTACTGGGTTTCAGAGCTAGGAGGATATGGGCAGCGGTGTCTGCCTGTGTGTGTGTGCGCGCGTGAGTGAGAGTGCGTGTGAAAGAGTGTGTGAGAGTGAGAATGCATGTCAGTCAATGTCAATGAGTGTGTGTGTGGGGAGCGGTAGTGCACTGGTTAGCGCGCTGCGCTACGAACCCGGCTACCCGCATTTGATTCACGCTCACGGCCGACACCAGGGACGATTATCTGAACCGGTCATGGGCCTCCCCTAGGTCGACTCAGCCTCAAACGAGTACCTGGTGCGGTATGTAAACATCACCACTAGGGAGACAAAGGCGGCCGGGCGTGGTGCTGGCCACTCACCCAATTGCGTGCCGTTCCGGCCTTCATAGGTGCTCGCTAACAGCACTTGCACCAACAGTCTATTAAGGCTATACGTGGGGAGCTTTGTCTTTTATCTGTGAGCGCGTGTGTGTGAGAGTGTGTGAGAGACTGTGTGTGAGAGTGTGTGTGTGAGGCTGTGTGAGACTGTGTGTGTGTGTGAGACTGTGTGAGAGAATGTGTGTGTGTGTGAGATTGTGTGTGTGTGAGTGTGTGTGTGTGAGACTGTGTGAGATTGTGTGTGTGTGTGTGTGATACTGTGCGAGAGAGTGTGTGTGTGTGAGAGTGTGTGAGAGTGTGTGAGACTGTGTGAGAGTGTGTGAGACTGTGTGAGAGAGTGTGTGTGTGTGTGTGAGACTGTGTGTGTGTGAGACTGTGTGTGTGAGACTGTGTGTGTGTGCGCGCGTGTTTATGGGAGAAAGAGCCCCCTGTGTGAAAGTGCGCGTGTTCGTCTGCGTGTATCCGCTCGCGCGCGTGCTGCTTGTGTGTATCGATGTGTCAGTGGGTGTGTTAAGAATGCGTGAATGCGCGTGTTAGTTTATATGGATGTGTTTGTGTACGTGCCTGAGAGTGTATGGGCGTGTGTTTGTGTGTGCTTTTTATCAAGTGCTGTCCAAACACCAAACACCGCGGTATGCTTTGGATGTTGCTCAAAACAATGTGGACATCGGCCAGCGATACAACTCAAAACAAGTACACGCTGTTACCGTAGGTATATGTCAAGGTCAATAGGTCACCGCGGCCCATGTCAACCCCAACACACATTTGCCATCGCATCCTTTCGTCTGCTAAATACCGCTGTACCTTTTTCTAAATCTTAGTTTAATCACCACCACCACCACCCTCTGGCGTGAAGTCTTTCGTTGACACTGCCCATCAAGAACCGCGCTTCCAGTCTCTCCAGTAGCAGCAGCAGCACCACCACATGGCTTGGTAAGTCTTCCCCATGTTTGCCGACCTCTTGGGTGCCACCCCGATGCCTGTCTCGGTCACCTGTCCTCCCCCGTCCGGGACACGTGTCAAAACCATCACAAGCTCCTCTCTCTGATGACATTCACAACGCGTTCGTGCCACGAGCGACAACCAACTTACAAGACTCTCTTACCACGTGGTATCACGACATTAAAAGCATCTTATCTTTACAATAACATTCCTAGGTTCAAAGGTCAAATGATTTACTAGTCGCTGAGTTAAAGTCCATCTCTTTCATGGAAGAATAATTCACAGCCCATTGTCAATCCTCGACTGGGTGAAGGCGGCCCCATACCGTGTCGGTTTTGGGGGTTTCTTGGTCATACTTCAACACGCTGGTCAGTGGGGGGTTTGCGAAAGGGGTGCCCAGGACGGGTTCAGATATTACTCGCCGCCCCCAATGTTAGCCGTGGCTGGGAATCAGCTGCCCGGGTGGATATCGCAGTGGTCCTAACCACTGCGCCACCGCTCATGCTCCCTCCCTCCCTCTGACAATAACACATGTATCCCGCCTGAAACAACCGTCGCCTATTAAACTAGCAACGGGCATGTCTCTCCTTCGTTACGACCAGCCAGCAAAACTTTTTAAAAATCAAACAAGAAAGTCAAATGTTCAGCTCCAGAGTCTTCCAAAGCTGTTAGAGTTCATGTATAATAGTGTACAGTAATGGTGTGGCTGGGCTTGGCAAGTTGGCATGACTCACTCTAATATCTGGCACAGAAACACACGCACCTCGACTCGCAGGAAAGGTGACATTGTCCTAAGAAGAAGTACTTGGGGGATGCTGCAGTGACGTCAATGGAGATCGTCTGAAAGTCGCCTGCAGGGCCACTCCCGATTCAGGACCACAATCTGACTCCGGCTCTCACTCAAACTGCGGCCTTCCAAACATATTCCTCGCGTCGTTTTCAGGTGTATCGCTTTACCACCGTTCAACATATTAAATTAAGTCCTGACACGCACACACTACATGCGCTTGATGATGGCGGAAGACGTCTCGCGTGACGTGGAGACCATTTAAATCGACGTGACGTACAGTGAGTGTTTAATTAGCGCCCCCTACGTCACCTGGGACAAATGCAAACAGATCCCACCTGCAGTCTTTAACATACTGTTTCCGGCAAGTGTTGTTAGCGAGCACCTATTAACGCCGACGTGACATACGAAGCGGTGGGTGGCCGGCACTACGCCCGACCGCCTTTGTTTCCCCAATACTGATGTTTGCGCACTGCACCGGGCACTCATTTGAGGGCTGAGTCGACCTAGGAAAAGCCCAGCGCCGGTTCACATATTCGTCACTGATGTTAGCCGTGAGCGGGCATCGGGGCTCTGGTCTCCGGGTTCGTTTGGGCAGTTCGCGAATCACGACGCGCCCGTTCCCCCCACCGCGGAAGCACGTGGTCTCGATCTCATTGTGACGCTCAACGCTGTCACGTGGGCACGTGCTTAGCAATCATTAGGCGCGTGCAGCGTGAAACCACACGCCAGGTGTTCCTGGCGAGTGGTGGGTGGAAAGACGCGTGTGTGGTGGCCGTGTGGACCACCAGGGACTGTCTTTTTTTGTATTCAAAAAGACAAAGATCCTCCATTTAGCCTTAACGGACTGTAGGGGCAAGTGCTGTTAGCGAGCACCTATGAAGGCCGGGAACGGCGCACGAGGGGGTGGGTGGCCAGCACCACGCCCGGCCGCCTATGTCTCCCAAGTGGCGATGTTTACACACCGCACCAGGAACTGTATTCATTTTAGGCTGAGTCGACCTAGGGGATGCGCCGGACCAGTACAGATAATCGTCACTGGTTTTGTCCGTGAGCGGTAATCGAACTCGGGTGGTCGGGTGCGTAGCGCAGCGCGCTAACCGCTACGCTACCACTACCCACAGATCCTTTGTTTACATGCATTGCCATCTAGTGGCCAACACACCCACGTGTTGAACAAGGTCATTGCAACTTTCCATCGTTTTGAAAACACAGTCCTTGCACAGCGAGGTGTCAAACAAAGTGTTCACTCCCCGGCGATTCGAAGCAATGATTTGTTATTCGTTCAACATGACGGTTCATATAGCGGCCACTGATGGCTGCAGGGGTCACGATTCTTATGCACGTGGTTTATGTGCGTGTTGCGAGCTGAGGAATCGATATTTTAATCAATGCATCGCTACGTCCCTCCTTGACCTCACATAGTCAATAGGCATGATTCAGAAAGACGTTAAGATAGACAACCATCTATCCACAATAATGCAATATATCCAATATTTATATATCAGGCGACGTTTCGGACAATGGCCCTTTAGGATGAAATGCCACCTCTTTCATGTTTCCTTGTAAGGCGGTGTTATTGATTAATGTTTTGAGATTTATTTGTACTTGCGCACAACTGTCAATGCAGTATCACCAAACAATACCGCACGGTAAAAAATGAAATAAAATAAATTAAAAAACTAAATTAAATCACGACGTTTCGGGCGCAACACAAAAAAAACAAAGAGTATGAATCCTTGCAGTCACGAAAGCTTCATATCTAGAATTAATATCGTGCGGTTTAACCCATACCTTTGTATTATAATGGACACGTTGCATAGTGGATCGCCCTCCGTTCGTTCCGAACTAAATGTTAATTGCCCAACGAGTGTTTGTTTAAAGCAGGCGAACTCTGGACCGGGTGTGACCTTTTGGCTTGCGAAGTAAACAGATTGGTGTTAGACAGTGTGTGTGTGTGTGTTGGAGACATCCTGTATGCTAATGTGCATTGCGCTTATGTCGCTGCAGTGACCGTGTGATATAGGAAGGCTAGCGGGTCTGAAATGTCAGTTTTGTCCCCCTTTAGCAATAAAGTAACGATTGAGGCATCTTTCCATGATTGAGGCATTTAATTTCCGTGTAGAAATTTAGCGAGTGCTATAGGTCAACGTTGTTTCAACAGCTTGGTGCTGCCGCTCTGCTAATGCCTCCACTCTGTCTAGTGCATGAGAATTCCCTTTTCCCATACTACCAAATGAAAACATTTACTTCTTCAAGTATGACCTCTGGTGGATAGATCCTCCTCTAAATCTGAAAGATGAAATTGATTCCCCGGGGTGGCATTTTAATTTATTTATTTCGCTCCAGACATCTGCATAAAATTCATTCACTCACTTTCATATTCTGTCTGTCATGTGCTACCGTCCCATCTCGGTCTCCCTGAGGGCTTCCAGTGGTGTGAATTACCAAGGAGGAGGGTGGAGGATACGAGTCTGTGATGGAGCCACGCGACCGGCTCGCGTGTGGCAGAGCGAGATGGTTCGTTGTTGTTGTTGTTTTTGTTGTTGCATGGCGAGACCCGTGGGAGGATGGCGACGACATGGGGACGACGCCTTCGTCCAGCAGTGGATAAAAAGAAATGCACTTTTTAACAATTTTTTTTAATGCAGTAGTCGATTGGAAAGCATATGTTGTTGTTGACGGTTCGATAAAGCTGAACTCTGCAGTCTGAAATTATCTCTCAAGCGGTATGAAACAAACAAATATATCACAAGTAGTATATAACCAAAAATATCTCTAAAGTGGTATATACAATAAAAAAAAACCTCAACACATTTATATTCTTGGTTATTTCGGTAAAGTCACATAGAAGGGAAATAATACAATAATATAAATATAAAACAATAATATTTTCTTGCTGTGGATTTCACACCTGATGATGATTGCTTGTGTTTCAGTCGAAACGTCGTGAGAATGTTTATTGTTTTAGATTTTTATAATTGTCTTATTTCCCTTCTACGTCACTTTACCGAAAGAACCAAGAATACGAATCCCTACAGTCACGAAAGCTTTAAATCAAAACTCAACGCATTTGTCAAGAACACTGCCTGAAGAGAAGAAAAAAATATTTAATCGGCGACGTTTCGTGGAATGACCCTTCTTCATAGCACAAATGATTACTATTGTCCGGGGTCGGCGTGACATTTATCTTTGTCTGAAGGTTTATTGACATCTAGTGGAGAGAACAGAGGGTTGCCAATTATCACTTAAATCTTATTCAGTCGGGTGGGCTTGTGACACGTAATTGGATTTCAATAGCAGGACCAGTGGGGAATATACATTATTCAGTAGGAGAGGAATTGATTGTACGTGTACAGTCACCGCTTAATTTATCACTCGATATGTTCCAGGACGTTGTTGAGATGGATTTGAATGGAGATTATCGGTGTAAGGCACTACCACCAGCGTTCAATTTGCGACGAATCCATTATTAAAAAATCATGTTATTTCACCATGCAGTATATGTTAGGCTCTATTTCCTTGTATCATGATACCGCAGATTCAGGGTGAAATTCGGCCGAAATCCACTACTGGATGATTGTCTCGATCGATACATTGTGTTGCGGGTTTTTATTTTTGCAGAACCACAACAGCAGAACGTGGAACCACCGAAGGTCGTTAGGATGTATACGGCTAAAATAGTTGAGGTGATAACACCACCACTCAATTCAAACCGGTTGTCACAGAAGTCACCGCTATTAGCAACCTACAATTAGCACGGTTGGCTACGTACGGTGCGAAAGAGGTTCAACATACACACAGTACATACAAATACATTGGAACCATATCTGGTGAACAGCTGTCAACCCACACGGTTTTACCCGTATTCTTGTACAGGGAAATTGCGTTTCCAGGTCCATACGGCGTACGGGTAATTTGTTTGTATATTTGTTTGTGTTTCTCCCTTGTGATGGGACTTTGTAGGATGAACGTTGAGATGTATAAGGGCACGGGGTGACCTGAATACGTATGTAATAGGGTAGGCACTGATAAGGGGTTGACAGGGATGATGGTGGTATCCACAAAGTGAAATGCATCTATGGGCTGGCCTCATGGAGATTGATGACGCTATGTAACACGATTTTTGTCCCTGGGTAGTAAGTGTTATTTTTTAATTGCTTATGCCTAAAAAGTATATACAATGCCTATTATTCCCCACAAACTTTGCTTCTGTGACCAGGACTTTATGTGAAGGAAAGACACAAAAGCACGCGTTTTCTCATTGAAAATAGGTACATTTCAAAATATCACTGTCCTGGTCACAAAAGCAAAGTTTGTGGGCAATAATAGCCATTTTATATACTGTTTAGGCATAAGCAATTAGAAAATAACACTTACTACCTAGGAACAAAAAAAAATCTAGAACAAAAAAAATTTTTGTTACATAGTCTCATCATCTGCATTCACATAAATATGCTAAATTCTTCTTGATATGCAAATGCCTTTGTCAAGGCGCTCTTCCCCCTCCAACCCAGCTTAAATATACGCTTCCAAGCCTGGTGGTGTTCATTCAGACGCTGTCTTTCCGATAGACCTGTTCTTCGCCTGAGGACGGCTGCTTGCGTTGTGGCCGAAACGTCGTGAGAATTATTTTATTATGTTTTATTAATATTATTTTATTATTTCCCTTCTACGTCACTTTACCGAAAGATTAATTCTAGACTTGAAGCTTTCGTGACTGCAAGGAATCATATTCTTAGGTGTTTTCGGTAAAGTCACGTAGGTAAAACATCAAAATTAATAAAATAATAAAATAAAATAAAGATCACGACGTTTCGGAGGCAACACAAGTCTCCGTCATCAGGTGGGACAGTCACAGCCAGATTAGCTGCATCAAGTGAGACAATGATTCAAGATGTAATCCCTTAAAAGCGAGTTGAGGGGGGAGGAGAAGGGGGGGCTCATCAGAATGTGGTAGCCAATGAATGGAAAGTATCGGGAGAGAGGGGCCAAAAAAAAAAAGGGGCCGAAAGAACCAAGAAGACAGGATCATCAGTCACGGGGCGAGAGACCTCGCCCACCGCCCCGCACACGACCCCCTTGGCCACGCCCCTCACCTCCAACCACGCCCACTCTCCACTTGGCCACGCCCTCACTTCCGGCCACGCCCACTACACCGACTCGACCACGCCCCTTAACTTCCGGCCACGCCTCCCTCCCGACCCCCGCCCACCGGCACGCGCCCGCATGCTGGGCACGTCCGCGCACTGCGCATGCGCGCGAACCCCATTCAAACCCTAACGGTCGCGGCGGCGGCGTCTGTCGGCGCGCCGTTTGATTCCCACGACACACCGACAGCGCGCCTGGCCACCATTGGCTGCCGCGTCGGCACGTGACCTCTGTCTTGCAAGCCGATTGGGTCAAGCGCGTCACATGCTCCCGCGCTCGGGGCGGGGGCGTGCAGGGGGGGGCGTGGTGATGAGAGCGGCGATGCGCATGCGCTGTGGGAATTGTATCGCGGAGGGGCGGGGGGAAAGAGGAGGGGGGGAGGGGCGGGGGGAGCGTGTGGGGGGGGGAGAGGGGCGGGGCTGCGCGGTTCCCTGGCAGCGGCGCCGCGGCGCGGGAGCGAAGGTTTAAGCACAGAGCCGACACCGTTTGCGGCCACCGCCAACATGGACTTCGGACGCATTAGCGTGGGAAGCTACGTGGAGATCCAGCGCAGCGACGGTGAGAGGAGCGCGAGGGGCAGGCGGCGCGAAGCGACGGCGGCGGGGAGACCCCGGGGGGCCGCGCCCCGCGGGGGGGGCTCTCGCCGCTACTCCGATTGTATTTGGTCGCGCGTACAAGTAGCACGGCCCCCCACGTGATGTCGGCCTGGCCAATTGCGTCAGCGCTCGGTTGGGTCACGTGATACGGAGCAGCCAACCGAAGGTCCGCGTTGCGTATGTGAAGTGTTGATTCTAGCAGCCTGCGCGGGCCTAGGTGTGATGTCTGAAGCGTCGGTGTTGCCTAGAAAGCCTGCCCGGGACGGGGCTGTGTCCCCCGGGAGGGAGAGGTGGGGTCGGGCCGGGTGATGCAGTGCCCTAAGCGGGGTCCGTGACCAGTGTTTGAACACTGCCACCTGAAGTGAATTGCGTTTTTTGATTTAGACAAGACGCTACATGCTTGACCAGAGCTCTCTGCTGTGGGAGAGAGGCTCAACAATACCGGCCGAGACGCCTTCCCGGCCAGCCCCCCTCCCCTGTGATCCCTTAACTACAACACAAACGCGAGACATTAAATTCAACACATTTTCGGATAAACGTACTTTCTAAATGCCGCGTTGTTGTTTTCATGAATGATAATTGCTCGTCATCATTGAATCCACAACCCAACTGCTGCTGTAACGGGCTTCTTGCACCTATCGGCAGCGTACGAGGCCATGTTAATACGAGAACATTTGTACAACTGAACATTTTAGTGCGTCCCCCCCACAGCGTAACCCCGACGGCTTAAGTCTTCGCCGGCAACGCATTTACTGCAAAGCGAGCGTGGCAACTTTTATGGGAACGACACCGTGACGTGGTTCTGTCGATAAATCGATAGAAAACGGCGCGGCGATTATCGCCAGTGGGCATTGCGCCTGTGGTTGCGGCGTAGTTTTAACACGTCAGGCTTTCGCGACCGATATCCATAATATAGGGATTTTGTTGGGGTTAGATTGTGTAAATATGAGTGTATCGTTAAACCAGCCGACACAGCCAATTAGTAATGATTGTCACGTAAAGAAACATGCCGATTCGTTGCAGCACAACGGTGTGTTGGAGAGCAAATCCACAACATTTACAATCTTACATCTTGACTTAAAGCTTTCGTGACTGCAGGAATTCATATTATTTTGGGTCTGTCGGTAAAGTCCCGTAGATAAGTTCAAATTAATAAAAATAAACAAAAAACTGCGACGTTTCGATCGCAACACAAGCGGTCGTCATCAGGACCGCTTTGTGTTGCGATCGAAACCTCGTAGTTTTGTTATTTTCTTTGAACCTATCTACGTGACTTTACCGAAATACCCAAAGAAAATGTACAATCTTCCCTGTGCTTCATAGTCTGAAACCAATACGACGCCTCGCTAATGATGCGATTCCCAATGCAAGGAATAATGCAATAAGCGTGTACAGTAATTGATGTTGACAAGCGAGATGGTGACCAATTCGCCTGAAGGCGGGTTCGTACTTGGCCACGCCGTGCCGGTTTCGCCTTGCGCGTGTAAATCTTTAATGCGAATCGGTCCGTGATGTTGTCCCGTGGAGCCGAGAGGTGACAGGAGGGGTGGACGGACGGTCACTTGTTATTGGCGACTTCCCGGCCACGCAGTCGATCGCCTCTGCTAATTACCGTAACAAACACGAACCGGGTCGAATCAGCTTTGTGCGCGCAACGCAAGCATGATGCTCGCTCGCCATGCAGCTGCGGACCCACACGTGGGTTCGAAGCCAAGGGAGACCGGCATTCTGGTGGTAGGAACCTGATTGTTGTTGTTGTTGAGACAGTTGCATTCTTGAATCTGCGTGATTGTGTACGTCGATACATTGTAAAGCGTGCGGATGGTTTGGCACTTTTCACGATGCTTTGGGAGGAATTGTGTCAGCGTTTTCAAAGTTCTGCGAGTCAAACCATTGCAAGCGGAACTATAAGGGGTTGTGATGGCGTGTTTTTGTTTTGCAAAGCGTAAGCGTGTGTAAGCGTGATGACGAATCTCTTGTAAGACGTGGTGAGCTCAGCAGTTGGCCCACTCGCGCGCAACGCGTTGGTGTTATTGATCGCGTTCACCTTGTCAAAGCGGCTCGATGAAGTCAATCTCGAGCTGGCTGGCGACATTCCCGGTCGCTTAAATATAGAAATGCTGCAGCTACTAACCCCCCCCACCCCCCAAATTAAGCGCGATCGTGAGCGGCTGGAGCGAGATCAAAAATCTCCTCTGCAGCTCCGTTCCACATTTAGCGCAGAAAACGTGTGCGTTGCATTCTGTTCTGTAATTGCAACCTTCAATTCCTCCACCACCGAATCTTCCATGGGATTGAAAGGGGAGTACGCTGTCGCGGTGCGAGTGCAGCTTTGGCCAACAGTCTGTTAGGAGGCTATACGGGGAATCTTTGTCTTAGTTGTAACACTGACCGTCGCACCCAATTTATTGTGCAGTGTTATCCTTTACCGCCGGCATGGTGTGTGTACTTGTGGTTGCCGTGGTATCACGCCATGTAATCCTTTGACCCTTCGGGCACGAGTACGTTTACAACTCCACCCACCACCAACAGCCCCTCACTCGAGACTTTTTTTATTTACTTTCAACGGCCAGGTCTGGGTGCAGTTTCAGCAGCCAAGTTTACCAGTTACGGTTCGAGGCAGGCTGTGTTGCTACCTGCCCACCACACTGGTATTCCTGCCGCTGAAGACAAGCCCACTTTTGTTGGTTTGTCTCCGTAATGTAGGGAGACACTTGATACCAACCAGTCGTAGTCGAGGTAGCGTTGTCGGTGTATCATCAGATCCTTTTGTCGTTTGGTGATACATATTTAACGTGAAATATTGTGCGCTTGTGGGAGGAAAATGTAGTGTCAGCTTTCAGAAATACTGATGAATCGTGCGCATGTCTGCCATTAGTTTTGTCTAAAATAAATTTCAGCATAAAAATTGAAACAACCACTTATCAAACGAAACATGCGTCGGTCATGTCATCCTAAATATGCCTGACAATATGCAAGGGGATTAATAATGTAAGATTGGTACATTCCACGTTTACGACTCTTTCTTTGACGAGTTTGTGCCCTTCTCAACGTATGTGCCGTGAGAACGATTTGGGTTGTTGTGAGCCGACATAGTGTGGCTTGTAGTCATCACGCCATGCTCAAGTGTGTCCTTGTGTCCATATGCCCACAGGAAGAGTTCATCAGGCCATGGTGACAGCACTGAATGAGGACAGTGAAAGTGTGACGGTGGAGTGGTTTGAGAATGGGGAGACGAAGGGGAAAGAGGTGAGGTTTCCACCACTTGTGTTTAAGCAGTTTGAGTAAGCCTCGCATAATTCAAGGTTTGTGTTTTGCATCTTGTATGTTACTGGTTGGTCAGTATTGATCTATGGACAGTAGTGAATTATAAAGAAGGCCATGTGCTCACAAGTGTTGCATATAAAAAAAATCTTCAAGAAAGACTGCCAGTGTACACCAGTGTCATTGTAAAATTAATTGTACGTAATCACCAAGTTGTGATATTCTCAAAAACAAAACGGGCCCTTAATAAACGCGTGCAGCTCTGTGATGGCATAGTTTCCTGGATGATCTAAATTGAGGTCTGCCACGGAAATATAGTTGCACCACTTGACTCGAGTCCACTTGATGAAAATAGAATCGGCTCAGCTTGACAAGTCTAGGACCGAAGTTCACCATTGTGCTTTTCCTCTGTACAATGCCTTTTGCCATTTTAAAAGAGCCCACATTTCTGAAGGTGTATTTCATTTAATGTTTGCTTTGGTAGCAACTGTAGGCTGGATGAAGATTAATAAAATCCTTGTCCCTGAATGATGATTGCTGGAGGCACATGAGGCTTAAGTGTTGGTCGTCCTCGCTTTAGCCCAGGCCGCACACCTGCCGAAGAAAGGGATGAGGCTGTTGAGTCTCTGCTGCTGAGGTTGCTAATGCACTGATTGCACTGTCTCGAACAGCTGTCCTGGATTAGCCCAGCAGTGCAGACCGCCACCTCTCCCGAGGGATTTGTGGGAAATGCTCGGTGTCTCCTTCGCTAACCTTCATCATGCTTACATGATTAACTTTGGGGTCTTTTCCTGCAAATAATTGTAAACGAGGATTTTACTGTCGGCCCATGAGGGTGTTTACATGCACTTGGACATCACAAGTCCGTTTTTAAGCCAGTACAAATTTGAAAGGAATAAGTAATTTTCGGGATATGTGAATCACCACAACCCACTGACCACCATTATGAAGTATGGCCAACCAACTCCCTTGAATCAACAATATGGGGAGATCTTTATCCAGCAGTGATTGACACATGTCTGTAAAATATTACATGTAAGAAGTGTCATGGCCAAATCGGATTTATATGCTGCTGGTGACATACTACTCAAAACTGGTGATAAAACAAACCTTGTCCGCGTTCCCAGTAAGCAGGGCTGTGGCGCCTGCACTGTGTGTCTGCGCTGCTCGTAGTTACAGAGGGAAAGGGCAGCAGCCATTCATTGAGAATGCGTTTGTGTAGAGAGTTAGGAACCATGCCAAAAAGTCGTTGCTTTACAACTGGTTCCTACCCTGTTTGTACAGAATTGGGTACAGTGTTGAGGGCAACACACAAGCTTGCTGCCGCCTCTGCTTACTTGCCACATGCACAGCCTAGATGGAGCCACGATGCATACATTTTTAAATATTGTCTCCGTTCAATTTTCCCCTCGCGGGGGGGAATCCTCGTTTCATTTTGGTTTGTAATATACGTCGCTGTGTCGTATGTATAATGGATGGTGGAGATTACAGTTAAAAGCTTTTGGAACCCCCTGAAGGATTGTTAGGTTGAAGACCGTCCATTCAGCAGGTAGTTTAGACCTCTTCAGTCAGTGTAATGCATGTGTTTTAAATCATATCCTCTATTGATTTATTTACAACTGCTGATCGAAAGACACACTTAGATGGCACGCTTACGTATTCATAAATATAAAAATATCCCTTTCACACACTATTACCCCAAAGCAATATTATTTTACAGACATTCAGCTGTCTTTACAGCTGCATGGCGCGCACTGTTAAATCTTCTTATGCGTCGAGACTGCAAACTGCCAGACAAGTAAACCGATGCTCTGGAAACTGAACAAGTGCTTTGTGAGACGGTCAGCCCCCTGGCATTCATCTGGACTGATGGGCGAATGCGGCGGTTCTGTGTGCGCACTCACTGCTCAGTAGAGGTCATCCAAGAAAGGCGCATGGTTATATGATGTGAAAAAGTGGACTGCGAACGACGCAGTGTAGAAGTGAGTAGAGATTGCCTGCGCTTCAAGTGGCTACCAGAGCTTCCAATCCTGCAGACAATGGAGGGAGGTACTGAATGAATGATTTCCGACCATGGTGGTTGCTTGGTGTGTTTGCTGACTGTTGGGGAATAGCTCGCACTGAGTCGATGTGCTGGTGCCGGCTCGTGCATGGATCGCCGTTCAACCTCGGTGCGGAAAGTGGAGATGGTGATGAGACCGCTGTCTTCCTGCAGATCGACCTGGAGAGTATTTTCTCTCTGAACCCCGAGCTGACGTCAGTGAGCTCGGACGCCGGTTCCGAGCCGGACCCCGAGATGCCGCCACCCGCCACGCCTTCTGTGAAGGCTGGGAGACCCGGGAAGGTGAGGGCTCATCCGGACCTACTGTAAGAGCAGATTGTTTCTTCTAGATGGGAGCCTTTCATAAGTGATCTGCTTTCACCGATCAACAAATTCACAACCTTCAACATTAACTCTGCTATAGAACAAACAAAACGGTAGGTTTACATTTCAGGCAGCGGTATTTACAACAAAGTGGTAATTTATGTTCGGCATACCAACATGTGTTTGAGCCTAAAGTACTGCACGGGCATGTTCTGTGTTTGTGTGTGTCATTGTTTATGCATGTGTAGCTGCTGCATCTTATATCTGCATTGTTGATTTCTTCACAGTTGATTTAAGGTGGTATTTTAAAGCAAAGCATGCAGGCTCATTATTTTAGTACTGTGTGTGTGTACGGATATAGTCGTGCCGGCCTTCATAGGTGCTGGCGAACAGCAAAATCTGTAAAGGCTACCTGGGAGGTCTTTATCTTTGTAGGAATATAGTCATGGAATCAGTGTGTGCATGCTAATTTGTAGTAAGAAGGTATTCCTTGATGTTTTGATCCGTGTGCATAGATGTTTGTTGCTTAAGCCAATATGTGTTTTTTTTTTCCAGACCCGGCGTACCATGATCCCCCTTCGGAATGAAGTCCCTGTTAAGGAGAGTAGAATCTCAGGTTTGTCACTCGCCCACTCTCTCACCGCTGTGGATGGCTTTGGGTCAGGCAGTCAGGTGGCCCCTACTCTAGCCGTGTAACAATTCATCCTCTCCGAAAATTTACGAATTGTCATCATTGAGGATATTCCTTCAAGAATATTTTTTCTTTAATCTCGTTTGTACTGTCTGATTTGTATTGACTGGAATTAATAACTCCTCCCCACCAACCTCTTTGTGATTGGAAGAATTGTCATGATTCATGGTCACAATACTAATTAAGAATGGATTCTCTTTCGGTATAGTGAACTCACATCAACTAATCACATACAATGTGTACGCATAATTAGTCATCAAATCTTATACACGTTTGATGCATCTGTCAGGAGGAGAAGAGTAGGTTGTAATCGCTGAAGCGTTACGTGCCTACCCTGCCCACTGACAGTGTGGGACATGTTCTACAATTCCGTATTCATCATCGGTGTCTGAAAACGAGGTCATAGCCACCGTTTGTGTTTCGTTGCATTTGTGTGTACACTGAAAGCTGTTACCCAGCTGCCAACATTCATTAATCTCTTGTTCGGGTGGGATTCAATATCTGCCAAAGAAGCATTAATAGTACTTTGTATACAAGCCCTCCATTTTAATATGTGCATTGTGTCAACTATCTTTTCATAATAGAGCAGCTGCACATTGGCTGTATGTATGGTTATGTGCCACGTTTTAAAGCCTATTGCTAAACCATTATAACCACGCATTATCATGGGAAATTTCTCAAATAATAATGTAATTTACAGTGAAAGATTATGCTGTATAATTGATCACGGTTCTGTAGAGTAGAAATTTGGCACAATTAATGCTGCTTCAATGCTGTTTAACCATGCTAGCTGACCATTGGGTTGACATGATGGCCTCCTGCTTGTGGGTGGGTGCCGGTGGTGGTGCCGATTGTGGGGCTGCCGGTGGTGGCGGTGGTGGCGTCGTGTTGCACTGCTGCAGCACTACCGGTGCGCAGGCGGCCCAGCACAGTGATGGAGCAGGGGGTGTCAGCGCCACAGAATGGCAACCACGGGGAAGGCTCTCCCGCCGGCGCCGGCCAGCTCGGCAAGAAAGAGTTACCGGGACAGCAGCAGCAACGTGAGTGTGGGAAGGCACAGTCGAACATGTAAAACCGGAACCTGGGTGTAGCGTGTCTTGAATAAGTAAAAAGCTATTGTTTTTTTTCCTGGTAATGTGTGGTAATTAAATCACTTGATGAATATGTTGATTAGTAGCTAGAAGTCACTTGGGTCCAAAAAATCTTTATTCCAAGGTCAGGTCTGGTCAAAATGGATTAACTGCAAATTGTGCAATACTGTCATCGTATTGACACAGCCGTGAAATATTGTAAAGTGAAGGGGCACAAGCAGGCCGGTTGACGGCCTGGAAGGGCTTGGAAGCCCCCTGCCGCCTGCGAGCGTCTTGGACGTGGCTTCTCGTGTTTCTGCCCCGGGGAGAGGCGTTTGTTTGGCGAAGCCTTAAAGGGCAGAGGCAAACGTCGTCGTGATGGTAGCCGAGTGACGTGACTGCTAACAGTGCTCTTGTGACCTTCACCCCTGTGCCATCTGTCTTGTGAGAATAATTCTCAATTATCCCGGCCACAATGGAGACACAATGAAGGCACAGCGGCTGCGCTGTATGCCCTGGTGACTGCCGTGGTTTAACGTGGGGTTTATGCTTCAGTGTTCTTTGTTGCAAATATCAGAAAAGCCCATTTTCTAAGCGCAGACAATGGTTGCTTTGTTCGAGTTAAAATCGGCCTGAATATTTACATTCAACATTGAAGCCTGCACTAGACGTAGGTCGTCGCAGCAGATGTTGGCGCTCCACGTTGAAGCTGGAAAAAAAACCATTGGTGTATTGAGATGGTGATGTCATACGCAACAGTCGCCTACCGCTGACATCGTTCAGCAATCGTACAATAAAGCTGCTTGTCTTGAAGACGGCCGATTATTGAGACCTTGCCACTGACCCCACCTCGGTTAACCAAGTACAACTAACTGCTCTAACATTGTTTTGACTGTCACAGACTTGCGTTGATGTTCGGGCATTATTTTACAATAGTGATGACAACTCCCATATAGTAATCTCTGGGGGGTTAACAACATTGAAATTTCACTGTTGAAAATTTTTGTATCAATTATTCCTTTAATAATGTTTTATATTCCTTGGCTTTGCCCCAGCCGTGACAGGTGACACGACTAAATGGAATCTTTAACTCTGAAGCTAATGTTGGCTTCAGAAATAGTTTTCCATCGTAATGCTGCTTGTGTATAAGTTACTGGTGGGACGCTCGTTGGTATTCAGTTGTTCGGGTTATGTCTATTTGTTGAATGATTTTTAAATAGAACTTGCATAATTACACCGTGATTTTGTAATTGTCAGCACAGATAAGTAGCAGAGCAGATAAGCCAAAGTATCAGAGATCATGTGTTTTTGCAAAAAAAAAATTTGCTTTGAAAATATATATATCTTAAGCTTTCAAATGACTCCCCAATATGTGGATGGAATTGAGGCAGATGTCACAGGCCACTTACATGACCCTTTGGCAATTCTCGCGTCGTGACAGCTCGCAGAAAGTCCAACTGCGTAAAGGAGGTGGAGAAGATGAGGCGGAACCGCGAGGAGCGGCGGGCGCAGCACCAGGAGATCCGGGAGAAACGGGCACAGGTGGGGCTGGCTGCCCTGGCGGCCTCAGGCGACTCGTGACACACGGAGCACGGAGCACGGCCCCGTGGCAGGGGTGGGACACCTGTAGCGGGGAGCAAGCAGGAGGGGAGCGTGGCATTGAAGTTGCTCCGGCAAGAAATGCTCGCCGCGGCGGCGCTCGCTGACGCTGGTCCTGTGTTGCTGCGTGTGTTGTGTCGCAGGACTACGACGTGAGCTACCCCAACTGGGAGTTCTTGGTGATGATTAAGGAATTCCGATCGAGCCTCGACTACCAGCCGCTGTGTCTCAGCGACTCTGTAAGTGCGGATGCGCGCGTGTGTTCCTCCGACTGCGTGGTGACGGTGCACGGTACGTGACGTGGCTTGAGCTCGACGGTTGAAGTCGTCGCATTTTTCTTGCAGATAGAGGAAAGCCGGATATGCGTCTGTGTCAGAAAGAGACCACTGAACAAGAAAGGTAAAGTGGACGTAAGATCACATCCCACTTATGTATAGTTTAAAGTTTTCGTCAGAGTTCATTAAAAATGTTAAGTGTATGCAGTTGCCCTGTGACGTGTACGGTTGGTTGAGCATATTCTACTCCAAACGGAGATCATAAAACGTAGCATTGGAACGTCGTGAGCTTAAAACTAGGCATGTAACAATTCGGTGATTTAAAATAAGTTTTGTGCCCACAATACATTTTATTGTGTGTGTACGTATAAGGATCGATTGTTTACGAATTACACAAAGCATATGCTGATAAACCTTCATGGCAGTGGCGCAAACAAGACGGCGTAAATACGCGACAGACAATACAACCGAGGAGGGTACCAAGATCAAAACGACTGAATTCTTGAGAGAGAATTGTGACCCTCAATTTGTAACGTCTCATTGAATCACCCTGGGATGGGGGGTGGGCAGTGGTGGGGGGGGGGGGGTGAACGATTACACACCATTACACCATGTGTAATGGGCTGAAGCCATACAACACTTCGTCTGTGTTTGTTGCTCCTCAAAGTAATCGGATTACTAGGTGGTGACATGTTTGTGGTCACGTGGGCAGTGTGTCACCGACGCTTGATGAGTGTGGAGCAGAATTGGACACGGTGCAGGGTTAAAGGTGTACTTATTTTCAAAAAGAAGGTTCGATCTGCAAACGGGATTAACCATCGCACGGATAATCGTGAGTTTACTGTGAAGAGCGGTGGTGAAACAACTACCAACAACAACGATGGCCGAGTTTTCACTCGAACCTCACCCCACCATGCTGTGCGGCAGAGCTGGGCCGGAAGGAGATCGACGTCATCACCGTCCCTAGCAAGGACATCGTGATGGTGCACGAGCCCAAGCTCAAGGTGGACCTCACCAAGTACCTGGAGAACCAGACGTTCCGCTTTGACTACGCTTTCGACGAGACCACCACCAACGAGATGGTCTACAGGTGGGTGGGCTTGGGGCAAACGGGAGGACCGGCCGGGGCAAACTTGCAGCAGATGTCTGCTGCTGTAGAGGCCAAGGTCAAGAGGTCATTGTGTCTGATGTCGTTGATGCCCACCGCACCTCGCCATTTATTCCATCTGCGAGAGGTCTCACGGCTGTCAAGCAGTCAACACCCACCACTCTTGATAGTATCCCACCATCTGGCTTTGTCTTTCCCGTGGTTGCCAACCTGTGGACGCTATTGTCATGCCTTTCTCAGTGACCCGCGCTCCTCCACCCTGCCCACGTGGTTCCACCCACCGTAACCTATGATCGCGACTGCGTCTGCAATGCTTTCTGACTTCATGATGAGTCTTCATTTTCAAGTTGCTTTTACCCTGTCCTGACATGAGCATCCTCCATTTCTGTTGGAGTCGATGGATGTTTGTGGAGGTTTGAAATTGTATCGATGTTCCGTGAGGCTGCTTATCCTGCAGCTAAAACTGACACAATGTGTAAGTTAGTTGTAATAATGTGTGACTGCATTTGTACATTGTAGCAAAGTTCGTATATGTAGGAAGAACTGGTCACACAAACCTGTGCTGTGAGAATTGCCCCGAATTATACAAACGCTGCTCGTCTTGATGCCATTTCTGCTCTGTGGTACAGATTCACGGCCCGTCCTCTGGTGGAGACGATCTTTGAGAAGGGGATGGCCACGTGCTTTGCGTACGGACAGACAGGAAGTGGGAAAACCCATGTGAGTGCTGCTTTTTGTTGCCTGTTGCACGCCCTGATGCCCACTTGCCACCATGATCACAATTGGCTACGTACGGGGCAGAAGAAATTCAACATGCATACATTCATCCTTGCATGAGTGTTAACCATCACCGCTTCACCTTCCCACACAGACCATGGGCGGTGTGTTCTCTGGGAAGACTCAGGACTGCGCTAAAGGCATTTATGCCCTAGCAGGTGAGACGTAACCAAGTGATGACTTTCGATATTTTAATACTGGAGTGGAGTGGCGGCATAGTGGTTAGCGCACCGCGCAATGAACCTGCCCGCCCGAGTTCGATTCCCGGCCACAGCTAACATCGGTTGCGAGTAATTCTCGAACGGATGTTGAATCTCCCCATTGCCAATCCACACTACTGACCAACGTGGCAAAGTGTGGTCAACAAAACTCCCGTGATGGACACGACTTGGGGGGGAGGCTATTCATCCACGATTGGATTTATTAATGAGTGTAAATTATTTTGAATCGCACGCTATTGTCTGCATGCGAGTGTTGTAGCTGTGTATATGCGATAAGGATGCAATCATATGTACCTTCCAGTATGCCCTTGTTTGGCTATTGTTCAGGCATCACACATGGTTGGCAATCGCCAAGGAACATTACTTATTGCTTTTTGTTTTTTGACAGCGCGGGATGTGTTCCAGTTTTTAAAGCAGCCTCGCTACCGGCAGTTAAACCTCCAAGTGAACGCAACCTTCTTTGAGATCTACAGCGGAAAGGTGAGATTTAAATGAGAAACTCTTACCCACAAATTGCTTTTTTCAGTCGACCACAAATACCCATATTGATGGGCACAATGGACGTTTTGTTTCCTTTCAGACGCTGACATAGAAAAATGTGTCGTGGGCGGTGGTTGTATCCATTGATTATCTAGGTTCGTGTGCATAAACTTGCAAATTTGTCTTCGTCGTCCATCGTAGATGGTTCAGCTGCTTAGTAAGCAGCAGTGAGCATTGTGAGGGCTGTGCATGTGTGGTTGTCCGTGTGTGTGTGATTGATATCAAGTCAAATTCGATTTGTGATGGCATCATGTCACGAGACGAATACATTTACATTCGGAAACTCTCGCAGCTTGCAGTCAAACAATGACCCTGCAAGATGATGTGACAGAATTAGTACTCAAGTTACTTCCGTACCAGAGGCACTGCTTTTACATGACTTGCAAAGAGTGTTCGTCACATGTCAAACCACATTTTGTGTTGATTCTCAGAGCTGGAATTGGCCAAATTTATTTTTAAAAACTAATTTGAGAATGATCTGTTATTTTTGTGCGGCGTCGAGCTAGCAGCTTGGGGAACCACCTAGGACACGCGACGTAAATTTGCCCGGTCTCGTGATGGGTGAGAGTCCGAACCACGCTCCGTGGTTTTCTCTCTGGCAGGTGTTTGACCTGCTCAACAGGAAGGCGAAGCTGCGCGTGCTGGAGGACGGGCGGCAGCAGGTGCAAGTGGTGGGGCTGCAGGAGAAGGAGGTGTCCAATGTGGAGGAGGTGCTGCGGCTCATCGAGATGGGCAACAACTGCAGGTGCTCCGTCGTCCCCAACGAGTTAACGCCACAAAGCCGAGTTCCTCTCACCTCCTTGTGTGCTGCGATCCTTCCCACTCCGACAGAATCTAAGAGGAGATTGCGTGTCTTTTTAGTTGTTAACGTGAGCGACTGGGTCCCGCTGGGCTATTTCTTTCAGGATCATCTTCAAATTGCCGTTCTTCTATGGGCAATTCCCATGGTAAATTCTCCACCGCTCACTTTAATGAGGTTAAAACAGGCTTGGCGTCGTGCCGTGTAGTGGCTATTCCTACCATCACCACTAGATGGAAGGCTTCAACCATACGTAGCATAAGACAACGCATCAATTCATTGATTTAAATCAAGGTTGCGCGTAATGATCGGGTAAAGTTATTGTCGTGCCATGCAATGAGTGTCAGGTTACAAGCCTCATTATATTCCGTTGCCGTGTTCCCTTGTAGAACGTCTGGGCAGACGTCGGCGAACGCGCAAGTCGTCGCGCTCGCACGCCGTCTTCCAGCTCATCCTGCGGCGTGCGGGACGCATGCACGGCAAGTTCTCGCTCATCGACCTGGCCGGCAACGAGCGCGGCGCCGACACGGCCAGCGCCGATCGGCAGACGCGACTGGAGGGCGCCGAGATCAACAAGAGCCTGCTGGCGCTCAAGGTGACGACCGCGTGCCCATGCACTCGCTCTGCTGGACATCTGTGAAATAGCTTTATAGCTCATCGGATTTCTCCAGTATAATTAAACATTCTGATTCACTCACCACAAATATCCTGGATAGTAGAGGTTTCCCTGCATTTTGTTCTTGGTGTGTAATCGTTCAGCCCCCCCACTGCCCACCCCCCATCCCAGGGTGATTCAATGAGACGTTACAAATTGAGGTTCACTATTCTCTCTCAAGAATTCAGTCGTTTTTATCTTGGTACCCTCTCGGTTGTATTGTCTGTCGCGTATTTACACCATCTTGTTTGCGCCACTGCCATGAAGGTTTATCAGCATATGCTTTGGGTAATTCGTAAACAATCGATTCTTAAATTTCGATTTAAAGCTTTCGTGACTGCAGGGATTCATCTTCTTGGTTCTTTCGGTAAAGTCACTACGCGACGTCGTTTTTATCTTGGTACCCTACGTGACTTTACCGAAAGAACCAAGAAGATGAATCGATTCTTACACGTACACACACAATTAAATGAATGTATTGTGGGCACAAAACTTATTTTAATCACCGAAATAGCTTTATAGCTCATCGGATTTCTCCAGTATAAATAGATATTCTGATTCTATGTTCCTGCCCCCTTGGCACCATTGGCCCCAGACTCAGCTTGGTTGCCGCCATGCTTGTTGTTAATACGACAAGCAGTCTGTCATGCAGCGCGAGGTCAAATCCAACTGTGCTGAACGTTAAGTGGCTGTAGGTTTATTAGATTGTTGGTGTATATAGGGGTCCTGCTGCACGTCCCGCTCTCTGTGAGAGTGCATTTTCCGGCATGTGTGTGCGTGTATGTGCGCACGTGGTTCGTTTTAAATGATGCATACGTGGTGCGGTGGTTTAAACGTGATGAATGAGGAGACGAAAGCGGCTAGACGTAGCGCAGGCCCACGCCGCTCTCCTCGTGCGATATCCTGGCCTTCAACGGCGTTTGCGAGCAGCATTCGGCCCAACATTTTGTGTAGGCTGCACGGGGGATCTCCCTCTTTGCGTGCGTGTGGTGGGCGTGCGTGTGGTGGGCGTGCAGGAGTGCATACGTGCCCTCGGCCAGAACAAGCCGCACACGCCGTTTCGCGCCAGCAAGCTGACGCAGGTGCTGCGGGACTCCTTCATCGGCGAGAACTCCCGCACGTGCATGGTGAGACAACGGCACTCGGTGCATGGGCCGGGCCGGCTCGAAGCGCAGCTGTCGCACAAACTACCGTTGGATTCTTGAAATATTTTGTCTTCCATGAGTGGTAATGTTGAGTAACACACCGTAAAATCTGTAAAATAATTCCCCATCCGGATTGCGAGTTTGTGCGTTTTTTATAGGGCATGACCTGACCTTGTAGAGCAGGCAAAAATCTTTAATGGAAAAAACTAACAGCTCTCGGTGTGCACCGTCTAACTGCCTTTTGCGAGTTGCACAGCAATCAATAGGGGTCGAATATTAGAGAGTGTGCACAACGCACTGTTGCACACACTCCCTGACATTGTGTGAGTGGCGGTTGCATGCCATTCATCACCCACCCAGCGTCACGAACGGGCAACAACTACAAAAATGTTTGGTATTCACGGTCGCTCGATTGCGCTGAATGTGCCACCGAAGCTGGCGCTGTTCAAGCGAAGTCGCCGTTTTACTGACCTGGAGGCATCTCCGTGTACATGTGGCTGGCTTTTGTTCACTGTGACCAGATCGCCATGATTTCCCCAGGGATGAGCTCCTGCGAGCACACTCTCAACACGCTCCGATACGCTGACAGGTAAAGCTTACACCTATTATTGTCCCCTGTTCTCAAAGTTTTTATCGTCTTTTAGCATTACTGAAATGCCCATAAGGATACGTCTGAATAATGATGTAAGTTATTTAAAACAGCTTGTTACTGTGTACAAAAAAATGTCTTTAAATGATTATGAATAACCGTACTGTAAAGTAGTGGCTCATAATAATGATGTTAAGATGCATTATTGCTGTCAAGTAATGTTTTGCTTAAGAGCATTGTTATTGGCATAACCCTGCTCTAACCCTGAGACCCAACGCCTGACGTCGCTGTGACAGTGTCGTGAGCCCGAGCTTGCTACAATCGTCTATTGGTCTGTCTCGTTAAGCAACGCCGAGCGTCCTGCTACCGGAAATGTCATAACGCGGGCCGCGGCTGTTGCATCTCCCGTTGTCATGAGCTGTCGTTTCTCTCGCCTCTCCTCACCGCTTGCGCGCACGCCGCCCGCCCTGTGCCCTGCGCCCTGGGCTCAGGGTGAAGGAGTTTGGAATTAACCCCATGGACATCCCTTTCCTGTCAGCCGGAAGCACCCAGTCCGACCTCTCTCCCTCTGCGCTGTCCGACTCTGAGTATGCTCTGTGCGGGGGTGGGGGGCGTGCATCGTAGGCATCTCCCCTAGGGGACGACGACCATGACTCGTGCACCGTTCGGGGCTCATTCATCGCATCGGTTTGCGAGCGCACGCTGAGCGCTGTGGCCTTCCGCGCTGCCTGCGACACGAAGGCTTAACGCTGCTGACGTGGCTTCACGTTTATGGCTGGAGGACTTGCCCGCTATGTGTCATGAGATGGGGCATGGTGGGACCCCGGAGAGATACCCATTGATACTCTTAGTTCTTTCGGTAAAGTCACGTAGGTAAAAAATTAAATTAAAATTAATAATAATACAAAAAATTTATTTTATTTTTTACCTACGTAACTTTACCGAAAGAACTAAGAGTATGAATCCTTGCAGTCACGAAAGCTTCAAATCTAGATACCCATTGACCTACCCACATGCCAGGACCAACCCCTGGCTGTACCTCTTTCCCTCCTGCTCGTACTTAACGGTGTTATTAAACACTTCAGGGAGGGAATTTCTTTCGAGACTAATAATTAGGTACAGTTCTACTTGAGGTCACTGAGAGTGACTGAGGGTCTGGACTGTGTCGTGTTCATATTACCCCAAGCTGAAACTATAGCATGCAACTTATGTGTGTGTGAGTGAACCATTTCACAAAAGACATCGCACTGTGTTTTACTTGATTGCTTCATGTGCGCGTGCTGACCCTGCGAATGATTCCCGCATGCTACCTGCGCGCAACGAGCAGCAAACCCGGTCAATGTGCGCGCCATCTACGAGTCGCTCGCCCGCCGATGATGAGTTCCGTTGGTCCACGCGCGCACTCATCATTCGTGCACGTCTGTACGCGCGTGCGGCACAGGGTGAAGGAACTGGGGGTGGACCCTTCGGTGCCAGGCGTGGGCGGTGCCCACAGCCCCGGCGACGCTCCCAGCGTGTCGGCGCCCAGGAGCGTGGGCGCGTCGCCCGGTCGCGACGACCTCAAGATCCTGTGCGAGCAGAACGTAAGCCGTCGCCTGGTGCCCGGCCTCGCGCGCTCACAACCCGCACGGCCAATACGGCCTCTTGTCGTGTCGGCGCGAGTGGCGCACGCCTCCACCACACTTTTGCCCGTGTCATTATTTGTTGTTATCTGTGCATGTCACGCGCTTGCGCTTTTGCACCGCACTTAATTTTTGAGGTCTTGCGTGCATATTCGCGGAGACTTCTCTTTGATTGCTCCGGTGTAGTTTAACTGTGGGTGGAGTTGTGTTGACGCGGTGCGCTGAGAGCGGTCAGGAACCTGGGTTCTGCCGAATAAATTTCTGAATGCATAATTGTAACCTAGCGACTAATCCCTAAGCACATTAACAAGCATCATGCAGTTAGCCTGATTATACAGCACTTTGTTACATCAACTATTTAAGGTTCTTGACTTTAATTAAGTAGCAAACCAAATGCCTTGGGTCAGCCGTGGGGCTTATTTCTCTCTCTGTCCTCTACACGCGCAAGACAAAAGCTGTACGTTTGAGAAAAAATTGGCCACAGTGCACAGGATGCTTTGTGCTGGCTTTTTGACGGCGCCCGTTTGACCGCGTGCGGATGGTGACGGCCTCTGTTGGTCTTGTTGCGTGTTGTTTTATTTTGAAGATGGGATCACTCGACCTGCTAGATGACAGTGTCGAGCTCATCAAGCTGTGCGATGGCTATTTTACTTTGAAAGGACTGCAGGTTAGGCCCCAGGCTCTTCCCTTGCTTTTTTCAGCGCTTGCAATGGGACCGTTTGTTTGGGCACCATTGAGTGAAAAACAAAAACACAAAATGTTTTGAAAAAAACAACATTTCAGAGTCTTCACGTAATGCCCTCCTGAACTCGTCCTTTTGCACATTTCTCAGAGTGCACGTTTTAGTTATGTATTTAGTTTGCATTGTGTTCCATGCCCATTCTCTTCTCAGCCGACTCGGGCCCAAACAAACGAATCCACAGCTTAGACGACACTGTCAAGAGAAAATGATTTTAAATGCCTCCCTTGAGCTCGTGACCTGGCAATGTGTGCGCTGCTTATTCGCATGCTCGCTCTGAAAAACATCTCACCATTTACATTTCACGCACGGCACCAAGAGAACCTGCAATATTGGAGCCACCGTATATGGCAATTTGTTTTACATTTTCAAAAGGGTAACTTCCCGTGGTGTTAATCGACTTGTTCTCATAGCAAACGGTGGCAGCGAGTGCAGTGGGAATCCTTTTCATTTGACAGTGGGCAGGCTTGAGGTGAAGTTGATGGTAGTGCTGTACTGGTAACACAATCACGGTCCGCATGGCTAACAGCAACGCCATTTGCTCTGTAAAAGATTTCGACCAGTCGAGTTTCCCCCCCCCCCTCCACGCAACTCATTTCTTTAAAACCGCTTTTTGTGTTTAATTTGTTGTCCTTCTCCCCCCCCGCACCTCCGATTAGCACGGTTGGCGGAATAAGATGAACATACATGCATACAATCATTAACACATTCCTCGAATAAGATCCACAGGCTTTATTCGACAGATTAGTTCCTCACAAAACCACCCTGATGGCTTGCCAACATGCGCTTGTGTGTGTTTGCGTGCGTGTGTGTGCGTGCGTGTACGCAGTAGTGTAGCAGTTAGCGCGCTGCCCTACGAACCCGGCGACCCGAGTTCGATTCTCGCTCATGACCAACAACGGTGACGATTATCTGAACCGATCCTGGGTCTTGCCTAGGTCGACTGAGCCTCAAATGAGTACCTGGTGCGGTGTGTTAACATTGCCACTAGGGAGACAAAGGCGGCCGGGCCTGGTGCTGACCACCCACCCCCTCGTATGCCGTGCCGGTCTTCACAGGTGCTCGCTAACAGCACTTGCCCCAACAATCTGTGAAGGCTACACGGGCGATCCTTTGTCTTTTGTACGCGTGTGTGCCTCCTGCGGCTTGCACTTGCGCACGCGTGTCAGGAGGAGGAGGTGTCCCCCCAGCTCTTCACGTTCCACGAGGCGGTGTCGCACCTGGTGGAGATGGAGGAGGAGCTTGTGGAGGATCACAAGGCTGCCTTCGAGGTTCGTTGCCGCGTAGACGGTCGCGGCAGAGAGTGAGCGGCACGGTGCGGCGCGCACACGCCCACCTTGCTTGCGGGGGTCTGCTCTGCTCCGAGCCAATGGGAATGGGGTCACGCGCGACCGCACTCCAACGCACCCATGCGCGCGCGCTTAATCCGCCACGTGTGGAACCGCCCACGTAGAAATCCGAGATGTACGTTAATGTTGAACGTCAGTAAACTGCGCAAGCAAAACCTTGCAAACAATGAAAAATAAAATGGTCAAAACGAAACTGCAAAGAATCGATTGTTGACTTGAATTGCGACCCTTAAGTGAGTGAGAGGAGGCAGGAGAGGGTTTGGGGGTGAATGATGACATGCCGAAGGCACGCACGCACACACACTCACGTGCCAACGCTACATGCGTCCGCCCCCGGCAGGAATCGATCCAGTGGCTGGAGGAGGAGAAGACGTTGCTGGAGATGACAGAGGAGGTGGACTACGACGTCGACGCGTACGCCTCCCAGCTGGAGCTCATCCTCACTCAGAAGCTCGAACTCTTCTCCACCATGCAGGGTGAGTTTCCCTGCCGCCGCCGCCACCGCCACCACCACTAACTCTGTCTGCTCTGTGCTCGATACCACCTGGGATTTTTGTCCCGGGCTGCCCGGCACGATGTTGAACATTGGTAAGTGAGAAGACAAATGGCCTAAACTTATAGGTCAGGTGTTGCATCGTGGCCTTGAAACCTGATGACCTACGTTCGATTCGCCACCATGGCTCACATCAGTGGTGACTGATAAATGAACCGGTCCTGGGCTCCCCCGCCCCCACCCCTACCCTTCACCAGCCTCCACTGACCAACGTGGTGAGGTATGGTCAAACAACCTGCATGACCAAAAGGCGTGGAGAGGCGTTCACGAGTGGATTGAAAAAGGACTGAAAACTATTCATTATTTCCAACTAAAGTGGTATTGAGACGTGAAGTAGATGTTCTGGGTCAACGCACTAAAGGCACTGACGAGGGATTTTAGCCGAGACGTCTCTGCTTGATCTCATAAGGTCTGCGCAGAGGCGTCACTATGCCGGACATACCCTTGCTGCTCTGAGGGGTGGTGGCGGGAGGAGAGGACGTTTACGGGGACGTGGGTGACACGTGGTGGGGCTGCCGTGTTCCCCTACAGAGAAGGTGAAAGCCTTCCGGGCCGCGCTGCAGGACGAGGAGCAGGCGAGCCGGCAGATCGGAGGCCAGCGGCGGCCCCAGGCGTGATCTGCCCCACCCCGAACCACCCGTCGGCGCCGCCCCGGAAGGCCTCCAGGGTCAGATGGACTCTTTGTCCTCTCGTCGGCAGCATCAGCATTTTATTTTTGGAATAACTGCAAGTTGAGCGACGAGAAACACTTCATCGATCGGCATCTTCGTTGTTCAATTATTTTTTTTTATCAAGGTCGATGAAAACATTACCCGACGTCGACCAACTGGATTTACTTGTCTGCGTGTTGCTGCGTGATTTTAGTGCCACGTGTTGTTTTTTTTTTGACAACTGAACATGAACAGGTTGTCCCGGTTCGAAATGCGTCAAGAAAAACTTGCACTTATTGCAAAAATGAGCGAGGCGTTGCCATCGCAAGCAGGGCGGCCCTACTTAACCACCACGCCCGTAGTTTGCCGTAAACAATTTCTCGCGAGAACCTACGGTTAATGCGGCGCAAACAGTCGTGCCGAATGGTGGCGTGTGTGCGGTGCGTGTCGTTTTTACCGAGCCTGACGTCGTTCACCCTCTCCCACCCATCCCGCCGGCTTTGCGTTGTGCAGACGTCGACGCGGCCGTTCGTGTGCGAGCTCCCCCCCCCCCCACCCCGTGTGCTGTGGCCATCGTCGCCCGTCTCGTTCTGGGCTGCGCGTCGTTTACTACATTACTACACACGCCCCTCTCCACCTTGCGTAGCTTCTGGCCCCGTTCACTCGATGGGCGCGCGCGCGCCCCCTTTGGGGATCCTCCATGTACCTTACGACCGTAGTCGCTGCAGCTTCTGGTTTGTGTCGGCACTGGTGGTGATTTAAATTTAAAAAATGAGCCCACCACCAACCCGGGAGGGCGAGCCCATGGCCAGGTAGCGATCTTACAGGGTACTGCGCTCGCTCGCTCTCGGCCCAGACCTTTAGCACGTGATCGAGTCGCTGTCCATCTCGGTAAGGTGGAGTTTTGTGTGTGCACCGAGTTGATGCCCTTGTAAAAAAAAAACTCGTGATTTGAATGGTCTGTATTATTGTCGTTAAATCAAACTTGAAGATGATCTGAAGTCCGTCACGTTCCCAATGTCGCATAAACATTTCTGTCGTTTTTGGAGTTGCATATGGGGCCTCGTAATTTAACCATTTCAGTGTTTTAATTGTAATGCAATAACATTGTGACGGTAGTTTTATTTAAATAAGATAATACAAATTAACCTAAATGTACTTGACTACAGATCCTAACCAAATACTGTGACGTCTGCATGTGGCCGCCACTTTTATTGAGCAAATTGAAGGAAAAGTACATTAACGAGCCTACAGTCCGTTGAGTAACACTTACACTCTTGTTATGAGGTTAAAAAGCATAGACTTGTTGTCAGGAATCCCTTCCACGTGGTTGGTCATAGCTTTTATAATTGTAAATAAATTTAGTTTTTGGATCCTAGCAAAAGTTTTGCTTGTTAGTCCCACTCCACCTGGAGACATTGAATTGGGGTCTGTTCCCTTTTGGAACTACTGCAAGGTGGGTTCGTCCAGGGCCATAGCCACTTATGACGCGCTATTTAATTTCTTACTCCAGATCATTTACGTGCCCTTGAAACGCATTCCTTTTTATTTGTGATGTTTACTTCTGCGATTCGATTATTATACTATTAACGTAAAGTTGCGTCGTCGTTTGCCTTTTCCGTTCATTGCCTTTTGTGACAACAGCGCTGGCACCTTCCCCCCCCCTCCCGTTGCTCTCCCAGTCGAGGGGGTTTAGTTTGTGCGCTGTCGAGAGGCACAGAGAGGAGGGGGAAGGGGGGGGGCCCTTGCATGCGTCTCCCCCCCCCCCCCCCCCCGGCACTCCTCGGGATTGCCTCGGGAAAGGAAGGAGTCCCCCGGCTTCCGTTTGCTGTCGTGCGCCCCCAACCCTCCGTCGTCCTTGTGTGCGAATTCGGTGCCGTACGTTCCGGAGGAGATTCACCCACGCCCCCCGCCCCCCCGAAATAATAAAACTTTTAACGTGCTTCACGACGCGTGGCCACCTTGCTTTGATTGCCGTTGCCGACACTTTGTTTATCCGGGAGAGAGCGTCGACGAGTTCTCGTGACTTTTTCATGAAGCGTCCTGCCAATATATTTCGCAGTTGGGGTGGGGAGCGATAATTCGTCGGGGTGGAATGCCAATTGAGTAGCACGCTGTAGTTTGCGGGTGCATTTTTTTTTACTTGTACCTTCACGGAATCTTTAACGTCCGCCGTGAAACAGACAGCGCGCATTATTAAATTAACGAACACACTCGGCAGTGTTAATCAGGGAGGCCGCTCGATTCGAACTTTTGAGCCCCTGCCGAGAGTGGGCGGTGAACTCGCTCTCTCTCACGCGCTTGGCCGTGCTGTTGGACCCAGCTCCCCGGGCGATGAATTCCACGTGAATCGCTCCGCTGGAAAGTGGCCCCATTCCCCCACCACTCTCCAAGCCAGCATCGCCAACACCCCCGTTGCTGCCCCTTATCCACACATCGCGTTCGCGTGCTGCGCTGGTGATTTGGGCTGGCGGGGGGCATCTTGATTCGATTTAAGAATGAGGCCTATGTCCAAATCGCCTGGAATGCGTCGTCGGATCTAGTCATATCTCGGAAACTGTCCAGGGTTGAGCCTGGATATAGGTACAGTACTTGAATGAACGAGCATCATCTAAAACAGGTGTTACGTGCTGCGGAGCTGTGTGGTGGGCAGCAGAGGGGCAGCGCAGTGAATTCCCATTGCGCTGTACTTCTACGCACCAATGTTTATGCTATACGCTTTCAACTAACCTGCAGTGACCAGCGCGGTGAAGTATGGTCAAATAACCCCCTCCCAACCACGGCATGGGAAGGCCCTCGTTCAACAGTAGAATGACAAGAGCTGTACACGTGTTCTTTTTTTAACTTTGCGGTGAATATCCCCTTCAGTGGCTGCGGGGTTCATTCACCCAAAGTGCCAATACGATCAGTTATTTTACGTGTGATGTAGAGGCATGTTTTTGTGAGCATATGAATCGACGTGCCACTACGTGGCTATGATGCCTCATGATGACACGCAGGCTTGTGTTCATGCTCTGCGTTGGATGTCTTCACTATGAGAGGGGTAATAAAACACACTGTCCAGGGCAGGATATGGGAGCTGCTCAGTGTTTTGGAGTGTAATTCCTGGCCCAAGTACACTTACCAAGTACAGTCATGCTTCGGATAATGCGTAGCGGGCCTGGTGTGCGTCTACGTGAAATAAAACATGTTGAACTTTATGGATTAGAAAATGTTCTTTGCATATTTTCATGGTATGTTTGACAAACCCTCATCAATGTATGCTGAACTTCTTTTGCACCATACATAGCCAACCATGCCAATCAAGCCTGTGCGCCGTGCACCACCTGAACGCGCAGATCAACGTAAACGGCGCACGAGTTGGGATGTGTTTGTAATTCATCCGATGGAAAAGTCAAACTTTCTTTACATAGAAACCCACCTTGACAGGCACACCACTCGAACAAGAGTCCACGATTATCCCGGATGACGGCTCCGTTTTTATTTCTTAAGTGCCCGTCACGTTCGGCCGGCATCGTGGCCATCGGCTGAAGCAGAAGGATTCCCACTTGTATCCCCTGTCCTGCAGGAACCCAGTGAAACACGCCACATCCCGCAGGAGAGATCCCCTTGGCGAGCAGGGCAAAGAGCTCGTTTAATTTGACAACGAGCGCAATCTGTGCCATCTTCTACCGGCGTGTGTGGAGCATACGAGCCATCGCCACCATCCCGAGGCCCCGAGAGGTGACATTGCCACCCTAACCCACGACCACCGCCCCCCCTCGATCCTAAAAGAAAGGAAAAGCTGAAAGGTAACGTCTCATAAAGTTCCTCTTGACCCAGAAATACCCAGCAGATTGCAAAGTTCCCATGTGGGAGTGTACACAACGAGTGCTATTTTCCGCAATATATACATACATTCAGGCGCGTGTAGTAGTCGCAAACTTTTGAATTTGGCAACGCAAGTTAAGTATTGAGGAATTCAACGTCCATGCCCAGACCTTACGCTTGGGATGCTTGTGTTTGAAGTTGTTCGGCCATGGCTTTGGTTGACGCGATTGTGTAGGTGACGCGATTGTGTAGGTGACGCGATTGTGTAGGTGACGCGATTTTGTAGGTGACATGATTTTGGAGGTGAGCGAGTGCGGGGGGCGACACTTGAGCGTGCCTTGCGAGAGGGGCGTTGCAGCCGCTCATTTCCCGTAGCGAGCAAACGGCGATTCCTCCTTGAGGGTGTTCTGAAAGAGAGCGCACACAGACACAGCGTCGTGTGTGTGATCGCGATTTTCGGTCACACGTACGTATCTGTCATGGGGATGTGGAGTGGGGTTTCGTGGGGTTGAGGGGGATCCACTTTGGGCGAGTGTTTGCACACTGCTGTTGACTCGCAGTGACGTCAAACCTCCACCTCCATCGAGTCACTGCTGCTGGTGACGTGTGTGGACGTGAACAATGGGGAGACACGCTGCTGTTGCTGCTGTGCACAGTGACAACTCTTTCCCCAAGAAGGGCCGTCTAATTTACTACTGTTATGAGCCAAGAATGTCTGTATGGCCCACGCGTGACGTCACTCCACGTCGACCAGCCCCCCTCATTTATAATCATGAGCAGGTGACGTCCTCCAAATGGACCCCCCCCCCCTCATTAATAATTAGCGGGTGATGTCACTCCACATGGGGGGGGGGCGAGGCGCCTCCTCCCCCCTCAGCGTCAACTTACAACCCTCACTACAAAGGCAGAACCCTCACGTCACGCGATCTCCGTATCGCTGTTGAGATATCAAAGTAAAAAGGACGTCATGATGAACAAGGGATTATAACCTTTAAATGAAATAGGTCTGCGTCACCGCGGCCTTACAAATTGCACACGAATTGATGCAATGAATATCACGTCACGGTCTGCTTTTCGCTTGCAAGTTTCAGATTTACTGCAGTACACCCGTTCTTGGACGGGCAAAATGCTAGTTGGTGTATATTTGTCGTATATAGTGGACTGTTTTTCTGGGGCATTTAATTTTTCATCCTGAGTCCCAGCGATAAAAAGAAATGCAGAAGTTGTTTTGGGAGCCACAGGGCACAATTGTGGGCATGTTAGTGGGACTCAGCATAACCATGAAGGGTTCACAGGGGACAGGTTGGGCTGGAGATGGGCGTGGAGTGCAAGGAGATGTCAGTGGTAGGAGGTGGTAACGCCCCAAAGGCCCGAGAGGTCATGGGGACCAGGAGACAACCTCAGCCACTGCCGTGTGCTCACCATGGGCAGGTCCGTGAGCCGCTCAAACTCGGGCCCCTTCTGCGGGCCGAGGTGGCGATAGGCGATGAAGCCGAGAGCGGCGATCACGCCGAGAGACAGCAGCACGATGAGTGCCGTCGCCACGGGCGGGAAGGAGCCGCCCCGGTCATCCACGGTGGCACCTGCATCCGTGGCACATCGGCGGCGGGGGGTTACGGTCACTGGGCGAGCCTTCACGAGCCACCGATTGCCATCGCACCACAGATGGGGGCACCCTTCCTTTCCGAAGGCCGAATAGGGCTTTCAAATATTTGACCGGATCGGCAACGCAAAGGATATATTTCCACACCACACCCTGGTAGCTCTCACCATGGCCGGTGGCTACTGCTCAGTGCCACCACCTTCGGTCAACCGACCACCCGGGAAAATATTCGGTGATAAATTGAGGCCTGGCTAGGACGCTATGTAATGACTTGTGTATGCTCAGATTTACTTGAAACAACAAATGACCGAGCGTGATGAAACGTGATTAAACACGGTGCTGGCAGGTGGAAAATGTTCCCCTCTCGCACTCGATTCGTGCGACTCGGAGGCTTGCGGCGACGGCTAAATGCCGTTTTCAGAGCGGTTCGAAGTGGAAGGTCTCACGTGGCTGTTGGCGTGTAAGCCGTACATCGATCACTCCTGCTTAGAGCCAGGTGAGAGCCGACTGAGACACGGTGAGGACTGGTCGGTTGCGTGAAAACACCTCAAATAGTTTAATCTTTAAACACTTAAGGTAAGTACAAATAAAGGGATAAACTTCACGTGTCCTACGCAACTTCCATCTGGGGGTACATATTCGGCTGAAACGTTACAAGATACAGTTGTGAGATGCCCTGGAAAATAACTTTGATTACCCACAAACTCATTGCCCACACGGTCGGGTGTTTGTGACAGTAAACGGATTGAGTGCATGTCAATAATTAAGATCGTTGCGCGGCCATCTGTGGGGGGCGATGGCAGTACAAACAACAGCGGATTGTAGAGGGCGCCGATGAAGGTCGCGTGAGTTCTATACACGTGGGGTTATCAGGTTTCTCTTCCCACACCCCTCCGTTGCCGAGCAGAACACGGTGCACTGCTGTCAACTTTAATTGAGGTCCAATTATTAAAGCGAGTTCCATTAAAGCCACCTCAATCGCGTTACATTTCCGACAAAGACCACCTTCAGAGATTTCTGTTAACCGTCTCCCATTGCACCAGCCCTGACCCTAACCCGACGGTTCGAAACCCGTGCTGAAATGGAACGCTCCCGGAGATCGCTCCAAAGCGCGAAACGTCTTACCCGTTTCTCCCGTGCCGTTCACTGGGGGAGAGGGGAAGAAAACGCGCAGAAGTAAGGCTGGGTGCCGATGGTTCACTCGGCAGACAAACATGAAAGCTGACCCACGTGGGCCAATGTGCCTTTCCCAAATGCACGTGGCAGAACAGGTGGCAACACCCTGATGCTGAATTAAATTTGATTCTGGGGGTGGGGGCCAAGGCTGTTGTTTGTTTTTTGGGATGGGGGGAGCCTCTCTGTTTATAGTATTCAATTTCCCTGAACCTTTTTAACCCCCACCCGTGCCCCAATGATGCCAAACACTCCCATCGTTGTTCACCCTGCTGGCTGTTTCAGGGCTCTTTTGTAAACGTGATAGACGAATTGTAAAGCTAAATCAAAGTAAAAATGAACAAAACTTTTAACTTTGGCTCATAACCCACGGCGATGCGGCAATGCTATGGGTTTCATTGCCAATTAACCAGGGGCATTTATCAAAGTGCTGCGGGTTGTTTCTTCAACCATTTTAAAGTTATCTACTTGTGATTCTTGTATTATATGCATATTTATACATATTTATACAGTGCCTTAATCCAAGGTGCTTTAAACGATTATAAAATTGTACATAACATGATAATGGTTGAAACAAAGAGTGGGGTTATTAAAAGTGGTGATGTAGTTATGGTGAAGGGAGAACAGGTGGGAGAGGTTAAAAAGGGCAGGGGTAGTGGTAGGTGTAGGTGTAGGGGTGGTGATAGGTGTAGTGATAGGTGTAGGGGTTGTGATAGGGGTTGGGGTAGTGATAGGGGTTGGGGTAGTGATAGGGGTAGTGATGGGGTTGGGATAGGGGTAGTGATTTGGGTAGTGATAGTGGTTGGGTAGGGGTAGTGATGGGGGTTGGGGTAGTGATAATGGTAGTGATTTGGGTAGGGGTAGTGATAGGGGTAGTGATAGGTGTAGGGGTAGTGATGGGGTTGGGATAGGGGTTGGGGTAGTGATAGGGGTAGTGATTTGGGTAGTGATAGTGGTTGGGTAGGGGTAGTGATGGGGGTTGGGTAGTGATGGGGGTTGAGGTAGTGATAGGGGTAGGGGTAGTGATAGGTGTAGTGATAGGGGTAGTGATTGGGTAGTGCTGGTGGTTGGGTAGGGGTAGTGATGGGGATTGGGGTAGTGATAATGGTAGTGATTTGGGTAGGGGTAGTGATAGGGGTAGTGATAGGTGTAGGGGTAGTGATGGGGTTGGGATAGGTATTGGGGTAGTGATAGGGGTAGTGATTTGGGTAGTGTTAGTGGTTGGGTAGGGGTAGTGATGGGGGTTGGGGTAGTGATAGGGTAGGGTAGTGATAGGGGTAGTGATAGGGGTAGTGATTGGGTAGTGATAGTGATTTGGGTAGGGGTAGTGATGGGGGTTGGGGTAGGCCTGGTTATAGCTGGGGGGCAGGGAGCAGCAGTAGCAACATGGGCTGGGGAGAAGAGATGGGGGTTGTTTTAATGGAGAAACGGAAGCAGGTTAGTGAAGATCATTGTTTTACGTGCAGTGAGAGTTTGTACCACTGCACATAAAACTGTACAACATGTGTGTTGAGGAACCCCTCCAATCCAAGGTCCCTTACCCCCCCCCCCCCAGCCCCACGTGAACCCCAGGGCCCAGGCAAGGCCCTCCTCACCTGTGGTCTGGTTGGCCGTGGTGCTGGTGGCCGACGGCTCGCTCCCTGGTACTGGGGTCGGTGCCATCGACGGCGATGCTGCAGTAGAATTTGGAGATGTGGATGCATTTGAAGGTGTAGCGGTGGATGTATTTGTAGGTGTAGCGGTGGATGTATTTGTAGGTGTAGCGGTGGATGCATTTGTAGGTGTAGCGGTGGATGCATTTGTAGGTGTAGCGGTGGATGTATTTGTAGGTGTAGCGGTGGATGCATTTGTAGGTGTAGCGGTGGATGTATTTGTAGGTGTAGCGGTGGATGCATTTGTAGGTGTAGCGGTGGATGTATTTGTAGGTGTAGCGGTGGATGCATTTGTAGGTGTAGCGGTGGATGTATTTGAAGGTGTAGTATTGGATGCATTTGCAAGTGTAGTGGTGGATGTGGCTGAAGTGGATATTGTAAGGGAAGAAAGTGCAGTGGTTGTTGCTGTCGAAGCACCTGGGGACGTGGCCGAAGTGGGGACAGCGGTGGTGGTGGCGGTGGTGGTGGTGGCAGCAGCGGAGGTGGTGGCGGCGGTGGTGGTGGTGGCAGCAGCGGAGGTGGTGGCGGCAGTGGCGGTGGTGCTGCCGGTGGTGGTGGTGCTGGCAATCGTCACGGCTGTTGTTGTTGCCACCGTGCTGGATGGAACCGCAGTTAATGTTGTCGTTGTGGTGTTTTCTGTGAGGGGGTGGTGAGGACAGAAGCGCAGAGTTAAACCCCAACTCCAGGTCACGTGAGTTCAGTGTTCGAATCAGCAAGGGAATGACTCCCGAATGGCTCTACTCAAAGGTTTCCCAGACTCCAGTCCTCGCAACCCACAACGCCTCTGCCTTTCCACGCTCGCCAATCTTTTTTGCGTCTCAGGTACAAAGAGTCTGTGCGCGCTGTGCGCGTCAGATGATTTGTCAACAATATCTCCACGTGATGCGTCGAGCTCCCGATTCAAATTAACACCGGTCTCTACGTCACATGGGAGACGAGCGCGCACGCACGCACGCACACACGACATCTATTCGCAATCATCAGGGTCGTGGAGCGTGTAATGACAAAATGTGTATTCGAACGGCGAACACTGGTAGACATGGAGAGGCGCGTTGTAGGTCCATGCCAATAATACTGCATTGTGAAGTTACCGCGTGCAATGAGTTGATAATAATGAATCAAGTAATTAACTCGTGAGCCAGGTAAATAAACCCGTTGCTCTGAAACCCGCTGCTCCCTTAAGCGATAAGACCAACTTGGGCTGTGGCACACCGGGAGGTCGGGAAATTGCCGCCCCTTTCGCCAGGCGCGCTAACCGCTGCACTACCGCTCCCCACAGCACACAGCACCCACCGTGTGTGTACACAGCCGGCGACCCGAGTTCGATTCCCGCTCACGGCCAACACCAGTGACGGGCATCTGTGGGCATCCGTCGTGTTTCTGTGTCGTTTGCTGTTGCTACTTTCTGACCCGCCTCAACTGGACATCATCTGTGAAAAAGAGCTTCATGGCTCATCGGATTTCTCCAGGATAAATAGAGATTCTGAACCGGTCCTTGGCCCTTCCCTAGGTCGACCCAGCCTCAAATGAATACCTGGTGCGGTGTGTAAACATCACCACTGGGGAGACAAATGCGGCCGGGCATCGTGTTGGCCACCCACCCCCTCGTGTGCCGGCCTTCATAGGTGCTCGCTAACAGCACTTGAAGGTCGGGGGAACGGCCCGCGTCTCGCTCCCACGCCGATGTGGGGGGGGGGGGGGGGGGGCATTGTGACGTCACGAAGTCACGTGCCGTGTACGCGTGTCGAATCAGCGCGTGAGTTGACGCAGTAATTGTGTCGCCCAGGTGGTGAGAACTCCGGGGACCTGGGGAAGAGTCTCGTTTGCACGAGTGACTTGGGGCATTCGTCTGCTGCCGGCAGTGGGTGAACGTGGATTTCTGCCGCTGTCTGTCTGTGTGCGATTATCCGAACCGGGCCTGGGCCTCCCCTAGGTCGACTCAGCATCAAATGAGTACCTGCGGTATTCTGTGAACATCGCCGCTAGGGAGACAGGGAGACCCGGGCGTGGTGCTGGCCACCCAACCCCCTCGAGTGCCGTGCCGGCCTTCATAGGTGCTACTCGCTAACAGCACTTGCCCCAACAGTCTGTTAAGGCCATACGGGGAAAATCTTTGTTCTAATAACAATTGTGTGCTGGACTGTAATTTCTAATTTTGGCAAAATTGAATCCTGACACCGGCAGCACAATACCCCCCCCCCCCCTATCCTTTTGCGAATGACGTCAGGCGTTCATTAACGTGCACTGAAACATCGCAGTGATAACCAGGGCGGCCGCTGGTTTCGAACCGTGAACCTCTGAAATAAGCGGGGAACGCGCGCCAAAAAGTTGCACCCCCCCCCTCATATTTGCCAACCACCATGACGGCGATGAAAAGAGCACAAACACTTATGTAACGATGTGATTAGACCGTGCGAGACAAATCAAATATTGGGGGGCCCCCACCCTGACCGATTGCCGCACCCACTGGGCTGACAATGTCGTTACTACGTCACTGATGATGTAGTTACTACGTCACTGATAATGTAGTTACTACGTCACTGGTAATGTCGTTACTACGTCACTGGTAATGTAGTTACTACGCCACTGATAATGTAGTTACTACGCCACTGATAATGTAGTTACTACGTCACTGGTAATGTCGTTACTACGCCACTGATAATGTAGTTACTACGTCACTGGTAATGTCGTTACTACGCCACTGATAATGTAGTTACTACGTCACTGGTAATGTCGTTACTACGCCACTGATAATGTAGTTACTACGTCACTGGTAATGTCGTTATTACGCCACTGATAATGTAGTTACTACGTCACTGGTAATGTCGTTATTACGCCACTGATAATGTAGTTACTACACCATTGATAACACTGTGTAACAAAAATGTTTTTTGTTCCTGGGTAGTAAGTGTTATTTCCTAATTGCTTATGACTCAAAAGTAAAGAAAGTGGGTATTATTCCCCACAAACTTTGCTTTTGTGACCAGAACATTGATATTTTGAAATTGTCCTATTTTCAATGAGAAAACGTACGAATTTGTGTCTTTTCGTTCACATAAAGCACCTTGGTGTCTAAATATTTTGTAGTATTTTTTTATTACTTTAGTATAAATACATGTTAATTTTAATTCAAATGTTTTTTTCTGACTTTATGTGAACGAAAAGACACAAATTCGCCCGTTTTCTCATTGAAAATAGGTCAATTTCAAAATATCACTGTCCTGGTCACAAAAGCAAAGTTTGTGGGGAATAATAGCCACTTTCTGTACTTTTTATGCATAAGCAGTCTTTCCGACAGACCTGTTCTTCACCTGAGGACTGCTGCTTCTGTCGTGGCCGAAACGTCGTGAGAATTGTATTTTATTGTTTTATTTTTAATCTTTTATTATTTCCCTTCTACGTGACTTTACCGAACTGGGCGCCTGGGCGCTGTTGTTGATTGTTCCACGCTCAGCACTTCTCAGCGGTGACGTCGCCTTGCCGAACGATTTATTTTTAATTAAGGAAAAAAACCACACCAAAAAATACAGTCGACTTGTGTGTTTTTTTTCGTGTGCGCATACGTCAACAGACTTGCGGTTGTGTCTCTAAGGCGCATTTACAGAGACGGTGGATATTTCTCTTCTTCTTGTTTCTTTCGGTAAAGTCACGTAGAAGGGAAGTAATAAAATAATAAAAATAAAACATAATAAAACAATTCTCACGACGTTTCGGCTACAACGCAAGCAGCCGTCCTCAGGTGAAGAATGAGACACTACCAAACTAGGAGCTTATATATAAGCTGCATTGGGGGTTGAAGAGCGCCTTAACAAAAAGAATGTGCATGTGAAGAGGGATTTAGCATATTCATGGAAAATGCGTAGGCGTTGGGCGGGGGGGTGTCAAAGTCATATTATGCCCATGCATTATGCAGGATCAGCAGCAACCAAGGGGGGTGCAGGGATTAGCAGTAACAAAGGAAAGGAATGTTAATGATATGTAGCTGCAGTTACTCAACAACCACGTAGAAAACTAAAGTATAAACTACATAAAAAACTAAAGTATAAACTGCATCGCACCATCAGTATACTTACTATACTCTATAATAAGCTGAGTTACTAACAGCAAGTAATACATTACAATTTTACCTCGTAAAAATTCTATAATATGCTTCCATCTAAACCTTATTCTCTTACATCACACGAGCATATACCGTACTATATACTGCCATAGATAAACCCAACATTAAATTATATACTGTATTGCTGTAAACCAACCTATATCTTATACATTTGCCGTAGGATTCTAGATTTGAGGCTTTCGTGACTGCAAGGATTCATACTCTGAGGTTTTTTCGGTAAAGTCACGTAGATAACAAATAAAAAATAAAAAATAATATAAATAATAATGATTGTATTTCTATCATTATTTATATTATTTATAATTATTATTTTTACCTGCGTGACTTTACCGAAAAAACCTAAGAGTATTGCCGTAGGAGTTGTACCGATTTTGCTGCGAGGTTGACCTACCAGCAGCAGCAGCTATCGGGGCACAGCAAATTGGGTTCGTGAACGCATCTGTGCGCAACTGTTTACAAATCGTGTTCATCCGTGTCCGTACGCGTGGCGTTGGGAGTATTTACGGGGGGGGGGGGGCATTCCCATCATAGGTGTTTACTCGCTGACAGCACTTGCCCCAAAAGTCTGTGAAGGCTATACGGGGGATATTTGTCTTTGGCCTCCTTCCACTGCACCGTGGACCCGGTGAGGATTTAGCGAGTGCAGGAATTGGAGTAAAGATAGCGCGGTCAGGTCCTGCAATTTTCATATCGGGGCTCTCTGACACATTCGATCACTATTGAGTCGCGACATAGCCAGCACGAGTGGCGTGTAGCATCGTATCGACAAGGATCGATTCTAGCAACTCACTCCGCGACGGGATTTCTGGTGAAAAATAAACAACATAACCAGCGTGCACACTGGAGCCATGCACTTTTGAATCAACATTGAAAACCCATTTCACTTGAACTCATTTTTGTGTTTAGTTATATTGATATTTTTACGTGTCTTGATTTTATAGGAAGGACTACCTTAGTTCAATCTATACTGTAAAGTATTGCGATGTGCTCTTTAGTGGAGAGGTGAGTTGTCACTCCTTCCCCCGCACCTCCGATTAGCACGGTTGGCTACGTACGGTGCGAAAGAAGTTCAACGTACATGCATCGCATTGGGACTCATCGGCATCGTATCTGCTGCTGTACGCCAGGGCCCAATGAACCCCTCCCTCGATCCCTCTCTCTGTGTGTGTGTGTAGCCCGAGGGTGCACAACGCGTGACTGCTGCTGCTGCTCCAGGCACCCCCCCCCCCCCCCCACGTGACAACACACAATGGACGAGTTGCTCATCCCATCACTCCCCGCGTCGGCCGAGACGTTTCTGCTGACACGCGTTCCTCTGTGCGCACGTCACGTGTGCGTACAAGTGTACACGTGTGTACAAGTGTATGTGTGTTGTGTACAAGTGTGTGTCTGTACAAACACGTGCAAGTGTACACGTGTGTACAAGTGTATGTGTGTTGTGTACACACACGGTGCTGTGTGTATACACACACACACACGTGCACGTGTACACGTGTGTACACACACGGTGCTGTGTGATGTGGGGTGCGGTAGTGTAGAGGTTAGCGCACCTGCGCTATCCGGCGACCCGAGTTCGATTCCCGCTCACGGCCAACACCAGTGACGGGCATCTGTGCACTCGTGTCGTGTTTGTGTATCGTTTGCTGTTGTTACTTTCTGACCCGCTTCGACTGGGCATCATCTGTGAAAAATAACTTCATGACTCATCGGATTTCTCCAGGATAAATACAGATTCTGAACCGGTTCTTGACCCTTCCCTCGGTCGACTCAGCCTCAAATGAGTACCTGGTGCGGTGTGTAAACATCACCGCTGGGGAGACAAAGGCCGACGGGCATCGTGCACACACCCCTCGTGTGCTGGCCTTCATAGGTGCTCGCTAACAGCACTTTCCCCAACAGTCTGTTAAAGGCTACGTCTGTATTTGGGATACTTTGTATCTGTACACGCGCCTCCGTGTGTCCACCTGAATCCGTTGATTCCCGCTCACGATTCCCGCTCCCCTCGAATGGTGATGGTGTGGCCAGGATTATTGTTGCTTTGTGATTATGGTTACATTCGGAACGAAACGCACCCAAGAGGACGTCGACCGGGGAGATGGAGCAATGAAATCAGCTCCTCGTGTAGAGAGGCAGGTGCCGTGTGGGTCATCACATCGCAGGATCGCGGGAGCTGACTGCGGCTTGGGGAGGCCATCATCCAGCAGTGGTTGAGTGATTGTGATGATGATGAAGTTAGATACTGGATTCTATTTCGGTTTGCTTAACGAAAGCGGAACTGAACGATTATTATTTTATTTTTTCATGGAAGAACAAAGCGTTTAAAAGAAAACATCTCGTGTGCAAGGGTCTTCAGAGCGTCGACTGACGCGTACACAGCCGAGCAGCTACGATGAGCTTAGGTGAGTGGGTGGGTAGGTGAGTGGGTGAGAGTGGGTAGGTGAGTGGGTGAGAGTGGGTAGGTGAGTGGGTGGGTAGGTGAGTGGGTGAGAGTGGGTGGGTGAGTGGGTGGGTAGGTGAGTGGGTGAGTGGGTAGGTGAGTGGGTGAGAGTGGGTAGGAGAATGGGTGAGAGTGGGTAGGTGAGTGGATAGGTGAGTGGGTAGGTGGGTAGGTGAGTGGGTGAGAGTGGGTGATAGTGGGTAGGAGAGTGGGTGAGAGTGGGTAGGAGAGTGGGTGGGTGAGTGGGTGAGAGTGGGTAGGTGAGTGGGTAGGTGAGTGCTCCGAGTCAGGTGTCAGGTTCAGGGCCGGAGCTACTTAGGGTGAGGGATATGGGCTCGGAGGTTAGCCGTAGATTACCCTCAGGGTTAACTTTAATGGTCAGGAATCTCGGAGGGTAAGGTTTGGGGCGAGTTGTAAGTCAGATACGCGCAGCGCACTCTGCGTGCGGGTCTCAGGGGTGAGTTTCGGGGGTGAGTTTCAGCTAAGATCGGCGCTTTATATCAGCCGTGACAGTCCGGATCGCTGTTTCCCGGGCGCTTTGTTCGGACCACGCATCCACCTCGACTCATTCTGTCCTCGCGATGCTGAGCTTGCCAGGATCATAGCAACATATGGTCAAACGCTGCCGGTCCATTGGGACAGACCGACATACCGCGTGAACTCCAGCCGCAGTGCCATACACACCTATAATCCCCGCCTCGCAAGTCGGCCGCGCCGCGTTCGCGACAACATTTCGAGCGAGAAACGCGCGCACGCTGTTCGCGTCAAGCGTGCGGGAGAGGCTGCGTTAGCCCAAGTGTCTGCGGGGTGGGTGGTGCAGGAGGGGGTTGCCCAGGGAGTCACTCACCGGCGTCTGCGAGGGGGTGCAGCCAGACTCCAAGAGCCAGCACGAAGATCCACGCGGCGGCGCGCATCTTCGCTGCGCTGTGATCCAGGCGGGCGAGGGCCGACGGTTCGCGTCCCTACCCGAGACGGGACGGAGGAGGAGGAGGAGGAGGGCGAGTGGGGAACGGGCGAGAGGGGGTGCCCCCGCGGTTATCCGTCGTCGCCTTAGCCCTGGCTGCGATGGACCGAGTGATGGGAGTGACGATGGGAGTGTGCACGGCGGAGTGGCGCTGCGTGGGGCATCATCATCATCAGCAGGTCGCGTGGGCGCGCGTCATCGCCGCTTGTACACGTGTAACTAGGGCGGGCGTGACTTGGAATTCCTCGCGCGTGTGTCTGGGTGTGTCTGGGTGTGCGTGTGTGTGTCTTGGTGTGCGTGTGTCTGGGTGTGCGTGTGTGTGTCTTGGTGTGCGTGTGTCTGGGTGTGCGTGTGTGTGTCTTGGTGTGCGTGTGTCTGGGTGTGCGTGTGTGTGTCTTGGTGTGCGTGTGTCTGGGTGTGCGTGTGTGTGTCTTGGTGTGCGTGTGTCTGGGTGTGCGTGTGTGTGTCTTGGTGTGCGTGTGTGTGTCTGGGTGTGCGTGTGTGTGTCTTGGTGTGCGTGTGTCTGGGTGTGCGTGTGTGTGTCTTGGTGTGCGTGTGTGTGTCTGGGTGTGCGTGTGTGTGTCTTGGTGTGCGTGTGTTTGGGTGTGCGTGTGTGTGTCTTGGTGTGCGTGTGTGTGTCTGGGTGTGCGTGTGTGTGTCTTGGTGTGCGTGTGTGTGTCTGGGTGTGCGTGTGTGTGTCTTGGTGTGCGTGTGTGTGTCTGGGTGTGCGTGTGTGTGTCTTGGTGTGCGTGTGTGTGTCTGGGTGTGCGTGTGTGTGTCTTGGTGTGCGTGTGTGTGTCTGGGTGTGCGTGTGTGTGTCTTGGTGTGCGTGTGTCTGGGTGTGCGTGTGTGTGTCTTGGTGTGCGTGTGTCTTGGTGTGCGTGTGTGTGACTGTGTGTGTGTGTCTGGGTGTGCGTTTGGGTGTGCGTGTCTGGGTGTGTGTGTGTGTCTGTGTGTCTGGGTGTGCGTCTGTGTGTGTCTGTGTGTCTGGGTGTGCGTCTGTGTGTGTCTGGGTGTGCGTGTGTGTCTGTGTGTGTCTGGGTGTGTGTGTGGGTGTGTCTGTGTGTGCGTGTGTGTGTCTGTGTGTGTCTGGGTGTGTGTGTGTCTGGGTGTGTCTTTGCGTGTCGAAGGAGCGGTGGTGCCGCATTGCGCTACGAACCTGGTGACCCCAGTTCGATTCCCGCTCACGGCCGGAACCAGTGACGATTATAGGAACCGGTCCTTGTCCCTTCCCTAGGTCGACTCGGCCTCAAACGAGTACCTGGTCCTGTGTGTAAATATCGTAACTAGGAAGACAAAGCCAGCCGGGCGTGGTGCTGGCCTTCATATGTGTTCGCAAACAGCACTTGCCCCAAAAGGTCTTTGTGTCCGCGCGTTTGCGTGTTTGTGTATACTTAATGTGTCTATGTATACTTAATGTGTCTGTGTATACCTAATGTGTTTGTGTATGTGTGCGGTGGCAGAGTGGTGAGCGAACACACAACCCGAGTTCCATTTCACGGTCAACAGCGGCCGGCCCCACTCTCGACGTGGGCTACACGGGGGATCTTTGTCTCTTGGGCATTTATGCAATTTTCTTTGGACATGTCTTTGTATGCGTCCCTCGGTGTGTCTGGGAGTGAGTGAGTGCGTGTGTTTGTTTTGTTTCTGGGTGCATATGTGGGGGGGGGGGGGGGGTGCAGTGGTTAGCGCAGCGCGCCACGAACCCTGGTCACCTAAGTTCAATTCTCGCGCACGGCCAACATCGGTGAAGAATACCTGAACTGGTCTTGAACACCCCCAAAGTCCACTCAGGACTTCAAGCGAGCAGCTGCCGCGGGGTGTACACATCAGCAGCACCGGGGAGACAAAGGCGAGCAGGCGTGGCTCTGGCCACTTCGGCACCTACAGGCGAGGGGACACAGAAGGCTGTACGTGTAGGTGGAGGTCGCTGAGGTTATATTGTGCTGCGTATTTGGCGAGGTAGACCCGGGTTACAGAGAAGCAAACACAAAAGCAGTTACAGTAGTGTATTGAAAAAACGAGCCATACAAACACACACCCACACAATACGGGCGAATACAACACAAACGCAGTTAATCGATCCCAGGCTAATGTATACTACTTCTCTGTATGTTATCTTTTTCAAAAGGAAATTCAACAAAGAACCACACACAACAAAAAACCCCACCAATCCTCAAACACCCCAGACCCGAAGTGTACCCATGTCACGTCCCTGCGTGGGCAGCAAGAGGAAGGGTGGCGAGGAATGGTCCAAAGTGAAAACCCACGAGCATCATCCCGAATCTCGCTGTCTCGAACATCACCATGGCAGACACACGAAGAGAGACGCCCGCGAGGACGACCCTGCGGAGATGGAGCGATACGACGAGCTCGGACGCAGCTCCCCCGCGAGGATTGATCGTCTGCATGACGATCAATCCTCGCGGGCTTGGGAAGGGTTTCATTCAGCAGTGGATCGATCACGACCGGTGATGAGGCGCGCGGAGATGAAGATGCAGTTTTGTGGGGACTGATCCGTCAAGTTCTATATGCTGGGAGTTACTCATTGGGCCATGATTACAAGTTAAACAATTCATTCATGTTACCGCCAAAGTAAGTTTCCCCAGGCTACAAAGCACCCAAGGGATATTAATGAACTATTTCAACATATAATGTTCATCTTAAACAAACAAAATGTATGTATTGATTGAGTGTACAGTAATAAATTTCGATTTAAAGCTTTCGTGAGTGCAGGGATTCATCTTCTTGGTTCTTTCGGTAAAGTCACGTAGAAGGGAAATAATAAAATAAAGCATTATAAAATATTTATTTTATTATGCTTTATTTTTATTATTAACCAAGAAGATGTACAGTAATGGTCAAGCAGCTGATCGATGAGCTCGCGTGCGGAGTGAGATGGCTTGCGGCATCGCAGGAGCACGATGATATTGACGACTTCGTCTAGCAGTGGATAGATCATGGCTCGTCACGACACATGAGCAGTGGCTAATGGGTGGCGCAGCGTGTGGGATGTAACGCACGCACTCGCGCGGGGCGTTTTGTTCGTGGTTAAGTGATGATGATGATGATGGTTAGCAACGCCATCGACAAATACGGGAACCGGTCCTGAGCCTCCCTTAGGTCGACTCAGCCTTAAGTGAGCACCTGGCCTCGCGTGGTGCTGACCACACAATTCCGTCATGTGCTGTGTTGGCCTCCGTAGATACTTGCGAATGGCGAGCACTTGCCCAAACGTTCTGTCGAGACTATACGGGGGGGATCTTTGTCTTTGCGTCTGAGTGGCTGAGTGGCTTGAGGCTTTGTGACCTTCATGTGCTGGAGTGAATCGCGAGCCACGGACTCTTTGAGGGCCTCGGATCGTGGCCGCGGCACATTTCACCTGTGCAGGAATGTGCTGAGCAGGAGCGTGTCGAGGAGGGGCGTGGAGGCACGGGAAACGCGCACGCCCATGCCCCGGACCTGTGGCTTATAAGTTCAAATTAATAAAAGCTGTATGATACAGCAATCGTGCTGTGACGGTTCCACCTGAAGACGGAAGCTTGTGTTGCCTCCGAAACGTCGTGATTTTTATTTTATTTTTTATTTTACTTTTATTAATTTACATTTTTTACCTACGTGACTTTACCGAAAAAACCTAAGAATATGAATCCTTGCAGTCACGAAAGCTTCAAATCTAGAATTATAAGTTCAACACCATTACGACACGGCTGTGCAAGGCCATTGTTTCAAAACGTCGGGTTTTGTCTGTCCTTCACGCTGCCACTGCTAGGATAGTTTTGCCTTTATTTACAGACATTTCCTGCTTAATTCCTACACCGACGTTTAAACGTCTCGCCCAATATTTCCCCAGGATTCATATTCTTAGATTTTTTCGGTAAAGTCACGTAGGTAAAATTTTAAAATTAATAAAATTTCCGTTCTCACTTGATACAGCTATCGTGCTGTGACGGTTCTACCTGAAGACGGAAGCTTGTGTTGCCTCCGAAACGTCGTGATTTTTATTTTATTTTTTATTTTACTTTTATTCATTTTTTATTTTTTACCTACGTGACTTTACCGAAAAAAACCTAAGAATATGAATCCTTGCAGTCACGAAAGCTTCAAATCTAGAATTTCCCCAGGAGGCTGGGACACCAGAAGGTGGCACGTGACGAGTAGCCACGGCCAGGGCGGGATGTGCACTGGATGTTGGTGTGCGGGGATGCGGACATATTTTCCGGATGAAATTAAATCCCCACCTCTACTCGACCAACGTGGCTTTCGGCTGTGAAGAGTGTGAAGAGTGCTGACGTGACGATGTCTGCTTGCTCTGCTCTGCTGTTCCCCTTGTCACGCATCGCCCATCAACTGTCACGATTCGTGAACACGACTATAATTGACTTAAAGCTTTCGTGACAGCAGGAATTTATATTCTGTGTGTCTTTAGGTAAAGTCACGAAGATAGGTTTAAAGAAAATAACAAATAACTACATTGTAGCTTGACGTGGCGGTATTTGCTTATCAACATCACCAAACCTTATCAAAGAAAACGATTATAAATGTTTCAGATTTTCTTGTATGGTTTATTTATTTATTTTTTTAAACAACTTCTTGTATTGTCTTGTTTATATAACCGAGCTCTCAACCCGGCGAGCCGAGTTTCAATTCTCGGCCACGGCTGATATCAGTGGCGAGTGATGTCCGAACTGGTCATTGGCATCTTCCAAACCACATTGACCAGCGTGGTGATGGCCAAACAACCCCCACAACTGTCACAGTGTCGAGGAAGTGGGCGAGGGGAGCGTCTTGTGGCTCTTCATCCAGCAGTAGATTGACACAGCGCTGTCCTGTTAATGGTATCACAACTGTTGACATTATGAGACCTCCTTTACCAGTGGCAAAATATAGTAGTAGGTTTTTTTTACCCTTTCAACTGGTACAAAACTGACACCTTTATACAAGGCATCATGTTTGCAATAACCGCAACACAAGCAGTCAAAATGCAAACAAAAAGAAAAAACTCTGATAATGGTAATGATATGCACTGTCCTTGAAGTTGATTGGTCCACACCCGAGACAGCTTTCCTTAGAGCCTAGTCTCCATTGGTGTTGGACCAGATGACGCCAAAAGGCGTACAACTCAAAAACAGTGCACTATCAGAGTATTGAGAACTCGGGGGAAGCATTTACACTATGAGACCTCCTTTACCAGTGGCAAAATATAGTTGTAGGTTTTTACCCTTTAAACTGGTACAAAACTAACACCTTCAGAGGGGACCTGTTACATTGGGATGATAATCTGGCCTCGTATGGGAGGAAACCAGAGGAGCATGAGAAGCCCCACCACGCAAACGAAGAGGAAAGCCACACAAAGTTCTGCACAGATGGAGTCAATTAGCAAGATATTCTTAGGTTTTTTCGGTAAAGTCACGTCGGTAATTAATAAAAGTAAAATAAAATAAAAATCACGACGTTTCGGAGGCAACACAAGCTTCCGTCTTCAGGTGTCGTGCTGTGACGGTCCCACCTGAAGACGGAAGCTTGTGTTGCCTCTGAAACGTCGTGATTTTTATTTGTGTTGCCTCTGAAACGTCGTGATTTTTATTTTATTTTTTATTTTTTATTTTATTTTACTTTTATTAATTTACATTTTTTTACCTACCTACGTGACTTTACCGAAAAAACCTAAGAATATGAATCCTTGCAGTCACGAAAGCTTCAAATCTAGAATCAATTCGCAAGACTCAGCCACGGAATCCAAATGGACCTGGCACATTGATGCGCTGCCATCTGCTGGCCGCCTCGAGTAGTGGCGTCGATTGTAACTTGATGGTCATCATGTTCGTTGGTTGCTGTTATCAGTTTAAACTGTACTGATGAGAGCAACGTTATTAGTGATTAAATGTTGATAGTAACAACAATGATGGCGTTAATTGTAATTCATGGTGCTGACAGTGATTATGTTCGTGTTGATAATGGTATTGATGACTGTGATGTTAAATTTCGATTTAAAGCTTTCGTGACTGCAAGGATTCATCTTCTTGGTTCTTTCGGTAAAGTCACGTAGAAGGGAAGTAATAAAATAATAAAAATAAAACATAATAAAATAATTCTCACGACGTTTCGGCCACAACACAAGCAACCGTCCTCAGGTGAAGACCAGGTCTGTCTCCCCGACAGACCTGGTCTTCACCTGAGGACGGCTGTCTCCCCGACAGACCTGGTCTTCACCTGAGGACGGCTGTCTCCCCGACAGACCTGGTCTTCACCTGAGGACGGCTGCTTGCGTTGTGGCCGAAACGTCGTGAGAATTATTTTATTATGTTTTATTTTTATTATTTTATTATTTCCCTTCTACGTGACTTTACCGAAAGAACCAAGAAGACTGTGATGTTGATAAGGTTTAGTGATGTTGATAATGGTGATAGAGTTGTGAATGATAGTGAAGTCATACTTTATTGCAATTGCCTTTGATATTATCATAAACATGTATTTGGATGCTCCTATACATTAAATTCTGCTATGGTTTCTAAAATCAATTTGCCCAAGCCAACAAATTTATTTTATTTAATATTAATTGGTGCTGTTTCGATTTCCTCCATAGCGGATGTTTTTGCTCTGATTTCTATTTGCTTTATTGTTGGATTGTTTCATGCGATTGCTTCAGTACATTTTGCTGATGCAGGTCACTCTTGGGAACCAGACTTTATCGTAGTCTCTCATGAGCGTTCTCAGTGTTGATGGTGTTGATGATGACGGTGGTGGTAGTGCGTTGCGCTCCGAACCCGACCATCCAAGTTCGATTCCTGTTCACGGCCAACATCAGTGACTCCGTCCGGTATTATCTGAACCGGTCCTGCGCCTCCCCTAGGTCGACGCAATCTCAAATAAGTGCCTGGTGTGTGATCATCGCCACTGAAGGAGATAAAGGTGGCCGGGTGTGGTGTTGGCCACCCACCCCCTCGTGTGCCGCTATCAGCACTTGCCCCAACAGTCTGTTAGAGGCTATACGGGGGATCTTTGTTGACGACGATGATGCTGCTGCTAACGTGGCCTCTCGTCCACCGTGACCTTTACTACACCGTGACCTCTACTGCACGGTGACCTCTACTGCACCGTGACCTCTACTGCACTGACCTCTCCTCCACTGACCTCTCCTTCACCGTGACCTCTCCACCACGTGACCTCTACTACACTGACCTCTCTTCCACCACGTGACCTCTCCTCCACCGTGACCTCTCCACCACGTGACCTCTCCACCACGTGACCTCTCCACCACCGTGACCTCTACTACACTGACCTCTCTTCCACCACGTGACCTCTCCTCCACCGTGACCTCTCCGCCACGTGACCTCTCCTCCATCGTGACCTTTACTACACCGTGACCTCTCTTCCACCACGTGACCTCACCACCACGTGACTTCACCACGTGACTTCTACTACACTGACCTCTCTTCCACCACGTGACCTCACCACCACGTGACTTCTCCACCACGTGACCTCTCCTCCACCGTCCGCTGTCGCCCGGCGTCGCCTTCCCCACGCTGGATGACGCCCGCAGCCAATCAGCGCCGAGCAGTGACGTCACCCGGGAGGGAGGCCCCAAGGCCCTCGGATAGATCGCAGTGTTGTACAGTCGCCCACGCCGAGCGTTACAACAACAACAATCTACAACAACAATCTACAACAACAACAACGACATCGTAATAATCGACAGAGACTCTGTGTGCCACCATGTGGCCGCTGGCGAGGCCGCTGCTGCTGCGGCCGCTGCCGCGCGCCGCGAGAGGCTGGGACCACGAGCAGAGGCGGCACCGCGTCAAGAACAAGTGGGTGAGCCTGGGGTGGTGTGGTGGGACTCGTGTGGTGTGACTGGTGAGTCTGGTGTGGTGTGTGTGGTGTGGTGTGACTGGTGTGGTGTGTGTGGTGTGGTGTGTGTAGTGTGTGTGGTGTGGTGTGGTGTGACTGGTGTGGTGTGTGTGGTGTGGTGTGTGTGGTGTGAAGTGACTGGTGTGGTGTGGTGTGTGTAGTGTGTGTGGTGTGGTGTGGGTGGTGTGGTGTGGTGTGACTCGTGTGGGGTGGTGTGGCTGGGGTGGTGTGACTCGTGTGGTGTGGTTGGTGTGGCTGGTGAGCCTGGTGTGGTGTGACTGGTGTGCTGTGGTGTGATGTGTGTGGTGTGTGTGGTGTGGTGTGACTCGTGTGGTGTGGTGTGACTTGTGTGGTGTGACTCGTGTGGTGTGGTGTGACTGGTGTGGTGTGGCTGGTGTGGTGTGACTGGTGTGGGTGGTGTGGTGTGTGTGGTGTGGTGTGGCTGGGTGGTGTGACTGGTGTGACTGGTGTGGTGTGTGTGGTGTGGTGTGTGTAGTGTGTGTGGTGTGGTGTGTGTGGTGTGACTGGTGTGGTGTGACTCGTGTGGTGTGGTGAGCCTGGTGTGGTGTGTGTGGTGTGGTGAGCCTGGTGTGGTATGGTGGGACTCGTGTGGTGTGAATGGTGTGGTGTGACTCGTGTGGTGTGGTGTGGTGAGCCTGGTGTGGTGTGACGGGTGGTGTGACGCGTGTGGTGTGACTGATGTGGTGTGAATGGTGTTGCTGGTGTGACTGGTGTAGTATGACTGGTGCGGTGTCACTCCGGTGGCTGGTATGGTATGGTGTGGCTGGTGTGGTGTGGCTGGTGTGGTGTGAATTGGGTGGTGTGGCTGGTGTAGTGTGACTCGTGTGGTGTGACTGGTGTGGTGTGACTCGTGTTACACAGTGTAATCAGTGTTACACTCACCACTGTAACTAGTGGCTCTCACGCTGACCAGTAGTCGCACGGCTACGAGTATAACCACTGTTATAACTGGTATAGCCGCCGTGACCACTCTAAACCATGGGCTGTAGCGAACTGTGGACTGGATGTGATGTGCCGGGTACGGGACATGTTTTACGGAGCTCCAGCTGAAATTAAGCCCTCCCGACCAGTTTATAGCTCAGCCACCACTGCTGACTCTGCAATTCTCAGAAGCCAAGCAGGATTTTAAGACTGGATAGTGCTTGGGATACACAACCACCGTGCATGCAAGCTTGTCATAGGCGGCTAAGGGGGATTTGGCAGACGGCAGAAGGGCAGTGCAGACATTTCCATTGTTTTACTCTTACAGTACGATGCGCCAACGTCTATGGTGCCAGTATTCACCGACCCGCACTTACCATTCTGGTGAAGTATGGTTAAATCACCCCCCCCCCACGACCTGCACAGCGTGGGGAGGCCTTGATCCAGCAGTGGATTAATAAAGTTCAGTGCAGTTTAGTGAAAGCAGGGAGATCCCGGACCGGTTCTAGTATCACTCTTCATATTCTTGGTTCTTTTGTTAAATTCACGTAGATGGAAAACAAAAATCTAAATTAAAAGCAAAAAACCCCACGACGTTTTGATCGCAACACAAGCGCTCTTCATCAGGTGGAGAGAAACGGTCAATCACAATCATGTTCGTAGTGGCCTGGAATCAAACTCGGGTAGTATTGGTAACATTTTCTTCAAGAACAGTTTTTGTATGTGTTTAGTTTGTTGTACTTCCCCCGCACCTCTGATTAGCACGGTTGGTGCGAAAGAAGCTCAACACATACATGCGTACATTCTGTCACTATGGTTTTTTTTCTCGTCATTTACCGATTTCATTCGTAATGCAACGTCTGCCTCGTCAATGCCCAGGCCGCGACGAGGACCAAGGTGCCCAACACGCAGGCGGCCCTCCAGCTCATGGATGCGACCTACGGTCTCCAGCTGGGCCACATGTGGGAGTCGGCGCGCCTGGCGCTGCTGTGCGAGCGCAAGTACGGGGCCCTCGTCAACGCTTGGGCCGACACTGACGGCACCGGCGACGAGCTGCGGCGCCTTGGCGCGGTCGACCTGGTGCGGGACGTGGTGACGAGGAGCCTTGCCGGGCGAGACGCCGTGGAGCCGACTGCGGAGAAGCCGCGTGATGAGGGCGGCCGAGAGAGTCGTGAAGACAGCGCTCCGTGTCCATCTGTTCCATCTGCTGATGAAGGGGGCGAGCTGGGAAAGTCCTTGCTGCTGGAGGGCAGCGTTTTGTCCACCCTCCGGCTGAGCCCCAACATCAGATGCTTCACTTTTCCCCGCGGCGATATTTCCCGGTTCCCACAGCCTAGGTGAGGGGATGCCCCGGGTGCAGGCCGCAGTCCAGGCACAACACGATGAAGAACAGCACATTTGTATGATTCTCAAATCATGAACTCTTCGGAAATGTAATGCATGTGTTGTGAACTTTTGAATCGATATGAAAGTATCAATCGATTGCATCGTTACACCCCCGGTGGTCATGATGCTTGTTGTCCTGTGCAGGCCTGGGGTCTCAACTACAACTACATTTACAGTGGTTTTCTTTCTGAAAGCACAATGCAGTTATCTTGCAATTGACCCAAGTTTGTTGCACCGCGCTCCTGCGCAGGCCCGCAGGAGCGCTGCGGCTGCTGAGCCACTACCTCCTGGACGCGGCGTCGCTGCTGCCCGTGCTGGCGCTGGACGTGCAGCTCGGGCACCGCGTGCTCGACCTGTGTGCCGCTCCCGGCGGCAAAACCCTCGCGCTGCTGCAGACGGCGTGCTGCGGTGAGCTGGCACCGTGGACACCCCGTCGTTCGCACGCACACGCACGCACGCACGCACGCACGCACGCACACGCACAACAACAACCGCCATTCGCCACTAAGTGGCGGTGACGTCACCACGACGCTTGTGCCAGGCCATGTGCACCTTGAGGCCACGTGAAGTGTCGAACGCCCGCTGGCAGGAGGTCACGGGGCAGACCCAGTTGCCACGGGTCGACTGACCGAGATGACCGAGATGACAAGCACGCACGCACACGCACATGGTGTGACTCTACCCTGTGCACATGTACAGCCCGCATGCGAGTCCTGGGGGTTGTTTGGCTTCGTCACGCTGGTCAGTGCGGGTTTCATAAAGGTGGTGTCAGGACCTGATTTGGATATCGCTCGTCACCGACCAGATATTAATCACAACTCGCCGTGCTCATAGCAGTGTGCTAACCACTGCTCCACTGCGATACCACTGACCCGTTGACAAATCCTTAAACGCTCCGAACACAAATTACGAGAACAGCATTACCACACCAGCTGTTGAGTGTGGAGCGTTAAACGCGACAGACACTGAACGGCATTTCACCCAAACTGACCGAGACGGGGGGCACCCGTGCGTTGCAGACCACCTGACTTCCAACGACGTGTCGGCGTCCCGCACCGCCCGCCTGCAGCGCGTGCTGCGCACCTACGTCCCGCGTGACGCCGGGGAGGCGGGCGTTCCCGCGCGTGGCGTGAGCGTGAGGACGCGCGACGGCATCTTCTGGCTCAAGTCCGCGGAGGAACGCGGCGTGTACGACCGCGTGCTCGTCGACGCGCCCTGCACCAACGACCGCCACTCCCTGCACGAGGAGGAGAACAACATCTTCTCTCGCTCCAGGATGAAGGAGCGTCAGCACTTGCCGGCGCTGCAGACCCAGCTGCTGCTGTAAGAACCCGACCACTGTGGAGCCGTAGCCTGCGGTGTGGGCAATTAGAGATTGAACAGTTTGTTGAGTCGACTAAACATTGTTGTAATTGTGGTCATGCTCACATTGTCGCATCGGGGAAGAGGTGAGACTTTTTACAGCCTTGTTCGTGTCATCTGATGAGGCGAGTTAATCGAGCAGATCATTTGTAATCGATTTCTCAAGCAATCGCACCCACCTTTAATGGAGGTTGCTTGACAGTCACAGCTGAGGTTGTCTTTCTAAAGGATAGAACTTGACAGTGGGGTGTGACTCGGGGCGTGTGTGTGTGAGTCACAGTCATGGCCCCATGGGCCTCCTCTCAGTCGACTCAAACGAGTACCTGGTGCGGTGTGTAAACATCGCCACTGGGGAGACAAAGGCGGCCGGGCGTGTTTGCTGGCCACCCACCCCCTCGTGTGCCGTGCCGGCCATCATAGGTGCTCGCTAACAGCACTTGCCCCAACATTCTGTTAAGGCTATACGGGGGATCTTTGTCTTTGTCACACTGTAGTGGTAGTGTAGCGGTTAGCGTTACGCTGCGCTACCCAGCGACGCGAGTTAGATTCCCACTCACGGCCAATACCAGTGGTGATTATCTGAATCGGTCCTGAGCCTGCCCTAGGTCGATTCAGCCTCAATTGAGTAACCTGGGGAGAAAAAGGCGGCCGGGCGCGTTTGCTGGACACCCACCCCCTCGTGTGCCGTGCCGGCCATCATAGGTGCTCGCTAACAGCACTTGCCCCAACATTCTGTTAAGGCTATACGGTGGATCTTTGTCTTTGTCTGTCACGGTGCAGGGCGGGTTTGCTGGCGTGCCGCCCGGGCGGGGTGGTGGTGTACTCCACTTGCTCCCTGTCACAGCTGCAGAACAGCTCTGTGGTGGAAGCGGCCCTCAGTCTGGCGACGACGAATCACAACGTGGACGCGCAGGCGTGCGACCTGTCCGGCATGCGGGCGCTCTTCTCGCACGCATTCACCTTCCAGGAGGAGGAGGACCGTTTTGGCGAGACGGTGATTCCGCACGTCGCCGCCAACTTTGGGCCCATTTACATCAGCAAAATTGTGCGTCTCTCATGAGGCACATGAGCCACGGGTCGGAGGTCGTCTGTATGCACGCGTACCTCCGCAGCCGAGCTGGGAGCGCGTTTCCCCTCCATTGCCCCTGGGTCCGCACTCTGGGTCCGCACTCCGGGTCGAGGTGAAAAGGGAGTCAACCCATCAGGTGACTTGGACACAATGTGCAGCGCTAACTTTCGGGGACTCGTGTTAAAATTGGGCAAAAATGTTTTGCCATTATCTTTTGATATAAACAATGTCTAATGTATGATGAATATAGTACAACTTGAAGTATACAAATATTGATATATTGTGACCCTAAGGTGATATCTACGTTGAACTATGTTTTTACTGCAGGTATTTAATAAAATGTATTCATTGTAACTACATGATAAGAGCCTTAACGTGTTTATGTTGAAAATATCACATTGTCAAAAAACTAGTCGTATAAAACTGAAATGCGAGATGTGTGTCGGTGATGCGTATTGTGTTTAAAATGCGTTTTTTCTCACAGAAAATACAATTCTAATTTACAAAACTCCGTGGACTTGAGAAATGGCAATGATTTGAGGAAGCCTTCCCTGAGCAATTGAGAGAATGGCTGACTTCATGATTCATGGTGACCGCCCGAAAATCAGCTGTGTGCCTTAATGTTGGGGAGGTGTGTTGAACAGCACGACTCAAACACATTCCTGCGGAGGGCGTTGGGTTGCTCGGTCAATGGCCAGGGTCAATGGCAGCGTGGTGTATTCCGCAAATATGCCCGACTGTGAGGGTGGGCACAAGCCAGCGTGAGTAGGTTAAACGTTGAGTTTTATAAGGGCTCCCATGCCCCTCCCCACCCAGCCCCACCCTCCCCTCTCCACCCAGCCCCACCCCTCCCATTTTTAATGCAGGACGGACGGACACAATCCCCTGTGGGCTGGTGTAACCAGGAGGTTCCTACCAGAATAAGGGCAACCTCACCCTGCAGAGCCACCATCAGAGAGGCAGGCACAGAGGGACCCAATAAAACGTGAAAATATCCATGGTGAGACAAATGGACAAGCACTGGACAGCAGTTGCCTCAAGTTGACTTAGATTTTCGCAACTTTCTTTAACGAGAGGTATTAAACTCGTGCAACTGTGACGAAAAAAGGAATTAAACAAAAAAGCATTTAAACAATATTATTTTTTAATAACAACCAGCACATGACATTTCCGATTCAAACACGACCCTTAGTGTTTCTTGCTGGGCGCACGCTAGTGTTGGCACGCATCCCTGGAGCCGGGGTGCCTGTAGAGGTGTGCAGCCTGAATTAAAACTAGACCACCTGGCATCAAATTTAAATATACAAACATTCGAATGTTTAATTAAAAAAAACATTTTCAAAGAAAGTATACAGTACTGGCATGCTAATACGTCAATGATTTGCATGTAGCACATTCTCATACAGCAAAATTACTGAAGCAGCTCTTCACGTTGGGTTCTATATAAAAAAAATACTAATTGGAAACTCCCTTTCTAACTTACACAGTGGCTCTCAACACAACATGCCTTAGACACTTCATAGCCCTGCATGCGTCTATTCCAGATGGACAAATCTCTGTCTGCACGCTCAAGTTATAATTTAGTACTCAAGTTTGTAGATTTACTTACTAAAAATCCGTCAACTGTTCCAACTTTAACTCAATTCCCAAGCTCCGTCAACTTATCCAAGTCCCTTCAAGATCGATTCTCAAATGCCATTCCCCATCTCACCCAGGTCCCCCAATGCCCACCGCCATCATCACACCTCCTGTTCCACGGGGAACTAATCGTCGGCAATCCCCCAACAGCCCCCACAACTTGCCCTGCCACCGACATCGCGCTCCATGTCTCTTAAGCATGACGGTAAAAACGATCCCACGCTGTTTATTCACTATTTACTTCTTCTAGCTGACACACGGACGCTCTTGAAAACTATTTTGAAGATCAAAAGGAAGTTGACCGGCGTGCGAGACTAATCATGTAACCGCCATTTCCCCCGCAAATTTCCAATCGAGTATTTCCTCCTGCCCCTTGGCGTGTATTGGTAGCAAATAAATAAAACTTTGCGCGAGTGCTTTTACTTTTTGGAACCGTTAGCTCTCACTTTGGTCGTATTTGCCAGGTGTTATTTTACGTGACCTATGACCCAAGTGGAAAACAAAATCTATCGTGTTAACCGTCATTATGAACAAGCGAATAAAATGACATTTAAAATAATTTTAACTCGAATAAAAAAATAATAATTTAGAAATCAAATAACACTGCTCGCCTCTGCCCACGCGTGTTACGGCTGTATCGCAATCTCCGTCAAGTGTTACAAAGTTACAGTTCATGCAGGAAATTCCAGGTCTTAAATAAAGTTAAAAAAGGTTAATCGACTAAACACGGTACTTAAAAGTGATTTAAGCGATAAAGAAATATAATATTCATGTGCATACAATAATTAGGTGGCCTACTATAAGGCAGTCATGTAAATTAGTGTTCTGCCACAAATGCTAAATCGTTTTCACTAACACTGTTTAACAAAGAAGATAAAATAAAACGTAGGTGCAAAATTAATCGAGTGTGTAAAGTCGCAGAGTAAACAAGACCGCGGTTAAACAGTTTGGTTTGAAAAACGACCGATGCGATTCCAAGCTTGCGACGAAATCGTGTGGACGTGCAAGTGGCACTCCGCTCGCTTCCTTGACGGCCTCTGCTTAACTTGCCAGCCCAGGAGAACGCAACACTCCCCGGTCGGTGTGCCCGAGGCCTCGATTACAACGGGGTTTGGCTCATGGTGACTCGGTATGCAGTCGTGTCACATCATCACAGTCGTCGATGCGGGGCTCGGATTACCCCAGATGCGTGCGTTTGAGTGTGACGAGCATTAACGCTCACAGCCTGGCACATCTATAAAACTTACTCAAATGAATGGGTGGACGTGCAGTTGGCCTAGTGTGTGGATGTGTCCGCGTGTGCGTAGGTTGGCATGTGATACGAGTAGGATTGTGTGTGTTGACGATTTGTGTGTGTGTTGGTGTAAGGAGGGATTGTTGTAGGTAGAAGCTATGGTACTTGCGTGTGGGTGGCTGAATGTTTGTGTGGGTGGGTGAATGTGTGTGTGTGTTTGTGCACGTGTGCACGTGTGCACGTGTGCACGTTTACTGGGCTGGCAGTTTTGCCGGCCGGCGAGCTGGGTTCTCACGCCTCCACCCTCCGCAGGCTGGAGCGGTTGATAGACTCCCTGAACCGCATGGCACAAGAGCAACGCACAAATGTTATGCACACTGCAAAACCAACAATATGGTAAACGCCTGCTTGGCAGACACCTTCCAACACAACCAGCATTAACCAGTAAGTAGAACATCAACGAGACTGAAGGGCCAGGGGCAGAGGTGCAGAAACTGCACTACGAATTCAACTTCATCTGGCCGGCGATTTAGCAACAGCGGCAACGAGGGCGCTGTCACCTGCTCAGCGTGGGCGTGAGGGGCTTGTAGAGTTGCGCGATCTTCTGGCTAATCATGGGCTGCAGCGCTTCCGTCAGCCGGTGGTAGTTTCGCTCCAGTTCTCGCTGGTACTCCTTCTGGTCGGGCCCGATGAGCGCCTTATTCTTACGCAGCGCGTCTGCGCACCTGCACGCGTCGCGGCGACACAAACACGTGCGTCACTCGCGCCGTTGACACACAAACAAAAGGCTGAATGAAGCCTGGGGCTGGTGGATACCACGAGGATTGCCAGCTGTCCTTGTTTTCCCAGGATCATCTTCTTGTCGAGGAGGCTACTGTCGTGAGAAATCTATCACGCTTCCCGGGATATTAAAAGTCCCGTTTTTTGTCAATTGTGTAAAAATGACTATCATCACGACTAATACACCAACCCTCTTCCAGTGCTCTCAGATATTTTTCCTCCCATGATACGTCTCAGTTTGTAACTCGGAGGTGGTGACCTAAGCGGCACGAATGTATGCTGAATTTCTTTCGCACCGTACGTATCCGACCGTGCTAATCCGAGCTCCGCGGGGGATGGACAACCAACTAAACACGAAAAGCAGTTCTAAAGAACCGTGTGACACACTCGGGGGTCGGTGGGGTGGGGCGGGGTGGGGTACTGCGCAAAGTGCGTTCACAACAGCCACACTGAGCACTTGTCTGTCCCGGACTCGCCAAGAACGCCCCCCGGGGCGACGTGGCTCTGCCTCGCACGCTCACCTCTTGGTGAAGTCCTTGAAGCAGAGCCTCAGCTTGTTGTGGTGGCGGTACAGCTTGGGATCGTCGGGAATTTCGGCGAGAAACACTTGAGCCACCTCCAGGGGGCCCTGTATGTGTTGGTGGCACCAAGCGCACGTGCCGCGCACAGCTTCAAGTCAGCGGTGCTCTGCGCTTTCTTGTATAAATAAATGACGTTATTTTGTCTAAATAAATGACGTTTTCTTGTATAAATAAATAACGTTTTCGGGGGGGGGGGGGGGGGGGGAATGGAAAATTCCATGAGCATGCTGCGGTTACAGTTATGGGAGAAGGATGTAGACATTGCAATTATGCTAAAATATTAATGGTTTCATACTCATGGCAACTATATCCACAAGATTATCGATTTTTAATCTCATACAATGATTGTCTATGTACTGGTGTTTCCATAATTTACGTGACATGTTCGTGGAATTGACCAATACATCATTTTCGGCCGTCCAACTTATTTTGTTACCACCGCACCAAATTACTCAAAACCCTTACCAACAAACTGATGTAAACAAAAAAAAACAATGACTTTAAACTTTAACACTGAGCAGGGCACTAAAAGAGAAATTAAACAAAATCTCAGCTAATTTATATTTGTTTGGGTTAGATCGTGTGGGTATGATGTTATTTAGAGCTAAAACCCTCCACTGCATGACACCGCAACAATGGAATCAAGTAATTACATGGCAGAGAGTGGCAATTAATTGTTTTTCAGCAAATCGGTTACGTTTAAAAGTGACAATTTTAGTTTTTACTATTTAGTATAACGTTTCGCCGCAGATTACAACCAGCGCCATGAGGTATGAACTTGAAGGGCCCAGACCTCGAGAGACTCCCAGCTGGGCACGTGATCACGCTAGAGGTGCGAATGCGGCGGACCGAGGGAGGAGGCAGCACCTGGTTCACGGTGGTACCCACGGAGCCCTGCAGAACCATCTGCAACATCTTGTGGTCGGGCGGCTCCTGGTGCGTGGCAAACGCCAGCTCCTGCGTCTTCTTCTGCATGTCCTCGATGGCCACCTCCATGGGCGTCAGGATGATCTGGAGCGCACGCCCGCCGCGTCCATCGTTAGTGCCATCGCAACGATACCCACCCGCAATCAATGTCACCACCAACCTCATCGTCAGCAGCAGCAGCAGTGAGCAGCAGCAGCATCAGTGAGCAGCAGCAGCATCAGTGAGCAGCAGCAGCAGCAGCAGTGAGCAGCAGCAGCATCAGTGAGCAGCAGCAGCATCAGTGAGCAGCAGCAGCATCAGTGAGCAGTAGCATCAGTGAGCAGCTGGCATTCTGAAAATGTACAACAAAGTCGTGTCGCATGTCGCAACTTGCAGCAGTTTAGCAGCGGCCGTGACGAGTTGCTCAGAAATGATGGGGGGGGGGGGGGTTAGGAGGTGCGGGGGGGGGTCATACTTCCTCCTTGTGTCCCACGTTGATGCGCGTCTTGATGTAGGGGAAGGCGTGCGAGGTGGTAAGCACCGTCTTGCGCTTGTACTGCTCGTGCAGATCGCCGTGCGCACGCCCGTCCAGCGTGAAGGGCGTAGCGAACAGGAATCGCCGTAGGTTGTAGTTCTTGTCGAAGTACGTGATGCGGTCCTTCAGCTCGTACATGTCGAAGTACGGCTCTACGTACGTGATCTGGATGTAGGCCTGTGGCGGGGGGGAGGGGGCCATAACGACGCATTGGTTCATCCATTAATATCGATTCTCTAAAAGGTTTCTAACTTCTCTCCCAAATGTATCCTGATTGAGCTATCGGCAATCGTGCCATAAAATAAAAAAATCCATTCAGATCTCGCGCAGAGCAATGTGACCCACTGTGTTTGAGAACGTACTTTGGAAGCGGAAACCAGGGAGCTACCTCCGAGGTCACTCCCTTCAACTGAACTCTGGTCCACACAGTAGAGGGCAGAATTTGTATTTTTGAAATGTTCTTTTACCAGGTAAGGTCCACTGAGCTATAGAGATATTTTTCAGAAGCGACCTGGCCACAAATGATAGCTCAACGAAGTGGCTCATCACGTGGAAATGTATCGCAGTCAAATACTGTAAGCGCACGTTTCTAAATGTGGAAGGGAAAACCGAAGGACCCGGAGAAAAATCCACACGACCACGGGGAGCACACGCAAACCCCAAACACACAGGCATCGGGATTCGGATCGAACTGACGACCCCCTGTAAACCAGGCAAGGTATTTAACATCTCGCCATTGTGGGGCCCACCCTGCCACATGAGAGTTATTTTCGTCACATGACAGTCAAACCCCGATTATATTTGTCACAGCTGGAATTCAGCCAAATTAAGTACGGAAATTTTATGCGATGGTTTTTTTTTCACCGCAGTCATTGGCGGTAGGGCCGATTCTGCTCACGATATATGTGCATAGAATCGACTGTGTAAGAATCAATGTCAGTTCCTATACAATGTTTGTAGACTTCAGGCGACCCACGCAGCCGCTAGAGACCCAATATATTCACCGCGATTGTAAAAAAATAATCAATTCTTAAAATTAATCGCTACAATTCATCGAATCACCAAGAGGCGAAGCTTCAGTCCCCTAGCCTACAGGCAGGAAAACACCGCACGCACAAAGCACAACCATCAACAGTCTATGCAGTGGGCATGATGATATTAAGTCATCTTCTTGGTTCTTTCGGTAAAGTCACGTAGAATGGAAATAATAAAATAATAAAAATAAAACATAATAAAATACAATTCTCACGACGTTTCGGCCACAACGCAAGCAGCCGTCCTCAGGTGAAGAACAGGTCTGTCAGAAAGGCAGCGTTTGAATGTTCAGACGCTGTCTTTCTGACAGCCCTGTTGTGGCCGAAACGTCGTGAGAAATGTATTTTATGATGTATTTATTTATTTTATTATTTCCCTTCTACGTGACTTTACCGAAAGAACCAAGAAAATGAATCCCTGCAGTCACGAAAGCTTTAAATCGATATTACGTCAGTTTCAGTTGCGCTCGGTTAACAACTGCATGTACATTGACAAATAATGGAAAATTAGACGAACAAGAGAGAAGCTAAAGTGGTCGTCTGAACGGTGGCATTCATCAAGTGTAGAACGATAAAAAAAACATCGATTGTGTACTCAGACAAATTAACTTGGGGAGACGCCCTGACCTTGCACCCCCGCAGCACTCCTTGTTTTGGGGATATTCCATCCTGATTATGTTTTACAAATTATGCCACAAGAGCCAACAACGTCAGGGCAATAAACGTTCATTCGTCATTCTCACAACCAGCAGCGTAACAGCACATCGTGGATTCACAAAACAGACACCATGGTTGAGACTCAAGTCATATCCATTCGAACAGAGATGATGGATTTCAGGAAATGGGTCTGGAAGTTGACATAACAGAACTATTTCTGAATTTCTTCGGGAGACCTAACCAGCATTCACCGCATGTCAATGAAGCCGACATTTGTACCTCTCAGCATTTGAAAAAGTTTAAGTAAAAAAACTAACATTAATGTGTTTTTTGGACAACCACTGATAGAGATAATCAACTTGCTGCACTTATGAACCCGGTTTAATTACCAGATTCAAACACAAGATCTGAGCAGTGCCGACTTAGGCCCCTGAGCCACTTAGGGAAAGACCTCAGAACCTCCATAATCCTAGGGAATGCGAGCCACACCAGTGCACGATGGAGTCCAAACGAGCACCGTGTCAATTCTCCGCGGTTACCTTGTTGGGATCAAGCTTGTTCCGGTCCACCGGATTGGAGTCTTTAATCACCTCCATGTTTTCTTCTCCAAACCGTTCAGAGTAAAACCCCTGAAAAACACACGAAACATCGTCTCAATCACGTGCGGAACGAAACAGACTTCACGAGCGATTAAGGGCAGTGCCTATAGGGGTGAACTGGACACCACGTTAGGATGCCGTGTGGCCATGAGGGAGTCTTTAAGAATGCGTTTTCCCAATTATATTCCAGTTCTACTCAAGGACCGTGCCACGAGACGAAGCACCCATCCTCGCAGACCAGCGCTCCGCCCCACGTGTTCGGCAATGGCCCGTGAAAGCAGATATATCACGGAATTAGTTGTGAGATCCAAAAAGGGGCTTTCAGCAAATGTTTTACCTAGTGTGGGCACATGGGTACATTTAGCACTCGCTTAATTGGTGGCTATTAGGTTGGCCAATGAGTTATGTCGGCAAATAGGATAAAAAAAAAATGTTGCATAAAGTCAGGTTTATTATCATGAAAGTGGCTGAGAGTGAGCGATCAGACTGTGTGCGAGGGGCCCCCTTTGTGAGCCGCCAGGGTCAGCGCCCACTGGTGTGTGAGGTCACCTCGAGGCGGTGGGAGATTTCTGCCAGCTTGGTGATGGCCGGCTCCTTGTACACGAACTCCTGCTCGTCGAGATCTCCAAATTTGGAGCCGTAGAAACCGACGCGGAAGTACGTCCCGAACATACGCTTTCCGCCCTGCGGCGAGGAAGAGACGCGGGTGCGGCGGTGGCGGTGGCGCGAGGATTAATGAGCGGCAGGCGCGGTAACGAGCGGCACGGGGCACCAACACCGCTCCGTCCGCTACACTTGGCCAATCGCTCGGGCCTCGCCCAGCATCCAGACCGCCGCCCAAACTCATCCATCCACGGACAAGCGCGTCCGTTGCTCGCCAGAGTGACTTCTCAGCGGTAGTTAAACCATTTTCTAACAAATGTTGGAATATTTCTGAAAGATTACTTGGTTATACCCTGGTCCGCTCAGGTTAATGCAGGGTTAACTTTTATTTGCTCCCTCACAGCATCCAGGAACTGATGCCATCCCGACCTCGAGATCTTATTAGGTCGGTCTAAGTCTAGGAGTCAGGGAGGTAACTCTGAACACGAGGCATGGATTGTCACTTGAAGCCGGGAACACATCTGGAGGGTGTGGTGAATCAAGTGATAAGAGTCAAAGCTCCTGGAATCAGACATGCATATTAAATGATATTTCTCGCATAACGACACACAATGTCAGGGGTTATTTTCACTCGGCGCACTGGAACCACGAGAGGCTTTGCGCCGACTCAGTGCTGTGGGAAGAGCATGCGGGAGTGGACACACGGGAAGACAATGACACGGCCACCGTGACCCACGCTGGAGCTAGTTTGCGACAACGCAGTGCGGGAGAAGTCAGCACGGTGCAGAGCCCCCCCCCCCACCCCCCAAAATTGTACACGATGAGCACACGCAGAGACCCCGACAACACAACTCTAACAGCGCTCGTAGGGACTGCCGGGACCGACGCCAACACGTGTGAGACCATGGAGGGCTTAGGGCTCCCAAACAACCATGTTACTTTGGGGAAGGAGTTAAGGAGGGTTGGGACAAAAAAACGGGCAAAACCAAAAATAGGGACTTACCACGGGAGACAGCAAAAGTGGGGGTTTTGGGGTCACCATGGAAGGGGTAGGGAGGGGAAGGGGGAGGAGGAAGGGGATCAGGGACGGATTGGGGACCGGGAGGTGGGAGCAAAAGAGAGAGGTCATTTCAAATCAGGACAAGGGGTTATACATATTATTATTCACAAAGCCAGGCTATGTTAAAAACAACGTAACGGCTACAAGAAAGCATCCCATTGGTGGCAATGTTTGATCATCAAGGTGTCTGCCGGCAATGGTTCGACTCGAGCCAATCTGCTGCTGCCTCTGCAGTCGACCGTACACACAGCGTGCGCTACGCTATGCTGCACACACTGTGTACCATGGAGGACATTAAAAGGTTTATGGCGGCATTAATTGATAAAGCTCACCCGCCCCTCCGAAGGGGGGATGGACGTGACCGTCCCGCAGGCGGGAGGGCGGGTGGGCCGGTTTCCCTCTTATTCTGTGCAGCCGCTGGCTTTGGCATGACACACCAGGACAGATAAACAAGGCCTCTGGGGCTGCGTGAATCGAGTGACTGTCCAACCCACAGATCAAAGAACCACAGAGCAGCTGGACAGCCGTTATGCAGACACGCCGGCGTAGGTGCTCGCTCCGCTTTCCACAGCGACGAGTTTGACGGAAAACGGTTTAAGAAATGTCAGCACTGTGCTAGTGCACGCGCCCCAAGATACCGAATGCCGTCGTGAGACGCGGTTGCATTTTAATCCTCTATGAATGCGAACTGTAATGGTACTGTACTGTTTTGGTGACATTTTGCGAGGCTCACGGTCATGCGTTTAATCCAACGATCTGATAATCGGCGTCTAGCAGCTCTGGGTTCCACGTTCATCAAGAATGGAAATGTCAGTTAATGAATGGGAACGTGTACAACTTTTGTGGATGGCAGCCTCAAAGGATTCACATCAAGCGCGCGGCATGCAGGAGACAAAAGGGCCACAGCAAGAACGTAAAATACTCACGACACACAGAGACCCAAAAACAATGGGATGGGGGAATGAGGGATAGATTTTCCATGCAAAATGATGAGCATCAGGGCATGCAAAACTCCAAGCGTGAAGCGTCGCAGACGGCCGGGAGGCTACCCAAAGCCTTTAAGCACACGTGGGGTTTTTAAAAGCTTTACGTTAAGGCTCGGTTTAAAGCCCCACGTAAAAGTTTTGTTGTGTCTGCTTGCTTAAAGACGCCTGTGCTGCAAAATAAAATTGAACAAATAATTGCATTTTGGGGGGGGAGGGGGGGAGTAAAACTAAAATGGTAAACAGGGGGTGTAAGAAACGGCGACAACTAAAGACGGGATTGAAACGCCCGGGGTCGAAGCACTATGATTGGGACTGGGGTTCAACGCGACACCACTGACGCGATAATCAGAGACACAGGCGTCCCGAGTCCTGGACCCGCCGATGTGATGATTCCAGCACCATGCCCACCACCGTGCCCTCCGTGCCTACCGACGCAGCAGCCTTGCAAAGGCCCGTCGGTGAGACTGATCGGCCCCTTTCGCGAAACTCATTGAGCGCCGGCATTGAGCACTCGGTGCAAGTGCTGCCCGTTTTATTGGCATGAGAACGAGCAGAGGATTATTCCGTGGTGAATTATGGGATTATTATGGGTAGGATTATGACTCGCGTGTATCATGTGTTAATGAAGAGCCCAGTGCTGGAAATCACTCACCTCGTTAAGATTGACATTAAATTATAATTTTCAATTGTAGAATAAATACTTTTCAAGCTTCAGTCATATCAACTAAAGGGTAACTTAAAAATATCACACCGCGGAAGTACAAAGCGACAAACTACTCCACTGACAGGTGTAACTAGTGCGGCTTTGACGAAGGCAGTAAAATCCACGTGGGCTGCGTGGTGAATTAAAGAACTGGACAGTGAGCGAGTGAGTGAGCGTGCAGAAGGCATGACAAGATGAAGAGCTGGTGGCAGGAAAGAGCCTGGCGCAAATGAACCGCCTTACAGCCAAACGCGATCAATGTTACCACCGGGCGCTGCCGGCCGCCCCGACAGCCAGGCTGGTGCACTCCTGACCAGGCCGAAGAGGATGGGGAAGGCACGGCCGTGGCGCGTGCCTTCGAGAACCACGCGGCGCAAGAGCACCGCCGCTACGCCACGCTGGGCGTGAGTGCGTGCGTGAGCTCAACACCCTTTCTCCAAAATCGCCACTTACCTCCCAACCGGTGCTCTGCACAAAGAACAGTTTTAACACAGGGGAAAGGGGCAACATGTCGATTGTTAAGCACACAGTAACGCACGGGCGCGGCCCGCCCGACTCCGCACCCTGCCCCGCGCTGCCCTCCATGTGTGCGGGAGACTCGCCGTGGCTCGCGCCCCACCGTGCATGCGTCTTCACCTACGTGAGAGTCTTTACTCGTGTCCAGCTGTGGGGATGACACTGGTAGGCTGGTAGGGCTCATATAATTCATACACCGCTCGTCACAAACCTTCCTCGTCTTAAGTCCTCCACTGTTTGGTGGTACACAGCCTAAAACTCGATATCTTAGCCCAAGCTTCAATTTCTCCTGATTTACACCCAGTCAAGTCCAATACCATTGGTCTTCATGTTTCCCAACTCCCTATGTAACGCCGTGTACTGCTCAGCACAGGCTAGGTGTTGTGTCCCTATGTCCCGTCCGGCACGGCCCCTTGCTCCACGTCCCCACGTCCTTGTCAGCGTGACTGCGTGCCGCCTGCCGCGCGCTGCGTCACCTGGTGGACAATCTTGCTGAAGGCGTCCTGCAGCTTGCCGTGGATCGTAGCCAGCTTCTTGGCGTCGCGATGCGCCTCGTGGACGGGGATTAGGATCTTGTAAACCTCGTTCACGGCTTCGTACATGCCAGCCTGCGCAAGACAAAAAATTCCCCATATAGCCTGAACAAACTGTTGGGGCAAGTGCTCTTAACGAGCATCTATGAAGGCCGGCATGGCACATGAGGTGGATGGCCAGCACCACGCCCGGCCGCCTTTGTCTCCCCAGTGGCAATGTTTACACACCGCACCAGGTACTCATTTGAGGTTGAAGTGGGCATGCGCCCACCTGAACGTGCGCACCCAGTCAGACGCCCGCCCGTTCGATCGCATGCCCGCGGTTGCCGTCAAAACGCTTGCGCTGAGCGGCACGTGGAAAGCCGCTTCGTGGCGCAGCGACCTCCCTCACCATGGAGAAGGAGGCGGCTGCCTGCTCCAGCAAGCCGACGAGGCCAGACTCGGTGAAGTACTTCCCCGTGCAGATCCCCTCCTCGTCGGGCGACAGCACGTCATCCGACACGGCCGACTCCTCCAGGACGTTTGAAGAAATGTTCTACGCAGACCGGGGCACGCGCGGAAGGTGAGAGTGTGCCAGCGAGTGGCACAGTTTGCACCACTTGCCCCAAAAAACTGACTGCCGTCACGAGCCGGACGCCGCATTCGAAAAACAAGACGTGTCCCAAAAGCACCAGATTGGGTGCCGTGGTGCGATCGTGAGATTCTCCCGGAAACAACGACGGGAGCTACGTCGACCCCTCACCTGGAAGCTGACGCAGCCGATGGGCAAGTACTTCCTGTCCTCGAGCATGGAAAGGTACTCGGAGACCAGGGCGGCCGAGTGCACGAGGCAGTGGGCCGCCTCCGCGTGCTGGCCCCGCTCCGAATGTTTGCCGGCCATGTTCTGCAGCCATGTGAGCCGTAGGTCCGGCGACGTTTGGTAGCCCTTGGCGATCCTGCGGGGAAAGCGAGCGCGAGGGCAGCCACGCCAGCGCTCAGACGCTCAGATACTCGACGTGTCAAACACTATAAAATAAAAACTTGCAAAGTGGGAGCCGTTGAGCGACGCCGACCTCCCTGCAGTGGAACACTCAACTATATTATTTGGGCCTTTTGGTAAAGTCACGTAGATAGGTTCAAAGAAAATAACAAAAAAATAACAAAAAAACTACGACGTTTCGATCACAACATAAGCGATCGTCATCAGGACGATAGTCATCAGAATGATCGCTCGTGTTGCGATCGAAACATCGTAGGTTTTTGTTATTTTCTTTGAACCTAACTACGTGACTTTACCGAAAGACCCAAAGAATATTCATTCCTGCAGTCACGAAAGCTTCAAGTCAACATTTAACACTAAACTATTTTTTATTTTACCAGGTAAGGCCCACTGAGCTATGTAGCTCTTTTGCAGAAGCGACCTGGCTACCACAAATGATAGCTCAAAGATGTGGCTTATCATGTGGAAATATATACAAGCTAAATACTCTAAAAGCATATTTATAAATGTAGAGGGAAAAAATCAGAGGAACCGGGGAAAAAAATCCATGCGACCATGGGGAGAACATGCAAACTCCAAATATACAGGCGTCAGGGTCGGGATCGAACCCACAGCCTCCTGTATACCAGGCGAGGTAGTTAACATTTCGCCACTGTGGCACCCCAACATGGCCAGTGTTCCGAGCGAGTGCCGTAGGACACCTCAGCTGAGCTGGTGGCGATGGCTGTGAGCGTGGAGAGGAGTGGCGAGGTTCAGTGAGCTATGACCGTCATGATGTAAGAATATTCTTTCTTGCAATGCACTCCGCTTTTGAATGGCAAAAAAATTACAATGTAATAACGTGCACGAGAACATGAAACAATCAAACGCACAGACAACATCGTCATATAATAAAACAATAATCATTCTGAACAAGCCAGTGTGGAATTTTTTTCTTGAAGATGACATCACTTGGACTTGTTGATGTGTCATGGGTTAGGTGTGGAGGAGCAGCCTGGACAAAGCGTGGCATTGGAGTAATGTGTACCATGCTCTGGTGTGGTATGAAGCAGCACGTGCCTGTACATGAGGTCGAGTAGCATCTCCGGGTCCTCCTGGTGCTCCTTCATCTTGACGGTGTCAGAGAGTATCATGTGCAAGTTGAACACCAGGTCTTGCACCTACACATTCAGACACACAAGTGCTCAATGCCCAAACAATGCAACTAAAAGCAAACAACAAATAAAACAGAAGAAAACTATGCATATGCATACAATGGTAGCGCTTGCGCCAGGCGCACAGTGAGCAGTACATCTGAAGGCCGTGACAGGGAGGGCATGGGAAACCCTTTGTACCAATAGGACAAATTTCTCAAGGGTCAGTCCCAAATAACAAGACAACTTTATATTCAGGTTTCGTTCATCTTGGACCATTTTGACGCAAGTTATCATGCCCCCTCGTGGCACGCAGACAGACAGGCTGACGGAGAGCCTTTCGATCTTAGTGGTAAAGCGTAAACGACCGCAGCGAGGAGGGGAGTGCCTCTGGGACCTGTTCGGGGAACGTGGTGCCCTGCAGCTCGAAGTCCTCCTCGGCGTAGGTGAGGATGGTCTTGAGCGAGCGGCGGAGGAACTCCTCGTTGAAGTTCTGCGACGTCCCGACGAGCGAGGACAGCGACATGGTCACCTGCATCTTTACCCGGGCAAAGTTCTGCACGCGCACGGCAGAGCAGGGCGGGGCGAGGAGGGGCGAGGAGGGGCGAGGTGGGGCGGGGTGAGGTGAGGTGGGGCAGGGTGCGGTGAGGCGAGGTGAGGCGAGGTGAGGAACGGTGGGATGAGGTGAGGTGGGGTGGGGTGAGGCGGGGTGGGGATTGCCATGTGAGCGCTGCTTCTCAGAATCTTTGCTTATTTTTACTTGCGGAGTTTTTTAGTTTGCGCTTTATCCGCTCTTCGCTGTGTTTACGGTTTGCACCGCATGTTGTTCGGCACGATGTCCGACGTTTTGCTCCAGGTGCTGGGAGCATCTTCAGCTGCATGTACCGGCAGCTTATTCAGTTCTTGAAGAAGCTCCCAGGACAATCAGCATATCAGACATTGTGCTGAACACGGGGTGCAACTCAAAACACATCGGAAAGCTTCACTGATTTCTATTGTTTAGCCTTCTCTGTGTGGTTATTTTAAAATCTATTTTCATAAAATCCACAGACATTTTTCCAAAGTTCCTCGTTGACCCCAATGGCGGATTTGGCAGAAAGGCCACCTCCTCCTGCCATCTGGGCAGAGCAACTGGGCTCAAAGGATAGGCCATTAAAATAATAAAACTCGGATTTTCAAAATACCTGACCCCATGCAATAATGGGCCTTCTGGCTTAGTAGAAGAAGGCAAATATAATAGGGTTGTTTATTCAATTAGCTAGATTGAAAACTCAATCTAGATGGAAAACTGATTTCTTTAGAACTGCTTTTTGTGTTTAGTTTGTTGACCTTGCCCCGTGCCCCGGATTAGCAGTTGTTGCGAATGCTTACAGACATAGGAGGGATGGGTCACGCCAGGACTTACGTTTCCGATCTCGAAGTTCTGACGCATGAGCAGGTAGAGCGAGGCGCTGGCGTGCGAGCGCGTGTTGTTAATGCTGCTGCTGCAGTGTCGCAGCAGCCGCAGGCACAGGTCAGCGCACTGCTCCGTCTCCTCCTCAAACAGCAGCTCCGGGAACTGCGGTGCATACGACGGCAGGCCGTCACTCACCACGGCACGCCGCCACTCACCGCGGCTCGCTGGCATTCACCGTGACTCCCCACCACTCACTGCAATTCACTGCCACTCTACACTGTTCACCACAATTCACTGGCACTCACCATAACTCGAAACTATGCCTCACAACTCAACGTAACTCATCACTATTTACTCCTCATTGCAGTTCACTAGAACTTAGCAGGGTGCACCGTCACTCATAACTCACCAGTATCCACCACAACTTACTGCTACTCAACACAACTCACCACGGACCAAACTTTAAATGCATCACACCTTAAACAATAGATTTTTGCGTTTTGATATCTAAAACCCTATCGATCCGCGAATTAAATCGTGACATCAAAAGTTGCGCTAATTCTTAAAATCGCAAGCGGGGAAAATGTGTTCTATCGAGAGCTTCCCAACTGTTGGGAGGATGCCGCCCCTTACCCGCGAGACCAGTGCCCTCTGCGTGGCGAAGCAGTGCTGCAAGTAGGATGAGCTCTGGTTGCAGGCCATGGAGTGCAGCAGAACCTTGAGCACGCCGCCCAGCACGCTGTCCTTCGTCTCCGACAGGGACACCGTCTGCCGGGGAGTGGGGAAAAAAATCCAGCGTGTCGGCCAGAACTGCAAAAGAGAGTCCCGATGAGTGACTCCCAGACTCCCCCACCCCCCTACCTCGGCACAGACAGTGGTGGAGGGCTCACAGTAAACGTAGCGTGGAATTTTTTATAAAAATAAAATGGCGGACATTGCAGGGAAAGGCGGCTGTCACCTGCACGACGATCTCCAGCGAGTCCAGCACCACCATGTTGGTCTCCGTCGAGAGGTTCCCATCCACCAGGGACTCGTGTTCCAGCTCCGCCTTGGTTCTGCCAGGGACCCACGGACGCCCATCACACCACGGTTTGGACAAACGGCCGATTCGCTTACGATCACGTTTTGCCGGTCCAGTGTCAGCCCAGGTGAGGTTCGCACACTACGGTTGTGACCACGTCAGGGAATATCTCGGTCAGTTATTGAGTTGCGGCAGGGACCGCTCACAGGTCAACGTCAGGAGGGGGGTAACAATGTGTCGATTAAAATCCATTATTACGCTCACCATACCTACATCGACTATTTAAAATTTGCCTCGTATGCAATGGGTTAACGTGATTTCTGCTGCCACTCTTTGGTTATGAACTCAACTCTTCGATCAAACAGTGATGGGGTTGAATCGTTGTAGCTCGAAATGTCAATCACATCCAACACCTGGGACCAAAACTTTGCAACTACAATGCCATTAGCCACATCAACGATGGTTCTCTTAGAAAAGCCTCTAAAGGTTCAGAAGGTGACACGTAGATGAGTTAGTGCGGAGATGTAATGGAGCGAGCAGCAAGTCTATCATGCTGAGGCTCAACATCCAAACAGTTCTAAGGACAAGGTTGTCCTTGCCTAATCACAACGACAAGGCATTGATAAAGTCCTGAGTGAAGTGAGGACTGTCACAGACGCAAGTCCCTGTGCCAGAGGGCAAGACAGTGAACTCTGAGCCACTGCAAATCCCATCACCCTGGGGGATAGCAGTCGCGACAATACCCACAATGCACCAGACTAAACGGACAGCACCACCCCCGGAGAAGGAAACAAACACCTAACAACACCTTTCCAGATTGGGTATTTATTGGGTTGTGTTAAAATCAGCAAGAATTAATCAGAGGCTGACCACTCAAGACTCCCAGAGTAGCCGATGACCTACAAATGCTCACAAGCCCAGCAGCGTCAAGCATCTTCAAGCGCAGCGGGAAAGCGCCGCTCACTCAGAGGCGCGGCAGGAAAGGCCGACACAGAGCAGGTGGAAGCACTTAGCAACAACCCAATTAACACCGGCAGTTTAGCCCCACGTGAGAGAAATCCTGATACCCGTTCACAGAAACGGCTCCATCGAGTCTCACAAATATCTACGATGCAGCGAGGCCTGGATGACGTCTCACCCAACGAGGGTTCTTCGTATCCCCCCAGGTTCTCCAGTTAAGGCAGGAATCTCTCTGGCTGGTGTCACGGCCAATTCGAACGCGCTGGGCAAATTCGAGAGGTCGTCTGTGGCGTCTGTTGCGCGAGACGTGGGTTCTAGATTCTTGATGCACACGTGCACTCTTGGATGGCAGCCCGACCACGAATTCCTTGCCCCTGCTACCACCTTACAGGAGAGGCATCTTCCTGGGCCCGTAAGCAATGAAGGCACGAGGATGAGGCCCTATTATATTTTATCGGCCGGCAGCGCAGACTCAACACGTGTTAACGGTATCACCTTGGGATTATGAGCATGTGCTTTACTCGGAGCAGATATGATTCTGAGAACACGTGACTGATTCTCAACGGGCATGACTCTCAGATGTAATTCCCAGAGGGCCATGCAGCTGAAATGCCGGAGGAGGAAGCGACTGAATTCACACGATGGAGCCACGCATGAAAGGGGGTGACCACACAAGCAGGCGTGAAGCCGGGTTACTGTACCTGATGTTTTTCTGACTCCTTAAATTACCGTGCACAAGTTGTGGTAAAACAAAAAGAGAGACAAGTGGATAAGCACCTACAATGCTTTTTTTTGTTATAAACAAGACCACCTTTAAAACTGTGGGCTTAATAAGCATAAGGCAGCACAAGCATTTACCGTGGTGTATGTCAAAAGACTGAACAGGCATTAGTATGGCAGTGGGACGAGTGAGGTGCAGGCGACGTGGCGTGTTCTCCGTGTCGTGCGTGAAATCCGTTACGGGTGAGCATCATGTTCCACTATGCGTCTTCCCATGATTTTCACTCAGGTCTGATTTTAGGAAGAGTGAAAACTTAGATCAGTTGGTCTGAAATCAGCAGCAGTAGCAACAGCAGCAGCAGGTGCTGGCTAATGAAACAAAAACACGGAGCCATTCTCACGACCTTTCTGACAATAGACTGCCTCTGCCTACAATGCCCTCAGCTCTGTGGCCCAAACTTTAACGCCCTCTTTGCTTCCCGTGTCCCCAGACCACCGTGCCCTCGTGCCCCTGTGACTCTGTGCCCCCAAACTCCGGTGCCCCCGTGACCCCATGCCAAGCCCGCCACATACTTGTCCGTTTTCTCGCTCGTCTGCCGCCAGTGCGTCATGTCCTTCCTCCACCGCAGGTTCTCCTGGCTGCCGAACAGGCCTCCCGAGGAGCTGCGCTCTGCTGACCGAGACGTCGCGCGCCGTCACTCAACGTCACGCTCAATGTGGAGATTCAACGCTGCCGTGTAGACCGTGGTGCGTGCAATTAGCAGCAGCGATGCAGCCTGGTGGCCTAGATGGCCACGTGCCAACTGCGTGTGTGTGTGTGCGTGCCGATTAATGGTACATGTACACCATCGCAATACTTTTCTCAAAGCCACCTTTAACGGCGACAGCACCGTGTGTCCTTCGTAATATTCAGAATTTAATCTAACCCCTACACAAACAAGCACTGCTGACTATGTAACATGCACAAAACACGTGAATTCATGAAAAAACACAGTGTTGCGACAAGTTTACAAGACGTCAACAGTGTTTATCCAACAGGCTTGAGTAAACAAAAAAATACCGCGGCATTCTAACGACGCCGAGACTGTAAGGCGCGTGTTGGGCAAGCTTTCTGGCGTGGGGTCGCGGCCAGGCCCGTCCCATTTGCGCAGAAACCGCTGGAGGGAGGGCGAGCCCTGGGCCCTACCGAGCTGACCACGGCTGCGCCGGACCATCTCCTGCCGGGCCCCGATGTTCCCTAGGATGGCTTCCTCCAGCCGCGCCTTCATGTCTTGGGACTTCTTATAAACCACGCTGTTCAGACGTTCAAAGTTCCTCTTGCCCTGCACACACGGGCACGGGAAAAGAGGCTCAGGATCTGTGATGTATTGCCGCTCGCAAAGGCAACGGCGCAAGGAAAAGGTGTCCGCCGGAGGTCACTTGTGTTGCTGGATTGCACGACTGGGATTGGTCACGCCAGGATGCGGAGCCGAAGGTCAAGCCGGGCATGAGAGCGCGCAAGTCCTCGCAGGCGCAGGCAGAGGGACAGTTCAGAGCACACGCAGTGAGAGCCTCAACGCAAAAGCGAGTCATCTTCAGATGTCGTATCAACATGCTGAGACAATACACGGACATGGACAAACGGGGGACACGTGCACACAGAAGCACACGCAAAGAAACACACGGACGCACACGCAATGAAACATGTACAGATACACGCACACTCAAAAAGAAGCACACACACACACGAAGAAACACGCACTGCACAGCATCCACATTGGCTCGGAGCAACCGAGTCGGCACACACCTTGTACTCAAAGCAGGACACGCCCAGGTAGAGCAGGTCCAGCAGGCGGTTGAGCTGCGGCACGGAGAGCTCGGCAAACCACTTGTGCAGCGCCTCCTCGTCGGCGCTCTTGAGCACCCAGAGCAGGCACAGCAGCAGGCTGCGGCTCGACTCCGCCGTCAGCGGCGTGCACTGCCGTCCCGACTGGCGCCAGCAAGCACATGTAATGGACAGAGGTTATCGAGTCGGCCAAGATGCATGTGTACACATACAGCTCTCTTTCTGCCAATCCGCTGCTGGATAAGGTGTCGTGCGTGTCGTGGGGATTTGTTACGAGGAACGGTCGCCGCGGAGATGGAGCGATAAGTTTGGTTTGTGTGCAAGAGTGAGATGGACGGTGATGGCGTGGGGAGGCCTTCATCCAGCAGTGGACAGACAAAAGCTGATGACTCTGGTCAATGGGGGTTGGTGAAGCTGGAGAGCACAGATGTGTGATCATCGTACAATACAACAGTGGAGGTTGCTGCACTGTTTCCTGCTGCCCTCAACGTAGTCTTGTGCAATACATGGAACTGCCAGTAACAAGTTGTCATAGTTGTTCGTAACAAATGCATTGGCAGTGACGATCGCTGCCGATAACGCAGAGTCTCGCAAACACACTTCAACAGGTGCTCCTTTTACGATCAGTAAACGTTGAGGATGCTCAGGATCCCCAGGTAACACCGTACCCTCTAAAATGAAGATGAGCGGAAGACAGCAGAGGAGGAGGGAGGAGATGCTGCACTGAGGAGGTAGAAGAACAGGAGGAGAAGGAACAGGAAGAAGAAGATGCTGCGCTGAGGAAGCCCAGGAGGAGAGAGGAGATGGAGCAATGTATGTCTGTGTACGTAGCCAACCGCGCGTATGGGAGGTGCAATGAGGAAAGGGAAACAGGAGGCGGAGGAGCGACTCACCGCGGCGGGCAGGTGCAGTGAGCCGGCTCGTGTGTAGTGCGGCACAGGGCTGCCGGCTATCGCCATGGCGACCGACTGGCTGATGGTGCCGCCCGAGTCCTGCTCGCCCTCTTCGGACGCGCCGCCCGCCCGCGGTCGCTGCGAGTGGTTCTCTGCTCGCACAGAAGCGCCAGGGGGAGATGGCAATAGGCAAGATCATTCAACTGTTTATTTATTTGAACAGATTTTTGTCATTGTACTCAGTAAAACCAAGGATGACAATAAAAATCTGCAAAAAAAAAGATTCCCCGTTCTGTAATGCAAGTTTTTTTTTTTTTTATGGCAGCATGACCTGACTGGAGCGATTGGTTGATTGTGATAACTTGAGAGACATCTATTGACGGACAGCTGAATTTAAATATATTTCCAATCGTAATCATCACCACCATTACAGCACATTTTGTGAAATTAGTTTGTTTCTCCATCATTCCACTTTCATCTCAAGAACATGATTTAGCCCTTGCGTGGTCATGAGATAGAGCAAAATCCGCCAACAGATGTAGTTGAACGCGAACTGTATTTAAATCGACGCTGCGTGGGTGCCTGAGTCGAGGGGGGCGTGGGGCACTCCGCTACCCGTGAAGTCGTAGAGCTGCGGGAGCGTCTCCATGACGATGCCGATGAGCGGCAGGTACAGCATAGCGACGTGGGCCTTGACGTCGGGGTGCGAGAATCGTGAGTCCGCGTCGTGGCACGACAGCAGGTTGTGCACCGTGTTGATGGCTTTCTTGTGCAGCGTGGACAAGCTGCACGCGCGAGCACAGAGCGAAACACGACAACGCACACAAAGACAAAGATCTCCTGGAGGGCCGCCGTCCACGCGGACGTCCGAAGAAGCGATCGATGGACCGAATAAAGGAAGACATGAAGACGGTCAACGCATCCCCTGAAGATGCCCTGGACCGAGCCAAATGGAGAAGACAATGCCGAAAAGCGGACCCTGCGCCACAGCGGGAACAACGCTAGGAAGAAGAAGAAGTCTTATGAGGCTGTTTGGGCAAATACTGTTAGCAAGCACCTATGAAGGCCAACACAGCACATGAGAGGGTCGGTGGCCAGCACCTTTGTCTCCCCAATGTTTTACACACACACCAGGCAATCATTTAAGGACTCGTTGTTTTAGGGAGGTCCTGGTCCAGTTAATATAACCACCACTGAAGTCAGCCATTGCTAGGAATTGAACTCGGGCCACCGGGTTTGTAGCACAGCGCGCGACCACTATGCTACCATTCTCCTTCGTCGTCGACAAGCACACACACATACAAATATTTCAGAAAAATTACTTTATAAAGAACGGCGATGTTAAATGTAAAGGCTCGAGTAAACGAACACATTTGACGCCTCACCTCTCCACGTCAGGGTCGAGAATGATGGCCAGTTCCGAGAGCAGCAGGCCGGCCAGGAAGTGTTGCTGGCGGAACTCGGGGGACAGCTCGAACATGTTGGCGATGCGGCGGTCATGCACGCTGGAGAAGCCCGAACTCTGTGTGTGAGCATGCGCGCGAGCGTGCGTGTAGACAAGTTTGCACGTTACACACGCTGCGAGTGTGACCCATGGTGGGGCTTTGTGCAATAAGTTCCATGACATCTTAGCCCATTGTTCTCAGCCCCTACACTCTCAGCTCCAAACAATTTGAACTCCAACACTCTCATCTTAACTCTATTTCTCACCACTGCTAATCCCCTCCCCTAGCACACTCCACCGAAGCACTCCCAGCTCCACCGCTCACATCCCAAACACTCTCAGCTCTACAACTCCCATCTCCATCATTCTGAGCCTCACTACTTATAGCGCTGTGGTGAGGTCGCCCCCTTGGCAGGGCTGGCGTCACCTGGGAGGTGGCGGAGGAGACGGAGGGGGAGGGCGAGGAGGGCGGGGAGAGCGAGCTGCACGGCAGGTTGAGGGTCACGTAGTGCTCGTGGCTGCAGATGATCCGCAGGAACTCCAGCTTCAGCGAGATCAGCACGTTGGGGGTGGGCAGCGAGTTGATCTTTGACGAGACCTGCAGCACTCACGTAAAGGTAACCAACTGGTTTATTACTTTTCTTTACCTTTAACCATTCAAGTAATGTCAATTATGCAAGACAACTTTAGTTTTGCACTTTCGGACGTGCATTGTTTACGAGTGCAATTTGGACCGATATAGTTTTCTAAATGCAATTGGATGTCAAGATGATGCACAATATAGTGGATATGCTTTAGAGAGGCCACTAAAAGAGAGAGGTCTATGTATATTTTTTAAAGGTAAGGTGTCATTGAAGACACCTCATAGAATAGGCAGAAAAGAGGAAGATCTTGAGCCTGAACTTGAACAGGGGCAGGGAGAGGGCAGCGCACATGACCAGGTGAAGGGATTTACACCATTGGAACCTCATTTGCCAGTAAAAAAAAAAAAATATGATAATTGGTTTTTTACCCTTCTATCTGGCAACAAAACTGACACCTTTTTACAAGGAGTCATGCTTGCATAGACCACAATACCTGCAGTCATAATGCAAACAAAAAACATAACTCTGATAATGTGCACTGTCCTTGAAGTTGATTGGTCCACACCCGTCATCTGGTCCAACCCATGTGAGACTAGGCTCTAAGGAAAGCTGTCTCGGGTGTGGACCAATCAACTTCAAGGACAGTGCACATTATCAGAGTTATGTTTTTGTTTGCATTATGACTGCAAGTATTGTGGTCTATGCAAGCATGACTCCTTGTAAAAAAGGTGTCAGTTTTGTTGCCAGATAGAAGGGTAAAAAAACAATTATCAGGTGAAGGGGGAGTTCAGCTGGCCAGCAGCAGACGCCCATTGAGCAGAGGTTGACTGGGAGATTTGACCAAATGCCTGGGTTCAGTGGCGGCTCCTGCAAAATCTCTCAGGGGGGGCAAATGTCTGGATGATTGATAAGGATAAGGTCCACCCATGCAATGGATAAATTAACAGCTTAAGCATGTAAAGGCAACTTCACTTCTTTAATATTAATGAAAAATAAAGTGACTCTTACAATACATCTTGTTTGTTTCTATACTCACTATTAAATCAAACCACTCAAGTTTATTTTATTAAAGATTCCACTAGGTGGCGATAAATTATATTGTTGGATGAAACGTGCTTACGTATGATGACGTTAGCACGTATGATGACGTAAGCACGCTAGTGCATGCCCTCCCGGAAGCCATAGAGAATGCATTGGAGCGCCCGCCGTTCGAAAAAAAACATCTTTGAATGTAAGTCTATGGGACCACTCGGGGCGATTCTCAGCCGGAGTGAAATCGCCCAAAAAGAGGCGGTACTCCACAGAACGTGACATGACGCTGATTGGACTATATCCAGAGGCTGACAGTGACGGCTAGCGTGACTCTGTGGTTGAATGACATTGGTGGTGCGTCGCCCAATCGCCCTAATGAAGAAACCGCCCCTGCCTGGGTTGCTGGATCAGAAAACAAGTGAAAGGGAGTAGAGTGAGATTCGACGGGAGAGGGAGTCAGCACGAGCCAACCGGAAGCCTCGTAAGCGCTGCTCTAGAAATTCCACATGACGGAGAAATGTCGAGCTCGCCGAGCAAGGACGATGAAAAGAGCGTCCCGTGAGGAACGGCACCTGCTTAAAGTAGGTCTTGATGAGGTTGAAGACAAAGCCGCGGTCCATGATGGAGAAGAGGTCGTTGAGGAAGAAGGCCAGGCTCACGTTCAGCCTCTCGATCAGCTCGATGTCCTGTAGCACATGGGTCATGCCCGCTCGTTACCGGCTTCGTGGTCGAACCCGGCCTTCCTGATGACCCAGTGGGGATCGCGTGCATGACTCAGAGCTGAGCGCTTGTTAAGCATTGGGGTGTCCAGCAGGCTACGTATATAGATGATTTGTCTTACCCCGCTCGAGAACAAGCATTAAGAAGTCAGCAACACAGCTAGATGTCATGTTTCACATATGACGAACATCACATAATCAGTTGTTATGCAATACTGTTTATGGCACTGAAAGGGTTGAACTGTAAGGACAAAATGCTTTTGCTGACAGCAAAGCCAGCAATATTTGTTTTACAAGGTTTACTCTGACACAGGATTTTCTTACTCAAACAAATATTCTGATGGTTAATATAAATCTAGGATGGCAACAGACCAAGAGTTAAAAATATATATTTTATCTTCACGTGGAGATATAAAGGTCGATTTATTTAGTTTAAAGTCTGGCATGTGAAGCTCCATGAGCCGTCAAACACCTCCATGTAATCACAGGCTCCCTCCGCTCATGACCTCACGACACGTGCATCGATTCACGCGAGTGACAATCGATCACTGTCGTTTGACATATGGGCTCAGATGACCCCTGTTAAAACGAGAACATATTCTTGAATCAAATCATGACCCAGAATGACACAATTCTATCTCAATGTTACAGGGGCAATAGAGGCCTACGAAACAGGAGCTCACGGAGGGATCCTCCAGCTTCTGGCACAGTGGGGACTGCCCCGTGTGCTCAGGTTCCTTTACTCCTGCGTAGCTTAGGGGTTACGGTTAGACCCTGTCCACACGCATGGCTGGAACTCTGCGCAAAAGCCGAGTCGAGACCTCCTGTGCGTGGCACCTTCTGGAAGCGGCTGACGATGTCGCCCGTGATCATGATGACGAGGGCGGACACGTCGTCCATGAACTGCTCGGGGAAGCGGTTCTTGCGCGGCGCGTCGAGCTTGTCGGCGTAGTACAGGTACAGGCTCATGCTCTTGACCTGGGCGGCAGCGAGGCAACAGGGTTAGCGTCCGCGATCTCGCACGCCGACACCGCACGCACGGCAACACCGGTACAATACGAGCACGGTGTGGGTACGAGATGGGCACAGAGGCAAATGAGGATGGCCCGTCAAAAAACCGATCTCTGCCATTCATTCTAGACTTTTCCCCGCCTGATGACGGACGCTTGTGTTGCACCCGAAACGTTGTGTTTTGTTTTATTTTTATTTTCTCTGCCTACGTGACTTTACCGAAAGAACCAAGAGTATACTCTGCCATTCAGTTATTAGACACGTTTGGAATGTATGTGATTCTTATAGCGGCTATTATGGAAATGCAAAAACGTCGCATCAGCGCTAAAGGAACACGGCCTGAATTGGCTGGGATATGAACGCTGACATGACTCGTGTGCATTGCATGGTGTCGGAAAAAGAGCGCCGCAGGGCTTTTCGTGTCGGTCCTGGTAAATGTAAAATGAAGAAGAGGACGATCACTGATGGGCGGGAACCAAACACGGCGGAAAGATATTTCACGCACGTTGTGTTACGTGGGAAGAGCTCCTAGTGATGACACGAGACCATGACGAGTGGAGACACCGAGTTGCCCTGAGTTTCCCACGGTGGCTCGGAGATGTTAACTACCTCGCCTGGTCAACAGGAGGTTGTGGGTTCAATCCCGACCTCGACGCCTGCTGTATATTGGGAGTTTGCATGTTCTCCCCGTGGACGTGTGGATTTTTCTCCGGGTCCTCCGGTTTTCCCCTCCACATTTAGAAACATGCGTTGAGAGTATTTGGCTGCAATACATTTCCACGTGATAAGCCACTGTGTTGAGCTGTCATTTGTGGCCAGGTTGCTTCTGAAAAAGAGCTATATAGCTCAGTGGACCTTACCTAGTAAAATAAAAAAATAGTTTAAATTAGTTTTTGATGTGCCGGTGACATTCTGAGTAGCTAAGGAAGTCCTCCCCCTCACTCGTGCCGGCACGCGCCTACCATCAGCTCGAAGAAGAACCAGGCCTGCTGGAGAGCGGTCTCACGAGCGTTGCCACTGCTCACCACCCATTGGATGGCCAGCTCCTCGTGGAACAGCTGAGACAGGGGGACACAGCACGCGCGCGTGGTCAGACTGCTCGCCGTGGGTTCACACGAAGCCTTCTGCCGACACCGCGTAGTTCCAGCCGCCTCTGGGCGCCCAGAGGTCACTCCTCTTACAAAGCGTTTCCACCACCGCACTGAAGTCTTCATAAAAATGTGTGCACTTAACAAAAGGGAAAATTGCCTTAGGATTGGTATAGAGATAGCCAGGGTTTAACCGTGGAGGTGCAAAGGTGTGCGGCCATTCGTACACAAGCGAGCTTTGTAACGTGGACTTTAGAAAGTTGACACCACTGCTAAAAAAAATAAACTAACAATGGGTCATCCTTTCCAGCAAGTTTCAGGGAATCATGAAATCCACGCGACTGATCACACGCATGCCCACACACCTTGTCACTGGCACCCACTGGCCCTATCAAGAGGACAGAGGCCACAGTCACACATGCCCTGGAGATCCAGGCAGCACTGGGCCGAAACGTGACAGGAAGGTAAGAGAGCATCATAGCGGCCGTGCGACTACCTTTTTGGTGGGCACACGTCCCGATAGGGCCTGTAAGAAAGTGGATGTTTCCGCATAGGAAGACATGCGGTTACCGCCACGCTCCGGAGCCTAGGGATGAGATGGGATGCAGGATGAACATGGGTTAACACACTCAGGATGGGAAATGGGCTACACTCTCTCGTGGCCTGGGCTAGGGGTCGCAAACTCAGAGTGTGCCGAGCCTCCATCCACTGCCGTGCGGGAGAACGCATCTTCGGTTTAATCCCGAATGTCAATTCTGCATGGGCAGAGTATAACATGCCTTCAAACCACTGCAGAGCCAATCTCCAAATTAAATCTAAAAATTATTGGCCAACTATTGAATGAATGCCGACTGTTAAATGTCATCGAATTAGATAAGGTTTTGTACAATGTTAGCTACCTTTTATCAAAGCTTAAAAGTATTGCCTTTTTTTTACCTAGGTCTCCTTTGAAAAAGAGATAGTCAGTTTCAATGGGCTCTCACATGGCTTTGGAAGTTGATAAATAAATGGAATTCACACTTTGGCCGTGAAGGCCACTTATGCCGCTGACATCCACACAGAGGGCAACGCCTGTGGCCGTCACTGCTGGCCACAATCATGGCCCCACAATGGCATTGCATGAGCATAAAGTCTCAACAACTCGCACAGTTCCTCGCGTTGCATTCCAGTCTTGCTTGCAGGGCGGCACTTTCTTTACGGATCTCGCCATTCGTTATATCCCTAACAGGGACTCAGAGGCTCTAGTGGAGGATGGACACCACACGTCTGCGACCCTCTCTACACATGCACACAAAACAGCAGTGGCTGCCTCAGCCACCACCACCGCCACCACCGCCACCACCGCCACCACCGCCACCACCGCCACCACCGCCACCACCGCCACCACCACCGCCAATGGGCTGACAGCATTGCTTGGGAATAGCGGCAGGAATTTAAACTACGCAGCGCAGCGGTGAGCTGCTCACCCTGTTGGCGGTGAGTGCCCTGACTTCGTCGTCCGGGGATGGAGTAGGTGTGCCAGCCAGGTCGGGGTTGCTGTTGCTGATGCTGCGTGAGTGGGACAGGTTGAGGCTTGCGGGGCGTACGCCTGAGCGCGCCACTGTGGCGTAGTGCAGCGAGCCGCCCACAGGGGAGCTGGGACCTGCTCACACGCCCCAAAAAACAAAGATCCCCCCCGTGCAGCCTTTTAACGGACTGTTGGAGAGAGTGTTGTTAGTGAGCACCTATTGAGGCTGGCAAGGCGTACGAGGGGCTGGTGCGGCCCACACTTTGCCTGGCGGCTGCCTTTGTCTCCCCAGTGCTGATGGTTACACACCGCACCAGGTACTCATAGACTGAGTCGACCTATTAGAGGCCCAGAGTCTCCTATAGGTTGCCACTGCTTTTGGCCACTACCGGAATTGGTTGATAGGTTCGTAGAGCAGTGCGCTGACCACACAACTAATGAAAACACACGAATAAATTTACATTAAATGCTCATTTATTCGCTGCAGGGTAAAAATTAAACTTAAAAAAGTGGTTCCATTTAAATAATTTTTTCACCACATACCGCATGTCATTTGATATTCCACAAATAATTACTTACCCTCAAGTGTAACCTAAATGTTCAATTCTGTCAATATGTTCTAAGTCTGCTGTTCAATGGACAAAGATGAATATTGTGTTTTTCTCCACATTTAAGCTTGTTTTGCTGAGGTTCACGACTGAATGGCATTAAAACTCTTTAAAAGCTGATGTTTTTGTGTTTAGTCCCACTAGTGCCATGAAGTATAATAACAATAATTAGTTCGTGGCATTTCATCCGTAGATCCCTAAGGTCATAACAACCCCCATGACTGAAACGGCGTATAAAGGCCGTAATGCAGCGGTCAATGGTGAAAGGAATGTACTGTACATTATTAGGTTTAATATAAGCGCCCCTCAAGTGGCTCTCCGACAAAATGCGTGCCACGCGACTTATTTTTCACAACATGAGAAAAATGCCAGCTTATCTGGCACATGTCGCATCAACAATTAAAAACCTGGTTCGCATTCGCCAAACCCAGCCTTGCTACAGAGACATTGGCACTTTAATTAAACGACCCCGTGGAGGGAGATGATGGTCTAACCCATCACCAATGTTGATTTAGAGGGACAAAAAGCAGCACGTCTGTGGGGCACGTGTGTGGGTGGGTGAGCGGGCGGGCGGGTCAGCACGTGAGAACAGACGGCAAAGACGGAGCCGGTTGGGCGGACGTACAATAGTGTGAAAAGTGTGACTGAAAGTGCGAGCGTGCAAGTGAGTGAGTTGGTGAGTGAGTGAGTGAGTGAAAGAGCAAGTGAGTGAGACAGCGAGCGAGTAAGAGAGCAAGCGAGCGAGTGAGTGAGTAAGAGAGCGAGCGAGCGAGTGAGTAAGAGAGCGAGCTAACGAGTGGGTGAGTGAGAGAGAGCGAGCGAATGAGTGAATGAATGAGAGAGCGAGTGAATGAGTAAGTGAGAGAGCGAGTGAGTGAGTACCCGAAGAGCAGGTCTCCGTGCTGGGCAGCTGGAAGACGTAGAGGATATAGGAAGCGAGGAGGCTGTTGCGGCCGTGCTGGTCGTGGTTGAACTCCAGGCTGCGGTGAAGTCTGTTGACGATGTTGGCCATGGCCTCGAAGCCGGCCTGACCCAGGTTCACTGTGGAACGAGTGAACAGAGGACACAACGGAGCACAACCGGGACTCAGAAAGTGTCTGAATGGGAGCGCATCTCAAAATGCGATACAAATACGGGAAGAAAGAGCATGTTTATACCGTTTCAAGTGTAGTGACGTATATTGAGTCACTGTGGTGTTAGCACTCGCTAGCCACTGTGAGAAGAATGTAAACTGTGCGTCTTAGAGCCTCTCTCTGTCACCATGGCATACGGGACAGCCTAGGTGAACCGGAGAGGGCACGTGACCAGGACAGGATAAGGACGGGGGCCAGAAGGGCACTGCGGGGACATGTGATGTGAGGTCCCAGAACCTTCTGGGAAGATCCTGAAGGGGACGTGGCCGAGGACAGAGCAAGGCCACGCTCAGGGGATAAGAAGTGGGTACTGTGAGCCGAGCGGGGCTGTTCTCTGGAATCAACCCTCGGTGCTACGTCTCTTCAATCTTCGGTCTCCGCTTGGCATCGTGGATCAGTCTGACTGACCCGGTTATGTAGTTACCCGATTAAAGTAGAGTCGTTACCCTGTTAGGGTCTAGAGTGTTCGTTTGTGTAGTTACCCCGTTGGGCTGTGTAATAAACGTGTTGCCTCCAAGTTAGAAGCGTCTGCCTCCGTGGATCCCACTACACAAGCACGGGCCTATTTTTGTATCATATTGAGTGAATAGCTGTTTAAGAGCAAGGAGTGATGGATAGAAAGCTACAGGCCGTGGTGGAGTTGAGACGATGTTATGGCAGAAGTGCAAATGAAGACACTTCGTAGGGAAAGGGTCAGTCACATGCACAATGGGAAAGTGTTGAGCCCGGACTTGCAATGGACTTGTTGAACTCCCAAAGCCTACATTGGCACGTACACTCCCAGTGACCTCTCACCCTGTTGCATGCCGATATCATTTTCACAAATATGTCTCATATTATATCACAACTACGACATAATTTGGAGAAAACACGTGCGTAATATACAATAACATTGAGTCCACAGAACACAAAACGCTCAACCTTTGGCCAAAAAAGCTTCAACATGATTGTTTTGCACTTTGTCCAATATGCGAGAAAAAATTACACTACGACTAAAAATAGTGCGAAGAACCAGCGCATGCATGAAAACAGCTCTTCGCTTGCAAGTGGTGGGGCTGTAGGCTCAACACAAATGCAAGCATTGTGAAAGTTGCCGCTGCAGAAACCAGAGCAGAGCTACCTCATCATGAATAAGCACTGCAAGGGCACTGTGGGGTGAGGCCGAGGGGTGTGACTGGCTCTCAGTCAAGGCCGCAGTGCTGGAACAGGAACTGAATTGCAGAGCCAAATATCCGGCACTATCTCTAAATGTTTGACAAAACGCGGTCGTAAGCGCACAAATGAAAGCTGTAGCGATGTAATATGCAGCTAAGCCCGTGCCAAAACACTGTGTGGGCATTAGGACATTTGGACGTGAAAGTCAGGGTTAGGTCTATCTCGAACTGGTATGAAGCCTCGAGCCTCGTTCTGCTACCACTCAGAAGCCAGGCCAATGATGAGCAAAGTTCGTAATGATTCACCCCATGCAATTTCATGAAATGTCACAATCTATGGTCACAATGCGATTTCTTAATAAATTAATTATGCGTCTTGTTTGTGCCGTCTCATTCATACTGGCTGTGTCATATCTTTCGTCTCATTCATTCCATCAGTCATCGTAACATATGCCTGCAGCTTGTATAAATCACAAATAATAAAATCTGCCCCCCGTACAATTCGACGCGTGCATACATAGCGAACGTTAAACTTGATGTCAACTGTTGGACCGACGAATCGTTGCACGCCTCGCGGTTAAAACTCCTGCGGCTGCGAGCGAGCAAGATCACGCGCGCATGTTTTACGCACCCATCTGGCCGGCGATGACAGGTGGACGCACGGCAAGGAGGATGAGCTTGTCCAGGACCTGGTGGAGAAAGCGGACGAGAGGCTCCAGCGCGGCGGCGTTCAAGCTGCACACGCTCGCCTTCAACTCCGCCTCCAGGTTGCTCTCGGTGATGCGGACGTCGCCCACACGCACAGGGAACTGGTGCTCGTCTAGCGCGTGGCACAGCGCAAAGAACTTGTCCAGGTTGGGATCCTGAGCGGCGAAAACATAGCACGCGGTGTCCAACGAGAGCAGAATGGATCCAGCAATGGTTAACCCCGAACCACTCACTCACCTCTATTCCACTCGCAACCCCTGTACCACCGACAATGCCTGCCACACTCAACAGCCCCTGCACCACTCGCAACCCCTGTACCACCGACAATGCCTGTACCAATAACAATAACTGCAATCACTCATAATTCCTGCACCACTACAACCACCTGGATCACCGACAACAGCTGCAGAATTAGCTCAGGGTTTGGCAAGGCTGTGGCAGGCCAGGCACGGCGTGTACCTGCGTGTGAACCGAGGACGTGGCCACCACCTCCACGTTGAAGACGCCCTTGTGTCCGTCCACCCACTTCATGCCAGGCAGCTGTACCTGTGTGGTTGAACAAGACGTCATGGAACCATTAACTCATGAGAACAAAGCAGGTATAGGAACCACAACACGGCCTTACTCAAAATCCTGCTGCAAATATAAATTGGCCATGTTCTAAGCATAGCACGAGCTCTAATCCTAGTCCTATGCCTGATGATAGGACGAATTAAAAGAATATCTCTAACACTAATACTAACATGAGTTCAAAGTGCAACACTAGCCCTAACCCCAATACTAACCCTACCCTCAGTGTTAACTGTAGCTAAATTCCAACCTTACATCCAAGACTATCTGCAATACTAATTTCAGCCTTGCAATATCCTGATTGTGATCATAGCCCAAACATTATTTTTTTTCCACAATACCAACAGTGAGTAACACCCCTAACCATAATCCTAACTACAGCATTATTCAGAAACAAAATTCTCATCAAAGCAATGGCAATAACAGTCCCTAACCTTCATCCTAACCATGGGAGTATCATTATTTCTAACCCCAATTCCAACTCCAGCAATATCGCTAACCATTATTACTCCCATAGGCTTAACCACAGCCGAGATGAGGTGGTGGATGGGGTGGGGGGGCAGTAATAGGGCTGGGACGATCACCGGTGGCACTCACGTCGGGCGAGAGGACCGAGTAGCTGGGAGGAGGCTTCTCCAGCGAGACCGGCAGGCAGAACTGGCCCGTGCGTAGCCGTCCATTCTGCAGCAGGGGGATCCACTGTGTGGGGAGACGACGGTTCAGGTTTCAAGCTTATTTTGTTTGACCGGCTGAGGACTCAAAGAGACCAGGATGAGTCTCGTTCGCATGTGTGTATGTTTGTTGAACTTCTTTCGCACCGTACGTAGCCAACCGTGGCAATCGGAGGTGCGGGGGAAGGACAACAAACTAAACACAAAAAGCAGTTCTACGTGCAGGCACGCTGCTGCTGCGATCACAAACAAGCCTGCGAGCTGTACGTCGCTTTGCTATTGTCCGTGTACAGGACCCTGTATTCAATCCGCAGCTGGATGAGGGCCTCCCAATGCCGTGCGGCTCGTGGGAGTCATTCTACGGTTCGTCAACAGCGCAGGTTGGCGAAGGCTGGGAAGTACAGTCTAACAATCTATGTTGCTGCACTGCCCTCTGCTGCCCACAAAGTACTCCTGCGGCAGCCTGTAACGCCTGTGTTACGCAGGGCGGTTAACCATGTAAACAGGACCCAGGCTCAGCACCTGTTGGCTTCAGAGATCTGACGAGATCGGGCACATTCCGGGCGATTTGGTAAAAGGACACCGTACTATTAATAGCATCTAGAGACAACTGTGGATAGTATAATAATAATAGTACATGCTAAAGGTAATTTTTTTTCGTGGCAGGCAGGGTAAAATTTTTTACTGTGAAGCAGCAAAGCGACCTGAAAGGAGGAGATCTTTCTTTACAAAGGATAACAACAGCAAAGTATTTACAGCACTGATGTTTTCCATAGAAGAACGACTATTCGGTGCCTCGTCTCAACAATCGAGATCCTTTCCCATTAAATAATCTAAATTTTTATTCACCAGAACACACAAAGGTTAATGAGAACACAGGTCAACTCCCACCTTAAATAGGCGCTGTCTCCCGCCAACCACCTCCTTATGTAAGCAAACCACAGCATTTATTTAAAGCCTTTCAAGGGCCCCACTCTGGACGACAACAGCGTGGAGGCACATGGACATGCCCGTGGCATTGACATCTAACCGAGAGAGGATTGTTTATTATGAAAATAAATATTGCTTACTCTCATGGCTGTTGCTCTGAGCCAAAGATGAGCACGGATATTTGACTACATTTGTGCAGCACATTGTTCTGCATGGTGATCATGCTGGACAACATAGCAGTACAAATCACATCGGAGAGATATACAGCACAACTGCGAGCACCAACGCAGTCGTATCGATTTTAACGTACGATTCAATGCATCATAACGGGCCGAGAATCACTGGGCAACGGTTGAATTTGTTTCGCTCGAGTGAGAAACGAGCGAGGGAACTGATCCGAGCTGGAGACTACCTGGGCCCCACGAGCCTCCACCATCCGTACCGTGTATCCCACGGGTGTCTCCAGAGGGGTGTTCTGCTTCTGCTGACAGCTGATGTGGAAGAAGGTGAAGAGGATGTGGTGGTAGTCGGTAAGGTGGGCCGGCAGCTTCACCTTAATCTCCTCGTAGAAATCTGGGGACCTGCGGTTGACAGGAAGCATAACCGACGTGGCAAGGAATCAGCGTGGCCGATCGGCAGGTTACGATTCTGACCCCGCAGTGATTCTATTGACACTATGGGCAGTAACGATTTGATTCAACGATGCTGCATATACGTTTTGGTCTAATTTTTACCATCTTGCTTGTAATGCTATTCACTTTTAAAGCCTTTAAAAATTGCACTTTCATGGTGGTTTCTATATACCACAGTGGCGGCTATAATTTGGCATATAAGTGATGCAGCAGAATAGAACTGCATATGTTAAAACAAAGCTAAAATAAAGCACAAGAAGGAAAAACAAAGCCCTTGGGTGGAAGTTATGGCAGGTCAAACACGGACAAAGTGAAGGCCTAAACACTGGCGCATTGTGCACACGTTACTGTCGGGTACAATCCACACTTTGTGCGCTGGGCAACAAATGAATTGGCGACACCATTCAGCAGCCAGAGGATGTGCAGGTTTCATCACTAGGAGGCATCACTTTTGAGTCACGAAATGCCTCCATCGAGGGTACCGCGTGTGACAGCACCTGCGCTACGCAGCAGCATTTACCGTGCAACAACTTTCAACCGCGAGGGATGTGAACGGAGACTTTCCTAACCAGCTACTGCCAGTTCTGACTTTCGGTGCGTCACACACAATCAATGGGTACGATAAATAAAAAAAACAAGGAAGAGGAGCTCGGATGCACTTGCCAAACTTTAACAGAGCCACTTCCGTGACCAGTTACATGCTAATTCCTCACATTAACATCATGCTAATCTCCCAGTTACATGCTAATTTCTGACTTTAACATCCTGCTAATTCTCTCACATTAACACAGCTTATTCAATGCTAAATTCTTCTGTTGATATGTAAACTCCTTTGTCAAGGCGCTCTTCTCCTCCCACCCAGCTTAAAATACGCTGCCAAGCTTAGCAGCGTTCATTGGAGTGCTGTCTTTCAGACAGCTCTGTCTTCACCTGAGGACAGCTGCTTGTGTTGTGGCTGAAACGTCGTGAGAATTGTATTGTATTATGTTGTATTTGTATTATTTTATTATTTCCCTTCTACGTGACTTTACCGAAAGAACCAAGAAGAGGTTGCCAAACTTTGTTAAAGGCTCAAAAGCATCCAGTGAGGTTGATCGTGGTCACTGTGCATGGGCCTTAAAATCCGCACGTGGTAAAAACCACCACAACTGGTGAATGGGGATGGCGGGAGGGAGCGGGTGGTGAGAGGGTCGACGATTTATGGTGTCACCCTGCACCTCAATGCAGTGGCAAATGCCGCCCTTATGGGACTTGACCGTGTTTACCCCAAGTCTGGGGCAGCTTGACAGCCGCAGTGCATGATACTCGCTGTGATCATAAGAGACGTGAAAATCATTTCCAAGCTGTTAATAAGTAATGACCTTGATGTTGATTCTTGTCGGCAGCACATGTAACATTGACCCCCCCACACTCCCACCTCAACCCCACCTTCCCCAATGATTTCATAAACTGTCGTGATTCAAAGGCACGATAAGATTGCAGAATTGATCTGGTTTTGTCTTTTATTCAGCAACTCATAGGTAGCCTATAGATTTTTTTCAACGTTCTGTTGGCTCAAAACTATTCTATTCTCACAAGCACGACTCAGTGCATTGTGCTGCTGTTGCAAGTATACATTTTTATAGCAGGCAATCAAACCACTGGGAGGATATCATCTACGCGAGGAAGTGAAATACACGGCCGGCAGGACTTGGCAGTGACCAAACTGATGCAGCTACATCTGATGAAGCCTTACCTGCCAGTGCACACTCATGGATTACATTTTTCACTCTGCATCATTTGTTTTTTTCTGCAAACAAACACGCGCATCTGTTTCATCCTCGTGTTTTATCAAATGATAATGTATTTTATTTAGCACTGCTTTTCGCGTATAGTCTGTTGTTCCTCCCCCATACCTCCAAATAGCGCGGCTGCTACGAGCTTTGCGAAATAACTCATCCTTGCACACCGAGATCCAAATTATTCTCATGAAATGAAACAATAGTAGTCGTTTCTGGTGGGGTCTCATGGCGTGGTAATTTACGGTCGCCACGCCTAACGACTTCTTGCCGTTTCCCAAGGATACGTTGATTAATGAATTTCCTCCGAATGCAATTGCTCCTGGTGTTATTTGACCTCTGCGCGTTTGCCGGAAGAGTTTTGGGGAACTGCCCTTGCCATTATCGCAGCCCCGATCCGGAGACCCCGGGTCAATGTCCGACATTAGCCCCTTCGCCCGATCGTCACCTCAGTCACAATGCGGCGTAGGACGAGCATGTCCTGAGTGACGCCGAACGCACAGAGATGTCACTGCGCTCCGCCACGGACGGTATAACGAGAGCACTGCGAACGCTGCTGCACCAACTACCGTACAAAATAAAGAATGAATCAACTAACGCAGAGGCTCACTTGTTATGGTAGACCACGGACGTGTACGACTCCCGCAGAAACTCTGGGCAACTTGATTTCCCAAAGATCACCTGCCGGAAACAGAGGAGGTGCGGGGGAAGAGAAGGATCGAGTCATGTACAAATCAAAACATTTTTGTTGAAAATGTAGACTAAGGGATTTGTGTCTGGCTGGGGGTGGCTTTAAAGTTCAGCATGGAGTTGGCATTGAACTGAAGAGGCTCCAATTAAGTTTGGCATCGTGAGACCTAAAGGAACCACGTCCATTTTTCCCGATATCCTTGCGGCTGAGGATAGTGCAGTAGCTATGCAGATATACAAATGGTAAAGGCCCCAAAGATATAAATATTAGTTTGAGGCCCCACAAATCTAATGAATGGAGAAAAAAAACCCACAACATAACTGTTATTCGTCAAAGATCCCAATGCTAAAAAAATACCCACAAACTACTCGTTGAGATTTACACACATCAACCATCTCCCTCTACCGCCAAAACATGAGAGGGGGAGCCCTCCTGCTAAAAGTGTCTTGAGACTCAGTGAGGCCTTTCCTGGATAAACAAGCATAATAACATCAAACTTGATTTGAAGCTTTCGTGACTGCAGGAATTACTCTTTGGGTCTTTCGGTAAAGTCATGTATAAAGAAAAATAATTAAATAATAGAATACGACGTTGCGACTGCAACACAAGCAATCATCATCAGGTGCGAAATCCACAGCAAAAAAAAAAAAATTTGAAATTTTCTTGCCGTGGATTTCACACCTGATGGTGATTGCTTGTGTTGAAAGTCGAAATGTCGTGAGAATTTTTATTGGTTTATATTTTTATTATTTTATTATTTCCCTTCTACGTGACTTTACCGAAAGAACCAATAATATGAATCCCTGCAGTCAAAAAGCTTTAAAGAAATAAAAAACCTAGTAAACTTGCATTACATTTCTAAGTTTACTAGGTTTGATTTCTCATTCATTCTTACCTGATGAAGGTTGCTTGTGTTGCAATCGAAACGTCGTATTCGATTATTTAATTTATTTTCTTTCTACGTGACTTTACCGAAAGAACCAAAGCATAATAACATCCATAAGAGGTTTTTGGGTTATATCGCGTAAATTGGTCGCGAAAGCCTACGTGTTAAAGCATAATAACAAAATAAAATAATTAACTGTAATAATGGTAAGAAAACCAGAATTTAAAACCAGTCAAGTGCTCAAGCCCGAGCCCTCAAGTCAATCTGTGACATTACTAAAGTGCTATCAAGGAGCGGCTGACAGTGATTTAAAAGTATATTTTTTCCCGCTCATGTGGGGCCGAGCCTCGATATACGCTTACAAAGGATAAGAGACATTTGATTTACGGGTTGATTCTTATTTTAGAACTCTTTCTCGTAGAAATTAAAACCCGCCACGAAATAAAAACCAGCTGCTGAAATGTTAACCGACGTAAACAGTTTATTTTTAGGAATCACTTAAACCCTGTTAACTTTACGCTGATTGTTAGGCAATGCCAGAGTTCAATGGATGTTGCGAATCAAAGGGAACTATATGATACAACATAACGACTGAATTATTATAAACAATCTTTCTGTACACGTCCACCTATTGCGGGCAAGCAGCACCCCACAATGGCTTTTCACCAGAAGAGTAAATTGACGAAAACAACGAGGCCACGGGGGAGTTATGAGGGGAGAGTGCGGACGAGATTTTGGCAAGAGGGGCGTCCCGCACAGAGGTCGGCTCAGCTGTCGAACTCGTCCAGGAATTTGGCCGCGACGACTTCTCGTGGAGTCGATTACAATTGCCACTTCGCTTCAAATGAATGGCAGGAAAGGGACTATTTCTGTGGGGATGCATGGCAACAAAGGGGGTTACTGTAGGTCAGGCACCGCACAGGGGCCGGCACTACATCACGTGGACGGCCAACTGGCAGCGATTGACGAGCGCGCAAACACGCGGGCGAGTATGTGGAAACCACAAGGCATTGTCGACCACGGTGGACACGCACAAGGAGGAGGCACCATCACGGTTAACCTGAGCAGAAGGCGTTGCCAGGTGCAGTAAACGTGCACGTGGCAGGTAAGTTTTACTTCAACTTCCCAAGATGCCCGCAGTGGTGCATAGAGAGAGCTTGAGAGAGGAAATGCTCAACACGCGCACGGGCCAACACAGAAAATCACACACAGATTGACACGTACAACCCTTTTGTCCATCCACTGCTGGAAGAGGGCTTCCCCATGCCTTATGGGTCTTACGGGTTAATTGAGCATACTTCACCCGACTGGTCAACACGGGCTGGTGAAGGCTGAGGGCACGGATGTGGAAACATAGTACAGAACAAAACAACGGATTTTGCTGCACTGCCCTTTGCTGTCCACAGCGTAGCCCTCCGCAGTCGCCGGTGACAACCTCTTTGTAGATGGTGGTCACCCATTCACGCTCCGTCAAATCTCAACCCTGTTAGGCTTCTGAGATCTGATGAGATCGGATTTGGTCATAAGCAAAGACAACGATCCCCTCCGTATAGCCTTAACAGACTGTTGGGGTAAGTGCTGTTAGCGAGCACCTTTGAAGGCCGGCACGGCACACGAGGGGGTGGGTGGCGAGCACCACACCTGGCCACCTTTGTCTACCAAGTGGCGATGTTTAGACATTCACTTGAGGCTGAGTCCACCTAGCGGGGGCCCAGGACCCGTTCAGATAATCGTCTGAACGGGTCGATTTCAATTCCCGCCGTGAGCGGGAATTGAACTCGGGTCGCTGAATTATAAGCACAGCGCGGGGGGGGGTAGGTGGTGTGGAGTGGTGTGGAGTGGTGCCCACCGGCATAGCATTGCTGGGATCTTCCCCGGACATGAACTGCACTTTAACGGCGATGTTCCGTGCCGAGCCCTGGCGGTTGGCGAAGTTGAGGCTCTGTGGGTAGATGTGCAGCAGGTTCCTGTGCGAGGACACAACAAAAACGAGTGCAGCGTCAACAGGAGAACACAGAGAATGAGCTCTTGTGCAGCAAAAAGCGCAAGAATAATGTAATTTGAAATTGCCGCTATTGGAGACATATGGGATTATGTGCACCCTATTTCTCTCCATCTGACCATCTTCAAGATCCTCCATCTCACTCTTATCTCCTCCACATACTCTACGCTTTTTGTCAGAGCCTCTAGTCAACCTTTGCTCAGTGGGACATCACTCATTCCCCTCTGATAACTCCATTGTATGGAACTCCCTTCCCCCAGCCATCCATGCTGTTGACTCCCTGCGCTGTTCCAAGTCCAGGCTCAAGAACTTCCTTTTTTATTCTCCATATGACCACCACCGTCACACGAAATAATTATGCCCGCTGTTTCTGAACAGCATCTTGTGATGCAGTCACATTTCGAAACTCTACAAATCCAAATTTAACTACAGTTTTGTATCAATTGGTGACACCTGCGAGCTTTCGCATTCCACAATGAAGCCAACGAGTTGTCATCCACTAAACTAAGCACATGCGGGTGGGAGGGGGGGTTGTAGGCTGGAGAGGAGGGGGTGGAGTTTGGAATGAGCCGACAGGATTTCAGGGGAACTGAAACACGAGCAGGTGTTTACAGGTAAGAAACAAGTGTTTCTGGACAGCCTGCCAAGTGGTATGACGCTGGAATTTGTGCCACAGTGCAGCCTGAGTGCTCCACTCCAGACCCCTCACCCACCACAGGATCCCGACAAGATTTGCTAGCGGTGGTACCGGGAACCAAGCGGCTCCAATGTCAGACATGGGTGAGTTTAATCGCCCGGTGCAGTGGAAACGAGCCGCAGAGACCGAGGCTCCGGGGAAGGTGTGACCTGAAATGGCCGCACGACTGCACCCCACCCCTCCCCTCGCCAGTGCTTCTTGAAGAAGACCCCATCACCGGGCCCCTGGGGACTGTGTGCCGCACGGTGCCAGAGGCATGTAGACGGCATGGTGACAATCTGGGGCACGCTATCTCCGTGTGAGGGACGTGTGTTTTGGATATGTGCCTGTTGTTTACTCTAAAAAATATATAACAAATCCCAGCAGTGGCAATTTTTTGCTTTGGTTTGGCAGGGCCCACCCGAGCTTTGAGGTTAATGTGAGATAATGGGCAGCAAAAAGGGCTCCCAGTGGCTGAGAAGCCGCCAGCCGGGCAGAGACGGAGCTTCACGGTCGACCGACTGCATTCAGTGAAACACGCCACTCAATTGCAATTGAGCACTCGCGGTCGTGCATGACTGACTGCAGTTCCTCACCGCAAATCTCCAAAATGCACAAACACTGATAGAGATACAGATTATTTCTCTGACACCACGAATTATCAGATGGTCAATAAAGCAGCGGCCTGCTCTGCTCTGACGACTATCGGGCCATGCGGGCAGTGCCCGTGCGGAGCAAACAAACGGCAGCAACTTAAAAAAAAAACGACGAGTTAGCAAATCCCAAGCGGCACTCGCCCTTTGGTCAAAAGTGACCCCGGCTAGTTTGCGAGCCACTCATGTGCAAACGTTTTACGGTGAATAGCACTTTCTCTCAATAGGCCTTATTTCATACATTTTTATTGCAAATTAATGCAATAGTATCGTAAAACCCTTCGCTAGCCAGGCTAATACGGGGGAGGGGACCCTGGTCCGACAATGATTAAAATCTATGTAAAAAAACACAACATCCCTGCGTTACTGTGTACGGTATGTATTACTGGGAATGTATTAGTGTGTGTCGTGTGTTATTGTACAGACCAACACATTCTATTCTACTCTTGCAAATGGCAATATGTTTAGGAGCTATGTGCGAATGTGGAGGTTTGCCTCGCCACGACCAGAGAGAGAGCTTCAGACATACGGTAAGGTTTGCTGTGCAATATTTATCTCCGTAGGTCCGAGGATATTCCGGTCTCCCCATCCTCTGCCACCCCTCCCCTATCACCCGCCCCCACCATTCGCAACCACTAACTTATATCCCTAAGTACATATGTTACACTTCACATTTTATACATCACACACACGATAAAACCTGTTCCAGTTCATTTGTACATGTATGTATGAGAGGAGCATAGCTCACAACAACGAGCAGAGCGCTGGGTGGGCTAAAACGCAGCAAGTTAGCACAGTAGGGGGCACACGCGGTTAATTGGCCAGGGATCTCAGTCAGTCGACCCGTGGCACCTCGGTATGTCCCGTGATCGCCTGCCAGCAGGCGTTCGACACTTCACGCGGCCTTAAAGTGCACTTAGCCTGGCACAAGCACCGTGGTGACGTCACCGCCTCTTCGTGGCGAACGGTGGTTGTAGTTCATAATAAAGTTTTTGGGTTAGATCGCGTTATTTATAAAATGTGTCGTAAAACTGGTGGTTGTAGTTGTTGTTGAACTTTTTCACACCGTACGTAGCTAATCATTCTAATTGGTACTACGGTATATTGCGACATAGATTACATAACATGTACTAAAGTATATTATTCAATTGCATTTCTGATGGATTTTTTTTCATTTAATAAAAAATGGAATTACCCGACCTGGTGCAGCGAGGTGTGTTGTTATGGCGCACGGACAAGCACAATGTAGGCACGTGCAGTCAAGGACACGAAATCAACAGGCGACAATAGGTCCTGCCAAACAGGACTTGGTCTTAAACAGGACTTGGTCTTAAGCAGGTACACTCATGCCCGGGAGGGACCGGAGGCACAGCAGCCATAATCGAGACTCACATTTCTACTAAATCTGTTGAAAGCCACACTGTTGACACTGTAGAGGTAGGCTCGGCAGCTCAATGGGCTAATACTGTAGCGTCAACAGAATCGGGTTGCTATCGTCGAGATTCTGAGTTTGCATCACTGGGTTTCAGCCACTTGTGATTCAACCGGTTTCTCAAGTATTGCAAGGTTATGGTGTCGGCCTGCTCATCAATCAATGATTGCACAAAGAGCCATCGGTATTGAAAAAAAATATCCCTTACATCAGCACACTGTAGCTATGAGAATTTCAAAAAATAATTTGGAATGACATGTGATGCATGCCCTTTGCAGGGTGTATACGTAGGAATTAAGAGGGGTGTCAAATGGACTTTGTAGTATTTCTGCCTAGTTATCTTTCTTTCTGTAGGGCCTTTCTCTGCCACAGTATATCCTTCACTCTGCAAGAGTTCCAAACAGAATATCTTCATCTCACGATAGGCCACTGACAAAACAATTGGAAATTGGGGGATAAAAATCGGGGCAATCACGTGGTTTCAGTGATATCAATGTGTTTACCTGAAGCCTACCCTTTCACCCACATCGCGCACAAAACCAAAGGGACTTTCCCAAACACCAACTCTTTGCTCATGAAACATCCTGGCATTAACATTAGCTTCATGGCATCAACATTTTACTAAAAACGGAGTGCTTCATGTTTGGAGGAAAATGTAAACAGTTAAAGTGACACACGCACCCTAAAAAAAACCCATACATTTGTCCATTAGAAATATCACTTAAACTGGAAATTAAAACCTTGTAGAGCCCTGCTCAACCATTACCAGTTGACCCATTTCTCCTCTGCTGCCCCCCATAGACTGGAACTCCCTTCCCCTGGCCTTCCATGCTCTCGACTCCCTTGCCACTGTTCAAATCCAGTCTCAAGATTTTCCATGTTTTCCCCCCGCCTACGGCACCCTGCAGAAAAATAATCAGAATGGAAATCATCAGAAGGGGGAATAGGAATTGGATCGGACACATTGTACGAGGATTTGGTTTGAGAAAGGGCATTTTGCCTGGTGATCGAACAAAGATAATCACTGCATCGAGCGCTTTCAGATGCGTGTCTGCGGCCATCTGGAACGCTCTTCCTTCCGATATTAGGAAGCCACTGGAGCTATGCACTTTTCAATCTAGATTGAAAACTCATTTCTTTAGAACTGCTTGTCGTTGTGTTTAGTTCGTTGTCCTTCCCACGCACCTCCGATTAGCACGGTTGGCTACATACGGTGCGAAAGAAGTTCAACATACATACAGATGTAGTGCTCTTAAATGAAGACACACACTACGTGGTTGGAGGCAATCCGTTAATACTGGTAGGAACCTCCTGGTTACACCAGCCCACAGGGGATTCTTGTGTCCGTCCATCGTGCAGGGAGGGGCTGGGTGGGGAGGGAAGGTTGGGGAGGGGCTGGGTGGGGAGGGGATGGGTGGGGAGGGTGGGGATGGGTGGGGAGGGTGGGGCTGGGTGGGGAGGGGATGGGTGGGGAGGGTGGGGCTGGGTGGGGAGGGGCTGGCCACCCCGTGGTACCCTTATAAAACTCAACGTTTAACCTACTCACGCCGGCTTGTGCCCGCCCTCACAGTCGGGCATATTTGCGGAATACACCACGCCGCCGTTGACCCTGGCCATTGACCGAGCAACCCAACGTTCCTACCAGCTCCCTCCGCAGGAATGTGTATAACACTTCCTTTAATCAGGACCTTTTTCGGAGCTGGCTCTATCATTGGTGTAGACGTCCTTGTCACTACGTGACCCCCTATACACGAGGCGATTGCAGCTCCCAGACCCGACGACGTGACCCGCCCCACCGAACGTTAATCACTCCATCGACCCTCAATAATCTCCACGCTCCCCTCTTATCCTGTTGCGCGCTCTATCCCCCAAGTGGCGGATTTACCGTCACTACACGTGCATTGTGGGAGGAATAATGGAAGGGAAAACATTGAGCGGAAGGCTGACAATTGAAATGTTGGAGGAGTTGAAGCAAGGGACATTTGTGGAAATGAAGAGGGCAGAGAACAGAGGACGGAGGTGGCGGCAAATAAGGACCTGTCGTTCAGGCAGCACATCAATGAAGAGGTCTCTCTATAAAATAACCATGACATCTGTGGGTTTTTTAGTGGTTTGAGAAGCGGTCCGCATTTAGATGGTATCTACACCCACATCGTAAATATGCTTGGTTAGGGTTACACCCATCAGCCAGTGGTGTACTGTGTGTGTGCCTGCAAGTGGTAAACTCCGTGTGCATACGGTGTGCAGGCAAGGGATGTGCACGGCGTTTGGCTCGGCAGGTTGCGGTTTGCTGTGCTCATACATGCTCGGATCACGAGGAGGGCGTGATTGCTTGCACAGACCTTAACTGTTTTAGTTAACAAAAACCCACAAACAGCGACGATGCTTCAGAACAAGACGCACCAATTTTTTTGTCGTTTTTTCGTGTGTACCCAGGCCACGTTGCGTCATTGTGTGCTTGCAGAATTTAATATTTCCCGACTAAATTTATAGTACAGTATACACGTTTACATTATCATTTCATTCCATGTTGTATTAGCTATTTTTAAATGTCACCTTATTTTGCTTTAATCATTTGTTTTAAATAGTTTTCATCGTTTAAGTTGGATTGTTTCTCGACTGTATTGTCAAATGTGTTTGACTCCCAATAGCCTAAATATAACATTTGCATATAATGTGCATGCACTACAAATTATAGAGTAACTTCGAGCATGCACGATTCGATGCGCATGTCGTGAGTGTAAGAATATATTTAATTGCATAGACTTTAACATCTTCTTTACACCGGTGAGCTATTACTCACATCGATGTTCATGGGAAACTTCAAGACCTCAACAACACCGAACTGTTACATGCGATATGTGATCTCCATATATTTTAAAGGGAAATTTGTGAATGTGTATCTGTTCAAAATGTTTAGCGTACTTCCCGACATGCAACACACTTGAAATTTGCCATGTGGGTACTTTCCAGACTGTACACCATGCAAAAATAATAAAAATACACTTTTGTATTTTTTTGGGGGGTGGGGGCGCAATAATGCATCGATTTTTGCACGGCAAGTGAGCTGTGACGTCACATCTGTGTCGTGGTTAGCGCTACGCCGCGCTACGAACCCGGTGACCCCAGTTCGATTCCCGCTCACGGCTACCACCGGTGACGATTATTTGAACCGGTCCTGGGCCTCCCCTAGGTCGACTCAGCCTCAAACGAGCAACTCGTGTGGTGTGTGAACATCGCCACTGGGGAGACAAAGGCGGCCGGGCGTGGTGAATCCAAGTCTCGGGCGAAGCCGGGTCGTAAAGCTAGTTTAAAATACAAGGTACTGAGTTACAGCAATGGTTCAATATACATATCCCGGAGTGCACGAGAGCTCGTCAGCTCTGGGAAGCTGAATGGGCGAGCTCCATGCACGCCGGGTTGCGATGGGCATCTGCGAGCCCGTACCACGTGGCGTCCAGCAGAGGGCAGTCCAGCAACATCCATTGTACTGCACTCTGCTTTGATACTCCCACGTCTATGCTCCTCCTATTCACACCCAACTCTCAATCCAGCAGTGGATTGGCAGAAGGGCTGTGCACGGGTTACGTGCGCACGGGTTACGTGCGCACGAGGCCGTGCGCTGCATCGGAGACTCTTCACCACAATAGACGTGCCCCCCTCTACTTCTAAGTTGGTCACCGTGGGGGGGGGGGGGGGGAAATCCCCAGATCCGGTAAACAACAGCGGACTGTTTCTGCCGTGCAGAGGTGCACGTATGTGCGACGGTGTTTTTGTGAACTCCGAAGTCTCGAGCCCTCCCGCCCGCCCGCCCTGCGGTGATAGAGGCAGGGAGGGAGGAGGTGACACGCGGGGGCCCATCACGTGCCTCTCCGCACGCTCGCTCCACGTGCTCGCGTCTCGTCCGCCAATCACACGAACGACGTGCCCCAGCCTTGGTAATGTAACCGTGCGTGTGTGTGTTAAGGCTATACGGGTGGTCTTCGTCTTTGTGCGCTCCATCATGATCCGATATCAAATACAGCAAAATATGTCACCCGTGACTGAGCTGCCTGATACAAGCATTTAACGTTGGTTGAGTAAAACATCGATGTGGTATGTTGTTTACACGCAATATGCATAATTAATTAGCATTCAAAAAAAGAGAGAGCAAAGCAAAGTGTTAATTAACACGGGTCAAAAACGAGATGGCCAATGACAGCTCCTAAAATGGAAAATAAATAATGTAGCACGTTTAGTTGCTAAAGTAATCGCGGTGCATGCTTGAGCAACCCCAAGGCAGTGTCGTCGTGTGCTGGTAAACACCCACACTGCCATGGGCCCCAGGCACCCCCACCCCCTGCAATCACGGACCGAGTCTCCTCCCCAGCCACCCCTCCCCACGATCCGCCCCGAGCCCTGGGAGTAGATATAAAGCAATGCGCCGCAACCACCGTCTCAGTTAATCTCTGGGAAGGACAGAGGCTGTGGAGAGGGGCAAAGTGTTCATCAGAGAAGGCGCAGCTCTCTTCTTGCAAGCAAAACCATCGCAGAGCAAATTCTCATCCCCTGACACTTGTAGGCTCGGCTGCATTCAACCCGCCGTGCGGTTTAACGCCAGGCAGTTTTAGTCACTGCCAAGTCGGCGGGATTGGGCAGAGTTAGCGAGTCACTCCGAGCGTGCAGAACGTTTGTTTCCTCGGCCACGCGCCATGAAGTCGCCCGCGACGTTAATGCTGTCGCTGCTGCTGCTGCTGCTGATAATTGCCGGGCAGTGCAGCCCGGCTCCCAACCACCGTCAGCGCGATCCGCACGCTCAGCGCTCTCGCAAGGCGCGCTACGCCCTGCAGGACGAGGTCAACCTCGTGTCGTACGGGCTGCTGCAGCTGGGCAGCACCTTCAAGCACTACGTGGACAGGCTCACGGTGCAGGTCAACGACGCCTTCCAGAAGATCCAGGCGCAGGGCTCAGCCTACACCCGCCTGGAGCAGGAGACGACGCAGCTCAAGGAGGCCGAGCAGAAGCTCAAGGAGAAGACGGCCGAGCTCGAGAGCAGCAACATGGAGCTGCGGGTGGAGTCGGCCAAGCTGGGGCACCGCGTCGAGTGGCTGTCCGAGGAGGAGCTGGTGCTCAAGAAGAAGGTGCACGAGCTGGAGGCTCGGCTGGTGAACCGCAGCGGAGAGCTGCAATCCAGTGACCTCGCTGTCATCAAGGTGAGACCTCCACCACCACCACCCATAACCTGACTGGATGGTGGCCTCACTGGTTCGATAAAGGGGTTATTTTCTTGCTCGGTTGGGTCGAAGTTGTTTTATTTGCAGAAAGATTTAAAACACAGACGCGGGCGCGCATGCCCCTGTGGTGGAACATTTAAACAACTGGCGGAAGGGAACATGTTTTTTTCACCCTTTCTTGGGCAAAACAAACACACGGGAGTAAGTTCTCAGTTTTACATCTCACTTCATGAGGGCAGCTACAGGTGGCACCCAGACTTTCCGAATCATCGGAGTTTCATGCCAACCCAGTTGTGTGGTGACCGCAAATAAACCGCGTGGAAACCACACGTGCCAATCTTCTCAGCCTCGCTGGCCTCTCGTACAGGCTGCTCCAGATGTATTGAGAAGTTAATATGCAATGGAAAACAAATGTTAGGGGTTAATTAATTGGGGGGGGGGGGGGTCACAAGACATCTGGACCACCATGTCGAGAGTGCGACGGGACCGTTAGTGCAGGATATTGGCCGTGTGCATCACAGCACCGACGCAAGCCTGGCACACCATCTCATAAACACGGACAAAGAACCATTATCACTGTCCAGATTATATCAGAGGGTGGTAAAACTATTTACGATTACAATACTTGATGCGTTACGACGGGGCATGGTTGCCATGTGCACGTCCGTGAGCTAACCCTCTCTCAATCACTGTCGCTTTTATTGCAGTCGTTTTTTGACGGGCAGAACAAAAACATCTCGAACCTGCTGCAGACAGTGTCGGACCAAAACGAGAGGCTGCAGCAGCAGTCGATGAAGATTCAGGGCCTGGAGGAGAAGGTAATGAACACACGTGGTCTGCCGGAGGGGGTCACGTGCACCCCAAAGACAAAGAACCCCCCACTATTAAAATAGCCTAAACAGACCCCTCTCTTTAGAGCTTTCGTGACTGCAGGGATACCTATTCTTGGTTCTTTCGGTAAAATCACGTAAAAGGGAAATAATAAAAGAATAAAAATAAACCTCAAACAATAAAATTCATCACCACGATGATTGCTTGTGTTGCAGTCGAAACGTCGTGATACTTTTATGATTTCCCTTCTACGTGACTTTACCGAAATAACCAAGAATATAGACCCCTCTCTCTCACTCACCCTGCCTCGAACGATTGTTTTAACTGTACTAACCACGTACAGTTCAAACAATCGACTAGAAATGGTGAGATTTTACACTGCAAGAAACGCTGTGGGCAATTCACCTCCCCATGTAAATGGGTTGCCACAATTCAGGATCATGAATCATTAACGTTTGTTGTTGTTGCTGCACTGCTGCATGAATTGGTGCAGCCTCCAGCAGGTAGAAAGAAGGGTCGTGAGAACTCATTGCACACAAATTGAAAAACACAAACACTGGTTCTTGCCTATCCGATTTGATGCACGTAACAATGTGAGCTAAAGATCTGATAGTTGTCGAAGCTATGCATCGTCACACCCCACTTGACCCATAATAAAGGCCACACAGGGAGGCCACGACAGTTTTCAGGCGTTAACTGAAGGGATTGACAGCACCACCTACACATGTTTTGACGGTAGCAATGACCGTGGATCACAGTACCCGTTCACCGTGTTCTCCTTTGCACGGCGACTGAAAGTGTCAACCTTTGTTTTCCAGGTCGAGGCCACCAAGGCACGAGTGAACAAATTCCGGAGGGGCTCCCGGGAGAGGATAGCCCGGCGGTACTACCCAAGAACGAGCGGCGAGGTTGCGGTGGCCGAGAACGACAGCACCGGTGAGTACCCTAGACCAACACCACCCGCTCAGACATGCCGCACAAAGATCTGCGGAGACCTGGTCCGGTCCAGTGAGCGTGTATTGACGACTCGGCCGACTTACCCCAACGATGCTACGAACTAAATTCCCACATGTTCTGTATTGCTTGTCCTGTTCAATTGCTGGAATTCAATTAGGCTAAAAGGTTCTGTAAGTAATTAATTTCAATTGATTAATCGTTACATACCTACTATCCAGCCAAGTTGGTTCAGCACATCCCACATAAGGATGCTTGCCAACAACTCACAACCATAACTACACCCTCACCGCAGCACGACGCTCATCGACCACACACTCCCACTCCTGCACTACACTCACCAACCACTAATCAAACACCCTCACTGCAGAAGTACGCTCACCACTCACTACCCACTGCAAATCCATCCAGCCGCACACACGGCACTACGGAAGTGACTCCAGGTGGTTTATAGGCAAATGGTTTGAGCAGCCACCAGCTCAGCTGCAGAACACACGTGGCACTGTGCCACCATGTCTACTGCTGCTGTCGTTCTTATTCTCACTAATAACGATGTTTCTGTCCAACAGCTGTTCCATAGCGGAGACGCACGAGGAGGCCCGCCGGAACGTCTGGCAGACCAATTCACGCTCGCCGTCATCTGCCGCTGTGCCAGCTTCGGGCGCTCGGCGACGGTGCATCATTGCCGAGGCAGCTTACTAACTCGACCTGTGCGACGGCCCCAGCAGCCACCACCCCTACCCATGGGTCCGGCCATAAAGCGACACCGCCGCTTGTCTGCAATGACTACGATGACTTTTACAACAACGACAAAAATGCACGCACAGCACTGTGGCCGGGGAGCTTTTTCAAACGTACGCACGAAATATATATTTACCCTGTGATGGAGTAGCTTACGTGGATTCTCTTTTGTGTAAATTAAAAGCTGCAAATGTATGTCATATCGTAGCGGCACGCTGTCCCTGCTGTTACTCTGAGCTTAACTTATTTTATCCAATGACCACTTTCAGGAACTACTGATTGCCCTTCGTTGTGTTCATAGTGTTTTAATAACCTGATAACCAGAAATCCTATTTTTGACAAGTGACAGCTTTGAATGTGTGTATTAGGATTTTTTTTTTTCATTTTGTGTAATGTACATACATGTTTTATGCTTATCGTGATTTTTTTATATATATATAAAAAGCATACACACAAAACTGTAAACTTTCTGTGTTTAAATGTGATATTTTTTCAAATAGATGGTGTTATCATCAATAAAGGATGGTTACATATACATTCATTCTTCCACTGGGTTTTGTGATTGGAAGTACAGTACACCAATATATTTGTTTAAGTACTACAATTGTCATTCAACTTTCATTTACGCGAGGCCTGTAACAATCCGCTTCCTATCAACTTGACGAGTTGTCACAGTTTGAGGTCCCGATTTGATTCAAGAGTCAATGATTAGTGTGGTACAACGCAGCCCCCTTCCGTAGCGTCATTAGTCACGTGAACTAATCACATACAACTTACACCAACATGAAACAAAGAAGTCAGTTTTCAAATACACGATTCAACGTAGATATCACGAGTCAGAATTGATTTTAAAAGGAATGAAGTGATACTTCATTACATTTGTACTGTTAAGGTTTATCAGCATCATCAACACTGAGTGCCAGTAGAAAACACTGCTTCTGTTTTGACCCAGTTAAATCCACTAGAACTCTTAAGTTCATTCCAATTATTATTATTTATTTTACTGGATTACCGAACAAAGCCTCACGACCCTTGTTCCGAACGGACCTGCCAAGCTGCCAAAGTCAGGGCCGATGCTGCCATGTGTAATCCAAAATGAATAATTCGCAGATAGCTTTTTAAGATGTTTGGCCAATACCAGTTAAATTGCAAGCTTTATTTTTTTATCTTCTTGGTTTATTCGGTAATTCATTCAGACTCTGTCTACTCGACAGACCTGCTCACCACCTGAGGACGGCTGCTTGCGTTGTGGCCGAAACGTCGTGAGAATTATTTTATTCTGTTTTATTTTTATTCTTTTATTATTTCCATTCTACGTGACTTTACCGAAAGAACCAAGATGAATCCCTGCAATCACGAAAGCTTTAAATCGAAATTAAATCGAAATTTATTTTTTTACCTATGGCAGGAAACTGGAGGACACAGGGGAAACCAATGCAGAACAGGGGGAGAACACACAAACTCCACACACAATGGTGCCCAAATTGGGAATTCCACACAGGCGCTTCTTGCTGAGGCACAGGGTGTTACCAAACCACTGTAGCACCCTGCCACTCACTATCCATAACTTCATTATTTAACCTTGGAAACCTTAACAAGCCTCAACACTGTTTTCATGAGGATCCTGCATTGGGATGTTTTGGCCAATTTTACTAATGTGCGTTTTAGATATGGTAAGGAAACAAAGAATATAAGTTGAAAACTCACATGTACGAGAGTATAGCAACTCGAAGGTCCGCACAGATGAATCAGCTCACAGCTGAAGCGGGTTTAAGCGTTTCAAAAAATCTACATGATCCATCAACCCTTTCCCCCCAAGCTTTGGATAACAGGCGTGTGCTACCATGTCTAGCTAGCGTTTACAGTGTGGTAGAGAATTACAGTGGTCCTGCTTCAGCCAATTAAATGACTCATTCAATGTTGTCAATATGCCACGGAAAATGGGGAAGCAGTAAAGGCTGTGGTTTGACCATCTGGGATTACACAACGGCGATGACAAACGTCACCCCCCATGTCAGCCTCAGCCGGCAAACACATTTTTGGAATCTCGACGCAAATGCGAGAAGTATGTGGAGAGGAAGACAACGTGATGACGCCAATGTAAGTCGTCGTCTTTCACAGGCTGCAGCTTTACCTCTGACCCACTTTTTTTTTCTTCTCCTAAGCCGCTTTCTTCATGGGGTGGGGGGGTGGAAGGACCACAAGCGGTGACACACGAGGGACACGAATGACCGTGCTGACACAGCAGGTGCTATCTCCTGCAACGCTCCGTGTGACCGAAGAACCTCAACTTGTTCCAGATACCGCCACATTTTTTTTCACACATAGTGGTTTGAGGGACCACTTAACGCGTAACCTTTGAGTGTGCAAATAAAAATAAAATCTCCGCCTTAGTCAAGCCCCTTCTGTTTCTGGATGCAGATGATTTACCACGTTTTATAACAGGGGCGCAATTTTACAATTTCTCAGGGTCACGATTCGACAAGCAAATGCGGGCATAAGAAATGGCCAAGAGCCTTGTTAAACTTTTCCTCCCCCCCAATCGCTGCAGCTCTTTGCGAGTGTAAGCCATTCTTTGACGGCCAAATTCTATCCACCTCATTAAGCATGCATATCCTGGCAGCTGCTTGTGCAAAAAACAACTTGGTGATCAATTCACAACTCCCAACAATACAGGCTGCACGCTTGCGCACGCCTCCTCATCCCAGTGTCAACTTTCACCTACTTTTCAGTTTTCAGCACCATCTGATGGAAGCTGCAACTGGGTTTGTTCTACACTGGGAGTCAAGCGGGCCTGAATGACTAATCTAAATTATGCTTTTTTTTTCTCCACTTTGCGGTTTATATCCCGCCACCACACATCACGGCACCAAATCGATTAAAGTTGCACATTCACCATAAATTGCAAAAAAAACATGATCCCAAGGCAACACCTTGGCTGCAAACGCATAACCTCCGTGGGGGACATTTGTGTTGAAGCCTCAATGGCATTCCCTTGGACACCTGATGGCTTTGACTTTTCACCCAGTTTTTTTTCTCTCTCTCTCCATTACTGACACCCCACCCCCGCAGAGGCGTCCTTACAACTTCCGCAGAGAACACATCGAGGCTGTTTGCTCTCTTCAGTGGAAAGCTTTTGTGCAATTCAATGTAACGTAACTTTTCACCCACATTGCTCCGAGCACTTTTCTAATCGAGCGCACTGGAATGCGCCGTAAGCTGGGCGGACTTTAACGACGTCAACTATTTTCTGTGCTTTTCAAGACTTTGAAATAAGATCAAGATGTATCGAAAAAAATAGATTAACGCTTGCTGTGCACCAAAGGCTCGGCACAACTTGTGCCTCTCTTCCATAACTATCAATGGATTAAGTGAACTCATCAATGGGACACGGGCAGAGATGACAATACAGAGAGAAGCCCTTTGGACAAATATGGAACGAGCAGGCATTATCCATTACCGATTCAAAGCTTGCATTCAAGGCTCTCCAGTCATAACCTAAGAGGTACAGCCTTCATGAGCTCAATGTGGACGCAAGGACATAAATAGAGAAACATTGTCACACACGTGATTTAGTGCCACTATTGTGAGCTTAAAACAATTATACCAATCGGGGAATTGATGCATCCATCGTTCCACCTCTACGAGCAGTTACCTTAAATGAGTCATGGTGTAGTAAACTTAACATCTGTTGGTCTATCGGCTCCCGGAGGAGCCGTGTACTATGGCAGGACCTCATCAGGGCTATAGACCGGCCATCATCATCATATTGCCGATACTGGATAAACAGTAGTACCACTGTGAGCAGCGCAGTCAATGCTTCATGCAAACTCTATTAACCATGCATCGATTCACTGATTAAAACTGATTCATACACTTAATACAAGCATATAATCATGCGAAAAAGAACTGATTATGTATTATGTACGTAAACAAATGCAAGGCATATTGTGTTTGTATTCTCGAAATGTACAAAAATATATATGCATACAAGTATCTGTTATTTTAAGTATTACGAAAATGCTCTGCCAATGGTAGGTTTTATGTGAATGGGATGGGCTAACACAGACATTTTTCCAATAGAAATTAGATGATAAAAAGTGGTAAAAGATAATAAATAATTCAATCAATTACCAAACATTGTGACAATTCATCTAATCTTTGTGTGAATTGTTGCACACCTCTTATTCACATTACAGACCAAAGAAGAAGAATGCACGGCATTCAGACAGCACTCTCCACTTTGCACAATTCACACATGAAATGTCAAACTCGGCTTTAGGAAGGCACTCCAGTTGGGTTAGGGGGTATTGAGCGAACGGACACATGGCGTGCGTTCAACTATTATGGGCAGGCGAGCAGGGCAGGGGGGGGCCAGCCACGTCAACCACGTGCGCTGGAATCTACTCAAGAAACCCCACGCGCAGAAGGGCATGCACGTGCCTTTCTCTCTCTACGTGCAAACCCACACAGCCCGGCAACGGCTTTCAACTTTCACCCAGATTCTTGGACGTAGACTTTTTTTTGCACGATGAAAGTGGAGTGGGTGCTCCCCACGGACGAGAGCCCGCCCCCTCACACACCCACACACCCACATGGCAGAGCGACACACGAGCTCTTCCCGGGAGCCAGCTCCCTCTCTTCCCTCCCTCCTTCGCTCACTTGCGCTCACTCACTTGCACCCTTCTCGGCTCGTCTAAAACAAAGCGCGACTCTCAGGCCAAGATTTAGGAGTGTGACGAGCATGTATCATCGATTCATTAGTTCACGCTCATGATGCCAGCATGTGTTGACTTGCGTGTGTAAGAACCAATGTTGTTCTGATTCATGAGAATCATTGTCCAAATTATAAGTAATCGTTATATTTAGGCCAGTGAGCAATAATGAGCAAACGAGACAGACAAGAAAATTGAGAAACTTTACCAACGAGAGGGTAAAAATAAGATGAAACAAAATGATTCCTTAATCCAATCAAGGAGCTAAATTGCAGAAATACTGTACAGGGTGATCCAGATGTCTTGTGACCTCCATTTAATTCTCTAAAACGTAATATTTTTAAAGTAAGGATAATTTGAAACAGAAATGAATATCCAAAGGAAAAAATGTAAGGGGTCAATTACATCTGGACCACCCTGTACAATGAATCATCAGGCAGTAATGGGTGGTGGGTGAATTATTACACCACTACCAGGAATATCACTGTAGCTTTGACCCTGCTTTAAAAAACCTAGCTCAAAATGCTTACGACTTGTTGATTTTAAAAGCCTGCTCATAAAATGCTCTTTCTTGCTCTCAACATCGTTCATTGGGACTTGACCAAGCCTTCAACCCTGAACAAACAAAAGCACCGCAGCAGCTGGTGGAGCGCTGAGACAAGAACGATGGAACACGGTAATTTACTGGCTGAGACTACCTTCCAATTACGTTAATTACGTCAATTTCGTCATCCTCAAACGTTGCCACACTCAAGGCTCACCCACCGCGAGGAGTTCCGACCACGCAATGCTCCCCCCAGTGTTGGCAGCGGCAACAAGCACTCTCTCAACACAGCCACGGGCTGCCCTCTGTGTTTGCCAGCACAGCACAGAGGATGGGAAGCAGTGATCAGGGGAGCAAAGGGGCAGCCAACAGAGGAGCAGGTAGCCAAGACAAGAAGAAGGGGGAAGGGAACACGGAGCGGGGAGCAGTAACGAGGTGGCAGAGAACAGAACAACAACAGAGCAGGACGATGGAACAATGTGCAAAGAGCGATTCGTAGAAAGGGGGGAGGAGTTGTTGGAAAGCAGTGGGAGGGAAGGGATCAAGGAGTGGGTATAGCCAGGACAGAGAGCAAGAGCAGGGAGCAGGTATAAAAATAGGAGTTAGAGATGCGCAGTGGGAGGGAGGGGATCAGGAATTTAGAAGCTGGGACAGAGACCAGCAGCAAGGACACTGGGAGGGCAGGGATTAGCGGGGGAGCTCAGCCCCACCTGTAGCTTGTGTAGGGGTCGTAGACTTCCCGCGCCGGGAACTCCAGGATCTCGCGTGTGGGCCTCACGCGGATGTCCGGGTACGGCTTCACCTGCAGCAGCTCGGGAGTCAGGCAGTACGGGGCATTCTCCGGTGATGGAGAGATGTCGATCTTCAGCTGGGCTGTACGAGCGAGCACACACACATACACATATGAGCGTGTGAGTGCACGCAATAACGACAATAATAATACGGACACTAGTTTAGCCAGAAAATATTACATATTAGATACATAACGTACCCAGGGGGGGAGCAGTGGCACAACGGTTCACACAATGTGCGATCGACATACCAATCTGTTTGATTACCGGCCCCGGCTACTGGCAGTGGTGATCGATATTTGAACTGGTCTCAGGGTTCCTCCATTATCGACCTGCACCAATCAGCTTGCTAATTTATGGTGAATCAACCCTTATAACTGAAATAGCAGAGGGATGCCTTCATCCAGTAGTGGATTGAAAAAAGAGATGTGCATTATTATTTACCCAGGAAAGCATCACCGAGTCCAAAGACGTATTCATTGAGGTTCTGCATTGAAATGTTTAACCAAATCTATCAATGATTGTTAGGCATGTGGGTGGAAAGTGCACCAGAGAAAATGAGGGAGTAACACACCCAAGTAACTGAACAGATGGATTCAAGAATCCAATTCTGAACTACCATCTTCTGGCCAACCTGCAGTCCAAGCCTACAGCATCTGGTATCACCGGGCAGTCTCCATATCCAAGTCCTAAACAGGTTAAATGATGCTAAGCTTCTAAGTTCTGATGAGATCGGCTGGACTAGGGAGTGAATTGGTTGTTTGAAAGCCATGACCCGACAATTCAGTTGACACACGCTCATTGCTTTAATTGCACTTCCTTTCCTATTTTGATGTTTTATCACAAGCAATCTTTGGGGAATCAACAGAGAAAATTTCAGCTTGCTGCATTTGAGAGACCGGTTGAATTACAGACGAAAGCCTGGACTCTAACCCAGGACATCGATGTTGCCAGCTCAGTGCCATAACCCTTGAATTACCATGCCCCCACTACCTGATCTGTGGTTTCGTTTTACATGGAGTTACTCATGCAATAAGGGAATTTCCCACAAATGTTTTCGTGGGCGGGGGGGGGGGATCCACCTAAAATCCCTGAGAACAAATGTGCCATAAATGAGCACATTTCGAAACCAATGCTTAATCAACAGTCTCTGCTTTGAAAACAAATACACTGCATTGTAAAACACATCACTTTGAATTGCAAGCAGGCAAACAATGGAGATTTTCACAAGATAGGCTTTTACAAGCACCAGGCAACCAAGAGAGCTGCAATATAAATGCATGAGTGCCGCAGGGCAATTAAGCTAACAAGGAACAGGCCACGTGGAAGACCAAAGTCCTCTGCACGCTCTCGGTCAAGGTAAATACAGCCCAGCAAAAACATGGCACTCCACCACCCCTACTACAAACTAAACTATTTTTATCTTTCTTCTTGGTTCTTTCGGCAAAGTCACGTAGAAGGGAAATAATAAAATAATAAAAATAAAACATAATAAAATAATTCTCACGACGTTTCGACCACAACGCAAGCAGCCGTCCTCAGGTGACGAACAGGTCTGTCGGAATGTTTTATTTGTATTATTTTATTATTTCCCTTCTACGTGACTTTACCGAAAGAACCAAGAAGATGAATCCCTGCAGTCACGAAAGCTTTAAATCGATATTTTAATTTTACCAGGTAAGGCCCACTGAGTTATATATCACTTTGTCAGAAGCGACCTGGCCACAAATGACAGCTCGACGAAGTGGCTTATCAGGCGGAAATTTATAGCAGCCAAATACTCTCAACGCATGTTTAGAAATGTGGAGGGAAAAGCTGGAGGACCTGGAGAAAAATCCACACTACCATGGGGAAAACATGCAAAATATTTAGGTGTCAAGGTCGGGATCGAACCCACGACCTCCTGCATACCAGGCGAGGCAAATAACATCTCACCACCGCGGTGCCCCAACAGCAGAATGCAGACCGACCTGGGCTAGCACACGCTACCACTGGCTGGCCGGCTCACCCAGGTCCATAAGCACCCCCAGGCGGGTATCCCAAGGTTGGATCGCATCCTTTGCTACTGGGCATCTCTAGGTTTGAACATCCCCATTGCAATCTTTTCAACCCTACCGTTTGAAGAAATAGGTTGCAGGTTTTGATATCATTTTACGGCAGGCCAATTTTCTAAGTAAAAATTGCATTCATATTTATTTGCTCCCAAATGTGTTATGAAGCAATATGATCAGTCTTGATTTGAAGCTTTCGTGACTGCAGGAATCCATACTCTTTGGTTCTTTCGGTAAAGTCACGTAGGTAGCAAAAATAATAGATCACGACGTTTCGATCGCAACACAAGCAACCATAATCAGGTGTGAAACAAACACAACAGGAGGACTGCTGTCGTAGGAGCTCCTACCTATGTGACTTTACCGAAATAACCAAACAATATGATCAGCTTTGACAATCGGTTCAATGGTAAACGTGTTTAAAATGTGGCAGCCTCCTGCTTAAATCAGCAGGCTTGGCAAGTATGTCACCAGCAGGTACCCCTGAGTTGGTACACCCCCCATGATGAACATCCTAATCTTGTAACACATACACCGACAGGCACATGGGTCTGTACACCCCCCTGAATTTGAATCACACCGAGCGGGTATTTTCAGGCGGTGGGATGAGCACCACCTGGGTGGGCACCGGCACACCTGTGATGGGCCGCAGGCGGCGCAGCACGGACGACGGCCTCCTCATGTCAGCCAGGAACTTGAAGAGGTCTTCGTCGCTCAGCCGGTCTCCCTCCTGTGTCGCACGCGACCACAACCAGGGTCAGGGACGTGGTCCCCGGCTCATATGTGATCCCCTCTCCCCCACGCACTTTCGATTAGCAGTGTTGTCTAGGTACGGTGCGAAAAAAGTTCAGCATACATACATAAAACGAATCCTTACCAATCCCACATTGACAATTTTTAGATTATGAAAAAAAATGTAAATGTGCCTAACGCTATGAAATCTGCTATGGTATGAAGAAATCAAAGTTTCACCCAACCCTTGATCGTTCAACGTAAACAAAACACCCGGCTCTTACCTCATAACTCTGTATCCCAGGTGTTCAAAACTAGTATGAAGATGAATTCATTTGTGATATCACTGTTACTACACTCACATTAATTTAAAAACTTCAGAGCAGTGACATCATTCGAGTGCTAAGGTAGTGGGCTTGACAGGCACATTAAAGCCCTTATTGCTATTAACAAAACATCAAACTTATGTTAGGCAGTCCAGGACACAAATCCTAGGTTTGTTAGGTATATAACATTAACATAAGCTTAATCCTCATGAAGACAAAGACCCCCTGTATAGCTTTAACAGACTGTTGGGGCAAGTGCTGTTAGCGAGCACCTTTGAAGGCCGGCATGGCACACGAGGGGGTGGGTGGCCAGCAACATGGCCGGCCGCCGTTGTCTATCCATTGGCGATGTTTACACACCACACCAGGTACTCATTTGAAGCTCAGCCGACCGAGGATCACCATACCATACAACACAAACCGAGCCCTTGCTCTTATCACCGCCCTGTATGTTCAAAGGTGGAATTGGGGTAGGTCCCCCCGTGCTTGTAATGTGAACAAGTAACAGGATTCCTGAGCGTGTTTGTAGTTTAAGTGGTCAGAGGTTGTAGTGGTGGTATTGGCTGTAGTAGTGTAGATGCAGTAGTTTCAATCGCAGGGCAGTCTGTTGTCAATGGCGCCACCTGCTGACATCAACACAGGCCGGGGGAAGGGGGGGCGGCACCTGCTTGAAGAAGTTGGTGACGGTGAGGGTGGCTGGGCGGAAATTGGCGAGGCTGCACGGCTCGTCGCCGCCGCTTGCCACGCGCTCCAGGGACCGCTTGCCCGACGCGTTGGAGTTGCGCCGCTCGGCCCAGCTGGAGAGCTTGCGCTCTGCACACGCAGGCAGGGGAGGCCACGTCGAGAAACCGGCAGATGGCGCGCAACCGGAATCAGGGGACGCGGACGGTAGCGGCAGCAGTGGTGGCGGCGTTGGGAGCAGTTGCAATAGTGGTGGCAAGAGTGGTGGTGCAAGTGGTATTGAATGTAGTTTAAGTGATCGGAGGTTGTTAGTGGTGGTATTGGCTGTAGTAGTGAAGATAGTGGTAGTATTGGTTGTAGACGCAGTCGCTGAAGTGGGAGAGGTGGTGCTGGAGATAGTCGTGATGAGGGCGGCGGTATTATCGGCTGTGGTAGGAGAGGAGAGGTGGCGATGGTTGTAGCTTTCGTAGGGCTGGTGGTGCCATTGGTTGTAGTGGATGAGGTAGTGATTGCGGTGGGAGTGGTAAGGATGGTGGTGTTGTTGGCTGTAGTGACAGTGTTATAGTTGGTGGTTTGGTGGCGGTAGCGGTCATTCTGGTGGTGCTGACCGAGGATGGGGTTGTCGGGGTCAGCCGCTTCGCGCTCCAGACTGCCGGCGCTGTTCACTATGTTCATGAGGTGGATGGCCGTCCACGCAAACGGCATGCGGTACTTTCCCAGGCGCTGGCAGAATAACTCGGCGCCAGAGCGCAACTTTTCCAACTTCTCCTTGTTCTGTTCCAGCAGAACATCAGCATCAGCGGAAGGGCAATGGATTCAGCGTTCACGTTACGCCCTCCGTCAGTACCGGGCCCCGCTCTGCCTGAAAAGCTAATGATCCAATCAGCGGGGACAGAATTCTGCAAGATGCAACTATATGAATCCCGGTCCCAAACGCTCATGTGAAATACATAATGAATAGCATCAGCAACAACTTTCACAATCACCCAACAGAACAAGATGCACATACTCACAGTTAACAGTCTAAAAAAAATCCTCAAACAGCAGGAACGGTTGGTTCGGGGAGGATAGACATGGCGGGGAGGTGGTAGCGAGAGAGCCGGGAGTCACACCTTGGCCGTGTCTGCCTCCTTCATCACCATGTAAGGGTCTGCGCACTCCCCAATGTCTCCCTGCTGAAGGACCTTCTCCAGCTGCATGGGTGGACACCACATGTGCACAGCACACAAACACACTGTGCTTTACATTGACTATTTATTTTACAAATCCAAATTGTATTGCACTGCATACAAACACAAGACATTTATGCAAACTCGTCTGTGACGCATAGTCTATGAATGTTTAAATCACGTGCGTCGCCACTCCAGGAACCGATCCTATTTCCGACCATCTTCACCACACTGACGGGCACGGTGAAATGTGGTCAAACGTCCGACTATGATCGGCATGGAATGGGGAACCCTTCATCAAGCAGTGGAATGACAAACGCTGCCTTTTTTATTATTAAATATTTACCCAGGAAAGCATCACTCAATCTCCAGACTGTTTTGTCAAGAGGATCCAACAATGGGATGTTTGACCATTAACGAATGCTGGGCAGGCGGAAGGAAACTGCGGTATCCGGAGGAAACACATGCGTAAGAGAGGTTACAAATTCAAACCACCGCGCACATGGAATTCAAGAATCCAACGCCGTTCAGTGATCTCCTGGCCACATCGCAGCCCAAGCCCACAACACCTATTAAGCCGTGGCAGTCTCCCATCCAAACACCAAACAGGCTTAAACCTTCTTCTTGGTTCTTTCGGTAAAGTCACGTAGAAGGGAAATAATAAAGTAATACAAATAAATATAATAAAATAATTCTCACGACGTTTCGGCCACAACGCAAGCAGCTGTCCTCAGGTGAAAAACAGGTCTGTCGGAAAGACAGTGTCTGAATGAACACCACCAGGCTTGGAAGCGTATATTTAAGCTGGGTTGGAGGGGGAAGAGCGCCTTGACAAATGAATTTGCATATCACGAGGAAATTTAGCATATTTATGGGAAATGCAGATATGGGATTAGTCACTACTTGTGAAATGCGTAGGAGGTGGGCGGGGGGTTTTCAAAGTCATAATATGCCGGTGCATCAAAGTCATAATATGCCGGTGCATTAAACCTCCTTAGCTTCCGCAATTTGACTGGACTGGGCACATTCAGCAGGGTGAAAAGCTCAGTCATTTGACGGCACACAACGCGGCGATCGCTCGGGTGTCGGGGAGCGCGCGGGGTCCCGCGTCGCACCTTGATGACGAGGAAGACGTCCTGCGACGGGTAGGTGACGGAGAAGATGGCAGAGCGCGCCAGCGAAGAGATGGACGTGTTGGGCACGTGTGGACGCAGCATGGCCTTGAGTTGGTCCGTATTGAGGTCAAAGTAGAAGTTCTCCGATATCTGGGGAAATTGAGGAGCGTACAGCCATCTCATTACTAAAAACTATTAAAATAAACAATTTTTCATTTTACCAGGTAAGGCTCACTGAGCTATGTAGCTCTTTTTCGAAACGACCTGGCCACAAATGATAGCTCAACAAAGTGGATTATCATGTGGACATTTATAGCAGCCAAATTATCTAAACATTAGTTCCATAGTGGGCAGTAAACACGTGGTGATAGGTCAATTAATTGATACAAAAATTTATTCTTACGCTCATGGTACATGCAGTTGAGAATCGATTGTTTGTAAGTTATACAAATTACTTTATACGGATATATGTTACATTTCTTCCATTGGAGCGAACGACACCTTATACGAGACAGACTACTTAAATGAGTTGGACAGCAGCAACGATACAGAACAGTACACACAGTTATAAACTCGGCGGTAAAGGGGAATTATTATTTCTATAACAAGAGGCGATTCATTTTCACAATTGAACCGCTGAGTGGGGTGAAGGAAGATGAATCGCGAAGACTGGTAGACAGCTCCCTCTAGCGGCTGCTGGAATTACTCCATGCCCGTACAGCTCAAGGACCTTCCTAATCAGTGCTAGCAGCAGCTTCTGTGGCGCTACCGCGAGGCGGCGGGCATCCTGTCGTGACGAGGTGCCTCTGCTCAGTGCATTTGGAACTTGCCTTCTTCTTTTCTTTCACGTCGTACAGCGCCAGCGACGCAAATACGGGCTCGATCTCGATCTCAAACCTACACAAATGTAACGTGTTCTCCGTGTTATCTTACTTAAATGTTGAGCAAAAACAGAAATCGGATTCTCCAGATAGCACATTCACATGCACGCATGCAACAATGTTTTTTTTTATCAAGTAAGGCCCACTGAGCTATGTAGCTCTTTTTCAGTAGCGACCTGGCCACAAATAATAGCTCAACGAAGTGGCTTATCACGTGGAAATTTATAGTAGCCAAATACTATAAACGCATGTTGATTCTAAATGTGGATGGGAAAACTGGAGGACTTGGAGAAAAATCCACACGACCACAGGAGAACATGCAAACTCCAAATATATAGGAGTCAGGCTTTGGATCAAACCCACGACCTCTTGTCTACCGTTCAAGGCAGAAACATGTCGCCGCTGAGGCGCCCTACAACTAACATACAAATCACATTTTAACTTTACTTATAACCAGATGGGAGTACATTGATGCAAATCGTTACTTTGAAAAGGAGACCCGAGGTCGAATGAACAAACGTACAAAACGAAACAAGAGTACACAAAAACCAACACCACATATTTCGTGAAAATGAATATCTATCACATCCGTTAATAGTACCGAGCAAAGGTTTGGTGCTTGATATACAACACCAGCCCGAAAGAAAAAACTCGCAAACGCGACCGAAAGCGACAGTGTAAATGTGCCGTACTTGAGCGATAAACACTTGACCAGCAGCCGCTGACCAAAGTGTTCCTTGGGCACCTCTGGTACAGTCCTCCTCTCCATGATCTCATCCTGAATAAGTAACATTTAAAAACACTTTTTTTAAAACATGCTTTAATGAAATGTACCGTACGAGTAATAGCAGAACTCCACGACTCCAGGAAGTGGCCCGGAGGCTTGCCATAACGTAAGGGCCCGTGGTGATTTACAGCCAACGTGACTTGAGCGTGGACAATTAGACCCAAGGCGAAACATAACATATAAAAAATATGGTTTAGTTTATTTTAATGATAGAATATAGTATTGTCATCAGTATGACATAAGTATACCAAGTTTGCAGTCGATATCATATTGGGAAGTGGGCTTAAAATTGAGTTACAAGATTTGAGGATACGACAACGACAACAACGACGACAACAACAGACAGAGTGAGTTAAATAAAAGCGTGTAAAAATCATCAATACCGTCCACGTCGCCATTAATTAAAGCAATCTCGCGAGAAATCCTTTGCATGATGCTCTACTCTTAGGTCGCCGGGTGGCTCAGGTGTTACACCACTGAGCTGGCACTGCTGAGATCATGTGTTCGAACCGAGGTAGCCACCTTTGATTAAACTGGTTTCTCAAGTGAAGAGTTGATGATTTCAGTGCCATCATCAGTGACACCACGAACAAAAATCATGGCATTTAATTTGTTTGTTTTTCGTTTGAATACAATCTAGCTCTGAAAAGTAAAAAAACAAGACCGTTATTCATGAACATGAAGTTCAAAAGAAGTTTTGTGAAATATATTTACGTGGATCATTATCTAGCAGACACAGCTATTATGCACTGCTTTGTAAGAGCTCGACTATAGTTATGAATGGCCACATCATCTCCGAACATTACACCGATAACACCGTTCGTATAAAATGTAGCAAAAGATAAAATAAAACAATTCCACAACAAATTCATCAAGAATCCCGTTGGCTTCCCTAAAATCCTCCACGGTTCCTCCACGCTGGCTGCCTCCACTAACGCGCCTTCCAAAAGTCATTCCATGTGGCCAAGCGCAAGCACCGATCCGTCGCTCCATTTCCGCGGCGGACGCACTCTCGGGCGTGCGGCCTCCTCACCTCGTCCGCGGCCGGGTAGAGCACGAAGAGTTCGCGCTGCCGGGAGGCCTTGCGCAGCTCGCCGTTGCCACGGTCGAGCTGGTCGAGCGGTGTGCGCTCCAGCAGCCCAGGCAGGCGCGAGTCCGGCTGCGAGTTCTTCAGGTCGAAGATGCTGGAGGCCCAGCTCCCGCGCGGAGTGTCCTCCAGCGAGTTGGCCGACACCGAGCACCGCCGCGTGTCCTCCTGCTGCCACGCATCGTCATCAGTTTTATTATGCAAAATCAATCCACTACTGGAGGCCTCCCCTCAGCTGCCACCATCTCTCATGGTCCTGCGATGTATGAGTCCACCCAGCAACAATACACAAAACGCCGTCTCCGCAGTTGACGTTCACTTGTGGCTGCCACTCCGACGTTAAGTCTCCATCAATGGCTGGCATCCCTTTCAGCGATGTGATGTGCATAAGCCCACTTACTTTTATTAACAGTGAATATTACATCTAATTACGTATGTTCTCTAATCTATGTGTTCCTCTTTCTCTCAATGTAATTCGCAATCATGCACCTCTAAATGCTCCTTTGCATGCTTCATATATTTCTTGTCAACGTCCAGGCTTCCGATCCATGTCATACGCACCGATTAATATATGCCACCCACAACCAATAAAAACCCACAGAGTTACGATTACACACTCTGCTATGTTGAACCAAGTACATCAGAATAACCAGACCCAACAAAAGATCATGAGCCTAACAACCTAAAACTCCTAAAATACAAATAAAGAACGTTCCAATGGCACGATCCAACGGATAACTCCCTGAAACAGGGCAGCCGCCACATCAGTGCACATGGCGGCCCCACCTCTAACCCTGACCCCCACTCACCGGTTCATCCGGCATGCTGCTACGGTCGCTCTGGCTTTCGTCCGACTCGAACACCTGCCTCGGCAGACCTTTCTGCCGCTCCTTCTGCCGCTCCACATGGTTGGGGTTGAAGCCCGTGCCGTGCTTGTGGTACCTGTGCACAGGAGATGATGTCTCTTGTTATCATGGTCCCTCGCACATCTTATTGCCAAGGCTGTGCTGCCCTTCTCAGCTGATGGGAAAAAATAAATATCAAAAGTTAAAGAACAAGAAGCAAATACATGTTGTGCAACCGAGTGCTTTGCAAGATAGCAGCAGCGTACTTTCGGTTGACGATAGCCCAGTTGTCCGTGTACGATCGTACACAGTCTCGCACCTGTGGGTCCACCTCCCTGAAAAAAAAAACATTTGCATGAAAGAATTCATAATAAAAACACTTTTTTTTTCTTTGCACAATGGGTAGTTTGTGTTTTTTTTTTGTTTTGTTTCTCAGTCGGCACATTATCAGGCGATAATATGTTGGTGAGCTTGTCACTCCAGTGGCTCATCAAGACAGGAAATAATAGGAGAGGCACAGAGCAGATGCCCCAGTGATAACAGCCCAACAAAAATATATATAGACTACAAACACAGACACCATAGATGATGCACACAAAGGCTGGAGCCTGGTTAAAAATAGCCCTGACAGCTAAACTGTCTTTGCATACATTTGTCCATGCATGGCACACAAAAGCCCCACAGATTTACCCAAGAATAGTGACATCATTTGGGTCATGCACATTTTTACAAAAGTGACGCGTGCATGAGAATCTGCGCAAGAAATCACTTGTAAACCCAGGAGAGCCTCAAGGCTAATTTTGGAAACAGGTGTCCAATCTCGTAAACGAGCGAGTGCATCGCTAGCTACAGATTCCCCTTGCACAAGACGCTTGCGCCCATGCCGCCCGTCGCCCGAGAGGCAATGCCCATGTACAACATACGCATCCTCAGGCACGGAGGGCTGCAGCGTGCGGCACTCGCGCGGCACGAACGTGACCTCCACGTCGTCGCCGGGAAACTCGAAGAGTTCGCGCAGCGCATCAGAGTCGCCCGGCGGAGGGTGCGTCATCAGGTAGTCCTCAAAGTCCACGGGCTCCACCACCTCCGTGAGCGGGATCTGCAGAAGGAGAGCCAAACGCATGCATGGGTACGAGTATATTGTGCACGAAAGCACACACGTTGCATCAGTGTACCTTTGCCATGTGTGGCGAGTCAAGGATTCACCATAGAATCAGTCAGAATCGTTATTTATCCTGGAGAAATCCGATGAGCTATGAAGCTCTTTTTCAGAGATGTCCAGGAGGGGTGGGTCAGAAAGTTACAATGCAAAAAAACTATCGGAGTGCAATGTACTGAAAAGGAAAGCAAATCAAGAAAATAAATACGTAAAAGATACATAAATATATATCAAGATGCAACCCAATCTTCATTTAAATGCCTTACCTTGATGAAGATTGATTGTGTTGCGATCGAAACGTTGTGATTTGTTTTATTTTATTTCTACCTACGTGACTTTACCAAAAGAACCAGAGTATGGATTCCTGCAGTCACGAAAGCTTCAAATCAAGACGCAATAATTCGTTGATCAAATGCAATTATGACACTCATGTGCATGAGAACCGATTGTTTTCAACTGGTGTGGCCTGTAATACGCTGTATCCACGAGAGGTCCTACATTCAATACGATACAATGAAATGTGAATTCACAGAACCTCTCAATGCAACAACATCACAAGGCTTCTGTGCAGAAACACTGGGCACATTATATCATACAGAGACCATAGGCACAGAAGAGGAAGGTCTTAAGAATATGGTTTAATCAAGGCTGGCCGACTCAGGATTGTCAGTAGTGTCAGAGCATTGTACTTTCACTTGGGTATTAGTTCCTCAAAGCACCCAGTCACCCCATTTGAGAAAAATGTTAAATAATTCCCCCTCCTTGCCTCTCAATTAATTGTACTTTGAGGTTACGATTTGATTCAAGACTAAATCATTTCCATAACACCGTGTAGTGGATGGATGAGGTCGTGTGAACCTTTTATTACATAACATATGAACAATAGGGGTTTCCAACATGAGGAAAGAAAACAAGTTGTACACACACTTTGGCAACAGCACTTAACTTCCCCCGCACTCAAGAAAAAAAACACATAGCTGCAAAAACATTTTAAAAACCCAACGGCTAACACGGCTTCAACACCTTCAGGACTGATCCCCACCGAAACGAAGTACTTCTCTCAGTCCCACTCAACACAACACGTTACAATACCTTGCCGCCTCCCATCTTGAGAACCAAAACGCAGTTAACATCGTGAACAGACTTGAGGCATCTCCGAACACAGCTGCTGCGTTGGTCGGTGATGCTGCAGAAGCTCTTCAGGACGGGTCTGTCCCGATCGTCGGCGTCCGACACAACAACCAGCGGAACACGCCAGGCACCGCGTGCACCCAGGGCGGACATGATCACGGTGCTGGCGGTCACAGCCGCCACCCGCTGGCACGATCTCCGAGCGACAGCACGAGCGTCCGAGCGTGCTTCAAACAAACGCCGTGGATTGTCTTGTTTCAACGCGGAAAGAACGGGTCGGTCGGTCCGCAGCGAGATGCTACCAATAGCGTTAGCAGCTCACTCGCATCTGTCTGCACCCCTGTGCTGCGCTTCAGGGCTGAGGGGGACTGGCTTTTTTTTTCACAGACCACCGAACGCCTGGCCATCTGTTTTTTGCATTTTCTTGTGGAAAAACAAGCATGGCCAGCTGCGGTGAGACTGCTCCTAATCTCCGCTGCCTTTGCACTAACAAATGATTAGCCGGTGGTTGTTTTAAATCTGATTCAAGCCACGTAATCCTTGAGCGCCCAGCTCTGCGCGAGTGTAGTGCTCTACAAAGTGAGGAATCTGGTGGAAAGTTCTGTGGCGAGTCGCTCTGCCACTCGAAATACTAGCACCATGAATGGTCGCAGCTTGTTCTAAATGTAAATACACTGCATCACTGACATTATAAAACACACCCATTAATTCAAGAGTCATCGCTGCAGCATGCCAACTGCATGAATGTATAATAATTAAGTGAGCCCCCTCCTTTTTGAGTAAAACCGTTTCATGACTTCACTCTGGTGATCAGTGCCCAATTAGCAGCTTGCACAAGTAACCAGATATGTGAAAGCTGCCACCAGCATCCAAAACGCTGGATTTGTTTAAGCTTTTAAAGGGATACTCTGCCCCATCGGGAACATAAAATACCTGGAGCTGAAACAGTTTCTGTGCTCAGCACAAAACGTTAAACTCAACCCCACCGGGTTAACTATGCCCACCGACAGGGACCTAATCAACCAGCCAGGGTCAACAGGCCGCCAAGCGGCGGAAAACAACTTGATTTGTTGATCTGCATTCTATTTCCGGAATCTCAAAGCATCTTACACAATAAAATTTGGGGAAAAAAACACAATACAGAAAAAAATAGGAAAAGTAGAACACAATAAGAAAAGGCACCCGAAGACCTCACGGATAACCAACTGTGGTGTTGGAGCCACCGGGCCACATGCCACCGAGTTTGGCCACAGGTGGTTGTCACGGGTGGCCACCGAATGATGTTGGAATTGGAACGTCAAGGTGCCTCGCTCTTGAAATGTACTTGCCGACAGGACCAGAGGACAAGCACGCTGCACCAGGGCTGGAGGTACCAGAATCAGAACGCTGTATTTCTAGCAAAAGCCTGGAACGATTTGCGAGTTCCCCGGAGGTGTGGTTAACATCACTGGCAAGAGCTGCAGCTGTTCCAACTTCAATCCAAACAATCCAGGGATGCCGAGTCATGCAATTTATCAATCTATAATAAGTGTCAATTTGTTTATCCAAGCAATTCTGTCAGTCTCAAGATTCATCTTTAGGAGGGTCTTATATGGGATGTTGGGCACATTCCTTTTTAAAACTGTACAGAGGTATTCATGAACTCACTTTCCCATCCTGCCAATTCAAGTCCAGTTGGTGGGAATTTTGCAAATCTAAATTTTTCCTCAACCCTAGGCTCCAAAGTGCTGGATTAGTGGCAGACACCATCGGGTGTTTAGCATTCATGAAACTAGAAGGATCTCATCGCCATGTAAGTATAAACACAGTGCTTCACATAAGTTTAATAAAACCGCATATACTCCATCTTCACCACAGCTCATCCCAAACGGGTTCATTTAAGAACCTCAAATTAGTTATCATCCGATTCGAATCATATATTATCCGGATTGGTAAGCACATTTCTTACCACGCAAAATAATGAACCATGGAACTGGAGAGATAAAATTGGCTCATGTGAAGGACCAAAATATATTGCTGTATTTCAAGGCCGTGAGAGATAACAATGCTTTGAGGAGACCTTCATCCAACAGTGAAGAGGTCACAGCTGATGATGAAGATGATAACAATTGACCAAATCCTGAGTGGAGATGAGTGACATACCCAAGACAGCTGGAACATGAGAGGCTTTCCTTCGGATCAGAGCAAAGCAACTTTGCAAAACAAATAGTTCACCCTTCCCTCCATGGACACGAAGGGCAGCGCTTGTACAAAGAGCAGTTTCGCGTTGGCGCGGCGATCGGAGTCGGGTGGAAGATGCTCACCGTCTGAGGGGCCCCGCCACCCGGGAGAGGCTTGGACAGGTGCGCTGAGCCACCATACTGGGAGAACAGCTGCTTGCGAACCTCCGCGGCCACAGTCCTGCAACACCGCGCCATGGACGGTCCCGTCAGCGCAGTACAAATCGCCGCAGCACGTGCCGCGCATTGGGCAAATCAGATCATCAGTACATTTGGTGTCTGCGCCATTCTTAAAGCACAAAGCTATCACAAAGGCAATATGTTTCACGGCCTTTAATCTGCAGTATTTTCCACGTAGGGAGTGATGTTTACGTGTCGCTTTACCCAATTATGTTTTGACGATTAATCTTGTGACAGGCATACAACTTCTTTTTTAAAGCATGGCGTCTGGACACAAGCTACCAATGTCTTCTGTAAACCTAAGTTTGTCACGGGTACATGCATGTGTGCACCCCTTTGTCAGTGGTGGAGCGTGGTGAGCACGGGGCATTGCGCAAGGAATAAAATGTTGCCCAGGTCCAATTTATTCCCACTTCATAGCCCGGCATCCTGGCCCTCCGGCCTGTGAGCCCTGGTGTGGTTGCACTGCTTGAACACTCGAAAGCTTTTCCACTGCCTTTGCCAATCCACTGCTGGATGGATTTTTTTTTACCATTCTGGTCACTGTGAGTTTGGCGAAGGTGGGGAGGGCAGAACCGGTTCAATGCCACTCGCCCTATTTGCTCTAGCTGAGAATCAAACTTGGGTCGCTGGTTTCATAGTGCAGCACGTTAACCACTGGATCACCACTCCACCCCTATGGAATTATGGACTGAAAATAATAATATATCCTCATTTATGATTTTACACGTGTACTGAGCCTAATAATTTGTTTAATCGAGTAATTTAATTGTTAAATATGTAATTCCACTCAAGCCACATAAATAAGACTCGTTACCAAAAGTCTGACCTGCTTTTAATTAGTTTAAAAATATTCATATTCAGTTGCATGAAATTCCAATATCAGGTGTTCAATACACATCATATCATGTTCATCAAAACAAAAGCTGCTACCATGTTAACCCGCCCAAGGTTTCCATGCCAGCATTCATTGCTGGCTTATGGGTATTCATTTACAAAGCCGATCATGTTGCTGACTTCATATTAAGTCTGATGAGAACAGTGGGAACCTGACGGGATCGGTGGGGAAAAGGTGGAAAATGAGTGCAGGTTTGGATTGGTAGGCAGTGTTAGATCTGCTCACCACAGTTCACCGTGTGGTTTGTCAGATGTACAGACCATTTTATGTTGACCCCATGGGACTTCCACTCCACCGTGCCCCAAGCCTTAATCTGACCTCACCATAAATGCCAACAGCCACTTTGAGGAGTCCTCTCCAGCTGGGTACTGTAACAGGGACTAACCCAGGGTTTATAACCCTCCCATGTGCAGCGAGAAGCAGATAAGCCCATTACTAGGCTATCCTAACTTTATTTAAATCGCGAGTACGTTATTCACACTGCATGCAAAATCAGTTTCTTAAGTCTGAACTGGCATATCCAGAATACTAAGCTACCCATATCTTTAAAAATGACCTAAACACCGACCCATAACATGAACCTTCAGACCCACTTACCATTTACCATACCAATTATGCAAGTCCTATTCCTACCCCGAGAAATATGTTAACCTCACATTTACCCCTCAGACTAAAGTTTAAATATCCCATTCTTGACACCAATCATACCCCTTCCCGTATTACACAGTACAAGCAGGGCTTGATACTGACCGACCAGGCCGCTCTAAAAGGATACTCAAAGGCCCTGTCTGTGAGATTATAGTAACTAATGTTGATTACATTAGAGTTAACTTTATACAATGCTTAGAGTGCTGTAGCGTGAAGTTCCCTATCGGCCCTGCGCCCCACACAAAGCCACACCGACCAGCGTGGTGAAGTATGGTCAAACAAACCCCAACGTTTGACCTTCATGCAGCAGTGGATTGGCAAAGAGCTGTCCAACGTCAATATGCTTATTGTAAAGAGCACAGCGGCGAATAGCAAAGCAGAGTAGTAATACAGCAGCGATTAAATCAAAACCAAAATGCGTCAACCATCCAACCACTTCCCCTCCTGTGGCAAGAGGCGGCGGGCATTGCACCCACGATCTCCTAACCCCAATGTCTCTCCATCGTAACCACCAGAACCATCAGAACAATCACAGCCAGTGACAATCAGCTTCATAACCATCATCATCATCATCGCCACAACCATGTCCAGTGTCATTACCACCAGCAGCACCATCATCAATCACGTTCAGCATTGTCGTAAGCAGCCATCATCGTCACCAGTGCAAGCAACCACAACATTACATCTTGATTACAATCACACATTACATCTTGATTACAATCACAACATCCACCACCGTTAGGAAGGGTCCTGACAGCCACCGAACCGAACACAACCACCATCCCAACACCACTCATCACCAACCACTATCGTAACAAAGTCATCACCACCACCACCAGCACCACCAACCACTGCCATCGTCAGAACCACCACAACCAACACCACAATCATCGCCCCTCACCACCACCACCACCTCAGGGAGGGTCCTGACAGCCACGAACGAACACAACCACCATCCCAACACCACCCATCACCAACACCAGCAACAACAACCACTGTCATCGTTAGAACCACCACAACCAACACCACCAATCATCGCCCTCACCACCACCACCTCAGGAAGGGTCCTGACAGCCACGAAACGAACACAACCACCATCCCAACACCACCCATCACCACCAGCAGCAACAACCACTGTCATCGTCACCACCACCACAACCAACACCGACAATCATCACCACCCTCACCACCACCACCAATCATCATTGTCCACAAATCCCTGCCGCTTCCATCCCCCGGGGGTCGACATCCATCACCAGGGGCGTCTCCCCCCACCACCACGCCACCACCACCCACCACCACAGACACAAACATCGCGGCCACGGAGAGAGAAACGAGACGAGAGGCGGCCGTGAAACGTCGCGCGTGGTGGTTGTTTTTCATTGTTTTCCCCTCAGGTGACGACCACCGGAAGGTGAACGCCTCGGACGCCCGTCGACCCTCACCGATTGATCTTCTGCGCGAAAGGCGCGGCGCTCCGCTCCGGAGGCCATTGACGATGAAGTCGTCCCGGCTGCGGGACCCGGGTCCGCGGTCACGGGAACCGGTTCCCACTGTCTAGCCCCCCCCCCCTCACCCCCCCCCCTCACCCTATCTACCCCCACCCCTCACCCTATCCATGCCCCCCCCACCTCACCCACCCTCAACCCCCTCACCCCATCCCCCTCCCTCATCCCCCCCCACCTCACCCCATCCACCCCTATCCATCATCCACCCCCCACCTCACCCATCCACCCCCTCGCCCCATCTCCCCCTCACCCCCCCATCCACCCCCCCACCTCACCCCCCACCTCACCCCATCCACCCCCCTCACCCCCCCTCGCCCCATCTCCCCCTCACCCCCCCATCCACCCCCCACCTCACCCCCACCTCACCCCATCCACCCCCCTCACCCCATCGCCCCCTCATCCCCCTCACCCCCCCATCCCCCCCCCACCTCACCCCATCCACCCCCCCTCACCCACCTCCCACCTCACTCCCGCCACCTCACCCCATCCACCACCCCTCGCCCCATCACCCCCTCACCCCCTCACCCCCCCATCCACCCCCCCCACCTCACCCATCACCCCCCTCACACCCCCCCTCACCCCACCTCACCCATCCCCCCCCTCGCCCCATCACCCCCTCACCCCCCCATCCACCCCCCCCCACCTCACCCCATCCACCCCCCCTCACCCACCTCCCACCTCACCACCCACCTCACCCCATCCACCCCCCTCGCCCCATCACCCCCTCACCCCCTCACCCCCCCCCCATCCACTCCCATCCATCATCCACCTCACCCCCCACCTCACCTCCCACCCCCCACCTCACCCCATCTACCCCCCCTCATCCCCTCAACCCCCCCCCACCCCCCCACAGTCTGTCAAGGCTATGGGGGGGGGGGATCTTTGTCCTTGTCAGTCGCCAGTCCCGCTGTGTCTGTGTTGTCTACCAGCCGGGAGCGGTGGCGCAGCGGTTAGCGCAGTGGTTAACGCGCCACGCCACGAACCCGACGACCCGAGTTCGATCGCCGCTCACGACCACCAATAGTGACAGTGAATATTTGACCCGTTGCTGGACCTCCCCTAGGTCGACTCAGCCTTTCAAATAAGTACCCTGGTGCGGTGTGTAAAACATCAGCGCCGGGGAGACAAAGGCGGCCGGGCGTGGTGTTCTTTTAACAGCACTTTCTCCCACAGCCTGTTAAAGGCAATACGGGGGATCTTTGTCTTTGTGTCTATCAGCTATCAGCTCGAGATTGTAGAGGGAGAGAGTCCAGACCTCTTCGCCAGCTGGAGTGTTAAAAACATGCTTAATGGGTTTTGGTTTTCACAAAGTTGCTGGGCACAGTGCCCAGAAATCTCAACAAGCCAGACGGTCAGCAACAAACTGCACCATCAACGTTCTAATAAATAAGAGTTAAACGCGTATCTGGGGTTCTAGATTTGAAGCTTTCGTGACTGCAAGTATTCATATTCTTAGGTTTTCGGTAAAGTCACGTAGGGAAAAATTTTTAAATTAATAAAAGTAACATAAAATAAAAATCACGACGTTTCGGAGGCAACACAAGACGGAAGCTTGTGTTGCCTCCGAAACGTCGTGATTTTTCTTTTCTTTGACTTTTATTAATTTTATTTTTTTACCTACGTGACTTTACCGAAAACCTAAGAATATGCGTATCTGGGGTTGAGCGAGGTCATTAAGTGTCGTGTAAGAGCTTGGAAATACACACGCTAGGAGGGATCCATGCCAAAGTGGAGCTAGTGCTGGGGAACAAGTCGAAATGAACGCGTTTGTGACCTGCAGTGTGGTGATGGGGTGAGTGGCTGAGTGTGTGAGTGAGTGAGTGGGCCGATTGGCCGAGTGTGTTGTAAGCTGCAGTGTGGTGGGTTCGACACTGCGTGGATGAGACGAAACAGTCCAGTGTCTGTACTCTTTGGTTCTTTCGATATAAAGTCACGTGGGTATAAAATAAATTAAAGCACGACGTTTCGGGCGCAACACAAAGCGTCCGTCATCAGGTGGGACAACCACAGCAAGAAACAATTGCTGAAGTGGGGCAAAAGGGCTGGCGTGACAAGAGGCTATACAACTTCAAATCTAGATTAGTCAGTGTCTGGTAGACCCGGTCATAAACATGAGTGAAGGAATCAATGACTGCATTTCACAGGAACGGTAACATGGTAATAGCGATATGAGAGCGATAAGATGGTGAGTGAGTGACTGGAGTGAATTGGCGAGTTCTGGGTTTTCAGTCCAACTTGGATCAAGTTTGTCTGCGTGCTCGCCTTTCCTTCAACAGAGAGAGACAAAGCATACACAGAAAGACTGATTCTCCACACCCTGAGCCGTCTTAATGTCTTCACTTTGCAGAGATAAAGCTTCATTGTCACGGGGAGACACAGACAGAGAGAGAGAGACAAAGGAGACAGAGCAAACACGAAGTTAAACGAGACCAGCGCACACAGAAAGAGAGACATTCACACAGATACGAGACACACGGAAATAGACACAGGGCAGAGCCTCACCCGTGTGACATCACCCCACTCTGTCTCTCTGGCTTGGACTTGGGACAGAGACACCCCGAGCGTGAGAGAAGTGGAACCCCAGGGGCTGCTGCCATAAATACGACAGAGTGGGGCTCTGTGCAGACGTAGCGAGAAAGAGTCACAGAGGGAGACACAGAGATCATGCAAGGCGAGACGGTTCGTCACTGGGAAATCCATAGTGTGTCCATATGGGGCCGTCCATAAATGACGTCACGCACCTAGGGGGGGGGGGGTCAGACATTTGTGACGATGTGTGACGAGGGGGGGGAATGTGACGTCACATCAAAATGCGCAACTTTAAATAAATATAGACAACACGTTCTACTTAATTAAATATACTTTTTTATAAATGTTTTCTCCTACAACATCACATTAAATACGCACTACAATGACAATAGTTTAATAGTTTAAAGCGATTTGAAGCATGTTTTATTTGGGGGGGGGCAGAGCTTTGTGACGTCATATTTGAGGGGGGGGGTTGACTTTTTGTGACGCCGTGTGACGAGGGGGGGGGGGGTCAAAAATCGTCTGACGTTGGCTTTGACAAGAGCTTCTGTTGTAATTTTAAGGAAGGCGGAGGTAGTCAACCATTACAATGCATGCCGTCAGAACAATGGGAAATATTCAATTCCAGTTTGACTCCGCCTGAGTCAAATTGCAGTAATTAACAGCAGCGCCACGCGGTGGCATTGTTGGTCAACTTGAAAGATGAGAGCGCAAAGGCTTCCTTTGCCCGATACACACATGCAATTGACATACATACAGTATGTTGAACTTCTTTCGCACCGTACGTAGCCAGCTGTGTTGTGTCGTTTGCTTAACGATGTAAGACTCACTGGTCAGCTGAGATACAATGCTAAATGGATTTGGCAAGTGGGCTGTGCACAATGTTACATTGCACGTATGAAATTTCGATTTAAAGCTTTCGCGACTGCAGGGATTCATATTCTTGGTTCTTTCGGTAAAGTCACTTAGAAGAGAAATAATAAAATAATAAAAATAAAACAATTAAATAAAATTATCACGACGTTTCGGGCACAAATTCTCACGACGTTTCGGGCACAACGCAAACAGCCTTGCGTTGTGGCCGAAACGTCGTGATAATTGTATTTTATTATTTGTATTTTATTTATTTTATTATTTTTCTTCTACGTGACTTTACCGAAAGAACCAAGAATATTGCACGTATTATTAATGTAATACATTGCAAGTAAGAAACGCTATGTGGCATGTTTTTAACGCACACCTGTGTTCTGCACAGTTATCGCGTGCGTTCTTTTTCATTCTAAAAATAACCAAGAGAAGCGAGAATATTTCGAAAATGTTTCAAAAACAAAAATGTTAAATACAGTACAGTAATCAACGTTTTTGGGTTTAGATCGCGTTATTTATAAATGTGTCGTAACCCTCCACCACCCGACACGGCCAATCAGTAAAAAAGTGTCACGTTGACAAAAGACAAATAGTTCACTGCTTTAGCCCACCGGTGTGTTGAAGCCACAACATTTACAATGTTGTGGCTTCAACACACAACATTTACAATGTTGTGGCTTCAACACACCGGTGACGAACATTTACACACATTTATAAATAACGCGATCTAAACCCAAAAACGTTGATTATGAATAACATTTCCTTTGATGTGACGTCGGCTCGGGCAGATCATAGTAAAATTATGAAACATTAAACAGATATAGGATGACTTGTGCAAGTATGTAAATATAGAAGCATTAGCAGTCTAAAAGTAATCTGCCCGAGCCGACGTTAGGCCACAGGGAATGCATCCAGTGTACACTGTAATTACATTGATGTATATTATTTCGTGCAATACGCTATTTTAGATTTCTCACGTGACCTAATTGTTTTGTCCTGATATCGACTCGCCTCGCTGTTGTCACTGTTGGTGTGCTCAGGGCCACCCTTTCAGATTCGCCTCTCCTGGCCTCTTGGGTGTGTCACCTGCTTGAACACGCCGCAATGTTTACCGGCACGCCGCACTTGAACTTGACACATCAGCCGACAACGTGCACGGAGATCGTGCACGTGGGGGGCGGGGCTTGTGTGTAGAGGGGCGGGGCTTTATACAAGAGGGCGTGGCTTGAGGGCATTGGGGGCGGGGCTTGTGTTCGCTGGGGGCGGGGTTTGTGTTTACTGGGCGGGGCTTTGTGTAAAGAGGCGGGGCTTGAGTTAATAAGAGCGGGGCTTGTGTGTGACGGGGGCGGGGCTTGTGTAAAGAGGAGGGGCTTGAGTTAATAAGGGCGGGGCTTGTGTGACGAAGGCGGGGCTTGTATGTGGCGGGGGGCGGGGCTTGTGTGTGGAGGAGGCGGGGCTTGTCTGTGGCGGGGGGCGGGGCTTGTGTATGGAGGGGCGGGGCTTGTGTTCACTGGGCGGGGCTTGAGGTCACGGGGGGCGGGGCTTGTGTGTGGCGGGGGCGGAGCCGTGAACATGGCGGAGACCGGTCTACCAGAGGCGCTGCTCGCGCGGCTTGAAGCCATTGACGGCTTTGACAGCGGCGATGTGGCGGCGCAGCTCGGCGTGGACCACCAGATGGTTGTGGGCGCCGTCAAGAGCCTGAAGTCGCAGGGAGACGTGAGTTCGCAAAGTTTTAGGTTTGACGTGAAGACGACCACACAACACGCGCGGAGCGGCATAGACCAGCCACCTAACCGTTTAAGATTTCCCAGTCCGGATGGGCGGCCGCGCGATGCGATTGGCGGGTTTCTAGGTCACGTGCGCGTTCTGGCCCAATGGGGCGGCAGAGTCGCGACGGCTGTGGCCAATGGGCGTGGTACGATGCCTCGGCCCCTATGCTTGAGCGCGCTGGGAAATGCAACGCGATCCACGTGCGTGTTGATGATGATGATGGCCCGCAGTTCACGCCGTGCGTGGTAAACGCCGGGCGGCACCACGGGGAGTCGTGGTCTCCTGCTCTAATTCGTACACCAACTAGCCCCGGCGGCGAGCCTCTCTCACCCGGGACGAGTGCTCTACTAAGTGGAGGTGGGGGGATAGGCCACGTGTTGAAACGAGGGCCACACATTCTAGATTTGAAGCTTTCGTGACTGCAAGGATTCATACGCTTAGATTGTTTTCGGTAAAGTCACGTAGGTACAAAAATAAAAAAAAATAACAATAATAAAGTCGCGTAGGTAAAAAAATTAAAATTAGAAATAAAATAATATATTTTTATTTTTTACCTACGTGACTTTACCAACCTAAGAGTATAGGGCTCCACGTGTTGTAACGAGGGCTCCACGTGTCGTAATGCGGCGCAATTTGCGGCGACGTCACCGGAGAGCGAGCGTGGCGCGCCGGTTTTAAAATCCCATTGACCACATCACAGTTACAATACCGCAGCACGAACAATACTTCTCTTCTTTTTTAACTCGCTGCCTGATCGATATACACGATTAGTTTTGTGTAAATGAGCGAGCTTATTCTTGGATCTTTCGGTAAAGTCACGTAGAAGGGAAATAATAAAATAATAAAAATAAAACTTTATAAAATTCTCAAGAACAGGGCTGTCGGAAAGACATCGTCCTAATGAACAGCAATGTTTTTAAATATTTTATTATTTCCCTTCTACGTGAATTTACCGAAAGATCCAAGAATATGAATCCCTGCAGTCACGAAAGCTTTAAATCTAAACATGACCGAGCTGTTTAGTTCTCCTCCACTCGTTTAAGATTGTCTACTTGTGTCAATCCACTAGGATTATGGCCACAGCATGCGGTCGCCTTGTAGGGGGGGGGGGTCCTTCATGTTGACCATACTTCACCACGCTGGTCATTGGCGGTGCAAAGGAGGCGGAATTAGTGCTGACATTGTAACGAAGCGGGAACGGAGATGATCACGATCGGATCGGTAGCAACTGAAGGCAAATCTGTCATCGTCCAGCAGTGAATAGGGAATGGTTTAAAACCTCGCGTGTATGGCTACGTGAAGTGTATCATGTAATCACACACTTATTAAACAAGGTTATTATATAATTCCCGCACCTACGATTAGCACAGTTGGATATGTATGGTGCAAAATAATTTTAACATACTACTATTGTTTACTATTCTTGGTTCTTTCGGTAAAGTCACGTAGAAGGGAAATAATATAAATAATATAAAAATAATATTAATATATTATTTCCCTTCTACGTGACTTTACCGAAAGAACCAAGAATATGAATCCCTGCAGTCACAAAAGCTTTAAATCAAAAATTACTATTGTTTACGTTTAATAAAGACTTAATCAGCTTTGATTTGTTTTAAATACTTTATTTTGCTACACAAGGATATTTCAGACACTTGGAAATGATCCACATATCCCTCGTCTTTATTCCAACTAAAGACGTTTGTCTAATTTGAGTTCTCGCCTGATTATAAATCACATTTTGGGCTTTTTGTGGTTGTGTAAAGTCTCAACTCAGCATGTGGAGTATTCCATACGAAGCTTGAATTGTATATAATTCATTTTTAATTACGTTCACTGAAATGGCGTGCGGAAACTTAACACGTGTCTTTTGTTTCGATTTAAAGCTTTCGTGACTGCAGGGATTCATCTTCTTGGTTCTTTCGGTAAAGTCACGTAGAAGGGAAGTAATAAAATAATAAAATAATAATAAAAATAATAAATTATGTTTTATTTTTATTATTTTATTACTTCCCTTCTACGTGACTTTACCGAAAGAACCAAGAAGACGTGTCTTTTGTACATTAAGGGGGGATGCTAGGAATTTTCATGGCAGGCAAAGGGCAATCGACTTGGAAAGTCGAATCAGAACTTGGGGGGAAAGCGTTTGACATAATGGGCAAGAGGGGGAGGTCGCGATGGGTTGGATATTTGTGTGGGATGGAAGAGAGTAGGTTCATGAGAAGGGCATTGGAGTGGCATCTCGAGGTCAGCCACCAGGATGAAGGCCTATCTCCAGATGGTGGAATACTTTAAGGGCAGTCATTGAAGAAATTTAATGAAAAACAAAGCTGAAAGTCATTGAATGATTTCATACATTCATCACATTTGGAGGTTGTTTGTTGAATTGTGGGATCTGGTAGAGAAGACGGCAACGGTATTATGGGTTTTGTGGCATCACTGACATTTCCTGTAATCTCGGTCGTTAACCTAACCAGCTGGCCCTGGGGTTCACCCGGCACGACCCCTCCTCGCGTGCACGTCGGCCACGAAGGGTTACCCCGTCTCATCCCATCGGAGTCTCCGTTGACTCGAGCGGCATCCCTTTCAGGTCATCCAAGTGGAGAATCGCTCGGCTACCAAGTGGGAGCTGATGGAGGAGGGCAGGGAGGTGGTGGAACACGGCAGCCACGAGGCACGCGTTTTCCACGCTGTGCCCCCGGAGGGCATCCTGCAGAGCGAGCTCGTGGTGAGAGACGACATGCGGCGGGCTCATCCCATCGGCGATTGAATGAATCGCCAACATTCGGGGTTTACTAACGTAGTCGAATCTTCTTTTTTTTTGGCCGAAGTTTTGCCGTCTTGTCTGTTATTGGTTTGCGTTGTTCTGTCTCGTTTATTACACGGGTTGGTTGGTACCCACCGTTAGCTAAAAATGTACAAATCATCTGCATATAATTTGTGTAAGCTGTATGTATAAGGATCGATGTTAATCTCTGAGTCAATGCATCTTTGCGTACGTATTGAGAGCGGTCCGTTTGGAGATTAATTTCAGCCACATCATCACTCCCCATATTTACGAGATTTGTAACGATTTATCCATTAACATACATTCTTATTCTCGCAATATGTGCATATAATTGTGATGTTAATCTTATACTCATAGTTGAACAAGACAACAAGCAACACGGATAACACCAATGGAATATTACAAATAAGACACAGCAATTGATTAAATAAGAATGACAATTGAATCATAAGGGGTGGTGAATAATACGTTTAATATCCATTGATGCAGCATGGTGCGTAGATGCTACTGCCGTATAAAGTAAGCATTGCGTGAGTACGATTGTGTGTGTGAGTTATAGAGTGGTAGTGTAGCGGTTAGTGAGCTGCACTACGAACCCGGCGACCCGAGTTCGATTCCCGATCACGGCCAACATCAGTGATGATTATCTGAACTGGTCATGGGCCTCCCCTAGGTCGACTCAGCCACAAATGAGTACCTGGTGCGGTGTGTAAACATCACCACTAGGGAGACAAAGGCGGCCAGGCATGGTGCTGACCATCCACCCCCTAGTATGCTGTTCCAGCCTTCATATGTGCTCGCTAACAGCACTTGTCCCGGCTATACAGGGGATATTTGTCTTATAGAAACATCTGTGTGCTCTACACAGACAAGCGGTGAGCTAAAGTGTGTTTTGAGTTTTGTCAGCTGTGACGTTTTGAGAAAATTTGTTGAGAATTTTTGTTGTTATTGTTGCAGAAACTGCCCAATGGGAAAGTTGGTTTCAGCAAGGCCATGTCCAGCAAGTGGCTACGCATGGACAAGTCTGCGGAGAATGGGCCTCGGGTTTTCCGCAGCGTACGTCGAACCTACAGTGCCATGGGCCATGCGCGACCACCCGCAGCTTCATATCACACGGCCCGTGCCCCCTTGACCCCATGACCCCCTACCACTTCGAAACAGCCTGAAAACTATACATTCATCTCACTGCAAGCATCTTGGCCAAACTTATCGGGTACTAGAGGGGAATATTTGATTTAACTGGCAACGGCACTGCGGTTCTAATTTTAGCGTGCTCAAGTCACTTCTGCCAGTGTACGTATGTTGAACTTCCTTTGCACCGTACATAATCAGAGGTGCAATGACCTCTTGCAGTTATGGAAGTGATTGAGGTGTGTGCTAAAGGTATTTGAAAGTCCTATTTGGCCCTCGGTGATGAAAATGATTCCTACCCCTTCTCTACACTGATTAGATGTTAAACTTGTTGCATTGGAGGGGGGGGGGAGGTGTCATAACATACCTTGTCTTGCATCAGGAAGACCAATTGACATCTGGCACGGATATTTACAAAGGGTTTGGAGTAAACGTCTGTAGATCGAACTAACGTGCGTAGATGGAGAGTCAATGGTATCGTATTAGTCATAGTGTTTTGTAAATGTTGTAAGTATGAAACATTGGTTTGTAGCATTGGCATCGTATATATCGGTATCAACTAAAACTGGTATATGTAAAATATAAATAAGATGTATTTTACTTTCATATTTTTCTGCCTTTATTGTTCCTGCAGACACTTTTTTTTTGACAAACAGCCATGCACCATCATTCCTTTGCATTGCATTGACTAACGCATTGCCTGTGTACAAATCTACTTTTTTTACACTAGAGAGGCGACTACATTTGCCATAATTTTAAAAATGTAGATTTGTGAACTTGAAAAATAACGCGCGATATTGCTAACGGTACAAAACGACGTCCGATTCGGCGTAATGTCAAAGATAAATGATGGATTGTTAGATTGAACCACTACGCTGAATTGTAACAGTTCATCAAATTCCAGGCGGGTGAATAGTAAATTGTTCCACCCCTGGTGGATAGTGCTGTACACGCAAGGTTGCGGTGCCCTTGCACCACCGCTGAGATGTCGCGGTGCAGGATCCACGAACCTATGGTGTCGGCTGCAGGTGGAGGAGATCCGGGACCTGGTGCGGGAAAAACTGCAGCTGGTCAAGGACGGGAAGGTGGACAGTTTGGACGACAAGGAGAGAAATGAGCTGAAGAAACGAAAGCTACTTACGGAAGTGTGAGTGTTGCTCAGATGGTTTTACTTTGTATAACAAAATAACTATATTTCGATTTAAAGCTTTCGTGACTGCAGGGATTCATCTTCTTGGTTCTTTCGGTAAAGTCACGTAGAAGGGAAATAATACAATAATAAAATTCAAACATAATAAAATAATTCTCACGACGTTTCGGCCACAACGCAAGCAGCCGTCCTCAGGTGAAGAACAGGGCTGTCGGGAAGACAGCGTCTGAATGAAACACGTTCTGGCCGAAACGTCGTGAGAATTATTTTATTATGTTTTCTTTTTATTATTTTACTAGCTGTACTACCCGGCTTCGCCCGGGACTTGGATCCACCACGCCCGGCCGTCTTTGTCTCCCAAGTGCCGATGTTAATACGCCACACCAGTTACTCGTTTGAGGCTGAGTCGACCTAGGGGAGGTTCAAATAATCGTCACCGGTGGTGGCCGTGAGCGGGAATCGAACTCGGTTCGCCGGGTTGGTAGCGCAGCGTAGCGTTAAGCACTACACCCACCGCTCCTCACACACCACACACGCACAGACACACACACAGACACACGCAGACACACACAGACAGACACAGACAGACACACACACACACAGACACACAGACAGCACGCTAAGCACTACACTACCGCTCCCCACACACCACACACGCACACACACAGACACACACACAGACACAGACAGCACGCTAAGCACTACACTACCGTTCCCCCTACACAACACACGCGCGCGCGTCCATAGGTACACATACACGCGCTTGCTGCAGACACACACGACTTTCAGGGTGCGTAAGGCAGTAAACGACTGAAATAATAAAGCGGCAATGCTGCGCGAGGAACGCCTTAGACCAGCAACACATTTGTGTAATGCGAGCGTAAACACACAAACACATACAAACACATACACACACATACATACACACACATACACACAAACACATACACACACATACACACACATACAAACACACAGACATACACATACACACAAACACACACATACATGCACACAAACACATACACAATACACACACACATACATGCAGACACACAGACAGACACGTAACACACATACATACACACACATACATACACAGAAACACATACACACACATACATAGACACACACATACATACACACAAACACATGCACACACGTACATACACACATACATAGAGACACGCAGACATACACATAAAGACATAAAAAAACCCACATACATACACACACACATACACACAAACACATACATACACATACATACACACATACATAGAGACACACAGACATACACATAAACACAAACACACATACACATGACCCGGCTTCGCCCGGGACTTGGATCCACGATGCCCCGCCGCCTTTGTCTCCCCAGTGACGATGTTCACACACGACAGCAGTTACGCTTTTGAGGCTGAGTGGACCTAGGGGAGGGCCAGGTCCGTTTCAAATAATCGTCAGCGGTGGTGGGCGTGAGTTGGAATCGAACTGGGGTCGCTCAAGCAGCTTAATGACTGTTTGTACAAAGAACATATAAAGAATCGATTATAATAACCAGGCAAGAGTCCACATTATAGACTGCCAGTACACGCACTCAGCTTCATAAGCAGGCTAGAGTGTACATGATAGAGTGGCAGTACGCTCACCGAGCTTAATAAGCAGGCTACAGTGTACATGATAGACTGGCAGTACGCTCACCCAGCTTAATGAGTATTTGTACAGTGAACATTAAAGTAATCGATTGTTGGCGCGTTGGGTTTAAAAGTAATATTAATAGCACACATTGTGGTGGGGGTGTAGTGAAGAGTAGGAAAAACTTTGATGAATTTACCTCAGAGTGGCGTGGTGGGTGTCGAGGCCTAGTAGCGTGCAAAGCCTGCGGCCTCGCCTAAAATTGTCGGCTTGGAAAAGGCAGGGTACGGGTGGCGTTCCTTCCCCCCCCCCCTAGCGCTCCAACAATACTGTGTAATGGCTATTATTTAATTAAATACGGAGCTTATGAAAGTGGCGAAGGCGTGGCTAGCCGTTGGCAGGGGCAACCGCCGTCCAATGAAACTGCAGCCCTTGGCGAAGGCGTGGCTAGCCGTTGCCAGGTCCAATGAAAGCGGCGAAGGCGTGGCTAGCCGTTGCCAGGGGCAACCGCCGTCCAATGAAAGTGCGTATGGGCCAAAGTCCACACACACACAGACAGACAGACATGAACGATTTTATATATATAGATTATTTCCCTTCTACGTGACTTTACCGAAAGAACCAAGAAAATAAATATAGGTATGCATTGCCCAATCATAATTTAAGGGTTCAAGGTGTATGCAGTAATTATTTATATCGGTAATAATGTTTAGTTTTACATCGCGTCGTTTGTGCATATTGATTCTCACAATCACTGAGGAACCAGTTTAACACGTAGGCTTTCGTGACCAATATCCATAATAGAGGTTTTTTTTGGGTTAGATCGCGTAAATATATAATGTGTCGTTAAAACCCGCCACCACCCGACACAGCCAACTGGTAAGGGTTGTCACGTAAACAGAGGAACCGCAGACAAAATGGAAGGCAGCCAGCTGATGAGCCAGTGCCACCAACGATTACCAATCTCTGTGGTCCTCTATATATGAAGATGTTTTCAGCCAACTAATGAGTACATGTGAGAGGGAACGAGAGCACCTGGATGAAACCCAAGTGTGCGAGGGCTAACACTGCCCCACACAGAAGGGAGAGAAGATGATATTTTAGTACAAGCCTCTTGAGTCTCAAGACTTTTGTTCAAGAGGGTCCTGCATTGAGATTGTTGACCAATTCCTTTTCAACCAGTACCCAGAGAAAATCTGTGCATGCTTGAGATTAACATTCATGTACAATGGCATCTGGACACCTCCCAGGCCAGTGGGTTTGGGAGTTGATTTGCTTAACTAAAATAGTCACATGTAATCATCCACTCATTGCATGCCACTGCAATCATTTGCAAGTAAATTAATACAATTATGGAAATGTTTTCGTCAGTGGTCCTGTTTCATTGCACTGCACTTAGCAGAGTTGTTGCAAGTGTGCATAAACTGTAATGCAAGTAACATGCAGTAGATGGCAGTGGCAGCCTTATCTTGTTCGGGTGCAGTTTTTAATGAGGCTGCACAGTTTTACTTTTTAACACGAGAGGGCACCGTCAGACTTCTCACTTTCGATCTTCTATGGAAACCTTACCGCAGACACCTGACGCACAAGTTGAAAATCAGAGACTCCTGCGTGCGACTGTGGCTACGAACCACAAACCATTGAATCATATAACTCCACACTGCCCAAAATATAAACTTGAAGGTGGTGGGTGTACCTGCAGTTCACCAACTCTCAGACAAAGCGCTTACAAGTGAATCACTCATCATAGGCCATGTTAGAGAAGAGAAGCGGACACTCGAGTGTGCCCGTGGCCGATCGTACTTTGACAACGCGGATCATGGCAGTGTGCACTTCACATTTGAGCGGTGAGTGGATGAAACTCTTGGTGCGCCGTTGTACGATTGCGCCAGCGTGATCGCTTGACGGTGCGTCCCGTGTGCCGCAGGGTGGTCAAAACCTACTGGGTGAGCAAGGGCCCCGCGTTCAGCACCTCCATCGTCAAGCAGGAGACCGACCTCACCCCCGAGATGATCGCCAGGTGAGCCCCAGAGCATTAGCCGTGGCTCCGCAGTGCGACACGCACCCTATGCTTTGCGCGCTGCCTTTCTCATACGAGCCTTAGTTCCAAATAATATCCTTTATTTTAGTATGAGCAATGCATCCATTTGGCTGGCATTAACCGACTGGGAGGGAATTGTTTGTAACGTATGAGATATTGCAAATTCCATTCCATGTACGAAAGTGCAATTTCCATGTAACATTCCTTACCCACGTCTCGCAAGATTTCGGCTGGGCGTTGGTCTAACTACAAAGCACCCCTCCTACAATCCAGCAATCCAGCCACCGCCGCTGGAGCCTACACACCCACGACAGAGAGGCTGAAACGACAGAGGCTGTGGGACCCACGCCATTAGACAACCACTTACAGAACAGAGCAGTGAGTGGGTGGGCGGGCAGGAAAACCAAACAAGGAAACGCACAGAGATAACAAAGAAAAACAACACATGCTGACGTTATGCACGAGGAAGTGGGGCTTTTTTGGGGAAGACTGCTTTTGCGGCAAAGATTAGCGCAGAAACCCTTGCACCCATCGTCAAGTTTGTGTTGATGAAGCTGTTTCTCGTGGGCTTTACCCCTGCTGATGGCCCAGACATAGTCATTGTCGCACTTTGTTCAGACTTGATTCCTCTGTTGTTTACATAACGTGGCCTTGCCACTGGTACCTATTAAATATGGCTGCATATTATCCCCCCCACCTCTGGCGATTCTATTCTCTTAAATTTATAATCTATATAGATATAGAATTTAGATTCGATAAATTTCTGCAATTTACTGCAGCGGTTCTATTCCAGAATGTATTCATTTTGTCTCGCTTTGTTTACTGTTTTGTTTGTGTCGTTACTCCTCTCCCTCTGTGTCTTTGGGATACTTTTGTCCGCTGGATTTTTCCGAATTGTGACGGCATAAAATTGGCATGAGTTAAACAACATCGATACTTGTGCACGAATATTTGATGCGTCCTTTCGGGAGCTTCGTAAATCATGCCCAAAGAATGGGTCCTATTTGGCCGGGGAAAGTGTTCAGTTTGTTAAACAGGGTTGGTGGGGTATAATTTTCCCTGCATCTTTGCTTGTTTGCTTTTCATTTTCCGCACGAAACCTCTCATTAGTGGCGTGAGGCTTCGCCCACCTGACGCCTGGGGCATGTGAACCCCTCCACACGCCACCTCTCGCGTCTCTCTGAAGCGTACGCTTCATGCCACGTTCACCGGTCGTATGCCAGTTTAAAAAAAAACGTATTGCATACAAATAATTAATGGTACACCCTTGTGAAAAGTTAAGGGAAGCCGCAGTGCAATTGTGGCCATGCAACTCAGACAATGGACCAGATAATAAACAACTGTAGTCTGCGCTCCTCCAACAGAGACGAAATAGCTACTCAACACGAGCGCTCTCCTGAAGCCCTCTCCTCGCGGCCAGCAGACCTTGACATTAGCATTTAACTCCGGAACATATTGCCATGCCCAAGAATAGAAGAGTGCACAATTTTTTAAGTGCGTGGAGCAGTTTAGTATTTTTTGTTAACTTGCGAAGTTTTAAGGGCAGTGTTTTGAGTGTAAACTGGTCTCCAGGAAAAAAAAGTGACAATGAGGAATGTTACACTTGAGATGAATGGAGCCAAATGTGTTGATTTCACCGTCGATGGTAAATCCCCACGGAAACTGCCGCCGCCGCTGCCACAGAATGATCGCTCCGGACATTGGCCTGCCGCCAATCGCAGCAGCCAAAGCTATTTCGGCAATTCAGTGAAGCAGAATGCGGTGGTAGGTGTGTGTGTGGGGGGGGGGTCGCGGGATTGTGCGCTCCCGAGTGGGAAGCCACCGTCGTTGCTGCGGCGCCATGGTCGAATTACGGGAGGAGTGATCTCGCCTGGTGGGCGTGCGTCCGCATCCCCGTCGTGGCGTGGCCAGAGCGGGCGGACTGGTGGCTCGCGACCCGTTTTGTGTTTTCCACGTAGGGGGGGGGGGGGTGGACGTGGTGGGGGGGGGAGACCCGATGGCCGCGTTGGACCGTGAGCGGTGTCGTGTTTCTCCCGTCGCTCCCAAGAGGCTCGAGGATTGGGAGGCTTGGAGGATGGCCAAAGTCTAGGGCAATTTTTTTTGATATACCTGAGCCACTGTCGGCAGGAATATACAGCGCACTGAATTGCTGCGCTTCTGGTTTCACGGCGCAACGGGAGGCAGGCCATTAAATAAGACAAATCTCTGCTCCAAATAATTTTTATGAGGCCCCGATAAGTTGGTATAGATTTTGTGAAATTTCTTAAACCATCAGAATGTTTCCACCATTACAGTGTGGATGAATATTTTGGCCGGTGCGCAAGTTTCCGCGTCGTGACACCCCATAATTTAAATGCGTACACTTTTTTACGTGCAGTTTAAGCTCAGTAGGCTATATCTGATATTCCTCATAGTAGCATTTTTTTTTAAACACATGTTTGCAAGCGGATTAAATCATTTGTCTCCTGCCATGATTACAAATCTCTGGGTCATGCAGAGAAAAATACAGCCCTTGGGATTCTGGTTGGCATTAGATGTGTAATGCATGAATTAATTGCTTTATATTGATTTTCAAGCTCTCAACATATGCATTGCTTCGCGTGGGTAAGAATGTTTAAAAAATTGTACTCAGTGTTATGTGGGTTTACGCGATCCATGCAGTCGATAATAGTGGCCACGACATTGATCACATTGTTAAATAATTTTTGTTTAAAGATTTCTTGATTTGATTAAGTGACGACTCTTCCATTCAATCGGCGTGCAGGGTGAATCATCACACGCGTAGTAAATATTGTGCCTGAAAGGTGTCTGAATACGCAGTTGGAGTGCGTTGCAGTGATCATCTGTTACTTCCCCTTGAACGCCTGCAGTGGCTCGTGGCGCGACCTCAAGTTTAAGCCTTACAACTTTGACGCGATGGGCATCATGCCGGACAGCGGGCACTTGCACCCGCTCCTCAAGGTGCGCACCCAGTTCCGGCAGATCTTCCTGGAGATGGGGTGAGTGTCCCGAGCGGTGCGACGTTCTGATGCGCACACGCACGGACACACCGCGGATAACAAAGCTTCTACCGCAGTCTCTGACAGAGCAGTGTGGCCCTTCTAGTTAGAGAATGACCCATGAAAACGAATATTGTAGAGTTACCTCGGAGAACTCAAACAGCGATCTATAGTCCACATGCTTGTATTGAGCTTTTTCCCGCACAATTACCTTGGACACCCGAGCATACGCGACGTTCCCACCTCAAGTGAATTTCCAGGGTGAAATATTTTTACGAATAAAACAAGGTGCTGTGAGCACAGGCAAGGGGTTGGCCTGATTGTTTGTTCGTCTGTTTCTTCCGCAGCTTTACGGAAATGCCTACAAATAATTTCATCGAGAGCTCCTTCTGGAATTTCGATGCGCTGTTTCAGCCCCAGCAGCACCCGGCGAGAGACCAACACGACACATTTTTCATCGCAGGTGAGCTCGGGCTGGTGTGCGTGCGCGTGAAATGGGGTTCCTAAAATTACAATTCGTGCGTGTCGTACGTGATTGGTTCACGTGGCTCCAGCAGCCAGTAGAGGCGCTACATTGACAACGACGTTAAAACAGTAGTAGTAGTAGTAATGAAAATAAAAGTTTGCATTGACGTACGTTTTGCTCCAACTTTGTCAGGGTTTAGGAAACAATGCCACGGCTTCCTTTTCGCCCAAGTTTTTTTGTTCAATGGTGTGTGTGTGTGTGTGTCTGGGAAATTAAATGTTTTTATCAAACTTATGTAAGACACTTGGAGGCCTAATAGGCAGGGAAAGGGCACCATCAGAAAGCAGTATTAAATTAAAATTATTTGAAGAGCTGAATCGCGAAGGGGCTTTGCGAATCGTCGCACGTAATCGAGCCCACACCGATGGCATTCCAACGGCAAACGCTCACACTCGCCGTTTCTGCATCGAAAGTGCAATCCTAGCCACGGTGGCTAAATGTGCAAACGTACCCGGGGTTAAACACTCCACCTGTACTTGTGTTTGAAGTCCAGCCCATTGGAGTCTAGAATAGGCGTATGTAATGGCCACTACTGTGGTGCTTGGGGTCATAGTGATCTGAAGCCACACTTGTCGGGATTAGCACTCCTGCAGCTGTGAAAAACGATTAACGAATCCACCCTTTGTACGTTCCCTGGTGCATTTAGGATTTTTATGTTGCAGTCGGATCAGCGCTTGTAAACAGTGGCTATATATTCGTTTTCATGGGTCATTCTCTAACTAGAAGGGCCACACTGCTCTGTCAGAGACTGCGGTAGAAGCTTTGTTATCCGCGGTGTGTCCGTGCGTGTGCGCATCAGAACATTTGTTTTATTATTATTTGTTTTATTATTATTTTATTATTTCCCTTCTACGTGACTTTACCGAAAGAACCAAGAATATGAATCACTGCAGTCACGAAAGCTTTAAATAAAAATATAATATTGGCTCTCCGTTGTGCTTTCGGGTTGTTCACAAACTAATCGGTTCCTAGAAGGTGGACATCGCTCCAAAACGACACGCGGCGATCAGAACCCGAAAGAAAGCAACGTCGGAGAGCCGTACAGTGCAACCGCAAAAAAACCCATGCGGCAGAAACATTCACGATAGTTTCGTAAAAAGCAACGCTGCCAAAGCAACCCCCGCCCCCTGTCGCCAACGTTTCGGCTTTGGAATAAGGGGGTCCTCCCTTTTTGCGCTTCGCATCTTCTACCGTCACGAGCCTGTGCCGTCCCGTGTCCCTCTCGGTTTGCATTGTGGCAGAGCCGGCCAGCGCGACGCGCTTTTCCCGAGGACTACCTGGAGCGTGTGAAGCAGATCCACTCTGTCGGGGGCTACGGCTCTCAGGGGTAAGGTTGGCCCGGCCGGTCGTCTCTCTGGGCCTGCTCGCGACGCGCCCACTCCTCTTCCTCCGTGCGGCCCTTTTCATTTGTTTCTGTTCTTTTTGTCTGGCGCGGAGACTTCGGCTGCCGTAGCCCATTTATTAATTTGGTTTGCCGAGTGATTTGACATCCTTTTGTGCTTTCAACTCTGGCGCTTGAACGCCCGGCCGGAGATGTGTTGGCACGATTTCGTTTTTGCAGCTTAATTGAGGATGCGGAGGCAGCGAGTGGGGGCGGGGTGCACTGGGGAAGGGATTGTTCAGAGGGGCAGAGGGCGATGTTCCAAGCCCTTCTGCACGCACCCTTCGCTGTGAAAATAAAGGACTTTTTTTTCTTTCTCCCCGCCCCCATAGCATACCTGTCCATTGCTTTGCTGTGTGTTACTTTGTGTGCGTTTCCCAGCCTGTGTCCAATAAGGCTTGCATGCCTTATGTTTCATAGGTACCAATGCAAGTAGCAAATATTTTTTTAGCAGAAGCTTTTATTATATCTGTCCTGATCGCGTTACACCGGTCCATGCGTGCGCATTTAGACAAGGGGTGCAACGATTGCCCCCTTTTTGCAATTCACGAAATTGTCACGATTCAGGGTCGCGATTCAAGACTGGCTTCTCTTTTTTTGTTTTAACAGTGGGCAAATATAGTGGCCTCCAGTGGCTGGTGGATTACATCTAAAAAAAAACATTACATACAACGTATATCAATAGAAAAACATCGATTTATACTATTCGATGCATGTATCGTGAGCTTAAAGAATCGATATTAATCGTTGAATTAATGGATCATTACACCCCAGGTGTATTTGTACTGAGTGTGTAAGCCAAACCTGTGGGTTGGGAGCATTTACCGTGCGAGGTGGATTCACAATGCATTAGCTGTGTGTGCCCTGGCTTTCGTGGCATTATGTCACTGGTCACATTAAAATATTTTTTGGCACGGTATGGGATAATTTCAGTTCCCCCTCGGTGAGTAACATGTCTTGGCAGGCCTCTACCTGTGCAGGAACATTGCAGTGACTGATGTGTGTAATTACGCCATTTTCACTTTTATCTTAAAGGCACAGGATCGGGGCAACACGGGGGATAATGAGTGACCATGTCAGCCCAAATATGTATGCTGGCAGATCGTGTAACGAGAGGCTACCTGCGGTCATGTAGACGTTTACTCTGTAGATGTATTTGTTTGAAGGAAACTATTCCAGCCCCCCCCCCCCTCCAGCCACCCCCAGACCCCTTTATAGCACAGATCACATTTTATTTGTCACTGGTAAATGCACCTGGCCTCACTGCAGTCCCGACTACTGGGTTTGATCCTGGGTTTTTGATCCGATACCCCGGGGCAGGTGGCAGTTAATGTTTAACCGGAGCAAAAGCGTGACCCCCCCCGACCCCGAAAATGCACACGGTAGCCAGACGGAAAGGGGGGGGGGGGTAGCCAGATGGAAGCGGGGGGGGGGGGTAATCAAGCAGCATGCGGGAGGATGTTGAATAGTCAACTGATGTCACCCAAAACTGATGTCACCCAAGAGTGATTATCCACAAACAACATTTCCTGCTGGATGATATTGGACTGAAAAGCCAATACCTTGCTGGACTAATACGTGTTTTTGTATGTGTATGTGGAGACACAGGCCGATTATTTTAAGCTATATGGGGTTTGTACACACACAAGGTGATTTTTAGACAGCAGACGGTACTATTGTGATCATGAGCTCCCAGCATGCCTTGCATTGCACATGACATCACCATTCCGTGGTATAATCCACACAGCCCTGTTTTACTTAGAAGTAGGTTTTTCGTAGTTCAACAAAATGATTCATATATTTTCGTGGGGTTCAGCCAAGTAGTGATTTTATTGAAAAAATCTTGTCATAAATCCTCCACCACCCAACAAGATTGTCACCTTTACAAAGATCGTATTTATACGCGGACAATGTATCCATCAAGTTCTGACTGATAAAGCTGCCCCCTGCTCCTCACTGATGGCAGAAGAATGTTCACGACTGATTTTAACATCAACCTCAGGGGACCTTTCACTCCGTCTGTTTTGAGAGTTTCTTCAAGCGGTGAGCTGGGAAACTGAATTTTAGACCTCCAGTCCATTGTTGCCAAAGCAGGCCAATGGGAGAACGATGTAGGTTTCATCCTCATTAGGAATCATGAGCAAAGTATAGCCCATCGTTGCCTACTGCTCCCTTGTGCTTCGGTAGGGCTTTACGTGGACACATCTTCCCTCATCACGTTTCTGTCCGGCGAGTTTCTCATCGCTCGCAGACAGTTTTTTAATTGCTTGTAGGAATCGCCCAGTCCGTGTTGTCTCACTGTGCGTGTGCTGCGACTGTTCTGCTCGTGATCAGACATGTCCGTTACTCGTTTGTTTTGAATTTGAAATGCACGTTGGAAGTGTTTGGCACTCTGTCTAGAGCGGGGGGAGGAGGGGGGGGGGGCATGATTTAACTTTGGAAAAAAAAATTGTTGCGTGAGGATTTTCAAAAGGCGCTGTCGCACAACTCGGGCAGACTGCAGCATCTGGTGCGCAACTATCTGTGCAGGTTGGCAGTTTTCACAGGTGCAACCATTTTATTTTGACGTCCATTCATCCGTCCGTGCGAGATATTTCCATATTCTCTCAGCCGCCCCTCACTCGCAAAGCAGCAACGAGGTCGGCCCCCCCCCCCCCCCTCTTCGCTACCTCTCGGTGTTGACTTTCAGCAATTGGAGCAGGAATTCCCATTCATCACTCCCCGTCGGTTATGGCATTATTAATCGCGCCGCTTCACGGGTTATAAATTCTCGAGTTTAGCGGTGCGTGCGTGTGTGTACACCTGCGCTTTCCACGAGCGGTTGAAGCCTTGGTCTCTTGCCATCCACCCCCCCAACACACCGTGTGCGAGAGCCGCTGAGTTTCCGTTGAGAAGTAAGGAGACGTAAGCTTGATGTATTCGAGAAAACATTGGTCCTGTGTTTGTTCAAGTAAGTTGAGCAACTTTGGAGGTCTCCAAATAGAATAGTTTTCTCTTACGGCCACTGCTCACATCGTCTGTGTTGTGTACTTGTTGCTTCAGCGATAGCGTTATTATTATTGCAACTGTCTGTGATTGACTGAAATCTGTCACGTGCAGCGTATTTTGACTTTAAAATCATTCGCCGAGTGATCAAATGTGTTTACATTCGATGGATTATAAATAGCATACATATCTTGGAAGGACGTAAAAATATATGTAATCCGTTACATTGATTTTCCAAATAAATGTTTTATCGTAATCTCGGTTGCTGGAATATGGAAGGCCAGTATGCGCAGTATTATTTAGGGGTATTAAAATCAGTGATGTGTGAAGTTGCTTTGCAGCGCTGCTGTAGAGGTCTTAAAGTACTGTACATTACATTGCGAAAAGCTGCGTGTCCTCCACTTTTCCATTCATCAATCAATTAAGTAACCACTCCATCAGCCATCGAGTGGGATGGAGGGTTTCCAGGTGCTATGGAGCCTAACCTCATCCGGGAATAGATTATTATATATCAATAATAATAATAAGAAGAATTACAGACCTTATTCAATCAACTGGTGGATGAAGGACTCCCACGCCGTGTCAATAATAATTTATTTGTAAGGCGCCTTCCACGGTCGCAAGGCGCCTTGGGAGAATAAGGGTAAGGACAGGCCAATAGAGGAGAAGCGAAGTCAAATAAACTGACTACAGATGATGTGGTTTTAAGAAAACATTTAAAAGTTTCCACATTATCGGATCAACGAATTTCCAACGATAGGGAATACCACAACCGTGGCACAGACACGGCAAACAATGGGAGTTGCTTGACCATACTTCACCATGCTGGTAATTGTGGATTGGTTAAAGGGGGGGGCAGTGGTGAGCAGCTCACAACCGGGACTGTCTTGCGATTTGGTTTGGCATTGGCTTTGAGTGAGGATAACGATGACGATCACACTCCGAATGAAAACACCGTATCGTAGAATTCATCGACGGTGGGAAATCTCTCCGGGAATTCCACATTGCCGCCCGTGGTTGAGCCGGTTGGGGGTGGGGGCGGAGGCGCAGGGGTCGAGAAGTTCTTAGCTTTGCCCAAGAAAACATTCTTCGGGAATTCCAGTGCACGTCTCCTCCCTGCTCCACGCCGCCGAGGGCTTTAGAAGCATCGCGGCCTTGACCTTTGGCTTGAAGATTAACGCGGGGAAAGATTCCACCGGCCTGGACAGTGTCCGCCACTGGCCCGGCCGTCAGTGGAAGCCTTGCTAACTTGTCTAGCAGGCACGCGGGCGTACAGACGCACGTGTCTGTTGCTCGCTGCCGATTATACAGCAGCCACTGTTTGATTCAGCTGTCGCTCAGGGCAGAGCATGCTGTGATGTCACCCTACACAGACAACCTCTGATGTCACAGGGCGCTGTGATGTCGGTACACAGAGAAAGCTGTGATGTCACTGTGACTTGCGTAAAAATGTATGATTTGCATGTAGGGTTCTTAATCATAGCTGCAGCAGCTGATTCTGACACGCTCCATTTGATACGCGTATTGTGTGCGTAACCATCAATTTTCAACGATTGATTATTACATGCCAGGGAAATTTGCTGCAATGGGAATTGTTGCTGTGATGAACTACGTCAACTACATTTCTCTGAATCGCCCCGAATGCATCTGATCTTGTCAGATCGTGGAACCTCAGCAGGTTTTGAGCCTGGTTAGTCACTAGATTTAGAGACTACCTGCGAGTATCTGTTGTTTTCGGTTTTAGGCAGTGAGGTGGCCAGGAGATGTGCTGTGCAGCAGCGATATTTTTAGGTTCATCTGTGCAAAACATTCAGCGTTAATTCCCTTGTAAAAGGTGGTTTTCTCCGGCTTCTGTGGTTTCCTTCCACATGGAGCCAAACGCCCAAATAACGGCATCTGACAAACATCACAATGCAGCAGTACCCTCTTGAAAAAGCACCTTAAGAATTGGCAAGATTGGCATTGTTATAATTATCAGGCATGCTGCATTGGTGAGCACACTGAACGTTACAATCCAGAGGTAGCCAGTTTAATCTCCCGGAGTGGCAGATGAAGCAATGGGGCAGGTTTCTTATATCCATACAACCTCTGTCCAACTGGCAGCAGTAGTAATCGGTACGCCACAGACGATCGGCAGGTTGTGCGTGGTGGGTTAAAGTGTGTCTCCTGCGACCTCTTCCAAAGACGCCTGACCAGCGTGAAAGAGTAGGCAAAAATCCCTTCCGGAGCCCCGCTCTAGTGGGAGGACCTTCCGCCCGTGTTAGCAAGAAATTGCAGGCCCTCTGCACCTTTATTATAACTAATTAAACGTTGCCAAAACGAGTATGTAACCTGTGACGGCGTTGCCATGGCAGTGAGACACCTCCGCCGACGTCAACCGCACAAGACGCGGCGCTTGCGGTAACACGATCCTCACGCTGCACGGGGGGCGCGGGGGGGGGGCATCACGCAGGAAGCCAGCGCTCATAATCGTCACGCTCTGACAGGCATATCGCGGCTCTAATTTCACACGGGGGGGGCGGGTGAGCGGGGAGGGGAGGGGGGGCGTTAACGAGGGCGTCGCGGTGGCTTCGCCACGAGTTTGCTCACCTGCTCGATGCCAGCCGGACGGCAGCTGGGGACCGCACCGCCGAGGTCAAACAATGAGTTAGCGCGCGTGGATCGCGGGCACGCGCAACCTCGCCTGTGCACACACCCGGTGGGGGGGCCTGCGATCGGCTTCCCGCTCGGTTCGCCACCACGTGTCGACGCGGCAACGCGGGGAAAGTCTCCACTGCGTTGTCGGGTCGTACCGAGTGTTGTTTGGCAATTTGGTCAGACGTTTTCGCTCAACGTGCCTGGGAGCTTCTTCAGTTTCCGTTCGCTAAGAAGCTCCCCAACACGTGGAACCTGAATTGTTCCTGAAGAAGCTCCTGGCGCGTGGGCCAAAACGTCGGACGTAATGCCGAATAACGCGCGGTGGAACCTGGCGACTGCATCGGAGAGCTGAACAGCCCAGCCACGAACATTGTCACGCCGTGTGACCAGTGATATCGTGGCAGCCCTCGTGCTCGCGAGTCCACGCCGGGGAGGCCCAGCGTAGGCCGGTGCCGCTGGTTGCTCTCCTCGTGACGGCAATGAACAAGTACTTGGCGCTTTGGATTTACGCAGCTCTGATGTGTAACATAACCTTTGTTTGATGTATTTTATTTATCCTTGGTTAATTTCATTTTGCAAGCGGTTTATTTGACGTGTTTTTTTTTTACCTTCAATATTTGGCCGGTGCTTATGAAAGTAAACCTTGAGAAATTAAAACAGATACAATAGCACATTACAATATATATTTCGACAGTTTTGCTCTAGAAAAAAGAGTCATTATTTTGGCAACGCAACTTTTGCCAAACGTTGGATGACTGTCGGCGCGTGTGATGTACACGCGTGTGCTTGCGCGTGCACACGCGTGCGTGTGTCTGGGGAGCACCTTTCTCGGAACAAGCGCCGTGGTGATGTCACCGTCACATGGCCACTGTTTTATCTGGGGAGCAGTATTTCAACGGTCATTGCACTGCGCTAGTGGCGACCTGAAATAAATTACCAGCCGCGGCTGACATCGGCGTTGAGTCGTATTTAAACCTGTTCTGTACCTCTTCTAGGTTGACTCGGCCTTAACGTGAAGGGGTGTGAACAGCAACATTGGGGGAGTCAGAGTTGGCCAAGTATGGTGCTGGTCACACCACCCCCTCGTGTGCCATGGCAGCCTTTAAAGGCTGTACGGGTAGTCGTTTTCTATGTGTGTGTGTGTGTGTACACTAGACACTTGGCTGATAGTGCATTCCATTTCTCTGAGGTCTGGCGCAGAAAGTAAAAAGTAGCCCCAGTGCTTGAATCATTTTCGGGTCACCGTGGCCGATTACCCAAGCCCTCCCCGTGCATGTGTGGCACGAAGCTCGCTTCGTTTCTTTGTATCTCAGTCTCCTCCCACGCGACACGCGATGGGACTCCGTCCCCTCTCCACTAGGGTTGATAATTAGGTACAGTGTACCAACTTGGCTCTTCAGTCGCTCGCTCGCTCGTCCGCTCGTACGTTCACCCGCTTCTTTCTCACAGCTGGGATTCGGATGAACTTCACTGGGCGGTGATGAAGGGAGCCTTTTCGTGAAATGTCAACGTGACGGTTCGCTTAGCGGCCTTCACGGGGCCCGCATTGATCGTACCCGTCACTGCAAATGTCACCGCCACTTGAATGGCAAATAATACCCGCGTGCCGCGTGGCATTACGTCAGAACCTCGGAAACGCTGTTAAATGCAACAACTGAAGTATATAAAACGAATACGTAAATAAACCATTCGTGTCGCCACAATAATTGTTTAAATATATATTTTTAAAGCCCAAAGACTGACTTGCCTACAGGACTTAAGATATCCAGCAGCGTTTGTTCGGAAGGCCAATCGGCCAGTGGGCTTTAAAAAAAAAAAGTTTCCGTGCAGAGATTAACGGCGGTACGCTTATTTGATTAACCATTACACCCAAGAGCAGCGCCGAATACCTAGTGTACCAAAGTACAAGAGTGGGCCCGGGCAAGGCACGTCGCTGATAGGAATTGTGGCAGCGTTTGAGATGAACAACAGAATTGGTAGCCAAAGGTTGAAAACGCGCCCAAGGGGATGCCCTCTGTGGAGATGAAGCCGCGATGAAATTGGCTCGGATGCAGGTGCTTCACGGATAGTTGCATCACGGGACTGTGAAGAATGGCGACGGCTTGTACTAGTGTACGTTGAACTTCTATCGCACAGCACGTAGCCAGCCGTGCTCATGTTAGGTGCGGAGCAGAACAACAAAGTCACGCAAAAAGCAGTTCTAAAGAAATGAGACATGAGAGTGGCATTCATCCAGCAGTGGTTTGATCGTGGCTGATGATAATGACGTGTTTCTCTGCAGCAAAGCACACTGCAAGTCCCTGCTGTGCTCTGGTGTCCTGTGATGACTACGTGTGATGCGCTGGGAGCTGACGCTCATTGCAGCGCTGCCGTACGCATGTAGTACGCGTACAGTACGCGTACAGTGTGAAAGCAGTGCACCCAGTTCTAAATCCATGAACTGGTTTTCCGGCTTCTGTCTTTGCAAAAATTTACTTTGGAAAAAGTACTCCTAACAATTAATTTTTAAAATATATATCTATAAATGTCTTCTGAATAGTCGACACAAATGTCGTCGTGATGGGGCGTAAAAAAGACACAATACAAATTGTTGCATTTAAAAAAAAATGATCCGGCCAATCTGAACAAAAGGATTGAGAGTTGTGTTGCCATTGTTGCATTTGAGAGCCAATCCCTGATCCTCTCCCCTCCCTCGGCCACGAACAAACCTCCGGGCGCAAACCGACGGCCGCCTCTGTGAATCGCACGCAATTGCAAAGTCAAATTATTTGCAGACGTCTCAGCTGTTGCGCTGAACTTACGACGACCATTGTGTACGCGATTATCTGCTAACCTTGCCGTCCCTGTTTGCGCTCTACGCTCACGAACGCCCCTATTGTGCTGCCCGTGATAGATTAGCTGTATGTGTGACGCGGACAAACATCCACATGCATACCTGGAGGGCCTTTTGCAAGCACTTAGCTCGTTTGCGCGGGCCATGTACGCCCACACACACTGTGGCGATCGGCAAACAGCGAATGTGAGGCTGACTCTGATACGGGAGATGTACTGCAGGTCAAGAGGTCAAGGACACATCTGTGGCTTGTGAGCGAGCGGCGGCAAGGGAGTTGATGCGCTGTCGTGAGCGCGGAGGGAATGGCGTCATCGCCGGGCTTTAGATCCGCGAGCGTTACATCTGACGGGGACGTGACGCGGTGGCGAATTGAAAAAGTATCTCGATTTAAAGCTTTCGTGACTGCAGGGATTCATCGTCTTGGTTCTTTCGGTAAAGTCACGTAGAAGGAAAATAATAAAATAATAAAAATAAAACATAATAAAATACAATTCTCACGACTCTGTCTACTTGACAGACCGGTTCTCCACCTGAAGACGGCTGCTTGCGCTGTGGCCGAAACGTCGTGAGAATTATTTTATAATGTTTTATTTTTATTATTTTATTATTTTCCTTCTACGTGACTTTGCCGAAAGAACCAAGACGATGAAAAAGTATCATCAAGGTGTCTCTCGCTGCACCGAACAAGACTCGTGCCGTGCTAATCTGTGCAGTTGTAAACTTACACGCGTACGCCGGCCGGCCACGCGACGATGCATCGATTGCTTACGATGCACGCACATTTTGTGCTGCTATTACATTTGGGCAAAATCAACTGCGCAAAGAGAGATTGGGAAAAAAATTCGTGAAGAAATACCAACGATCGGGTAAAAACAGGCTGAAAAGAAAATCGATTCTGAAATTAAATTACGACCCTCACTCCACACCAATTTTATCACTTTCCCCTCAACACTTTCTTGCCGCATTCTTCCAGGTTGCTTTGCCCCCCACCCCGTCCTTCCATGGAATTCCCAGAAATCGTCTGCATGCGTTTGTTTCAAATAGAAAATCAAAATTTCGATTCAAAGCTTTCGTGACTGCAGGTATTCATCTTCTTCGTTCTTTCGGTAAAGTCACGTAGAAGGGAAATAATAAAAGAATAAAATTCATCACCATGATGATGGCTTGTGTTGCAGGGCTGTCGGAAAGGCAGCGTCCGAATGGATTCGGACGCTGTCTTTCCGACAGACCTGTTCTTCACCTGAGGACGGCTGCTTGCGTTGTGGCCGAAACGTCGTGAGAATTGTATTTTATTATGTTTTATTTTTATTAATTTATTATTTCCCTTCTACGTGACTTTACCGAAAGAACCAAGAAGAGAAAGTCAAAAGTCAAAGTGATTTCCTGCTCAAATGAGCATTGCGGGTACTTGCTTCCTGTTTACAGCCCGGAGGATGCATTTCGGATTGCAGAAGTTTATTTTCCCGCCGCATTGTTAAGTATGCTGCAAGAATTCCGATATTTGCGAGCGTGAGCAGGAGAGGGGGCTCGGGGTGGTGTCAAACCGGAAGGTGGCAAGCGCGTGACCTGCGGCGCTGCTGCTGTCTCCCGCAGGTACAAGTACGAGTGGAAGCGAGAGGAGGCTCAGAAGAACATCCTGCGCACTCACACGACGGCCGTGAGCGCGCGCATGCTCTACCAGCTCGCGCAGCAGGTGAGGGCCGCGCCAACACCCCGTACACGTTTTTAAAACGACATTCGGAGGTGCGGGAGAGATAACTTAAAAAGTCTTGGGATTCTGTGCCGTGCCGATGAGCGGCACAGTTGAGAGAGGAGGGAGTGAATTCCAGACGATCGTAGCGAAAACGGAGAAGCGACGTTCAACTTGCGCGGTTTGAGAGACGGGGCGTCGCAAGGAGGTCGTCTCTTGAGGCCGATCAGAGGTTGGGAGGGACGCACACGCGAGCACCCCGCGATGGATGCTGAATTGGGTTGGCTTCGGGTGCATTCTACGTTCCGTGAGAGCCTGAGTAAAATCATTGTGAACAAAGTGTCCTGCTCAAACCCACCCTCCTGATGAAGGGTCAACACGACGTCTCCGTGAGTTTGTTCAAAGAACATTTCGATTGCAGAAAACCCGAAGCTCCGCCGTTCAACCGTTTCCCCACAAAGTTGGCGGCGGTCTGTGCAGCAGGTACTCACGGCACCTGCTGAAGACGAAGGAGTTCGCAAGCAGAGCACGAGGGGGTGGCCAGAATCATCATCTTTATTTAGCCGGCAGAAATCCGATGAGCCATGAAGCTCTTTTCTCCCCACAGATTTCCAGTAGGGGGGGGGGGGGGCGGTTCAGAACGTGACAACAACAAACAATACAAAGGAAACTATAGGAGTGCAAAGTATAGGAAGGGTAAGCAATGCACAACATATATAAACACTCAAACTAAACTTTCTATTTTGCCAGGTAAACCCCACTGAGCTATTAGTTCTTTTTCAGAAGCGACGTGGCCACAAATGGTAGTTTAACGAAGTGGCTTATGTGGAAATTTACAGCAGCCAAATAAAGAAACCGGAGGACCCGGAGAGAAAATATCCACGCGACCACGAGGAGAGAGACACGCAAACTCCAATTATACAGGGTCGGGATCGAACCCACGACCTTCTGCATACCAGGCGAGGCAGCAGTTAACATCACGCCACCGTGGTGCCGGCGCCGTAAGAGGAGCGACCACCCGCTCGCTGGCTGTCGCGGGTGAACGGTTGCCCCTTTCACGCGCATCTCCCGGCGCCTCGCGTCCCGGGAGCGTGCTGCGGGTGCTCGTGCACAACGCGCCCCCGTCGTGGCTCTCGGTCCCCTTTGTGGTTTGCACGACCCGACCGGACGCTTTTGTGCTTTGTCCTCGCCCAGCCGGCGAGCGTCCATCGGCAGCGGAGCGCGCGGTAGTTGCGCGCGTGTTCGGCGCCGGGCGGGAAGTCGGGGGTTTGACTTTTGGAAGCATTCGAAGTCGACACTGCTCGCCATGTGGGTCGATGGCGAGCGCCACACCGAGGAGTCTGCACGGGGGTTGGTGAACGCTCGGGGCTGTCGAGGCCTTGTGGTGCTAGGAGGGGCGGTCGCTGCGCGCAGGTCGCGGGTCACGGTGCCGTGTTGACTCTTGCCGACCGGTGTGTACCTGCCTCGCCGCTCATTCATCATCGCTTCCTGCGCTGCTGCACGGGGCGGCGCGTGTCTGAGTGACCGCCACTCTTTGTTGGAGGGGGGGGTAGTGCTAGCACTCTTTTCCCGCCATTGTGAACCCCACCGCGCTTGCTTGCGGGTGGATTTTTTGTTATTTTTTTGTTCTCGCTCACGCTCCCGACTCGCATTCCGAGCGCCGCTGCCACCGCCGCGGTGAAACGGGATCAGGTGAGAAGCCGTTTCAGGAACACAATGCCACCGAGGTTTTTGTTTTTGTTTCAGGAACTCTTTGTGCAAAACTGCGAAAAACAAGCAGTGAGGGAATTGCCCCGCTGAGCGTGCGATGTGCCGCACGCGGAATAACAACGCGCGCCGCTCGCACCGCGCACATCGCTCCTGCTATTCTTCCCGCTCTCCCTGTCCGTGGTGCACCTGGGATACACCGGAGTGGGGTGTGGGGCGACGTGGCTGGGCCCAGTGGTACAGGAGGGTGATGGTGACACGATGAGGTGGTCGTAGAGGTGGGGGTTGAGTTCCGAATCAGAACTTTAATTATCCTGGAGGAATCCGACGAGCTAAGTCAAGTGCGGGGGAGGCGGGGGTGTAATTGCATGAGGGTACCATTCCTGCCTTCATAGGTGCCCGCTAACAGCACTTGCCCCACCAGCCTGGTAAAGACGATGCGGGGTAATCTTTGTCTCTCCAGGCAATTGGGGGTAGGGTTAGGGAAGGGTCAGCGACTGAGTGGTAAAGATAGGGGCAGGTTGTGGATGGCATTATGGGAGGGAGGATGAGGTTAGCGGGGTGACTGGGTGGTAGGCCAACTGGGTTTGGGGAGGGTCGTTGACCGGGAGGTGGGGGTACCGGTGCTGTATAGCCAAGCGCCGTGGGAACGCGTTCTCGCCAGCCGTGGCTGCGCTGGTTTTCCGCAGTCCCGCTCCTGCGCCGGGGGAGTCGCCCTCGAACGAGGCGTCCGTTCCGCACCGCTCGCTGACATCATTCCTCTTCAAAGGCAATCGCAATCCCACGGATGCCACGCCGCTGTAATCAGGAGCTAGCATTCAATTAGGATGACGTTTCTGTGCTCCCCTATCGGATTCATGATTGAGCGCAAATAATAAAGCATGCGTATTTTTCTTGAGAGAATTTACTTAACATGGCGGCGTGTTGTTGTTGTTGTGGTGTGATAGACTGTGTGTTTAGAACAGCAATGGTTTTCGAGTGCTGCTTGTTTGCGTTGTGTTGGTCGTTTCTTTGTGCTCTTGTTTGAAATAATATTTGCTGTTTACCAGGTCAGGGTTTGCTTGGGCAGGTTTTAACTTTGTCGCGCGGCTCGCGTCTCTTCTCTGTTATTTTGTCTCGGCTTCGTCTTCCAGGATCCAGCTGCGGCCTCGAAACGTGACGATTCATCGAATAGCTCGGGATGGGGGGGGGAGGGAATCGCTTCTCCACCGCCCTGCAGCCCCAGTCCCCCCACACAGCCCCCGCCGCGTGTGCTCGGCCTGGGATTGGCAGCGACGCTATTTCCGCATGATTGACCCTTTGTAATAAAATAACAAAGCGGAACTTTTGCTAAAAATCTTACATTTAAGTTTCGTCTGGGAGGGGAGGGTGTTTCCTCACGTTACTGTTTCGGAGAGTAATTAAATCACGCAATCGCAGTTAAAAGAATTACCGTGCGACAATTCCTGGATGTTTTCAAGTGGAAGAAACGGCGGTGCTGTTCGCCGTGATAATGTAGCGCATTCAATTAGCCGCGCCGCTGGGCCCCAGCCAGGATGACAGCACTCGCAGATTAAGTTACCGTTGGTTCTCTCTATTTGCACATCTACAATTGTGGCTGTGCCAGTCTCGTTGAAAACAACGCGGGTCCGAGACGGCGCCACGCGGTTCGTCTTTGATTTGTTCCCTACCCCCCCCCCCCTTGCTAATCCGCGAGGGCTCTCCACCGCAGCGCCCTCTCGTAATTTTACTCAACCCTTGCTGAAGCTGAAACTCACCTTTTCTACCTGGTCCCTCCCCTCCCCCCCTCTCGCACGCACCTTGGCCAAAACAACCGCCCACCGCCAGAGCGGGGAGAGTCTCTCTGCCGATTGGAAGCGTTGCGGTGTGCGTGTAGGCGCGCCCACCTGAAGTGCCGACTTGGCGCCCTGGTTTCCCCGTGCGTGCGCTCAGTAGCTTCCATACTCTTTGCGGCTCAAAACTTTTATATGTTTGTTTTCTGACGACGCCGCCGGACGGTGACGGGATGGCCAGGCTGCCCACCACTCTCGTGCGGGACAGGACTTACTCGGCTGCCCCGAAGTTGGTCTTTCGCGCAGGACCCCATTTGCAGTACATCCCGTTCGCCGCCTTGACCCTGTGATGACTCCAGCATTTCCCCGAGGGCAACCCGCCCAGAAACGTGCAGCTCCCTTGGCGGAGCGAGTCACGCGGCCCAACTGAAAGTGCGTGCGACACGGCCCAGTCGGAGCTGCCTCGACCCAGTGAGCCCTGCTGTGTGGAAATCCGGCCCGAGCCCACTTTGCCGGGGTTCGCAAGACTGGGGCCAGACCTCTTTGTGAGCGTCCGTGGGAACGCGACGTGTGTGTCCCGTGCTGTAATCGCAGCAATGCCGCTTTTTGGTGCTCGACCCGATTAGTGCAGACGGGGGTGGGGGGTGCTGCAAGCCTTTAATGCCCCCATGCGCAGCACAGGAGCCCCGCTGGCTGGCGCGCACCTCCCCTTACCTACCTAAGTCTGCCCAAAGTGCCACTCGCTCGCTCCGCCGTCCCAGCTGTCGAGACGCCGCCAGTCTCTCGCGTTTCGGCGGGCGGGGGGGAGGGGGGTTGGTCGCGAGCGCCGCCGTGTCTCACCAGGAAATGCGAAGCGGTTTTTGTTTCCTTGTGTAGTAAAGCCTCGATTGAAAGCCGCGAAAGAAAACATTGGCCGAGTAAAAGTGAAGCGCAGTTTAAACAAGTTCGCTGAAGTATTGTAGTTTTAATTGTGATTTATGCCGACGTGTTTCAGACCCACCTTTCCTTTGTGAGCGTGGTATTGTAAACGCAGGTAAATATCTTGTTACAAACTAAGGTCTGGGTTGATTGAAACGCGAGTGTGGACTGAGCTGCCCAATGACGCACTCCGCCTGTAACGTGCCGTTTTGCGTAGATTGTTCATGAATCAGAGGGTGCTCGTTAAGCCTCTCCAGTCCAAGGGAATTCGAATATTCGGTGGGAAAAATTTTTCCCCGAGAACAACATTTCTCTCTGCGTGTGTCCTCGCGCCGGGAATATACAATATGCTCCAGTTAAATTATCGCCGGGTTGCCAGCCACTAGCATTCCTGGCAGTGTGTCTTATATTTGGCAGCTCGTGCCGGCCGGCCAAGCCAGCCACACAAGTAGCCGTGATTTACGGGGCACAACACCGGGCAGTGGGTGAACTCCGCAGCCAACTCTGGCCCCGGCATCGCCAAGAAGTGCCTTTCACGGAACGTGGCGAGACAAGAACCGCGTTTGTCTCGCGCTTTAACGGCGCTCTGGGGAACGTCTCGTGGTCAACGAGGTCGGTGAACAATCGTTGCGATTGTCGCCGTCGTCGTCAATGACCTGGCGTGAGCGCATGGAGGCGGAAGTTGCTCGCGCGAGGCTGATGCTGGGATTGTAAAGTAGGTAAAGGTACTATGTTTGTGAAGAGGAAAAATCATGTAATGAATGTTATTATCACACTTGCTTACCCATGAAATCCTTGGTCTCAACAATACTAAGATGCGGGTGACCGACTGTAGGGAGCACAAGACAGTGAATTATTTTATTATTATTATTCCCAGGAAAGTCTCAGTGTCCAAGACTCTTTTTTCACGAGTGTTCTGCCAAATTTTCTCAGTGGGGGGCGATGTTGCCGTTTGTGATCTCAATTGAGTAAATTTGCAGGTTGTTTTTCAACACCGGGGATGTTTGGTCGATACCGTTGCGAGAGTGTGCGGCGTTGCTTTAACCGTGGGAGGAAACCAGAGAACCCGAAGGAGACCCACGCAGAACACGGGGAGAGAACCGACAAACTCTACACTCACACACTCGCTCACTCTGCACAACAAGAGGAGGAAATACAAACTAACTGATCTTGCGGTGAGGCACAGGCGTTACCACCGTGCGGCCATTTTAATAATAACCATGATAAAATATCCAAGGTTTCTCAGCGACATTAACGCGATAATCGTGTAATGACGATACATCGATTCACCGATGAACATTGACCCTTTGGCTCACAATATTCACGTCGAATCGCGGTGGTTTCTTGTAATGGCCTTGTGTGAATTGACGCCGCATTGAATCGCTCCCTATTTGACGTTCGTGGGTGGTGGTCTGAGTTCACAGTTGCCGGCCTTTTGCTTTGTTGTGCCCACGCGTCGCAGCTGTGGTGGTGCTGCTAGGTGACTAGGAGCTTGGCGGTGCTATCACCCCCTCCCCTCATATTGGGTTTATCTCTGGGTTCTCTGCTGTCCTCTCGCGCAAGGCCACACACGCTTTGATGGAAATGGCAAAACACCTCGATGTAGTAGCACCCTCCCGGGTAATGGCCTTCGTACTAGCCCAAGCGTTTCCTGGATAAGTAATCGGTGTTAATCGGCGGTGACGGGAGCGCGTATTGTTTTTTATTGCAGAAGTTCGCGGTTCGAACCCGACAGGCCTCCTTGGTTAATGCTGCCATAAAATACTCAGCACCCTCTGCTTCACTGTGGAGAATCGACATCCCGTAATTAAAAATGAGGAGGCCGTTGTGTGCCAAACCTTGTCGTCCGAACTTTGCAAGGCTGAAAAACCTAACTCAATTGGGATATCACGTAGCAACATTATCAGCGCCTTCCTGCCGGCATAGCCTTGCATTGTCAGGAATATGGTAGTGCTAATAGAAAATGTAATACGTGATTATTATTATTCATTCTTTATTATTCCATTGGGGACATGAAAGCAAAAAGGTGGAAGCCGGCGGCGGGGGGGGGGGGGGGGTGAACACAGGTAATGCGATGCCACCCACGCGGAGCAAAGCTCGTGCCTGCGTTTCGAGCCCCCAGCTGCATGAAAGGAAGTGCCGTGGCGTTGGAGTGCGACGACGGCTCCGCAGGGCCGCGCTTGACCTGCCGCCCCCAGGTCGCCATGGCACCACGAGGGCACTGCTGAGGTGCACCACTTTGATGAACCCCGGCTGGAGTTTTCACTCTTTATTTGTATTCCTTCTGTTTTTCCCCCCATCACGGCCGACACCAGTGACGATTATCTCCCCTCGGGTCGAGTCGGCCTCAATTGAGCACCTGGTGCAATGCGTAACAGCATTGCCACAAGGGAGGCGTGGTGCTGGCCACCCACCCCCTCGTGTGACATTTTGGCCTTAATAGATGCTCGCTAACAGCACTTGCTCCAACAGTCTATCAAGGCGAGACTGGGGGATCTTTGTCTTTGTTGTGCACGTGGCCTGACGCAAGCGCCGTGGTGAAACCGCCTTTACTTTGTGTTCAAAGGACAGCAGCGGTTGTTGTTGTGTATGCGCGTGCCCGTGTTGGGAGCAATCATCACCTTGTTCTATGAACAAGGTTCAATTCCTGGCAACGGTTAGCGCCGGTGGCGAGTGATATCAGAACCGGTGTAGGGGCCTCAAATAAGTGCCTGCTACAGTGCGTAAACATCTGCACTGGCGAGACAAAGCTGGCTGGCGTTGCTAACACCCCACCCCCATTGGCGTGCCATGCTGGCCATAATAGGTGCTCGCATACAGCACCCGTCCCAATAGTCTATAAGGCGAAAAGGTCAGTCTTTATCTTACATATTTCCCCCCCGTGTGTCAGTGGGAGTGTATGTGAGCTCTGTGTGTGTGTGTATACTTTGCTGCGTTAATCCTTAACCTTGTAGTCTTTAGCCCTCACCAAACCCCAGCTAAATCCCAATGAATTGAGGGTCCAAGGCTGTGGAAGCTTTTTTGCCTTCGTGTGTTGTGTGTGCCTGGCACCGCAGATTTTTCAGAGGCAGGTATTTTTCCCAGTCTTGTTCGTTCTTTTTTCCCTCCAATTATATTCCAGTAGAGTTTCACCGTTTGTTGTGGTTGCATTTTGACACAATACTCTCCTCAGGAGAGCGGAAGTGGGGAGGGGTGGGTGGGTGTGAGTGGCTGAATCATTACATCCCTCGCGACTAAGAATATTTATTTTTGGCATTTCATTTCCAAAAGTGTGAAAAGCCGTAGCACCGCGCGGCAAGGAGGGAGACGGTGGCTAATTTGAACGCTGTCAAGACGGACCCATAAATTACGAGCTCACGGCAGGCGGATGTTGCAGCCTCCTTTCGGCGTTCCACGCGTGGCACACACTCATGCCCGCACGTGGTGCGCCTTGCGCGTGCGCACGGCACGCACGGCACAAACGGCACACACGGCACACACGGCCGTGCAGCGCGTGCCAGCGAGGCGCTCCGAGTGAAGCCTCCAAACCCGTGCCCGAGCCGAGCGGCAGGCTTTGAGTAACGCAGACCTCGCGGCGGCGGCGGAATTGTAGAGCGCATACCTGAGTGACTCCTTTGTCCGTCGTGTTTGCGTAGCTTTATTTTTATCGCTGCCGGTAGAAATAGCGCTCGAAAAAAGGGACACACTTAAACCAAGTGGGCACACTGCTTTGCCCCGGGGACCGTGGGGCCCCGGTTAAGTGAACCACGCATGTCTCCGCCCACGGCGTTCACGCCGTTCAAAGGGCACCGGCGTTCGCCCTTGGTGGCGCGGGAGAGCGCGACGGCCCGGCGAAATCTGTACGGCACAACCGCGGTCGAGTAGGACCGTTTGACGGGCCGCCCTTCTCACGGCCACGCTCGCGTGGCGGCACACGGCTCTGCGCTGCCACGCACTGTCCCGTCGCTCCGTGAGACGGAGCGGCCAACCGGCAACGGGCACCACCACATCCTCCTGCGACAGATCTCCACCCGTTAATGTTTAGCCGCGCTCACGAGAGCCTTCATCTCGGTGATTTTGTGGCTTTATTTATTTTCCGCTCGTGCGGCTCGGCGGTGCGTGTCTGCGCGTCTGCGGTTTCATAACGCGGCCCTCCCGATAAAGCTCCTCTTTGTGACGAGGAGACGGCGTGAACAGTGCTCGCATTGAGGGCCGGAGCGTGGCACTGGCCCCGCCGCCGTCTGATGCCCCCTTCGCCGTCTGATGCCCCCTTCGCCGGGTCAGCGCGGCGCTCTGCAAGCCGGCCGAGCCAGTCCGCCGGTTGGGCCGTTGTGTAGGAAATCCAGTGTTCGTGTTTACAGGTTAGCCAGAGCGGAGTGGCAAAGGCATGTTTTACACAAAACGGCTCTCGGTGTACGGGCATTGTCGGCGCGCGCGCGGCGAGCGGTTTGTGTCTTTTCAGCAAATGTCAACGTGCGTACGTGTGATCTTAAGACGAAGAAGGGGAGGCGGCCGTGATCAAAGTGACGGGGAAGGTTGTCGGTTGATTCGTTGTTTGCCTTATTTTGAGGACCTGTCTTAAGGTAGCGGTTATATAAGAGGGGTTAGTGCATTGATGATAGCGAAAACAAAGTAAAAATATTTGTGGTTTTTCTTTCAGCGTCCCCACATACGTGTGTGTGTGTGTGGAACTAGCATGGTAGACACAACCTCCTGTTCAAAATATCCCCAGAATCGTCTGTGTTGGGGATGGGGTGTCGCTGGCTTCCCGGGTTACGGAATGTTGTTGGTTTCCCGGGTAACAGATCGTCGTTTCCCAGGCAACGGATCGTTGATGGTTTCCCGGGTGACAGCATTGCTCCTGTTCCCGTTAGCCGTCAAGTCCTGCTCTCACGAGTGCCGGGGGTCTCTCTTCACAGTTGACTTTGATCAAAGCATGACTTCGTGAAAGTGTCTTCTGGTGGCTTACATTTACTGAAAGAAAAAACAACAAGTGAGGTATTGTAAGGTGTGGTTTATGTTAATGTATTATCTGCGAAAATGAGGCTTGCACAAAATTGATACAATCATCTCTCTCCGGTTTCCGCTCCGAAGCGGTGCCGGGTTTCGTTGAGCCGGGTTAATTAAATTCTCTCCGCTCTGTTCCCGCTCGTGCGCCCAGAGTCCGCCTTGCGTCCAGCGGGCGGTCGCTCTTTCCCCGCCGCTCCTTCGCAGTCCGGAACTCTATCCCTCTCGCCTTGCCCGCTGCTCGCTCGAACTCTCTTGTCAAGTCCAAGCTTGAGGCTGTCCTATTCTTCATCCGCCTGTGACAATTTCCATCCGTCCCGAATGTCCTCGATCAGCACCGAAAGCCATTCTGGATGACAGCAGGGGAGGCCCTTCTGGAGTTGAACATCACCCCAGAAGGTAGGGCAGCAAAGTTGTACTGCGCTTCTACGCCCCCCGCTTCTGTGCTCCCCCACCTTTAGCCCGCACCGACCAGCGTGATGCGGTATCGTCGACCGATATGCACGCGCGACCCCCACGGCGTATGGAGGCCCTCATCCAGCAGCGGATTGACAAAAAACGCTGTTGCGTACACGTGGCAGCGCCTGACGATCACACTATGGATTGTACAAACGCGACCGTATCTCAAGATTCCTTGGGATGCGTCTAACGTGTAATTGCCTTTATATAAATACAGCTAAATCCAAACTGCCGCGATGTCGAGTGAGGAGTGAGTGAGCGGGATCGTGTTGCATGTGAAGACTCGCTGTGAAGGACGCCCCGTGATTGATGACCCTCAGAGGCGGGGGAGCGGTGCCTCTTGTGTTTTGCTTGTTGCCGTGGCGACCCGCGGTGTGCCGCTGCCGTCTTCCGACCGCTCGGCAGGCCTGGCGTGGTCGCTCGCTCGTCACCCCCGTTTGCTGCAGAGCAGTGTCGGAACGGACCGCCGTTCACGCTTAGTCGTCGTCATCAGCAGCAGCACCAGCAGCCTTGATCAAATCACTGCTGGGTTAAGCCCTTCCTATCCACCGCCATCTCTCACAATCCCACGATGATGCAACGACCCACTTTGCAGCTGCGCTTGAGTGGAGTTGATTTCACCGCTCTGTCTCCACGTTCCCTTTCCCTAGGCAAAACGAACGGACAAACGGGACTGCTGATCCCTCTGCAAACGACACGAGAGGGAATCGATTCGTGACTGAAATCGCCACCCAGAAATCGTGGCAACTCGTAGAATCGCGTCGGTGGGGGTGGGGACTACTTAACGTCTATTCGCCACAGACATGCTGGTGGCACCTGCCTGCGAGATGGAAAATTGGCCCTAACATCGTGCTGGTGTTACCAATCCATTTCACAGAATTTCCACAATGGAATATTTCCCCTCTGCCTCAGTATGCTTTTTTGACCAAAAGAATTCCTCGTTGCGAAGAAGCGGTGATTCACCCTGCCGATGACTGATCGAGACGTGCAGAGGCAAGGCCGTTTGTTTAGCAACTCCTATTTGCTTACGATGTGCAACTGAGATATTTAAGGCCGCAAATATGGTGCAGATGAAGGAAAAAGTGCCTTCACACGCCGTCGCCATCCCTCGTGGTCCTGCGATGCCACAAACCACCTCGCTCCCCACAATGCACCTCACTCCCACACACGGGTTGACCCCTTCACTCCATCTCTGGGGTGCTCGACCTCTGTCAAGCTCCCTGCTTTGGCTGCCATTTCATCACCAGTCTCGTCCATCTGCTAGTCAACCTTTCCAGCGATGCTCCGCCTCCAAGTCCACTTGTTTTCCACACCTCTGATTCGCGCGGTCGGCTACGTACGGTGCGAAAGTAGTTGAACGCACATACACACAACACGGACGAATCGAAAATAACTCTTTTCTCACGCAGCATGCAGGCGATTTTGCGAGCGCCTGTCACGAGCCTGAGAATCCTCGTTCAAGCGATGCGCCGTGACAGCCCGGCTTGTGGTGGTGGCGGTGGAGGGAGCAGGAGAGGACCCCCGATGTTGTTTGTCCCCTACTGCTGGCCTCCCGGATCGGCACGAGAGGCGAGAGTTGTGGCACGTGGGAACGTCGTCGCTAATTCGGACGTATTTTTAAATCACCGCCGACTCACCCTGGGGTCACGTGGCAAATTAAAATACCGCGTGCTGTTTTTGCTTGGAAGGTAAATCTCCCGTGGAAGGTCGGCCTGGGAAGGTTACCCTGGGAAGGTCACACCATTAGCTTTGTTTTATAGTTGGCATGTCACCGACTCCTCCCCCTCCACAATTTCGTACTGTGTCACAATTCGGAGTCTAGATAAATTATTTTTTAACATGGACTTGAGCAGAATCAGCAACTTAGAAGGCCGCGTCCGAAACCAGTGGGTCGGTTTTTCAGGTGAAAGGCGGTGAGTCTGTTTACTGCCATGTTATGAACCCCCCCCCCCCCCCCCCGTGAAAGGTACAGCTGTGAGTGGTGGAGCTATCTGCAGTGTAACTCAATGTAGCTTAACTACAACTCTATACACACTCTGTATCATCATCATCGTCTTCATCAACCATCGTCAATGCACTGCGAGATGAATGCCTCCCCAAGCCCCCGCCGCCATCTGTCACGATTCCGCGATTTACCAATCCACCCTGTGACATTGCACGCGAGCTGACTTTGTCACTCCATCTCCCAGCTGGTTGTCTCCCTTGTGTATGCGTTCACATTATACACACTGTACACACACACAGGAAGGCACTGGAGCTATGCACTTTTAAATTTAGATTGAAAACTAATTTATTTAAAACTACTTTTTTGTGTTTAGTTTGTCGTGGTTGCCCCCGCACCTACGATTCGCGCGGTTGGCTACGTACGGTGCGAAAGAAGTTGAACGTGCATTCCTTAGCTGCCATTCTGTCGCTATTCTTGGCCATCGTCCCTCGTCCTTTCTTGCGACGTGCCCTGCCCAATCCCCATTCACTTTTCTCACCAGTTTCAATTGTGGTCTTCAACCTGCATGTGTTTGCTCATTCCACGTGTTCTGCTTTCTAACTTTAATGCAATACAAAGCATGCGTCCGTCCTTCCATTTTTTTCGTGTATAACTCCTCACAACTCGTAGCTTACGCATTATAACTCAGCGGAGCCGCCTTGCATATATGCTCATGAATGCAGTTTTATTGTTTGTTCGGTGTAGTATTTCAACCGCTCGCTCCCTTTCCATGGGTCGGCGTGAACTGCGCTAAACGAGGCCAGGCCTTATTATTCCGTGGCCAGCACGGCTCTGGGATTCATTGAAACGGCGGCGTGTGCTTGTGGGGCGTGCGGTGTTGGTGGAGTTCCACGATCTTATCCGCGCCATCCGGAGTTTGCACGCCCTAGCGGTGCGCAGTGTGCCGCTACATGAATACACAAACAGGGTCCGGATCGCCATGTAAAAATAACAAAAATCTAAATCAATGCATTCATCAATAACACCGTGGCCTTACAAGGAACATGTGTAACGGGCGACGTTTCAGGCTATGGTGTCCTTCGCAGCAAATAGAGATGTCTCTATCATGTTTATTTTAAGACCGCAGTGTTACTATCGAACGTGCAAAATAAAAAAAAACACGTTTGTCCACGAGCCCCGTTGGCTTAAATTATTACCCACAATCCATGACGACAGAGCATCACTAAATCTTGTTAAACTCGTCGTCGTGTTAACGCGCGAGTATCGGCGGTCCCGACGGCTTGTGATGCGAGCACTCCTGCCGCCGCCGTCGCCGCTGCCGGCCTCGTCGTGCGGCGATTGAGGATGGATGAGCCGCCCTGCAACGTCCTCGCGTACACGAGCCGTCCCCCGATTGGTCACGGTGACTCTGCTGGAATCGTAATTTCCAGGTTGTTTGGATGAGGTTTCTTTTTTACTGCGTCGAGGCTGCACGCCCCCCGCGTGCCCTCTGCGGAGATGCTGAGGCCCTCGTTTTGAGACCAGGGTGGAAATGTTTCCGCACGCAGAGGGCGGGAGGGAGGGGGGCGGACGCGGTTGTGCTGTTTTGGGAAAATTAAATGAACTAAATCTCTTTGGTGACAGCTGAGTTAGTGCACTGGCCACTTGGGCCACCTGCTCCCACCCCGTCTTGGAATGCCGGACCGACGGATCATAAAATTCCTCCCATGCAAATGCGTCGTCAGCGCATTCTCCTCCGGACGCTTTAGTGGCATTAGGAATACATCAAAATGCCGTGTGGGCTGTGCACCGGGGCCTGGTGAATGCTGCTGTAGATTGTTAATCCATGGGAGTCTCAACGACGCATCAATTTATCATTTAATATCTATTTTGAAGCTCGCGGTGCATGCATCATATGGCATGCGTTGGAATCACTGTTTTTTTTTATTTGTTACTTGTTAATCGGTTCACGCCAGAGGCACTACCGTTCACCGTAATGTGCATGCAATATATATTCTCGAATTGTATTGGAACCCTGAACCGTAACAAATAATTGAATCGCCATAGGGAGTACGTATTTCCACCCCTAATCCAGAGAGTAAACACACATTCCAATTTCTCAACAGCAACAATTACAAAAATAAGACGTAGCATCGTACAAAATCAGGTATTGAGCTAAACGCATCAATTGACTTACAGTATATGTTAACAAAAACATCAACTCGCATCAACTGTGAAAGCGTTATGCCACACTCGTAACGGTGTGAATTGACACTGAATGAGGCGCCGTGAAAAGTCATCGCGCTCGGCGCTTCCGCGACCCTCGGAGCCCCGAGAGCGACGACGCCGTGTGACGCCTCGCAATGGCGGGGGGAGCGACACAAAGTGCACTTTCATGGCTCGGCGAGCATGCTCGCCCCGCTATTACGGGCCACTCAGCGCGCCGTGCCGGCCGCTCACGCGGACTCACCCGGTAAACGGCAATTACTGTAGCCGATTTGCCATTTCGGTGGGTGGCGGGGGGGAAGCAATCAATCGCAACGTTTTTGAGTACCGACACGCTGCGGTGGCAGCGGCGAACTTTCCCAGGAATCTGGGCCATGTCCCGGTTGAGCAAGAAGTGTATTTGACTCTTTTTCTTCTGTGATTCTCTTAGGTAGGGAGGGGTGAGTCGATGAAATTGCTGCGATTTAGATGTCGTGATTGGGTTCAAGAATCGATTCCTGTTTTTTTTTTTTAAACAATGCAGCATTGTTTTAGTGGTTACAGGAACGACGTAATCCCCATGACGTGTGATATATAGATAGGAATCGGGAAGACATTTTGCGCAATGATTTGCATTGACGAATCGTCACACCCAAGAGGTAGAGGTCCACGTAGCCGCCGAAAGGTTTAGCGATGTCTTTGGGGGTGGAACAAAAAAAATTCACAAAAGCGAACAGGAAATTTGAAATCGTGCTGTAATACATAAAGAATCTAACGCAAACATTGCTTCAGCTGGAATTTATTACCTTGTTTATAAAGAAAGTAAGGTGCATTGTTGGATTTTATTGGCCATTTTATCATTGCTCGTGCCGCAACTCGCTCCGTCCTGGCAGGACGCGGCACTCGGTTTGCTTGATTTTTTTTTAACAATAACCTTGCGGACTTCGCCGATCACCGCACATCAGATGTCAGACTGCGCAAATTATAACGCCTGTGTGCCACATTTGAACGCTCCTGGCAAGCGCAAACCAGCCAGCGCGGTTTGACAGATTAAATGGTTGGTAAGTACTGGCCTTGAAATATTTTAACAACATTTACAGTTTTAACAAATACTTTCGTCTCAATGCGGGGACGCTGCCACCGCGATCTAACGGTCAGCGCAGTGGACTTGGCAACCCGGAGGTCGCCGCTCCGATTCAATCTCCCGGCACGGCAGTTGAAACGACAATGTGGGACAATATATTCTTGGTTCTTTCGGTAAAGTCGCGTAGAAGGGAAATAATAAAAATTAAACATAAGATTAAATTCTCACGACGTTTCGGCCACAACGCAAGTAGCCGCCCTCAGGTGAAGAACAGGGCTGTCGGAAAGACAGCGTCCTAATGTGGGACAAGTTTCTTAAATCCCCCCAGGAGCGGTGTGAATGAATGAGGTACAACAAAGTCGATCATCAGGTCACGTGTGGTTGGGGGGTAAAGTTTTGAGTGTACTGCCACCTCTTTTCCCGAAGAAGTGTGACCAGCGTGGACGTGTCGGATAAATACCCTCCAGGTCCCTGCTCGATATCACCAGTATGAGGGTGTAACCCTTTTGAAGGGCTCCAGAGCTCCTTCTAGTGGAGCCTCTACCTGCAGCGGTGGCCTGAGCAAGCACTTTCAGGGCTGTGCCTTCTCCATTCGCACACGCAGCTGCGTACCTTGGGTTGTTTGTCCCAACGCTGGCAGAGACGCAACGGTTTTGTTTTTCTGTTGCAAGTTGTTCCTCTCGAGAAGAGTCCAGCTGACGGGATGGGATGTGTTTTTGGCCAAGTTCTATAAATAAGGAGGAGGGTGGGTGACTTGCGAATTCTGCACGCTGTGCCAATGCCAGCACAAATCCGCGGCGTTACGGCGCAAGTGCACCCCACCGTTATTGTTTTCTCGTGTTTGATATCTGCCCAGACTAATCGGGTGCGATGCACACGCGCACATCAATACGAAACGCATTGGAAACGAAAATGCAACGTTTTTGCGAACCTCTCCAAACCAGAGCATATAAACGCGTGAATGCAGCGTACTCTATCGCTCTTACGGGAAACACAGCGCTCCATTGCTCATATTCATTAAGTTATATAACACTCCCAAAGCATTTTTGTGAATTTATGTTCCAAGTTTGTACCTTTTTTTCTCCTTTACTGAGTACAGTGCCACGCTTTTAAGCACGTATCTTGGAGAATTTAGCGATAATGCCTGCATTTTGGAGAAGTGAGCAGGCCATATATGAAAGGCATGCTGTCTGGCAGCAAGCGGATTATTTAACTCGCACAAAGTTCTTCTTATCAGCCAGCAATGCCAATTATAATATTGCAAGGACAGCCTCCGCTTGGGTCTCAGTACTCACATCCAGGAGGGTCCTGCACCGTGATGTTTGACCAAGTCCATTCATGTGTGGGATGTCTGAGGAAAGCGGAGTCACCGGGAAGAAACTTGCATACGAGGGGGGGTAACGCCCAAAGCCCCGCATGGACAGGTTCAATAATCCATTTCTGTATTGCCATCTCCCGGCCACAACGTCGGCCCTTTTCTACGATCCCCGGCGAGCTCTAGTCACCTGTCCAAGTAATAACCAGGCTCGATCCTGCTTGGATTGGCTTCCGTGACCTTGACGAGGTCCGGTGCATTTGGGGTGGTGTGATTCGGTCCGCAGGCGTTTGTGTGGGGTTCTAGCCCCGGCTTTCTGAGAGCTGTCTCTGATCGACAGAGGAGCTCTGGACGCACGAGGATGTCGGCACTATGCAAATGAAAACATCTTCGCTGATGGGGCAGTCTTGCGCCGCCCACAGACGTGCGCTGTTATCTGCCTTACATCGCAGCGGCAGCAGCAGCAGCAAGCCCAACCTTCTTGAGCACACACGAAAAAAACGGCACAATGACCCCAGTGTTAGAATTTCGCAGCCTCCACAGTTTCGTCACGGCGTTAAATTGTCAGTTAGCAGAGCGTGCGTTTAACACTGGGAAATCTGTTTTGCGGGGAAGAGAAGCCCGGCTTTGTTTAGAGGAGGCAAAACCAGCGTGCGTGTTTTGTAATTACACTGGAAATCGTGCTCTCCGATTCAATGTCGGGGTGCTCGTGTGCGGATCCTTTTGTCCCTACTTATAAATAATAAAAAATTCATTCGCCACCGTTTGTTCGTCCACTGCTGGATGAAGGCCTCCCCATGCCGTCTGTGGGACACGGTGATTAGTTTGACTATACTTCACCACGCTGGTCAGTGTGCATTGTGAAGGACGGGCGCACGACCGTTTCAGATGCCAACGGCCAGGAATCTAACTTTGGTCGCCGGCGCCGGATTCATAGCGCAGTGTGCTAACCACTGCGTCACCACTCCAGCCCTCATCCACGTGGTACATCGCGGATAAACACCAAATGATTGGATGAACTTTGCCACCGCGTCCGTGTCAAGGAAACGGAGCGATGCACTCTGCTCACGTTCGGCAGCGACGACATTGATTGTCGCGTCCTGAGACCTTGGGAGATGGCAACGGCTCGTGAGGCCGTCATCCGGCAGAGGACGGAACGTGGCCGATTATGATGATCATCCCGAATGATACCCATAAACCGTTTATCTTCATCAACTCCATTATTATCTACCTTATCGGCGTGGGCACAGACTCGCGGGACTTTACACTCACTGGTTGTTGTGATGATGTAATGGTTGAAGTTGGGTCAGTGCCCTCTGCCTGGTGTTGACGGTGCTGAGCGGTGAGTAATGTTGGACCGCGCAGATGCGTTGGTCAAGGTACAGACGCTTTAATTCAAGTGCCGTGGCTGCTGTTGGCTTCTCGGGGGTGGCGTGAGGGCGCGCCAGGTTGCCTCGGCCTCAAACTGTGCACCCCCCCCCCCTGCCCAGGTGTGGCAGCTCTGGTAGGGGAGTCGTGGCACTCTCTGTCTCGCTCATCGAGTCACCCAGCAAACGGCACTTCCGTAATGCTTCACGGTGTCGCGAAGCCGGCTGTGTGCCTCCTGTTAAAGCCACGGAAATTCCTCGCGTTGCCCGCGCTGCCAATCCGCTGGTGGGCGCGGATAACGGGGAGGAATTGTCCGATGCTTTTGCCTCGCTCCGCTCATCCGCAGAAAGCGACAGGATAATCAGACAAATGAAGGTTGCGTCTGGGAGACTGCTTCCTGTCACCGCTTATTCGTGGATAAGTGTGGATAACAGCAAGAATGTGCTGCCACTCCGGGGTGTACTCCTCTCAACCGCCAACAGCTCTGCGGGTAATTGGATGAATTTGATGTTCCTAGGATAGCACCTCGGGTGACTCGCTCACAGATCGGCGCAGATAATAGGGCAACTGTTCGTGTAGAAACTAAGGATCAATGTGCGCATGATAGGATTCTTTGGGAGAGCGGATAAGAGTAAAGAATCTCACTGTACTTCCAAAAATACTCCCGGGTGTGTGTTTATTGAATCAGCTGGCTCAACTCTCTTAATCCCCGACACTAAGAGCCACTGTGCACCGAGGCACCGGGAACCGCGCTCGCTTACACGGACGGAGGGGGAGCGCTGGCTTGCGATCGTTTGGTCGCAAGTAATGAGCGTCGCTGTGCAAAGCGGGATTAATTATTTTCCGCTCGTTTGTTTCGCCCGGTGTCGGACTGACGGCCGGCGGGAGAAATGGGCACGGTGGCGGTGGGGGGGGAGAAGGGGGGCGGCCGTGGCCCCCGCCGCCGTGGTGGCGGTGCGGTGCGGTGCGAGCGACGCTGCCCAGCGGCCCGCTCAACTCAAATGAACACAAAATATAAAAAAAGCAACAACAAGGGCCCAATGTTGTCGTCCTCTGTACGCAATGCCAGAGCGTGGGTTAAGCCTTTTGAATAACATTTAAAGCCACGGCAAACAAACGATATCTATTAGATACGGGTCACGAGATCCACTGTGCATTATTATTACAATAATTATGATTCCCAGGATAGCCTCGCCCGAGTCTTGAGACTCTTTTTCAGGAGGGTCCTGCCAAGTTTTTGTTTGGAGTTAAGGTGGCGACGTTGCTGTTGCTGTGTAATCACAATCAAGTGATTTGCAGGTAACGTTTCAGTTATAAGGAAAGTTGGACGACATCAGTTACGTTCTATGCGTGTGTGTGTGTTTTTTAAGCTGCATAAAAACACAAGGAGTGTTTTCAGACTCCTTAAGATGTTATACAGGCGGCGGCGGAGGAGGAGGTCTGCCGTAAAGTATGCAGCGACCGGTAAAGAATAAATAAAAGATAAAGCCAACATCGCTGCGAATGCTAAAGGCCAGGAATGTGTTTTACTTCAGAGCAGATCACGGCCACGCTGCCCCCCCCCCCCCCCCAATCGAGACACTGCGCCTTCACGCGCTTTACTTTTTTACGGGACAGAAAATAACCCACGAAATATTTTAAGCTTGGCCTGTCTGGAAAAACTTAAGCACGCTAATGAAAACGTAGTTTCACGGCGGAGGGCTGGTCTATATACGGGGGTGTTCGGCCGATTTTAAAATAAGACTTTCCCATGGCCATTAGACGTGCTCACGGTGTTGTTTTGCCGCTCCCTCGTGCCCCGGCTTGGAATCAGAATCTTTATTTATATTGCAGGAGGAATCCGATGAGCTATAAAGTTGTCCAGTGGAGGCTGGTCAGAAAGTTACAACAACACAACGATAGGAGTGCATGGAACGGGAAAGGTAAGCAAATCACCCAAACTAAATAAATACAAATACAATTTTATTTTACCAGGTAAAGCCCTCTGAGAGCTCTTAGTTATTTTTCAGAAGCGACCTGGCCACAAATGATAGCCCAACGAAGTGGTTCACTCGTGACACGGGGGGGAGAGATTTTTCCACCACGCGCCGCCGCTCTTGACGCTTGCGCAGGGGAGAGTGGTGCAGCGGCTTGCACACTCCGCCCTGTTGAGGGCTCGCTCGGTCCACCCGACTGACCGTTTCATCTCATCCCATGCTGTGATCAACCGCCACCGCCCCGCAGGTCACAACACTTCCCATTCTGCCGCTTCCGTCACGCAGCGCCACTGCGGACTTCCCCCCGATCGCGTTCCTTCTTCTGGAGCGACAAACGTGTGGAATCGCCGATTTATATTTGTGGTGAAGCTAAGGGGTACATGCTCCGAATTGCGAGTGTAAGAATCTAGGCAATGCACTGCAATGCGGCTTTATAAAGCGTCGAGTGCGATCGCATCTCGGGGAGTGCGCGACAAAAGCAAGCGGAAGGTTGCAGGTTAACACACCAGCACGGGGTCGACTCGGCCCTTCATCGCTCCGTGGTTGATGAAGGAAGTCTGTGGTTGTCCTACGAATTGACTCATCCCCCTGCCAGATTAATGTGGAATTTCCACCTCTGGCTCAAGGCGGTGAACCGGCGATAAATGGCATCCCTCATTCATGTAAGTGACAGAGCGCCACGTTTTTTGAACATATATAAAGCCAAATATCCCTCGTTTAGTTTTTAACAGACTATTGAAGCAAGTGCTTTTAGTGAGCACCTTTTAAAACCAATGAGGTGCACGTGGGGGTGGGTGGCCAGCACAAAGCCCGGTCAGCCTTCACCTCCCCAGTGCTGATGTTGACACACTGCACCAGCTGCTCCTTTATAAGGTTGAGTCGACCTACGGGGGAGGTCTAACGCTGATATCGTCGCCACCGGCGTTGGCTGTGAGCAGGAATCAAGCCTCTGGTCGGCCGGTTTGTAGCACGGTGCGTGAACCACTCCCTACAGTCCTGCCCTTTGTCTTCTCTGCTTGTACACGTCCCATCCTTTCGCACGCATTGTGCACGCCGTCATTGTTTCATCGCGATATCGGCAAATCGCATCGGTGACAGGTTCCAAACTTACACACACAAACGTGTCCACACGTGCAATCGCCGTAGCGATCGGCGCCGCGCTCCTTGTCACAAACTGTCGCATGCAAGCGTGCGAGTGGGCCCGCACGCTTGCATGCGCGCGTTTGCCTTATCCGGCGCCGGATCCACGCGGCACATCACCGGGCGCTGAGCTCACGTTCCGCACGGCTTGCTCTGCATCGCGGCGGGGCATTGCCGCCGGGTTAAAAAAACGGGCGCGGAGAAAATGCGTGGGGGACGACGTTCCGCTGAAAAAAAAAAAACTCGCCCTGCCAGTGATGCCGCCTGTCGCTTAGAACTCGATTCTTTTCACGTTTAAAGGTGAAACTTCAGCGAGGAGTCTGTGCTTCCCCAGCGATCTTCCCCCCACCTCCTCGCCCGGAATGTGCCTAATGCCATCTGATTTTGCAAGCTCAGCAGGCTTAGGCCTGGATAATGCTTGGACGTGCAGGTACAATGCACAGACAGGTTGCGGAGCCGTGCGGTGGGTAGTGCAGCAGAGTCCGTTGTTGTACTGTGTGTTCTATGCTCCCCGCCTTCGCCAACACACACACAATGACTGGTGTGGTGGTTGTTGTGTTTAATAACCTGCCCCGGGCCTGCCGTACAGCCATCGGGAGACCCTCATTCAGCAGTAGATTCGCGAAAATGGTTGTACACCGTGTGGCTGCTGAATGTGTGTGTGTGTGTACACGCCTGCGTTAATGGGTGCTCGCTAACATCACTCACCGCAACAGTCTGTGTGTGTGTGCGCTTGCGGTTTGTGCTCTGTTGGGATGCGATCGCCACCCCTTTCTGGCTGGCAGATTCGGCTGAGTTGAGCTGCCCGTGCGGCAGACGCACTCTGAAGCGCAGCCCAGACTTGGCGTGGGTTGGGCCTGCATCGCTGACTTGCGTCGTTGGCATTGCCAGCGCACGGTGGTACAGTTTAGTGGTACTGTGCTGAACGGGCCCCGCAGTGTTCATAGAGAGCTCCTGTCAATTATGAAAAGGCAACCCAGCAGGATTTGTATCAGCATCACTGATTCATTGTCTAAAACAGGTGACAGCCCATGACACTGGATTGGGGAGGCCTTCATCCAGCAGTGGATTGATGACAGCTGGTGATAAGGATGATTGTGATTAAAGCACGTCAAGGGAGACGAAGATTACAAAGCAATACGGCACACGTGTAAAGAAGCATAACCGTAAATGTTTGACAAAAGACGACACTCTTCTGATGGGACCAGACGGTCAACATATTTCCCGAGCTCGCCTGCAGAAACAAATGCTGCTGGAAAACATTGACCTCGAGAACCCACAGAGTGGCTGATGGTTACACAATTTTACATTATTCTACATCGTCAAAACAGAGACCCCCGCGCGTGTGTTAGGTCGTCAGATCGTATTTAAAGAGACGAAACTCTTGCCGCCTTATTGCGTTTCGAATCTACGCGAAGTCGGCCGCGGGCAGAACTTGGTGGGCCCGACCGCACCGCGCGAGTCGGAGGATCTTAACCCTTGGAATGACGGGAGGCCGCGAATTGCGAGCCGTCTCGCAGCTGCGTGTCGGCGGCGGCGACGACGGCGGGCGGTGTGTGCGCAGCTGTCTCCCGCTCGTCGTCGTTCGCCGCCAGATGAGTTGGCCATCTGTTACCGCGGCACTGGCCCCGCTCTAAAGCTCCCGTCTCTTCCAACGGGGCGGCCGGGGGACCGCGAGGAGACGCTCGCATCTGCTGGAGCCATCGGGGCCTCGCCGTGGCTTCTGCTCGTGCCCCTGAGGGTGGGGGGCGCCGGGGAGTAAGAAGGCTCCCCCGGCCCCAAAGAGAGAAAACATTAGTGGGAACTCTCAACACATTCGTTGTCAGTAGTGCATTGGCCTCATAGAAATATATATCATAGGTGACCTTTTAAGCTATGGCCCTTTGTCGTCGCGCGTGATAAATCGTTGACACGAGCGGGAGATGCATAATTGGTCTATGGACCGTGAAGGGGGACGGGCCGCGTCCCAAAACGTCGGCTATTATTATATTTTTCCTATTAAGGCCACAGTGTTAATTATGAATGTGTTGAGTTTATTACGCGTGCTTGTGCACCACCGCCAACGCGGTATCACCAAATGACTGTTCTGTCTCCACATATATATAAATATAAATGTATTTTAGTCCGACAGCCACGTGGCTTTCCAGACCGGTGTCGTTTACAGTGGAACTCCTCCTCTTATCCGTGTCCCCTGTCAGCCGCCGATGGACCACTTTGCAGGAGCTCCCATTATCCGCGTGGCAGTGCTTACTGTTATCCGTGCTTTACCGGCGGGTAAGAGGAGTGGCCTGGCAATGGTAGGAAATTCGCTCTGTTATTTGCCTGTTCATCCATGTAGATAACAGCAATCTGTGCTGTTGAACGCAGATAATAGGATGTGCTAAGTATGCCCCCCCACCACCGCTCCCGCTCCCCCCCCTGAACAGTCACACCACGACCGCCATCACGGACGATAGGCGTTCCACTAAAGTTTTATCTTCCGAAATTATAGAAACGATCCTTAGCTTTGTTTTGATGGGCGAACTGGCGGAGATGTTGCATTTTGCTAATTGCTTGCAGTTGAATTTTGTGGCGGCTGCTGCCGCTGCTGTGCGGAGGCTTGCTCCGCTGAGGCAGGGGCAGCACGGGTGACTTGAAAGGGAGGCAACTTGAAAAGCCGGCCAGGGTGACCCCCGGCTCTTTGACCTTTTGACTTGGGAGACCCTTTCTTCCCGTTCCGTTAGCTGTAAAGTACATCCTCTATAGGGGCGGGGGGAAAACATGTGGGACGTGTGCGGTGGCTCATCCGTGGGGTTTTTTGCACGGGATGCGTGTAGACGCGTTTTGGTGACCCGCTGGTGCGCGTGTGACTTTGAGTTCACTCGGCGTAACTATGAAGCAGAAGTGTTCGCCTCTGCTGAAAGACATTTTTATGAGTTTGCTATTTCAGCAAAAAAAACAAGCAGCTTCAGCAGCTGAATATGCAAAATCCACCGGGCTTCTTGGCATTTAGGGAGTGCGTTACGCTTTAGAATTCATTGTATCCTGAATAGACTCGATTTGCTATTGCAACATGGAATTACCATCACCGATTCAGGGCCACCAGCAGCATGACCAACATGCCAGAGTTTGAGAGAGGGACTCGGCGTTTGTTGTACGTCTCGCTGTGATTGAGATCCCCAATGGATGTCCCCAGCGCCAACTCTCTCCCCACATCTCTCTCCTCCTTACTCCGCTGCTCTTGGTGTCACCCAGGATCAACCTTTTAACTCGGTGGGAGGTCGCCGCTTCTCATCTGCTGGCCTCGCCTGCGCGCACATTCTCTCCCCTCTCGTTGTCGGCACTGCCAAACTCAAATCCGAGCTGCCGCTGACGTTATCCGTGACCGAGACTCGAACTCCGTTCGGCAGGTTTCTTAGCGTAGTGCGCTAACCACTGCGCCACCCGCGCTCCACGCCGTGAACAGGTGCCGATTTCCCGAACGCGCCACTGCACTCCACTACCACTGCAGGCTGCACCAGCAACGGAGGGTGAGGGGGGGGCAGTGGGGGGGGGGCCGTGTTTACGCTCCGTTTTTGCAGGGGGCTGCCGCTGCTGGACGCTGCTGCGGGTGTTTTCGTGAGCATTTAGTGACCCAGCGCTCAGTTGTGGGGGGGGGGGGGGAGAATCTCGCCAAAAGCCCTAAATGCGAGCGCCTTCGCAGGGAGTCATAAATAAAACTCGAGATTATTTTCGACCGCTCGGGGTACTTTCTCATGTTACGAATCGCTTTGTATCATCGACGAAATGTAAGGAGATGGACGATGGAGACGAATGAGCAGACCATATACGGAGTCCACTTCCAATTCTTGCCAAAAATAACTGGATAGCCGACCAGCTGCAGCTGCTCCTCCAGCGTTGTGCATATTTTAATCGTTTATTCAGCGTGGCATTCAACATTCCTGGTGCCATTCCTCTTGTTTACCCACTTGACAAAAACAACAAAAGGGGCCCTGCCCTTCTACGGATTCGCCACAAGCCTGGGACTGCCATGGCATGTGTGACCATTTCACTCCATCCACCTCTCGAATTGTCTGGTACCTGCCGTGACATTCCGATGAATTGTCACGATTTGGGGCGACCGATGCGATTCAAGGATCAACTGAATTTTTTTTAAGAAACATTTTTTTCTCCCCATTTTATATTTTGTAGCACTTCTTCTCACGGCCTTGTTTGTACGCGGCGGGCACAGCGTTTGGCCCACTGTGCTATGACGTCGGCGATTTCGGGCCATGGTTAACACCAATGGCATGTGACATCTCAGCGGGTCCTAGATCCCCCTTTGCCCCACCCGCACCGACCAGCGTGGTGAAGTGTTGTCAAACAATCCCACGGATCCGCACGGTGGCGTGGGTAAGGCTGTAGATAGCAGTGGGGGGGGGGGGGGGGGGGGTGACAAAGGTCCACGGTTGTGCAGGGTGGCGGTCGCCCATCCAAGCAAGACTCTCAAACCCTGTTGTCTTCTGAGGCCTGATGCAATCTTCCGGATGAAGATTTGGTTGCAAGCGCCGCTGCTGCGATTGTCGGTTAACACAGATTCACGTGCACCCCCACCCCACCTCCCCGCGTGTCCGCAGGAGAAGTTCACGCCGGTCAAGTACTTCTCCATCGACCGGGTGTTCCGCAACGAGACGCTGGACGCCACGCACCTCGCCGAGTTCCACCAGATCGAGGGCGTGGTCGCTGACTATGGCCTCACGCTCGGCGACCTCATGGGCGTGCTTCACCAGTTCTTCACCAAGCTGGGTACGCGGTGTATGTGGCGTACGCGCGTGTGCGTGCAAGTGTGCGTGCGAGTGTACGTGCGTGTGTGTGTACGCGCTCGCTAGCAATTGCGTGAGCGCCAGCAAAACAGGACACCCAACGCTCGCAGGGATTCATTTCAGCCGGGGGGGGTCTGTCTGGATAGGCGACCCAGAAAATCCCGCACCTTTTGCACTGTGTGGTTGGCTACGTATGGTGCAAAAGAATTTCAACATACGTGCAAACATACTTCCGCACGCAGTTACTAGTCACGCGCCACCTACTGCAGCCAACCGGAAATTACCCGGTGAGAAATTGAGCTTTGCCAACACATGTTGGCACCGTGCCGAAATATGCCGCAGCTGACGTTTAGCCAGCGCAATAGACCAAGTGCTCATCTTGGGATTGTACCTCCTTTGCCACCGCACCTCGCCACCTCTTCCTTCCTTGTTCACTCGATTTGTCAGCTGTCGCTGTCCTCCGAGGTTCCACTGGTTTCTGTGTTCTGGGTTTAGGTCTTCCTCTTGGTCGCCAACCGTCTGTGTGTCACTCCAATGCCTGTCTCCGTCAGCTGCTCTCTGCAATCCTGCACACATGCCCAACCCATCACAACCTCCTCCTCTTTATGGTGACACCACGACACTTTCATGCCACTTGCTATCACAAACTTCGAAGTCGCTTGCCCCGTTTTCCTCTATCCCGAGCTCACGTCCCACGCATTCCAACCCTTCTCTTCACACCTCCAACACTTTCCTGCCACTTTCCGTTTTTAACTTGCAAGTTCCTTACTGTGTCCTGTCATGAGATTCATAGCATTGTCTGTATATCTAATATAGCAGTAAACGTACACTCACAGCACCCAGCGCAGACCAGTAGTTTGGTTACTCGCATTCACGCGGCGATCACTTTGTAATGATTGCTCTGCCCCTGAGTCAATATCAATGACGTTTGGTACCGCGCCCGGTTGTGTGCTCGCGTGCGCGTGGGCAAACCGCCGCAGGTATTCTTATTTATCCATCCCTAAAACAAAGCGTGGCGTGTATCGACACGTGTTTTAAGGAACGTGGCGACACGTGTTTTAAGGAACGTGGCGACACGTGTAGACACGCGTCCTCGAGCAAAATTGCAGTCGACAGGCCAAGTTGGGCTTTCTCTGCGAGTTCACGAAGGGAAACTGAAAGGAAAGCCATCGTAAACAACCAGCTGAGAAAACAGCCTCACGCTCGTGGCCGAGCGCGTGTTCATGTACTGATGTTTACGTGAATAAAGCAGCTGTAGGGCCGCGGTAATCGGCACGGCGGCTAATTGGATCTCTCTCCCTCTCTCTCGCGTGCACGCGTGCCCTGTCGGCCCCGTGAGCAGGGATTACCAAGTTGCGTTTCAAGCCGGCCTTCAACCCCTACACCGAGCCCAGCATGGAGGTGTTCAGCTACCACGAGGGTGAGCTCGGGCCTGCGAGTGCCACCGCCGCCGTTACCGCCGCCCGCGCTGCTCGTCTCCGATGTTCAGCAGCGGTCGCGTTGTTCTGTCTTCCGTCTTCGTGCGCCTTGAATAGTTCGATGTCTTGGCACGGCTAAAGGATCGAGTGTAAGGCGGTGTGGGTAAGAGCGGTGTAAGAGCGGTGTGCGCGTGGTGTGGCGGCGTCTCCGCAGGCCTCAAGAAGTGGGTGGAGGTGGGGAACTCGGGGGTGTTCCGCCCTGAGATGCTGCTGCCCATGGGCCTGCCGGAGGGCGTCTCCGTCATCGCGTGGGGCCTCTCGCTCGAGAGGTAGCGCACCTCCTCGCACGGCGGTGGCGGTGCCGCAGCACTGGCCAGCGGTCACATGCACGCACGCGTGCGCTCGCACACGCACGCGTCACCCCCTGCACGTGCCGGCACATGGCCTGCTGGCGCTGGTTCACCGTGTCAAGTTGCGCGAATGCAGCCGACGTGAGCGCCAGGACTGGTTTCACAAGCCTGTTTGTAGGGCCCACCCATATACATATGACGCATGCTAATGATGCTTCGATTCGCTCAATTAGCATCGGTTATTTTGTTCACGATATATGCGTCGAATTTCATGTGTGATTATTGGTTATTTACAAATTATGCACCTTATGCCGATGCTACACTTTCGCTGACGGAACAAGCTAAACTGTGCCGACAAAATAAAAAATTAAGTGGGATTAGAAAGGGCTCCTTCTCGAGAAGGGACGATCGCCAGTTGTCAAGGCTTACGACGGAGTGGCGGCAACAGGAGCGAACACACACAGAGAGAGAGCACATTCGCCGTGGAGACGGAAGCGACAAAATCGATCCGTGCGCACGTACTGGATTGGTACATCGCGAGACATTGAGAGGGGCCTTCACCCAGCAGTGGATTGACCGTGGCTAACAACGATGACGATGCGTGGTGAATTGTTACAAGCCTAATACGCACGCATCCTAGTTCCGAGTTTCAACGGAACGACAAAGACCCATCTCGCAACGTCTGCCAGCCCGAAGCGTTGCACGGCGACCTCCTGAAGGTTGGGGTCAACTCGGCCGTAGCGGTCAGGAGCCGAAGTTGACCCGACTGACCCAAGCCGCGCTTGTCACTCGTCGTGGCGTCTGCGAGACCTCCGTTAGAACTCCGACTCCAGGTGGCGACTCCTCCCCCCCCATTCCCGGCACGGAGGGCTGGGGGGGGAGGTGTCTCCGGGGCTTTCCTCATGGTTCACATCCCTCACCACGCGCAGCGCGAGCGATCACCGCGCCGGCAGCTTTGCCCGGCCCCCGGGTAGAAGGTTAAGCGAACTAATTAACTCGAGACAAATAGCGGGGCCCCAGCGTACACAGAACACATGGGCTAACCCTTGCCTGTTCCAACACAGCTCTGTGTGTGTGTGTGTGTTTTTATCGGTGCTCGTTTTCTGTTTGTCAAAACACGATTTGGGGATAAGAAATACGAACCGGTCAGTGGCGCGATGGCTGACAGATTCCTCGTTAAGGTGTTCGGTTAAAGTCAGAGGTCGTGGAAGCTTCGGTGAATTTAAGGTGGCTGGCACAGATCCATCACAGCTTGAACCTTGGGTGCAAGCCGACACCAGAGACACGTCTTCGATGCATCGATTAAAACTGATTCTTAAGGTCACGATGATGGTTGATGCTTAGAATCGTGCGGGTAAGAATTGGTCACTTTCGAATTGTGTCGGATTTGATTCGTTTATTTAAGCCGTGCAGCAAATACAGCTGCTACTTTCACCACGACTGTTAAAAAAGAAATAATTTAATCAAATCGTGACTGAATGGTGACAGTCTAAGAATCGCGATGGGAGATCGATCACTATATGCCAAGCAGAAACCACAGTGGGGCCACCACTGCATCCATGTGCCATTCACAACAAATTGTACGTTTGCACTATAATTCGCCACCGTAGTATAGCTTGGACGCAGAGCGACCACAGGCTAATATGTCAGCCAATCTTATAGGCTTGGGTCCATTGAGACGACCGGCTGAGATGGGGGATGATCGTTTGCAACAGCAGGCACAGGAGAGGGCTCTGGGCTGTTGTGAGCGAGTCGGAGGCAAGCCCCTGAGTGGAGACCAGTTGTCGTTGGCGTGCGCCATTTATTATTCCTTTCCTCCCGGTTTGTAACGAGGTGACGCCACCGCGCCAGGCTTGAGCGATTTACAAATATTGAGTTGGTGAACTGTGTGGCGATGCCTGCACATTTACCTTATTGGGTAACAACCTGACGATAGCCCAGAGAGGCTCTTTGGGAGGATTTGGCCTGTCACGTCTTGGGCGCTGTTGCGAAGTTATTGTTTTTTTCCAACGCGTTTGCCGGCATTTAATTTCAGGGACTCGTGCGGCGACCGGTGAAAGCTCTCCACGCATTCTTCGCAAATCTGTTGTTGTTGCCCATTTTCCACTCTCATTTCAACACCCTGGGAAACCCATAATAACATCTGCTTTACGAATTTAAAAAGTTCCTCTTGTAATAAGAGTAAAAAACAATATTGGAAAAAGTCACGAGTTTTTTTAATTTGTCGAGCCACCACGGATTCGTGGACGCATGAGCTGTGAACGATCAAAAGGCTTTCGCTCAAGTAAGCGTCAGTGCAGCCTCTGTGTTGCTGTTGTTGTGTTAGTGGCTGTAATTAGTCGTTGTTTAAGGGCGCTTTCTTCGTGCACAAGCTCTCTAAATCGGCGAGCAATTGTCCAAATGCGCGCCTGTGCCGTCCGACACATTTAGCCGCCCGTAAAACAGGCCCAGCGAGATTTTCCTCCCCAGTCATGACCAAGTGCAAATAGGTTCCGCTATCGCCATCGCTCACACCGCTTCGCTGACAGGTCGTGATATCAAGCAACGATAAGCAACGATAAGCAACTATAAGCAGCGCTTAAGGGAATGCACACACCCGAGCATTAAACCGTGGCTTTTTTTTGAGGGCATCGGACAGAAGCTGTGGCCTCTTGCCACACTGAAAAATCCACAATAGCTGTCTCTGGTGCGATTTCCGTGATGCATCTGTAGACATTCCCTGCATTTTTCCCCCAAAGGCTGCGAGATTTCGCCAGAACCGCGGCGTAATCCGTTGGCGGCTGGCCGTAAACCCTGAGACGAGCCGGGAGGAAGGCGGCAGGTGGCTATGGGAATGCTTCTCTCCTCGGGGCCTGCACCTGTGCCTTCCTTAAACATATTAAATGCGCCGCCTCTTCTTGCGTACGAAAAAAGGGCCCATAAACTTTAACCTTTTGCCTGTTCGAATGGTTGCGAGCGGGATAGCGTGCCTGAAATGGAATTTTTATCTTTCGCTGCACTTGACTTTTCTGCGCATGCCGGGTTTCAAGTTGAAAGCCGGCCGAGTTGCATTCTTCTGCCGAGCTGCTTTTTGAGGCTGGCCATGATGTTGGATTGTTTTAAGGATGAATGGCAAGTGATGTTAGATCGAAATAGATGGGAGGTGGGTCCAGTCAAGCGCAGTCCCCCCCCACACCTGCGTCTCAACGCTTGGAAGGTGAAGGTTGGTGGATCGACCGCCGATATGTAAAACTCCCAAACATGAAGGCAAACGCTCATTAATGGAATTAGCCAAACACCCCAATGCAGGATTCCCCTGAAAAAGAGTGTTAAGCCTCACCGAGGCTTCCCTGAATAACACATTCCTGCGGAGGGAGCTGGTAGGAACGTTGGGTTGCTCAGTCAATGGCCAGGGTCAACGGCGGCGTGGTGTATTCCGCAAATATGCTCGACTGTGAGGGCGGGCACAAGCCGGCGTGAGTAGGTTAAACGTTGAGTTTTATAAGGGCACCACGGGGTGACCAGCCCCTCCCCACCCAGCCCCACCAGCCCCACCCAGCCCCTTCCCACCCTCCCCACCCAGCCCCTCCCCACCCAGCCCCTCCCCACCAGCCCCTCCCGGCACGACATACACAATCATCCCCTGTGGGCTGGTGTAGCCAGGAGGTTCTTACCAGTATTCTATATATGTTGTCCATCACCCTGTCGAGTGGTGAACCTTGTCGCAGTTTGCCAGTCCCACATTGGCCATCCACTATTGTGTGCAATGTATTCGGAGCCAGGACATCTGTTGGCTGAACGTTGATTAAGCAGCGTCTTCGTGAAAGGCTTTCCAGCGTTGTCCGACAGAGGAAAAAAATAAACCTTCTCAAACGTTGTTGTCCATGGCACCCCGGTCTGATCAGTGCGACGGTGGCCTTCTGCTCTCTTTCAGGCCAACGATGATCAAGTATAGGATCGACAACATCCGGGAGCTGGTGGGACACAAGGTGAACCTGCAGATGGTGTACAACAGCCCCATTTGCCGCCTAGAGGCGTGAAGTCTCGTCCTGGGAAACAGGAAGCCAAACCGGCATTGGTGGGGGTGGGGGGGTGTCTTTACAAAATCTTGGTCCATTCAGCCTGACCTCTCGCCTGCTGGGCTGTTTTCCAAAGAAGCAAGGTCAGGTGTGTCCAGTGTAACTAATGGGCGCCGTTTGTCAGTCACCCGCATGGCGACTCTGGCCCAAGCCCGGACGTATCCCCGCTGCGCCGTTCTCCTTCGCAAAGGGGAGCGGTAGACTCAAGTGCAGGACAAGCAAACGCGTTGGGCGTGGGGAAGGGCTTGTCGGGACAGGTGCACGGGTCGGTAAATCGGTGCACGCTTGTAGATGGCGGGGGATGATTATGGTTTGTTTTGGGTTCCCACCTCCCTTGACCCCGCCGCCGCCGCCGCCGCCGCACACCACCCGGCGTCGCCTGTGACCCGGCGTCGCCTGTGAACCGGCATTGTCCTGCCAGCTTAACAATGAGACGAATTCGGCAAGTGCCGGCTCCTGCACAATGCAGGGGTCCTCGCGAACGGCCGGTGTTGACATCGCCCTGCACGGAGTCGCTGGGCTGCTCATTGTTGGTGACTGTCGTTGCCGCCCACGTCTCTTATCTTTGCAACAACAATAAAATCTGAAACATATTGCACGCCTATAGAAATGGAGTGGTCCCGTCAGATGGTGAAGGCCGACGATGCTCAGAATTAACGTCTTTTGTCTTGCTCGCCATTTCGTGCATTTGGGAACTCGTTTGGTTCCGCGCAAGTGACTCGCGCGCTCTCCGTTGTGATTTTGGGTCACACCGCGGGTCGTTCGGCTTGGTGTCCGACGCGGCACAACCCGGGAACGCGTTTGAGAGCTGTGCAGCACCAAACCCTACGCAGTAGTAAATGTAATCTGACGTGATGACGCGTTCGCGTTTACCAATATAAAAAAAACGCTTAAGCCTGAAAAACATGCGTTTACTCATGCGGAACCGTGACATCCTTTTTGTTTCTGAGCAAACGTCGCATTGCGTATTGCTGCCACGGTGACGTGTAATAACTGCAGGTGCTGGAATCCACCGACGATGATGTATGTTCATGTTCCCCTTGCTTGCGGTCAATAAACAGTTACACCACACACGCGCGCTGGCTGCGCACCGCTGTTGTCAACGATGTGGCTTTGGCTTGACGGACAGCAGACCGCTGTTGTGCCCCAAGAGGTGGCCGGGTGTCTCGGAGGTCAGAGACGCTGAGATCCTGGGTTCGAATCCAGGTTTTAAGCCCACCTGTCATTAAACCGGGTTCTCAAGTTTAGCGAGCGCATGGTCTCAGCATGCCCAGTCACTGATGACTGCAGAGAGAAAACCATCGTTATTAAATTTTGCGCATTATTTTAAGTTATAGAAAAAAACCTGAAATCTATATACATGAAAGGAAAATTTGTGAATGTGTGTCTGTTCGAAATGTTTAGCATACTTCCCGACATGCAACAAACTTGAAATTTGGCATGTGGGTAGCTTCCAGACTGTACACAATGCAAAAAGTCTAAACATTTACATTTGTATTTTGGGGGGCGGCGGGGGGGGGGGGCCAATAATGGATATATTTTGCACGGAAAGTGAGCGGTGACGTCACATCTGTGATTTCACCCGCATGTCACGCAGTGTGCCTGCTGACGTCACGCATTCCCCCACCCTCCACGTAGGCCGTGTATTAATCCAAGTCTTGGGCGAAGCCGGGTAGTGAAGCTAGTAATGAATAAAATCAAACTTTTGTTTGATGAACATCTCTGCAGCGGTGCATGTGGGCAAGTGTGGGGCCCGCAGTGTAGATAAGAGGGCTCTTCAAAGACAGGCTCTCAAAAGTAGTTCTCCGATATCTACTTGCACAGGCCGTTCGTTATCACGGTAGCAGTGCTCTGCGAGTGTTCACAATTGCAGGTAACACATTTGGTGGGTTGGTGGAGAATAACAATGTTTTTACTGCCCACCACTCTGAAACAATAATTTCTCCCCGGTACGTATGTTTTTGCGCGTGTCGCCAACGTACGCAAGTATGTGCGGCATGCACGCGATGTGTGTTATGCAAGGCACGTGCAGCCGGTGGTAGATGTCATGATAAGCTGCGTTGCTTCGAGGTTCGGTGGATCCCATGGTGCAGGGAAGATAGCATCAGCTCTGAAGCAAGTCTCTAAACCCCGCACTGCTCTGTAAACCAGACGTGGGAGGAAGATGCTTGGAATAGACTCGCGGGTGTTGCACGTACGTGCGGAGATTGTTAAAAGTAATTTTCACCGCGTTGATGCGAGAACAAGGTGTGATTTATCCGACTGCCATTCGGCCTCAATTATCCCAAACCATTACACATTTACATGTCGCTACAATCGTATTATTACGGTTAATTTAAATAATTGCGAACAATGGAAAGTATAGCACGTAAACATCTCTTAATTGAGTGGAAGCATATACACAGCGATTCATGAGGATAATTTTAATTCTGTATTTATTTATTTACTCAACATTTCGTATTTTTTAATTCAATGTTAGGCAAGTTAAATGTACAGCAGCAGCAGCAGCATCGCTGACGACAAAAAAAACCCAACACGCCGGCGATAAACAGAAGCGTCGCTAGGAACGGTCAGGAATTTTCCCGTGCGCGTGGCGGCATGCGGGCATCGTGATGGGCATCGTGCGGGCAGAGTGCGGGCAGAGTGGCCGGCCGACTTCTCGGGCCGAGGGGCCCCTCCCGCAGGTCGTCACCTTCCCATGCCGGGCTCGTACCGGCCAAACGTGGTGACAGTGGAGAGAGTGGAGAGAGTGGTGACAGTGGAGAGGGTGCAGCACTTTGCTTTGGAACCACGGCAGCGTAGGCGGTGGCAGCAGCGCAGGGGGACTGCAATGGGCTCCGCCGGTGCCGGGGAGCGACCGCTACGCATACGAGGGGGGGTGGGGGGGGGGTGTCTTTTACCTGCAGGTTCTTGGTTGGGGGGAGGGGAAGTGGGGGATGGTGCAGCCCACGTAAAGCTGATGGTGAGCGAGGGGAGGGCATTTCATCGTTAATATGTATCCGAGACAGGCGAGGGGCCGCACACGAGCGATGAGCAGGGGTAACGACAGCAAGGAGGGGGGGGGGGGGGTTATTCCGACGTGAGAACAACACGAGTCGCTGCTGCGGCTGAATAAACCGGGCTGCTGCCGCCCGTCCTCCGCATTTGGGTGAAGGTCACACACGCCGTCAAACGTGTAAATACCACCGGTCCCACTTCCAACGCAAGCGCAGTCCCATTGAAATGAGAAGAGAAAAAAAAATCCCGCAACGCTGCGGCACATTCACGGCCCAGTTCATATTTTTTTCACGAGTGCACATTTCCATTGCATTTCAGGCCGAGCACTCGGTAGTCCCTGATGTTGAAGTTGGTGTCTATGGCCTTGGGCCACGCGGCCCCGTCGGACTGTGCGAGGGAGTCGCTTCGCACCACGCCAGGGCGAGCGTCCGTCACCAGGTCCCCGTTGCACAAGAAACCTCCGCCTCCTCCCGGCTGCCCAGCCGCCGGCGCCTTGCTCAGCTCGTCCACGGCGCTCGCCCTCTGACCCTGCTGAAAGGCGTCGCGCCACTGCGCCTGCTCGCCCGAGCCGAAGCTCAGCTCGCACGAACTGTCGTCCGCCAGCGCGTCGAGCAGGCTGCCCACGGAGATGCGGTCCAGGTTGTCGGCGAGGTCGGAGCCCGGCTGGCAAGCCCAGCTGTCGCGCGGGGAGCCCGACTCCTGGCTCTCGTCGGGCAGGCTGTAGAGGCTGCCGCTGAACTGGCTGCTGGCCTCCTCGCACAGGCCCGCGCGGTCCTCCAGCAGCCACCGCAGCGCCTCCAGGCCCTCGTTCGCCGCCAGCAGCTGCGTCAGGATCCGCGAGTCGAGCACGCGGAGGCCGGTCTGCGTCGCGGGGACACGAGGAGGGAAAGTGTGCTCAAGTGGCTTGCTCTGCGTGATGGTGGAATGAGCTGGGTGTGGTGGTGGCGGTGGTGGTAGTGGCGCACACACGTGCAGCACCCCCAGCAGTGATGAAGGCGCCGGGGTTGGTGGACAGAATTGATTTTGCGCGACTCCCAAACTCGTGGGACCAGCTGAGTTACCAGGTGATGGCAGTACAGCAAGTGGGTTCATGAACCCCGTTCGTGCAGACCTCGTATATGTGGCGTTACACTGTCGCAAGTGCAGTGGGTTTCATCTGAGTAATCTTTTGCTCATTAAAACGGGAAATATCCCAAATGTACCCCCTGGAGGTAGAGTAGTCACCACACATTCGAGCCATCCTGGCGAGTTTGTTTTCTCGTGTCGACTTGTGCAGGTGTGACAGCACAAGCTGATGGTCTGGGTCAAGGTGGTCATCACTATCACGTACCATCGCGACCACAGATGTGATGCCATTCGGATTCTGTTAAAGACGCATTTAAAAGGTGGTCAACCACATTCAATTTACGCACCCACAGCGTTCACCACACCAGGCCGACCAACAGCGCCGTGTCCCGGGCAGGGAAAGGCGGGTGTTTGTGAAAATGTCTCGCCACAGCCTCTGCCTTCTGGCCGTTCCGGTTCGTCAGAGAAAGATTGTTTTGTTCTCACTCTTTGGTTCTTTCGGTAAAGTCACGTGGGTATAAAATAAAATAAATTTACGACGTTTCGGGCGCAACACAAGCGTCCGTCATCAGGTGGGAAAGCGTGGTCTGCTGCTGATGCAGACTGTCTTCAAGACTAAGCTCCTCCCCCCCTCCCCCCCACCCCTTAACTTGTATTTAAGAACTTGTATCTTGGAATTTTTTGCCTCACTTGATACAGTAAATCTGGCTGTGACGGTCCCACCTGATGACGGAGACTTGTGTTGCCTCCGAAACGTCGTGATTTATTATTTTATTTTGTTTCTATTAATTTTATGTTTTACCTACGTGACCTTACCGAAAAAACCTAACAGTATGTTAAATTTCGATTTAAAGCTTTCGTGACTGCAAGGATTCATCTTCTTGGTTCTTTCGGTAAAGTCACGTAGAAGGGAAATAATAAAATAATATTTCGATTTAAAGCTTTCGTGACTGCAGGGATTCATCTTCTTGGTTCTTTCGGTAAAGTCACGTAGAAGGGAAGTAATAAAATAATAAAAATAAAACATAATAAAATAATTCTCACGACGTTTCGGCCACAACGCAAGCAGCCGTCCTCAGGTTTTCACCTACGTGACTTTACCGAAAGAACCAAGAAAAGAAAATAATAAAACATAATAAAATAATTCACATGTTTTATTTTTATTATTTTATTATTTCCCTTCTACGTGACTTTACCGAAAGAACCAAGAAGACTAACAGTATGTTTTAAAAGGAGTCTTTCATCTGAGACGACCTGGCGTGTCTGAATGTCACGTGGAACATTGCATCTGTCCACATTGTGCCGGCTGGTTTTGGCACACAGTGGACCCAAGCGAAGAATGCCCCGAGCCGCAGTTGGGCACTTTGCACCGTTCGGCATCCATCTGCTTCCTCTTGCAGCTGAGCGCTTTGACAAGGACGTCCCTCAAGGAGACGGCAACAAAAATCCGGACTAAAGTTCCACGCTCCCGTACAGGCCAGCAAGGGGCATATGCAGTAACTGTGTATTCGTGGCAGAACGATGTATCATCTATCCACCGTGTGTTCTATGTCGCCAGCAACACTGGCCTTAACAGGGACATACTGTACAGACGTTTTAGGAAATGGCCCTTCTGAACACACTTTTTGATGTACATATTCTCTAAATATTTTTTATTTATTTCAAGGCCACTGCGTTAACGAACGTGTCGTGTTTTGATTTATTTACCAATTGTGCTTGCGCGCCACTGCCAAAGGCAGAATCACCAAATCATGGATGCCTTTGGGCAATGGGTTCACGTCACCCCTTGCAGCCACTCGAGGCGCTACGATTCACCACAACGTCCAGTTTGGTGTCGACACACACACACACACGTGTGTGTCGACACGTGTGTGTGTGTCGGGGTATTGATGGCAAGGGGGCGACGTGATGACAGCAGAGTGTGACATTGTAAAGTTCCTTCCTTAAGCACTTGAAGGTCCTCATGCATGACCGCGTGTTTACACAAAATAAAGGGGGGCAGTTGCGGCAGAGTGGTTTGCCCGCCGGGTTCATTTAGCGGCCTGCGTTTGGCATCAGGCGTGTACCCAGGTACCTCGTGCTGAGTGTATACATCATGAGTGTATACATCATGAGTATATACATCATGAGTGTATACATCATGAGTGTGTACTTCATGAGTGTGTACATCATGAGTGTATACATCATGAGTGTATACATCATGAGTATATACATCATGAGTATATACATCATGAGTATATACATCATGAGTGTATACATCATCACCGGGGATACATGGTTGAACATGGTGCTAGCCACACCAAAGATCCCCCGTACAGCCTTAACAGACTTGGGGAACGGTACACGAGGGGGTGGGTGGCCAGCACCACGCCCGGCCGCCTTTGTCTCCCTAGTGGCGATGTTTACTACACACCGCACTCGGTACTCACTTGAGGCTGAGTAAACCTAGAGGATGCCCCGGATCGGTTCAAATAATCGTCACCGGTGTTGGCCGTGAGTGGGAATCGAACTCGGGTCGCCGGGTTCAAAGCGCTAACCACTCCACCACCGCTCCCCACCACCACGCCTTTAGCGACCACCCTAACAATAATAGGTGCTCGCTAACAGACACCCCGTCCCCACTAATCTGAACGACCCTGGCGAGAACAATGCTGGCCTTATGTATTAATTTGTCTTGCATAATGTACGCGTAGCATACGCGGTGTAACATTGCCACGCTGGTAATCGTGACACCACCCCGGCAGTGTGGTTAATGCATGAGCGGGGTCGTCTCGTTAATAATTGACAGAGGCTGTGGGTTGCGCAAAGACAAAGATCCCCCGTATGGCCTTTAACAGACTGATGGGGCAAGTGCTGTTGGCAAGTCACACATGAAATGCCGGCACGACGCACCACATGAGTGTGGGTGCTGTGGCCAGCACCACGCCCGGTCGCTTTTATCTCCCTCGCCCTCATGTTTTAACACCGCGCCAGGTACTCATTTAAGGCTGAGTCAACTTAGGGGAGGCCAAGGACCGGTTCAAATAAGCAAAGATCCCCCGGTGTATCCTGTAACAGACTGTTGGGGCGAGCTCTGTTAGCGAGTAGCACCTATGAAGGCATGAACTGTAGCACACGAGGGGCATGGGTGGCCAGCACCACGCCCGGCCGCCTTTGTCTCCCTCGTGGCAATGTTTACTCACGCTACCAGGTACTCATTTGAGGCTGACACACACACAACAAACCAAAACAAATGTCCCCCGTATCGCCTGAACAGACTGTAGGAGCAAGTGCCGTTGTTAGCGAGCACCTATGAAGGATGACCGGCATGGCACACGATGGGGGTGAGATGTTTCAACACCGCCTTTGTCTCCCCCAGTGAAGACGTTTACACACCCCACGTCAGGTACTCATTTTAAGGAACGTCTCAAAATTCGCCACTGATGTTAGCCGTGAGCGGAAATCGAACTAACCACGTGGTGCTCACACACACGCACGAGTCATCACGCGTAATGCTCTGAACAGTGCTGGATTTTTTAAAAACATTAATCTAACTTCTCACGGACAAACTGCAACATTAATAGTTTTAATTGAAAGAGAACAACGTTATGCCGCATTCCGATGCGATTGCAACATTCACGTAAGCCGACTAATCTCCCCCCCCCCCCCCGCCGAGCTCTGTCTGGTCAGCATCTCTCGCCTCCTATCCAACTCCCCATCCTGCGTCTCTTGTAAGCAACGTCTCATCTCTCTGCATTTCTCTCATCAGTATATCTCGACTCGCATCTCACTACATCCCGATAATACATTTTGTTTTGCCCACATTTCTCTCATTTCGCGCTACCTCCATAATCCCCTTTCTCGAGATCTCTTCCGTCATCTGGCAAGGAAGTTTACCCCCCAGATGGGCCACTCACCACCAACACAACATTGAATCGAGGCTCACTTCACCGACTGGCTTTGTCAGCTCGCGCACCGCCCGTCGTCTCAGAACGGATTGTCACGATGAGAAGCCTCTGCGGTGCAATAACAACAGTGACGGTAATTTCCGGTCATGTTGTCAATCCGCTGCTGGATGAAGGCCCCCCTCCTCGTGCCGCATTGGCCGTGACGGTTCATGGACGGTATTCTCACCGCGCGGATTCGCAGTGCGGTCCGGGTTCGCGAAAACCGAGCTTAGACGCGTACGGCACAAGGTTGAATTACGCAGCATTCACCACCCTCCACTGGACACGCCACGTAGCCTCGGCAGCAGCCTGCAGCACCCAGCTGAGCATCTGGTCACCCAGCCGAGTGATGTCCAGACTCAACCCAGCTGAGCGAGGTGTGACGAGATCGAGCGCGTTCCGAGTGATTTGATCCGTAAGGCGCACTGCAGTTCGAGAGTGACAATAATAACCATTCCAAATTTACAACGTGGAGCGGCGTGGCGTGGCTGGCACGGGGCCCTGGCACGAAGGATTAACTTAGCCTCAACCCCCATCCCACCCCTCCACGTCTAACTTCCCTGCTCCAGATCCTGGCACCTCGTGCGTGCCCCGTTAGAGACCCCGTGTGCAGTTCCACCGCCTGCACACTCGAGAGCCACGTAACTGTTAAGTGGAAATTCACGACGCAGACACCAACAAGAAGCAGTAAACAATATCTTGGGAGTCGCCACGCATGCTGCTGCTGCAAGGTGATTACATCAGGGCTGGTCGCGAAAGTTTCCTGCGTGCGCGACGCGCGAGTTGGGTGCGGGTGTTTTTGGGCCGCCGGATGCCCGCAGCGCTGCTGTTGAAGGATATAACGAGATAAGTCGGCAACGTGACAATCTGGTAAAGTGGCAAGGCGCGAGTGGCCCTTGTCGCAGATCACTCAACGCCGTCATCGCCGTCATCGCTGCCACCACCACCGTCGTTGATGCCATGCGAGGCAGCAGCCACTGGAGCTCGCTCGCCTTGTCCGGTCAAAATTCATCAACCGGCTTCGATTTAGCCTGGCGCTCTTATGGCGTTTGGGATACTTTTCTAAATGAAAATCGACCGCGCGCGCGCGTGTGTGTGTGGGTACGTGTGTCTGCATGTGTGTACGTGACTGTGTGTGTACGTGTGTGTACGTGTGTCTGCATGTGTGTACGTGTGTCTGCATGTGTGTACGTGACTGTGTGTGTACGTGTGTACGTGTGTGTACGTGTGTACGTGTGTCTGCATGTGTGTACGTGACTGTGTGTGTGTGTGTGTACGTGTGTGTACGTGTGTACGTGTGTCTGCATGTGTGTACGTGACTGTGTGTGTTTGGGGGTATGTCTGTCGGGAGCGGTAGTGTAGTGGTTAGCGCGCTGCGTTCCGAACCCGGCGAACAGAGTTTGATTCCCGCTCACGGCGAACACCGGTGACGATTATCTAAACCGGTCCTGGGGCTTTCCCTAGGTCGCCTCAGCCCCAAATGAGTACCTGGTGCGGTGTGTAAACATCGCCACTGGGGAGACAAAGGAGGCCGGGCGTCGTGCAGACCACCTTCCTCCTCGTGCGCCGTGTTGGCTCTCGTAGACGCTCGCTACGCGTGCTCCTGCGTGCCGAAATAGGCGCTCGTCGACAGCACTTGCCCCAACAATCCGTCCCTAAGCACGTCCCAACTCGGGATTTCGCCAGGTTCGTAGCTCGCACCAATTGCATCGATCTTCACTCGAGCCAGCGCCGTGGGCGTCGCGTGGGACACGTTGAGCAAACATCGGGCTCGTGCGGCGCGTAACATCGCGTTAAACCGCGCACAGCGGACCGGAGCGCGGGGTCACGAGCTTGGCTGTAACTTTGGGAAACCCCGTGACTTACCGGGAAGGTTACAAACCAACCCCGATTACGTTGCTGTTGCTGTTACGCAAGCGGCCCTACTGGCTTTGCCCCCCCCCCCTCTGCACAGAGGATTAAGCGAGTTTCTGCGTGTCCACCCGCCCCATCTCTCTCTCTCTCTCGCCACAAATGACAAAAGACAGATCCGCCTGCCTTTCCCCGGTCACCCTCCTCTGCCCGCCCGCTGGCCTGGTGACAAATTGTCTCCCCGTGTGATGTCTCCCCCCCCCCCACTACACACCCCCCCACTACACAGCCCCCCACTACACCCCCCCCCCCCACTACATCACCCCCCCCCCCCCCACGTCTTTAATCCGGCTGTGGCGGCCAAACCAAAGCGACTGGCCGCATGTCCGACAGCCTGTCATCACGGCCACGCCGGCCGGTTGCTGATACGTGCAGGCGCTGATAAGACTCACAGCTGATTGATACGTACAGCTGACAGGACTCACCGCTGATTGATACGTACAGCTGATAAGACTCACCGCTGATTGATACGTACAGCTGACAAGACTCACAGCTGATTGATACGTACAGCTGATAAGACTCACCGCTGATTGATACGTACAGCTGATAAGACGCACAGCTGATTGATACGTACAGCTGATAAGATTCACAGCTGATTGATACGTACAGCTGATAAGACGCACCGCTGATTGATACGTACAGCTGATAAGACGCACAGCTGATTGATACGTACAGCTGATAAGATTCACAGCTGATTGATACGTACAGCTGATAAGACGCACAGCTGATTGATACGTACAGCTGATAAGACTCACAGCTGATTGATACGTACAGCTGATAAGACTCACCGCTGATTGATACGTACAGCTGATTGATACGTACGGCTGATAAGACTCACAGCTGATTGATACGTACAGCTGATAAGACGCACAGCTGATTGATACGTACAGCTGACAGGACTCACAGCTGATTGATACGTACAGCTGATAAGACTCACAGCTGATTGATACGTACAGCTGATAAGACCCACAGCTGATTGATACGTACAGCTGATAAGACTCACAGCTGATTGATACGTACAGCTGATAATACTCATAGCTGATTGATACGTACAGCTGATAAGACTCACAGCTGATTGATACGTACAGCTGATAATACTCACCGCTGATTGATACGTACAGCTGATACACTCGCCGATGATTGATACGCACGGCTGATAGGCAGTAGTCGCGTACAGCTAATGTATGCACAGCTGATGAGGATAGCTGGCACATCTGAATTGTACAGGTGACGTTTTACAGTGCAATTCACCTACACCGCCGACTCGTGTTTCTGTTGGTGGAGGTTGATGGTCATCGTCGTGGCGGTTAGAACGGACGGTGATGGTGGTGTGGATTTTGCTGTTGTTGTGGTGATTGTCATGGTTGTGGTGCTGGATGTTGTGGTGTTGGAAGTGATGGTGGTGGTTGTTGTGATGTTGGAAGTTATGATGGTGGTGGTTGTTGTTGTGGTGTTGGAAGTGATGGTGGTGGTGGTTGTGGTGTTGGAAGTGATGATGGTGGTGGTTGTTGTGGTGTTGGAAGCGATGGTGGTTTTTTGTGGTGTTGGAAGCGATGGTGGTTGTGGTGTTGGAAGCGATGGTGGTGGTGGTTGTGGTGTTGGAAGCGATGGTGGTTGTTGTGGTGTTGGAAGCGATGGTTGTTGTGGTGTTGGAAGTGATGGTGGTTGTTGTGGTGTTGGAAGCGATGGTGGTTGTTGTGGTGTTGGAAGCGATGGTGGTTGTTGTTGTGGTGTGGGAAGCGATGGTTGTTGTTGTGATGTTGGAAGCGATGATGGTTGTTGTGATGTTGGAAGTGATGGTGGTTGTTGTGGTGTTGGAAGTGATGGTTGTTGTTGTGATGTTGGAAGCGATGGTTGTTGTTGTGGTGTTGGAAGTGATGGTTGTTGTTGTGGTGTTGGAAGCGATGGTGGTGGTGGTTGTGGTGTTGGAAGTGATGGTTGTTGTTGTGATGTTGGAAGCGATGGTGGTGGTTGCCATGGTGCTGATTGTTTCGGCAGTACTACAGCTGATAAGTACATACGGGGCACTGACACTGTCAACTTTTATTGCCCGAACGCATTTACAGGAATGCCCTCTTTTCAATCCCCACGACAACACGCGGTCAATGCAGCCGCGGTCGATTTGCGCCGTCCCCTCCCCCTCCCCAGAGTGTCCAGGGATGTCATCAGTCTTGTCAAGCCTCCAGGACACGGTGCCGCCTGAGACCACGAGGACCCATCGTGATTCGACTCGCGTGGAGCAGAGAGGCTCGCAAGCTCTAGGTGGCTTTAAATGTCCCTGCCTCCCTAGTCTGACCTCACCCCCACCAACACACAACCTCCCACCTCCATCGCCCAGCTGTGATAAAAAACCACGCGGCCTGGGTGTCGCCACGTAAAATCGCACAGCAACGGCGAAAGCCGGCGCTGACGTCAGCCATCTGTCTCATCACCAAGCCCCATCACCCATACATTACCCAGCATTCGTACTCTCAATCACGCGCCCGTCCACCTGCCCATTACCCCCCCATACTTCACACATCACCCAGCCCTAAAGCACAAATCACACAGCTGTCCATCGTACATCACTCACACCCGATATCGTTCATCCTCTCGGTAACCCATCACCCACCTCTGCTTCGTGCATCACCCATCCGTCCATCAATCAGCAGGACATCAACCACGTGACCATCACTCATTCATCAATCACTCATTAGACATTACCAAGCAGACCATCACCCGCCAGACAATCGCCAAACCCATCCATCATCCACAAGGCCATCATCAACCCACCATCACCAAACAAACCAATCAACAATTATTCACCCAAGCCATGCATCACAACCAGTCCAACGATCGTCCACCATCACTCTCCCGCAGCGAGTTAACGAGAGAAGGTCGACACATTTTCTGAAGTCATCCAAAACGTCTTGGAAGCTTCTTCTTGGTTCTTTCCATTTCCATTCTACGTGACTTTACCGAAAGAACCAAGAAGATGAATCTCTGCAGTCACGAAAACTTTAAATCGAAAGTATTGGAAGCTCTCAAACACTGCCCGGACGCATCCTGACTTCCAATAGCGGTGGGCACCTTGCAGAAGCGCACGTGTCAACACAGAGGTGGCTGTAAGTGCCGGGCAACACAGACCACGTTCTCGGAGCCGCCTGCACTGGCATCAGCAAACTTCTGAGACAACCCAACTCCATGCAAATTACACATCAAGGGAAGCCAATTATTCGCTCACACGACAATTACGTAATGTTAAGGGCACTGCCCGCCTCTGCCTTCCGCCACGTCTGCCTAAAGCGCGGGCAGATCCCTCCGTGTGTGGGCGGTTGTGTGACTTACCAGATGACTAGTTAAGTGACTGGCTGGCTGCCTATGTGCCCGACTGGTTGGTTACCTGGATATGAATGAGTGACTGTCTAGCTGTGCGAATACAACCAACAGGTGACTGCGTGTCACTGCGTGACTCACTGCGACCGATTGGCCGCGTGACCGACTGGCTGGCGAATTGAATAACCGTGCGACGGACTTATCGACTGTCACTCAATGGCACTGACTGTGTGACTGCCTGAATGACTGGATTCATGACTGCCTGGATGAGTGAATTAACTGCATGGTTGCAGCGCGACTTTTTGCGGCATGGCAGCAGCAGCCTTGTACGGACCACCTAATAGCGCGACTGACTGCGTGAATGTCTGAGCGCGTGCCAGTGACTGACTTCGCCAAATGACCGGACCGGCTGCGCGTGCCAACAACTGACTTCGCCAAATGACCGGACTGGCTGCGCGTGCCAACGACTGACTTCGCCCAGTGACCGGACCGGCTGCGCGTGCCAACGACTGACTTCGCCAAATGACCGGCTCCGCGTGCCAACGACTGACTTCGCCGAATGACCGGACCGGCTCCACGTGCCAACGACTGACTTCGCCGAATGACCGGACCGGCTCCGCGTGCCAACGACTGACTGCGCCAAATGACCGGACCGGCTCCGCGTGCCAGCAACTGACTTCGCCCAGTGACCGGACCGGCTGCGTCACCGACCGACCCACCGACCCACCACGTACCATGTCTGCTCGCAGGGTGGCGATCAGCTCATCCAGGCGGCCGGGCGATGCGCCCGGCTTGCCTGCTCCGAGGGGGTCCCTGCGGGGTCCCCGCTCCTCGGGCACGAGGGGGTCCCTGCGGGGCGGCCCGCGATCTCCGGGCGCGGCACGACTGCTCGTCGGAGGCTCTTCGCCCCGCGGCAGGCACCGCGCGAGGCTTTCGGGCATGCGGCGGCCGAGGCGACCCTCCAGCTCCCTCAGGGCTTGCGAGCTCACGCCCGGGGGAGCCGCCTCGTCCATGGGCAGCGACGGGGTCGGGCTGGAGACGAGATGGCGCTGCTGCTGCTGCTGCTGGTGCTGGTGGTGGCTGCGATGGTTGTGGCGGGTGGTGGTGGTGGTGACCCCACGCTAAAGGGCCGGGACTTGCCAGCAGACCCCCATCGGGGGCTCCGAGCGAGCAGAGCCCCGCGGCACCCGAGGGGAGCCCGCAGCCGCGCAGAGCCGGGCGAGAGGAGGAGGCATCGTCGTCGTCGTGGTCGTCGTGGTCACATCGCAAAGACGATGATGCTGCTGCTGATGCTGCTGCTGTTGCTGATGGCACTGATGCCGCTGCCGCTGATGATGATGCGAAACGGAGCTCCGTTGAGCCGCCTTTCCGACGGGACGGTACCGACACCTTCAGAAAATCTCCTTCTACATCTCCCCCCCACCCGTCACCACCTGCTCATCTCTGACCTCCTGCTTCTGTTGTAGCAGCAGCAGCAAGCGGCGAGCAAACGTTGTGTGTGTGTTGTGTGGGATGGAGAGAGAGAAGGAGCGTTGTGTGTGTGTGTGTTGTGAGAGAGAGTCGTGTGTGTGTTGTGTGTGAGAAAGGAAGGGAGGGAGCGTTGTGTGTGTATTGTGACAGAGAGCGTTATGTGTGCGTTGTAAGAGAGGGAGCGTTGTGTGTGTGATGTGAGAGAATGAGCGTTGTGTGTGTGTGTGATGTGAGAGAATGAGCGTTGTGTGTGTGTGATGTGTGACAGAGAGAGAGAGAGGGGGGATGGAGCCGGCTCGCAGGAGGAGGCGTCTCCGTCGTCTGCGCGCTGTAGTTGAGGGGCCGTCCCACGCCCCTCGCGGATGTGACGCCGCGCGCCAGGGACGGGAACAATCGTAGTGACTGCCCCCCCCCTCCTCCTCCCTCGCCGCCGCGTGCGACACAGAGAGATGGATGCTGTGTGCGTGTGTTGAGATACCGCGCGTGTGTGTGATGGGGAGCGGTGGGTGTAGTGGTTAGCGCTGCGCTGCGCTACGCACCCGGCGAGCCGAGTTCGATTCGCGCTCACGGCCACCACCGGGCATGATTATCTGGACCGGTCCTGGGCCTCCCCCTAGATCGACTCGGCCTCAGATGAGTACCTGGTGCGGTGTGTGTAAATATCGCCACGAGAGAGACAAAGGCGGCCGGGCGTGGGTGCTGGTCACCCACCCCTCGTGTGCCACAGTGCCGGCCTTCGTAGGTGCTTAAGGCCGTAATTTTAATAAATATTGTGGGGGACACATCTTCCCCAATATTCAAATATGCAAAAAAATGCCCCCCCTAATATATTGCTATGAACAATATTTAAAAAAAAAAACTTCATAATTGCTATGCTATGTAAATAAAAAACACAATTTGCTAAACCTTGGCCACAATATCTGGACTTGTCTTCATATAACAATGCATAGATTTATGTATATATGATTGTGGTTATGGTTGTACTTTATGAATCCTTAATCTCTGACATTACAATGAAACAGGAAAAGGTAAAAAAGAAAAAAACAGAGCAATGTAATACAATACACTATTAGACATTATTGTAAAAAAAAAAATAAAAAGTCCATCCCATGTGTGAGTGAATTTTTTAATATTTTAGGCAGGAAATTCGTTTTCAAATTTAGATTTTTTTTTTTTTCTGGGGGGGGACCCCTCGATCCCCTGGAAGATTGTTGACTCCATGGCTACGGCCTTGTAGGTGCTACTCGCTAACAGCACTCGCCCCAACAATTTGTTTATCTTAACAAGTCCTGGGCCTCCCCTAAGTTGACTCAACCTTAAATAAGTAGCTGGCGCGGTGTTAAAACATGAGGGCGAGGGAGATAAAAGCGACCGGGCGTGGTGCTGGCCACACCACCCACACTCATGTGGTGAGCCGTGCCGGCATTTGATGTCTGCTCGCCAACAGCACTGGCCCCAGCAGTCTTCAAAAGGCTGTACGGGGAATGTCTGTCTTGGTACACGTGTACATAGTTCCACAATTGTGTAATTGCTCTATTCTGCCGTCACCTGCCACTTTAGAAAAACGTTGCACGTGGGCAAAGACAAAGATCCCTATGTGGCCTTGAACAGACTGCAGGGGCAAGTGCTGTTAGCGAGCACCTATGAAGGACGGGACCGGCACACGAGGGGGTGGGTGGCCAACGCCACGCCCGACCGAAATTGAGGCCCAGGACCGGTTCAGATAATCGTCACTGGTGTTGACCGTGAGCGGGAATCGAACCTGGGAAGTGCAACACGCTAACCGCTGCACTACCGTTCCCCACACTGCACTTGTGCAGGCAGAGCCTTGTGCGACAATAACCACCGGCACCTAAACGTGTGACAGCACCAGCAGGACCAGTGCCATCGCTCTCAAGGGCACTCCTCTAGCACTCGCCAGTAACAACCACAACTAGCACAACTATCACCATTGGGGCAAACGGTGCCAATAGTCCAGCACCACCAGCAACCCACCGTGGGTTTGGCCACGTGGACAAATCCACGATATTCCCCACCCGTGAGCATGGACCTGACAAACACCTTCCTATGAACAATCGTATGATCATCACACATTGATGATGATCAAAGATGGCCTTCAAATGTATTTGCGATGGAGTTGAACAATCGATGCGGCGGTGAGGTCAGATGGTTGCCGAAAAAGCCCTCGTCCCAGATTTTCGCTGCCCCAGAGTCTGGGAGGCATTATTTAGCGCTTAGCATGGCCAAACAAGTGCCGCTGCATAACGGCGTTCCACATCGCACGCACATTCAAGCATTCTTGCTCGTTCTCGTGGGACAATTTGCCAGGAAATCGCGGATATAATTAAATCCACTGTGGGCGCAATTAGCCGCGAATGCTCGCCTGCGCCCCGTTTAAGATGTGTCTGCCAGTGCTGGTCACCTCCCAGTACGGCCCTTAAAACGCACAGTAAAGTGTGCACGTGTTTGTAAATAGGATGGACACAATTACCAGCATACAGTACAAGGAATGCTCATTTATACAACCGGGATGGCCATACTCCTTGAAGTCTGAAGAAACATTTTCATAAGGGTCCTGCTGTGCGATGTTTTGCCAAATATCGAAAGATATTGAAGGACGTTTTTGAATGGATGTATTATTAAAAAAAGACATCAACCCACACAACTCAGGGGAGAACGCGCCCAACATAGATGTTGATAACCTACTTGCTACACTGCCTCGTACAAGCACCTCGCTGGCCCCTGCATGCGTTCATTTCAGGTATATCAAAGGCAAGCGTTGTTGGTATTCCTTATTTTACTGCATCATTCTTGCTATTGTCATCCCGATCACGCACCGCGGATCTCCCTTGTGAAATAGCCGTTAAATGGGCCACACGGGATCATCTGTATGTTAAATAAAAAATTTACTTAAAATGAAAATGCTGCCCCACGCGGCGATGGCTCCACGGGCCTTCGCCACCCCCGAAACTCCACGCGCTCAGGCATCAAGCGCCTCCTGGCGGTGATGCGTCCAAGCGACCCGGAGTAACCCCCACACTCCCAAGTGCTTCACGGGTTGCAGGTCCAGGCCCTAGTGCAGTGGGATGGGCGGCTTAATCCGGTGGCCAACACTAGCCCCAGCTATACATGCAGCAGCACCCCAAGTTGTGGCAGCAGCAGCAGCGTTACCACCAGTAGAAACAACTGCAACAGCAGTACACAATTCATCAGCAGCAGCACATATCAGCACTAGTTCCTCTGCAAATACTGCCCATCCCCTAAACCGGAGGTCGGCAACCAAAATAGCAAGAGCCAATTTTTTTTCGAATTCGGTATTTCAAGAGCCGCAATGCACGTGAATAACGTCACCAAGGAGCCCTTCAAGAGTCGCATGGAGATCCGGAGCCGCCGGTTACTCAACCCTGCTCTAAACCAAGAGCAACTCCATCCTATAGGATGTCACTACAGAATAAACCTCATAGATAGACCAACCCTCCATATACAATGAGAAAGCACACGTGGGCGACACAGACACACGCTTGGGTTCACAATGCCATCAGGACGTTCCATGACAATATTTATTATGCAAAACCCATGGGAAGCATGCGTGGAAAATAATTAAACCACTTCGCAGGGCTCCGTTGATAAAATAGCAGAGACCACAGTACAAGCTGGATAGCACAGTACTGATAAAAACAACGCATGCTTGCACTACACTGGCAAATGAAGACAAAGGAAAACTTCCTAAAAAGCACACAAATCTGGATATAAGCACGGCCTTGCTCCCGAAGGGTGTGCTTATATCCAGTATCTACTATACGAACATGTGGGCTTACAAACTCTGGAGCAGCGGTGCAGATACTCTCGGAATCTCTCTGCATCATCCCAGGATTATTTTCCCACCTCAATCTCATCATACGTGTGGCAACGCACATTTAACATGGACAGCAGAATGTGGATACGGTCGAGACCTGCAAATGTACAACCACAAATGAGAGCTTACAAGGTATTAACAAAGCACCTTCACGATAGCTTCTGTGCTATACAAATGGCTTGAACATCATATGTACTTAGCATCACTTTTTATCAAGCATGCATATTGAACTTATTTCGCGCCGTACGTAACCAACCGTGCTAATCGGAGGTGCAGGGAAGTCTATTAAATAAGACTTTCCAACCAGGACACATGAAGCACGCGACGAAATCTTGGCGTTTCCGTAGACCCTGCCGCTACTGCGGACAACGTTGCCGCTAATGGGCGCCAATCCCGTTCGGCAGTTCCTCTGCAGCGCTGGGGCCATCGGCTTTGCCAGCGGCGGTGACGGCAGCGGCGCTGAGCTGGCTGTGCGTGTTGGCGTACTGAAACTCGCCAGCGGCCTCGTGTTCCCACATGTCGAGCGCCACCTCCACGCTTTCGCGCACCACGCGCTCTGGGTCGTCCCGATACGCGCGCAGGATCTCCAGGCTCTCGGGCGTCGCCACCGAGCCCAGCGCCTCGGCGCACTCGTGCCGCACCATGCCGCTCTCCTCGGCGACGGCCAGACGGGAGGCCAGCGCCGGCACGCTCGCCGGGTGCTGCATCTGGCCGAGGACGAAGGCCACCTCGTGGCGGAAGAGGGCGCTTCCGCACGACAGGCCTGCGCGCGTGGCACGCAAAAAAAACGAGAATGAGATTATACTCTTAGGTCTTTTCGGTAAAGTCACGTAGGTAAAATAAATAAAAATAAGTAATAAAAATAATATAAGAAATGATAGAAATAAAATAATAAATCACGACGTTTCGGAGGCAACACAAGCTTCCATCTTCAGTCACAGCACAATTGCTGTATCAAGAATGAGATTACTCTGCGAGTTTCATCTGAGCCCAGTCTGGAAGCGTCGTGTATCAGAAATGGCATTTGTCCGTGAGCCTGCGAAACAGTGACTAGCAGCACTTGAGTGAATGTCATTGTACAGTATGAAGGGTGCATTCTGACCGAAACGATCTATATACGGTATGAATGATGACCTATGTATGGCACGAATAAAACTGAACAATTAAAACTGAAAAAAAAAAGTTCGAGACAAACGCCATCGTGAAAACGAGACCAATAAAGAATCGACTCCCGAATTAAATCTCGGCTCTCAAATTGCAACAATTCGTCTTATAGCCGATGACATACATTTGTACACCCCTAACATATATCCCCCTCCACCGTCCACTTGCACGGGCTGGTGGGCTGGTGCAACACGCGACAATGTTCACGAACGGGCTCGCAGCACTTGCCGTCGGAGAGCGCCAGCACGGCCTCGTCGCTGGCGACGTTGCGCAGCGCGAACATGGCACGGTAGCGCTCGTACAGCGGGGCGCCGTCGTCCAGGAGGGTGCAGCGCAGCTGCTTCACGTCGCTGCTGGCGGCTGCCGGGACGGGGTCCACCGTGTCGTACGTGCTCGTGCCCAGCCGCTCCTCCTCCGCTCCGCCCGCCGCCCTCGTCCGCTGCAGCCACTCGACGCGCCGCACTGCCAGCTGGCACGTCTCTGCGACCTGCACTCGAACGAGGGCACCACGCTCGGTAAACAAAGTTTTACACAGGCACCGGTCTTATACAAGCAAGCGTTTAACAATTCACCACCTCGCTAGCCACCCCCCCCCCTCCTCCCCAGTCTCATGGAATGTCAAGAATCAGTCACAATTCAACTCTGGAATCTATATTTTTTCGTCTGATTTTTGCCGTATTGTTTGTACTTTCTGCAGTGCCTTGGTTGTGTTGTCTGCTCGTATCTGGTCACATTCAGACCAGGTGTCAACTACAATTATAACTGTGTAATTTGTAAATGAACGTCAATCACAGCATAACCATAGCTCTAATTTCAGCTAGCAATGCTGCTGTAATTATAATTGACTCCAGTTCTAGTCTCACGATTTGTTGTATCACGAGCAAAGGAGTCGATTTCAGTCACTGCATAGCCATCCACACATCTTGCTCTGCTGGTCCCAGGACTCACCTCCACCACGGGATCCGAGGAGAACTCTCTGAGGACGTCAAGAACGTCCGGCGTGCCGATGGCTCCCAGTGCCTCTCCTGCAAGCGGAGAAAACGGCATCAGACAGGGTGAGGCGAGTGAAAGAGTTCGCTTTATTTGAAATCTACAGGAATACGACAAAATATATATGCAGACCGTGCCTATTTCATAAATCTATGCTTATCTATTTCATATGTGGTTATCTATTTCGTTGCTAATATTCTCCACAACGATGTAAATTATTTTATGTTATAGTTTTAATTAAACCTCGAAGTTACAACTTGTCTCAATATTCCCGTGCTATATCCCAGGAGTATATAACAGATGTGCAAATTGTTATTTTGCAAAAAGACTATGACGGGTAGGGTTGAGGGTTAGAGACTGAATTAAGGATAATGACTGGCCCCAGAATAGTTTTTCAAAACGGTATAAACTTGCACTGGGATTCCCAGCCAATCAGCTGCCATCACAGGCTCACCGACACTGTGATGCCCTCTCAATCAGTTGGCATCACAGACTCACCAACACTATGATGCCCTCTCAATCAGCTGGGATGACAGACTAACCAACTCTGTGATGCCCTGCCAATCAGCTGGGATGACAGACTCACCAACACTATGATGCCCTCTCAATCAGCTGGGATCACAGACTCACCAACACTGGGATGCCCTCTCAATCAGCTGGCATCACAGACTCACCAACACTGTGATGCCCTGCCAATCAGCTGGAATCACAGACTCACCAACACTGTGATACCCTCTCAATCAGCTGGCATCACAGACTCACCAACTCTGTGATGCCCTCTCAATCAGCTGGGATGACAGACTCACCAACACTATGATGCCCTGCCAATCAGCTGGCATCACAGACTCACCAACACTGTGATGCCCTCTCAATCAGCTGGGATGCACAGACTCACTGACAGCTGTCCGCCACGTGGGTTAACGCCACGGAGTTTAATGCTGCATGAGCTGCTGCGGTCGCGAGGCAGCATTCGTTGACATCATCCCCAGAATACGGAGCAGTTAAGTAAATGTCATGATTGTGTTTACTGTAATTACACAGCATTACTCCCATTACCAACTCGAAACATGGCCACTGGCCTTAATCTAGCCCTGACCCATTCCGTATTAATGTCTAGCCCTGACCAGACCGTTTATGCCGACTCTAACCCTAAAATCTGACCATAGTCCTGACCCCTAACCGCAGCTCTAAACCCTTACAGCTGACGATAACCATTACCCTGCCTATCCACATCCACCGAATCTACCCGTAACACACGTGGGTGATTGCATAGCATGTTTAAAAGTGAAAACTTCCCTTAAGGCGAGTGAATGCGTCCCGGGGAATGTTAATCTATTGTTTTCTTCATGTACGGCAATACCTTCAGCAGCTAAATGGTGGTCACGACGAGAGGGCGTCAGCTCGTGATGTAGTTTTGCGATTCCTCCTCCTCCGTTGAAGGGCCGCAGACTGACTGCAAGTGGTCGACAATGCGGCCAAACGTCCACCGTTCACAGCTGCCCCAATGTTCACTTTGAGACCGTGAACGCACCGGCTATTTGACCCCGAACACCAACCCCGAGCCTCGCACCGTCGCTCTGACCTCACCCTCCCGCCCCCCGGGCCCCGCGTCCACCCCTCGCTCACCCGCCTCGTGCCGCACGATCGGTCGCGCGTCGCGGTCCCGCAGAAGCTCCTCGAGCGGGGCCTTGGCGGCCGCGTGGCCGGTCTGGCCGAGGCAGAAGGCGGCCTCGTGGCCCAGCAGGGCCGAGGGGTCGCGCAGGGCCGAGGCGAGCCAGCGCACCGCCGCCTCGCCGCCCATCCCCCTGAGCGTGAAGATCGCCCTGAAGCGCGCCTTCAGCGGCTGCGACTCGTCCGCGAGCACCCTGCCCACCTCGTCCACGCTCTTCTCGTCAAACATCGTCGCCAACTTCGCCTCTCGCCTGTCGCCCGCCTCTCTCCACCGCCGCTGCCGCTGTGTGGGTCACGGCCACGCTGGCCGACCGGTAGCAACAGGAAGTGACGCACGTGGACCACGCCCACCCACATCAAGCCACACCCACCCACCCACATCAAGCCACACCCACCCACCCACATCAAGCCACACCCACCCACCCACATCAAGCCACACCCACCCACCCACATCAAGCCACACACCCACCCACCCACATCAAGCCACACCCACCCACCCACATCAAGCCACAGCCCACCCACATCAAGCCACACCCACCCACATCAAGCCACACCCACCCACATCAAGCCACACCCACCCACATCAAGCCACACCCACCCACATCAAGCCACGCCCACCCACATCAAGCCACGCCCACCCACATCAAGCCACACCCACCCACATCAAGCCACACCCACCCACCCACATCAAGCCACGCCCACCCACATCAAGCCACACCCACCCACCCACATCAAGCCACACCCACCCACATCAAGCCACACCCACCCACCCACATCAAGCCACATCCACCCACCCACATCAAGCCACACCCACCCACCCACATCAAGCCACGCCCACCCACATCAAGCCACACCCACCCACATCAAGCCACACCCACCCACATCAAGCCACACCCACCCACCCACATCAAGCCACGCCCACCCACATCAAGCCACGCCCACCCACATTAAGCCACACCCACCCACATCAAGCCACACCCACCACCCACATCAAGCCACGCCCACCCACATCAAGCCACGCCCACCCACATCAAGCCACACCCACCCACATCAAGCCACACCACCCACCCACATCAAGCCACGCCCACCCACATCAAGCCACACCCACCCACCCACATCAAGCCACGCCCACCCACATCAGGCCACACCCACCCACATCAAGCCACACCCACCCACATCAAGCCACACCCACCCACCCACATCAAGCCACACCCCACCCACATCAAGCCACACCCACCCACCCACATCAAGCCACACCCACCCACATCAAGCCACACCCACCCACCCACATCAAGCCACACCCACCCACCATCAAGCCACACCCACCCACATCAAGCCACACCCACCCACCCACATCAAGCCACACCCACCCACATCAAGCCACACCCACCCACCCACATCAAGCCACACCCACCCACATCAAGCCACCACCCACCCACATCAAGCCACGCCCACCCACATCAAGCCACACCCACCCACATCAAGCCACACCCACCCACATCAAGCCACACCCACCCACCCACATCAAGCCACACCCACCCACATCAAGCCACACCCACCCACCCACATCAAGCCACGCCCACCCACATCAAGCCACACCCACCCACCCCATCAAGCCACACCCACCCACATCAAGCCACGCCCACCCACATCAAGCCACACCCACCCACCCACATCAAGCCACACCACCCACCCACATCAAGCCACGCCCACCCACATCAAGCCACACCCACCCACCCACATCAAGCCACACCCACCCACATCAACCCCCACCACGCTCACCAACCCCCCACCCACCCACCCCCACCAACCTCTACCCACCCCCACCACCACCCCCACCAACCCCACCACCTGTGGCGGCCATCTTGCTCAGGGACAAATCTCATTACGCAAGATGGGTGGGGAGGGGGTGGTAGTTAGGGGGGTAGTAGAGGGAGGGGGACTCTGGCCTCACGTAAGATGGCCGCTGAAAATGCGCGTCGCGTGTTCGTGACGTGTGCCCCACAGCGGCTGTTGACGATCGCGCTGCCCCCTCGCTGATTGCGGCTGGGCGCTAATTGAGGAGCGGGTGGCCTTCATCCCCGAAATCGTCGATCGCCGCTCAACTCCGCCGCCTCTAATGAGTGAACTCCACCGCTGCCGTCCGTGTGAGCCCCGGCGCCTATCGATCCACGCTGTGGCTACAGCCGAGAAAGCAGACAGGGGGTGGAGACGACGCGGGGTCCAGAGTCGTTGTTGTTGTCGTTGTTGTTGTGCGGGGGACTTGGGCCGGTGATCGCGCCACGTGTCGTCTCGTGAAGGTAATTCTCAACGTTACATTCGTATGTCACATTGCCGTACGTGTACACATACTGTACACTGTGTACATGTACAGTGTTGTGTGTTCAGACACTGCTGTGACGAGGGCCTCCCCACGCCGTTTGACCATACTTCACCGCCGCGGTCAATGCGGACACAACAATAGCCTTTGTGCACTAGAAGCACGGTGCAGCAGTCGGATTGTTGTTGCAAGTCCTACTGATGCCTGCCCAGCTGCCCGCCAATTAACACAACGCGTGCAAGGCGATATTGCACCCCGCCTTCACAAACACCGGCACCGACCGGCGTGGTGAAGTATGGTCAAAACAACCTCAGCGTGGCGTGACGAGGTCTCCTCATCCAACCTAACTCTGCTGCCTCACGAGTAACGTGAGGCAGCAGAGTTAGGTTGCAAGATAAATACGCGAGAAGTTAAAGTTTCCCACGAACGAAAGTGAAACAAACTTTTTTTGTGGGGGGCATTGTTGGAGGGAAACGCATCGGAGTGTTCACGTGGGGTCTGGCAGCAAGAGAGAGAGAGACAGAAGCGAGGGGGGCAGTGGCTTCAGCAGAGTGCGTTTGGTGATGAAAGGCAACGGTGTCAAAGGAGAAAGTTTTCCAGAAGTGAATCTCACCTGCGATTTTTATATGTGGATCGTAAACATGGACACTGAGATGTTACACGTTTTTTTACAAACTAAATCTGAAAAAGTACGTTCGGAAACATGGCGAGGTGCATGCCGAGGCAGAAATAGTCAGAAAGAGGAACACATGGTTTAAAGAACAGGCAAGTTGAGGAAGTGCGCCTTTTGGCGTCATCTGGTCCAACACCATGTGAGACTAGGCTCTCAAGAAAGCTGTCTCGGGTGTGGACCAATCAACTTCAAGGACAGTGCATACATTATCAGTTATGTTTTTTGTTTGCATTCCGACTGCAGGTATTGTGGTCAATGCAAACATGGCTTCTTGTAAAAAAAGGTGTCAGTTTTTTTTTTTGCCAGATAGAAGGGTAAAAAACCAATTATCAAGTTGAAGAAGGTCATTGACTGTTCAGAAAAGCCAAGTGGGTTTGGGTAAGAACACAGCGTGACTCGAATGGATGATGATCAATGGACACGCAATGAGAAATGTAGAGTTTGACCACCGTGGACACGATGGAGTGGCCCGACCGGTGAACGAGAAGTTTCCAAGTGCCGGTCTGCGATTACAGCAGCGGTTTTCATACGGTCGGCGATTTTCGTTGTTTCAGGACGTACTGGGCCCACCAAAGTCACGCAGTAATGATGAGTGGTCCGGTCGACATGTGCGCCCCGCACTCCCCAACGCTGGTGCCCATAATGCTGGATGTGGGCTCCGCTGACCCCCTGCAAGCTGCCACCCTCGCCTACTGGGACAACATCCTGGGCCCTCGCGTGCACAACCTCTGGCTTGTCGGTAAGTGCAAACATTCGGCCCGGCTGCTTCTGTCGGCCCTGGCCAGACTAACAACTGCGTTCCCAGGGACAATTTAAAACAGCACCGGCCTGCTTCACAAATCATGGAGAAGCGGGCTTTGCCTGAGTTATCCGATTATATATTAAATATTTGATCACTCGATAGAATACAGATTATTCAGCTAATCGGAAAACACGGAAAATATTGTCGGGGTGAAAAAGCGTGCCCCTCTGTTCGCCACGTATGCCGCTGGAAGTAACTATGTACGTACATTTGACTTCCTTCACGCCGTACGTAGCCAACCGTGCTAACCGGAGGTGCGGGTGAAGGACAACAAACTAAACGCACCCAGAAAAAAATGTGTGCCTTGCAGTGCGAATTGGCAGAACGGAGCGCCTCTCTTCATTTTGTTCCCCTTTGCGCAGGCGACCCGGCGTCGGATCGCGACGTGATGCGCGAGTCGGAGTTCTGCCTGCTGTCGACGCACACCCTGAACGGCGAGGTGCTGCGCAGCGCCCCCGACGGCGCCGCCGACGTGAAGCTGTACGAGCTGGCGGAGCGCGGTGCCTGCGTCTCCTCGCTCGTGTTCGACGCCCCGCGCTGGCGGGGCCGCCAGCAGCAGGGCGTGCTGGCGCTGGCGCTCGTGATGAGGCTTGCGCCGCGCCCGCTGTGCGTGCGGGCGCACACGCTCGCCGCGGCACGGCTCGCGCACGCCACGCGCGTGCTGCGTGTGCTCATGTACAAGGTGCGAAGTGTCGGGATCGCATCCCAACACGCTGTCGCACCGATGCCCCATCACACTGTCGGACCATCATACCATCGCTCCATCATACGGATGTAAAGATGTTCACAATTCGATTATATTGATATTTTTTTGTCTCGTTTATGCATTGTTGCTCACCCCTACCCTGAACGCAACATTAATGTATATTTTGTGCAAATCCTAAACAGCCAATTCTCACATGCAAGATTAGTTTTTTAATCTTGAGCTTTGTAATTGATTTTAATCGATGCATCACTCTATCTTCACGTCTCTGCCACTGCTGTCTTACCTACATCGCGTCATCACCGTCGGACATCTGCTGCTCGTCACGCCGATGCCCATCTCTGCATTTCCCTTTTTTCATGTTCGTGCAGGACTCGGACAATATCGTGCAGTTCTTGACTGGGGAGCTAACCTCCATCGCCAAGCTGTTTGTCTCGCTCAACAGCCACGGCGTGCCTGACAGCATCTCCGTAAGTAAGCAGCTGCAGCAGGTGGCGTGGCTCAACTAATTTGTTTACTTATCCAGACGTCACTGATGAATGCAACCCAACGAATGTGCACGTGTGCCTTTGAAAGTCGTGAATCTTAAAACTTGATTCTCATAACGCCAGTCCCCAGTGATGCTGTGATGTGAATGTAAATCCTTTGTCGCCGACAGCTGAAGGATACGTACTTTGAGGACAACCCTGAGGAAGAAAAACGGAACATTATTTCCAGGTAAGTGCCTTTTAAAATATCATTTGTCCTGTACTTTTATAGCTACCGCTTAAAGTTTATGGAAACACACACCTTTGTCCTTGGCCCAGCATTACCGTGGTGAGGTTTTTGAAGATTCTGTGGTCCGGTGGTGACAGAGGGGGTGGGACTGTGTGTTTGTGTCTTTCCCGCATGGCAGCGTGGTGAGGTCTCACCTACAGACGTGCGGCTGCTCCATCGTCATCGGCTCAGACCCGCGAGAGGTTAACAAGGTGCCGTAGTCCTCTACTCCTTCGAGCCCGTCGTGGAACTTTTTACTTGTTACTGGCTACTGTGAGCGAGGGCCGGTGTGTGTTATGACACACGGTGTGGTGTGGGTCGTGTCGTCGTTGGCACGCTGCTCTGCGGCCACAGTAACCTCGGCTCATTCACTTGCCACGCAGAGTGCTCTGTGTTGTTTGTGTGAAGCTGACACGCGTTGACACAGCTGCCGTATGCCTCAAGGCCATAATGCATTCGTGTAATGTTAGGGCAATCATTGGCAGCAATCGTTTTTGGTCATATATCGTGCTGACAAATGTAGTTGTCCAAAATTGGACAAATATCGCTGCTCCTGCTGAGTGAGAAACTGGGGTGGCAACCTGCAATTACATCACGGACTTCATAATATAACTACTTGATGGTATGTGCTGCGCAGACATCACTGTTGGCCAGACAGAAATTGATGCGTTTGCTGTACCATTTAGTCATAGTTGCTTATAGAGTGGCATGGTTATCAAATGTGCAGGGAAGGCAACAGCACCAGCACTCATGACCAGGGAGGGGCCCAGGCTATGAAACGGGGGAAAAGCAGACAGGGGACCCCATTGCTTTGCTTGCATCAAGGCCCATGCCAGCCACGCTACGCAACCGTGCTCACAGTAAATTTAATGTCTTGGGGGTGATGCCTGTGCGTGCAGATGGTGAAGACGCTGTGTCTCTTCCTGAGCCCGGCAGAGCGGCGCTGCTCGCGTTTGGCCGATCCTGAAGCCAAGGACAAGTACGAGTATGGCCTGGTGGTGCAGGGACTCCTAAAGGTATGCGCTCGGCGGTCAGTCCTGGGCGACACGTGCCGGTTGATCCGTCACATGTTCTCACGTAGCTCGTTAAAATACGACTTCAATGTTGATTAATACAGCGTCTATATGCAGCCATATTGCAAGATGCTGCACAACACAGTGGGACATGCATCACAGGGAAGTTACAGTCTTAGCCAGAGGAGAGAAGGAAGGTCTTTTACTGGTAGGAACCTCTTGGTTACACCAACCCACAGGGGATTATTGTGTCCGTCCGTCGTGCAGGGAGGGGCTGGGTGGGGAGGGAGGGGCTGGGTGGGGAGGGCAGGGTGGGGCTGGGTGGGGAGGGTGGGGAGGGGCTGGGTGGGGAGGTTGGGGAGGGTGGGGCTGGGTGGGGGGTGGGAGGGGTGGGGCTGGGTGGGGAGGGGCTGGTCATCCCGTGGTGCCCTTATAAAACTCAACGTTTAACCTACTCACGCCGGCTTGTGCCCGCCCTCACAGTCGAGCATATTTGCGGAATACAGCACGCCGCCGTTGACCCTGGCCATTGACCGAGCAACCCAACGTTCCGACCAGCTCCCTTCGCAGGAATGTGTAACCTGGCCTGGAACATAGAGGCAGGGAGTTGGCAGCACAGATGGTTGGGGCAAAGCATTAACAAAATATAGGGACAGCAGAGGAGAAGGAGCTACATCCTGTCAAGTGAGGGTTAATTGTGGGCTTGGATAGAAGGCATTGATTGCTGGTGCGGAGAGCACATGAATGAGAGTGGATTGCAACGAGGCGAGAGGTAGGTAGGGGCGAGTCCACGAAGGATCTTGAAAAATAGAAAGTATGAGCTTGAACTTATTCTGGGATTGAATTGGGAGCCAGTGGAGGGATGAGAAATCTCGGTGTGATGTGGTCTCGTTGGCGGGTGAGGAGCTTGCACAATCCCTTCACCCCCTGTGCCAGGACAAGGATGGCATCTTGACACTGCCCTTCCGTTCCGTGGTGCTGGCGCCCATGCCAAGCTCGTTGGTGGACGTGGACAGGCCGTACAGCGTGTTCCAGACGCCACCGAAACACGTGCACGTCTTCCGGCAGCACAAGCTGTTGCGCAGCGAGCTCGTGCGCTACTGGAGCGACCCCACACAGCTCTGCGCCCCGTCGCCCATCCAGGACATGTGAGCCGTGCGCACGGCATGTCCAGACAACGACAACAAGAACGCAGGCTTCTGTTTAGGAGTGCATGTAATCATTAATAATGATTCGGCACGTAATGATTTCTGAGCGCCTATATCCTACCTGTTGCATTAGTATGTTGTTTTAATAAAAAAAATTTAAATCAGAAATAATTCCCACACGCTTAATTTTATATGTGTAGTGTGAGCCAAACAATTTGTTGTAATCATGAATTCATGTATCCTTGCGTATTTACACTCTATCCAGTGTGTCTCAACTCTAGTTCCAACATGGTACAGCCTTGTGTGATTTCCAACCATCCGGTGTATGCGGTGTGCAGCGTATTAATTATTACATATGAATAGAAGAGACTGGTAATCACGAAAAGATGTGCCATGGGGGGTAGTGAGGACTGGAGTTGAGAAACTCTGCTCGGATCGATATCCTCAGTTGCGTATACATCATCGCGCTGACTGCTTGATTAGGGATTAACGAAGCTTTTATTTAATTAACTTCCCTTTGCTAGAAATTACTTTCAAGAGGTTCCTGTCCCGGACACGCTGGTCAGCACCTTCATTAACGAGGTGGGTGGGACGCTTCTTAACGCCGGTTGTGAATTCTCCTGCCACGTTTTGATTGAGCTCCCATGACCATCAAAACGATTTCCTGCAGAGTGAACGTGCTCCGTGCTCCGTGTGCCAGGTATTCATGGTTGACGTTGGCGAGCGGCTACCGTTCCTCGCGCGCTTTGTGCTCCTGCTGCAGCGCAAGGCGCTGGCTCTGCTCTTCCACATCGAGGATGAGACGTGAGCTCAATCATAGTCTTGCGCCACCACACCCGCCTCAAGTTATTTCTCCCACTCGGTCATAGAAACCGAGCGAATGTAAAATTTGACCACCACAGTGGTGCGGCGATTTGAGCGCCGTCTCCTGACCCCCCCCTCCGCAACCCCACCCCGCGCAGGCAGCAGGGGAAGAAGCCGCTGCAATCGCTGGGGAAGGTTAAGAAGGAGCTGGACCTGACCGACAAGGGTGACCTCAGTGTGGTGATGGCTACAGCGGAGCAGATGAGGCCGGGCGTGCACAGTTTCCTGTTCGGGCGCCAGGTGGAAAGCACCCTCCTGGAGCAAGACACCCTTGCCAGTTTCTGACGTGCCCATCTCCGAGTGTGGAGCTCGCCCCCCTCCCCTCTCGTCCACCCACTTGTCGACATTAATGCTGCCCACCCTCCTGCCGACGCTCATGAATGCTTGGTAAATGATGAAGTACCGTGCCATTTCCTGGCACGTGCCCCAGTGTTGGTGGCGCATGCGGACTTCTGCCTTCACCATGGCGGTGGTGTCTGGGGATCCACGAGACAGGGAGAACTCAACGTTCAACTGCTACCAGGGCCGGAGGATTTGGGTGTCTATGTCCCCAGGACACCAGAGCAGAAACGACACAGCCCTCACCCCCTTCTCTACGCCCTTACCCATACACATCATCCTCGAACCTCGTTGCGGTGATGCACTCCAATGCCAATGATAAACAGTTCAATTATGAATACAATGTCATATTTTTTTTAGGGGTCCCTCTGGAATTTTGGGCCCTGAACAAATGTCCAGTTTTCCCTGCCCCCGCTCCCCACCCGCAAATCCGGCCCTGACTGCTTCGTCTCTTTGTACCCCAGCATGTCGGATTAATTGCACATTAGCGACCACTGCTGCACGATGAATATTGTGAGTTCAGCGTAATCCCGGTGTCGGGAGTGAGGTTGGTCTCAAGCAGTGTTACATTCAGGCCATGATAACACCGAGGGCAATTCTGGGACAATATTTTTCGGCAGCTGCCACTAGCAATCCATATACTTTTATCATCTCTTGACAGCTTGGTACGGCAATGGCATAAAGTGACGTGAGATTTGTCGTGCCAAAGAAAGCAGTATTATGTTTATTTGACGAATGGTGGTTGGTTTACAGGGGATGCAACTGTGGGTGGCCCATGTGACAAGTCTGTGATCGGATTGGAATTTGCCATCCCAGTTGTGCGTATTTGGGCAGCTAAATTAGAACAGAAAACTTGTAACCATTGCCCCTGACGATGGCTGGCAACAGTTGCCCTAAAGTATCCGGTGTAGCTTGGCCTTTACCTTGCAGCCATGTTGGTGAATTGTAAATATCCACTGCATTTCAACGGTGCAGTTATGAGAACAGTACATTTGTTTCGTGAGCTAATGCATATTAACGCATTGCTGTATTAATGCCGTTTCGTGTTAAAGTGAAATGTGTGTGGAGCACGTTTTGTGACATTCGGTAATGAGTTACTGATGAGTTGTGTTTTTATTGCTGCTGCCTACATTGACAAACTCGTGTTTTTATTTTCCACTGTGAATATTTTTTTTTCCCGTCAGGAAAGAAATGTGGCCTTGTCTTGACATCCATTTGTCCCAGTGTGTGTCTGAATTAAACTGTGAAAATGGCTTTTGCCGATGTCTCCAATTCACCGACCACATGGGAGCGCTTGTGCAAAGTGCCGCACCACATGACCAGGCGGCTAAGCTAATCGCGTACATTTCTATTCAATGCAGCGGTTAAAACTGCACGGCGTTTTATATATATATACAGTACATTTAACAGACCTGAAAAGCTTCCAAATGAGCCAAATTGTGCCTGAGTAACGAGCGTGGTTGTGGTGTAAGTGTGGAGGCGGCGTGGTGAGGATGGGCTGACCATGTCAGCAACAAAAACCTCTTGTGGGCTGAGCAGGCGTTACGTTTGAGCCTCTAGGATAATTTAAGTATTAACGACCCGAACAACATTTCATAAGCCAATGACCTATCGGTACACAGGCACGCACACGGACAAGCTCGTGAATGAATCGATTAATTAGTTTTGTGATGGAACGATTTATTGTACAGAATTTCAGTGTCGAATGAAGTCGGCAATTGAATGTAAACGGAGTCCCGTAATGGTTTTTATTTATTTATTGACTTAATGAATTGCTGAGTTCATTCGTGTGAATGGATGATCTGGTATAGTAACGATCTTGTAAAGTCACGTAGGTAAAAATAAATAATAAATAATGAAAATAATAATGGAAATATAATAAATCACGACGTTTCGGAGGCAACACAAGTCTCCGTCATCAGGTGGGACCGTCAGCTAAATTTACTGTATTAAATGTGGCAAAAAATTCCAAGAGACAAGCTCTTAAATACAAGCTAAGGGGGAGGGGCTTATCTGAATGTGGTAGCCAATGAATGGAACGTGTTCGGGGGGTGGTGGGCGGGGCTAAAAGAACGAATGAGCGAGGAGGGGGGCGGGGATTGTGACCCGGAAGCGGAAGCGCCCTCGCCACGTGCAGATTTTCGCACGAGGCAGCGATGGCGATGGCGGCGGCGGCTTCGTACAGCGGCTCGGACGGGGAGGGAGATTCCTGCTCCGGCGACTCCGATCGCGAGGTGAAGTGTGGTGGGGAGGGGGCTACGGGGACCCAGGGAGATGGAAGAGGAGGAGGAGGCGGGTAGGGGAGACAAGAGCCCGGCGGTTTGGGAGTGCCGAAGCCGCGTGCCGCGCGTGTTAGAAGCCCCCATTTGCCTAGTCCGCGTGGTCACCTCGTGTTCTCATTGATCACTCGCGCTGTTCATCAACACTCGCTACAGTACACACTAGACTCAATACAATACATGCTACACACGCATAGTGTAGTACACACCACACTGCGTGTGTAGTGTAGTACACGCAACACACGCAGTACAATACACTCGCTACAGTACACACTACACACGCGGTGTAGTACACTCTACACACGCAGTACAATATACTCGCTACAGTGCACACTACACACGCGGTGTAGTACACTCTACACACGCAGTACAATACACTCGCTACAGTACACACTACACACGCGGTACAGTACACGCTACACACCCGGTGCAGTACACACTACACTCAATACTTAATACAAAACACTCGCTACAGTACATACACGCTACACACGCAGTACAGTATTCGATACACTCGCTACAGTACACGCTACACACGCTGTGCAGTACACTCAGTGCAGTACGCACACATAGTACACACTACTACATACAGTACACTTTTACTGCACCGCACACAGTACACAATGTGAATACCGTACCCAAAACATACAGAGTGTAATTTGTAGTACACACAGGGCAATGAATATAGTACAAGGCCGTAGCCATGGTCAACATTGGGGGGGGGGGTCAAATCTTCCAGGGGGTATGGGGGCCCCCCCTGATTTTTTTTTTGGTCGACTCGGCCTTGAATGAGTGCCTCGTGCGATGTGTAAACATCAGCGCTGTGGAGACAAAGGAGGGCGGGCGTGATGCTAGCCACCCCACCACCTCGCGTGCCATTCCGGCCTGCGTAGGTGCTCGCTAACGGCACGTGCCTCAATAGGCTGTTAAGTGCTACACGGGAGGATCTGTGTACGTATCTTTGTTGCGTGTAGTGTAATTTGGCCTGTGTCTTGTGTGTAAGGGGCAGGCGGGAGACTTCTGCTCTGGTGTCGTGGGGTTAAGATATCTAAAATCTGGCCCTTACTGTGAGCGAGGGACAGGCTAAATGAAAGTCTGCGAGCCATTCTATTGTGTCATTCGTTGTTAGTCTGTTCCATTCGCAATGGTAAGTTGCTGCTGCATAATGGTGAGCGGTTGCCGTCCGTGATGATGGGTTAACCACTGCTGCCACACGTCTGGTAGTGATGACAACATGTGCTCCTCTCCCCTCACCGTGCAGCTGCAGGAATCGTTTGCACAGGGGAAGCTGAAGCCTGGGCTGAACCTGCAGCTCAAGGCGCGGAGGCCGCCCATCAACAACGTGGTGAGTGGCAGCGCCAGAACGAACACGCGCTTGCTGAGAGCAACGGGCCAAAAACACTAAGCTGCCAGCAGACTGGTAGCGCAATTGAAGGTAGCTCGGCTCGGAGACGACACCACCTCCATCGTAACTGTAGGCACGGTGCCACTTTTACTCGTGTATCGAAGAGAGCGCGGCAATCGAAAGTAAATTCATCCCGTCTGGTCACCACTGGTCCATCCTGCTTGTCTCCCAGTGAACGATTTAAAATACAGTTTTTATTTTATGGGTCGTGGCAATCCACCCTCTCATTGTTCCTCCTTTTCTACAATTGCGGTGAACAGTGGCCTCTCATGGCTGCTCGAGTCACGTGAACTGCACGAGTCGTGCGTGTATTTGTGCCTCTGTGTAGGTGTGTTTGTTTCTGTGTGTGTGCGTGCGTGCATGTGTCCGTTTATGCCCGTGTGCGTGCGTGTGCACTTCTTTCCACGTGTTCCCTTTTTGCGCCGCGGCGGCCTCGCCACAGCAGCACTCGCCCCCAGCCAGTCGGTAAAGCCTGCGTGGTGGAATCTGCGTCTTGTGTCGCCCGTCAGAACCAGATGAAGAGCTGCCTTAGCGAGTTCCGCCGCTTGCTGCCCTGGGTGGAGCGTCTGGATGTTACCGTGGGCCCCCTGCCCGACGTCGAGGCGCAGGCTTCCGGCAGCGACGGGGTGGACGTGGAGAACGACTTCCGCAGGGAGATGTTCTTGTGAGCGACGCACGCGGGGGGGCCGGCGTGGCTATTTCTGCCGACGTAGTCAGGATACAGAAGCGTTTGGAAAATGCACGGAGGCGAGCGCTCGCCTGCTTGCGGTCAAATCATCCCCTTCAATGTGCCCCGATCCTGTCGGATATCGGAGCCTTGCAGGGTTGAGCCTGGACTGTGCTTGGATAGGCGACCGCCATTCACAGCAGGGTGCCATAGGCTGCTGCGGGGCTACGTGGTGTGCGGTGCAATAACATCTCGTCGTTGTGCTGTGCTTCTGTGCTCCCACGTCGATGCTTCCTGCCCTAGTTGAGACAAATGTGTTCGCTGCTCCTCAGAGTGGGCAACTTCCAATCAGACCAGAATGATGTCACACGAGTACCTGAAGTTGTGTGCTCTGTGGACCAACCATTCTCGATCCAATACACTTTTCAACAAACTCTGTTTATTGGTCAGACGCAGTCACTCCGCTATTCTCGTTAAGCATTTGCCTCCGACAATGGCAAGGAAACTATTTCGCGTATCGCTAAAAGTGCAGCCCTGCAATTCCTTGCTCACACTACTGCTGACAGAAGGGCCTGCACTCGAGGGAGCTCGAGAGCTCCTCTAGAGGCTATTTTGGCCTACTCTTCCACACTGGTTATAGACGTCTTGGAAGAAGTGAGCCTAGCCATATACCCCACTACACTCAATTTGCCGATCGACTGTGTTGTACCTAATTGGATGAACGGAGGCTTAGGAGGGGCGAGGTGGGTAGGGGATTAAAGAAACTTGCCCCGTCCCTGGATAGAATGGGGAGATGAGGGTTGGAATTGTGAGTCAAGTAGTGCACTGCTATGTATATATGTTGAACTTCTTTCGTACCGTACGTAGTCAACAGTGCTAACTGTACACGGCTGTGGCAGCGTCCCGGCCTCGCGTATCACGGCACTAACGGTGATGCCTATGTCCCGCAGTTACCGGCAGGCGCAGGCGGCCGTGCTGTTGGCCGTGCCGAAACTCCAAGAACTCAACATCCTGACGAAACGGCCAGAGGATTACTTCGCAGAGATGGCCAAGACGGACCAGCACATGCAGAAGGTGGGGCCGTGCCCACACGCAACGGCCACACTGCGCTTGATCGTTCACGTGCTTGCCGGCGCTTGACGGAAATGGCAGAGTTTGTCTCAGACGGCGCACGAGCGGCGTGGGAGGGTTGGTAACGCAGCTAAGGAGCGCAGCACTCCTTAATTTGCAGTGTAGCTAACGCAAAAATCTTAAGACAAGCTGTATATACTCGGGCTGCCCTCAGTACCAATATTGAAAGGTTTTCTGTTGCTTGGTCGCTGAGCAGCAACCACGCCTGGAGCCTCACCCGCTTACCCGCAGAACCAGAGTGGGGGGGGGGTGGGGGGGCAGCAGTGGTTGTGCATGGCAGCTCTGGTCCAGCACTTGGGGTCAGATTTGTGCAAATTCCAAACTTTGGGCCGAGAGGTGATTTAAGCGATGGCAGTACAGCACTTGGGTAGGTTTGTGGACCCATCTGTTGCAGTGATCGTGATTCCCTCCTGTGCGTGTGAGTATTCCCCGGGTACTCGAGTTTACAAAAAACGCATTCACGTGAAACTGGCCAAACATCTGAATGCAAGGACCTTCTCGAAAGAGTATTCGACTCGGTGAAGATTTCCTGGTCAAACTAATGACAAACATAGATTTGGTTCATCGCTTAACATCGCTAAGTGATGTATCAGCTCTGAGAATTGCTAATTTTCAGTTTGTGAGCCATGCAACAAACATATCTAGCACAGTGTGGGAAAATGTAGCGTCCTCCTGGTGTGTTGATGTAGTTTATATTGTGTAACCAGCTGAGACTTCTCGACCATGATAGAATTTCATTTGCAAGCGTGTGACCTGGGGCATTTCTGTTTAATTCCATTGAGTAAAAAAAATCGGTTGCTTTTAAATGATCTCGGAAGAAGTTCTGCGGTATCGCCTTCCACAGGCCATTCTCCTCAACAGTGTGGTGCGCTACTCGCTGCAAGATTTTCAAATTGACAGTCCCGTGACGAGGTGGCGATAGCACAACAGAAAAAATTTGCGCAAAAAAAAAAACCCGTGCTGTGTCCTTTTTTTTCTTCCGCATTTGCCCATGGCAGGTTCGGGAGAAGCTGCTTTCCAAGCAGATGGCGATGGAGCGCTCGGAGAAGGCCAAACAACTCCGGCAGCTGCGCAAGTACGGCAAGAAGGTGAGGCCCACTCGGCAGCGACGTCATCAGTCGCGCTCTCATCTCATTTGTTTCAATCGTCGGTGGCTCCACCGATCAACTGATGGATCGGCTCGTCGGGTATCGTGAAAATAATGTGGAGTGTCGCTGGACGGGAGGTGACGTCATCGGCATTGTCGCCCGCATCGTGCTGGGTTTGGCATGCGGAGGGGGGGTCCCAACTTGGCGAGGAAAAGCGACGTGGCATCTGCCAGTTTGTCAGGAGGCAGATTATTGAACCAGCTCTCCACATCTGCCTCGCCCAACCCTCACCCCTCCTCATTCCACACCAGAAGTGTCCTCTCGTAGCAGCCAAGGCCACTCAACAGAGGATGGCTTCCATCAATTTATAGTTGATTGGGTGGAGTGGCGGCGTGTGCTGGGTTAAGCAGCGTCCTTATGAACTTGGCGACCTGTTTTTGTGGCTACGACCCGCACTGAGCAGTGTGGTAAGGTATGGTCAAATAGCTGCCGCGACTTGTGCGGTGCGGGGAGGGCCCTCATCCAGAAGCGCTTTGATAAAAGGCGGCTCACGGACACATGCGTTGTTCTAGCAATGGGCCGCACACACATGGCTGCCGCTTCTCGGGAGGCCGATTTTTGGTTTCTCTCGTTCCGCAGGTGCAAGTTGAGGTTCTGCAGCAGAGGCAGAAGGAGAAGAAGTCGATGATGGAATCGCTCAAGAAATACAAGAAAGGTGTTTTACGATTTCCGTCGCTCGCTTCTTTACGATTTCCGTTGCTCGCTTCTTGCCGGTCCCACACACACACACGCGTGCGTGCTCTCGTGTTGGCGTCGATGTGCGTGTCTGTGGTCTCGCCGTTCCCTCGCTCGGTCGTTTCATGCCTCGGCGTCGCCGCCGCGACGTCTCTCGCCCCCAGGAGTGACGGACAAGCTGGATTTCCTGGAGGCCGACAAAGAAGGTGCCAGGACGCAGAACAAACCGTCCGCCGCGGGGAAGGACAAGAAGAGAAAGTGAGTGAAAATGTATCCCGACGTGTTTCGGGAAAAACACATTTCATCCCCGTTCTCCGGCCTAGGAGGAGGAGGAGGCGGCGGCGGCGTCCCAGCTTGTCATCCACGTTACTGAGTATCTCTGGGCCCAGCATCTCGTACACGTACATCAACGAGTCCGAGATGTCCGCCCTACAACCGCAAGCAGCTCTCGTTTGTTTGGTTGTGCTTGTTTTACACCGGGTCTTCCGCCATCGTGCAGGTTCGTCACCACGGCTAATCATGGCACGGTGACGAGTGAATGGATTGTCCTGATTTCTGGGACTTCTCGCCATAACGGGTCACGTAGACTAATTGCGTATAACACGTACGCATCAAATACATTCTCAATGTACGCAATTTGATGGACTTAACATGAGGAATCCATTTGGCGTCGTTACACACATTGGGTGGGTGGGGGGGGGGAGCCACGCTTCCACGGCCCTGTGCACGCTGCAGCTGACGTTTAGTTACAGGTGCGCATGCTCGTACACGCACATACCCACGCTCAAATCTCACGCGAATGCTTTCTGTTTGCGGTGTGCAGCCCCAACTCGAAGCGGCGCTACAAGAACGAGAAGTTCGGCTTCGGCGGGAAGAAGCGCGGCAACAAGCGGAACACGCGCGACAGCGTGGACGACGTCTCGGGCTTCCGCTCGCGCACCGCGCACGGCCGCGAGGGGGGACCGCGTGGGAGGACCGGCAAGGCCGCCGGCAATATGGGCAAGGTGAGACACTCGGTTCGGTCCGCGAGGTGAGATGCCTGTGCCTGGCCAGGTGTTGGGGGCTGTGGAGAGGAGCACAGTTTTTTTATGAGCGACGATCGTTGGAATGCAGCACAGTTGACCGGCTGTGTGTTTGTGTGCGTGCATTTCTGCGCGTGTGCGGTGGTGTGTTTGCACGCGACTCCATGTGTGTGACCGTGTGTCTGTATCTCCTTGCGCCTGCAGAACAAGAGGCCTGGGAAAACCGTTCGGCAGAAGATGAAGAGCAAGAGGCGATGAGGGGTTGGCAAGAGCGAGGGGTTTTGGAGTGGGGGGTGAGTAAAGGGTGTAGCTCGATCTGGGTGGAAATTATTCATCAACACTATGGAACACAGCTTGGTGGTTGCAAAAACATCTTAAAAGTTTTTGTGCTTTCCCTGAAATTAAAATTGCGCTATCTGCATCACGGAGTGTATCACCCTGTGTATTGGGGAATAGTCCTTGGGAGGAGAGAGTTGCAGAACTGCCCCCCCCCCCCATACAACGGGGGGGTGGCTGTGCGCTTTCCCATGCTGCTACAGAGAAATCTTTGTCGTGTAGCTATCAAACCGATATTTTTTCTATTTGCAAAATTTAGTGAAAACACCAATGTTGCTGTGATGGCTTTGTGTGCCAAGTCACTAGCAACCAGGCCGAGGCCCCATTTTAATCGTTAGCAGTTCTCCAGATTTTAACCCTGCGGTTTTGGTGTTGCCAGCTCAGTGTCTCACCCCTGAGGCAGCCCGGCTCTTGATAATAGCCGACACCAGCTGATGTACATGTCATTTGGGGTTCATGGGCGTTTGAGTGCCGCATTGGCGGTCTGTGCTGATTGTTGATGCCCGTGTTGCAAGGCTTTGTGTTCAATTTAAACCTGGTTTATTTGTAAAAGGTTGTAAAGCGTTCCTAAATAAAAGTATTAAACTGCAACTGTCTAATATTTTGGGCCTTGTGTGGTATCGACCTTCCACCGCGTTTCATGTTTTAATACAATCATGGATTTTCCATGAAGCGTTTCTTAGGGATAAAAGCCATCATGAAATCGACGTTCTACCTCATATTTAGCAAGAGTGGATTGGAGGAAATGAATTTGAAAGGAATATTTTTTTAAGTGCCCTTCCCCAGCATTAAGTGGCCATTAGTCCATTTAACATTGCCACTTCACTTTATTTACAGACATGTATTACATGAGCATCGTTTTATAAGCAAAACTGAAATTAGTTTTACTGTAGACTCCAACACAAAGCACGTTTGTGCCATTAGTGGCATTTACAGATTCACGTGACACATGACAAACTAAAACAAGCGGTGAAAAGTCCCTCGGGACGTTGAGAAGGTGCCTTCCTCACTCACACATCGAGCATAGCAGCCACCCGTCCAGCGAATTACAAGAATACTGAGACATCCTAAGTATTTAATCTTCCTCACCCTTGGAAAAAGATGTACATATTGGGAGCGGGTTTTTCAGAACCCCAAAAAAAAGCTTCGTGGTAACATACGTGCACAACGGTTCCCTAAGAGCACCATGTGAAGAGTGCATTCATGACATACGAGTCCGTAAAAATCCTGTCTCTTCAGGCTCTGTGCTCGCAGAGTGAAGGGTCGTGTGCATGTCAGCCCCTGGCAAGGTGACGGCGCAGGCGGATGTTGTCACCATGCACTGTTTCCAAGCAGAGCAGCACAACTCCATTGCTTTTGGTCAGCGATGCCCACGAAATCTCCGATTCCACGGGAATTCCATTCAAGTATCGGGAGAGCCACTCTGGAAGCAGAGCCAGTCCCCCTCGGCTTGGCGCAGGGTCACCTCGGTATGCCACGCCGACCGTGCGGGCAACGCCATCCCCCTTCGATGCACGGAGCTGGTGCTCCGCCACCCTCCTACCCAGGGCTTTACTTCGGGCGGATCTGTGCGAGTTGGCGACACGGAATATATTTCCACACCCGACACACCGCATCCACGATACCTCTTGCTATGGCTACGGCTCCTAGTCACGTGCCACCTACTCCAGTCGACTCGCGACCCGGAAAATATTCGGAGAGAAATTGAGCCTTGCTCCCATCTTCGATCGACGATCGGATGGTGTAGAGGGGTGAGAGCCATCAGTCATGGAATGATGCAGCCAGGACGGAGGCAGAGGCAGTTGCTGTAAGATTATTATTTTTTTACTTTGGCGTCTTCCTTGATCTTGTATATCATCAGTTCCATGCAAGAGGCGGCATCCTCGGTAGAGTTGTGACCTCCCACTGCGCACAGACGAACAGGAGTCACGTTACTCATGTTTGCATACAAATTAAATAATTCAATTGTGGAGCGATGCTTCTAAGAATGTTTTCTATTGAAAAAGACCAAAGGGATTTGTCCAACCCCGCGAAAGGCCATTCAGTGTAACCGCACAGCGCTCCAGACGCCGAGTCAACAGACGCAGGCCGAGCACGTTGAGGAACGGGGCATAACGATCAAGTATGCAGCCAGTGCAATTACACCAGGGGCCACGGGACAGGGCAGGGCAAGGCAGGGGGGTCCACGCCGACCGTGCCGACAGGACCGTGGCCGCTGGCGACATGAACTCACCGTCGTTCTGTATAATGCGCTGGAGATGCTCGGCCATGAGCGTGCGCAGCGCGCGCTTGTAGGGAGGACCCATCCGGTGTGGGAACACTACGGCCGTGTCTACCACTGTGCTGTGGATAATCTGCATGCGGGACGGGGGGGGGGTGCACACACCGCGGCCAGGGTTAATGCCGTAGCCGTACGGTCACGGGGGGGGGGGGGGGGCCGACGGCAGCCGCTATAAGGGCAGTCAAAACACAAGCATGGGGCCTGGAGGTGAGCGTCCGGGCGAAAACGTCGTCGTCGTCGTCACCGTCTCTCGTTCCCAACCTTGAGGGCGAAGAGGTCGCTCTCGAGGCTGTGCCCGAGCAGGATGGAGTCGGCGCTCAGCCGGCTGAGCAGCGCGGCCTGCACGGTGCGGATGGTCGTGGTCGTGTCCCGCAGGTCTTCCTCCGTGACGCCTGAAAACCTGCGAGCACGGAGGGCGCGCGCAAGGACACATTTCACGGCAGGGTTTTGGTGCTGGTAATATCACCCTTAAAACGAGGACAACCAAAATTCTGATCAAAATGCAGAGTCGAATTTGTAAACAGCTTTCGAATAAAGAAAAGCAGCAGTTATCGCAGTTTGGTGGAGGGCAGCCAACCCAAGCTAATTTTGACGCTGCTGTCGAATAAAATTATAACGTATCTCCATCGCAGTTTAAAATAATTCACAATTCAAGGATACGATTTGATTCAAGAACGAATTATTTTCTGTTTTGGTAAAATCAGCAACTCGAGTAGCTGCAAGAGTTACGTGAAGCACGGGGGCGGCATGCGTCGGTGGGCCTTGGCGGCACGGCTCACCTGGTGTTATAATCGACCACCTCGCTGTCGGGCAACACGAAGGTATCGTAGACGGGCTTGAGCTGCCAGTCCACCACCGTGACGCGCGTCAGCTCCAGGCCCTGCTTAGTGTAGCACTGCACAAACACGCGCGCCACGCGGTTAGCACGCACGGCCGGCGCGAAGACAGCACCCACGGGGAGTGCCGGCCCGGGCGCGCGTACCATCTCGCAGTCGAGCGCGTAGAGGCCTGGGATCCTGTCGGGCACCGGCGACTTGGCGATGGTGCACACAAAGCCTTCCAGGCTCTCCTTGCGCCCGTCAAACACGTGGCACTGCAACAGAGCACAGAGCCGCACGTCAGCTCGGGCGAGGCTCAAGCAAAGTCGGAAACGTGACCGGCCGCAGCGCCAACCCGAGCAGCGCGTGTACCTTGGCGACCTGGCATCCTGGCGAGCCCACGCTACCCTGGCAGCAGTTGTAGCGCGTCTCCCATCCGCCCGACACTGCCCACACACGAGCGAGACATGCGGGGGTGGAGGCGAGGGGGGGTTAAGGCGGCGTCAGCGTCGAGCGCTTACGACCATGATGCAACCGGCCGGATTGTCACGCGAGAGGGAGTGAAGGGGGGCGCGGGGAAGAGGACGGACGATACCCACCGCGTTGCCGCCATGCCCGGCCGTAGTGGTAGGTACACTCCTCCCGCCTCAGGTAGTCGCCCTTGAGGTTCACGGAGTAGGAGGCCCCACAACGGCAGCAGATCCTCATCAGGGCTGGGGCAGGCAAAATCGGGGTAGGGACACACATTAAACCATGGGCTCATGGGGCTACTGCCCAAGACTTTTGTGTTTCATGGGATTTCCATGTTGAAGTAGCACGCACCACCTGGCGAGGACACCCACTAGGAAGAGCTTCCTGGCCAAGCACCTGATCCTGGGCCTCATTATGAGTTACACGGTGCCGTAGCCAAGCCATCTCTTCAACAAATCCAGGGCTTCTCTATTTTATTTTAAATGTTATTTTATTTACGTTTCAACATGTTCCCCCAATCATATCCTCATGATGCTATCGGCATCAGTTTGAGACGAATAATTCATTAAGACTTCTTGCAGGGCAATGCAACTCTTTGCGTTAGAAAATGGCCCACAGCCCTTCAGGTGATCATCGACAAACACAAAAAGGGAAACTAATTAAAACATTAAACACGAGCTCCGAGTTTAATCATGGGGGGCTGCCTGGATTCAAACCTACGATGTCGCCAGACGTCCCCAGCTCAGTGCTCTGCCGTCTAAGACCACATGGGAACCTCATTTTGCAATAAATTTAAACTAATATAATAATTGTGAAACGAAGATACTAGATTTTTATCGACAAGCATAGTGACTACAAATTGTGTGAGGCTACACTCTCGTCTGAGGGAAGGAAACGTAAAGTGACGCAATATTACCAGAAGCATCCCCCACCACTACCTTACTCGAGAACCGCACGTGTACATACGTACATTTAACTTTTCGCACCGTACGTAACCAACCACGCTAACCGGAGGTGCGAGGTGGGAGAGAGGGCAGCGGTGGGGGGTGCTCACGGTCTTTGTTGGCCGTCTTGGTGTCGGCAGTAAAGAGGATGGCTCGACTGCAGCGCTCCGGGTCAGGCCGGGGGTATCCGTTCTCACGGAGCTGCTCCTCCGTCAGCAAGTACGCGCTCAGCCGCTGGAACAGCGACTTCTCTGTGTGGCCGCACGCACGCACGCACGATGTGACACTTCAGTACATTTGCATCGGTGTGCGGCAAACCGCTGCCATCGTCACGGCGCTCCTTCCCCGTGGGTTTCTCCCGATCTTAACCATCATCACAGCAAGCTTGAAAGGCATTTTTTCAATGAATATTGTCTGGGTTGCCGGTAGATTGCAGTAGGTGGCACGTAGCCATTCATAGAGCGAGGTATACAGGAGTTGGTGTGCCGAGTGCTGCTGTATTTTCCAGGTCGCTGACCTGGACGGACACGGTTGAAAATTAAGCCCTGGTGCCAGGGAACCGACGACATGGGGTGTACCGTACGCCTCACCGTCCAGGTGGCTCTCCAGTGGCTGCCCCTTGCCGTACAGGTTCATGGTGAAGCTGGCCTTGGCTGCCATCTTCCCACCTAGTACAGCCTCGTGGGACAGTGGCCGTCGGCTCAGCGACATGGCTGAGGGCGGTGCGCCGACGGGAGAGAACGCAGGTAAACAAACTCGCTCGGCGCGTAACAAACTCACATTAACGAGCCAACGAGCGCGTACTGGGTGCAGACTCCTGGCGGGAGGCCGTACCGGGGGCGCGGGCTGGGCTCGGGTTGCCCTGGTTGCGCAGCTTCTTGAGGACGTTGACGGCCACGTTCACGTAGATGGCCTTGCTCGAGCTCCGCTCCATCGCCACCTTCTCCTCTGCCAGCGCCTGCCCACGACACACAAGCAGCCGCTCAACCAGGGGTCGGCAAGCTAAAATAACAAGAGGCATTTTTTTCAAATGTGTATAAAACGAGTACACGCTGCAGTTGTGCGCGTGGGCATGCTGCTCCACGTTCCTACCTTGTCGAAGGCCTCCTGCTCAGAAGAGCAGAATTTGAGGCACTCGTCGATGAAGACGTTCAGGTAGCGCTGCCTCACGGCCAACGGCACCTTGCAGTTCCTGTCCGCCATGATCAGCGGCCGCTTCATCGCCGGGATCTGCGGGGAAACGATCAATGAAGAAAATCAGCTAAAAAAATATAAATGTATTTAATAAATGGGCCAGTGAGGTGGACAGAGTAAGACCCCAAGTTCCTAACAGAAACATTGGAAACTAAAATTTTATTTACCATCGACCATTTTAGGAGCGTTTTTCGTGACACCGTGTTACAAAGAGACAGACGGACGGAGCTCATAAATGAACGCTTTCAACCTTAAGTTGAAAAGCGTTAAAGTAAAAACAAAAAAAAAGGAGCCACAAGAAGACACGGGGTGTGACGCACGCTGGGGTTGGGGGTGTGCGCCATTCTTCTCTGTGGCACCACGGTGGTCTTGCACATCATCGTGGCAGGCGTGTGCGCGGGCGAGGTGGCGTCCACTTGGCGCGGCGTGAGGGTGCCAGCTGACCCCGCTTGTCTCCCGGCCGACGCTGCACCGCACACGGCGGGGAAGCAGACACAAGTGCCCAGAGCCACGTCAATCGTCTGCCAGCGAAATGGCAGATCAGCCTTCCTTGCATGCATTGCTTTTTCTACTTATTATTATTATGACAAATGTTATTATATAATTTGTGAGAATATGCAACATGAAATGTCGTCCCAAGTGTACAATGATTATCTGCATCCAGTGTCACGATTTACCCAGTAATAGGGTACGTTCAACCCAAAGGCAGAGGGGGGTGGCGGATGGAGATGAAGAATGGGAGGAGGCGGGGGGGAAGAGCGGAAAGGGGTGAGACAATGCGAAAAAGCCAAGACGTAAGAAGGAGCAAGAAAGTCTGCATGGATTCTTCTAAGTTCGAAGTTTATTTGGTCATCCAGGTGAGAACTCAAGAGACCAGGATGGTCTCATTCGCAAGAGTGAGCTGGGTAAGGAAAGGAGATGCTGAAGATGTTCTCTCCGACTTCGGGGTATGTGGCCAAGGACAGGGGGAGGGGGGCAGTGGCATCGATGTCAACTGCCATTGGGTGTAATATCATGGTAGTGCCCACGGTAACCATTAGAAAGAGTTCATTAAAGCCTTCCCAGAGCAGCCTTAACGAGTTAATAATTGGTCGTCACACGAGTCTGTACAACTCCAATTTTAGGTGGGAGTGCTAAAATTTCAAGCTGTTTTATATTTTATATCAATAAAATGTCTCGGGGGGGAGGGGGGGTGTGTGGAAAAATAGCACCTATCGGCCCACTGCGAGAGGCATGCAAGAATTCACCGCAGGCAGCAAACAGAGGGACATTACCGTTCACCGAGACGGCACCGCGCGCACCGGCAGCCAGCGACGTCGTGAACAGGCCGTGCGCGACACGTCGCTTCCCTCCAAAGGGGGAGGTGGACGGCGAGGCGGCAGGCCGTGCCGCGGTGGCGGGCGAAGCGGCAAGGGGGAGGCTCGCCGGAGCCGGGGCTGCGGTCAGGGACCGCTGCTGCGCCTGCAGGAGCCGCGCTTGGCAGACCTGCTGCGCCGTGGGGCGGTAGGGCCGGATGACCGCCTGCCCGGGCTTGGCCTGAACCCCCGAGACCGACAACACGACGCGCGTTATGCCACGATGTCGAGTCCGCAAGCAGCTCTGGAGAGGACACTGCTACTGGCTTTTATACTCCGAGTCCATTTTTCAGCCAAGTTAATCCAAATGTGACAACCAAAGTCGCGTGGGTTCGATAAATGTATAACCATGTTTTATGATTTCATTTAATATTTATTATTTTCTTATTTCCCTTCTACGTGACTTTACCGAAAGAACCAAGAATATGAATAAGAATAGGTATGAATAAACAAGTGGGTTGCGTGGTTCATTTTTCACCATGGTCAAGAATTATGTTCAAGCTAAAATCAAAACATAACTACATGCTTATCCACCAAATGAGATGGACACAAGCACAGCAATGAAAAGTTCTGCTTTGGTCAATCACAGCTGGTTGTGGGACCCGAAAGCTTGGGATAGGCGAATGTTGATGGGTGTGCCATAACCACGGATGAAAACAAAGGGGCGTTGAGGGTTGGGGTTATGGTTAGGACTACCCAATTGGACCCAGGGCTATTTTTCAGAGCATCACTATTTAGTGTGAATGCACGGCTACTATTTCAGTGAACAAGACAAAGTGTGTGGAGGTTGGCCCACGCCCATGGTGATTCACGCGTACCATCTCAAACTTGGAGGTGTGAGCAACCCTTTTCTTCAGAAGCGGTACGACTGGGGTCACCCCGGAGCTGCCCTCCTCCACGTTTTCCTGCACGCACACAAGAAGCACAAACGCACACACGGGGCGCCAGCGGGGCGGATACAACTTCAGATACCTGGGGCACATCGACACAATCAGGTTTCTTCGTGAAAACACTGCTCAGCAATCACGTCACCCCCCCCCCCCCGCGCACACTCGATTTTCGCTTTCAAAACCGAAACCACCAATTGGATCTCCAAAGCGGATGACCTCTTGGTTGTTTTCCCTCCTTTGGCTGCCACCCCACGATTAGTCTCAACTCCTGGCCACCAATCATTCTAGCATCCTGTCCTTCTCGAGTTCGCTTACTTGTCTTAACAGTCAATGATGTCTCTGGCTTGCGTACGTTATTTAATCCAACGCCACACAGAGAAAGTATTCGCTGTGAAATCATCAATTAATTACATGAGTCACCTCACATGGCACCATCCTCTGAGCATCAACGAAGCTGGCAATATGGAAATGCATTAAACTTAAACACACACAGGGTGATGAGTGTTTAGATACCTCACGAAAATTATATGAAGAAATTATAGATAATATTTTTTCCCACCAATCTCGATACATTAATTAAGTATTTTAAAAGTCTAAGATATGAAAGCATCGCTTTGGGTATCTATAAATTGATCACCCTGTACTACTGTTACACATTATTTTGGCCCAACTCTTTAACGTCACCATCCAAAGCTGAAAAGTTCCTTGCAAACTTCTCCATCAGCATAACACAAAGCAACAATCACCCCGAACTGTAACACAACTGCGAGGCGCTGTAAAAATTACACAAATACCAAATGTAATAAATTATTGTTTTACAACGGTCCTCTGCATGCGTGGTGCACAAAAAAAAAAACAGCATTACTTGACCCAGGCTGGGCCGTCGCCGTCCCTTGTCTTCCTTCTTGATCTCTGTCGATTCGTTAAATATGCGCAGGCACTCCTCCATCGGATCCGACTCTTCAAAGTCCATCTCCGACGCAATGGCGGCATAATCAATTTCATCATCATCGTCATCGTCGTCGTCGTCATCGTCGTCGCCGTCACCACCATCGCTGTCGTCGTCAATGTCACTCTCGACACCGCGGATCGGTGAGGTGAGTTTTGGCCGCTTGAGATGACCCCCAATGCTGCCGCTGCTGCTTGGCAGGGGACGTTTCAACGACTTGGACGCCGAACTCGCAGTGGAACCAGAGGCCACGCTGCGATCTTCGTCCTCACTGTCATCTCCAAACAGGTCTTTCTGAGTGATTTTGTTTCTCTTCTCCTTGGCAGGATTACGCGCGGGCAAATTTACGGCGGGTTTATCTTCTTTATTTCCGTCCTTTTTCTTCTTGCTAGCTTTGTGACCTCTCTCTGTGCCACTGCCGTCCTTGGGTGGCTTCAGTGCAGAGTCTTTGCCCTGGCGTTGGCCGTCATGGCTCCTACCTTCTTTTTCCGAGCCGCTGCTTTTCCTTTCCGACTTGTCTCTGCTTTTTAAATGAGGCTTTCTGTCTTTGCTGGAGTGTTTATGTTTATCATCATCCTTTGCTTTAGTTGCGTGAACGGTTTCACTCTTTTTATCGTTTGTGTCACCCTTGGAAGCTTTGTTTTTTTCTGTTCTCACTGTGCTATTACTCGAGCTATGACTGCTCTCAGAGTTTTTGTGCTTGTCGCTTTTGATGTTTGAACCCTTATCCTTATCGCCTTTGGAACTGCTACATGATTTGTCCTTTGAGGAAATCTTAATCTCTTTAGTCTTTAATGACCTACTCTTTTCTACTTCCGTCCCTTTACTCAATCCGGGATTTTTTTCTAATTTAGAACTTACTTTTGTCTTATCAGCCAACTTGGAACTACCAGAGCTGGTTTGTTTTTCAAGAGGGCTCTTATCTTTAATCTTCCGATCAGCTTTTAACCTGGAATGGTTCTCCTTCTCTTGTACTTTTCCTGAATTGTCGTCATCTCCCCTGCTGAGCCCCCCGATCCCGCACTGCACGGCGATTTCCCTCAACACCGGCTCCGCTCGCTTCTTCACCTTGACCTTTCGGACAACACCCGACTGCGGAACATCCTTATTGCTGCTGGAATCCCCATCGTCGTCAGCGACCGCGGCAGCACCGTCATCATCACCATCATTGTCATCGTCACTAAACTGACATGGGGGCCCCTCCGTTGGTGTGGCGCTAAAGAGGGCATTGTCCCCTATGCCGTTACTGGCCGGGGTCGCGACACGTGCATCTTTAGGTGAAGGCTCATAAGAGACTGTGTCAGCCGCGTGGCTGTCAGACGACCGATGTCTCTTCTTCTGCTGCTTGGAGTCGCTCTCTTTCTCCGGAGTGAACATGGAGGTGAAATTCATCAGCGGGTCATACTCCATGTTGCTGGTGGGTTTTTTGATATCGACCACGTACTTGTTTGACGGGGCAACCTGCTGGGTGCAGGCAACCACCTTGGGCACATAATGGCTGGGGTCTTCATCTCTCGGGCTGTCCAACGTGTACTTCGTTCGGCCCTTGGCGGTGATTGGCGTGGGGTTATATTCCACCGTCTTTGACAGCGAAAAATCCGCGGGGTCGTACTCCAGAGCAGCCGAACGAAAGGAAACCTCGTTATTCTTCAGCAAGTCACTCCTGGCGGTGAAACCCACATGCTTGGGGCCAAAAACGTTTCCACGCAAGAGTTCTGGGCCCACGGCTGTGGGATCATACTCGTCCACCGTGCTTGAGTGAGCGGCATAGGTCAGCTTCCTGTCCTTCAAGCAGCGCGACAACTTTTGTTTCTCCTGCTCCATGGCATTCTTGACGGCCTCGATGGCGCGCGTGACCGTCTCCAGGTCATCGGCTTGGGTCGCCACGACATTCCGAGCAGGAAGCTTCTCCAGGAGGCCGGGGTGGCTGGGGTCATACGCATCGTCTGTGGCCACAAACAACAGTTAGCAAGTACCATTGCATAGGTTTTCGCGTTTGTGCTGTATAGCTCTCCGATGTGTTTTTGAATTGTACTGCATGTTGTGTTCAAAATCCTCTGGTCCAGTAATACCATCTCCGGCCTGAAGATATATATAGAATGTGATTAAATAAAAAATATACAGGAAATAGCATCAAAGAGATCATACAGCTACGAAGTCCAAAATTTGTCGATTTACCTTTTGATTCAGATTTTGATCCTGGAACTTCCGCAGCTGAGAAGCAAAGCAGAGAATCAACATAACATGGAGTTAATATGACCATCAGGAGTGTGGACTCATTATATGCTCCTGTTCATGATAGACTTAACAAGTGCAAAATGCAACTTTAGGTTATCAATGCACTGCATGTACTGACTTCTGAATACTCACAGCCAACTTCGGCATGGTATGAAAGGTGCATTCTTAAAGGTACAACCGTTAAAGGCTCAAGATTTAAACGTGTGGCTGAAGTTTCACCATAACCCTCACTCTATATGGAATAATCACTTTCACCCTTGCTATCTCACCTTTAATCATCACGCACAACCCCACAATCCTAGCCCTCACCAACAATCTAATCACAACTTGAATCAACAACACTCATCCAAATGTTTGCATTAAACACCATCCACACCCTACATCCTTTCACCATCATCCTCACCCCAATTAATTTAACCTTCACCATTATCCTCACCCCCACACTTTAACCACCACATCCTAGCTTCTCACCATCTCATCATCATCACCTTCCTCACCTCACACCCTGCCCCCATCATCACCATCGTGCTCACCCCACACCATCTCCCCATACAACCACCCCTTCACCACTCTCATCACCACCATCGTGACCCTTCTCACGACCATCACCGCCATCCTCATCCCTCTCACCGTCAAGCACCACCACCCTCTTCACCAATTCCACCATGTTCTCCAAATACAAAGAACCCACGTATAGCCTTTAACTGACTGTAGGAGCAAGTGCTGTTAGCGAGCATCTATGATTAAGACCGGGCGCCGCAAGCGAGGGAGTGGGTGGCCAGCACAACTCCCGGCCGCCTTTGTATCCCCAGTGGCGATATTTACACACAGCACCACCACCACCACCTCATCACCGCACCACCATCTCACCTCGTCGCTCGCTGCCCGCTTTGTTTCGTGCCGCCCTCACGTGCTTGAAGTGGCAGTGCGGCCTTTGGCATCGCGCCTCGGCGTAGAAGGGGCAGTCGAGGCTGCGGAAGTATCCCGTGGAGGGCAGCATCGTCCCGGCACGGTGGTGGTGGTGAGGGTGGGGAGGCGATCAGGAATAGAGTCCTGGTCCCTCGAACCTGAAGACTCTCCCCCCCCTCAGCCCGGCAGTGATCACACCGCGGTGACTTTCACCCCCACGTCCCTTCCCCTCAACTCCCGAGTCCCTACTCCGCCGGGCCCCCCTTGAACCGAGGGCCCCCCTCCTTCTCCTCCCCCTAGCCCGGGGGGGTCCCCTCTCCCGACACTCGACTGGAGGAGCCCGGCCTGTCGCCTTCTGTGTGTGGGGGTCTTGTCACCCCCTCGACCGCCGGACAAAGCAGCTCCGTGTGTGGACCTTCTACCCCCCCCCCCCCCTCTGCTAACCGGGCTCTCCTCAAGCTCGAGGTCACCTCGACTCTGGACGCGACTGGGCCGGGCACCGAGCGTCTTCCCTGGCTGCCTCACCCCGGGCGGCGCGGGGTCGCCCCGATCACCCGCGGGGGGTTCGATCTTCCCCCGCGAGCTTCGGCCCCGGCGCCATCGCCATTGCTCCTCCCGCTGTGTTCCCGGACGTGACGTCACGGGGTGGGGGGGGGACTTCCCGGCAGGCCACGGGGCGGTTACCCGGGGCGACCGCGATTGTGATGATGAAGATGATGAAGATGATGATGAGGAGGAGGCTTCACTCGAATTGGTGATCACGTTGTCCTGCGGAGGGAGCTGCTGGTAGGAACGTTGGGTTGCTCGGTCAATGGCCTGCAGGGTCAACGGCGGCGTGGTGTATTCCGCAAATATGGCCGACTGTGAGGGCGGGCACAAGCCGGCGTGAGTAGGTTAAACGTTGAGTTTTATAAGGACACCACGGGGTGACCAGCCCCTCCCCACCCAGCCCCACCCCTCCCACCCCCCACCCAGCCCCACCCTCCCCACCCAGCCCCTCCCCACCCAGCCCCTCCCCACTCAGCCCTTCCCACCCAGCCCCTCCCCACCCTCCCCACCCTGCCCCTCCCCACCCTGCCCCTCCCCACCCTGCCCCTCCCCACTCAGCCCCTCCCCACTCAGCCCCTCCCCACCCAGCCCCTCCCCACCCTGCCCCTCCCCACCCTACCCCTCCCCACTCAGCCCCTCCCCACCCAGCCCCTCCCCACCCTGCCCCTCCCCACCCTACCCCTCCCCACTCAGCCCTTCCCACCCAGCCCCTCCCCACCCTCCCCACCCAGCCCCTCCCCACCCTGCCCCTCCCCACCCTACCCCTCCCCACTCAGCCCCTCCCAGCCCCACACTTCCCACCAGCCCCTCTCTTCCCACCCAGCCCCCCCCACCCTTCCCACCCAGCCCCCCCACCCTTCCCACCCAGCCCTCCCCACCCAGCCCCTCCCCACGCTCCCCACCCAGCCCCTCCCCACCCAGCCCCTCCCTGCACGACGGACGGACGGACACAATAATCCCCTGTGGGCTGGTGTAACCAGGAGGTTCCTACCGGTATAATATATAGCTCAGTGGACCTTACCTGGTAAAATAAAAAAAGATGTTGAGTCGATTCCAAATGTCTGTCTGGAGTAATTGGTGTGGTGGACTCTTGGTGGGATGAAGTTATCAAAATGTATCCTTACGCTCACCATACGCGTAAGCGGTAGATACTTACATTCTCATCGCATAACTGCATTTTCACGATTTACAGTCACAAGTGAACTTTGAAAATACATTTTGGTAAATGTAGCGACCATTAATGGCTGCAGGGGTCAAGTTATTAAACAACATGCAACCATATGTATCTCAAAAACCTCGAGTCTAAAACGTGTGATGGATGCATGTTATGAAGGGCTTCAGAATCGATTAAACGACCTTGGCTGCATGTCTTCCCGTGACTCGTGCCACCACAAGAGGCCGCTACACCGCCGTACCAAATGTTACACGTTCCTTCGGAGTGGGCAGGTAGGAGCTTGGTTGGACAGCGCATTCGTGCACGACAGACAGACAAATAATCCCTGGTGGGCAGTCTGGAACCTGTTGTTCCTACCTGTATAAGTGTAGTGTATCGTGTATAGTGTAGTGTGTAGGTTAAACGTTGAGTTGTATAAGGGCACCACGGGGTGACCAGCCCCTCCCCACCCAGCCCACACCCCCCACCTCCTTCCCCACCCAGCCCCTCTCCATCCTCCCCACCCAGCACCTCCCCATCCTCCCCACCCAGCCCTCCCCACCCAGTCCCTCCCTCCCCACCCTCCCCTCTCCACCCAGCCCCATCCCTCCCACTCCCCACCCTCCACCCTCCCCATATGCACGACATAATCCCTGGTGGGCAGTGTGGAACATGTTGTTCCTACCTGTAAAAGAAAAATCGAATTGGGACCCCAACATCGTGAGAATTCATCGCATGCCGAGGTGAATCTTCACCCCCAGACATGAGGGTTTCCAGAACGGCTAAACTGTCAAAGCTACTTATGACAAATCTTGTAACTTTCTTGGACGAGGACATGCACATTTAGGAGCGATTCCATGTGTATGTGAACGCTCATACATGGGGGAATGATATGGCCTAGCGGTGGTCGTGCACATTTGCCGCGTTGTAGAGATTCACGGTTCGATTCAGCGGCCACCCTGATTAATACTACATGTGTATTAACCATTAACATTTTATCTTAGCAGGTAAGGCCCACTCGGATAGATTTTTCACAAGCGATCTGGCCACCAATGATAGCTCCACGAAGTGGCTTATCATGTGGAAATGTATAGCAGCCAACTACTCAACGCATATTTCTAAAATGTAAGCGCCATCTGTTTCAGTGGACGTTAAAGATTTTGTAACGCCATGGTTACATGGTCTCTACACATCATGTCGCTTCCTACTTCACACTCTTGCCAGGGTCCTCCTGAAGAGTCGTGAACCTTTTACTGGGTAAACAAGCTTATACATAAAAAAAACAATTATCAAGTTTATTATGTTAAAATTCTTGGTAAATTTGTATGACATTCCAGGAATGCGTTAACTTGTACCAGTTTTGTATGTGTAATGAGATGTAAATTTAACACGGAGGCTTTGGCGACCGATGCTATCCATAAGAGGCCTTTTGGGGTTCAGTCGCGTAAATGTCGTTAAAACCGCTACCAAACAACACAACGAAATAGCAACGAATTGTCATGTTTTGTTTACGTGGCACACCTAATTGTCAGTGTCGGGTGGTGGCGGGTTTAACGACACATTTACGCGATCAAACCCAAAAACCTCTTATGAAAAATACGTCAAATGCCGAGGACATTTGTGACTACTCTCGATGGTCTATCTGGCGACTTATTCGCTTGGCGAATTTCAAATTTAAACGAGTCGACTACCCCGACGTCGCACGGCAGAGGGCGCGCTCGTCACGCGGAAGGGCCTTTGCAGCGTGACACAGAGAGAGAGAAAGGATGCGACAAAGGGGGGGCAAACCATCACTTCAGCCTTTATTCTGTAGACTTCAATAAATACACGCACATCATCAGTGCTCTGCGATATACATAAAACCACGTGCCCATCAAAGAGGTGGACCCTTTCCAGCCAGCTCTTCAAGAAAGGGGGGGGGAGGGAGAAAACATCAAGTAAAGTCAACCTCCGAAGCCGGCTTCACGATCGCTTTGCCTCTGCAGGTTAAACTCTTCACGATCCGACAAAAAAACACCTCTCTGCACTTGCAAAGTGTTGGAATTAGGGTTGCTACTTAATCCTGGTTTTTGCCCAGGGTCGTTCCTATTTTTCGAGGTAGCTGTCCTAGTAAATTCTGCAAGTCTTCCCAAAATACGTTATATTTCCATATACGTGTAATATTTCCACTCTTTCGGTATCGTTAGGCATTCTTTCCATGAAATTTCCCGGTGTTTTGTACCTCTGAGGTAGCAACCCTAGTTGGTAGATGTCTTGTGTAAATTTGGACATATATCTCCATATTAAAAAGGCTATGATCTCAAAACAATACATGACCTACATCTCCCTTTAAAAAAAGTTATTTTGAGTATCATTGAGCTCTCACATGATTTTCGCTTCGCTTGTGTTTTTTACCCAAGTAAAGCCTCACTGAACCTCAAGACTTTTTTTAGCAGGGTCCTGCCAATTTTAATAGGCGGGGCAACGTTGTTACGTGTAATCCTAATTTTAATAATTTGCAGGTATTTTTTCAACATTTGGGATGTTTGGCCAATACCAGTTATATTGTATGCTTTTTTTAACTATGGGATGAAACCGGAGAACACGGAGGAAACCCATGCAGAACGTGGGGGATCTGTTGCTTAAAGTTAAATCTATATTCTTATACAGACTCCGCACTGAAAGGTACCCGAGTCAGGAGTGGAACCCATCCAGTTCCTTTTTGCGGTGAGGCACGAGTTTTGCCCATTTTTATCCAGGATTCAAATACCCCCCCATGAGCTGAATCCTACATCCCATTAGAAAGCAGTTTTATTTCCGAGATAATCATCGTCGAAATGTTTCAACGCCACTTTATTTGATCAAACTGTTCGCGTGGGTGTGCCAGCACTAGATTTACACAAACTCTGGGCCACTGTCACTTGCGTTAAGCCCGGAGTTTAAAGGCGGTCGTCAGACACGATCCGGTTCCATTGGAATTGAAACGTGTAGGCGAACGTCATAAGAAGAAAAAAAAACATCTTTCCAGACAAGTAAAATGTAGGAACCCTTTAAAGGACATTCATAAATAGTGCCTCTCCTTTGTAACATAAACTATAACGCAAAAGAGCATTAAAACGTCACAATTATCTAGTTTGGCAGCATCGATAAGTTGTTTACAACAGCAAGGGACTCACTTAATATGGCATCCTCCTGCACGAACCAACCGTTAATAAATCTGCACACAAGAAATGTGTATTTTGCTGCCTACTTTTTTTTATATACGGTGTATATTATGGTAAAACAATACCATATCATAGCAAGTAACATGCACCGATTGAAAACTCTCTTGGGAAAAGTGGTATTGCGAAAAATCAAGTTCAGGTAAAAGAAATTACTCGAACTTTGTACCTTTCATCATTTTGATCAGTTTACCATATATTATTTCGAAGGGTACACATACTGTACTCTGATGGGTTTTTTTCCCATGTGTTCCTCCAAATAATAATTGCTCAGCAATTTTACTCTACGTGAATATGTTTCACTTAAATTCATCTTGAGCTGAACGTTGCATTCTTACATTCTTTAATAATTTCCTGCAAATTAACATCCATTAACTTTTTGTTTTAATATATATGGTATCACAACTCCCAAGATAATTCATATTTTCAGTCTTGTAATGATGTCAGAAATTGTTGGGGGGAATTTTGGATCTGTTGCTTAAAGTTAAATCTAAATTCTGCTGCTTACCGACTTCGATTTTCTGTTAACGATCTTGCATATTACCCGTCATGATACATGGATAGGAAACAGACACTGACAATGAAAATGGAAAGGCTTAAAAATTGTGCAAAGTAGCGTCGAGAGGGGCATGCTTGGAGTTATATTTTAAGAAAAGGAGCATACTGATTAGAGAATATATGCAAGTTATAGACATCACAACAACTCTTAAAAAAGTGGGCTTGACAGCGCAATCGATAGGAGGGATGATGGCCGATGTTTGAGACTGACGAGGATGACTGGTAGCCAAAGGAGCGAACATGCTCGAGAGGAAGACCGTCTCAGAGACGGAGCAGTGACATCAGCTTGTGTGCAGGAGCCAGACGGTTTGTTGCATCGTGAGAACGCGAGTGATGCCAAAAAACAGAGGCCTTTATCCAGCAGTGGATAGTCCATGGCCTGCTGCTGCTGCCATGCTTGATAAGTAACAACCACTTACACACTGGGAGAATTTCAATTAAAACTTGTATTTTTTTATCTTTCACTGTCTGCAATTACTTAGAAACGTGGCAAATGAGGCTAAAGTGTGAGGGCGTTTTTTTCCTGTTCCTACAACAGGGAACCAAGCGGGTAGTGAACGCACGTGTGCGCAGGATGCCACAAACTGCACCCATTAGCAGCTGCGTCTTTGTACTAAAAGCAGCATAGTGTGTGGGCAGACGATTGTCTACGGGGTTTACTAAAACGCTTGACACCACTCTCCCAGACAGCAGCCGAAATGTCGATAAATGCCATTTGAGTGCTCAGTATTGTACACAGCATTTGACAGACACACAGCCCACTTGAAGCATCAATGAAGAGATACCGTATTTTATAAGTAGCACAGCTGAATATACCAAGACGTATCCTCTCTGTAGTTGATGCCAGACTGACCGTATTATTGTGCAATCTTGAACTTATTTGTTGCTACAATTAACCTGCCAGACACAATTTTCCATAAATATACCCTGTTTGTGTGGGCTTAGCGATCGAAAACAATGACAAAGGTAAACAGGACTGTCTCTTGTTAGCGTGCAACTTTTACAGTATGTCCCCAAAAATTTACACAAAAATTGCCGTGTGTTTTCAAAGTTTTCAAAATCGGTTTACATTTACAAAACACGTTTTACAGACGCCTTGCGAAGCGGAACTGCTGAAAGGGGCTCAAATAAAAGCACGTTATAGAAAAAAACAAATGGCGGGAGGTGTGCAAGTGTGCAACTGTACAATATGGGGGGCAGGAACGCTGGGAAGAGGCAAATGCCCATGGTTTGAGTTAAGGACGTCCCTTGGCGATGGCGGCGTGGTGCAGGCATACGCCCAGGAAGCACCGCCCCCGACGCTTCAGTACTCTGCCGCGTACTCCGTGCCATGCAGGCCCCGGCACAGAAGAGTAAACTCCTTCACCATCTCCTTCACCTTCCTTTTGTTCACTCGCTCCCTGCAACAAAAAAAAAAGGAGTACAATAATCTGCTTTGGTAAAGAGATACCACTGGTACATGGCAAAAAGGAGTGGAGGGGAAACCCAGGGTGTGGTGGGACAATTATATTCTTAAACTTTTTCTTGTGCACAGCCAAATAATTAAAAGCCATATTTTCAGAAATGAAATTATCAGCACGGTGTCAGGAGGCCCGAGGCTGGTTGCCTTGAAGCATCGTTGATGTGATGGCGACAGGGAAAGTGGGGGTGGTGGGGGAAGTGGGGGGGGGGGGGGGTCTGGCAGCTCACCTTAGAATCTGCTGCCCAAAGATGTCCTTCTGCTCATGCGTGACGCGCGAGGATGGGAAGTCGGGTCGCGCCATGGCTTCCTTGAGCCACAGGGGCAGGTACGCGAAGCAGTGCTTGTTCACACAGAACAGCACCTCCGCGAAGTTGTCCATGAGGTTACGGGGAGCCTGGCCGCCAATCGCCTGTGGCACACGGCAGCAGCACAACAACAGCGGCGAGCAGTTGCGGCCAAAGTCACTACCCTCTGCAATGCCATGGGTTTTGTTAATTAATTTCAATTTCCGAATTCACAACACAGCCACAGGCCATGATTTCATCATTACATAAGCGCCAAAAATCCCATCACCTCTGTCTCAGCATCTGCGAATTACGTTGTGACAATAAAATTAATATACCCTGCAGCCGACATCTCATTTGCGAAGCCAGGACATTTTTTTTCAAGTTAAAATAAAAGCTAAGTAGCACCACGAGAAAATAATTTTTTTCCTCTACAGTACGATAACTTCGGTGGCACTCTCGGTGCCATGTCACCACTGCAAAGCATAAAGAGCGAGACAGGAACCTGTCAATTCATCACTTTTGTAAGCCATCCATTCATAGGTGTCTAGAGTGAGCAATTACAACCAACAAATTACCCCATTGAATGTGCTTAGTTTGCCCTGCAGGTCAGCTCAAACAAACTCAAAAAAACTTTTCCTTGCGAACCAGAAAGCAGACAACGTTTAGCCAAGTATTGTTGTATTGCTCATCCTCATGATATTTTGCGTCTCGAGTGTTAAGAAAAATGTCAGACATCAACAATTCAACAGCAATCGATAAAGCGTACTCTTCTGGGTACCGCAGTTGCAAAAAATGTAGTTCTCAAACTCGCTTATTATCGGCTTGTTTCGGCACGGGCTGTAACACCTCGCTACCTTCCTCAGGGGTTTGAGGCAATGCCATTCTTTTCCCAGCAGCCCCTTTATATAGGCTTTTTTTGACCAATTGCGGCTGGCCAAAAGCATCACATGATTCGCTCCTTTGCAAAAGTGGAGAGGCTGTGGTGCCGAGATGCACAGCAGGAAGCGGCGCGTCTCACAAGCCGTCGCGTACCTCCAGCACCGTCTGCAGCAGGAGGCGCCCGTTCTCGTGCACCACCTGCCCGATGGCTGATACGGTGGCGCAGTGCGGCAGCAGTTCCGTCTGCGGCACAGCACACAGGTATCGGCATGCGCGGAAACGCGTCAACCCCCACCGCATCCCACGGCCCTCACAGCCGTACTCGACTCCGACAGAGGCGCCGATACGTCGAAAAACACTAGACCGGCTTCTGCTCGGGAGGCAGCAGATGCCGTTGCCTGGTGTGTGCATTTTGGCATATAAACAGTCAAATGTATTTTGTCCCAGTGCAGCTGGAGGCTTTTGGAACGTGTGAAAAAAGACTTATCAATTATTCACGAGCATTTCTTCCCTGTACACACATTTGTTTGAAATAAACAAGCTGCCTTGCACACAGCTATGTGCAGTGACATGTTTTTTACATGCACGATTCCCAATGCATAGTTGAACTACGGGATTTGTTTATAAAGCCAATGCATTCGGAATATGTTTTCATTCCTTTTTCGTTTTTTTTACATGTTAAGAAAAAGTATTACGCACCATTTAATGCAGACGTTTACATAGCTGCGAGTAACACTTTAATATTTTAGTACCGCGTGTACTCTGCACAACATTTAAAATGTTCTTTTCAACCAGATGTCATAACCATCAGATTAATCGCACACATTGCAACCACGGTCAAGCAAAGTTTGTGAAATCCAACTTTAAGATTAGGTTTAGTTTACATTTAAATCCTTTCCTCTGATTTAATCTGACGGCATGATGCTGCACTTCCATTTCTTTCTGTATTTCAAAAACAGTGAGGCTCTACAAACATTCAGTAGACATAATACCCAAAAGCCTGCATGGGCCTACTTACAAAAAATCCACAGGCCGATTTCACAGTGGGACCCTCAGGGAACTTGAGGGAAATGAGACCTGAATAGGAAATGAGAAGTATTAGTCAGACAGTGAATATTTCATAACACGTGCCTGCGCGCGTTCACAAACATGCAACAAAGACGAAGATGCCGAGTCTCAAAGACTTACGGTCTGCTGTTAGAAAGCACCTATTAAGGCCATAGTGAGCACATAAGGGCATAGTGGGAGATAGAACTGTGCAATGTCTGGGCCATCTTTGTCTTCCCTGTGCTGCCGTTCGTACAGCGCACCGCGTGCTCTTTCTATGCTTTTATACTGTTACGATTCAGCACCCAGGTTCTTCCATGAATTTTCATGATTATATTTTATTAAATAAAAAATAAAAAATTTGACACTGCTGTGAAAGTAGCGGCCACTGTGTGGTTGCAGGGCTAACATGAATGCATTACTTACAACATATACGAATTGAACAGCGTTGATTCTTACACAAACGACTCGATATTGCGAGCTTAACAAAGCACACTGTTGTGCTTCAATGAGTAAAAATTCAAACACAACTGAAACTGGAAGCGAGGTTGGTGGGTATAAACACGGGGCCTCCCCTTCATGGCTGTGATTAGGCATGGCTGTACTCACCACACTGGAACAATGCTTTGATGTCGCAGTTGTCTGCCACCACCACATCTGGTTTTTTCCTTAGGGCCTAAACAAAGCAGATGTATCCCGGGTAATTGTATGCACAACGTCACGTTCAAACAGCTGGTTTCTGGCTTAACACGCTGGACGATCAGTAACAAGGTGATGCGTCCGGGAGGACATCCAACCGAGGACATGGGAGTGATGAAATCAGCCCGGTGTGCAGGGTGCTTTGCGGATTTGCTGCATCGCAGAATCGTGGGAGACGGTGAAGGCCTTCATGAATTGATCGTTGGCAGTTGATAATGGTGAGAACGACATTGGGAGGGTGGCAAAAATGTTGCTAAAAATAACTCGGTGCAAGATCCTAGTCCCATTCCGAATGACCGCGTACAAGTCAGTAACAAGACTGGACAAACACCGAGAAGGATCAGGCAAACGAGGAGCGCCGAGACCGTGGTGACGCGGGTGGCATACCCCGTGACCATTGCGATTAAAGCGAGAGACGAGCGAGGGGGAAGACAAACACGTATGGTGCACGGCCGCGTTGGTACCTGCGAAAGAAGCTGCATGAAGGAGTCCACGATATCCGGATGATCCCGGGGACCTGGCACAAACGAGTGATTGTTCGCAAGGCACATTATTAATAGTGTGTCGCCCCCCCCCCCCCCCCAAAACTCGTGCACTTCGGCTCGATGCATCGGCGCTGCGAGGTAATGCACGTGTTTAACGTTTTGCCGATTTACATTTTAATAGGCCCCAAAAGAACCTTTTGCATTGACAGTTTAATTAGGCGGTAGCGGAAACTTTAGGAGATGGTGGAACACCCAAACACACCACAGGCCACGGTATTTTTAACGAAAGCCTCAGATTGGCGGCAAACGCGCATCCTTTCTAAAATTCTCATCAGTTCCACTCGGATGAAACAAAATAAGAAAATAGACTATTTAAACGAGATCATTAAAATCACATAAAATACCAAACCACATGGGTGTACATAATAATGAGCCTAAGATGTGTTTGATAAGGTTGTTGTTACATGTGTGCAATATTACTTTTCACAATTTAATTAGCATTGTTTATTCACATTAGGACACTATCGCAGCAGAGCGATGCATCTTGGAACCAAAGTGGCACCCCCCTCAGACCTTTAAGAGATAACTCTGACAGGTGCTTTTGATTGCCACAATTTTGACTCCACTTGTCATCTGTTTGGGGTGCCTGTAAGCCAACGCTGATTACGTGCGCTGCAGGGAAAAGCAACAAAAAGCTTAATCTGCTGGCTCGGCTCACAAGGATACTCAAAGAGAGGGGACTAACAGATGCCCATCACTGAGAGTATCAATACTGGAGGAGTTGTATTGGATAATTACCAGTCTCCTTGGTATCTCAGAAGCTAAGCAGATTTGAGTATGGCTAATATTTGGAAGGGTGACCTTGAGTGAATACCAGGCGTTGTGGGCATATAATCAGAATCTTTATTTATCCTAGAGGAATCCGTTAAGCGACAAAACGCTTTTTCACAGATGCCCAGTCAAGGTGAGTCAGCGAGTTACAACAAATAACGACAGGAATGCAAAATAGAGAGAAGTCAAGCAAGTCACTAGAAATAAACACAAGATAAAGGTGTGAGGCGACCAGAAAAAAGATGACACGGCAATGGAATCAGCCCACAGTTGATTCGTTGGATTAGATTAATTGTTGTCCTTCCCCCGCACCTCCGATAAGCACGGTTGGCTACGCACGGTGAGAAAGACCATCTGCGGATTAACTCTATCTGCGCAGGAATTTGAGTGGCAGCCCCTTGGAAGCAGGGGTTTTTCTCCAGGTGCTCCAGTTTCCAGATACAGGCCTAACGCTCCAGAAGCCCGCTGAAAATGAGCCTTGAAACCCAGTGAGGCTCCTCTGAATAAAGGGCATTCTCATAGACGGTGTCTCAAAATTTGATGATCCATTCAGACTTTCCCGAATGCGAGAGGCATCGTTATACTGGGGAGCACGAACCTCTGTGGAATATCGTGAGAGTGCAGGCAGCCATGTGCAGGAACAGAGCCTTCACAGTTGGGTAGTAGACAATGTCCTTGCAGAAGATGAGCACCAGCTGTGCGGGGGAAAAGGCAAACACAAAACCACCATCTGCTTCATCCAGCAAGTGGACAACGCTCCCGAGCCAAAACGGTTTAACTGCGCACCCAAGGAAATTTCACCGTCGCCAAGCAAGCACGGTCACAGTTAAAGCAACAACAACAACAACAAAAAACAGGTGCATATTTAATATAACAAGTGCAGAATCCAACGAGATGCGATCGAATCAGAAGTAATATCATCCAGGTGTCTGTAAACGTCCCCAAGGCAAAGCACGAAGGGGTCGGCGGAGCGTCAGTTGGTGCCCACACGCCGTCCGCCTTCGGGGGCGGCCAAGTTCGGCTCATTAGGCGCGGTCCCGGACCCCCGTTCTTTAGCCGTGACGGGCAATTTGGCGGCGAGGCGGCGGCGGCGTCTGACCTCTCGCGTGAGCTCCAGCGCGGAGGCCTGCGGGACGGTGCTGTACATCTGGCCCAGCATCTCCGACAGCTGGGGGATCATGGGTCCAAAGTCGTCGAGCAGCGTCTTCACCGACTTGATGAACACCGTGCACACGGCCTGCGGAGACGGAGGGGCGCCGCGCGTGAGCGCGAACAGTTTTGCGAGGCGATACGTTTTCTTGTTGGATCATAAAAATAAAATGATTTAGGCCAAGCAATCAAAGATATTAGGGGCGAGGCTGCTGCGTTGGGAGTGGTGCACGGGGGCAAATTAAAAAACACACATTTATCAATAACACTGCCTACAGAGGAAAAAATATATAATAGGCGACGTTTCAGGAGATAACCCTTCATGGGGTACCTAAAATGTGAAGCATATTACGTGCTATAGAAAAGGCCCATTTCCTGAAATGTCATCGATTATATATTTTTCAACAGTTTTACTTAACTTGACTCATGTGTCGTGGTCAAATCTTGTAATCAAAATTGAGTCTACTTCCTGTAGTCCAATCAATTCCATATTTTGCACACGTACTCAGATCCAGTGACAATGCATGCCTGTATCAAAATCAAATAATCAATTAATACGCTACTTTAAAGCAATTTAGATTTTTTATGGACGCCTTATTATTTATATATATTTGCGGAGGGGAAAAACACCGTGGTCCCTAAACTCGCGAATCGCCTTCTCCCTGTGAACCAGTTACGGAAGTTATCAATTAATTCAAGTCAGCGTTGATGTGGGAGCAGGCGCCGCATCATTGATGTACTTCTCGACCGCGACTTAAACGAAGTTTTTAATAAAACCGTTGTTTTAAAAAAACTTTTTTATAGGAGTTTATTCCTTTTAAGGCACAGTTTTATTGATAAATGTGTAATTTTTTTACTTATTTTACAGTTCAAATTGTTTGTAATTTTCTTACTTTTTGATTATTTTAACTGCAACAGACACCGATCTCTCCCCGCCGAGACTTACAGGCTCTTTCGTGCGCTCGTTGCCGTGTAACAAAGAAAACCTCCGCAGTTCGTTGATACGTCTTTCTGCGGGGCATTCTCTAAAGCGTGGGACCGTTGCATCATGGGAATTAAATTTCGATTTAAAGCTTTCGTGACTGCAGGGATTCATCTTCTTGGCTCTTTCGGTAAAGTCACGTAGAAGGGAAGTAATAAAATAATAAAAATAAAACATAATAAAATCTCACGACGTTTCGGCTGCTTGTGTTGTGGCCGAAACGTCGTGAGAATTATTTTATTATGTTTTATTTTTATTATATTATTACTTCCCTTCTACGTGACTTTACCAAAAGAACCAAGAAGATGGGAATTAAGTTAGGAAAGAAGAGGCAATAAATATTTAAGTAAAAATACCTGTGGCAACTTAATAGGTAAGGAAATTACATACGATATTGAAAGTATGTTTGGTAGCTCGGCCGAGAAGAGATGTTTAGGATACAATAATAAATTAAAGCTTAACATCTCAGGAGTGATGGAAACCATGTCTTAGTTGTACCTTTTGTTTTGCATCATTGAACTTGGTTCTTATGTTTCATGTTCAAGATAGTTACGTATACTGGACCTTCCACAACAGACTTAACGATATGTAATGGAAGTATAATGTAGCAATTACGCAAACAATGTGTTGTTGTCTTGTGGGACAGCTTGCGTAATGAAACTGCTGTTTAAATCACAATTCCTCAAACGTGGGAGGAATTTGTTCGGTAACACTAATTCGTGTTTGGAAGCAGATTATGATTATTATTTTTAATCAGGCCTACCTCCCATTCACTAAACACACACACACACACGTACGTAGGAGGCATGCATTCGCATCCAAACTCCACAAGCTACTCGTGGATTTCCCTCGCACTGAGCCGGGCACGATGCAACTGTCGGAATGTTAACAGTGGAGTTGTCACCCTTAGGTGTTAGGGAACATCAAGTACCACTCAGATGCACTCTGCTATGCCCTGGACAAGGCTACGCCCTACATCTGCCAAACGTTAGGGAAAGAGGAGGCATGGATGTTTCCCTTTCTTATTCCAATTGTGCTATGAACATTGTGTAATCATCGTTGTCAATTTACTACTGGATGAATGCCTCTCCGAGCCACCACTTCTTCTCACAATCCTGAAATGTAATAATCCACTTAGCACCTGCACACAAACCGATTTTAGAATCATGTCATGTGGACAAAAATATATTTCGAGCTCTTGAAACAGCAATGCGACCACATGTGTTTGGCAATGGTCCGTAGTTGCAAATCGACTTCCGAGATCCCTTCAAGTGACCTTTTGTTATCCACACATGAGTGCAGCACTTTTCTATACACCCTGCTATCGAGATATGATTGTAGAGTGAAAGATATTTTTAATTCTAGGAAATGGAAATCAGCCAAAAAGAATGAACGAGAGAACGAAAACCATTATCACTGTACGTGTTGGGTGGATTGTTACACATCGCAGGACCTTGAGAGATCGTGGTGGGTTGGAAAGGCCTTTATCTACCAGTGGATTGAGCATGACTGATGATGAAAGAGTGAAAATTATTTGTAATATATTTTTTGTTGTGTCCAGTCAATGATTACTAGGCTGACACTAGCAACTTGGTACGGTTTGAAGAACTGAGTCGATTCGCGGGTGGCTAAAATCCATATTCGAACCCAGGATTCCCAGCAATGAGATCTCTTTGATCTGAGCTGAGCCACCCAGTCACCTGCAATAGATTGTTTATAATTCCCGTTCCTGCAACACCAGATCAGAGGAAATGTTTACATTATAAAAGAAACTGCTCGCGAATCGACGCAGCCAAGGGAAAGGGCCACGCGTTTCGCTCGATTTAAATTTAGGACGCAGAAAAACAGCAACGACGGACCCCTGCAACATTGCCTCACCGCCGCAAAGGGCGAACGCAAGCGCCGCGTCTCCTGCGCCGCCGCTGAGATTGATCCGAGTGCACCGTGGGCCCGTTCCCCGCAGTGCAATCAGGCCACTCACGGCACGGCCGCCGTGCTGCTTACTTACCTGCCCCAACTCCTTATCATCCATCAGGCTGGCGCGCGCTGCCGCCGCAAGCACTAATGAAGAGTGACTTCGCTTCGCCGAGCCTCGCCGGCCAAGTCGGCAGCGGAGGCCCGCAGCTGAGCAATAGCAGCGCTCCCTCGCCTCAATAACGAACATTGCGGTGTTTTTTATATTTTTTTAAACGTTTAAACAGGCAAGTGACCGAGAGTCTTACCAACAACCCTATTCTCACTCACGAACCACTAACAAGGGCGACGGGGTAAGCTGTTTTTGGCAGCTTCCTCCACTGAGGATGGCTCTGCGGCCTTGGTGAAAGCAGAGCGGAATTCATATCCTGGTACCGACGATGTCTCCAGAGCACCAGCCATGCCACATCAGCACCGCGAGAGCCCGGTGCCCGACTAATGTCCACCCCGGGGTCAGACCTTAACCAGATTCGCTCACCTCCACCACGTGGCTGTCATTGATCCACTTCGCGAGCAGCTTCTGCACCAGCTGGAACACCTGCTGGAGCACTACGACCACCTGCAATGGCGCGCGCACGCACAGACAGCAAGGAAGGCCGGCGCTTTACCGCACGCCGCGCGTCAGCGGCACAGCAGCACCTGTCCCGGGGCCGCACTGGGGGGGTTGCCTTGAAGGTCCGATTTGTGGTTTAAAAACGGTCAAACTGAAAAGAATGGCAACGGTGAGGAGCAATGTCAGCCCCACAACGTGACGTAACGGCTCAATCGAGTGATGTGGAGCATGGTCGAGCCCCAGTGGGATGGACGACATCGAGGGGCTTCACGCAAAGCCATAAAAACGCCGGCATTCGAGCTCCCATTTTCACGTTGCACGGCACTAAGAGGATATTTCACAGCGGCCTTTAAAACCTTAACTGCTTTGGTTGTAAATTGTTTCGTGATTATAATATTTTATATGGTGGTAAAGCAATTAAGAGTGAATAATTACCACTCTTGGCATTTTGAAAAAGGGGGTCATTTTGATTTACTCAGCTTTTCTAGGAGACATCCACTTTATAATGCTTGAATAAATCGACAAAATTGAAATTAGGTTTTTCAAAAGACTCTTAATGAAGCCCGTGCTGCCGGCATGAATACAAAACAGCTGCTTTAGAAGTAGTTGCCCTGGGGAACTCTGCATTTCTAAGGTGGGCTTTTTTTTGGGAACTGTAATAAAACAATGTAACACCTTCTCTACCACCCCCGGTGGTCACACGTGTCCCTCCTCGCTGGTGCTGTACGTGAACCCGTCAACTCGAATTCACCAGCTTCCTTTGCTTAACAATTAAAATAAGATGGTAATGGCAATCCCACGGAGACTTACAAAAGACCCAAATTGACGTGTCAAATTTTGAACAAGGCCCATTACCTGTGAGATGTGTTAATGAGCCAAAGGGTGCGTATGCGCGTGCACGTGCGCTCGCGTGTGCGCGCGTGTGTGCACACAAAGACAATGGGAATGGTAGCGGAGGTAAAGGATGGCTCCGTTGTCACACGAATGCACCGCAGGGCTGTCCAATCAACATCGCGAGCACTGCTCACTTTCCATACCACTGACCCCCCCACCTCCAGGGCGCGACATCAACCTTCCTCCTTCTCCAGCCTCATAGTTCCAGACACCCCGAGCCACCCCCCCCCGCCCCCCCCCCCCCCTCAATTGATAGACCTTCTGGAGGGAAAGGAGAGGATGGCGCGACAATGATCGGACAGATTTGGGTTTCGCGTCACCGTGGCGAAAAACGTCTTTGTCCACGCGGGCGCTCGCGCTGCTCTCGAGTGACAACAGTCGGGGGCGGATGGGTTTTGGGGGGGGGGGGGAGGGTGGGGGCGGCTCGGGCAGAGGAGTGGGGAGAGGGGGGGGGGCCCTTGCTGGCGCGACGATCAGCCAAATTTGAGGGCAGTACGAGTGAAACGAGGTGGCTTTCCCTTCCCTCCCATCCCGCCGGATGCCCTACCCGGCGGCGACCTCGATGCTCATGTGGCACGAGGTGCCGAGGTGTCGCAGCACTGCCTTCGTCATTACACGCTGGAGGCAGTGGAGAACGTTTGTGATGTGCTGGAATGGATTTTTGTGGTTAACGTTTGTTTCCCCCACCCCCACCCTTCCTTCGACAATTCCAACTTTAATTTAGGTGTGGATTTCTTGAAAAATCTAATTTTGTAATTAAAAGTCACATCTAAGTTCACCGGCCATGGAAAACCATAAGGGCTGTGTTCAGTCTGTAGGGCTTGCAAGGCTGACCGCACAGCCTTTGCAGGCTATGCCCAACCAATTAATCACCAGCGTTCACCTCCGATCCGTTTGGCAAATTTCAGAGTGATGTTGACAGCACTTATCCTCACCTTTACTCCCTTCCAACGCCCACCACCCCCCCCCCCTTTTCCCACAACTCTTTCTAATCCCTCGGGTACGCTCCGCTTTGCCAACTTGCTGGCATCTTTCAGTGCCCCTCCGTCCGCCCGCCCATTCTCTCCTAGCCGTCCACCCGCCCGCCCGCCCGCCGCGCAGCATGAGCGAGAAAAGCAAAAATCCCCACAGGTTTCCCAACGCCGTACTTACTGGATTGGGTCCATCACCGGCCGGCTTACGCTTGGCCTCGGTCCCGTCGCGCTCGGAGTCAAGGCGACTGATATCCAAGGTGGTAAACAAATTGGACAAGAGACCCAAAATATGTATGATTGCTAGCTTACTGGATGGGTTTGGCTGCAAGGGAAGGTCATAAAAAACAAAAGCATGAGAGGGGAAAGAAAAAAACCAAAGAGAAACATGAGCAACTCAAATAAGTGTTTCAGTGCAGACAAATCAATTAAACCAAGTTAAAAAACTAACCGTCAATCAATGCAGGGAAAACCTTGTCACTCAAAAATGACTAAATGTAGAAAATTTAAATCATTTTGCAAACACTTTAAAGAAAACGATTCACTTCGCAAAAATAATGCCAGTGGTATTTTAAATGATTATAAATACAAAAGAAATAACCACTTTAAAAATACAATGCAATATTAACTCTATGAAAGGAAAAAAAATTACACGCTACTGAAAGCAGGAGTAACAAATACTTGAATATAATAAACAAACGATATACTTACGTGATGCCAAAAAACACACGCACACAAACAGCAGAAACTATGAACGAAATAAGTGAATCAACAAACTGTCAAAATACTAAATGAGCACCAAGGGAACAAATAATTCAAATAATGGGGCAATCATTATTGTGGGGTGGGAAGGGGGGGAAAGAAAATGTGTTAAAACCATTCCCAAGCAGCAGGAGGTATGCCAAGGATCTCTAACATGAAGCAAGGTGGAATCAAATGTAATGGCGGCATGGCATTCACTGCGATGTGCGTGAACATCGCACGGTTAACAGCGACATGTCTCGATTCTGTTTGCAGGCACACAGTCTCGGCACGGGTGAAACCCGATTGTGCGGTACACACTCACTCAAGACGCGCTCGGAAGGTGTGCGTCCGATCGAGCTCGTTTAGGTTACGGAATGATGCATTGAAACATCGCGCAATTACGCTCTGTTTCTATTATACTAAAAAAAAAACCCCACCGTTAGAGAGCTCACACGCTCCAGGCAATGTGAAAACGCAGGGTCAAATTTGGTCATCCATCATGCTCCGCACATTCGAGTTTCTGTTGCCATTCTACAATAACGGTCACGCGGGTTAATGTATCATGATGCCGGGCAGTGCATTTTCGCAAGCATTTGCCAAACATTTATGTGTATATAAAAATAAAAAAGCACCTCCGCACACAGGTACATATTTGATTTTTCCCGAGGCATGCACGAATCCGTCACGTGTCACCAAGTGTGGAACATTGATCCTTTCTGACACGGGGGGGGGGGGGGGGGAGGCATGGGGCAGGGGAGGCCATGGGGCAGAGCAAGCTCTAGGAATGCATTCGGCAAGGACGGAGAGAGATGCAGGTGTGCAAGAGGAACGCGGGAAGGACGGCATGGAGGACGTCTGCTAATACTATTTCAATTACATTTCCTGGCGAGCTTGTGTGACCACCCGCGGAGGGCTGCACAGATTCGAGCGAGCGCACGAGTCCGCCGCTAGCGCCGTTATTACGCTTTTAACCCATTATCCGCTGCAGCTTGCCAAACCGCTTTGCAACAGACGTCGATAAAAAAAAAAACCGTGCGAGCCCTGGTGTCAGTGGTAAACGTCTGTCAGGCTCCGCGTACGGAAGTTCAGCTTCACGTGGCATCTCGCGATCAAGTGTGATGCGGCGGTAATTATCCTATACGGCCGCAATAAGGGAATTGCAGGTGTCACGGTTTACATTGTGCTCTGGGACCACAATTCGCTGCAAGCCGCAGACAGGCAAAATTACAAGGCAGATGTTTTATTATTACTTCTAACACCCAGCTCCTTGTGGATATGTAGATACATATTAGCGGAATTACATTTGCTCCTTTGGAAGGTGAAAATTCTTTCAATATGTTCTACTTAATGTGCATTCTTATTATATACATTTGAAATTTTTTCGATGAAACATAGTCATTCCTATCGTACAAAGACATCGGAAAGAGTTTTACTTCGCTGAACAATAAGCCGCAGGGACACCGTCTTAGGATGTTACGGGCATCACGGCCATAGGTCCTCCGTTATCCAGCTGCGAATACGCACGGCCGCACTGCCACCAACACGAGCCATATATTCAAAGTGAGAAAATCCACTTCCCAGTTGGACATAAGAAACGGCAATTCTGGGCGTTTCACCTAACCATGGACATTGGGTAACTTCTGCGCTCGGAATATTTCCACGCGCACAACGAGCTCACCGCCCCGACACCTGACAAGCATCGCGTCCGGTGGTGCAAAGGCGTGGTCTAATACAACTGTAATAATAAGAACAACCTCCATTTTATAAAGCGACTTTCACATCGAAGTACCTCAAAGGGTTCAACTGCGACCAAAGACGCCGAGGGTAGTCGTGAAAAGAAGAAACGAAAGCACGTAGCGGAGGAGGAAACTTAAGAGGAAGGTCCGGTGGGTCGCGGATGAAGCAAAGTAAAGAGGAAATGGCGGCAGGCACGCAAACGACGAAGGCATGCTTGGGGAAGCGGGGTCTCGCTTAGGCCAAGAAAATAGATTTCATGATTATTATTTTCCCCTAATTGCACACCTGCTGCTGTTATAGTTAAAAATCCGACGCTCGAAAAGGCTTTCACAATTTAAAGTGTGTTGTGCACAATTACGTCTCCGAAATATGTCAATAAGTGGAAAATGCGCGGCGTTGTTTTTCACCCGCATTGTTAGTCTGGAAATGGATGGGTCTGTGTTTTTTTTTTTGAGAGACCACCGATTTCATCCATCTAGTCATGCAAAGCAAATGTCATTATCTTGACTCTCATCAGCGGAAGCATTGTGGTCCTAATGGACCACACTGTACATTTGCTGGCTGCGGCCTCTGAGGCTGGATTAGCATGAACAGTTAATTAACAAAAACATTAAGCGCATTTTATGCTTCGGATACATCGATGTGTGCGTGCACATACATCGATTTATTTGCAGCAGATTTGATTTAGGAATTATATAATGCAAATATATATTTGTGCATTATGCAAAAACGTCATGCGCCAGATGGTGATTCCGGGCAAAGCGATGAATAATTTTTCGTATGTTTATAACCTCTCCATCGCAGCCGATTAGCACAGCAGCCTTGCGTCCATCGGTTGTCTCGGCAGCCTCACAGGCATACCCCCCGCACGAGCCATACGGGCTTCATCCATAATTACCAATCTGACGAGCTTACAGAATTTACGTCGGAAGGAGGGAGGGGTAGATGCGGGATGGGGGAGGGGGTGGAGGGGGATTGACTCGGGGCCCGGTAATTCGTCCTAAGCGTACTGGAGAGATCCAGGGGTCGACAATGCCACTTGCCCGCCGGCAAAAAACGAGATGGGAGTTAAAACGCAGAGCGCGGACTGTGGGCCGGGTCGGAGCAGACGGGCTACAATGGCGACCCCGTGCCGGTCCGGCCTCTGGCTGTGCATCACCGCAATAAAAATCCTGACAGCCGCCTCTTTTTGACGGGATGCACGAGCGCACCCTCGCTAAGGCGACAGATAAATTATCCCCTTCGCGGGTTACCTTCACAGCACCTGCCGAGCCGTGTAGGCACAAAGTAGCGTGGCAGACGCCCTCTCAATGCCACCAACATTAAGGACTGGCTTTAGACATGTCAGCCTGTCAGTACGGCTTGGGAGCGAGGAGTAAATGGTTTCATTTTTGTACGTAGGGGCACGCACCACACCGCCTTTAAGGCTCTGCAGCTGAACGCCAGTGGAAGCTGTCCAGTCCAATTCGACACAGGATTTCCTTTCCAGCGCAGTCGGCCGTAATCTTAAGGGAGGCCTCACCGTCGCCGGCCAGGGCCAATGGCACGCTTCCCGCAGGCTTTACATAAAGAGCGCGCGCGGGATCCATTTTATACGGTCGGCCGCCACCATCAGCACCGCCGTACAACACTCATTTGATCCTGATTTAGAAATATAAAAAAAATGTAAACCCTCCTCAGTTGGAAGCTTTTGCTTGGCTACCACCACCCCGTGATTCAACACCCCACGCGGCGGTACAGCTGTTCCATATTCACAGCCAAATGAATTATGTAAAGGTTGTGAATACACTCGCTGCGAAGAGCTGGCGAAGGGCGATCAAAGGGGCCATGCGACAGGCAGGGACTGTCAATGTCACTGGGCCCATCGAGAAAATTGGGGCTATTTGCACCATCCGCAAGCGTTGCTTAACGTAACGTGAAACACGGCTGCATGACACGATGCCAATTACCGCCGTGTGCACTCATCATGGCCTAGAACGATGAGCATCGGCTCCGTCAGCAGCCAGCTTTACATCTGCCGACATGGCAATGCTATCGCGCATCCACGGCACATATTTGCGTATATAACCCAGTTGGCGTACCATTATATTTCTTAACAATAATTGTAACGACGAAGATAATGCTACGCTTGCGCCGTCTGCAATTCGCTTTATGCCCCGTATGGAGAAAATGGTCCTAAAACCGCATTAGCCAGCGACTGCAGTGAAGAGAGCGAGCGAACTAAGTTACACACAACTCGCTAATGAATCTCATCGGAAAAGCACATCTGCTACCCCACGTCTCACCGCATCAGCTGCCTCCTGCTCCCCCATTACACCCACAGTCCTGCGTACATTATACAACACAGCAGGGTAAAGGAATAAATTGGGGGGGAAAAAACCCCAGCCCCTTTTCGGATCATTAACCTGAACAGCAAGTCTTCAGCCGAATACGTGACCCCTGAAAAGGAAGATAAGGCGACAACACGCCAACAAAAACTATTTCATTCACGCTTTTTGCGGTCGGCGGGGAGGGTTGACGAGGAGCGGTGGGGGGGGGGACAGGCGGACGGGGCAGGGAAGGAAGAACGGGAGCGGGATGGGAGCCAGGAGGGAGGTCCTGGGCGGAAACTCTGTGCGCTCGTTGCTACCACGGTAACTACGGGAGGGGTCCCTCGAAGCGTGACGCTTTCTGTCGCCGGTCGGTCGTGAGGGGGGAGGGGGGGGGGTCACTCACCGGTTGCTCGGCCAGGCTCTCCAGCTGCTGGATGTGCGGGGTGAGCAGCGACTGCAGGTGCCCCAGGATCTCGGCGACGGGCAGCGGGGACAGCATCAGCCCCAGGGCCTGCATTAGCCACATGCATTGGCTGCTCTGTGGGCCCCGCGCACACCACAGCGCGTTCTCAACGTACGGAACTGGCAGTTTGCACAGCGCGGTCGTATGTGGGGGGGGGGGGGGGGGGGGGTGAAAAACAGTGCACATATACGCACAAAAACACAGACGGCGCCCTCCCCACACCCCGAATAGCCTTAACAAACTGTTGGGGGAAATGCTGTTAGCGAGCACCCGTGAAGGTCGGGCACAGCACGCGAGGGGGTGGGTGGCCAGCACCAAAGCCGAGCCAATCGAGGGAGTTTGACAAAATAATGCCTGCTTCCCATATCTCTCTCTCCACAAAATCGCAAGTTTTTTCACCACACCCCGCACGGCCTTCTGGGAGTGCAGTTGTAGGACAGGTTCAGACACCCCTTACCACAAATTATCTGTGGCTGGATAAGCTAACCAAGGTAGCCATGTTCGTAGTGAAGTGTAATAACCACTGTGCCACTCAACCAATATATAAAGAGCAAGGCAAAGACAAAGATCCTCCGTATAGCCTTAACAGACAGTTGGGGCAAGTGCTGTTAGCGAGCACCCATGAAGGTCGGCACGACACACAAGGGGGTGGGTGGCCAGCACCACACCCGGATGCCTTTGTCTCCCTTGTGGCGATGTTTAGATAACACACCAGGTACCCATTTGGGGTGACCTAGGGGAGGCCCAGGACCGGTTCAGATACTCGTCACTGGTGTTGGCCTTGAGAGGGAATCAAACTCGAGTCGCGTCGTAGCTCAGCGCCCTAACCGCTACACTACTGCTGGTACACACGCATGCAAAGTAACAAAAATTCCTAACTTGGCCAAGTAGACAATGGGACATTTGCTGTTAGGAAGCACAATGACCGATACATGGTCTTTCACAAATGCATTGAGTGTTTTGTTAAACATGCTCATCATATGCTCAGCACCGCCACAACCGCTGCCCATGACTGCACACTCACAAACTATTACGCAAATATGTTAGCGATGATTTAAGGTGAACGAGAGGAAGTGTGGGTCAGCTCACAGGGCTGAGCCGGCAACGCTGAGAGATCCTGGGTTTGAACCCGAACAGAAACACAGATGATTAAAATTAGTTTTCAAGTATTGTCAGTTGATGGTCTCAGCCCGGTCACCAATGACTACACAATAAAAAGTGGGTTTTCATTTAAATTGGCCAAATTCCAGCTCTAAGGTTCGATTGACATGCTAGGAATACTCTTTGCCGGGCATATAAAATATACGCCCCGAGTGTGGATACAGAGAACTAATGAAGAGACCTCGGACACAGTTCGGTGATGTCATCTTCTGAGGTCATTCTCCCGATACAGGGTGATGCGCTGATCGCTGCCGAGGTTCCCAATGTATCGTGACACCTCCCACGACATGATGCCAATAGCGCAAGTCGAGTGCCGTTTTGGGAAAAAGAACAAAAAATCCAATTACACAAACAATTCCAGCAAAAAACAATTGCCCCCAAAACTCCCCAACAGACACCCAACAAGAGACATCCCAAAGCTGGAATGCCTTTTCTCGAGGAGCGCTTTGGCATGCGAGTTGTGCTGCGCTGTTGTGCTGCATTTAGAAACATGCGTTTAGAGTGTATATGGCTGATATTAATGTCAACGTTGTAAGTCACTTCGTTCAGCCGTAAATTGTGGCCAGGTCGCTTCTGAAAAATAGCTAGAGAACTCAGTGGGCCCTAGCTGGTAAAATATTAAATAGTTTTGATAGTTTAGTTTGCTCAGTGTTTCATTTTGCTTCTGGAGGGGGCAGGGGGTGTACACATACTCTGCCACATGTGGAGCGGGCGGGGGGGGGGTGCGTCACTCAGAACTCTCTTCTCAAGTGATCCATAAACCCCAGCCTTTGAGTGAGTACACAGACCACACGTTCAACAGCCTACCTACTCTGTGCACAGGATCTGTGTGGTGAATTGCAGAGGTCTGAGAAATTTCAAAACCTGCGGGGGGGGGGGGGGGGGGAGGCTGCGAAGTGGACGAGATGTGGCAGTAAAGCAACGTGGTTGTCAACTCGTGCATGCGGAGCGCTCGGGCGTCAGCCTCTCTGGTGTATGCAGGTTGCCGCACGCACGCAAATAATTCACGAATGAAATCCGCTAAACATCCAAATGCAGAACTGCATTGAAAAAGAGTCTTGAGACCCCCTGATGATTAAAATAAAATGTCATTACCATGCATAGTGTCAAATCACACGGAGTAAAAACGACTAGTTTTTTTTACGAGACCTTGCAGTCACTTCAAACGTCAAAATACTGCAATTCCAATTTCCTGCAGAGCCCCGACAGTGTTGCGCGTGGCGGTGCAGATTAGAAGGGAGTCTGCAGTGCCCTAAAAACAGCTCCACCACTGCCTTCAATCAGCGTCAAAATATTGATCAAACCCAGGCTTCTGAAAGCGCACAGCAAGCCTCATTAGATGATTCACAGTCTGCGGAGGTACCAATTCCACCGGCCACCCATTTACAGGGCTTACAGCGCGTCAGACGAGCTTTACAAGGCCTGCTTTATGGAGCGCGGAGCAAGGGGGCCCCTTCATTATTGCGCCCAATGCAGGTGAATGCATCAATTATTCATGAGCAGCGAGTGTGACAGCATGAGGGACAATGTCTCCCTAAGGGAGGGGGGGGGGGGTAACCGAGAGGTGGGGGCTTATGGGTTAGGGGGGGGTGGAGCGAGGCTCCGAGCCCCCCCCCCCCTCCTCCTAGCGTGACGAGGAAGCGCTGTGTGCGAGCGCGAGCGGGAATTCACTTTGCGTTTCCGTCCACGGCCGCCGGAGTGCGTGCACGGAAGGAAGCGTGGCGACTTTTCCGTCGCCTCCAGGGCGGCGGTGGCGGTCGTGGACCGCTCGCCGCGGAGATGCGGTCACAGGAGCCCCCCCAAAGACCGCGGTAAAAACGCCAGCTGTTAATTACTTTGCTGCGGCAACAGCGGTAGCTAGGAGGGTACGGCTACGAGACGTAGATGCACGAGGTAATGCGCTCCTAATGATTGCTGTCACACGCACGTGAAAGCAGGTGTCATGCATTGATTCATAGCTATTTTCCACACCCCCACCCACCCCCGTGTCGAGGCATCCTCCTCTATGGTGTCCGCATTTCAGTGCCATTTATCCCCGCTCTGGGATCTCACCATTGAGTGGCACTGTCTGTGGGCCATTTTATATCAGCAGTTTGGCTAATTACATTTTATCAAATGCTCAGCAGCTCCAGAAACGTATATACTGTCTCTCAATTGTTGTAATGGAGAAATGAAATTGTAGGGAAAAAAGTGAGCGATAAAGCGACGCCAGGCAATTTTTACGCTAAGCATTTTAATTGGTGGAAAGGCACCGCCATTTCAGAGGCCTCTTACCGGTATACTTTTTGCTCATAACTTCAAGGAAAGAAATCCCGTGGGGTGATCTAATTAGTTTACCACTTTATGAAATTGTCTCAAAAGCATCACAGTGTCAGGCGGCAACTGTGAGCACGGGGAAATGCTGTGCCCCCGAGGAGGGCGCACACATGAATCACTGCCGTAACACGCCTCCCAACAATTGCTCGAGAAAGAAAAAAATAGAAATAGCGAAAATGTAAAGAAAATAAGAATTGGATTTTTGGGTTTTGTTTCAAGAGTGCAGAAATATGGTCGAGTTGTGCTAACGGTGTGTTTTTCAAAAGTAGAAAATTTTTACATTTGGAACTCCCAACTAGCAGCGCATCACCCCGTGTATTGGTAATGGTACCAGATGATGAGGTCACAGTTATTCCTGATATCACTTCATTATGATATTTTATCTACATTCGGGGGAATATATTAAATATATTAGCGGTCGTCGCGTGTACACCAAACCAAGTTAGCAATTCTCAGAGCTGGAAACAAGTCGAATTGAATGAAGCATCTGGTTGAACATGATAGTGTTTTGTGCATTCATTGGTGATCAGACTGAGACCATCAGCTTGCCACATTGCAAACCTCCATATAATCACGGATGGCTGTATATAGAATTCAAACAAAGGATCTCACTCAGCGGTGCCGACTCGGAGCTCTGATAAGAGTATCATCCCTGCCAAGTCACCCGGGCCCACCTCCACAAATCATTTTCAGGAGAGTGGTTTCGCTATAATTTAGTCTCCAACAATAGAGAAACAATAAGTGTGTGCAGGTAGTGCAGAGAAACAGCTTCACTCAACCCACACAGCCCCAGCAGCGAGTACGGCTCGTGAATAATTTATCTGCAGAGGCTCAGTGCACTGTGCACAAGTTGGATCGTGTGAACTTACGAACATCACAGTGGGATATAATTACGTAAAAACACCTTACAGGTATTGCAGTTCTCCCCCCCCCCCCACCCCCTTGCACTTTTGGCATCCACTATAATTTTTCCAACTCTTTAAGGTGGCTGAAGTCCATGCTACAACCCATCGAAGTGCAGAGAAGAAAGTGAGGGATTATGGGTAGAGAGAGTGGGGGTGGGGTGAATCTGGTGGCAGTGGTGGGCACTGCATTCCTGCCTCAACAGCCTCCTCTGCACACGTTCACAACCCTGCGGGAATTGCTAATGAATAGCATGTGAAGACAACGCACGTGGATGATGGAATTGACATAAGAACAATGCTTGACACTTGGTATACGCCGGACATCCCACCCCCCATCCCCCACCTCCTCCCACCTCCCCTCACCCCCCACCTCCCCTCACCCCCCACCTCCCCTCACCCCCCACCTCCCCTCACCCCCCACCTCCCCTCACCCCCCACCTCCCCTCACCCCCCACCTCCTCCCACCCCCCACCTCCTCCCACCCCCCGCCTCCTCCCACCCCCCGCCTCCTCCCACCCCCCACCTCCTCCCACCCCCACCTCCTCCCACCTCCTCCCACCTTCACCTCCCCCCCCTTCACCTCCCCCCCCCCTTCACCTCCCCCCCCAAGTTACTGCCGCAATTCAAGCGTGACATCTCGACATGCGACACATGGTTGGTCTGACCCCATTTGGCATCACCGCCACTTAACGCCCGTGGACATCCACGCCACCTCCCCCTGCATCTCACACAGGGTCAGTGGCCAAACACGATTGGTCACAGTCCAGAGGGAAGTTCGAGGAGAGAATTACCTTGTGAATCTGCTTCACGAGCACCTCCTGGTCGTTGAACAATCGTGGAGAGAAAAAACAAATACACAGGAGCACAGTCAAAATTGTGAAATGCACGATACAGCCCTATTTTAAATCCAATGCTGAATTAGGGACTTGCCCGACGATATGCATAACAGTTATTTCACCATACTTTATCACGCTGGTCAGTGCGAGTTGAAGGCAGGGAACATAGATGTTGGAGCCGAGTACAGCACAACAACAGCTTTCGCAGCGCCGCTGCCTGCGGACAGCATAGCCCCGCAGTAGTCTCCGACGCCCCGTTCTGTTGCACGGCGGTAAACGCCCATCCAAGCGCTTCACAGGCTCAACACCTGCTGAGCTTCGGCGATCGGACGAGAGATCGGGGCCCATTCGGGGCAAATGTTTTACACCCCTGTCATCGGGCTATCCTTGCCCACTGGGATGGCGCTGCAAAAGGCAGAGGGTTCCCTAACACAGTGAGTGTAAACACCCTGATATGGATAATCCCAGCCTGATGATCAGCATTCCCAGGCTGTGTGCAGAAACCTATCGCTTACAATAAATACTCTTTGTTTAAACAACGACTACAAGAGTACTTAATTACATCACACGTTCAACCTTAGCCTCAAGCACATCCATTGAATAAATAATACGCCCGCAGACGGGAAGACAACAGCCTTTGTAGGACGAACCAGACATGTCAACACAGTGACCTGGCAGTGTGCGAGCATACACACACGATTTAAAGCTTTCGTGACTGCAGGGATTCATCTTCTTGGTTCTTTCGGTAAAGTTACGTAGAATGGAAATAATAAAATAAAACATAATAAAATAATTCTCACGATGTTGCGTTGTGGCCGAAACGTCGTGAGAATTATTTGATGTTTTATTTTATTATTTTATTATTTCCATTCTACGTGACTTTACCGAAAGAACCAAGAAGACATACACACACGCATGTTAAGAGTGCAGCCGTGAGCATGAGGGCAGCTCGCGTAATGAGACATCGATTATAATTGATTCGTACACATGCTACTATGCATAGAATTAATTATTTACTCTGCATCCACATAATACGCAAATGTAACATTTTTGGTAATGGCGGGAACAACAGGGGGCAATACAAACGAGACTAACAGACGGAGGAAATACACTGCGAGACAGAACAGGTGATGAAGCACAAATAATTGAATAGCCAATTCTCGAATCGAATTGTGACTGTGAATCGAGACATATCATAACTTGTGGGGGTTGGGTACGGTGGGTGAATGATTGTAGGCTCACATGCCAGATGCAACAACAACAAGACACTAATAGATTCCATTACCGACTAAAATCATTTCGCCAAATTGTAACAATTTCACAAATGGCACCAGGTTAAGTGGTTTTAGTCATTCCATGCCACTGGTGTGCTTGAATTATCGTCAATCACCATCACAACGATTAAAGTCACCCGCAGGAAGAAGGCCTCCTTAGACAGCTTCCATCTCTCACAGTTCTGCGATGTTGCAATCATCTCTCAGTGTGCGTTTGTGTATGCATGTCCCAGTGTGGTACAAGGTGTTCCACTTATAGTTACCCCACAGAACTGAGAGAGAAGTAACAGAGAAAATAACATGTTCAATGAAAGTCTCTAAATGTATCCCCACCAATCTTAAAAAGACTCATTACGTTTTTCAGCGCGAGTCGAACAAAGCCCCGGTCCGATTTGCTTTCAGCGTTAAATGACGCTCGTTACGAAGCCCTAAGAGCAGATGGTGGGACATTGTTTGGGCAGACCTTGAAAGCCGCGTGTTTACTATGCAGCCAAAGCAGGCGGTATAAAAGCGTTAGGGAGGTGCGGCTGCATCCCTCGGCTTTGGCCACGATGACATCGTTGATCTCGAGAAATAAATGGGGTATCTAGAAAAGGATCACACCATACACATCTCTCCCTCTTGGGGGAGGAACCCCGGGGGGGGGGGGGGGCTAACCTGCGACACGGCCATGATGCTGGGCGCGTAGGGGCCCAGGTCGTGCTTGCACTCGCGACACAGCTTCTTGAGCGTGGAGACGCTGGAGATGGACAGCTCCGGGTTGGCCAGCGCTTGCAGCACGAGGGGCAGCACCCCCGTCAGCATCACGGGGTGGTCGGCGAGCCACTCCGCCAGGGCACCTGAACACCCGAAGCACGTGGCACCAGAGGTAGCAATCGGGTACCCGATACCCGTACCCTACCGCACCTCCCTAATGGGTACCCGTTTGCGACCCTGGTGCGGCCGGGTACGGGTAGGCCGTGAGTCACTGGTGAGTAACCGTTTGTCACTCATTTCCCAACGTCTTGTCTCTTCTCACAATTCAAGTTCCCAGAAATCAACCCACCCGCGCCTGCAACATGGCTTCATCCCAGAGGTCGCAATCGGGTACCCGATACCCGTACCCTACCCGATAGCCGGCTACCCGTACCCGGCCGGGTATCGAGTACCGTATCCGATACCGGGCCGGGTACGGGTACAGGTACCCGTTTGTGACCCTGGTGCGGCTGGGTACGGGTAAGGAATCAAAACCCGTTTGCGACCTCTGGCACGTGGGCACACGGTGTGTCGGCACGCGCCGTGTTTCCCCCTCCCAAAGGGGAAGGGCCCCCAAGGCTCCCGATGGTCGAATGACGGCGTGCGGCTGCATTACACATTCTGTGTGAATAATAATTGACATTTGTGAGGTGCATTTCGTCCGCAGATCCCCATGCACCGTGTATGGAAAGCAAGAATTAAACAGAACCTGCGGAGTAAACGGCCAGAACTCGTGGGTGATGGCCAGTTTAAAGAGGCGAGTTTTCAAAACAGATCTAAGATATATCGAACGATTACTGAATGGTGTGAGAATGAACAAAAATGAACAAAAATCACCCCGCGCAAAAAATAACACAATTTCATTTGAAGGGGGCAAAAGGATATACAAGAAAATCAATGTTTTGACTGACAGGTCTTACTCAATGGAGTATATATCAACAAAGGTCATATGAGAAAAGCACCAAAAATCTTTCAAATCAATTGTGGATTAGCTCTTTGTCCGACTGATGCCTTCAAATCCAGCGCTGTCTCGGTAAAGTGAGTGTGGCAGGCCACATACAACAATGTACACTTACTCACGTTGGTAAGTCAAGATAAACAGAGTTCCATGTCCATTACTCTTTATTTTGGCTCATTTTAGTGAACAACTGATTCCGTTAGATAGACAAGCATTGATGAATCGTCTGATTATTTTAAATTCGTATATGTTGTATGCAATTGGTTCACGTGACCCCTGCTGCCACAAGAGGCGCTACATTCACCACAATAACAAAAGTAAATTATTGAATCAAATCATGACACGTCTGCTGGATATGGAGAATGCACAAAATGAAAGAGAAACATCACCACCACTTGATACAATTAAAATATAACGAGGCTAACTTTAGACAATGGGCTTTCTTCCGAGGCGAGAGAGAAAGAGGGCACAGGCAGAAAATGTTGACAAGACACGGCGGGGTGCCTGCATAACATTGTGAATATTTGAGATAGCCGATATCTGGAGGCAGGCAAGGCACCACATGGAGATACCGAGCTGTGGAACGGCGGCGTTGGGAGGACTGCCGGAACCGATAGGCAATGGTTCCAGCAATTTGGCGGTCGGCACTGGCAAGCGCGCATGTACACGCGCCGGCTACACCTGCCGGCTTCATGCGCCCGCTTCACGTGCGAGCTTCACGAGCGGGCTTCACGTGCGGGCTACACGTGCGGGCTACACGTGCGGGCTACACGCGCCGGCTTCACGTGCGGGCTTCACGTGCCGGCTACATGCGCCCGCTTCACGTGCGGGCTACACGTGCGGGCTTCACGTGCGGGCTACACGTGCGGGCTACACGTGCGGGCTACACGTACGGGCTACACGCGCCGGCTTCACGTGCCGGCTACACGTGCCATGCACGCTCGTGGAGGCACTGTACGCCGAGACGCATCGCGGCCCCCCCACAGCCCGTGGGGGATAGCGGCGGAGCCAATAGCGAGGAGGCAGCTGCCATAGCGACAGCCGGCTCCACGGCAAAGACAGCTGGGATCAGGTCAATGAAGAGAGTGGGGGGGGGGCGGGTGGAAATTCAAGGAAATCTTGTGCTATACGGAAAGACATGATTGCGGCCACATTGCCTCAAATAAGCATGTCCAAGTGGTCATGACTATATTCATTTTGACAGCTGCCGCCTTTGCTGTGGACATGCACGGAGGAGAGAATATCGAGACGTCAAAATTAGTTCTCAGGCACGCGATCCTTTTCTTTATGAAGGCACAATAAATATCACCGACTCGGCACGGTGAGCTAGAACCGGGGCGAGGAAGGCAGCTGATGTCCACAATAAATAATGTCCTTAACATATTAGGAAATAACGAGTCTAATTTATTCCAACTAATTGAAGGAGATTAGAGTGTCTGGGCTGTAATGCAGGGTCACAAATTGAGATCATCAACGCGGCACACGAATTAAACAGCAAGCCGTCGCAATGCATTTCCGTGCAATATTTCACGTGAAACTGTGCGCGCTTCTATCATTCACAACTAAAGCACCTGCGCTGGGTACTCGGTAACCTGTGGGTGCAAGATTCCTCTGCACAGCTCAAAACGGTTTGCAACAACAGCAACGATTTAACAATTCTATGTAAGGATAACAAAAACTAATGATGGGACCATTACTAATAGGGGTTTCCCCCTTTTTTCTGGCAACAAAACTGACACCTTTTGCAAGGAATCATGTTTACATTAACCACAATACTTGCAGTCAAATGCAAACAAAAAACAACACTCTGATCATTTATGCATTGTCCTTGAAACTGATTGGTCCACACCAGAGACAGCTTTCTTTAGAGCCTAGTCTCATATGGTGTTCAACCAGATGACGCCAAAAGGCGCACACAGTTCAAAGACAACGCATTATCAGAGTATTGTTTTTTTTTTGCATTTGACTGCAAGTATTGTGGTTAATGTAAACATGATTCCTTGCAAAAGGTGTCAGTTTTGTTGCCAGAAAAAAGGGGAAAAACCCTATTAGTATATTTTGGTACTGGCAAAGGAGGTCCCATGATGATGGGACCATCGTTTAACACCGCTGAATCTAAATTTAAAGGCGATAACAAGGGCACGGTTACATAAATTTGAAACTAAAAATATAAAAGCGTGAAAATAATAATACACACAATCGTGAGAGAAAAAATAAAGATAATCCCATGCTGTTAGTGGCTGACGAGCAGCCCGGGCAGGCTGTAGCGGAGACGGGTGAAACGGTGGAGCACTCGGTTCCAATTAGGCACCCGTATAATTAACGAGGCATGTGTTGCGCTGGGGCAGGAAAATTACACGTCCAACGGACACCATTTACAAATTCTCTTTCGCAAGAAAAACACATCGCTTTCAAAGCCTGCGCCTCGAGCGTTGATGTAACTCGGCTAAAAATACGTTTGCTGGCAACGAGTTGCTTTAATTTTAATTGGTCTTCGCTATTTTAAACATGCAATGCACCGCGCTGGAATTGATTTATTGGCGTAATGTCTCTCCTGGAACCCCAAGTGATAAAAAAAAACATTACACGAGGGGTTAGGTTCTCTATTTGTGTTTCGGCCACAGCTATGCGTAGAATTAATCTGCCGTTCACAAGGTGACGTTACATTAGCGGTGCAGCAGCTGGTATATTAAATGCAGTACCTGGTATTTAGCCGACAATCCACAGAGTGTCCATGAAGCACCAATCTGCCTAACAACATTCTGTATATTCCCTGCACTACACACAGGACATGGTGAATATGGATTTTTTTTTTACCTCTTTTTTTTGCGGAATACCATTCGGAGCGCACGCTCAAATAATAAATAATTTCAGCGGCACGCGCAATCGCCCGGGACCACGCGTTGGCTCATTTGCTTATCATTGCTAATAGATGCAGTCTGCGCTCCACTATCCATGCAACTGAACGTACATGGCAAACTCCACTCACAAAAGCGACGTGATTTGGAGAACACTGGGTGATTCGGGGCAATAGCGACATTGTGTAATTTCGCAGTCTGTAATTTCAGCAGCGTGCAAACAGTCTGACCATTTGACCTTTTTCGCCGGCATAATTTGATTTTCTCCCCCACCTGCCGCGTGTGACAGCCTTCGCGAGGTTTCACAAATCGTGCCAAGAGGCGAATTTTTGCCCCCGATTATTTTCATGGTGCGGTGCATCCCGGTACAGTTTTGGGCCCGACCAAATTTCTTAAAAAATCCAACACAACCGCCAAGCCACCCAACCACGTTTCGATATTAGCACCACAGTGCGCGACATGGATGGCCACGAGCGGCGAGGTCAATCCCGTTTCTTTCTTTTACTACGGCAAAAGCTGCCGACGCTAGTGCAAGGGACGCCGAAGAGGGCATTGGCCAGCGCTCACGGGGCAGACGCGGGGCTTGCAACGCGCTGTCCGCGCATCACCGGGTCGTGGTGCCTGTGGCCATAACCGAGTGCCGTAGGGCGTGCTCGTGCGCTCGGCGAGGCTGGCTCGAGAACTCTGCAGTCGTGCAGGCTCATTAGCGCCGCGCGCAGTGTTTGCTTTTTGCCGCATCCATAATTTAGAGGGATTTGAGGAAATTGGGAAGGACAATAGACCTTTTACCTTCAAGTCTGTTAATGTTAAGAGAAGAAGTCACATGTTACGCACGTTCAGCAGAAATAGGTACGCTGTGTATACCTGGCATATGTAAATACTTGTAAGTTAATTAATTTAGTGTATGCTATTTCACAGTTAAGGTTTTCAGTCGGGGTGGAATGATTCACTTGAGAAAACGAGGAGTCGAGATCCATGTGTTCGATTCAAATTTGTTTTACAATTCCGTGAGTGGCTGTGCCTCTATTGGCTGCTGCGTCACATGTACCGATTATAAACAACATAAATAACATGAAAAACATTGATGCATGCCATCATGGGATGAGGAATGGATATTAACCGGTGCATCTTTACAACGCGAGTGGTCCACAAAAAGCAGAAGATGACATAACCACTCTCTTGTATACACGCAGAGGTTCACTGCACATTTTGATAATTATTTTAAACAATACACGAGCCGAACAAATTCTTTTTGGGCGAATAGATTGGACATGACAGGGTCCTGTAAAATTTAAATGAGCAGCCTGGTAATGTCAAACGGGGGGGCTTGTCCCTACGCTGAGCGAAATGCAAATGCGAGGATCAATGCACAATTCTAACCAAGTGTGAAATGAATTTGTGCGGCAGATACGGAGGTCGGTCGGTACTAATCCCCCCTTTTTTCTTTTCTCGATTCCCTTTTCAGTCAGCGGCGTTTGCCGAACAATAATAGTGTACGTGTTTTTTATTTTACACAGCAACGCCGACTGTTAAAAACTATCAACTCATTCGTCATTGAAACGCCGCAACAAAAAAATACGACGCAGCGAAGGGATGCAATAGAAAACGAACCCCCCAAACTCGCTGGCGCGCCTCAAGACACCGAGGCTGCGCCTCCGAGCGCCACCCAAACGATGCACACCCGCCAAGCCAATAATCTGCACTCTAGCAGAGAATAAATGTTCGAGCGTTGCGTTTACCTATTACGGGCTGCGTCTTGGAGCGCATTATAGGTGCGTATAACATTACAGCTTCCCATCTGCTTCCCATGTTCCGCAATTGACAGGGGCTGCTGCCGGGAGGGAGCGGGGGGGGTGGAGACAATAAACCAGCCTGGCAGCACTCAAAGGGCGGCGCCCGTTCGCAAGGATAATCTGGTCAGAACACTGGATTCAATGGCTTAGTTGGGTAAATAGCATCAAGGGACCTTCATACCGTTTAATAAAAGGGGAAATGGAACAATGCGATGACGCGCAGCGAGCGATTCTACGGCAAGACAAAGAGTTAAATCCGCACGCATGGCAAAGGCAACGCGATCTTCCTACCGAGCATAACGCTACGATAACAAGCCGATGTAACGAGCGGTATTCCTCAATCCTCAAGGACAAAGGCTACCCGCTCTGATTCATCATTTACATTGAGGTGCATCTTGGGGGCACAGTCCACTGCGGCCTCTTCACTGTGGCTCGTCAACAATGGCATCCAAGGCAAATCCCCCTCTTTTCCACAATCGCGGACAAAAGAGCGGCGGATTCGACGACGGACAAGGAACGCGCGGCATGGCCGCACCGCCGATTTTGTGCGCGCGTAAGCACATCCCCGTTGATGCTCCAGAGCACCAACGCAAACGCACATGCGTCAGCACACGTGCCCTTCAGACACAAGTCATTCGTTCTCCGCTGCACCTTCGCGGCAACCGGGAAAAAAATAACCACATTCCTCAGCAGAGGTCAGTCGTGCAAACATTGTGGCAAAGTGAGCTCATCGGCATTTTACAGAAAACTTTTGTTTTCTTTTCACAACAGAAACACAGCAATCCCGTTAAAAGTAAAAAAAAAAGCATACGTGATAAAAAATAATGTCTTTGTAGCTGGCTTTCAATGCACCTCTTTTTACCGTGCAAATCGAATCCGACTGCACAGGCCACGGGGCGGCTTCATTCCGCCAGAATCGGCTTGCGGCGCTTCAAAAGGGAGAGGGGGCATGCATTTTGCAGAATCACCCAAAGCAGCTTTTCTGCCGGCACTGATGGAGACCTCGAGGCGGTAGTACTGAGCAGAGCGAGCCTGCGTGCTTCCTTGGCAAAGGGCCTGGTTGCCAGGCAATTGTCTCCACTTGCAAAAACCAGGGAGGCGAGGGAGGGAACGGGTTGGTGTGAAGGTTTCAAATCCCCCCCCCCCCCCTACCTCTGGGGGCTATGCACAGCCCCAGGCTGCAATTTGTCTTTGCTGTCGTTGCTTTATATTTTTTTGTACGTTAGAGGTCACCAAGGCATGTCCATTAAACATTTTTTTATAGTGTAAAATAGAGAAGCCTATATCATATATATATAGCATGGGGGGTTTTTTTCCTCAGAACTACAACAACAACTAAAATTCTGGACACTTTTTTTGTTGCAAGAAAAATTAAGGTCAATATTTCTGACAACGGAAAAGCCAGTGGTACTGCACGCAGAATAAAATTACGATTTAAAAAGTGAAGATGCAGAGACACGTACACATAGCAGAGGTATATTACGGATGCATCGATTCATCTAATCTTATTGCAAATGTAATAATTAATGTTTTTCAGTGGGTTCACTGGATCCCTGCAGCCACAAGTGGTGCTACATTCACCGCAGTAATACAAATAATAAGATTCTGAAATCAAATTGTGACCCGGAATTGTGACAAATTCTGGAATAACGAGCCAGAGGGGGGAATAATTGCACCCGCATTATAGAACACAAACAGGCAACATTAATAAAGTAAAACCATCCCTGCCAATGAGCATGAATGGAGGCTGACAAACGCCCATTAGCGGTCTCGCATTGGGCTTGCGGAAGAACAGGCAAGAAGCAGACGCCGCCGATGAGTGAGGTGGACCGACGGCTTGAAATGAGTACGGCTTAAAAGAGAGAGAACGTAAGCCGATGGGAGACGATCGCCATCACCAGCCAAAGGAAGGGGTGTAAGAAGTTTGTCCAGTCTAATGAGCAGCCCCAACGACTGACAGAAGAGAGAGATAGAGAGTTTAAGTTTGGGATTTGCTGAAGGGCTTCAGCCTCAAAATTGCCCAGAGACTCGTTGTCACTCTGCTCAAGGCTGTCCCTGGGATTTAGTGGTAAACCGCTCCAGACCTTTATGGATGCCCTGGGACTCATAGGAACACCAACGGCTGTCCCCGGGGCTCCTTGTTGGTGCTGGGCTCCTCCAGTTGCTGTGCCACGGTGTTTCTCCCTCTCGTGTGTTTCCCTGCACTCATCCTACCACCACCCCCGCCCCCCAATCTTCCATATATTCGAACGCATTTTTTCAAGCACCATGATGAGATGCTACAAAAATACTAATTGTTGTCCATTTAAGACAAAGGCTTTCACGAGCAATATTATGCCTGATAAAAGTGTTTTGGGTTAGATCGCGTAAATATAAATGTGAAGTTAACTTACTACTACCCAACACAGTCGATTAGTAAAGTTTATCACGTAAACAAAACATGCCAATGAGTTACTACTTCAGCACACAGCTTTGTTCAAGAGCAAACAACAAATGCAATTTGAGTATGACGTTTTGCTGGTGATTACAACCAGCTTCAGGCGATTTGTCAGAATTGTGAAGGAGTCTTGCCGTTTCTGTCTTAAAAACACCTTTAGTACAGACTAATTCTTGTTTTTGTTGTAAAAGAGAGAGAGAGGCTTAGAGTGCAATGCCTCCGACCGGCGCTTACCGATTGTGAACATGATGGTGTCAGCCAGCTGCACATTGCCCACGGTGATGCGAGGGATGAGGCCGATGAGTCCCGGGATAACGTCCGAGTCGTTAACGTCCAGAGTCTCCGCGATGGACTGGAACCCGTATAGGAAGGCTTCCGTTTGCTGCAACAGGGCAAACGTTAGCCACTTGGTGCTGCACTGATGTGAACCGTCATGAACCGTAAGGACAACAATCGTAATAATAATAACGCTCCGCTGTTTACCAAGGAAAGCCTCAGCAAGGCCTCACCAAGTTTGGTTCATTCCATTCACGAGCGTGTGGCGTGTGGGAGGGAACTCGAGTACTTGGAGAAAACCCACAAGTAGCCGGGGGCAATACTCAAAGCTTCGCATAAATGGATTCAAGAATCCTTGCCCATCGTGAATTTTTATTCACCAAGTCAAAATGTATAGTCCCTTTTTAAATAGTTTTTGCGGTTATATTTTGGATCGTCAATGACATTATGTATTGCGATTGCCAATAGCATTGCAGTTATTTTATATTGGGTGCAAATAGGGGGAAAGGACCGAGCGAAAAGCACGATAGATCAAGCATACGTGGTTAAACTAACGATAGATCAAACCTCAGTTGTATTACAGTGTGAATTAAATATGTGAATTATATATTATCGCTGAAGGGCTTTGCATGCCTTAGGATGCCCTGGGACAGTCTTCCCTCAGCAATGTTTCACTTCGCAGCCACAATGCTTAGCCCAAGGAAGCAACAACAAATACAGACAACTGCTCCGACACCGTCGATCAATTTGTTTAACACGTTAATAATGAAAGCTTCGAAGCATCGACATCTAAATGCCACCCAACGTTATTTATTCGCAAAAATAACCAACCTGCAACTGACACTTAACGGAGCGACGCGCATTTCAATGAAGTGAAAAACAAAATAGGGCGATAAGCAAAAGAAATCGAATGAACCTAGGAAACTAATTTCTCAACGAGTACAATAAACACAGCTTTAAAAAGGGAGCATTTCAGGACGCGTCCCATATCGCTCGCGCAGTCAATGTAATGAATCAATGTTTTAATTTACCCACATTGAAGTAAATGTCACAACAATTGTTGGAGAAAATCCAACAGTGGGGGACCAGAGGCCCGTCACATTCATAACTGATAATAAAACAAATTAGAATTTCTCAAAGAGATGAAAATGACAAGCAGAGAGAGTGTTGTTCATCTGTGATGGAGACACGAGTCTTCAAATTTAGCACAACTCATGTGTATGCACATATTGTGAACAAAAAAAATGTTATACTCCAATTGGCCTATTGTCTTTGAAGAACAATGTTTTCAAGCAGCATTTCAGTAAGCAAACTCTGGGCCAGTTTTGACCTCGTGGGTCTCATCGGCAGAGTCGGGATTAAGTTATGCTTATGAACGTCTGCTTATTATGGATTTACCCATAATGCTCCGCAACAAAGCATAATGAGTTTGTTTACAAGCCTTCTATAATTACATGAGTTTCAAGGGCCACATTCTATGATCCTCGGTGCCTTGTTATTTAGAAAAATGCTGCTGCACAAGTTAAGAAAATTAATTCCACAGTCATCAGCTCGCAAAGACAGCAAGGCTCTTTAATCTCAGCTGGAAGCCGGCCCCCCGCAGAACGGCTCTCATATCTGTTTGTGCAAAGTAATTATCTTCGGCCGAACATCCCAAAAAGGTTTTCTTGATTTTTTTTCGGTTCCATATCACGGACGTCAGCTCGCTTCTCTATGACAAGAAGCCGCGATTCAGCGCTTTGTGGAAAGCGATACACCGGGTAATAGCGTCGGTTTCATCTCAGAGATTGCGTGGTGATTTACAGAAAATCAGTACCGTTCGTGAAAAATGGGGTAAATCACTGGTGCTTTGTTTTTTTCAAGCAGATACCTTACGAATAAATGCGATCCCGTCTACCCCCAAGAGAAACTTGAAATAATAAAATGTGATGGGTGTCAAATTCAAACGCCGAATGCCAAACAGTTTATAGCAATCGTGTGAAATGCAGACAGCCCATCTCGCAAAAACCTTACAATGACAAAATAAAAAGTTGCTGCAACATCACGATACAAATCGATGCACCCGAAATTATATTTTCCTTTGTGCAATAAACTAAACTTTTAAACTTGACAGCCTTCTCCAACTGTGATTAAATATTGTTCCATAAATAATGTACTCTCTTATTTCTTTCAACAAATACGAAACTTCCACCGTTTCTTTATTTTGTGAGCAGCCTCAAACTCCTTTTTTTTCTCCACAACGAATAACGCATTCCTTCTGATCCCGACGGAAACATCAATGAGAAGAATATCAGTGTAGCGGAAAAGGACCTTGGGAATATCACAATGCACAAATGGCAACAGCCACTGCAGGAGCCGCCCAAAAAGCTTCAACGCTACATTCGCACATCCCTGAGCATCTCGGGGGATTTAAACTGTCACTATGGGGACTCACGGATTATCTGCTGCTGGAGGGGGGGCTAACACTTTCTCTCCTACTGGGGGTGGTGGGGTTAAGGGTTTAACTGCTTCTGGGGGCTAAAGGTTTAACTTCCAATGGGAAGGCTAAGATTTGATCTGCCAATTGGGGGCGTCTGTTTACCTGCCACTGCGGGGGCTGACCGGTGGCTGTGAGGAGGCGTCCAAGCTTGTCGTACAGGTTGCTGAGCAGCTCGGGACCCAGCATCTCGTACACGTACATCAGCGTGTCCGAGATGTCCACCCTACAACCGCAAGAAGTTCTCGTTATTTGATTGCGCGTGTTTGACACCGGGTCTACCGCCGCACAACAGGCACAACACGATTCACTTGGCCAGTAATTTTTTTATTAGCAATTTCCTGCGTCTCATTTGTAGGGTTTTTCTTGCACCATTAGTATTACACGACGAGAGCATTTCATTTGTATATCATCTGCACCAATGGGCAACAATCTCTTCTTAAACATATGAATCATCACAAGAATTGTGAGCACAAGGATCAATGATAATATAATCGATGCAGCGTTACAGGCCTACATACGTCTTCCTGGTAATAACCAACGTGAACATGATCCCAGCAAACTGAATCAAAATAACTCGCTTTTTTCATCATTTTTTTATTAAACCAACCCCTTTTATAACACATAACGTGTGACGCCCTCTTGGTTTGGCTTATTTTGGCACAGGTAAAACCAATTGGGCAATGAATGCCCTCACTTTGGATGGAAACCCGGATACACAATAGAAATAAGGTATAACAGCAAAAACCGCGAACAAAAAACACTATTTAAAAAAAACATTTCAAGGTTAAGTTCCGAACAGCAAGGTCGTGCATCTGTGTCACTCCACTGCTGGATGAGGGCCTCCACACACCGGACAGGTCCACGGGGGTTTATTTGACCGTACTTCACCGCTCTGGCGGTAATACGACCGTACTCTTAGGTTTTTTCGGTAAAGTCACGTAGGGAAAAAATAAAATTACTAAAAGTAATAATAGAAATAAAATAAAATAATAAATCACGACGTTTCACTTGAAGCAGTAATTTTAGCTGTGACGGTCCCACCTGATGACGGAGACTTGTGTTGCCTCCGAAACGTCGTGATTTATCATTTTATTTCTATTATTACTTTTAGTAATTATATTTTTTACCTACGTGACTTTACCGAAAAAACCTAAGAGTATGAATCCTTGCAGTCACGAAAGCTTCAAATCTAGAGGTAATACGACCAGTATTACCTCAATGGAAGATGCCGCTATCAAATTTGACTTAATAATGATGTTGTTGATTATTTATTTATATTTAGCTACTTGCTTACCATTTTCTCGATTTTGTGCTCCGATCGTTTTTTTGTATTGCTTGCCGTTGTAACTTGGCGACACCGCCCATACTGGACATCTGTGAACAAAGAGCTTCGCAGCTCATCGGATTCTGATTCTGATTCACCTGTAGATGCGGAACTGCTCCTTCTCGTCCGCTGACCACGACGCGTACTCGGCGTCCGTGGGGAACTGTGCCTTGTAGAGCAGCACGTCTACCAGCTGGAAGTACACGGGCCGGTACATCTGGAGGTACATGGCCTGCTTCTCACCGCCCAGCGACGTGATGTCATCCTGCACATGCGCAAACACAACCAGAAAAGATGCGGTCGTAGCACACTGCACGAACCACCACACCACCGCTCACACCCTACGCGCATAAATACCTACGTGCAGGTACGTGTGCACACTCACAAACGCACGGATGCACGTACGCACACAAGCGCAAAAGATCCCCCCGTCTAAACTAACAGACTGTTGGGGCAAGTTCTGTTAGAGAGCACCGGTGAAAGTCGGCACAGCACATGAGGGGGTGGGTGGCCAGCACCACACCAGGCCCACTGTCACCCTCGTGGCGATATTTACACATGACACCAGGTACCCATTTGAGGCTGAGTCAACCTAGGGGAGGCCAGGACTCGTTGAGATGAACGTCATTGGTGTTGACCGGAAGCGGGAATCGAACTCGGGATACCAGGCTCGTAGTGCCGCACGCTAACCGTTACGCTATCGCTCCCCACGCACACCCACAGACAAAGACAAAGATCCCCCGTATAGCCTTAACAGGCTGTGGGGGCAAGTGCTGTTTACGAGCACCTATAAAGGCCAGCACGGCACACGAGGGGGTGGGTGGCCAACACCACGTCCGGCCGCCTTTGTCTCCCTAGTGGCGATGTTTACACATCGCACCAGGTACTCATTTGAGGCTGAGTCGACCTAGGGGAGGCCCAGGACCGGTTCAGATAATCGTCACTGATGTTGACCGTGAGCGGGAATCAAACCCGGGTCGCCAGGTTCGTAGCGCAGCGCACTAACCGCTACACTACTGCTACCCCACACCCACAGACACACGCACACCCACCAACACACATAGAGCTGTTTCTATGTTGCCTGCGCCCGAGTGGGAGACCCTCTCAATGATTTACTGCCAAGGAAGCAGCTGCAAGATTCTCTCTGTTCTCTATTAGTTTGCCGTGTGTTCAGCTTCACATTAAAATGCATGGGAAGTTGTCAAAAAGTACTTCTTGAAAAAGAACCCACCGGCTGATTAATTGCATCAAAGATAGATTGGGTATGCCCGAGTTTCAATAGCGTGGAAGGTATTTAAATATCACACAAATGGACTAAGTATTATAGTTACCGCGGCATCTTTATACAAAAAATTTCGTATCTTAATTTCCTGGCATAATGAAGCAACAGTGAACGAACTGCACACACAAGATAAACTCACAGATGCCTCTGCAGAGTAAGAACAATTGCTTTTGCTATCACTCCCGCACTGAAATTTTTATTTGTCAACGCATTAAGAGTTAGGGCACTTATGTCGGATGAAAGTCACGTCCTTCGGCAAAGTTACGAAAGGGAAACTATCATTTTTTCTCACGCGCGCGCTTTTGACGTCAAAAAAGAAAAAAGGCGACCCACAACGACGGCGGGGAAAAAAGCAACAAAAAGAATCGAGCAGAAACGAGACTGATGAAGGTCCAACAATACGCACGGAGCGGCACGGCCAGGCAGCGCAGTTATCTATCAGGCTCTTACAACCTCAGCGGAAAGACACAATGCAATCAATATCGATTTCTAGAGCCATAACTTCCCTTTACAGTCGCTCCATCTCTCGATTCTTTTTGCTGCATTAACCAACGCGGAGGGCCAATTACTGTACCGGTGATCACACCTCGCGGCCACCTCCCCCCGCCCTCCCCCGATGCTTCTCCATAAGACAAGATTGGGGCACAGGCACACAAGATCGATACCTTCTCAATCGTCGTGCAAAAGGCAAGTGTTCAACTATAGCCTCCCTTGCACTTTTTTTGAAGGTAGGCCCCCCGAGAATTCAACTGCTGCATCGCGACCTTTGCCCCGCGATGGCGGAGCTTCTGGTTAAATACACACAGGCGTGCGCTGCACGCAAATATCACAGCGTGGAGCGTAAAGGTAGGGCTTCATGTGTTCACACTGCCACTCGGCGCGTAGCTTTGTCTAATTTATCTCACTTAAGTAACTGGTAACGTTGCACGGCTTGGCCAATTTGATTAAAATAAGCTTTTTATGCAAAGCCCACTGATTCAATGAGAATGAACACTATCATGCACTTTACATTTGGAAATGCAGCAACCTATCTCGAGGGGAGCCACATGTCTAACTAATAAATGCCGACACCAGACTGGGCCTTAATTCCTTTTGACTCGGTTCTAAATTAGAGTCACCTTCCATTGAGTCTTCCAATTTCAAAATGAAAGTGTACATGCGTTTACCTCGCGAAGCAACACACACATTAACAACGCCGTGGCGAGATGTTAACTGCCTTGCCTGGTATGCAGGAGGTCGTGGGTTCGATTCCGACGCCTGTTGTATGTTTGTATATTTGGAGTTTGCATGTTCTTCCCGTGGTTGTGTGGATTTTTCTCCAGGTCCTCCCGGCTATTCCCTCCTCATTAAGAAACATGCGTTTAGAGTATTTGGCTGCTATAAATGTTGCACGTGATAAGCCACTTCGTTGAGCTATCATTTGTGGCCAGGTCTCTTCTGAAAAAGAGCTACATAGCTCAGTGGACTTTACCTGGTGAAATAAAAAAGTTTGAAGCTGGAAACCCCAGGGTAACCATCTAAGTGCGCCTTTTGGCGTCATCTGGTCCAACCGTGTGCGACTAGGCTCTAAGGAAAGCTATCTCGGGTGTGGACCAATCAACTTCAAGGACAGTGCACATTATCAGAGTTATGTTTTTTGTTTGCATTATGACTGCAGGTATTGTGGTCTATGCAAACATGACTCCTTGTAAAAAAAGTGTCAGTTTTTTTGCCAGATGGAAGGGTAAAAAACCAATTATCATATTTTTTACTGGCAAATGAGGTTCCAATGATGGCAGACCACAGTTGATAGTGACACTGATTTTGATAACAAAAAACACACACGTTATCGACTTTAAAAGCTCACATCCCATGCTTTAGCAGTCAATCGCAACGCAATCCCCAGTAAAAAGAGAGCAATTTGCACACATGAATGGTGATGAAATTTGCAATTATGTGACTAATTTAGATTCCGTGATACACTGAACTATAGGGTTGCCTTTGATATAGAAATGAACGCAACAAAGAGAAAATGTTAGTTGTTTTTTACTCCCCTTCCCATTTATTGTTTTCGACCCTCCGCGGTTTGCCCGCGGGGCGTCAGAAGAGGAATTGCGGCTGATGTTGCACGGCTGATCAAATGCGCTACAAATGCCAAGCTTGTCAGTTGCCCCCCCCCCCCCCACGCTGCAGTTGCCCGTGAGACTGTGCGCACGGGCAGTGTGGCTTCGTGGCCAGGCAGAAGGGGGAGGGCGGTGAGCGCTGGGGTGGGCCTCCAATTAGCTCAATGTATGAGACACAAAGATCACCCGTGTAGCCTCAACCGACTGTGGGAGACAAGTGCCGTTCGCCAGCAGCACCTACGAAGCCCGGCACGGAACACGCCCTGCAATGCACCCGACTGCCTTTTTCTCCCTAGTTTACACATCGCACTAAGTTCTCATTTAAGGCCGAGTCGACCTAAGGAAGGCCCAGGGCCGGTTCAAATTATCATCATCACTGGTGTTGGTCATGAAATCGGGTCGCTCGGTCCGTAGCACAGTGCGCTATCCGCTACGCTACCGCTCCGCACAGCGTTCAAATAAAGGACGAACAACATCGGCCCGATTCCTGTACATGTACAAGCCTTTGTCAATCCACCGCTGGATGAGGGCCATGCATCGTGGGGGTTGAATATAATACATATTCTTTTTCACCACGCGAATCAAGGCATGTTGGCGGATGTGGGGAGCAAAGAGGTACAGTACAAGATTGGCTTTTGCTGCGCTGCTCTCTGCTGCCCACCAAAGTAGCCTCACATCCCCATAACAACCTTTGGGCATGGTGGCCACCTGTCACTTGTGTAACCACGTGAAGTGTGTACGCAGCTGCAGCGTGCACCAGGTGTGTACGTACCTGCAGCGTGTACCAGGTGTGTACGTACCTGCAGCGTGCACCAGGTGTGTACCTACCTGCGTCATGTACCAGGTGTGTACGTACCTGCAGCGTGTACCAGGTGTGTACGTACCTGCAGCGTGTACCAGGTGTGTACGTACCTGCAGCGTGCACCAGGTGTGTACGTACCTGCGGTGTGTACCAGGTGTGTACGTACCTGCAGCGTGTACCAGAACGTCAGGGTGAGGCAGCTGGTGGTCTCGTCCACAGGGTAGTGGCCCGGGATGCCCGTGCAGTACATCACCATGTTGACCAGGGCCAGGAAGCTCTGCCAGTGATCCGTTTGCTCCAGCAGAGCTCTGTGCACAGCAACGCATCATAGTGGCACCAAAAACAAAGATCCCACGTCTAGCTTACATAGAATGCTGGGGCAAGTGCTGTTAGTGAGCTCCATAGCCCAGTAGGCATATTAAAGAGGTGGGATGGGCAGCACCATGCTCAGGCTGCATTTGTTCCCACAAGTGCTGATTTTTACAAATCGGAGCAGATACTTTAGGCCAAGTCAACATAGAGGCCCAGGAGTTGGTTGATGTCACTCGCCACTGATGTTAGCCACGGCCAGGAACCGAACTCGAGCTGCCGGGTTCATGGCGCAATACACTAACCACTGTGCCACTGCTCGCCACAGTGGCAGCAGAACAGGAGGGACCCATTACCCACCTAAATATTCAACAGTGTGCGCATGATTTGATTGAAGTTCCACATGAATGAAACAATGAAATATCCTACTGGCGGAAGTAATTATATTGATGAAATCGTTCTAATAAGCGATGCAAAAAGAAGTACTGCGCAGTTATAAAACACAAAAACATCTTAATTGTAAGAACGGTCGGTGTGCAACGATAACAAGATCATGGGGTGGTAAGTGGTAAACTATCCGGAATAACAGAAGAGATTTCTCACTTCGATGTAACTATTGAACTATTTATTTTACCAGGTAAGACCCACTTTTCAGAAGCAACCTGGCCACAAATGATGACTCAAGGAAGAGGCTTATCACGTGGAAATTTATCGCAGCCAAATACTCTAAATGCAGATCTGGAGAAGAATACAGGCAACCATGGAGAGAACATTATAACCCCAAATATACAGGCGTTTGGGTCGGGATCGAACCCACGAGGTAGTCAACATCTCGCCAGCGGGGCTCGCGAGTCCACGCGGTGGCCAGCGACCCCCCCCCCCGCTCCCCACCTCGCGTGGTTCTCGCCGAGGGCCACGATCACGCGGCAGATCCCGTGCGTGGTCTCCGTGTCGCCATTCTGCACCGCCTGCGTCAGCTGCTCCTGCAGCTGCAGCACCTGGGGGATGAGCTTGAGCAGCGTGTTCACGTACCTGCACGCGCCAGCAGGCGACACGGACACGGCGAAGGGGCGACTTTCGTTTGACGCGAGAGCCTGCCAGTCTTTGTAAGGAGTGTGCACGTGTGAGTGACGCTCACAATAACGAGCGGAGTGCCCGGGTGGCTAAAGCACAGCAAGTTGGTACAGTAGGGGGCACAGGTGGCGCATCAGCCAGTCATCTCGGTCATCTCGGTAAGTCGACCCGTGGCACCTGGGTCTGCCCCGTGACCTCCTGCCAGCGGGCGTTCGACACTTCACGTGGCCTCAAGGTGCACATGGCTTGGCACAAGCGTCGTGGTGACGTCACCGCCACTTAGTGGCGAATGGCGGTTGTTGTACACGTGCATTGTGGTGCAGAGGTTAGCGCGTTGCGCTACAAACTCGAGTTCGATTTCCCGCTCGTGGTTAACACCAGTGATGATTATCCGAATCGGTTCTGGGCCTCGTCTAAGTCGACTTAGCCTCAAATGTGTACCTGGTGTGGTGTGTAAACATCGCCACTGAGGAGATAAAGATGATCCGGCATAGTGCTGGCCATCCACCCCCTCGTGTACCGTGCCGGCTTCATGGGGAGTCGCTAACAGCACTTGGCCCTGTCGTCTGTTAAGGCTATATGGGGGATCTTTCTATTTGTATACGTGCATTGTGGGGAGCGAGAGGTGGCACAGTGGTAAGTGTGCTGCGCAAGTTTGATTGGCGCGCACGGCCAACACCATTGACGATTATCTGAACCGATCCAGGGAGATCTTTGTCGTTTTTGTGGCGAGTGGCAGTGGAGTGGTCAGTGCACAGCGCTACAAAACCTGGCACCGCAAGCCCCGTTCCCAGCCACGGTTAACAACAGTGGCGAATATCTAATATGTCTTGGGCATCCCCTAGATCAAATCAGCCTTAAAAGAGCACGGTGTTTGAAAACAAAATGTCACTGGGTGTGATGCTAGCCACACCGTCCCCTCATCGCAGTCCTAACAGCCTGTGTAGCCTGCACAGGGATCTTAGTCTTTTGTGCATATATGCACAACCTGTCGGTGCTGGCTGTCAAATGGAAAAAAGGAATCGACGAGCCAAACCGCGCTGGAATGTAATGAGATTCCTACAGTAGCACCGCACTAAGCACGAGTCCTCCCATCTCGAGGGAGAGCCGTTGTACGCCATCTGCGGCTCATAAACAAAATGTCATGATTCATGAAGAGTCCAAAATATTAATGCAAAATGGTCCGCGAGGGGTCATAAATTGCTTCCGACAAACTAATTTATATTGGCACACTTAAACCTCAGCAAATACCACGTCTGAAAATCATTAACACCGCAACTTTTTGTTCGGCTGGTAATTAATCAATCAATTAAATCCATGCGAAAACCCAACTGAGATAAAGTATCAATCTTGCAAGGGAAACTTTGTAATCATTGCAACAAGGGTGCTGCCGGCAGGGAACATTAATGATGGCAGTAGCGCTCGTTCATGTCAAATAAATGTAATTAAAAAAACAAATCCGATACTCGAAGCCCTGTGGAAGAAGACCGACCGCGGCGCGTGCACAGCTGAAGTGACTGCAATTCGTACCGTGTGTAATTAACACTTTTGTATTGTTTTTGCACTCGCTTGCTTGTAGACAGTGAGCCCCATGGCACACGTGACTATGCGGCCACACGATACGCACACTTGAGATTGCGCAATTTGCTCTGGGCGACTGCATAATGACTACGGGTCTTCTTCCTAGTATGGCCGACGTTGATGTCGAGCAAACATCACGATCTTACATTGAGGTGGCCGAGCCAGATAACTGCGTCAGGAGGAGCCGACGATGCCACCCCCCTTCTCATATTTGTGAATCGGACAGCGAGTCTGTTATGTTCCACGGTCTGTTCTGGGTGGCAACAGTCGCACAGCGGAGAACTTTTTACCCTTCCATTTGTACATCAGGTATCCGCATCTGCAACGGTTCATGCAGTGCGGTGTATGGTTGCCAATAAGCTTTGCGGAAGATCGACTATGGGTGTAATAATTCAGGGAGGTGATTCAATTAAAAAATGACATCGTTTTTTTTGCGGTGAATATAGCAGCCACTAGTGGCTAGAGATCATGTGAAGTCAATATACGCAGCATACGAGTCGAAAATAATTTACTCTGATGTGCATTAATAAATGCATGTAATGTACGCTTAAAAATCAATAATTCACTGAATGGATGCAATCATTATGCCCCGAGTAACCACAGCGTTAGTGTAATGATACTGGGGGTTAGTGTTAGTGGCGGTGTGGGTGGCTGTGGTGACAATGGTGAGTTGAGGGTGTTGGTGATGACAGTGTTGCTTATGCTGCCCAAGTGGTAGTTATGGTGGTTATGTGTTATTCGTTTTGGTGACCATGAAAACGACAATGGTTGTGGTGCGACAGTTGTACGGATAGTGGTGCGGACGTGGTGGCTGCAATGCAGTGGTTGGAGAATTTCACGAACGTACTGTGCGTCCACGTGTCTCTATAAATACGCCCGTGGTGACATTGGAACTGTTTGCCAGAATCTCAATCCCAAAATAATTACTACAAAGGGGACTCCCTCTCAAAACATCCGTTTTTATATCCTCAAGATGTTATTTCCGCACAACCCAAAATCTAATCTTACCAAGGAAAGATGTGTGTGCCCACAAGCCGGCCAAAAAATCTCTCTCTCCCCCCCTCGGCAAAGGCGGCCTGATATAATTACCACGTCTCATGCGATTCTCATATCCAGAAACAGGAGATTCTAGGAGCTTCAAAAATATAACTCGCTCATGCAAACACCTTTGGACATATTATATGTGCAACATGGCGCGATCAGTGACAAAGGTCATTCTTTGGGCTGAGGTATTTCACAAGCGACCTGGCCGCTCGTTTTAGAGGGCTTTCTGAAATGCCACATTCGGCCGATGTAAATAACCATCATAGACCACGCGAAATTAAACTATATTTCGTAAAAGAGCAGACCATCCCCCAGTGTGACTTTATCTCTCAGATTCAATGCAAACACACCACACAAAACCACTACCACTGCACCACTGATCACTGCCCGATGGGCACTACCAATGGTGACACTTATTTTATTTTTGAAACTGTACAGAGGTGTTTAATATGGCAACCTTTGTGCCAATTGGTGGTCATCCAATGGCGAACGGTCCGGTGTCAACATTAGGCAAACCTGGCCAATCAATGATGATTAAACACAGCTAAAACTGTGCCAGCTTAAAACATAATTCTGCTGGAACACATTAGTCCAGAAGGCTAATAGGCTGATAGATGAAGATTCTTTTTTGAAACAGACATACCGTTGCCTGATTATTAGAATTTAATTTGTCATTAAATTCATCTCTGCAAATCTTTTCTGGTGACTTAATTTGCGTGCAAACTAAGGCCGTTTGGGGGCCCCATGTCAGGAACTCTGATTCCTGCAAATTAAAACCAAACGATGAATCACCGCAGGAGTACGCGGGGGAAAACTAAACAGTGCAACATGCAGCTGCATGGGGGGTCCATTAAATCGCACTCGACCTCACTGGCCACAGACATATCTGAAGCGGACAGCCGTTGCGCTGCGCCAAGGCCAAACAGAAAGGCGCTTTTCATCATCCCGGAGTCGATCGAAGATTAAACGTGCCAATGAAGTTCACAGGGGATCAGCTGGGGAAAGAAAGAAAAAAAACAACGATGTGCGCAGTATCAAAATAGCTTTCAGGTCACACGCGAGTGAGCCAGCGGGAAAACACGGGGCTCAAAAGAACCCCGCGCGCGCCAGTATTCGTGAAGCGCTCGCTGTCAAGTAGCAGTCACTCAGCGGGCACCGGAAACACCAAGCCACCGGGGCACACACAACGCACGCGTGTGTGTGTGTGCGTGTGAACGAAAGTAACAAACAAAAAAACTGCCGATCAATCGTTCAGCGGGAGTTCACGATGTAAATTAGATTGTGGTCCACTGGGGAGGAGCGCGATTGCACACTGTGAGGAGGTCAAAGAGATTAGTGGTGGTGGTTGTCAAAAAATGTGACAATTTCAATGTTTTATTGGACAACTTAACACGTAATTAACAACTGCGCCGAATGATGTGACGGACGCATGCATCTCATTTGCGTATTCTGAGCGATAAGCGCGAGACAAAGGCGCGGTAAACAACACATTCTGGTAGGCGCATGGCTAATCATTATTGCTGCTTACACACTCATGTTTTTATGCACATGTTTCCAGCACGCTGCAAGTGGGCTTCTGCACCAACTCATGAGGTCTCAGATCGGGGAGCTGCCACTCCTGTCTTGTCAGGTCATCCCTTTACACAGCTGTCAAAGTGACAATCTCCTTCATTTCGAAAAGGGGAGGCATTTAGGAAGAAAAATTAAACTAAATGGCACGCTGTCATCGCAGGAGCATACCAAAGGCACGTAAAATCCCCTATCGAAGGGAACTTCTCCGGCATCATTGGCCAGTCAGGCAATTGCATTCTGGCTATCGTCAGCTTGTTCCGCAGCGGCACCCAACAACTTAGAAAGCCGCTGAATGGGCATTCTCCGTCGCTGGGCCCACGCTGTGGAACAGCCTCCAAGGCTACGCCATCAGAGTCCTCCGCTGCCAATAAGTTCGACACCGAGATCTGAAGACTTTATCGCTCCCGAATGCGTCACGATCTCTTAAGCGAGTAGCATCTCGCCACGGCTTTTGCTGGAATGTGTTGAACTCGTTGTTGCTGCAGTTGTTGCTACTCCGCTCGCGAGGAGCCTTCATCGTATTTTGTCAAGTTAATTTATTCGCGTGCCAGTGTGGCGCTGTGAATGTTACGTGTGTTATCGGTTCGCCTACTTTCTCGGTTGCTGTGCCACCATGCTGGGCTCTGATACATGTTTTTAGCTGTGTGAGGTAGGAGATAATTGGTCATCATCGTTTATTTATTATTATAATTATTACTGTGCTTCCAATGCAGTCCACCTTAATTCATTGATAATGATGATGAAATAATAAACCAGTGAAAATGCCCTCACTCGTTGATGTTTCCTCGGACACGTACAATGGTCTTCATACCTGATTACAGCTAAGGGCAGCATGTTTCACACACTGGCCGTACAACCCACTGGCGGGGATTTTGAATATCACACTTAAAAAAAAGCACCTCTAAGTTTTGCACATGCCCAGTGCAATTTCAATTACTCGTAAAACAATAATTGCTCTATCTTTACAACTGTGGCCAGAAATGTTTTTCACATGGGTAATGTGAAAAAAGTCACAAAAATAAACATGACATTAGATGTTTTGAAAACCAATTCCCAGTGCATGCAACTCTTTCAAAGGGTCACATTACAAAGCTGAATCTTTTGGGAAAAAGAAAAAAATATATAGGAACTATGCAATGCATCAAAAATCCATTTCGCACATTCCAGAATGCATTAGCTTTCAGAAATCTCATTTTCCGAGAGGGATGCTGGTAGGATATTATTAAATATGACATGACAGGCCAATTCACCCAGTTTGCTTAGTCCTTAGGCTTCAAGAGGGGAGCCACCTTGCCACCAGATTAAAGGAAAAATCCCAGCAAAATCAAATATGTTCCCAAGTTGACGCTTGCCCTTTGCGGCCAAACACACAAGGTGAGCTCAGCGGAGAAGTTCAGAGAAATTGCTCTGCCACGTTTGAAATATAACTCGCTATACACAGTGACACAACAGCCGCTACACGCTACCCACACGCAGCCCGCCTTTGGTCATTATCTTCCTCTTTCAACGATACGCTTAAAAATGAAACACTTCAGTGGTCATTTTTTTTATTAAGGTGCTGTAATGGTGCATTGATTATTGATTTGTTACAAGTATCAAATCATTTACAACGGTAAGCAGTGATTGTTTTATGTACACTAAGTAATGAGCTCAAACGGCACTAGTCGCTGCTACGTTCATCGCAATGTGAAAAATCTCATCCAAGAATTGATTCTCAGATAAGATTTGTGAAACGTCACCAAATCGTGAATCGCTAAAACATTTACGACAAATATAAAAGTTGCTTTTTTTCCCATCTAAAATTTTCAACAAAAAGATGTCAACTAAATCAGTACAAGATATTAACTTCATCAAATTCACTGAATGATCGTGTTAAGGATACATTTTTTAAGTGCAAGTTCCACAAATATGTTGTGCGGGTAAAAGACTTTTATTTAACGGTTTACACCTACGGTGAAATGTGAGTCAGGTGTCGAGCGGAGGAGTTGGATCAATATTGTTTGCGAGCACTCCAGAAAAATAAACAGTGGCCGAAGATGGTGTGCCCGCACTCAGCTGTGTGAAACATTCACAGGGTCTTTCACCAGGGCTCGAGATCAGTAGGCTTGCCTATAAGAATCAGCTTTTGAAGGTGTTCTCTTATCAATGAGCAGCAACCACGCCACATGACAGGCCACATCTGTAGAGCCAGTGTAGTATTTCAAGGCTTTATGTCGCTCTATCACTGCGATGAGCCACACACCTGTAAAGTTTGAGTTGGCTTTAGCACCAGACCCCCAAGTCAAATACCGGTTTCATTACCTGGACTACATAAAACTGCCAATTTATTCAAAATCCAATTGATAAAAAAAATCTCATAATCGTTTCGTTCATTATTGTTAAAATAAATATTTTCAATAACATAAAAAACAACAATTGAACCAAATAGTAATAATTCACATGTTATAATTACAATTAATTTACAGCTGTTTGTCAATATATCACTGAAGCCATATCAGTTGCCGAGGTTGACCAGTATGGGTTGGTGAAGCTGTCGCTCGTCACTGAGGTTAGCCATGCCCAGCAACTACACAAGTTGCCAGGCTCAGCACAGGGCACTTCCAACTGTGCCACCATTCACCCGATACAAAGCAGTATGCAAGACACATTTTGCCTCTTAAATCCAACTTGGCATTAAATTCACATCTCCATTTCATGCCTTGGTGATGTAAAAATGCCACGGATAAGTTTCAAATAAATAATTCCAACTAGGTTTTCATTGGCCTTTTACGACATACTAATCCAATAAGCGATATAATTTATGTAAAAACTAAAGCAGTTTCATGCCTGAAATAATTTTCTTTTTAAATGCTGAATTTTTGTTAAACTCTTCCAAGACATCCATTCTGCTTATGCCCACTTTTACATGACAGAACGTCATAATAGGCAGCTCTATCACCACTCCCTGCCACATTAGCAATACCCACGATGCTCATGAAGCCATGATAACGCGATAGCGGGCGGCCTGCAGCGGACGAGCCAAGGGTGCGTGGCAGAGCACTCGTTATAGGACGTGGTTCTGGATCACGGCGGGATAGCGATATGATGTCACGGGCAAGTGAGGACATGGCCATTCACATACACCCCCCCACTACCCACCTTACCCCCCCCTCCCTCTCCAACGCCAGCTCCTCCTGTCTGCCAAAATCGGCAGAAAAATACGCTTCCAAAGTAAAACAATCCCTTTAACATCCGACTCCTCACTGGGCGACGACTTGTGGAGGCCAACACGTATTTGGCGAGCCGTCACAACATCTCGTCGTATTCATTGCACCGGTATCACTTTCACAGGGGGAGAGGGGAAAAAAAACCAGCGATGATTTGAGGAAGTTATTGGTATATGTGAAATGGCCTTGAAGAAGCGTTCGCTCGTCAAACTTTTAAGGATGGCGCACTTTGTTGTGCAGCCGACAGACATGCAAGATTTAAGCCGCATTATTTTAAGGCTGACTTTGTTTTCTGCGCAAGCCTCCATTTGAATGGCTCATTAGTCTTCACAAAGTGGCGCCGGATTCTGTTTATACTTTGAAAACTCTTTGCTTTGTCAGGCTGTTTCATTAGCTTTTTGTTTTTAAGTGGCAAATGACAAACTAGACGGTGTGCAAAAACCCTCATCTATTAATTTCTAGCCATCTCTCTCTCTCTTTGTGTGGCATGGATCACGACCCGGGCCCCTTGTTAAGGCAACGCCGCGATGCGCCGTTACTCAGCTGCTTAGCCGCAGCATATGCGGCCTCGCCAAGACGTGCCGGGCATGAGAAACACGGCGCCGCACTCCTGTCGGTTGAACGTTGACAACGTTCTTCTTCTTCTTTTAAAATCCATTGCTAGCTCAATCGGGGATGACTGTTGAGATGGGTGGCACCAATGCAATTCATGCGAAAATGGACACAATTATTTATGGTTGGCGCAGTGAAAATTGAACTAACATTAAGCGGCTTGTCAATCCACTGCTGGATAAAGGTCTCTCTCTCCCTGGAGATTATTTTGAAATGTCCTGGATATTGCCCGCCACTGATGTGAGCCATGGTTGGGAATTGAACTCTAATCGATGGGTTTACAGCGCAGTGTTTGAATCAATCCGCTTTTACTCCAGCGCATTACATTTGTATGTATACTATGGATTGTACTCAATGAAATTGTGTATTATACCTTATTTATACAGTCTCCATGAAAATAATTTTCTAACTCATGCAAAGCTACAAAGCAGCCATATGTTTCCAAATCCCAGGCTTGGCATGCAGATGGTTCTGTCAGAACTTATGTAACAAAAACAAGATTTGAACACCAGTGCTTTAGAAATATATATATATTTTTACCCTGTATAGAATTATTAATGACAAATGTGTTTACAACTGTCCTTTTTAACCTATCACTCCATACTATGCGAAGTCTAGCCTTGACATTACTCATTAAAAACAAAAATGTGATAATTGGTCTTCACCCACTTAATATATTCATGGCATAAGCAAATGTTATCTGCAAGATGACTTGTAACATTTCATAGCGCTAAATATTTCAACTGATATTGCAATAATGTAAGAATGGAGTATGCAAAAGACTAAAGCTCAGCCAAAATATTTCTTAGCATTCCCTAATGTGACTCAAACCAATTGGATGTTTTAACACATGATTTTTAATAACGGAGCTGCATAATAATGTACTGTGGTGGAGTGTTCACTCACCACCGATTGCAAAGCAACTGCTATTCAAGGCCAGAGAGCAGTAAATTATTTCTCAGCCGCTATTATTAAACGCAAGCCTCTATGGTTCACAAAGACCCACAGACCCACATCACACAATACGACGAGCATGCACCAAAGCCCGTGGAATCTAAATCAAACGGAACTGGTGTGGGTGAAGGAACATAATGTTTAATTATGGAGCAATAAGCATGTAATGATGAATCCCTGATGTATTATTTAAAGGGTTTCTTTCAACACATGAACGTGCAACATTTGCAAGCCTAATGGTCAACACAGTGGTTTTTCTTGCCAGCAAGGGCATTACTCCGTGTGAAAGTCGTGTGCTCAGTGGATACGATATTATGCTCTGGGCTTTATTACTCTGCTCGCAACAGATTCTGCCGGCACAGCATCGCGAACAATTCACTATTTGCATCGGATATCACAACTGTAAATGTAAAAAAATATATATACCTCCAAAAAAATTGGATGAACTGCAGCACATATACTGTGCATCATTAATAAATAGATACAATTACAGGAAACTTAGCAAATACAAAAACGGCTTTTAAAATAGAATGAAGATCGCGATAAAATGCGCTAAATGCGGGAGAAATAATTGAGGTCAAATTAATCAAATGTCATCAGATATTTGTTTTAATATTTTCATCGGCAGGTTTTTCCCGGAGCTATTTTAGTCGGGCCCCCTCCACGGTTAATTCAGCTGCATCATCAATGCCGCCGCAGCCCCCTGGTGAAACAGAAATGCAGGCTCCACATGTGTCATACTCTCCTGAATTAGCCGCAGCACGGCCGTTCCCACCACCTGCCCGTGCCCTTGGCTCTGCCTCTCATGACATTCTCAGCAGGTGGGGCTTAATTTCAAATGACCAAGGCACACCATCATCTCATTTCCGGTGCACGACTCTGCGCCGTGGTGTAACAAGCAGGCTGGCAAGCGTAGCAGCAGTGACAGCATTTTACTGCCGCAGAGTGCTGGCGTGATATGCCGCACGCGAACACCATCGCTCGCTTGACGGGTCCTCGTTGTTTGCGAGCCAACGTCAACATCGCGAGCCCCCGGCCCCGCTCCCCCGCCCCCCGCTCCCATGGGGATGTGTGCGAGACGGCGTGAGCCCCACTCACCGGCCGGCCGTGACATTATCCGTGCAAGTCAAAGCTATTTACCCACACAACAACTCACGGTAATTGCCTTTTACAGAAGCTGCCCTTGTTTCTGCGGAGCAGAACATTAACTTTTATTTGCTCTAAAACAAACACTTTAATGGGTTTAAATATTGCTGACAAGCGTAGCCCTCCGAGTTGAGAATCGCTGATTTGATGTGCTAGAACAGCGCAAATAAAATAAATAAGCACGCTTTGTTTGCAGGCTGTAACGATTGGATTTGTGAATCATTTATAGAACAATGCCATGGGTGCAGCAGATTTGGTACGAATGTTTTTCCATTTGTTTTAATATTTTTTACCTTTTACAATCAAAGTCTAGCTCAGTAAAATAAGCGACTTTCAAGTGGCCATTCTACAATGAAAGTGGCAATAATTGCGGCACATTCGACGCAAAAAAACGAGCTATTATATAAACAACAATGGCTAATGGTAATGTGGGTTTATTTTCTTCGCGCGGCGATACGTGACCATTTACTGCCATTGCTGCGTAAACTACCTACAAACGGATTTGCATGCGGCACGTGACGCCTTTGACGACAGCCCGCGATGGTCTCGCCGCCGTAACATCCCCGCCCCTTAGCTGCGGCGAGGTTAATGTGAAAATCCAAAGACAACAATAGCAGGGACCATATCCGTCGTCGTTTGCTGCATGCAAAACGCGAGGGGTAAACTTTAATCGATGCCAACTTCCGATCCATTTGTTAAAGTTGGAAGCGCAACGTAAACACAAAAGATATTTACTCCCAAGGACAGCAATTAATTCGAGGTTCATGTTGCTTGCTGGGATCACGTGAAATAATCCATAGATCTTGCTGATAACTGCGGGTATACAAATAGTGGCTGAGGGCCGATGCAAGAAAAAGAGCCGCACGCCTATTAAAAAACCATCGCAACCCCTGCATGCGCTGAAATCCCATTGTGGAGGTGCTTACAAAACAACAAAAAAGCAACGCATTCACGCGGCTACCCAACTATTCAAGGAATTCCTTGACAACTGCCACTTCCAAGAGTGTGTACTTTTAAGTTTTTTTTTCTGGGCCTGTAAACATCATCATAAGAGCTCTGCGGGGAAAGCTCAAAACAAAGCTCCATCACACCGACACTCATCCCAGGAGGCGTGCGGCAAGACAAGTGCGCATGCATCAGCACAAATGTCTCCATGTTTCGTGACCCCTGGCAGCTGACCCAGAGGACCCAGAGGGAACCACGTGCCGTTGTGAAGGTCTCTCGCCAATATTCTGATATCAATATCATTACCGTGATCCGTTATCATCATCATCATCCGATCAACAACCCACTCTGGGATGAAGGCCTCCCAGAGCCGTCTCCATCCCTCGTGATGCCGTCATGTAACAATGAAAACTCGGCATTGCCACACGAGAACATATCTTCCTTCCATCTAAATGGTGGAGGTGCTCTTGGGCATATTCTCTTCTGAGGCTGTTACTCTGCATGTAGCCTCGGCCACTGGACATGAACCCTTTTAGCAACATGTATGGGCAAAGCTCACTTTTCTTCACAGGGATGAAAATGTTGAATCTAACATGCATGTTGTCTAATAAATGTGTTCCTCTTTCTGGTAATCAGTGTAGTTCTAATCATGCATCTCTCCAGGCTTGAACACTTTTCACTTTTATTTTTCTATTTTCACATGTTCATATTAACTGCTATGACATGGATCATAAAAAAGGAAAGAGTACAATCCCAAACAGTTAGTTGAATTGTATCAACTTGCATGTTTTCTAATCCATGTATCACCCATCATGTCACTCGGTGTAATCTTTGCTAATTATAAAAAGGCCATAACATTCGAATAACGTTTCTGATAAAAAGGCACTCAACACTTTGAACGAGGGGGTTTCTGTCTCTCAATGTAATCCCAGGCAATGCACCTTACCGCAATTGCATTTGGAAGATTTCACATATTTCGTAAAAGGACCGGGCCCATGCCGGAAGACGTGTCGGTCACTAGAGACCAACATGACGGCACGTTTTGGCACCGGCGATAGCCCGGGGCTCACCTCTGCGCGTCGGGCTGCGAGATGGCCTGCACCAACGCATCGACGGCCGTGTCGAACAGCTCCGCGTCTCTGAGCGCGCGGAACGTCGAGTGCACGAGGCCCTCGCACTCGGTGAGCGGCACGTCCAGCTGTACCCAGCTGGCGAAGCAGCGCAGCACCTTCTGGCCAAGCGTCGTGGCGCCTGCCGAGGCCGCGCCGTCGCCGGCGCCGCCGCTGCCACCCTGCTCCAGCAGCCGCAGGAGCAGCGGGAAGACGCAGGCGGGAGCTTCGCGCGCCAGCACGCCTCGCACTACGCCCTTCCTGCATGGGCCGTCACAGCAGGGACAAGCGACACCTGGTTAGGCTTGTAGCAGTCATCGATTAGCATTTCGGATTTGCTTTTATTTAGTGCAAAGGTACAACAATAACAACAAAAATTGGTGTGCCGTAGCGGTTAGGGCGCCACACTCTGAACCTAGTGACCTCAGTTTGATTCCTGGCAATGGTCAACATCAGTGGCGAACGACACCTGTGGTGAGCAACACCTGTGGTAAGCAGCAATGCATGCTCGCAACAGGTCCATGGAATATTCGTAAACAAAACCAGAATGTTTCCCGGTTAATCCAGGCCACCCATCCCAGAAAACACATCCAACCGAACATCGCAAAACCACCATCGGCCTCCCTTGAAAGCCGCAGACCATGCCACTTCAGCTTCACGACCAATCCAACAAAAGAACCGCAAAATAAAAACCGATTCTGACGCCCATGATGTGTGCATCCAATCGTGTTCGTGAGAAGTAATGATTTTCAAATCAAGAACATTTCGTGCACATTTTTTTCCTTCAGGCTAATGGAACAAATGTGACTGTAGAGACGAATAAAAGGCACAAAAACAGTACAAGTGAGAGAGTAGAGACAGTACAGACGAGAAAGACACAATCAGGCGAGACAGACAGCACAAACGGGACAGAGAGAGGACAGACGAGCAAGCCCGTGAGAAACCACAATCAGGATTTATGCAAAGCGTATGCAAATAGTATGCTGTAAGATCCCAAACAAATTAAAACGAAATACAATGTTAAATAAAAACAAAGCTGGCAAAAAACTAGATGAATAATTTATTTTTTAATCAAATCCTTACCCCAAATGATAACAATCATTAAATTCCATTTTGGGGGGGGGGGGGAGGGGGTAAACCTTGCATGCGTATCTTATTATAACCTTAACAGACTGTTTGCCCCTAAGTGTGGTTAGCAAGCACCACACTTAGGGGCAAACCCAGGACAGCGTTCACATACCCACATTGCAGATGATATTATGAATTAGCAATCATTAAAGCAGGCAAACAAATGCATAACTATATATTTTTAAACCGACTAACTGTAGCGACTCTGCGTCAGAAATACAGAGGTAAAAGGTGGTTGTGGTAAATGAATAGCGAAAGCGTACAAACAGAATAACACTACAATGGGATACACTGTCTGTTTAGCAGCCACTACAGTAAAAAAACTAAATAATTGCATAATAACATTAGTATATATTGAGATGGAGTAAAAGCTGCTTAATCTTTTTAAACGCATATAAAAACACACCCCCAGGGATAGCATGCATTTCCCGTAGCTAATGTAGCCATTTAACCATCCACTTAAAACAATGGATGCAGGCTCTGCCAAGGTAGCAGCAGCAGCGGTGCGAGCTACATGCCAATTGTATTTTCACCATGGGTTTGCAGGATTTCACCTTTTTAACTTGTCAGCCGAATTGGAATTCCCTATCTAAATGGACTGCAAATCCAAATTCAAGGCTGAATAGTATTTCCTCAATGTATTTTTTTAAAATAAACTGGCATCTGTCTGCCTACTTGCCTGCTTCTGTCTCCCTGTCTTTTGTCCATCCCCGTCTCAGTGTCACTGCCTCGACTGCCTCCATTGGTATCTCTATCTCGGTGTCTTCATTTCTTGGGCACTCTCTGCATTTCTGCGTCCGTCTCCCTCTGTGTCTCCGTGTGTCTCTAACGCCTCCCTCTTTCTAGCTCTCGGCAGTCCCTGCGTCTCTCGGTCTCATTTAGTCTCTCTCCATCTCTCTCCGTCTCTTTCTCCCTCTAATCCCTCCGTGCTGTTTCTCTCACGCACCATCTTCTCGTCTTGAGCGTCGTTGTTGCGGCTCCTGTCCTCCCCCTCCCCCCTAACACGCCACCACCAATGAGCGATGGTGATCACTTGATTAAAAGCAGCACAGGCTGCTCAAATCAAAGTTACGGCTTCAAATAATGATTCTGTAAATCAGCTGCATGTGGAATCAGCATCGTCAATTGTTGAGGCTTTCCTTGGTAAACCAGCATCACCATCAGCCGTGATCAATCCACTGCTGGATGAAGGCCTGACCAAGCTGACGTCCAGCAGTTGCACGTGCCGTGTATCTCATCGCTCCATCTCCTTGGTGGTCGTAGTCTCGGGGACTGTGTGCTACTCTTGAAACATTTACAAACATCTATTCAGATGCATTTTAAAGGTGATGCGAATATTTTGCATATGCCTATATTTCACCTAAAATTACATTGATTGGGATTAAGAAGTTGGCATAATTTGTTACATTTAGGAGTATTGTTCACGAGACTGGAGTTAAAATGCTGTGGTTGCAGCGGCTTGTAATGCATGCAGCGGCAATAACCATTTTGCTCAAACAAACCATGCACAGCTCAAATAAATTAAGCTTTAACACAATTATTGTCGTCGGGTCCATACATTTTAATGTCACGTGTACAGAAAACGCAACCTCACGATGCAAAAAGGTTAGGAGACGCTTGTAAATGAAAATGATATACTGGATCAATTTTTTATTATTATTCCAAATTAAAATTACGCACACGGGATTCTACGAAAAATAATTGGCAAATGTGTGTGTATTAGTGGGAGATTAGATGTCATTCAGCATATTGCATCGAGGCTGCAGTCTGCCCTTTACGAATGCTCCACCCTGAAAATGCACTGCTGATATCCATTATAATTACGATCTTAGCGGTCTCTTGAGACAAAGAACACAAACAGCTTGAGCTCACACAAAAAATAACTCATTGCACTGCATCTCGGTGTCCTTACAATGAGCAAATTTCACATGGAATGTAACCAACTATTCAGTAGTAAATGAAGGGAAAAAAATAAAAATCACATGCTATGTAACGAGCCGTTTATTGTATGTACTGTGAGTGCAGCAATGAATGGATTCATAAATTAAGTTTGAAATTTGAGCTCACGATGCACGAACTGAATCCCGTGGGAACTGTCTTTTTTCGATCGGTATACGTTGTACGCGACGGGTTCAGGCGATCCATGCAGCAACTAGACGCCTCTACATTCACCAACGTCACGTCCGAATCTATTATCGAATCGAATCGCACCCTTAAATCACGTCAATTAATTGAACCAAGAAGGGGCGATGGATACTCGTCACACCGCTAATATTTGTTACGTGCAAATGAGTAAGATTTTATATACTGTACACATAAGGAGACGAGAATGGAATGCGTTTGCTGTGCATGTGGAAAATGTAAGTGACATGCGACTGCTTTATATTTAATGAAATAGGGGGAGGCGTGTCGAGTGCGAAGGGTGAGGAATCAATAACCGTGTAAGATTGGACGGTGCTGCAGGATGTTTAACAGTACTCCGAAGCCATTTTAAACAGTGTGTGGATTGCAAGAAAAATGCTCGGTTGGCCTTCTCCCGTTACCCTATAAACAATGAATCACATCTGTAGTCAAGGAATAAACCCAGAGTGAAGAGCGTATGTTGAACTTCTTTAGAACCGTATGTAGCCAACAGTGGTAATCGGAGGTGTGGGCGGGGGGGGATAACATACTAAGCACACGCAAAAAAGGTCCTATGCTACGGATAGTCCCTCTATATATCCACATACACATTCTAATTTGGTTGGCTCCGAGTATACATTTGAATAACGTGAGGCACAGACAGCTAAGTCACGCGGACGTGTTCGGTTGCAACAGAAGAATATAAATTGACCGGCCTATTCAAAATGAAGGGCCCATCCCACACTAAGCAGTCAACCGTTTCACACATAATGTGGGCCACTCAGAATGACATATGTAGCGAGCAGGATACTTTTTGTCATGCCTTTTCAAGACACTTCACCGCATGCAGCGTAAGCTCCGTGCAGTCCGCCGAGATCTACCTGTGCCCTCGTTATGCGCGCCATGGGAAAGCGCTATTTCACGCATGCTCCGTCAAATGCAGTTATTTTGAGAAACGTCCCTAAGTTATCTGACCAGACTCTAGATAAATCGCGCATGAAATTGCTTTACCTTTCTACGGCCGTGCATATGTATAAGCAAAGTGTTCCATTTTATTCCACTGTAGCACAGGGTATGCTTTTTTTTTATCGTAGATTTCCATTCTGCAAACTTCATCTAAACTTTCATCAGTGGTATATTTATCTTCAGCAATTTTTCATCATTTCCCCATATGAGCATCGTGGTGGCGAGATGTTAACTTCCTCGCCTGGGATACAGGAGGGTGCGAATTCGATCCCGACCCCAATTTCTGTATATTTGGAGTTTCAATGTTCTCCCCGTGGTCGTGTGGATTTTTGTCCGGGCCTTCTGGTTTTTCCCTTCATAAAATGTAAATGTTGTCAGTTTGCTCTCCAACACACCGGTGTGCTGTACTAGTAGCGAATTGGGCATGTTCTGTTTACGTGACAAACCTTACTAATTGGCTGTGTTGGGTGATGGCGGGTTTAACGACACATTTATATTTACGTGATCTAACCCAAACACCTCTTATGGTTAGTAATTTATATCCCGATCGTGCTGTCAGTGTCAAGTTACAAGATGAATATCAATTTAGGACAACCCAGTTCAACCCCTCGTGTGACAGAAGCAGCCCACGGAAGTGGACATCAGAGCTACTTTTGAACTACAATGCAAGATCTGAATGGGATTGAATCTAGATACAGAAAAAAATAATTGATTAATATCAATCAAGCTCACGATAACATGCATTGAGTTAAGGCGTTTAAGAATCAAGATTGATATAGGTTGTAAGTAATGGGTTCATGCAATCTCTGCAGCCATGAGTGGTTGCTACGCTCACAACCAAACAACTTGCGTATAGAATTGCGTTGACTAAATTGGTAAGGTGGTGAGTAAATCATTCCACCTCTCGTAACCTCATATTAATATTCAGCAGTGGTAGATATTCAATCACAAATACGAAGAGGATTAATGCATAGTTTCAGGGTGGGTTTGGATGTGTCACAATTCTAAACTATATTCTTCACCAGCATATCAATTGAGTGCAGCATCCTTTAAACAAAAATGTGACGCCAGGTACGGCCAAATGGTATTAACATAACAGTGTCACACCTACTAGGACTTGCCTAGAGTAGAAGCTAATATCACACTGGGAACCAGTGTTAAGCCTCACAATCCGAATTTTAAGACGTTTAATTTTCTTTCAACAAAGCCTTTAGAATTTGATACAATGGCACAACGCATTGTTTTAGAACAAAATACTTCTACAAAATTGGAACAGTTTACTTGAGGCTGACTAATACTCAGGTGACATGAGCATGTCATAGATTAAGTTTTAGGGGTTACCATATTGAATACAAATCATGTCACTTGAATATTATTCACACAAAAACCACACCAACTTGCTTCCATTGATAGACGTATTAGTGTGTCAACATACTTAGTCCCAATCCATTTTTTATACAAATGCAATAGGCAGTGCTTTCAGCTTTGTGTAGTTGTAAAACGGTGCCATTTAAGCCTTCAGTCAGCCTCTCCTCTTCGTTGCAAATATCGACGAGACTGCAAAGAGCCTTTCCCTGCATTAACCTGCGCATGGGCAGGATGCTCTCAGCAAGTACGGCAGGGCACAAAATCATTGTGGTGCAGTGGTAGCACATGTAGCCGCACATGTGGTAGCGCATGTGCCGCACAGCAAGAAAGAATTCGATTTCCACTTCGGGCATCTTTCTGCGTTGAGTTGGTGTGTTCTTATCCTGTTCAGCATGGGTTTTCCCTCTGGGTTCTCAAATTTCCTGACTGGTACTGGTTTTTGTGTTTAGTTTGTGGTCCTTCCCCCGCACATCCGATTAGCACGGTTGGCTATATACGGTGCGAAAGAAGTTCAACATAAATACATACAAATATCCCAATATTCTTGGTTCTTTCGGTAAAGTCACGTAGAAGGGAAATGATAAAATAATAAAAATATAAAACAATAAAATTCGCACGACGTTTCGACTGCAACAAAAGCAATCAGATTCATCAGGTGTGAAATCCACAGCAAGAAAATGTGAAAAAAGTGGCGGTTTTTTCTTAACGTCAGCACCACAGACAGCGATTTGGCAGTTGGTCAGATGGACGGGTCCAAGAAGAAAATGGAATGCGGTCTGAAAGTTGCCGTAAGCGTGAACACAATCAATTAAGACGTGAAATGGTTTATCAAATGCTTCCAATGATTGCCAAGCCAGAATCCATCTTCTCGGTTGAAATTGTCTCTGTGTTTGTATATGTGGATAGCCTCATGAACGAATCTCTCATGGTAGCCAGATGGCTTGCATGTACACAGAGCAACATTGCCCCCTTCAAGAATAAACCTGGCAGGATCCTCATTAAAAAGTGTTTTGAGATTCAGTGAGGCTTAGCTGGGTAAACAAGCATGATACAAATTTTAAGTCGTCTCTCCGCATGCAACGCTGTTCCACTCTGGCATACTGTGCCATGATGTGCCTCCGAGGGTTGCCACCTCTGAGAAAGAAATAAATCGGAAAGTAAAATGAAAAGAAGAATACCTCAGTACCAGAAGTCGGGGAGAACTACATGTAAATGCAACGTCTCAAGTGATGAATTACTATGCAAGTAACAAAACTCAGGATTGTTTACGCCCCGGGAAGACTTGGAGAATTTCCCAGGATGGCCACTTAAAGAAAGAGGACGATCCTGGGAAAAACAGGACAGGCGGCGACTAAAGTGCCGTCACCGCGCCTCGTCACCACCGAGGTGTGCCCTACCTGTGCTGGGCAAGGCGACTCGTCTGCAACTCCTCGGGAAGCACGGTGAGCAGCTCGAGCAGGGCCGGGCCCGGGGGGAACGCCTGCGTCATGTCGCTCACCGCCGTGGGCCAAGCGTCGGGCAGGGTGTTGAGAGCAAGCGACGCGAGTGCCACGCACAGCCGCGTCAGCACCATCTTGGGCCCGTCGGCAAACTGAGCGATGCGCGCGCTCAACTGAGACTTGAGTGCCTGCGTAGGACAAAAAAAAACTAATGAGCCGCCCCGTCTGGGGACGCGATTGGACGCAAGACAATTAAAATTCTACGACGTTAGCAAGGACTACCCGCATCCTGGAATATGAATTGCCACTAGAATTGCCAACAAATATTATAATAGCTTTTGCTTTCATGGCCAGAAACATCTCGGTTGTCTGTAAAAACAGAGATTGAGGTCTGATATCTGTGAGCATATGAAGACCTTTTAGGATGGCTTCCTGCAGACCCCCTGATGGAAAGGATAATCATTGGGATCAATAACAGGCAGTTAGTTTCTCTTTCCTATTATAATTCCACCCCTTTACAGCAGCTTTACCGCTTTGACCTTTTCCCCATCCCGCTTAAAACAATTTAATACTCTCCCACAAATAACACATTCCACCTGCAGGGAATATAAACCAGCAGAAAGCATTCATAACAATGATGCACATTTATCGGATCGTAGTTTTATACCAACACGAGATTGTGCTGTTCTCAACCTGAATGCTAATCGATACGTTTGCAGATTGCCCCGGCCAGACGCTTGAAGTTAAAGCCGCGCCGAGCGAGACATTCAATCTCGGGAGGGAGGTGTTGCGTGCTGCGCCAGAACTTACCTCGTACTGCTCCGACGGAATGTCCGCCCAGTATCGCGATATTTTGGTGTGCAGGGCGCTCGCTCCAAAGTACTGAATCTCCGATGCCTTCTCAGACCCCAGGAGCACCCAGCTGAAGTGCCACGCGTCGGGCGACACCTGCGCTTGCATCAGCCACTTCTGCGCCGCGTTCTTGTGCTCGATCGCCGGGTCATAGTAGAGCTGGTGCAGCGCCTGCCCGAGGCCACCACGGCAGGACCATAACAGTTGTTGGCACAAGCAATGCGGTACTGACCCGGTAAAGAGAGGTCAAATGCAATGCGCAACTCCTCGTTGGATACCGCTGCCCGCAAATGTAATGCTTATGCATGTACATATACACATGTACAGGTATATCACTTTGTCGACCCACTGCTGGGTGAGGGCCTCTCCACGCCGTGCAGGTCATGGGGGTTATTCGATAATACTTCACAAGGCTGGTCAGTGTGGTTTAGCGGACATAGACATGGGAGCAGATTTTGCTGAACTGTCATTGATCGGCCACCATACAGCCCTGCAGCCAATAGCCTATAACACCTGGCATGCATGGTGGTCACCCATAAAAACACTACCCAGGTTCAACGTTGCATGGCTTCCGAGATCTGAAGAGGCCAGGGTACATTCCAGGTGATTTGGCCAGGAATTCTCAATGCGTATGTGCGTAGAGAGATTTCACAAGTGGAAGGGTGAGTGTGTGCAGTTTTACACCTGTATTATTTCTAGCACAATGAGCCGTAAATCACCGGAATGCGTTCAGACCTCTGCTCCAGTTGGTGAATGTGATATATTAAATTAAATGGTCATGACAATGACAAAAAGCGTGAATTTTTACTACGCAGCACGGTATGTAAATAGTAAAAATTTACCGCCCCTTGGGGTATTATGTTGAATGTAACCTGTCAATTGAACACATTATAGACATGATTTAATGATGCAACTGCTCTACACATGACTGTCCATCACTCAGGCTAAATTACCATAAGCTACACCGTGTACCCGGAATGCCAAAATATTCTCGACAATTAAAACGGTGCAAGCTGTTTTTATCTCCCACACCGAATTCATCGCAGAAAACGCTCAACCCTTGAATGAACTATAAACTGAAATAAGTTATTATTAAAATAACAATAACAATCAGCCACGATCAATACACTGCTGGATGAATGCCTCCCCTACACCGTCACCAATTCTCATGGTCCTGCCAAGCTACAATATGTCCCACTACGACCTCATCGCTCGTCCTGCGGGGAGCATTGCCTCCCTTGTCTGCCATTCCTTCTGTCTCGTCCATCGGCCAACCTCCCTTCCCGTGTTGTCTTTGTGCAAGCCCACTTCATTCAGCCAATAGTCAAGACAATGTCTCTAATGTGTATTTACACCGATCGATGTTGTTCCTGTCTCTCAATGTAATTCCAAGCCTGAATCACCCCGTACTTTTTTGCACACTTTTCAGATTATTTTGCATTTGTCAATGTCCATGTTTCTACTCCAGGTAATAATGGGTAATTTGCCAATCACTGTAAAACGTTTCTCCTCTTCAGGCAACCTGGTATGCTACATTTCATAATCAAGTTCAGGTTTTTCAAAAGCATTACAACATTCTTCCGTACTCCTCTTTATTTAGAAACATCTTATCCCAATCTGCCTTCAATGATTATCCTATGTATAAATATTCTGCCCAATTTTTCAGTTGAGTTCACCCAACGACTTTTTAAAATTAAACTTGCTGTGCATGAGATTATCTCCTTAAATATTAAATTTGCAAGAAACGCTATGTTAAACTAAACATTATTACCAGTATTATATGCAGGAAAACCTCACTGATTCTCAATATGTTTTCAGGAGCCTTCAATGACCATTAACAAGTGTTTGGCATGAGCTGAGAAATAAGGACACCAGGAGAAAGCCCCCACGAGGGGGTGGCAGCATTAATTCTCCCACCCACCGTGCAGCTTAACTCCGATAACGCCTGGCAAGCCCTAGAGGTAACCATCCAAATAGAAGCCAGGCTCCAACCTGCGTAGCTTCCAAGACCTGATGACATTAGCCACATTCATGGTGATTTGGCCGTAGGCAAAATCTCCCGTGGATATCTTAGTTGCTGCAAGTCACAAAATTGTCAGCTGGAACGTCCTATGTTTCCTAGGGCAGCTGGACTGAGAGCAGCGGATGGATTGTTCGAACGTGCCTCAGAATGTTATTTTTACTGGAGTCCCAAACTCTGACACAGAAGACATCGATGTGGCCAATCAATGTTGTTTGAACTGTCCACTCCCACATGAGCAAGCACACACACGTGTGTGTTTTTAAAAAGCCGTTGGACAAAATTCGCAGCACGTACCCGAGTGGAGAAGATGGATTATCACGCTTCCTTTTGAGAAAAAATAAACCGTGGTTCAATTTAAATTTACAAAGGGTCCCAGGATAATGCTGTTTGGTCAAATACACGGGGTACAAAGCGTGGCACCGTGATTAAAACACAGAGAGGCGACGGTCAGATTACTATGGGCTGAGTGGGGAATGATTTCAAATTACCGTGCCTGTGTGCATGCATTTGTTAGCAGACTGCGCTACAAACCCCATGAGCGGAGTTCAATTCCTGGCCATACATAACCTCAGCGGCAAGCAGTGGCATAGCTATCGAGTGTTGTACAGGCAGAGCAATTGTACCAGGCCCATGGGGCCAGAGGAGCTCATGTGCCAGGCTACGAAACCGGGTGGGGGGGTGACAGAGAGTCCCATTTCATTCCTTGCACCAAGGTTTATGCCAACCACGCAATGGCATTGATGGAAAATGGTATCTGAACCTAACTTGGGCCTCCCCTCTAGGTCAATGCAGCCTTAAATTAGTACTTGGTGCAGTGTGCAAACAGCACCGCACTGTGTAGGCAAAGGCAGCCAGGTACTGTATTATGCGGGCACACTACTCGTGCTGTAGGCTGGCCTTAAGAGGTGTTCACTAACATACATCTCGATTTAAAGCTTTCGTGACTGCAGGGATTCATATTCTTGGTCATTAGGACGCTGTCTTTCCGACAGCTCTGTTCTTCACCTGAAGACGGCTGCTTGCGTTGTGGCCGAAACGTCGTGAGAATTTTATTATGTTTTATTTTTATTATTGTATTATTTCCCTTCAACGTGACTTTACCGAAAGAACCAAGAATATAACATACATCTAACAAGGAGACAAGTGTATGTGTGTGGAGCTTTATGAAAATTAAGCAAAGTGGACGAGGAGGGAGTACATGCAGTTAGGAGAATGACTATCAGAAAGACAGATGAGGGCGTAAGATAGGTACGAAGTGTTAGGCAGGCAGACAGATTAACAAGAGGCATCTAGATCGGTACCTGGCGTAAGACAGGCGCACACACATCGAGAGCAAGGCGGTCAGACACAGAGGCAGTGGCTGTGCAGAGTGGGGTGTATGGAGACTTGAAAAGATGCGAGGATTGACGTTCAGAATAGAACGAATAGAGAATGGCGAGGGCTGGATGGTGGTTGTCAATGGGGATATGATGAGGGTTGGGACAAGGGCTGAGAGTCAGGGAAGAATGGATGGTGGTGGTTTACTGTAGAGCTGAAGGGGAAGATCCACGGAGGCCAGCAGCAACAACGTTCGCGATAGATGTTAAATAAGGAAGGAGGAGGGGTCGGGGTGTGGGGAGGCTGCATCTTAAGAGTGATGCAGAGAGGTGTGGGGGGTCATCAGGGATGGAATGGCAGATGGTGCTTGAAGAGGAATTGAGATGAAGGAGGAGGGGATACAGGGAGTGCCGTAGCGAGCGATGTATGGAAGTGTGGAGGAACGCTGGGAGGTGCCGTAGGGAGTGGAAGAGGGATGGGTGGATGCCGGGAAAGCTGTCGGGAGGACAGGAGGCTCGGAAATAATCTTTCGTGCAAGAGGAATTATCTTCTTGGTTCTTTCGGTAAAGTCACGTAGAAGGGAAATAATAAAAATAAAACATAATAAAATAAAATTATCACGACGTTTCGGCCACAACGCAAGCAGCCGTCCGTCCTCAAGAGGAATTAATTGACAGAGGGATGATCAGGAGGGATGGAACCGGGAATGGTGAATGGAGGGAGCGCTGGAGACGATGAAAAGACGCAGTAGACATGCGTACTTGGGAGTAGGGATGAAGCTAAAGAAGGCAGCACTGAAGAATAGAAAGTCTGGGAGGGGAAGGATGGATGCAGGGATGGAGAGGGTGGTGCTTGAGAGACGGAGGAGAGGAGTGGATATCAGAGACGGTGGGAGTGTAGCGAGAGAGATGATGGAGGCAATGAAGGTTACGGAGGGGTGAAGGCGACGCTGTAGTGAGCGATGGCCGAATGTTTGCATGCCACGGGAGACGCCGAGTTTGGCGAGACAGGCACGGAGTGATGGAGTGATGATTGGGTGTCAGAGAGAGAGAGGCAAGATATGGCGATTGATGCTGTCGAGTGCTATAAAGAGGGAAGGGGGGCGGGGTGTTTAGGTGGTACAGAGGGATGTAGGGAGTCAGATGAGATGGAAGGAATTGAGGTTATTGGAGGCTTTACTGGAAGAGAGATGGGGATAGCGGTGAGGGTGGGGATGGAGGCCGGGGGAGGGATGGAGGCTGGGGGAGGGATGGAGGCTGGGGGGGGATGGAGGCTGGGGGGGGATGGAGGCTGGGGGGGGGGATGGAGGCCGGGGGAGGGATGGAGGCTGGGGGAGGGATGGAGGCTGGGGGGGGATGGAGGCTGGGGGGGGGGTGGAGGCTGGGAGGGATGGAGGCTGGGGGGGGATGGAGGCTGGGGGGGGGGGGGGTGGAGGCTGGGGGGGGGGGTGGAGGCTGGGGGAGGGATGGAGGCTGGGGGGGGATGGAGGCTGGGGGGGGGATGGAGGCTGGGGGAGGGATAGAGGCTGGGGGAGGGATGGAGGCTGGGGGGGGGGGTGGAGGCTGGGAGGGATGGAGGCTGGGGGGGGATGGAGGCTGGGGGGGGGGGGGTGGAGGCTGGGAGGGATGGAGGCTGGGGGGGGGGGGGTGGAGGCTGGGGGGGGGTGGAGGCTGGGGGGGAGGGATGGAGGCTGGGGATGGAGGCTGGGGGGGGGGATGGAGGCGGGGGGGGGGTGGAGGCTGGGGGGGAGGGATGGAGGCTGGGGATGGAGGCTGGGGGGGGGGGGTGGAGGCTGGGGGGGGGGTGGAGGCTGGGGGGGAGGGATGGAGGCTGGGGATGGAGGCTGGGGGGGGAATGGAGGCTGGGGGGGGGGGGTGGAGGCTGGGGATGGAGGCTGGGGGGGGGATGGAGGCCGGGGAGGGATGGAGGCTGGGGGGGGATGGAGGCTGGGGGGGGGGGTGGAGGCTGGGGGAGGGATGGAGGCTGGGGGGGGGGGATGGAGGCCGGGGAGGGGATGGAGGCCGGGGAGGGATGGAGGCTGGGGGGGGGGATGGAGGCTGGGGGAGGGATGGAGGCTGGGGGGGGGATGGAGGCCGGGGAGGGATGGAGGCTGGGGGGGGGATGGAGGCCGGGGAGGGATGGAGGCTGGGGGGGGGATGGAGGCTGGGGGAGGGATGGAGGCTGGGGGGGGGGGAATGGAGGCTGGGGGGGAATGGAGGCTGGGGGGGGGTGGAGGCTGGGGGGGGGTGGAGGCTGGGGGGGGGTGGAGGCTGGGGGGGGTGGAGGCTGGGGGAGAGGGATGGAGGTTGAAGAGGGATGGAGGCTGGGGGGGAGGGATGGAGGCTGGGGGAGCTGTCGAGGCCGCGGCGTCCCAACCTTCTCCACGGTGTCCGCTGTGAACACCTCCGCGTCCATGGCCCGGGCAGGAGGTGGAGCAGCAGCCGCCGCCGCCGCAGCCGCCGCCTTGGCCGCTTCTACGATGTCAGCTACAGCCGCTGTAGCTCGCTTATCTCAACGACACTGCTAACCCGCGAGCAGCAGCAGCAGCAGTAACAACAGCAGCACACACTCCCCCCCAACACACACAACAATCTATCTACGCTAACGATGACGAAGGCCGCCGTGACTTGGGCAGGCGGAGCGAGAGAGACCGTGGAGACCGCTCTGCGCGCCGCATCACACGGCCCGGCGCCTTAGGCCGAAGCCGCGAGATTCTCGCCTCTCTGCCGCTCTCGCTCTCTCTCGCTCTCTGACGCCTCTAGACCTCTGGCTACTATTAAAAACACAACAATAAACAGTCTGTCGCCGGGCTAAGCGGAGGCGTCGGCAGCTGCGTGTGGCGGCGGCGGCTGCTTGAAAGCCCCGGTCCTCAGAGCCGGGTCCCGCAGAGCGACGCCGGGAACCGGGAATCGGCGGGAACCGGGAATCGGCGGGAACCGGATCCCACTGCAACTGCATGGGGTGTGGTGGTGGTGGTGGTTCGATTACCGTATTCAGGATATCGATTCTTCTACCGATTATCGGTTCGATTTCTCTACCAATTGAAGGACAGCGGGGGAAATCCGATTTCATGTAATCGATTATTCTACCGATTATCGGTTCGATTTCTCTATCAATTGAAGTCACAGCGGGGCTATCCGCTTTTCATGTAATCGATTATTTTTCTGATCGGTTCTATTTCTCTACCAATTGAAGGACAGCGGGGGAAATCCGATTTCATGTAATCGATTATTCTACCGATTATCGGTTCGATTTCTTTACCAATTGAAGTTACACAGCGGGGGCTATCCGCCTTTCATGTAATCGATTATTATACCGATTATCGGTTCGATTTCTCTACCAATTGAAGGACACAGCGGGGGAAATCCGCCTTTCATGTAATCGATTATTCTACCGATTATCGGTTCGATTTCTCTACCAAATGAAGGACACAGCAGGGGCTATCCGCTTTTCATGGAATCGATTATTCTTCTGATTATCGGTTCGATTTCTATACAAATTGAAGGACACAGCGGGGGGAATCCGCCTTTCATGTACTGTAATCGATTATTCTACCGATTATCGGTTCGATTTCTCTACCAATTGAAGGGCACAGCAGGGGCTATCCGCCTTTCATGCAATCGATTATTCTACCGATTATTATGTTTCTGGACCTAGATGGAATAACACCACAGCTGGGACATCTGATTATTCGACTGATAGATTACTATTTTCATATTCTTAGGTTCTTTCGGTAAAGTCACGTAGGTAAAAAAGTAAAATTAATAAAAGTAAAATAAAAATAAAATAAAAAATCACCTCCGAAACGTCGTGATTTTATTTTTATTTTACTTTTATTAATTTTACTTTTTTACCTACGTGACTTTACCGATAGAACCTAAGAATATGAATACTTGGAGTCGCGAAAGCTTCAAATCTAGAACTGATAGATTACTTTACAGATTATCGGTTAAATTTATCTACCAATTGAAGATCACAGCTGGGGTACCCGACTTTCAATTAATCGATGACTATACCGATTACGGGTTCGGTTCGATTACCCATGTGCGTCGAAGGAAGAGGTTGTCAAAAAATTAAGTTGCGATTAAATAATACTCTGACATGCTGGAGATGGTTTTTCGTTGTCCCCTGTAGTTGATGCAGCGCCTCTAGTGGCTGCAGCGGTAATTGCATAGTAACAATACTCGTGTGCAGCACTGTCAATTTACTCTTGAAGTCAGGAGCTTGTATTGACCATACCTCCCCACGCTGGTCACTGCGGCTGTTTAAAGGAGGGTTCACCGGAACTCACGCGCATATAACTCGCCACTTAATGTAAGCCGTGTCTGGGAATCGAACTCGGGAAGCCCCGGGTTCATAACACGAATCTGACATGATCGATTTTACACGCGCACGGATGCCTGTAACGTCAGCACTGGAAATCGATTAATCGATGCACGCCTTGTATGCGTATACACATGCGTAGAATCGTAGGGTTGTCAAGCAATTCCCATGACGCATTCATCCGGCGGTGGATTGACAAAGGAGCCGTAGGTTATTTTCATTATTATTCACACAAACACGCTATGCATAAATTAGTGTAATAACCGGTGACTGTCAATTCGCACGAACGAGCAAGAGAGAGCAGGATAAGCCAATTGTATAAATACAACAGCCGAATTGATCTCCGCTCGTCATTTCAATCATCACCCAAACTACGGAGCACACAGCAATCCCACTCGGTCTGCGCTCCTCCAACGGAGCAAAGGGAACACTGCACGGGCCCTCTCTCTCTGCCGAAGATCCGTCGTTTCGTGAGCAATTAGCTCCTGGACGTATTCGCTGTCACATACGCTAGGATGGAATATAACTTTTAGAGCATTGCGATTAAAGAAAAAAAATTCGATCTCAATGTGATTTATGCACGGGGCAGATTCAATGCTTCAGCTCTGGCAGTGAAAAGTAAATACCAGAGGTGGGACAAAGTCATTGTTATGCAAGTCCAAGTCGAGTCTGAAGTCATCAAATTCATGACTCCAGTCTGACTCGAGTCCAAGTCACATGACTCGAGTCCACACCTCTGGTAAATACATCTCCACTGTTTGATAAGACGCACGTTTGTCCCCCCCCCCCCCCCCCGCTGTATATGAAAGCTAACGTTAGTGGGGTGCGTCTTATAATCCGGTCGCTGTGTGTGTATGTGTGAGACCATATATGTACAGTATAACTTTACTGACACCGGGCACAAGTTCGGGGCCGCGTCTTATTTTTACAAGCGCCCTCTCATCCGGGGAATACGGCTCTATGTATAAACCGTACAAACTACAATTTAGTATTGATTTGAAGCTTTCGTGACTGCAGGAATCCATAGGTTTTCGGGGTTAGATCGCGGAAATATTAATGTGTCGTTAAACCCATCACCGCCCGACACAGCCAATTAAACAGATAAACATAACGTGCCAATTCGTTACTAGTACATCACACCGGTGTGTTGGAGAGAAAATCCGCAACATTTACAATCTGAGTACGACGTTACAATTTATGTAATGCAAAGCTAATGGACCAAAACTATATTTTTTAAGTGGAGGGACAGATCCGTGGAGACGTATTGTTTAATTAATTTTCCACGACGACGCGAACAACTATTTGGATTTAGCCAACGGGATAATTCCTGGTCAAATCTGGGCCGAGACTGCTGCCCATGATTTCAGTTCGAAACGTCAAGTCCTGGGCCTCCCCCTAGGTCGACTCAGCCTCAGATGGTTACCTCGTGCGGTGTGTAAACCTTCGCCAATGGGGAGACAAAGGCGGTCGGGCCGTGGTGCTGGCCACCCACCCCCTCGTGTACCGTGCCGGCCTTCATAGGTGATCGCTAACAGCACTTGCCCCAACAGTCTGTACAGGCTATACGGGTGATCTTTATCTTTGGGGTACCTCCTGGTCAACGATGACCGGTGAATTAGCGCCCTCTGTCTGTCAATATGAGCACCTGATTATGTTACTTGCAAAATGATTACGCAGGTGGGTACATTTTCTGGTACCCCACTAATATGGAGAAATGGGAGTACTGCACTGTTTAGAGAAAACGTTGAATTACGAAGCTCCTGCGTGTCCCCAACATATTATCTCAATTCACGTGTAACATATTTTAGCCATCGCGTGGGGAGGCCGTCATACAGTTGATTCACAATAGGGCTGTACATGTACTCTTGACAGGTGAAAGATACAGGGTTACAGCGCGCCTTGGTGTCTACATCTATTGTATTTTTTGTATAACTTTAGTATAGATACATGTTAATTTTGATTATTATTTTCTGACTTTATCTGAACGAAAAGACACAAATTCGTCCGTTTTCTCATTGATAATAGGTACATTTTAATATCATTGTCCTGGTCACAAAAGCAAAGTTTGTGGGGAATAATACTTTTTTAGGCATAAGCAATTACGAAATAACACTTACTACCCAGGAACAAAAATGGTGTTACATAGTGTAATCAGCCATAGGGGGGAAGGTCTTGAGCCTCGACTTCAAACAGCGCCGTTTACAACTTAAGACATAAATGTTCGCTGGCAATGATTCATAATTGATTATTTTTTCCGGTTAGCCCACAAGGCCGTACATGTTGGCACTCGATACGACCTCCGCATTACAGCTACAAGGGAAGATCCCCTCTCCACTCTGAGGTCACAACCCCACAGCACCAACCCACGCCACCCCGCGTGTCTCCAACCTCGGCACGTGTTCGCGAACCCTAAGAAACCTCAACGGCCCGCCCCCCCAGCCTCGCTCTGATTGGCCAAGAGCCCCCATTGTATTCCCCAGTCTGCATGGGAATGAAAAGTGGGCGTGGCGTCACTGATCCTCTCACGCGATTGGCTCGCGGCGCCTCCACCGAGAGTGGCCAGCTGGGCCCTCCCGCCTTATGCGCGCTAGGAATTGCAGAGCGAGGAGTGCGGGCGTCATGGCAGGCGAGGAGGAGGTGGTGGAGGCCACAGGGCAGGATATGGATTATAACATCACCTTCCCAGAGCCGCTGTCGTCGGGTAAACCTCCTCCCACACCCCCCGCCACAACTTCGGATTGTCACAGGGAACCGCGGTGGGTGGCAGCGGATCGAGTGGCAGCTTTCATCCAGCAGTGGATTGAATGTTGCTTGGCCCGGTGTCGTGGCAACGTGCTATCATAGGGCGACCACTCGCTGTTGACTCGCCACAGTGGTACTCATTTTATCGCCCCCACCACCCTGTGTGGTGATGATGATGGTGAATGTTTGAGTTGTGAGGTTCTGGTTGAGCGACGCGGCGCGTGAAACGGAGCGGGTTCGTTCCGCTGCCACCGTCGTCGCGACGACTAAAGGAGGAACAAGGGACGCGATTAATCGACCCCATACACGTGTTGGTTAAAGGCACGCGCCTGCTGGAGGCGATGCCGTCTTGTTCCCACTGTTTGTGGCCAATGCGACTGGTCAGTTGGAGGCAGTCGCACCTCCCAACAACAACAACAACAACGGAGGGCTGAGTAGCGACGCTCACAACAACGAGCGGCGCGCCGGGCGGATAAAATTCAGCAAGTTTGGCACAGTAGTTAGGGGGGCACGGCTGTTGCACTTGGCAATCATCTCAGTGGGTCAACCCCATGGCACCTGCTGGGTCTGCCCCGTGACCTCCTGTCGGCGAGCCTTCGACACTTCACGTGACATCAAAAGTGCACCTAGCCTGGCACAGGCAACGCGGTGACGTCGGCGGCGAATGGCGGTCATTGCTCATTGAATGAAACGAACCATTAGAGGCCGCTACAATAACGAGTTTCAAAAAAAATATTACCAATCACCAACACACTGTGACAATGGCAAGGAAGGCAATTCGTTGCACGCAAATATGGCAACGCCGAACCATGAGATTTGATTACATGGACAGCCCCAGAATTGAAGCCGAAGCTGCCTCGGGGCAGAACGCCGCCGTGATGATGGTGGGTCATAGGGCAGCGGTAATCCGAGATGTCTGAAAGTGACGGTGTGAGCTTTCCAGGGGACATCCAATTTTGTTGCTTGCCATGTCAAAACGTGAGGACATTTACATTCAGGACCCTCACGGCCAGCAGTGCATCACCTTGTGTCGATAGACCAGGGAGATGGCTTTATAGAACTAATTCTGAAGTCAGGTCACCATGCTTTTTTATCCACACCCTTTGTCTCATGTAACGTTTTATCACATGTCAATTATATATACCACTGTGTAACAAATTTTTTTTGTTCCTGGGTAATAAGTGTTATTTTCTAATTGCTTATGCATCAAAAGTACAGAAAATGGCTATTATTCCCCACAAACTTTGCTTCTGTGACCAGGACTTTATGTGAAGGAAAGACACAAATGCACACGTTTTCTCATTGAAAATAGGTACATTTTAAAATATCACTGTCCTGGTCACAAAAGCAAAGTTTGTGGGGAATAATAGCCATTTTCTGTACTTTTGATGCATAAGCAATTAGAAAATGACACTTATTACCCAGGAACAAAAATCATGTTACATAGTGTTATAATTGTTTAATCCTTACAACAGGAATAAGCCAAATTTAGTGGGGCTTTTTAAACGTGTGTGTGTAGTGTTTAGTAACCAAGCCGTGATCATAAACTCACTTGCCCTCGACACCCTGGTTTAATCACAGCAAAGATTCGTGTCTGTATCTTGGATCTCGGCAGTGCCGGCGCGGTAATCTGAACCTCCAGGGTTTCGTAGATAAAGGGTCAGCGATTTAAAAGCGTGTGATCCTTCTCAGAAATCCGCAAGCAATTCGGTTTAAAAAAAGGTGAATGCAGTCGAAGGCAAATTGTAGTGCACATTTGCTCAGCCCCCGAGAGTCAGCCTTTGCTTCCATTCAATTATGTCTCAACGAACACTGCAAACAACCACTTGTTGCAGTGTGTTTGCCTTCACTAGGTCTTTTGTCAGACACTCCTGGTAGGCAAGCCAAACTGGAGAGCTGGGGCCAAACAATGCCTCAAGACTGTGCAAGCTGTGCACTGTGAGCTGTCAGGATATTTGCTTGACCTGGTTGTGTATGTGGCAAGTGCTCGTGGCAGGAGGTGAAGGCATCTGTCGTGCGGTCGAGACGTTAAATGCCACGGGGGACATTCGCTTGTGCCCGGGAAGTATTCGACGATTCGCCGATTCACTCGGCATGTGCTGTAGTTTTGAAATGTTTCCAATATATGGGACTTTGGAGGTTGTCAAGTGACCCAGAGGTCAGAGCAGTGAGCCAGCAACAACGCTTGTTTTAATCTGGGTTTCAGCCAGCTATGATTAGTGAGTCGATGGTCTCACTATGATGATAATGACTGCACAAAAATATCACGTTGCATTTGGGATTTTACTTAATTCGCCAAAAATACAGTTCTGAGAATTAAAAAGATGGGTTTGACTGCCATCCAACAAACATTTATTGATACGGGGCACATGGGTATGTGCAGCGCCCCCTAGTGTGCATCGGCTGTCACTTGACGGGATATCAGAAGTGGCTGTGTGATGTATCTTTCTCCGGGCTATCGTTAAACATGGGGTTGATTAACTGCACTGTGATGGTACAGAGCAGACATTTAGGTTCACGCCAAGATGCCAAAAACACATTTGTAATAAAGTTGTGGGAAAATACGACATAACAAGTATCTGAAAATATAATTCCTGCTTCAATCTGGTTTGCATGGCATTTTTTTACAACTTAATAATTTTTTAACTGGGAATATATCTCATTTGGATGAGAGGTAATTTTTTAAAGTAGTCCATCTCGTGGTTTAATGTCTTTTGGCCTTGACATTGGTCTCACACAGCGGGATGGTCTACGGGGCCCAGTGAAGAGCCGGTGGTGTTCCTGCTTGGCTGGGCCGGCTGCCGGGACAAGCACTTGGCCAAGTACAGCAGCATTTACCAGCAGCAGGTCTGTCCACAGTGGCTGGGCACCATCACAGAGCCCAGCAGATTCCTGGCCAGGCCCTCTGAACGCATACACAAGCCAGACGGTGAAAGTGATCACAACAACTTTAAGTGTAACTATGAACCATCGATACAAATGAATTATTATCTTTATACTCATACATCCAGGTGGGAGTGGTGACTTATGTAATGAACAAAACCGCACACACGACGAAGACAATGAAAAACCACTGCAGTACAAATTGGACAACAAAAACAAATCCTCAAATCTTGACCACGAGTCGAGACAATTCATGTGATCACCATGCCCGGGGGGTGGTGGTGGGGGGGTAATTTAACTGTTGCATCATTAAGTTATGAATGCCGACGATGCTTTTCATGCGGCATGCCAGGGCTGCATCACGGTCCGCTACACGGCGGCGCTGCGCGACGTGTTCCTGAGCGACCCGCTGGGTGGCGAGCGCCTGCGTGTGGTGGCGTGCCAGCTGCTGGAGCTGCTGGCCGACTACGGTGTGGAGGGGCAGCCCGTGCTCATACACGTGTTCAGCAACGGCGGCGCGATGCTCTACCGCCGACTAGCTCAGGAGATAGTGGCGCGGGGCCACACGGTGCAAGTGGTGGGCGCCGTCTTCGATAGCGCGCCCAGCGATCGCCACGTGAGGGGCCTCACGCGTGCACTCAACGCCATTCTCAAGACGAGGGCCAACACGGCGATGCGCCTCCTCGCGCTGCTCCTCTACACGATCGTTGTGCTCTTCCTCAAGGTGCCGATGGGAGAGGCAGGGCATCACAGACGTGCGCCGGTGTCCTCGAAATATGGGGCTCGTTCAGCGGTGGGGTGCTCCTGTATACTTAAAATATGAAAGCAATATAAAATAAAAGGTAACAAAACATTACTTAAAGTATGAAAAAAAATCACAAGCCAATACTTGAATGCACAATTCGTATATCCACACGTTGCCAGGACACACATTAACCTTGCACTGGGAGCACAATCACGGACATGCGTATTTGAAGAACGATTGCTACCAAATATATGAAAGCACAAGATACAAATGCTATCAGTGAAAGAATTGCATACAGAACGATCATACTTATATTTATTAATTGCAAGGCGTTTTGTCATTTCGTAACGCCGCTCCGGTCCCGTCACTCTTAACTCGCAGTTCTTCGCCATCCCGCTGGGACTCGTCAAGTCGACCTACAAGGTGCTGGTGCGTGGCCGCTGGCGCTGGCCGGAGCTCTACTTGTACTCGCAGGCCGACAGCATCGTGCCGTGGCGCGACGTGTGCCGAATCGCCGAGGAGCGGCGCACCACGGGCGTGCGTGTGCGCTGCCACGACTTCGTAACGTCCGAGCACGTGTCGCACTTCCGCGCGTTCCCCGAGGAGTACACCGCTCGCTGCGTGGCGTTCTTGCGCGAGTGTCTGCCGGGCGACATGGCGGAGGAAGAGGATGAGGAGGAAGCGAGCGACGGTTCGACGAAGGCCGAGGACTCGGACGGACGTGGGGAAGAGGCTGCCGATCCCATCGACGAGGGCGGTGCCAGGCAGAGGAAAGGGGCCGTTGGGCTCGCAAAGGAGGAAAGGCCTTCGTTCCCCTAGCCCATTGGGATGGAGAATGTGGTGTAGAAGCTTGTGTCGGCGTTTTTCTCCGAGTGTTGAGATCGTTTCCTGAATAACGGTTAAATATTAATGCATATCGGGTAGCCGGGCTGTAAACACTCATCACAGCAAATTGTGGCAAGGCAGCATTTTATTTGATGACATTTACACGAGAACAAGGGGATCGTAGACATCTGTCAGAATGTATCTGTAATCGCAGCAGGCTTAAGTAGGCAACAATGACTCCCTGCCGATGCCTTGCCTCATTGTTGGCTACTGAAATCATCTGCAATTGTAGAGAAATTGTCGACCGATGGGTGATTGCACTGTTCTTGCTTATTTAATAAAATGCTGGCATGCCCCAATGTGTTCTGATGAGTATTAAATTATTGATTATAATAAAAGTTATAATTTTACATAAATCCTTAAACTTGATTGGGTACTGTCAAACTAACAGTTGTGTTTTAAACTGTTTGCTGCGTAATTGCAATTTTTTTTATAATAGGTTAGATTTTTAATAACTGGTAACACTTTGCAAATGTGGATCTATTCGTGTGTAACAATAATTGCTGTGCAATGATGTGTTATTGATGTCTGATGTGTAATTTTGCTTGCTTTTGATGTAAATTTTACAAATTTTACAACGTTTTGACAAACAAATCTTGAGTTAGATTTTAAAATTCAGCTCTAAAAATAACTGTGAGATGTGGACAAATACATTGGCCTGGGAAAATTGCTTTATCTTTCCTGACCCCATCACAGCTGTCATGCCTTCACGGTGACCATGCTTTTCATTCCGGATTTTCTGTATATATGGTACTCCAATAAAAAAAAATATATAATGCATAGCAAACACCGTACGTAATTTCTAAAATGTAGTTTTTTTACTAAAGGGGTTTGCAACTTTTTTTGTAACGGAATATCTGGTGTCAATGTTAAGCCATGAACACGGTTCCGTGTGGCCACATTGCAGTAAAACGTTGTGCACAAAGCTTTGTCAGCAGGGGGCACAGCAGAGCAGCTAATGTGTGCACGGTGCATCAACGCAGTTTTTTAAAAATTCCTATTCGGGGCAAGCGCCATTTATTAGAGTTCACAAAGGCGCCACTGGCCACACGCGAGCCACTGTGGCGGAATGGGTTATCGACCGCTGTGTTGACCCATTTTTTGATGGAGAGCGCGCGTAGTCACCGACTTTGCCACTTACGTGTCCAATCGGACCGAGTAAACGAGAGGGAGGGAATGGGCGTGCGTGGCTTTGTGGGACACGGAGCTAGGACGTGGGGACATGGGGGGTTGGGGGACAAGGGGCTTTGGGACATGGGAATGTTGGGGCCACAGAGACATGGGCACATGCGGGCACATGCCGTGAAGATGCGAAACTATGGGCGTGGATATTGGGGACACGGGACCAAGGAGATGGGGGACACGGGGATGTAGCATCACAGATAGACAGGGATGTTGGACTTTTGAAAATAGGACAATGAAAACATCAGACATGGCAATACAGAGATGGGGGGTGGGGGGGAACCTGTCAGCACCTGCATTGCCTTGCCACCCACAAGTGTATTGATGTTACCGAGCACGATACACTGCACTGGACAATGAGTGCACGTGTACCGACTTATTCAGTTCGCTGGGTGCGCTGATTCTCCCCTGTGCACGTGCGAATCCTGTCCAAAGCTGTTCATCTCGCAGGAGCCGCGTGCACGCGGCTTTCTGAACCGGGGTGCAACTCGGCCACCGGGAAACTGAGCATTTGCTGATATAGATTTAGCTTTTGTACACCACATCATTGCCTTAAGACAGCAATAATATATAGTAGGGTAATGATTTTGGGTAATGGCTCTTCTTCAGAGTATTGAGTGAAGGCAGAGAGATCGACTTGACCGACGGTTGGAGAGAAGGAATTTGCAGGCAAAAACAAAAGAGACCAGAAATACGACACACGAGCCTTGAGGTCTCTACCCAAGAAATCTTTGCGGATTTGTTGTTTTTCTTCTTATGCGGCGTGAGCAACATGTGTGGTGAGTTCTTTATGCATGCGTGTGCATCACTGCCAAAGCATACCATTGACATTCGATTTGATTTGCTGAGTAAAGCTGGTCATGGAGTTGGGCCATTACACGCATGGCCCAACAAAAAGACAATTAAACCCGATTGTAAAAAACCCGTACTGTGCCACCCTTGGTCTTGTGACCTGTGGAGCAACAGGTTGGGTGGCGTTGCTCCGGTCCACTGTTCGACGTTTTCCGAACCAGGCCTTCTTTGGTCTTGCTCTGTTTCTTTCATGCGGCGATCGCTCCCCTGAATGAAGTTACGTTTCCTGGAGGCTGCTCTCGCTGCTGCTGCTGATGATGATGACACGGCCATACCATTGCAGCTTCCTCTTGTTGGCGGTGTTAGGGAAGACGCTCTTGCGTTACAGCTATAATCGAGTTCATCGTCTGCTGTATATATTCATTCAATTTAATTTCCAGGTAAGAGATGCTCGTATGAAACAGGTACAAAAACAAACCAGACAATGTACATTTTCAAGTTAAACGTGAAATGTCGGTAAGACGTATATAAATAATAATGAGTTACGGTTGAGAATCACGTGCGTTCACACTGTCCGGGCAATGAGTCCGATGGCTCACGAAAACCTAACGGGGAGAGAATGTATATTCATATTCTTAGGTTTTTTCGGTAAAGTCACGTAGGTAAAACATTAAAATTAATAAAAGTAAAATAAAATAAAAAATAAAAATCACGACGTTTCGGAGGCAACACAAGCTTCCGTCTTCAGGTGGAACCGTCACAGCCACGACAGCTGTATCAAGTAAATGAGAGTACGCCGTACTTGGCCCTTCCCCTCTCCAACCATTATATATACGGAGTGGTAGCTCTTGTAATCTCTCATTTACTTAATACAGCTGTCGTGGCTGTGACGGTTCCACCTGAAGACGGAAGCTTGTGTTGCCTCCGAAACGTCGTGATTTTATTTTTTATTTTATTTTACTTTTATTAATTTTAATGTTTTACTTACGTGACTTTACCGAAAAAACCTAAGAATATGAATTCTTGCAGTCACGAAAGCTTCAAATCTAGAGAGAATGTATCTTTTCTCGAGAGGGGATCGTGCTCGAACTAAATTACGGTGTGGGCCGATGGGCCGGTGAGCGAGCGCACGCGGCCTTGACTCTACAGCAGACAGACAAACTGCACGACCTGCGTGGAGACATCAAAGCTGATAGATGTGAGAAAGGTTAGAAATGTATCACTGATAAAAAAATAAATTGACCGAATTGGAGCCCAGCTGCACTTTGATGCAAGTGTCGCTGAGGTTTATTCTTCTCTAGACTGTGATATTTAAATTTATGAGAGCACTCGTTTTAAGTAATTTTACATTACGACAAATGCAGATTAATTCTAGAGATTAAGGCTGTGATGACAAACCTTTATCTGAACATCCATAATTGAATTATTGGCCTACCTAGCGTATCAGGGAATGCCTTTCTGTTTGAGTTATATTTTAATTCAGATGTTTAACTCTTTAATCTGGAAGGGTTCCCTTTTGCCTTACAATTGGTTGAAGTGACACCACTTGTGAAGGAATGTATCATGTTCCGCACATGATAATGGACATTCTAAGCCTTTTCCCCCCCTCATTTTAATTTTCTTGCGACATTGATTGAAAAAGTTATGGCAACTTATTTTCAAGATCACTTTTGTTGAAATGGGTTATGAGGATGGTTTCTGCCTGGCTGTCACCCAGGTCACAGTCCTAAGGCTGCCTGCTTCAGAGTCGGGTAATGATCTCCGGCTTTTGCTGGTAATGAATAATAGTCCATTTCATCGTTTCTTGATCTGTCTGCTGCGTTTGATACCGTGAGCTATGGGATCTAATTAGACTGCGCAGACATCACTTCAAAGTAGTTTTATTCTTATTTAGTACACCAACACCAATGTCTTTTTGGGTCAGTTCATCTGAGACGCGACTTACTCGTTGGTTGCAACTCTTCAGTGCCCATACGCTTCCCCTCGGATCAATTTACAACACGTATCACTTTGAATTCCACTGCTATGCAGATGATCTACTGAAATGTACGTTTTTTTAATTAAATTGGAGTTGGCGGTATCTACCATATCGCAATGCCCGAGTGAAAGTTATTCATGGGCGGCTGTAAATTATCCAAAAATAAATGCTAATAAGACTTAGTGGGATTCAGACACAGTTTATCCAAATCCCTCGAAAATGAAATCTCCTTTGAAGGTAATCTTACTGACTCCATAAAGCACTGTGAACAACTCGAAAATGACACTGAATTCAGAACTGTGTTCATTGACCCACATTAGCTCTGTTATATATAAAATAAATATATACTTTGAAGAACAGTGCCAAATTGTGGTCTATTCTAGCTGATATTCTGAGATGTCGGCTCATCCTTTTTAAATCCTTTATATTAAGTTCGCTTGCTTGCGTGCTTGCTTGCTTACGACCGTGCACATCTTTCGGTCGTTTTTTAACCCACTTCCCGTGATCCAATCGAGCTGACATTTTGCACACAGACTCGTTGTGCGAGACAATTAATGTTCGTGAAAAATGTTTTCCTACATTTTACACTGTTTAGGGAAAACAAATTAAATATTTAATTACCAATTGCTTAATACTGGCAGACAATCATCTGACCCATAGGTGGCAGCCATCTCAAGCCAGAGGACGAGGGACTCTAGCCGCCACGCATATAAAGGATTTATAGTGAAAAACTTTGTTTTTACGGGTTATACTTATTAGTTTTTTTCTCAGTTGAGATGTACGGAAGGCTTTGTTCGCTGGACATCCTGATTCTAAAGTCACTGGGTCAAAACACAGCGAGCAGAGTGATCACTCGGCACACGGTGCTCACAACACGTTACCGCGGATCTTCAATCACTGCACTGGCATCCCGTTTCATTGAGACGCGATTATTATACATTTCTGACACTTACGGAGGCCCTTCATGCTTCTGGACCTTCATATTTACGTAAACTGTTGACACCTTGTGCTCCAAGTTGCACATTTGAGATCAGTGACTGCTGAAACTATGTTGGTTGGTTCCAGTAAGTCATGTAAATACAGGAAGGAGTTGAGGGACCTTGGTTGTTATGCTATCGAATCAGAAAAACTGGCAAATTTAAATCACTTTTAATAAAAATTTTAAACCAAATTAGTTTCAGCCTGGCTTATTTTTTTCGCTGGATTTCATTTGTCAAATGGCTCTTTGATGAGTCTGCCCACACGTGAAGGATGCTGCAGAGAAGCCAACCATTGTGTACCGTACCCAGAGCCCGCAAGCTTTGACACGGCCACCTTATGACAGAATGGGTCTCTCTCATCAAGCGGCCCATCACCGTTCGCTCCACCACTTTCACTAATTGGCTGACGTCACCACCACCCCCCACTCGTTCACTATCCGAGCGTTGAATTTATGACGCTAGCACGACGACGTCAATCCGGAGAGGAAATACAAAAAAACATTCCCCGCGGCGGCTGTGATTTTAGACTGAAGATCAAAACTATTATGGGTGAAGGATCACACTAAGAAGCGTGATGCTTCTCCCGACGTATTTTCGTCTCCGGACATTGCGGCCGCGGCTCTCTCCATGATCGTCTGTCGAGGACTGATCAATGATGTGACACCGAGCTCAGCAAGGGGGGGGGGGCACGACACCTTGACCCCGTAACAGATTGCCGGGCTGATTTAGGGGACAAATTGAGTCACTGCGATATAAAAAAAACATCGAATTATGGTACTGTTGTTGTATGATTCCAAACGCAACGTGTTTTCTACCAGCGAACGAATTCATAACATGCGTGTGTTAAGATGTGTGTGCGAGTGTAGCACAATGACCCCCACCTCCTCGTGGTGCCAAGTGATAACTGAGACTGGTTTGTGCCACACGGGAAAGGTGAACATTAGTTGGCGGACTTGCCAGAACCCTGACGAGGTGGTGATGGTGGTGATGGTGATGATGATATGATGACGCAGATGAGATGTTGATTAACATGGTGGTTGTTGTTGTTTGACTTGCATCCCACTGGGATTTTTGCACACAGTGTTGGTGTACGGTGATTTTTCTGCAATATTTTGCTGTCTTTTCTTGGAATTTTCTGTTTGCACATAGTCACTTTAAGATGTTATTTGTTAATTTTTTAGTTTTGTTGTTTGTTGCGGTTGCACCCGATTCAAGAGCCGAATGGCTCACAGGGCTATACCTAATAAATGAAACTTGAAACATGACCAGGTGGCGATGGTCCTGATGGGTCGATATTGAATCTGACTGAGGTGAGGATGACCGTGAGTGATGAGTTAAACGGTGGTGGTGACAAGCAATGACGTGGTGATGAACGTGACGAGGTGGTATTGACACTGATGGAGCGGAGAATCTCGTCGTATTCGTCGTGATCCTGGCGAGGAGGAGAGGAGGCGATGGTGAACTCAGCCACGCGGCGACAGCGGCGGAAGTGAATCTGATGAGCCGAGGAGCAGTGTGGTTTCTCCCCGCGGCCCTAAATCAGCCGTGAGCGGCCAGGGCGACCCCCGAGATAACCTCGGCCCCGTTAGGCCATCACTGTCTGCGGCTGACACTTTAATTAAGGGCCAACGGCGCAGTGGCGCTGCCGGCTTGGGTTCGGCCGGGGTGCGGTGAGCAGGTGGCCACGCTCCACAGCGGACCCCAGGGTATGGCGAATCGAGGCCGACCGCTCCAGGGCCCCGCGCTTTGGGGGGAGGGGGGAGCCCCCGCACTTCGATACTTTTGGTTTAGTTTGAAGACGTCGGTGGGGGGGGGGCTCACACAGCGTGATTTGTGTAACGTGCGTTGTCCTTCCCCCGCACCTGCGCTGAGCACGCTTGGCTACGTACGGTGTGAAATACAACGGTACGTACGGCTACATACGGTAGATGCATACTCCCCATGGACGGCCGTGGGCGCGCCGGCGGCTTCAGATAGGTAACGTCGCTCGGCCGAGCCCCGACGATGCGAGGACAGAGAACTGAGACACCAAGTTGGGGGTTGGGGGGGGGCGACCACGTGATACATATATACATTATACACACGCACTGTATATAGTTGTCGTGGTTGCTAAGCACAGGCCTAAAGGTCAAAATCACCAAGCGGCCAAACACGGCAATGTTGATTTATTTATCTTTTGATTCACGCGTGTTTACCCAGGAAAGCCTCAATGAGTCGTAATTGTTTTTTTTTTCTCGTGCAAGCGGACGACGTTCTTATGCGTGATTCAAATCAAGTAATGTCCGGGTATTTTTTTTTTATCATTGGCATGTTGGGCCAATCTCGGTTACATTGCAAGTGGGTTGTTTTCTTGTTGTGCTGTGGAAGGAACCAGGAGATCCCAGATGCAACCCACGCAGAGCATGTGGAGAACATCAATAAACGCCGCACAGAAAGGCGCCCGTGTGCCCGGAGTTGAACCCAGGTGCTACGGACTGTGAGGCACAAGCGTCACCACTCCGCCACCGTGAAAATCTTATTGGGTGCCAGGACATGATTTGGGACGGTCATGCTGCTTTGGCACGTTTGACCAAATTCCACGTTCTGGTTTTTTGGCACGTGAAAGGAATCCAGAGTCCCCGGGTAAAGAAACTCCGTGCATGCGGGCGGGATAGCACACGCGTGTGTCCATACACACGCGTGTGCACAAACTCACATTCTGGAAGTACAAACTGCAATCTCTGATCCCCGAGTTTAAGGCCATCTTCAACCACCCATTCAAAAAGCTTGTTGGGCTGACTCGAGATCGCTGTTGTCCATTAGGGGAGGGCAGCACGGACCCTGGAGACCCCCACTCCTACAGACGATCTTTGAACGATAGCGAGAGGGGCATAGCCCCTACATCCCTGCCTCTCTGTCCCAGCTCTGCGCGGCTCTGGGAGGGATGCAGTGGAATCATTGGGAAGTCGTAAATGCGCCAAGCATCCCATTCACTTGGCTCCACGGAGCCGATGGCTTTATCAGAATCACGAGGAGTTGTGTGATGAGGATTTACAGGGAATCGCCATCGCGCTGAGGCCTGACGTTGCCGCCCTCCATCCCAGAGCCAGAGGAGTTTGTTTGTGTACCGCAAGTACAAACCGTGACCGCTTCACACATCACGTGCAGCGGATGGGGGGTGGGCTAGGACATGGACGCTCCTCTCGCCGCCTGATGGTTCACCGCGCTGGTCATGACATACCACTGAGAGCCGGCACTGCCGAAATCCTGGATTGGAATCCTGGTTTCAGATGCTCTCGATTCGGCTGGGTTCTCAAGTGTATAGAGTTTGATCGTCTTAGTCCAGTCTCCAAAGGCTGTTAAAAAAAATCAAGTTGAAAATAAATAAAGCTTCTGGGTTGTTGTTTTGTTGCCTATTCTGTCTCTGAGGATGATCACGTTCGCTTGACACCTGACGCCTTTAAACGAATGCATGTGAGAATGTGTGGATGAGCGGCAATCGAAGGAACCTCAGAAGTAGTTTCGGGACGTCATCCTCACAGGAGACGACATTTGCACCGCTGAACGCAAAGATTCACGAGTGGAAACGGCTCCGTCTTGACGTGGCCCCCGACAGCGTCAACACCTTCGTGGGTCGTGACGCACGGCCAATTGTTTACGTCTCTCATCGTGCGCGTCGCGACAATGCGAACGTCACCGGTGTGGGGAGAGGGAGAGAAGTGAGGTTGGCTCAGCGGGTAAGGCAGGGTGGGGACCACGAGAAGAGGTCGTGGTCGCAATGCGGGATGCGTGCAGTCTCTATGCTGCTGCCTGCTTGACGCAGTCAGCACGTGTGGCATTCAACGCCGGATAGATTGCAATATCGCCCTCACTGTCTGCAAGGTATCACGTGGAAGTCACCACTGCCTACCTCTCCACTCTCATCTCGCTCTACCTGTCGCTTCCCATATCTCTCTCTAACTTCCCTCCGCGCACTCTCTCCTATGCCATCTCTTCTCATTTCGCGATACTCTTTCTCACGCTCTCTGAAACCTCTCCTCGCTCACCTCACTCCGCTCTCATTCACATACTCTGCGCTCCAGCAGCCAAGGCCATGAATTGAAGGACACGGTCAACCTTCGCCCAGTGAGAGGTCAATTCTTCTTCATGTGACCTCCGTTGCCTGGAATGTCCGACCCCTGAGAATCCGTGCGTCTGAATCTCTGACCTTGCTCAAGCCGAAGCTCAAGACCATAATCGTCTCCTCTGCCTGCCTGCCTGCCTTTTCTCTTTTTAACAGAAGCAGGTAAATAAATAAACACATCGTCCCTACAATATAGACGACAGCGCCACAATAGTGGCCCAATAGAATTAGTGACCAGAGGTTTTAATGGAAAACGCTATTTTTAAACTCTACAAGCAGCCCACACGCCATGTGGACGTGACCGTCTGTCCATCCCTCCAGCCAGCAAAACCTTGTTTAGAACATATGATGGAGTTACGAGGGGGGTGCGGGGGTAGGAGGCGTGACGTCAGCGCGCATGAACTCGGCTAATCGTTGCGGGATGAAGGTGACGTCATGGCACAGATGTGCGCGGTGACGTCACCAGCGCGCACGTTTGTCTACAACCCTTTAAACCACCCCATTGTGCGCCTGTTACAAGTTCATATTCTTTGTTACAAGTTCATCATCTGGGCGAGCCTCCTTGTTCGCTGAGATCCCCTTCTGCTGCCACCGTTGCTGTGCCTTGCCTCCAGGTGCAGTCCGATTGATTGCTGGTTGCAAACTCTGCTGTCTTCCACGATTGCCTTTACTCGGTGCTGCGAATCTCATGAATGGGTGACCGGATGACGCTTGGCAATGAATATTCTTAATGGGGGGGGGGGGGGTAGTGCCTGAGCTTGAAATCGTACATTTAATGCAGCCGTCGTATCGTATTCGTTGCATTAAACGGATTGAGGTGCCTTAAATGGACCTGGCCACTTGCTTAAACTCGAGTGGCCCTGTCAGCAGCAATATAATGAAGGTCTCGCGTCCGTTACCTCCCACCGCGATGGGTTACGGTGTCCGAGATGCCTCCTCCACAGGTTATCCTGGAGGGACGCAGCGATGCATATCATTCGTCCAGTAGCGGCTCGTTATGAAGGGACCCGTGGGGCTGGGGCCGACTGGTAGAAAAACAAGAGGAAGGGAAATAACCCTTCACAATAGTTACCTCGTCATTATAAATAGTGCATCCCCCTCCACAACCACCTCCTCTTCCCCCCTCTCCCCGATCTTCCCTCCTCACCCCTTCCCCCATGCCCCTTGCCCCCCTCCCTCGAGCTTCCGTGCCCCGCCAATACAAACAGTCGTGCGTTGTTTATTTATCCACAGTTGGCCACTTGGAAGCATCGATGTTTTTGTTAAGGTCACGAATCGTGCATCGGAGAGCGTGTGTAAGAATCGATATTGCTCTATTCTTGGAAATTCGATTTAACGGGATCAACGTTATCACTGGAGGCATTACGATCCACCACAATGTGAGAGAGAGAGAGTAAAAAAAGTAAAGAACAATAATTACTCCTTGGTGTTTTCGGTAAAATCACGTAGGTATAATATAACATTTTAAAAATAAAATCACGACGTTTCAGGTGGGATAAAGCTTTCCCACCTGATGACGGACGCTTGTGTTGCGCCCGAAACGTCGTGATTTATTTTATTTTCTACCTCCGTGATGACTTTACCGAAAGCACCAAAGAGCATGGATTCCTGCAGTCACGAAAACTTCAAATCGAGATAGAACAATAATTCATAATCAACGTTTTTTGGGTTTAGATCGTAACCCTCCACCACCCGACACGGCCAATCAGTAAAAAAGTGTCACGTTGACAAAAGACAAATAGTTCACTGCTTTAGCCCACCGTGTGTTGCTCTTGAATCGTGATTCCCGAGTGGTGAGAATCTCTCGAATTTCCAGGGGGGTGAAATTTCCAACCTTTGCAGGTTGCACTCTCAGCAGTGGGACGACGAAGGCCCCTCGTGAAATTGTCCTCGTGGAGTATTCGTAGACATTCTGCCACAACAACCACTGTCTCTACGGCTGCCCCCCCCCCCCCGCACGCCACACTTCGCTCACACGACAGGACAGCGGCGTGGTGAGGCTGTCCCATCTTATTCACCTAGGCCCATGGCTCGGCAAGCAACATAAATGAAATATAAAAAAAAAAAATCCTAAAAAGTGGAAAATTTAGGATTTTTTTTTTCTCACGAAAATAATTTGTCACGCACAACGAGTCTGTGTGCAAAATGTCAGCTCGATTGGATCACGGGAAGTGGGTTAAAAAACGACCGAAAGATTTGCACGGTCGTAAGCGCGCAAGCAAGCAAGCAAGTGAACTTAATATAAAGGATTAAAAAAAACACCTCAATATTTCAAGAGGGCGCAATGCACGTGGTCGTGAATAATTAACGGTCACGAAGCAGTCCCTTGAAAGAACCACGCGCGGCTCTGCAACCGCAGGGTGTCGAGCCCTGTCCCATGCAATGGGGGATCAGCTCTGCGATAATCAGACCGGACTATCTCGAGATACACTCGCCAGCAGCTCATTAAACGCCCCACGATGCTCAGCCATAAATCAATATCTGAGTTAATAGCCCGTCCCCGTTTTTGTTAAGCCACTCCGAGTGGAAAGGCCTCCCTCCCCCGCCACACGCTGTATCGGTTCGTGGGGGGGGTCTGTTTTTGACCATACTTCACCAGGCTGGTCAGTGTGGGTCGGTGAAGGAGAAGGGAGGGCGTGGGAAGGCGTGTCTAGTAAGAGCTCAAATGTCACTCAGGTCGAGTGTGAGCCGTGGCCGGGAATCGAACTCGGACGTTGCTGAGTCAATGGCGCAGTGCGGCGCGAATCACTGGCCTCTGTTCCGGCCCCTAACCTACAACAAGAGGAGGACAGAAAATCCGGAGCACGTTACTACTTCCCTCGCGGAACACTCCCTGCCAAACATACAGTGAGGTTCACGTCGCCTCTCGCAGAAAAAAAAAAACCCACCCCGCCTACAACTCCAAGGCAAACACCTCGTGCCGAGAATATAAATTAAGGCAAATGCTGTAAAATATGAAGGCGTGTATGCACTGTAACCTCTATTACAAGCCATTATCTCCCTGGCGGTGCCGTCTTATAGCAAAATTGTGCGCAATAAGATACGGATCCTTCGCAGCAACGAGCGCTAGAATTAGATCGAATGGCAGTAGCGGCAGCGGCAGCAGCATCAGCAGCGGGGTTGATGTTACGATCAGCGAAGCCGCACGCGTGAGAGACAATTCGGCGCAATGCAATTTTGTGATTGATGGACCGTCAGAGTGACATCGCGTCTCAGTGCGCTGTAGCAACAAGCCGCGGGACGAGGTGCATCGCGAGGAACACACAAGGGCCCACGTGTGCCATTGTTTGTCCGATAATTACGAGAAGATTCGTTGCTCTGCAAAGGCAGATTACAGACGGCTGTTGTTTTCACACTCTTCTCACAATGATGTACTCGGAACACGACAAGTAATCCAATGCCAGGTTAATTTGTTTAAGATTTTTTTAAAAAATATATTCCCTAGGATTTATATAATTATGTCGAAATAATTCCATTCATAGGAGCACGCGTAGAAAAGAGAAATTTTAATTGCACTGTGGTCAGTCTTTTGTATGCGCTACTCTCGCCTCGTCTGTGTCGCTGCTTATTGTACGTCATCCAAACTTCTTCCGTCGTTTCAATCCAATTGAATATTAAATTTCGATTTAAAGTTTTCGTGACTGCAGGGATTCATATTCTTGTTTTTTTTCGGTAAAGTCACGTAGAATGGAAGTAATAAATAATAAAAATAAAACATAATAAAATAATACTTCTCGCGACGTTTCGGCCACAACGCAAGCAGCCGTCCTCAAGTGAAGAACATTCAGACTCTATCTTCTCGACAGACCTGTTCTTCACCTGAGGACGGCTGCTTGCGTTGTGGCCGAAACGTCGTGAGAAGTATTATTTTATTAGTTTAAAATTTTATTATTTTATTATTTCCCTTCTACGTGACTTTACCGAAAGAACCAAGAAGACAATTGAATGTTGTAACACGGAAAATCCCCTCGTAGCCAGCTACCCAGCTAGCTTCGGTGGCAACGTGCCGGGGCAGCCGCTGACAACAGCGTCGTTGTTGGGGTGGAGAGGAGCCCAGCCAGCAGCCAGCAGCCAGCCATGAGACTCGAGGTACAGATTCGTTGTAATCGTAGTATGATTTTCTTTAGAGACTAGCACTGCCCACGCATTTGCGCGGGATACACAACCGGGGTATAGGGTGAGAGGGTGGGGGGGGTGCGATGCGATGACCCATCCGCTCAGATGTGAGCAGTGATGACACCGCTGGGATCTTGCCTGCCCGCGCCGCCAACCAGACAGCGACATGTGGTTTGACTATCTTTGTAATATACTGCAGTAGGAAAGAGAGTCAAAGAGAGAAGAAAACGGAAGGTCTTGAGTCTGAACTCAAACAGGGGCCGGGAGTCGACAGCGTGGATGGTTGAGGGACGAGAGCTGTTGACCATGAGGACAGCAGAAAAGATTGAGTAACCTCCCTCTGAGCAAAGGTTGACTGGCGAATTTAACAAAAAGCATTGGTTGCTGGAGCGGAGACTGTGGCAGGGAGTAGAATGAGATGTTAGCGGTAGGAGAGTGCGTGAAGGGGGAGTAGAGTGAAATGTTAGAGGCAGAGGAGTGCGTGGAGGGGAGTAGAGTGAGGTGAGAGGGGAGAGGTAGGAGAGTGCGTGGAGGGGAGTAGAGTGAGGTGAGAGGGGGGAGATAGGAGAGTGCGTGGAGGGGAGTAGAGTGAGATGAGAGGGGAGAGGCAGGAGAGTGCGTGGAGGGGAGTAGAGTGAGGTGAGAGGGGAGAGATAGGAGAGTGCGTGGAGGGGAGTAGAGTGAGATGAGAGGGGAGAGGCAGGAGAGTGCGTGGAGGGGAGTAGAGTGAGATGTGAGAGGCAGAGGAGTGCGTGGAGGTGAGTAGAGTGAGATGAGAGAGGTAGGAGAGTGCGTGGAGGGAGAGTAGAGTGAGATGTGAGTGGTAGGGGAGTGCGTGGAGGGGAGTAGAGTGAGATGTGAGATGTAGGAGAGTGCGTGGAGGGGAGTAGAGTGAGATGTGAGAGGTAGGAGAGTGCGTGGAGGGGGAGTAGAGTGACATTTGACGGGAGAGCTATGAGAGTGCGTGGAGGGGAATAGAGTGAGATTATAGGGGAGAGGGAAGGGAGTGCTTTGAGGGAGTAGAGTGAAATGAGAGGGTAGCGGTTAGGGAATGCGTTGAGGTGAATGGAGTGAAATGAGAGGGGAAAGCTAGGTTGGGTCAGTTCATGGAGGATCTTAATAATGTGGAGTCAAGTCTTGAAATTGATTCGGAATTGGATCGGGAGCGGGTGGAGGAATGGGAGGAGTATTGGGTGAGGTGATGCGGTTCCGTTTACTGCTATGGGCGGGAAGTGTGACAGTGGAATTGTGGATCATCTGAGTTGAGTTTCCGTGTTTGAGTGTTCATCAGCTGCCGAACCAGGATTTTAAATCGAAATGTTCCGATGGCGAGACACACTCTCACAACAGTGCCACAACGCTCTTCGTAAAAGAAACAAACAAAACACTGCTCAATGCCGAATTTCCCTCCAGATCTCGATGGAGACGGCCTTTGATCCGGCATGTATCTCACTCAGGGCCCAGTTATTGAATCAAAGCGGTTGCGGGCCGTGTTCGTGATCTCCCCGCGAGATTCCTGGCTCCCGTGCAATGTTTGTGCGGCCAAACAGGCAAGGATTAACGGCACGGGGTTACCGCAGCAACACCAAACATTCATAAACTGACATTTAGTCCGTCCGTAATTACCCATCGAGAAGCAACAATAGAGACGGCGTGGGTTTCCAGACAGTCTAGTCCAGGCGAAATTGTGACTGTGCCTCGGTCACCCGGCGTGTCTGTCTGCCCATCTGCGTGTGTCAGTCAGTCGAGCATGCCGACACGCTCGTCTGCCTAGCTGCCTGTCTCTCTGTCTCTCTGTCTGACCGCCCGCCTGCCTGCCTACCGGTGTGCCTGCTCCCATTGCCTGCCGGCATGTCTGTGACACACGTGAGAGCGAGCGAGCGAGTGAGCACAAGGGGGGGCGGGCATGTGTGTTCAACAGAGGGGGGCAGGTTGACCCTGAGGAGCGAGGGGGTTGAGAGGGTCAGGGGACGGAAGGGCCCAAGGGGAGTGAGAGGAGGGCGAGGGGAGGAGGCTGGGGGGCGGGGTGGGCTCTGGGGGCTCCCACTTGGGGGGGGGGGGCTCTGGGGGCTCCCACTTGGGGGGGGGGCTCTGGGGGCTCCCCCTTGGGGGGGGCTCTGTGGGCTCCCCCTTGGGGGGGGGGTTCTGGGGGCTTCCCGGGGCGGGGGGGGGGGGCGCTCTGGGGGCTCCCCCGGGGCGGGGGGGGGGCGCTCTGGGGGCTCCCCCGGGGCGGGGGGGGGGCGCTCTGGGGGCTCCCCCGGGGCGGGGGGGGGTGCTCGGGGGGGGCTCGGAGGGGGGGGGGTGCTCGGGGGGGGGGGCTCGGGGGGGGGCTCCCCCACGACACCTGGTTATCATGTGCACGTGTATCCATAGCAACGGGCAGTAACCATCCCCAATGAGGTCCACCCAGGCACTGGAGGACGAGGAGACCCGCAGGCCCCACGGGGACACGGCCCCGAGACAACGAACACGTTGTAACAACAACAAGGGACTCCATGGGACACTGACAGTGACGTAGGTGCTTGTGCCAGGCTGGGTGCATCTCGAGGTCCGGTGTGTTATTGTGGACTGTACCCGATGCGGGAAACGTCGGCTGTTATTATTTTTATTTGACCCTTTTAAGGCCACAGCGTTAGTGACGACTGTGTTGAGTTTATTTGTTTCTGTTTTACGAATTGATTTCAATCTACAACGAATGTACGCGCGTGTGTTCACGGTCGCGTGACATCTATCACACGGGCAAAGAATCCGCCTTTTGCACGGACGTGCAAGCGGATGGATGTTTTCTGGCATTAAAACCTCACACTCGATACATAATTCACGAAGTGTGGAAATGAAGGAATTTAAGAAAATTCAAATTGTGCTCGGGGAGCGATTACAAAAAAAAAGAAAGTTAAATGAGAAAAATAAATTTTCAACAAAAAAAGATTAAATATTTTTTATTTTAAAAGCTGTGAAAGGGGCCGGTGTCGAATGAGAAGTTGTGAAGGGCAGTGTTAGGGTTTAGTAGCAACAGTTACAGCCTCCCCCATCACCCCCTCCCCCATTGACATCATGCATCGTGTATCCACAAGGTGACGGCGATCAGAGCCACCGGGGGCCCCTCTCGTGTTTCCATCGTCCAGCCTCATCAATCACAGCGAAATAAAACACACACACACAAGCATTATGCGCCGCGCTCACCCACGATTCGTTGCAGCATTCGGCTTTGAACATTCTCCAAAAGCCCGTCTCATTATTTCTATTCTCAGCGGGGGAGGCTCAGGAATATTTTCGATATAAATCCGCAAGTCCGCCGTACCGCCACTTTGAAGCCGTCCCTGATGATTGTTGGTGAGTCTTGCACAAGGTGCCGTCTGGAACTTTCTCTTCCATATCCGATCTGCGAGAATGACTGCCACGAACTACCCCCACCATCACCAACGCGAGGGCAGCGGTAACAACGTTCAAAACGTTGGGCCAACGTTTGCCGTCTCCGATCAGACTGGCTATGACTGAAATTTAAAAAGTAAAATTTTTTAATCTTGACTTAAAGCTTTCGCGACTGCAGGAATTCATACTCTTTGGGTCTTTCAGGTAAAGTCACGTAGATAGAAAAATAATAAAATAATAACAAAATCACCGCGTTTCGATAGCAACACAAGCAATCGTCTTCAGGTGAAAGAATACAGCAGGTGGACTGCTATGGGCAGGTAGAAATATGGCGAGAGAGCTGCTGCTGCAGCCAAAGGTTGTACAGGTTTGAGATGGGTATAACCCAAGGGTAAGCGGGCGGGGCTAGATATGTAATGTGCAAGTAAGTGTAGGATCGCAGAGCTCAGTATACCTCGGCTATTGTGTTGCTAGAGATTAGCATGTCAATCTGTTAATGTAACCCCTCGGTGCTGAAGAAGCCATTGCATTGCTCGAGATTGGAGATTGGCATGTCACTGTGAGACGGCTCCCGCAGCAGCAGCAGCTGTGTTAATGAGGGACATTCAGACTATTAAACAACGAGCGCCACCACCGCATCGAGGAAAATGGAGCAGCAGCTGTGTTAGTGAGACATTTAGCCTGTTAATGTAAATATATTTAACAAGGTAATGTAACTCAGAGTTGGAAATAACTGGCAAGACCACCTCAGCTGTACTTAGTTCAGCTCACTTGGTATCTCTAATTAAAGACATCTCACTATCTCCAAGTGATTTGCTTGTCAGCTTCGATGTAGTTTCTTTGTTTACCAAAGTTACTGTGCGTGCCACCATTGCATTCGTTGAAGATTTGGTCCAACAAGGACTGAATGCTGATGTTCCGGCCCTGGTGAGACACTGCCTCACCAACACTTACTTCACCTGGAATGGTACATTTTACAAACAAGTTGAAGGTACCCCAATGGGTTCTCCCTTATCTCTAGTGGTAGCCAATGTGTTTATGAAACAATTTGAGACAGATGCCATCCAGACATCCATCCTACGTCCTTCCTTGTGGCAGAGATACGTAGATGACACGTTCGTCATCTGGCCACATGGCCTTCCAGCTCTGAACCAATTATTCAACCACATGAATTCCATACACCCTGCCATTAAATTCACCATGGAGGTGGAAAAGGATGGCAAGTTACCATTCTTGGATGTTTTAATCGAAAAGAAACCAGATGGCTCATTGGGACACTCTGTCTACAGGAAAGCCACCCACACGGATGTCTATCTAAAACCTGACTCCCATCACCATCCAGCCCAGAATAATTCCCTCATCAAAACTCTACACCATCGGGCTCGTTGCATTTCCGACCATCGCCACCTAGCCAGTGAACTGGAGCACGTGCACCAAGCCCTCAAGATGAATGGATATTCGGATTGCACAATCCGTAAAGCTGTCACCCCAACCGTTTGGAGAGAACCATCTGAGGACCCAATCAAAACCATCACCTTGCCATACATAGCAGGGGTCACCAAAAATATTTCCAAAATCATGAGCAAACACAAGATCCATGTCCGATTCAACACGGTACATAAAATTCGTGATCTGATCCCATCTGTGAAGGATGTGATCCCTGACATGCAATACCCCGGTGTCTACAAACTAAGCTGTGCCTGCGGCAGTAGTTACATTGGGGAAACTGAGCGACACGTCTCAGACCGTGTTCGCGAACACAAGGCGGATCTGAAACACGGTAGCACCAACACCTCTGCCGAGGCTGATCATTGTTTTAACGCTGTGGTGGGCACACATGACATCGATTTCTCCAAGACGAAGGTTCTATGCAAACCCACTGGCTATCAACAAAGATTTGTTCATGAAGCCATCCAGATATATAAACAGACACAATTTCAACCGAGAAGATGGATACAAACTGAGCAATCATTGTAATGACGTTATTAACCAGGTAAAGTCATACCTGGCTATGATGCTTCCATCCTACCTGCCTATGTTAGCAGTTATTTTCGACTCTCTGAGTTACATTACCTTGTTAAATATCTTTACATTAACAGGCAAAAATGTCTCACTAACATAGCTGCTGCTCCCTTTTCCTCTATGCGGCGGTGGCACTCGTTGTTTAATATGCTGAATGTCTCTCATTAACACAGCCGCCGCTGCTGCGGGAGCCGTCTCACATTGACACGCCAATCTCTAATCTCTAGCAATGCAATGGCTTCTTCAGCACCGAGGGGTTACATTAACAGATTGGCATGCTAATCTCTAGCAACACAATAGCCCATGTATATCTAGCTCTGCGATCTTACATTTACTTGCAAATTACATCTCTAGCCCCGCCCGCTTACCCTTGGGTTGTACCTATCTCAAACCTGTATAACCTTTGGCTGCAGTCGCTCTCTCGACATATTTCTTCCTGCCTCAGCAGTCCGCCTGCTGTATTTTTTCACCTGAAGACGATTGCGTGTGTTGCGATCGAAACGTCGTGATTTTTTTTATAATTTTTTATTTTTCTATCAACGTGACTTTACCGAAAGACCCAAAGAGTATACAAATTGTGACTCAATACATAAAATAAAATATTGTCCTCCGCGATGACACCGAGAAGTGCTGATCGCTGCCGAGCAGAAAATTGCCTCCCATCGTCATTAGGAAGCCACTGGAGCTAATCCACTTTTAAATTGCCAGATTTTTTAACGAATTTTTAAAAAACTATTTGTGTGTGTTTAATTTGCTGTTCTGCCCCGGCACCTGCGTGTTAGCGCGGTTGGCTACGTACGGCACGAAAGAAGTTCAACGTACAGTACGTACATCAGTGCCTCTCTAAGAAGCTCTGCTATGGAGGTAATCCACGCACTTGAGTCTCAAATGCTTTGAATGGCTCTTCAAGGAGGGTGCTCCCTTTCTCTCTCTCTCGTGCTCACACAAACACCTTTCAACGACATCTCGACGAGGCTACAAAGGCGCACATGAAACGGCCGTGATTTTGAAGACCGCTGATGTGCGCACCCGGCCCTGGACGGGGGGCGGTGGGGTGAGGTGGGGTGAGGGGGGGGGGATGAGGGGGGTGAGGGGGGGTGAGGGGGGGTGAGGGGGGATGAGGGGGATGAGGGGGGTGAGGGGGGTCTTGCCCGCCGGCGCCACCCCGCACCCATGAGCTGAGCGGAGAGGGAACGGAGAGTGGGTGGTGGGAGGGGGAGGTGAGAGTGGGTGATTACAAATATTACATAGAAAACATAGGGAGAACATAGACATGGAGTAGGGAGAGAGGGGGGGTAGAGTGAGGGGGAAGGGTAAGGAGAGCAGAGCGTGACATCTATTGTGAAATTTTTCATTTAACAAGGGGGGGGGGGCGTTACATGGAGCAAAGCATAAAAAAACGAAATGATGAACGAAGCAAAGTGCCGACTATACCGAGCATCTTCTTGTTTTCTCTGATCGTAAAAAAAGAGAGTGGGTGATGGGAGTGGGTGATGGGAGGGGGGGAGGTGAGAGGGGGAGGTGAGAGGGGGTGATGGGAGTGGGTGATGGGAGGGGGTGATGGGAGGGGGTGATGGGAGGGGGTGATGGGAGGGGGTGATGGGAGGGGGTGATGGGAGGGGGTGATGGGAGGGGGTGATGGGAGGGGGAGGTGAGAGGGGGTGATGGGAGGGGGTGATGTGAGGGGGTTGGTGGGAGGGGAGAGCCTGTCGCAGGGCGGAGTTTGGAAGCCACACAGACAAAGATCCCCCGTACAGCCTTAACAGAAAGTAGGAGCAAGTCCTGTTAGCGAGAACCTATTAAGGCCGGCACGACCTAGGGGAAGCCCATGACCGGTTCAGATAATCGTCACTGGTGTTGGCGGTGAGCGGGAATCGAACCAGGGTGGCCAGGTTCGTAGCGCAGTGCGTGACCCATCACACTGCCCCTCCCCACGCACTCCACAGCCCAGGCCAGAGCGGCCAAGCAGATGCTGATCCACACCCCCCAAACCCCGAACCACACTCCACCACCTACACACAAACCCAACCCTCCCGTAGAGCTTTAACAAGGCCGTAGCCATGGAGTCAACATTGGGGAGGACCAAATCTTCCAGGGGGTATGGGGGTCCCCCCCCCTGATTTTTTAAATTATAAATTTGAAACGAATTTTCTGTCTAAAATATTAAAACATTCACTAACACATAGGATGGACTTTTAATTTATTTTTTACAATAATGTCTAATAGTGTATTGTATTAGATTGCTCTGTTTTTTTTATCTTTTCTTGTTTCATTGTATGTAATGGAAGAGATTAGGGATTAATAAAGTACAACCATAACCACAATGATATGAACAGAAATCTATTTAATAGCAATATATTTGGGGGGGGGGGTTTGAGCATATTTGAATATTGGGGGGGGGGGATGCGCCCCCCCCACAATATATATTATAATTACGGCCTTGGAGCTTAACCAATCGTTATCCGTAACTGTGGCAGGCTAGCTAACAAGACTAGAACACTAGCTAACACACTAGCAAACTAGCCAACTAACAATTAATCATAACTGTTACTCGCCAACAAGACGAACCCAATTCCCAACAATGTAGCCGATGAACCCTGACCAGGTCTTCACTTCGCCACGAAGCTGATTGCATGCAAACACACTTTCAATGGAGCTCTCCCCGGTTCTGATTTCATCGGTACGAGTTGAGTCAAAGCAGACAGACTGCCGATGTCATTGAGGCAGCCTCCGTTTAGTAACGATAATAATACATAATGTTCAATCTTGATTTGAAGCTTTCGTGACTGCAGGAATCCTTACTCTTTGGTTCTTTCGGTAAAGTCACGTAGGTAGAAATACAACTAATCATGCTTGTGTTGCGATCGAAACGTCGTGATTTGTTTTATTTTATTTTATTTCTCACTACGTGACTTTACCGAAAGAACCAAAGAGTAACACACGATGCTGTGGTTGGTTTCATGCGCTGGTGTTGGCAAGCCGCGTGGTGAGCTTCAGACCGATTGGTTTCAGGGGGTTTTGTCTTTCTTTCGTGAAAACACAACAGGCCCTGTCCTCGGATGGACCCAAGGATGGACGTTGTGTTTCTCGCTGTGTTTCTCGTTATATTTCCCGTATTATTCATGATGTTTATCGCGCAAAGTGCACCATAGACCGTTGTCTCGGAGCATGCAACACGATTCGGAGTGACGTTATGACATCAAGAGAGTGCCATGATGACGCTCTGGACCATAGAATCAGAATCTTCATGTATCCTGGAGAAATCCAATGAGCCGTGAAGATCTTTTTCACAGGTGTCGTTTCGTAGGGGCGGATCAGAAATTAAGAGGTTTGCTAAATTCTAACTCGCCTCGAACAATGCGAGGGGACACGCACAGGCGGAGTGAGTACAACATCATTTATTTATTCAGCACAGTTGCTGAACACAGCGACAAACACCCGAACGCAACAAACATCACTTTATATATATATAAAATTGTATTGGATCGGAGCGAATATGTGCAAGTCCTGATTCGAGAACGATATTGGCAGTTGGGAAGAAGGAGAAATGGGGGAGGTGGTGTTGGGGGAGAGGATGCCAAAGTCGAGCGGATAGGAGAAACCAAATCCGTCTGCTTCTAGATTTGAAGTTTTCGTGACTGCAAGGATTCATACTCTAAAGTCACGTAGGTAAAAAAAAATTTAATCACCACGTTTCGGGCCCGAAACGTGATTTAATTTATTTCAAAAATTTCGGGGCCCGAAACGTCGTGATTGAATTTATTTAATATTTTTTACCTACGTGACTTTACCGAACAAAACCAAATCCGTCAGCCTTTGTGCGTTTCCCTCTCACGAATTCATCAACCGTGGCCTTGCATTCATCAGCGCAACGCTGTGATTGCGAGTGTCTGAGGAATCGGGGGCAGGAGTGGTGGAAGTGGTGGTGGCGGACGGGGCTAATTGGAAAATTGAGCAGAGACAGAAACCCACTTCCTATATAAACAACATGTACCTTATAAAGCGTAACAACAACGAAAAACCTCGAACATTAGGTTCACTCTCATGCGAAGTGCCTACGTCGTGAATGCTAATGACACGCTCAGCCCGCAATCGCAATAATTGGTTGCAATTAATGTAATTGGGACGTGGCGTTAGATAATTACAATTTTCAATTAAATCCGTGTTATTTTTTTATATTTCTATAAAATAAAAAGCCAAACCAGCACCGGTCGAGATTGGTGAGAAATCAACATATTGTACCGTGTTGATTTATCCAGGAAAGGCTCAATGAGTCTTCGTTCTACTTTTCTAGAGGATGTTGTCTCAGTGGCTTCTCAGTAGGACTGTATTTGATAATGATTTAAAATGTGTGGCGAACACCACCACCAGCACCATCACCAGCACTACCACAACTAACGCCACCGCCACTACCACGTATTGATCACGAGCATCTACCATCAACACCGCCATCACATCCATTATCACCACCTGTCATCCCTACCCTCGCCCATATTCACTACCGATCTACCATCACATCCATCACCCATCACGTCTACTCGCAGCCACAATCATTACTACCAACGTACAATCACATTAACCAGAATTACCCAAATCTACTGCTCACCACCTCATAATTACCAACCTACCATCACAATCATCATCAACACCACCCACCATGATCAATGATCCACCACCACATTCATCATTACTACACACTATCATGACCATCACCAGCATCACCATCACTACCAACCTACCATCATGTTCATCATCACCACCGCCAGAATCACCATCGCCAAATCACTAATATCCCATCACCATAGTGTAGTGGATAGACTTGCTCTGAAGCAGGCGATCTGAGTTCAATTCCCGACCAGGGCTAATATCAGTGGCGAGTGCCGGTCATGGATGCCCCCCCACTCCTGCCCCCACCGTATTCACCTCCCCGCACTCACCAGGGTGGTGAAGTATGGTCAAACAGCCTCAATGACCAAGACGGCGTGCGGAGGCAGTTATCCAACAAAGGGAAATATAATTATAATTACCACACGAAGATGCAATCACGGAGATTGATGCACTTAGACGCGTTTCCCAGTCGGTTAATTACGTGAGTTTGTTAGATACCCCAAACAGAGACCTCGTGGGGAGGCCTTCACCCAGCAGTGACTTGACGAAGGGATGTAATATTTTTTACTGGTAGGAACCCACTGGTTCCACCAGCCCACATGGGATTATTGTGTCCGTCCGTCCGTCGTGCAGGGAGCGGCTGGGTGGGGAGGGATGGGCTAGGTGGGGAGGGTGGGGCTGGGTGGGGAGGGGAGGGTGGGGAGGGGCTGGGTGGGGAGGGTAGGGAGGGGTTGGGTGGGGAAGGTGGGGCTGGTGGGGGGTGGGAGGGGTCCGGCTGGGTGGAGAGGGGCTGGTCACCCCGTGGTGCCCTTATAAAACTCAACGTTTAACCTACTCACGCCGGCTTGTGCCCGCCCTCACAGTCGGCCATATTTTCGGAACACACCACGCCGCCGTTGACCCTGGCCCTTGACAGAGCAACCCAACGTTCCTACCAGCTCCCTCCGCAGGACAATGTGTTTATTGTTATTATCTGAGCGACCAAACCCGTCTGGGACTTGGCGCGGACTACTGTAGTGGGATTGTAATCACTGATCTATTCCCGGACGCCCGTCAACCGGCACGCAATCAGTAGCAGCAGCGTCACCTCCCTCCACGTGGAGTACTCTGCTCTCACGGACACCACAGGCACCATGGACGGTGCCGCGTCTCGTGCTCACCACGGTCCGACCGGTGGTGTAAGATCCACGTTACTACGGCCGTGACAAGTCCATCCAGAGAATGACATTGCACCCGTGGACTTCCAGCAACTTGACTGGTGAAACGGGTGACAGGCCCCGTTCTGATATCACTCGCTACTCGTGTTAGCCGTGGCCAGGAATCAGGTTACTTTGTCTTTCCATAATGCAGTGAGTTAGATGGGTATTTTGAAAAAAAGAAATCCTTTTCAGTTTTCATTTCATCATCCTTTCCATTCCCCGCCCCCCCCCCCACAAATTACTTTTTAAATTGTGCCATCTGCGTTGTCACGAGTACGGCTACATACATGGAGGATGAGATCATAGAACTACTTTGGAGACCCCTTCATTTGCCTCTTATCCACACTAGGTGGGGCTCGTCATAACATCATCGTCGTCGTCGTCGTTTCTTCATCTATCAGACGTTGAATGTGACATCACCATCGTCATATATCAGTTGAGTAATCATCGTCGTCGTGATCTTGGCTTAGCCCTACGTCAGAGGTCGCAAACGGGTGTTGATTCCTTACCCGTAGCCGGCCGCACCAGGGTCGCAAATGGGTACCCGTACCCGGCCGGGTACGGGTACCCGTTCCCTACCCGTACCCTACCCGAAATGAGTGACAAACGGTGACTCACCAGTGACTCACGGCCTACCCGTACCCGTACCCGGCCGCACCAGGGTCGCAAACGGGTACCCGTACCCGTACCTGGCTGGGTACGGGTAGCCGGGTATCGGGTAGGGTACGAGTATCGGGTACCCGGTTGCGACCTCTGCCCTACGTAGAGTGTTCGTCGCAAGTCAATACCATTGTGTAATTCTCAAACTCGATATTCAGCCGAAGTGAGTGACACTCCAGATTGAAATGTGTGTTTTTTTTGGTGTGTGGAGCTACTGGTAACCTGGTTGAGATCATCAACTACTCTAAGCCTACAATTGAGAGTTTAATCACGGGCAGATTCAACCAGAATTCTAACGACAGAATCGCAGCATTGGCGGCTCAGTCCGTGTCCCTGACACGGCCATTATGAACTCCCTTGAACCGCTCAGATGAATAGAAACAAACGTTTGAATATTGTGTTGAAAACGTTGGCGCATGTGCGAAACACAGACACACACACATACGCGCGCGCGCACTTCTTCGGTGTGTCCGTGAAGCATTGTTCACAGTTGTGAAAGCCCACAGAATCATTCTTTATTGGCGTGAAGAACGCCTGCTGGGCTGCTCGTGCGAGCTGGCTCGAGAATAAGGCGAGCGGCCCTCATTGTGCCGGGCATGCGGCGTGACGACGCCCGCGTGTGGCCCCGTGCCAATCTGCCGCCCTGTGCGGTAGCGTGGTCCAACCTCACGCAGTCAGAGACAACGATTAGGAGATGGAACAAACCCATTCTCCCCCGCGGTGATTCGATCAACTGATTTTGATTGGCTGAGTGATTGACTTGATATTATCGGACGAGAACCCATTCAGACATCAATTTTCCGTTTTTGTGTGTGTGTGTGTTTTTGAACGGGTGATATAGGTCATAGAAGTGAAAGCCAAAACTGAGTGAACACACAGACTAACATGTAGGCGAGTCAATTGCACGGCAGCATTCAACGCATGTCATTTATCTTGAGCCCTACTTTGTATTCTCTCATTTATTGCGTTCTTCTATATCGCAATAGTCCGTTTCTATAATGGGGCTATTTTGTCAGTATGAAAGTATGAAAAAATTACATTAGGTTTGACCCTTTCTGGCAATAAAACAGGTGTTAAGATGTTCAAACACCAAATAGATAGTCTTTAGTTCTTTCGGTGAAGTCACGTAGGTAGAAAAAATATTAATAGAACAATAATCCAGCAGTGGAGTTCCACTGCTGGATAATTTTTTCCCACCTGAGGACGACCGCTTGTGTTGCGATCGAAACGTCGTGAAATATTATTTTTGCTTTTATTTTTTCTACCTATGTGCCTTTACCGAAAGAACCAAAGACGATGGATTCCTGCAGTCACGAAAGCTTCAAATCAAGACCAAATAGAAACCTTTTGCAAAGAATCAAGTCTGCATTAACCACACGTACTTGTGGTGAACATGTAAACATGCTCTGAATATATGATGCATTGTCTTTGAAACTGAACTGATTGGCCTACGCCAGAGACAGCCTTCTTTATGACCGAGTCTCACCAGTGTCAGACCAGAGAACGCCGACAGGCGAACAGTACAGAGATAATGCAACTATCAAATCATTTATAGCTCGGGGTGAGCAGCTGTATCACCGTTTCTATTAAATTAAATGTTTGGACAGAAATGAATGACTGTACTTCAATGAAAAAAAATTTATGCCTACATAATTTTGTCTCTCAGAAAGCGTGATAACAATGACTTTAAGAATTAGAGACCCGTTTGCCTGCTATCTCACGTGGTTGGATTGTTCATGATCGTTGGAAACAGGCCAATCGATGACTGAACAGGTCAACGAATCACGTGATGAAATTAGGTTTAAGAAAGGTTTCTCTACCACGGGCCACATCCGCACTGCCAATCAGATTCTGGAAGGAGAAAAAAAACTGCCTAATGAAGACCACATTCCCTTATGCCGATCTGTTTTAGACAATTAAGTTAATTTTACACCGTGGGTATTGAGGCGGTTATCCCAGAAGACGTATTTATAATGAAACTAATTTAGACAAATGGAACATGTATACTAAGGTTACATGAACAAAGTAACACAATACGTACTAGGAAGGGGAGTCAGACCAGGAGACACGCTTTCACTAGAGTTACCCACATCAACATTAAACGTTGATTTAAAAAACATTCTATTGCAGAAATAATTGCATAAATATTTCAACGGAGAAAGGATTTTCCATCTCATATTTGGCGATGACAGAGCCATTAAAACAACGAATTGAGATGCAGACAACGAAGGAGCGAGGAGGATTCCAGACGTTAAGAGCAGCAGATAAGAAGAAGCGATCTCCCACAGTTGAAGACTGAAGTGTCTCCGCCGACTCAATTAATCGGGCGGCATTCATCTCACTTAGCGGCTCGGAATCAACGGCGTAAATGTAACATTTTCATGACATACTCTTTGTTTTTTTCGGTAAAGTCACGTAGGTTAAAAGAAAACAAATAAATGAAATCACGACGTTTCGGAGGCAACACAAGCTTCCGTCTTCAGGTGAAACCGTCACAGCAAAATAGCTGTATCAAGTGAAGAGAAGTCGCAAGAGATACGACCTTACATACTAGTTAAGGGGGGGGGGGAGCCTGGTTCTCTCTGGACTTCTCTTTACTTGATACAGCAATTTTGCTGTGACGGAATGCTTCGTGATGTTATTTATTAAGCATCACCACCGTCTCGTATTAACATGCATTGCGGCTCTTGAGATATTGAGGTTGAGGCTGAATTCTAAAAAAAAAAATTGTGTCTATTATTTTGGTAGCCGACCTCTGTGCTGCAGGTGACATCGTTGGCAACATCCTTTAGAAAGGGGCATGGCTTCGTGTGGGAAATACCTGGAGAAAAACCTCACGGATGGGAGTAAATAGCAGCCAAAACCTACGCGCAGATGGATTCAATAATCCGGTGCTGTCAGGGCCGGATTAAGATTGTGTAGGCCCCTGTGCTACAGGTACTGTGAGGCTCCCAGTAATATTTTCAAAAGGAAAAAAAGTAAAACAATTTTATTTTTACAAGGCTAACAAATACTGTACAATTCAGCATTCATAACTGAAATAACTTTTCACTGAATCTCTGGAGGCGCTCCAGCTGGCGGATGCTCCCTGGGCTGCAGCCCCTGAAGCTCCGTGCCTCAATCCGACCCTGTGTGCTGTACTCACATCTCCTGGTCACACTGGACAGCCCTGTGTGCTCTACTCACATCTTCTGGTCACACTGGACAGCCATGTGTGCTCTACTCACATCTCCTGGTCACACTGGACAGCCCTGTGTGCTCTACTCACATCTCCTGGTCACACTGGACAGCCCTGTGTGCTCTACTCACATCTCCTGGTCACACTGGACAGCCCTGTGTGCTCTACTCACATCTCCTGGTCACACTGGAGGGCCCTGTGTGCTCTACTCACATCTCCTGGTCACACTGGACGACCTTGTGTGCTCTACTCACATCTCCTGGTCACACTGGACAGCCCTGTGTGCTCTACTCACATCTTCTGGTCACACTGGATTGCCCTGTGTGCTCTACTCACATCTCCTGGTCACACTGGACAGCCCTGTGTGCTGTACTCACACCTCCTGGTCACACTGGACAGCCCTGTGTGCTCTACTCACATCTCCTGGTCACACTGGACAGCCCTGTGTGCTCTACTCACATCTCCTGGTCACACTGGACAGCCCTGTGTGCTGTACTCACATCTCCTGGTCACACTGGACAGCCCTGTGTGCTCTACTCACATCTCCTGGTCACACTGGACAGCCCTGTGTGCTCTACTCACATCTCCTGGTCACACTGGACAGCCCTGTGTGCTCTACTCACATCTCCTGGTCACACTGGATAGCCCTGTGTGCTCTACTCACACCTCCTGGTCACACTGGACAGCCCTGTGTGCTGTACTCACATCTCCTGGTCACACTGGACAGCCCTGTGTGCTGTACTCACATCTCCTGGTCACACTGGACAGCCCTGTGTGCTCTACTCACATCTCCTGGTCACACTGGACGACCCTGTGTGCTGTACTCACATCTCCTGGTCACACTGGACAGCCCTGTGTGCTCTATTCACACCTCCTGGTCACACTGGACGGTCCTGTGTGCTCTACTCACATCTCCTGGTCACACTGGACGACCCTGTGTGCTCTACTCACATCTCCTGGCCACACTGGACGACCCTGTGTGCTGTACTCACATCTCCTGGTCACACTGGACGGCCCTGTGTGCTCTACTCACACCTCCTGGTCACACTGGACGGTCCTGTGTGCTCTACTCACACCTCCTGGTCACACTGGACAGCCCTGTGTGCTCTACTCACACCTCCTGGTCACACTGGACGGTCCTGTGTGCTCTACTCACACCTCCTGGTCACACTGGACAGCCCTGTGTGCTCTACTCACATCTCCTGATCACACTGGAGGGCCCTGTGTGCTCTACTCACATCTCCTGGTCACACTGGACAGCCCTGTGTGCTCTACTCACATCTCCTGGTCACACTGGACAGCCCTGTGTGCTCTACTCACACCTCCTGGTCACACTGGACGGTCCTGTGTGCTCTACTCACATCTCCTGGTCACACTGGATGGCCCTGTGTGTGCTCTACTCACATCTCCTGGTCACATCGGAGCTCAAGCCAACAACAACAACTCGTTTTCTCTCTCTCTCTCAGCTGGTCTCCCACAGCCAAATGCAGGCCAATGTCAACTTTCTTAGCTTCACTATGAGACCTCCTTTACCAGTGGCAAAATATAGTGATAGGTGTTTACCCTTTCAACTGGTACAAAAACTGACACCTTAATACAAGCCATCACGCCTTTTGGCGTCATCTGGTCCAACACCAATGGAGACTAGGCTTTAAGAAAAGCTGTATCGAGTGTGGACCTATCAACATTTTGACTGCTTGTGTTGTGGTTATTGCAAACATGATGCCTTGTATAAAGGTGTCAGTTTTTGTACCAGTTGAAAGGGTAAAACCCTATCACTATTGCTTAGCTTCCCAAATGAGACGTGAACGAGGATGGACGGTGACTCGGCAGTGGCGACTTGGGAATCGTGGAAGAGACCTCGCGACACCTTGCGAGTGTGAGCCGAGCACTCTCACCACAGCGACCCCCAATGGAATCACGCACGCGCACACGCGCACGAGGATCGCGAGGACACAAATAACCTTCTCCGTACCCTCGGCTCGATGGGAAACGGCGAGAAGCCCGAGATTAAACAAATCGCAGTCTCAATTATACGTGTATGAATTATTTAAAGCTGCATGTGCGTCGTGCGTTAATTCACAGGCAAGGCACGAACACACCTACAGCACTGCATGGAACACTCACACGACAGATGCAACACACACACACACACGGTGTACATGCTGCACATACTCTCTTGATGCTATGTGCAGCTGACATTAGGAACACACACACGCCACATGCAACACACACACACGGTGTACATGCTGCACATACTCTCTTGATGCTATGTGCAGCTGACATTAGGAACACACACGCGCCACATGCAACACACACACACACGATTTACATGCTGCACATACTCTCTTGATGCTATGTGCAGCTGACATTAGGAACACACACACGCGTCCGCCCATGCACATTTAGAAGATCGTGGTGTTGCCGTGTGTGTGTGAGTGTGTGCGTGTGCAAGCTGCCTCGTGATTTTGCCGTGTGTGTGAGTGTATGTTGGCTGCATCCTCCCCTTTAATCTACACCCCCCCCCCCTCTCTCTCGACTCACCCCCCTCCGCCTGCCCGTCTGTCCGGGACGCGCGTGGTGGAGGAGACGGGCAGACAGGGAGCAGAGGGGCGGATGAGGACGACGACGACGACGAGGAGGAAGCGACGTGCGGATGAGAAGCGGTGGTAGATCTACGACCAGCGTTTGTCAACGGTGAACGACGGCGACTACGACGCACAACCCCATTCCCGGGCGCTTCGGCTTGCGTCTCTTACATCATAACAACCAGCGGCAGGCAACAACAACAACCAGCACCACCAACACCACCACCGCCGCAACCAACGCGAAGCGCGTGCGTGTGCGCGGTCCCGATTCCCGCCGGCGGTAGCCGCCTTTTGAGGAGGGCTCGAGAAGACGGCGGTGGAGAGGGCAGAGAGGAGAGGAGCGGCCCTCTTTGACCCATCCACGAGGCAGAACAACGAGGGCGCACACCGGCAGGTGAGTACACGCGCGCGTGCTCACGATGATGGTGACGGCGATGACGAGAACGCGCGCGCCGTGTGCGTGCGTGTCGTGATTAGCGGTGTCGCAGTGCTGAGCTCACTGCGCTATGAACCCGGCGACCCGAGTTCAATTCCCGGACACCGCCAAACATCGGTGGCGAGTGATATCCCAACCGGTGCTTTGCCTTCCCCGAATGTCGACTCGGTCTTCAATTGGTTTGTTATGCGGGTGCAAACATCACTGCTCGGGAGACAGAGGCGGTCGCGTGTGATGCGATAGAGCTTACTCCTGCGACGTTCCGGCCTTAATAGGTGCTCGCGAACACCGATTGGGCCACACGGGGAATCTTTGTTAGTGTATGTGTGTGTGCGCGTGTGTGTGTGTCCGTGTGTGTTCGTCAGTCGTCGCATCAGCTCATGCATTTATGATCACACGCGCGTGCGCGCGCGTCACATGCGAACGTGTGCACACAGATGTGAGCCTTCTGTTGTGTACTCTGTGAACCCATGGGAGCGGTGCACTGTGTGGGCCCCAAGGGGTGTTTGTGTGCATACATAAGTGTACTGTGAGCGGACATGTGCTGTGACTAGGCGCACACACACAGGTGTGTAGCAGCTTGAGAACGTGACAGATCACTTGGACGACGCAATCGTTATGCAGGTGTGCACACGCGTGAGCGTATTTCGAATGTAGTTGAGTGTGTTAGTGTGTGTGTGTGTGAGGGAGCGCTAGTGTAGCGGTTAGCTCACGGCCAACACCAGTGACGATTATCTGAACCGGTCTCGGGCCTCCCCTAGGTCGACTCAGCCTCAAATGAGTACCTGGTGCGGTGTGTAAACACTGTGCCACTAGGGAGACAAAGGCGGTCGGGCGTGGTGCTGGCCACCCACCTCCTCGTGTACCGTTCCGGCCTTCATAGGTGATCGCTAACAGCACTTGCCCCTACAGTCTGTTGAAGGCTATACGGGGGATCTTTGTACGACGTTGAACTTTTTTCGCACCGTACGTGCACCTAGCCTGGCACAATCATCGTTATGACGTCACCGACACTTAGTGGCGAACGGCGGCTGTTGTTAACATAGCATGCGTGCTGAGCGATAGTGTAGAGGATAGCGCACTGCGCTACATACCCGGCGACTCGAGTTCGATTCCCGCTCACAGCCAACATCAGTGACGAATATCTGATCCGGTGCTGGGCTTCCCCTAGGTCGACTCAGCCTCAAATGAGTATCTGGTGCGGTGTGTAAACACCAGCACTGGGGAGAGACAGGCGGCCCGGGCGTGGTGCTGGCCGCCCATCCCCTGGTGTGTAGCCCTGTCAAGGCCTTCATATATCCGTGCACTTGCCCAGTCTGTTAAAAGCTATCCGGGGGATTTTCGCCTTTCTATGTGGAGCTCGTAGTGCAGTGTATAACCCAATCAAAATGCGCATAGCCGGGCTTCCTCTCGCCTCATGAGTCCACGGGCCCAGGTGGCATCGCTGTAGCGGTTCCAATTTTTCTTGCGTGGCCAATTGTGGCGTTACACTGCAGACGAAAGGGCCACAGGTCATTCACTTTTCTCATTAGCCACGTTCAAGTTCAAGTTCATTGATTAGGTATAGCCCTGTGAGCCATTCGGCTCTTGAATCGGGTGCAACCGCAACAAACAAAAAACATGAACAAAAAACATTTTAAAGTGAATATGTGACTAAGTGCAAACAAAAAATCCAAGAAAAAACAGCAAAATATTGCAGATCCACGGTACCCATGTCTGCTCTGGCCCAATCATTATTCGGCTGCAGTCAAAGCAACGACAACCCCGCTCATCATAATCATCATCACCACCACCACCACCCAACATATATTGAGGGCGCATCGTGTCCGCGAAGTAAATGAAGGCACTCAGATTGCGTCAATTAGCAGAGTTCTGACCTCGCCCCCCCCCACCTCTCTCTCTCCTCCCCTTGATGCGTTACCCCCACCCTCCCCCGCCCATCAACTCACCAGAGCCCCCACCCTCGTGCCCACAGCGTCATTCTTCCAGGTTCCAGGGAGTCACTAAGTTGACGGTCCCAGCCCTCTTCGGCTCTGGAGATTCAATGCAGATATGGTGAAGAGGCTTTTCAAGCGGCCACACCCGAGTTGGATTCCCGCACGCGGCTCACATCAGTGGCGAAGTGGCCTTGAATGTGGGTCATGGGTCTCAACCCTCCCCCAGTCACCAATCCGCGCTGACGAGCGTGGCGAAGTATGGTCGAACAGCCCCTGTGATCAACACGAGGGTGTTCACACACACACGCGCGCGCACGTGCGTACAGCATCAGAACGCGCACGTGTATGTCGGCGTGTGTGGGGAGCGATAAGGCATAATAAAGGTTTTTGGGTTAGATCGCGTAAGTATGTGTCGTAACCCTCCACCACCCGACACAGCTAATTAGTAAGGGATTTGTCACGTGCACAAAACGCCAATTTGTTACTACTTGAGCCCACCAGTGTATTGGAGAGTTAAACGGAGCGGTGATGCAGTGGTTCGTGCACTGCGCTGCGACCCCGGAGACACGCGGTCGATCTCCGCTCACGGCCAAAATTTAGTGGCGAATATTTCAAGCGGTCCTGGGCCTCACCTCGGTTGACTCATGTTTCCAAGGAGTAGCTGGTGCGATGTTTCAGCATCCAACATTCGGGAGACAAAAGCGGCCGGGCGTGGTGTTGGCCACCCGACCCTCTCGTGCGCCGTGCCGGCCTTCGTAAGGTGCTGGCTGACAGCACTTGCCACCAACAGTCTGTTTCAGGCGACACGGGGGAAATCTGCATCTGGTTGTGCGCGTACACGCACGCGAACTGTGAGCAGCGTTGTAAGACCACAGCCGTCGGAATACGCTAATTGGTGGGGCGAAATAGTGTTCATTGGTTTTTTGGGTGGTTCTAAGTAAACATTTCCATCGCCCTCCTCCCTGGAGGCAGCTCTCTGCAACCCCAACGCAACCGCCACAGACTGCACGAATCCTCGAGTTCTTAATTAATTACGCAATTAAGCCGCCAGAGCAAATCGCTGGGGGGGGGGGTGACTACTCCCACCGCCCCTAACGCCCCTCTGCCCCCACCCCCACCCGCCACCCCCGCCCCCCCCACCACCACGACACCCGCGTCTCCTGCTGTTGCTGCTCAGTTCGAAGGAGACAGGGAAGGCAGCCCCATTAATAATAATGACAACGGACATGCGTGAAACTCGCGGTGCGAGAGCGATTACCTCTCGCGGACACGTGAGTGTGTGGGGGGGGGCTATGAATGGGGGACGGGGTGGGGGCTAAGAGGGGGGCGGGGCGAAAGGGAAGGGGAGGGGGAATTGACCCCCCCCCTCCTCCTCCTCCCGTGCCTCTCAGCGCTGTGACATCAACCCGTGCAACCGAACGTCACGTGACGCTGGTTCTTTCAGCAAGCACGCGGTCGGTCTTCGTCGTCGTCGTCATCATCAGCTCCAGCATCAGCATCATCATCATCAGCTCCACCATCAGCATCATCATCAGCTCCACCATCAGCATCAGCATCAGCTCCACCATCATCATCATCAGCTCCACCATCAGCATCATCATCAGCTCCACCATCAGCATCAGCATCAGCTCCACCATCATCATCATCAGCTCCACCATCAGCATCATCATCATCAGCTCCACCATCAGCATCATCATCATCAGCTCCACCATCAGCATCATCATCAGCTCCACCATCAGCATCATCAGCACCACCATCAGCATCATCATCATCAGCTCCACCATCAGCATCATCAGCACCACCATCAGCATCATCATCATCAGCTCCACCATCAGCATCATCATCAGCTCCACCATCAGCATCATCATCAGCTCCACCATCAGCATCATCATCAGCTCCACCATCAGCATCATCATCAGCTCCACCATCAGCATCATCATCAGCTCCACCATCAGCATCATCATCAGCACCAGCAGCAACACGAGGAGCACCATTTTCATCCGCAGCAGAAACAGCAGCATCATCAACTTCATCGAGGGTGTAAATCCAGTAAAGACACGGAAGCTTTCGCGACCAATATTATTCATAATAAAGGTGTTTGGGTTAGATCGCGTAAGTATAAATGTGTCGTACTCAAATTGTAAATGTTGTGGATTGACTCTCCAACACGCCGGTGGGCTGAAGTAGTAACTAATTGGTGTTTTGTTTTCGTGACAAATCCCCTTACCAATTGGCTGTGTCGGATGGTAGAGGATTACGACGCATTTATACTTACGCGATCTAACCCAAACACCTTTATTATGAGCCAATAAAGAGTTATGTAATAATAATCAGCAGAAGCAGCAGCAGCATCATCAGAAACATTCCGCGCCTCCAAATCCCCGAACACAGTCCACGCATCCGTTGAGTAGGGCTATAACGATGCATCGACTGACATCGATTTGAAGAGTAAACACGGCGACCTGAGGTTGATTCCCCGGCCGCGGCTAACATCAGCGGTGAGTTAGACTTGAACCGGTCCTGGATACTCTCTCCCACTCCAACCCTTTACGAGCGTAAAGTATGGACAGAGAACTCCCATAACGACCGACACTGAGTGAGTGAGGCCTTCATGCAGCAGTGGAGTGACGTCGGTCTGTGTATTAATATCCTTCCCACCCCCCCGCCACCGAGTGACTGGCACGTGTAGGATTATGCACAGGAGATTGCTGCTGTCAAAGAGAGGACGTGACGGGCGCCTAAAGTCTTTGAAATATCCCGCTCCTAAATCTCCACCGCTTTGATCTTGCGATGAGAGTGGCAGGTGAGGGGCGGGGCTGTAGGGGTGCTGGAGGGGAGGGCGTGAGATCGGCCAGATACACTCTCCCTAGAGGCAATTAAGGGATAATTAATCAATTAGCGAGCGCCGCTTTCTCAAAGGATTCGGTCGTCGCCGCGTTAATTGCCCTCCCAGCCTCGTCTCGCAGTCTCAGCGCTCGGCAGTGAGGGGGCGCAGCTGTCGAGTGTGCAGGCGGTGCAACTGCGCCGGAGCTCAGGGTCGGAGCAGCCAACCACGTGGCTCCATTGGCCCGAGTCGCGCCTTCTTAGAGAACAAATGATTTGGTGATGCGACTGCTGCTGCTGCTGTTGGCAGCGGTGCACAAGCACAAGTAACAAAAAACACTCAACATGTGTTTCAATAACAACGTGTCGCCTTAAAAGGACAAACATATATAATCGGCGACGTTTCGGCCAATGATTCTCCTAACTTGCTGGTATTGTTCTTCTTGGCGCAAATCGCGCGACCGTTCAATAATGAATTCCTGCGCGGAGCTGCGATGCATTTACCCGTTCACGACCATTTCCCTGTCGTGCATTTCGCAGGTTCACTCCGAGGAGCCATGCGGACTGAGCTGCCCGGCTGCCCCGAGTGAAGGGCAGGTCCGGGTGACCCAGTGTCCCGGCTAGAGGGCAGGGCGAAGCCGAGGCTTGCCGTGCAAAGGGCGAGACAGCGGGCCATGCCGCCGGGCAAGGAGAAGTCTCGTCGCTCCCGCGGCCACGGAATGCCCTCGCCGGCGCTGTGCTGCGCGTGCGGCCTCTGCGTCATGCTGGCCGGCATCAACATCACGCTGGTCGGCGTGTTCGCCTTCGGCTCGTTCGCGCCGGGCAGCAACCCGCCCATCATCATCGGGCCCGTGCTCCTCGCCCTCGCGCTCCTCTTCTTCGGCGCGTGCTGCGTGTGCAGCAGGAGGCCGGGCGGTTTCTCCGCGCCGGGAGCCGCGCGGCGCAAGAAAGCGGCGTCGAAGGCCGGCGGGGGAGCGCGGGGAGGCGGCGGGTTCCCGCGGGCCGGCGCCGCGTCCGCCTCGGCCGCGTCCGGGGTGGCCGGCGCCTTCGAGCTGGAGACGAGCGAGCACACGATCCAGGACACCACGGCCTTCCAGCTCAGCCCCACCGCATCGCCGGTCTCGTCCAAGCCGCCCAGCCCGGTGCACGCGGGGGATGGGGACGCGGCGTCGATGGGAGGAGTGGGGCAGCAGCAGCAGGTCGTGGGGGCGTGCGGGGTGTTCACCGTGCCAAGCAGAGCCAGCCCGGTCGGAGGCTCGGCAGCCGGCGTGCACTACCGGAGCACCGCCGAGTCCGTGCACATCCCTCTCGGGGAGCAGATGTGGCCGGACCTCGAATGCGGGCAGCAACAGCAGCAGCAGAATCAGAACGTTAGCCTCATCCAGTAGCGGCCGCAACCATCCGGGAAGACCTAGCAAAGGCTGACAAGGTGGAAGCCGTTTACGCGGAGCGAGTGTTTCGCTGGTGGGATCTCGCAATGGAAATGTTTCGTGCTGCCCATCCGTGTCGGGTCGCTTGGCCAAGGGAGAAATGCGTTAGTCACGCGAGAGCAGCCCGATTCGTGTACCCAGCCAGCACGGTTGCCCCTCCCGTGCGGATGACGCAACGGAGCGCCGGATCGTTTGCGAGTTATGGAAGGACAGCAGTCGTGATCACGAAGCGAGTCCGTAGGCCAAAATCCAACCCGTGACCTCCCAATGTTCCAGGCCAGAATCTAGGAGTTAGGAACTCGCGGCTCGACTGAGTGCTGCGCTGTGCTCGTCACTGAGCGTGCCGACGTGACCTCATCGCCGTAGCTATCGTCATCGTCATCACCATCCTCATCATCAACAATACCATCATCGATGATGCATATTACTAATCGTCATTATCACTGTCACTGGCGGTGACACAGCTCATTGGCAGGCGCGTTCGACGATGGTCGCAGAGGTTTGTTGTTCGAGCCCGGCTGCCGACCTGGTTAATACTGCGGGGGTACGAACCACAAAATACTTGGCGCCATCTGCCTCGCAGTTGACGTTACAGATCCCGAGACGTCATTCGAAATGAGTCCGAATTTGGCAACAACACCAGAAATCACCCGCAAATTACTCTTTTGCGATTACACAAATCAATCAGAGTCCCCGATGAACAGACTAATGCCCGTTGCAGGCCAGTTTCTGTGTCACCGTGTGCCGCACAGGGACAGCTACCATTGGGGGTGCCCTTTAAAATGTTTTGAGATGATATGTCATGTAAAGTTACTTGTCGCGTGTAAAGCGCGTAAAGGGCGATTTATCGAAAACAAATCATCGTCATTATTATCGCCACCACCGCCAATCATAAATAATTATATATGAATAGGATTCTTCATAAATACTGATTAATCAATATTATGAAATGTTGTTTAATAATATACTGAATAACCACTTCACTCATCAATATAATCATCAATAAGTGGCATCAGCCTTCCAGAAAGGAAAACCATCAAGACTCTGACGAAAATTATATTTTCATCGGCGCCGTTGACCCCAAGGTCTGCCAGCTGCGTTCGTCCAGATCTTGTGAATCTCTCCTCTGCCGCACGAACAGATCCACGTGCTACGAGGAAGGGCTGCTGCCCGGCACGTGGCCTCGTATATTTAGCTTTCTTAAGGCCACGCGGTCTTATTGACGAATGTGTCCAGATCACATGAGGTGTGAGCATGAGCAGCAGCAGGAGCTCACGCGATGGAGAAGCTGCTGCCCTCATTGACTCTTCTCCCTCGATGCGTCTCCCGCATGGACGCCTCGCCCCCCCCCCCCCGCTCCATCAACGCGTCGTGTACTCGTCCGCTAGTCCCTCGCGACACGTTTCCATGGCCAGCGACGGGGGTGCCGGTGATCCAACCGAGCTCACGCACGGAATTCCTCCGAGGCAGAGGCGGGCTCCAGGCTGACTGCTTTGCGAAGCGTGGACACGCGGGCCAAGGTCCCTGGTGTTGCGTCTTGCACCTCCGATTAGCACTTTTGGCTACGTACGGTGCGAGAGATGTTCAACAAACCATACGTACGTGCATCGAGGCCAGGACTGGGTCGTTCCTGGACAAGCAGAACCCGGCTCTCTGTGGTCGTGGAAATCAGGCAACGTGGACCCCTCCACTGATCCGGGCTCAAAGCGGCCATGGTGCTCTCGTTCTGAACCCAGCCGCGTTCGCGTTGAGAGGTGTTCGTGTCAACGGTCGATTATGTAGCCGCAAAAGCCTCCCTGGGGCTCACGCGGCTCTTTTTAACGAGGGTTTTGCTGTGATATGTTTGACCGATTTTAGTATTTATTTATAATGCGCGACCTGTCTTGTATAAAAAAAAAACCGCGAGGAGGTCAAATCACTATGGCAGCGGGACATAGGCACCATCGCACCGTTTCATTAACGTCCCGCTGATGAAACCTTGAGACTATGATCGTGATAATTGACGGAACTTTGTCAATCCAATGATGGATGAAGGATGGATGTCTTGTTTCTTGTTCCATCATACTTCACCACGACGGTCAACGCGGGTTGGTGAACAACAACTACCGCGGACTTTCCCACGAAGTGGTACGTAGTGCATCGACCTTCCGATGTGCGAACGGCGCGCACTCTGACCGACGCGCTAACCCGACGTGGTTTTTTTTTTCCGCGTAAATGTTACGGTATTAAATACCGTATTTTCTTCAAGTGACATTACAGAGCGGTTGTGCAAAACTTGCGGCGAGGGCGGCGTTAGCGTCAATGGCTACACGGGAGCCACGGCGAGTCTCAAGACCGCTCATCAAGGAGGGCCCTGCGCTCGTACGCGTGACCAATGATGCGGTGTACGGGGAACACTGCCATGCGAGAGGGCATCGCTCAAACGACGTGCTTGATGTTTGGCCTCCAAAAGAAGAAGAAAAAAAGACCCTGCAAACTTTACGCCCGTCTCTGCGTGATCCAGCCAACACCCAACTCTGGATCTTCTACCAGAGAGGGAGGGAGGTTGTTAAAGCCAAAAGCCATAGCCACGCGTGGCCCCAGACATCACTTGAACTGCGTGTTTGCACTGAGGCCATCGAGTTCACACACCGGACCTGGTAGGAAGAGAACAACTCTTCCGAACGATGGGTTTTGTTCTTGAGACACGGGAAACCTCCGTTCCATGCACCATCCCTTGTACCGCACCGCCGGCCATACACGTCTCTCAACCTGAATGTGTGTCCACTTAAATTTGAATGCAAGGCTACCGTACGGTCTGGTTCGGCCGGCACATTCTCGGTTGCATACAGGCTGGCCCCCTCGAAGCGCTTTTGTTGTTGTGAAAATTGTGAATTTTGTCTCCGTTTTAAAACGTTCTGGCCCCCAGGGCTCCGACTCGTGGTGTGGGGCAAAAGGCGGTTTGCATAACTAATGGGAGGGGCTACCTCAGTAGTGGGCGGGGCCAGTAGGTGAGTAGGACGGGGCTATATGGCAATGGGCGGGGCTACCTCAGTAGTGGGCGGGGCTACTTAAAAAGAGAGGCGGGGCTGACCGCGTAGTGGGCGGGGCCAGTAGTTGAGTAGGCGGGGCTATAGGGAAATGGGCGGGGCTACCTCAGTAGTGGGCGGGACTATATGGCAATGGGCGGGGCTACCTCGGCAGTGGGCGGGGCTATAGGGCAATGGGCGGGGCTACCTGTGTAGTGGGCGGGGTTTGTAGTTAAGTGGGCCGGTCTGACGCATGGAGGGGATGGCTGCCAGCCCCCCACCACATTTACTGGTCGACCTTTCCCAGAAATGTGGAATTCTAATTCCAGCAATGAATTCCCGTGTGGTTTCAACAAGCGGCGGCTGCGTGTTCAGAACAAAGCCCTCCACCGACTCCTGATTTCACTCCGATTTCTATTTGCTTCATTACTGTACCTTAATTTGTTTGCTTTTGACATTTTGGTGACCCAGGATTCTCTGGCAAAAGAGACTCTTATCCTGGTTTCTCGTGACTTCTCACCCTGGTTAAACAACTTCGGTCTCAGAGAGGCACAGCGCCTCCGCGGATTTTCAGATTATTCGCGCTCAAGACGACCGAATCGGCCACCGCATCACGTAGCGTTTTGTGTAGAGAGCGTGGGACAAGAGAACAATTAATCCATAGCATACGAAACACTGTAGGGTAACGATGATGATGATGGTGACGGACGATGAATATTTTTGTAGGGGTCATTGTGCGACATCGTTGCTGCCTGTGGCGTGCTTGCTGTGGAGCACGTGCGAGTCCAGGGGCGCGTGCGTCAAGGTGTGGTGTCTTGTCAGCTGCGCGTGTCTCCGTGTCTAGTGCTGTGCTGAGTAGGCTGCCATGCGCTCGTGTGAAGTGAAACCTTTTGTTCTGTACTGCAGGGTTCCCCTCCCCCAAAGTCCAGTCCTCGCGATCGGCCACAACACCATTCTCCCCAAGTTTAATGAACAAACAAACAAACACAAAAACCCTCAACACATTCGTGAATAACACTGTCTTTAAATAAATATACCTAAAATAAGCGACGTTGCAGGCAATGGACCTTCATAGCACATATATATAAAGAGGACAGAGAGAGTTGGTAAGAGTTGGAGACTGCTCTTAACACAATAGGGCCTGATGAGAATGATAATTTTAAGATGTTTTCTCGTGACCAGTGTTTAAATTGGCATGGGATTAGTGCCCAAGTTTAGCAATTCACCTCCGTTAATATACAAAGTCAGCTGTTAAAACGAACGTGGCGCAGAGAAAGCGGATCCAAATATAGAGAGATCGTGTGCAGTGTGCACGTGTCCGTGCGAGCGTCCCGCGCGAGTGCAGAGGGCGCTCTCAATATGAACCAAGAGACACGTGGAACGCGTTGAGCAATCATCAGGCGCGTGCAGCGCGTAACGAATTAATTTTAATTCTAGATTTGAAGCTTTCGTGACTGCAAGGATTCATATTCTTAGGTTTTTTCGGTAAAGTCACGTAGGTAAAAAATTAAAATTAATAAAAGTAAAATAAAAATGACTGTTTTCTTGGAATTTATCTTACTTGATGCAGCAGTCGTGCTGTGACGGTTCCACCTGAAGACGGAAGCTTGTGTTGCCTCCGAAACGTCGTGATTTTAATTTAATTTTAATTTTACTTTTATTAATTAAATTGTTTTAGCTACGTGACTTTACCGAAAAAACCTAAGAATATGAATTAATTTTACTTGAATGGGGGATGGAAAGGCGCGAAACGTAGTGGGCCGCGAGGACTGGAGTCGTGGCAATCCCCGACTGCGCTATATTTACAAACATCGCCGCTGCCCTTTTAAAAGCAGAGAAAGTCGTTTTCAGATTTGTTAATTATTGTTGAAACACTACCTACAAGTATTTGTAAAAAAAAAAGTGTTACGGTTTATACGTGTGGTTCAAACGTGTTACGTTTCTTAATCATCGTTGGGTGAACACATTAAAGTATTCACAAATCAATCGCGTGAACGGCTGATGACCACGATGTCAACGACCATGAACAGGCACCGCTGAGAGAAGATGCCGGCAAAAGAGCAGAGTGGGGCATTGTTGGACGAAGCGTTCTCCCGCGTGCGTTCCTTTGAAATCCACAGAAAACAATGGGGGCTGATGTTCATCTTCCGTGTTCATCTTCCGTGTTCATCTTCCGTGTTCATCTTCCGCCCGCTGCAATAGCCGCAATCTTCCGTGCGATGTTGAGATGCAGCTCTGAGCAGACCGCATCGCCCGTGATTAGACCCGCTTCTTAAGGGTCGTGCGGTTCATGGTCTCAGCTCGGCCATCACATTTTGTGACGGGTGACGTGGCCTTGTGGTTGCGTGTTCGCCGCTTGTTGCAGAGTGGTGTGACTCAGGACTCCACTTTGGACCACCCTCTCCCTTTGAACATTTATATCGAGGACTTAATATGTCGTTCAGTGACGCAAACTGCGCTGGTGTGCGGATGACACTGTGTTGTACACTTGTGGGTCCAAACCCAGCCGAGTGGAGGGCACGCCTTCAGAATTAGTTTTTGAAAATATATAATTGAGGATCGATTTAATCGTCAAAAATCGATCAATTCTAAGAAAGAACCAGTACATCATTAGACCTGCTTTGCCAGTACCAAAATATAATAATAGGGGTTTTCCCCTTTTTTTCTGGCAACAAAACTGAAACCTTTTTTACAAGGATTCATGTCTGCATTCACCACAATACTTGCAGTCAAAATGCAAACAAAAAACACACTATGATAATATATGCATTGTCGAGCACCAATTGGGTCGAGGCTAAAAAAAAGCCGTCCCTTGGTGTGGACCAATCAGTTTCAAGGACAATGCATATATTATCATAGTGGTTTTTTGCCTTTTGACTGCAAGTATTGTGGTTAATGCAGACATGAATCCTTGTAAAATGTTTCAGTTTTCATGCCAGACAAAAGGGGAAAACCCATTATTAGAACCAGTACAGTATACATGTGTTTTTTCAATCGGTCTGTTCATAATGAAGTGTCCATTAAGCTGAACAACGGTATCCAATTTTATAGGGTCAATACATTTAACTACCCAGGCTCATGGATTGAGAAGCTACATTTTTTATTATCTTACGTTAATCTTAATCTAAGGCATAATCTGGAATGTTGGTACAGACATAAGTTGGCCTTGAGTCGTGCATTAAGGCATCGATTATAATTGAAGGCAGTGGTGCTTCCAGTCCTTGACTGCTCGTCATAGCTTGACACCAGTAGCACAATGGGAGGATAACTGAGAAAGAAAAACAACACAAGAGGCCATATAAATTCTGCGGAAATCTGGCTCCATTGGGACGACAGGTCGTATGAGACGCACTCTCCTCCCCCATCTATGAAAATGTTGTAGCGGTTAGTGCGCAACGTTACGAACCCGGCGACCCGAGTTCGATTCCCGCTCACGGCCACCACCACCAGCACCATCATCATCATAATCCTGTCGGTGTGCGTTTGTCTTTTGTGTTCAGATTTGCGTAACTTTATTGACACAGGACACAAGTTCGTGGACGCGTTTTTCTTTCTGGAGCGCCTAATAATCCTGAGATTACGGTCGATATCTGAACGCACTCCAACATCCAATCCTTTGAAGTTCCGAATAGTTTTTTTTGGATGATGCTCCTCGCTTGTTAAGCGATCCGTTCAGTCTATATCAATAGATAGATCTAATTATCGACTCGCTTCTTCTCATTAAGAAAGCGAGAATAATTGTTTTGGTCAGAGATTCATGATCTCATAACCAAATATATATAGTGGGTTTAGCGAGACTCTCACTTCGAGTGTCTTTAATATCACGGTTGCTGAGCACAGTGTCCAAAGGGCTCAATCGCCTAGCCAGCTACTAGCAGCACCGTGAGCGTAGTAATAGATGAAGAGTTCACGCCGTTGTTGAGAAAGGTTATTACTGAACTTGGCAAAAGGAGACGATGGGAGGGAATTCCCAGGTGGAGCAGTGCAAGGAGGAAAAAGGCTAAAAGATAAGTGGGACGTGTGGCGTGGTGAGTTGCCGTGTTGTTGTGGGGAGCGGTGGTGGAGCGGCCAACGTCAGCGACGGTGCTGGACACCACCATCATCATCAGCATCATCATCAGCATCATCATCAGCCCTCGTGTGCCGTGCCGGCCTTCATAGGTGCGACTCGCTAACAACTCTCGCCCACGACAGTCTGTGGGAGCTATACGAGGGGTCTTTGTTATTGTGACCCGCAAAGGTGGTGGTGGTGAATGGGAGAGTGACTGAGTGTGTTGTTGTGACCTGTATTGTGGTGAGTGGGTGGGTGAGTGTGTTGTTGTGACCTGCAGTGTGTTGGGTGAGTGTGTTGTTGTGACCTGCAGAGTAGTGGGTGAGTGCTGAGTGTGTTGTTGATGGCCTGCACTGTGGCGAGTGAGTGGCTGAGTGTTGTTGTGACCTGCAGTGTGGTGGTTGAGTGGATGAGTGTAGTTGTTGTGACCTGCAGTGTGGTGGTTGAGTGGGTGAGTGTAGTTGTTGTGACCTGCAGTGTGGTGGTTGAGTGGGTGAGTGTAGTTGTTGTGACCTGCTGTGTGGTGGTTGAGTGGGTGAGTGTAGTTGTTGTGACCTGCAGTGTGGTGGTTGAGTGGGTGAGTGTAGTTGTTGTGACCTGCAGTGTGGTGGTTGAGTGTGTGAGTTGTTGTGACCTGCAGTGTGGTGGTTGAGTGGGTGAGTGTAGTTGTTGTGACCTGCAGTGTGGTGAGTGGGTGAGTGTGTTGTTGTGACCTGCATTGTGGTGAGTGAGTGGCTGGGTGTGTTGTTGTTCAAGTTCAAGTTCATTTCAAGTTCATTTATTAGGTATAGCCCTGTGAGCCATTCGGCTCTTGAATCGGGTGCAACCGCAACAAACAACAAAAACATGAACAAAAAACATCTTAAAGTGAATATGTGACTGAGTGCAAGCAGAAAATCCAAGAAAAAAGCAGCAAAATATTGCAGAAAAAACCGTACACCAACACTGTGTGCAAAAATCCTAGTGGGATGCAAGTCAAACAACAACAACAACCACAAGACAACAATACAACCTGTTGTGACCTGCAGTGTGGTGAGTGGGTGAGTGTGTTGTTGTGACCTGTAGTGTGGTGAGTGGGTGAGTGTGTTGTTGTGACCTGCAGTGTGGTGAGTGAGTGGGTGTGTTGTTGTGACCTGCAGTGTGGTGAGTGGGTGAGTGTGTTGTTGTGACCTGCAGTGTGGTGAGTGAGTGGGTGTGTTGTTGTGACCTGCAGTGTGGTGAGTGGGTGAGTGTGTTGTTGTGACCTGTAGTGTGGTGAGTGGGTGAGTGTGTTGTTGTGACCTGCAGTGTGGTGAGTGGGTGAGTGCGTTGTTGTGAGCTGCAGTGTGGTGAGTGAGTGGGTGAGTGTGTTGTTGTGACCTGCAGTGTGGTGAGTGAGTGGGTGAGTTGTTGTGACCTGCAGTGTGGTGAGTGAGTGGGTGAGTGTGTTGTTGTGACCTGCAGTGTGGTGAGTGGGTGAGTGTGTTGTTGTGACCTGCAGTGTGGTGAGTGAATGGGTGTGTTGTTGTGACCTGCAGCGTGGTGAGTGAGTGGGTGTGTTGTTGTGACCTGCAGTGTGGTGAGTGGGTGAGTGTGTTGTTGAGACCTGCAGTGTGGTGAGTGGGTGAGTGTGTTGTTGTGACCTGCAGTGTGGTGAGTGGGTGAGTGCGTTGTTGTGAGCTGCAGTGTGGTGAGTGAGTGGGTGAGTTGTTGTGACCTGCAGTGTGGTGAGTGGGTGTGTTGTTGTGACCTGCAGTGTGGTGAGTGGATGAGTGTTGTTGTGACCTGCAGTGTGGTGAGTGGGTGAGTGAGTGTTGTTGTGACCTGCAGTGTGGTGAGTGAGTGGGTGAGTTGTTGTGACCTGCAGTGTGGTGAGTGAGTGGGTGTGTTGTTGTGACCTGCAGTGTGGTGAGTGGGTGGGTGAGTTGTTGTGACCTGCAGTGTGGTGGGTGAGTGGGTGAGTGTGTTGTGACCTGCAGTGTGGTGGGTGAGAGGCTGAGTGTGTTGTTGTGATGGTTGAACACAGTATGGATGAGACGAGACAACCTAGCAGACCGAGTTGTCAACATGGGTGGAGGAATCAATGACTTCACATTCACGGGGTCAGTTGCCGAGTGCCCGCGGTTAAAGGGGAGAGATCCGACCGGGCTGGGAAGTACAAAGAGGGCGAACTGAAGTAATCCATGTACTGCAGTACAGTATACATGTCCAACGCTTCGTCAATCCACTGCTGGTCGATCATGGAGACACTGCATATTTCACTAGACTCTACCACGCTGTTCAGGTCGGGTTGGTGTGACGGGGATGACGCAGGCCACCGTGTTCAATGCGCTGTTGCCACCTACCCCGACGACCTTCTTCAAGGGCTAGACGTCAGATTTTAACACAAATGCAGCCCTCACTCCTCTCTGGCCTTGGCCCTGCCCTCAGCTTGTGGTATTTGTATTTCATATACAACAGAACGGTGGGAAAGCAAAAGCACGCAGCCTCTGTGCTGCGGTGTGCGAAAAGCCACCAGCAGTTCCTCAACAAGTACATTTACATCGTCTTGTCTTGGGTCACCATCGATGTTAAAAGACTGGCGTTGACGGGTAAGGTACTGTCGGCACTCGGCGGTACAATCACTTAATTCTAGATTTGAAGCTTTCGTGACTACAAGGATTCATATTCTTAGGTTTTTTCGGTAAAGTCACGTAGGTAAAAAATTAAAATTAATAAAAGTAAAAGAAAATTAAAAGAAAATTTAAATCACGACGTTTCGGAGGCAACACAAGCTTCCGTCTTCAGGTGGAACCGTCACAGCACGATAGCTGTATCAAGTAATTGAGAGATTCCAAGAGATACTACCCCGTATATATACTGGTTGAGGGGGGGGGGGGCAGGACAGGCCCCCTTTTTATTATTATGGTAAGGTGCGGCTTGAGACTACGGCTAGTCTACATAACAAAGGACTGAGCCTTTATTATGGTAAGGTGCGGCTTGAGACTACGGCTAGTCTACATAACAATCACTATCGCTTTGATCCCTGTTGCTGAGCTACCGTCATCTCCTCGTATAGGCTGCATCAGCCAGAGTCTGCACAACACTTGGTATCCCCAAGCAGTATTCTTACCATTGACATAGGCCAGGGGTCGGACATCAAAAAATAACAAGAGCCCCCTTTTTTTTAGTCGAATTCAGGAACAAACTCAATATTTCAAGAGCCGTCAATTGCACGTGGAACACGAGACGGTCGTCAATACATAACGTCGCCCAGCAGTCCTCCTTGAAGAGCCGCAGATTGCCGACCCTCTTGCACACGGCGGTCGAGTGCGCAGGCGATGCAACTGCCCCGGTGCCCACAGGCCGAAGGGGGTCCAGGTGCCAGGCTTCGAAGAGAGGAGACAAATTGGACTGGGGGTTCCCATTTAAGACTACAAAGGTTTCGCTCGCTTTATGCGGGTTCGCTTTATGCGGGCTCGCTTTGTGCGCCCCTTGTTTTGGAAGGCATCCTCTGCATAGGCCAGTGTTCTTCATTGTAAGGTCCGCAGGCCACGAGCGGCCCCTGGCGGCCTTTAGTGGGGCGCCTGACGTGGAGTCCCCGACAATGCACAACGTGTGAAAACAATACCTATCATCATCATGCTGCTGCTGTAAAACCCAACAATGGTTTCAAATGGTGTGGAGGCCTTCGCACTGATGATGTCTTATCGGTGAAATTGTTCCACCCCCGCACCTCCACCTCTGAAAATCAAAGTTCAAAGTTAATTTATTAGGTATATCCCTGTGAGCCATTCGGTTCTTGAATCGGGTGCAACCGCAACAAAGAAAAACTAAAACATGAACAAGAAAACATCTTAAAGTGACCATGTGCAAACAGAAAATCCAAGAAAAGACAGCAAAATATTGCAGAAAAAAATCACCGTACACCAGGGGTCGGCAACCAAAATAACAAGAAGAGCCATTTCTTTCCAATTCGGTACAAAATTCAGTATTTCAAGAGCCGCAATGCATCTGAGTACATATTGTACATATCATAATTGGTTCTTTACCCTTCTATCTGGCAACAAAACTGACACCTTTTTGCAAGGAGTCATGTTTGCATAGACTGCAATACCTGCAGTCATAAATACAAACAAAAGACATAACTCTGATAATGTGCACTGTCCTTGAAGTTGATTGGTCCACACCCGAGACAGCTTTCCTTCGAGCCTAGTCTCATATGGGTTGGACCAGATGACGCCAAAAGGCGCACAACTCAAGGACAATGCACCATCAGAGTATGAGAGCTCGGGGCAAGCATCTACACTATGGGGACCTCATTTGCCAGTAAAAATATGATAATTGGTTCTTTACCCTTCTATCTGGCAACAAAACTGACACCTTTTTGCAAGGAGTCATGTTTGCATAGACTGCAATACCTGCAGTCATAAATACAAACAAAAGACATAACTCTGATAATGTGCACTGTCCTTGAAGTTGATTGGTCCACACCCGAGACAGCTTTCCTTCGAGCCTAGTCTCATATGGGTTGGACCAGATGACGCCAAAAGGCGCACAACTCAAGGACAATGCACCATCAGAGTATGAGAGCTCGGGGCAAGCATCTACACTATGGGGACCTCATTTGCCAGTAAAAATATGATAATTGGTTCTTTACCCTTCTATCTGGCAACAAAACTGACACCTTTTTGCAAGGAGTCATGTTTGCATAGACTGCAATACCTGCAGTCATAAATACAAACAAAAGACATAACTCTGATAATGTGCACTGTCCTTGAAGTTGATTGGTCCACACCCGAGACAGCTTTCCTTCGAGCCTAGTCTCATATGGGTTGGACCAGATGACGCCAAAAGGCGCACAACTCAAGGACAATGCACCATCAGAGTATGAGAGCTCGGGGCAAGCATCTACACTATGGGGACCTCATTTGCCAGTAAAAATATGATAATTGGTTCTTTACCCTTCTATCTGGCAACAAAACTGACACCTTTTTGCAAGGAGTCATGTCCTTGCAAAAAGGTGTCAGTTTTGTTGCCAGATAGAAGGGTAAAGAACCAATTATCATATTTTTACTGGCAAATGAGGTCCCCATAGTGTAGATGCTTGCCCCGAGCTCTCATACTCTGATGGTGCATTGTCCTTGAGTTGTGCGCCTTTTGGCGTCATCTGGTCCAACCCATATGAGACTAGGCTCGAAGGAAAGCTGTCTCGGGTGTGGACCAATCAACTTCAAGGACAGTGCACATTATCAGAGTTATGTCTTTTGTTTGTATTTATGACTGCAGGTATTGCAGTCTATGCAAACATGACTCCTTGCAAAAAGGTGTCAGTTTTGTTGCCAGATAGAAGGGTAAAGAACCAATTATCATATTTTTACTGGCAAATGAGGTCCCCATAGTGTAGATGCTTGCCCCGAGCTCTCATACTCTGATGGTGCATTGTCCTTGAGTTGTGCGCCTTTTGGCGTCATCTGGTCCAACCCATATGAGACTAGGCTCGAAGGAAAGCTGTCTCGGGTGTGGACCAATCAACTTCAAGGACAGTGCACATTATCAGAGTTATGTCTTTTGTTTGTATTTATGACTGCAGGTATTGCAGTCTATGCAAACATGACTCCTTGCAAAAAGGTGTCAGTTTTGTTGCCAGATAGAAGGGTAAAGAACCAATTATCATATTTTTACTGGCAAATGAGGTCCCCATAGTGTAGATGCTTGCCCCGAGCTCTCATACTCTGATGGTGCATTGTCCTTGAGTTGTGCGCCTTTTGGCGTCATCTGGTCCAACCCATATGAGACTAGGCTCGAAGGAAAGCTGTCTCGGGTGTGGACCAATCAACTTCAAGGACAGTGCACATTATCAGAGTTATGTCTTTTGTTTGTATTTATGACTGCAGGTATTGCAGTCTATGCAAACATGACTCCTTGCAAAAAGGTGTCAGTTTTGTTGCCAGATAGAAGGGTAAAAAACCAATTATCATATTTTTACTGGCAAATGAGGTCCCCATAGTATTGTACATATCGTCAAGAATCAGCCCGTAAAGAGCCGCATGCGGCTCCGGAGCCGTAGGTTGCCGACCCCTGCCGTACACCAACCCTGTGCAAATATCCCAGTGGGATGCAAATCAAAAATGAGTGAAGAACGCTGCTCTCGAGCGATGGAAACCTGAACTGTGCACGCAAGTCGCGTGGTGCTGCCACGTGACTTGCGAGGCAATTGCCGGGAGGAGCCCATCGGTCACAAACTGCCGCTCCTCGTTGTGTGTGACCCCCTAGAAGCGACGCACGCCGTGAATGACTTAACGCTTTTGTCTCCAGGCTGCGCGCACGCAACCCACCCCAGCTCTCTCTCTCGCTCTCTCTCCGATGGGGTTCGACATCACTCTGCATAGAGCGCATCTCTAGAGGGGTTTGCTCGGTAGGGCCCAACGATTAATCGATTTCAAATCGAAATCGCAATTTGAAACAATGCGATTAGCAAATCGCAAAGGCTGCGATTTTTTTTGCGATTTGAAAAGTCCTATTACTTTCTTGTTGGAATAGTTGTGTTTATTATTATAACTTTATTTAACTTAACAATTGTTCTATGTTTGATTGTCATAATTTTTTTTTCATAAATACATGTTGGAAGCAATTAATATATTTTAAGCCTTGCATTAGAATACATAGAGCAGTTCATATTTTGATGGAATAATGTGGTAATTCTCCATCACATGTTTAAAATCTATTTCACAGTGGATATTGGACTGAAGCTTGACTTAACACATTTTAATCGTAATCGCAATGTCAGAAAAAAAATCGCTATTTTTTATTTTCCCCAAATGGTTCAGCCCTGGTTTGCTGGAACGGTGGTGGTGGGGTGGGGGTTGGTGGGGGGGGCTGGTCCCTGGTGTGGGTGGGTGGGGGAGGAGGGGGTTGCCGTGACAACGGCGTAAACAAACAGTGGCAGCAGGGACGCGGAGTGCAGAGACAGAGCCGGGCATCGCACGGGACATGCGCCCCGCATAGGTACGGGTGGGACAGGTACGGGTGGAACAGGTACGGGTGGAACAGGTACGGGTGGAACAGGTACGGGATAGGTACGGGATAGGTACGGGATAGGTACGGGTGGGACAGGTACGGGTGGAACAGGTACGGGTGGAACAGGTACGGGTGGAACAGGTACGGGATAGGTACGGGATAGGTACGGGATAGGTACGGGTGGAACAGGTACGGGTGGAACAGGTACGGGTGGGATAGGTACGGGATAAGTACGGGATAGGTACGGGTGGAACAGGTACGGGTGGGACAGGTACGGGTGGGACAGGTACGGGGTAGGTACGGGATAGGTACGGGTGGGACAGGTAGGGGCGAGATAGAAACGGGATAGGTAGAGGCGCTCGCCGGCATTATCGCGTGTCCACGTTCTTCCCATCATCACTCCAAGTTGTACCGCCACCTCCGTCGTCGTCGTCGTCATCTATCCCAAGGTTCATCGTGAACAGCCATCAACTGTACGTCTTAAGATGTAGTACTTATGATCATTATTATCATCACCGTCAACGTCACCAACGTCGTTCTATGGTTTCATATAATCTATCCAAGATGTATAATTTCATACTCTGAGGTTTTTTTTCGGTAAAGTCACGTAGGTAAAATAATAATACTAAAATAGCAAATCTAATGATTTAGTTTTTTTACCTACGTGACTTTACCGAAAAAAACCTAAGAGTTTGAATCATTGCAGTCACGAAAGCTTCAAATCTAGAATGTATAATTAAGGCAGCATTATATTCTTGGTTCTTTCGGTAAAGTCACGTAGAAGGGAAATAATAAAAAAATAAAAAAATAAAAATGTTCTGTGGATTCCACACCTGATGACGATTGCTTGTGTTGCAGTCGAAACGTCGTGCTAATTTTTATTGTTTTATATTTTTATTATTTTATTATTTCCCTTCTACGTGACTTTACCGAAAGAACCAAGAATATGAATACCTGCAGTCACGAAAGCTTTAAATCAAAATTCAGCAGCATTGTTTTAGGAAAAGCAAACGCTGGACTGGTTTCGACATTTACTGTCTCATCAGCAGTGCCAAGCCTGACTCCGTTGATGAGACACTGTACGTCGAAACCGATCTCGAGTTTGCTTGACTTGACTCAATGCTGATGAAATAATGAACTCCCAGAAGGTTGGTGGAATGGGTAAGGACAACTTGTATTTAGTATGCGGAGATACCTATTTGTGAAGGAGACGTCTGCTTATTTGTTACTTACATTCTCCACGATGGCGCTCGTGATTGTGTTGAGTTATCGAAGATGTAGGTCCATCAAGTCGTAGACGAATCATCATCTACACAAGTTGCATCGTCATTATCATCACGTTGTTTGTGCCTCGTGAAGAGTGTTCGCCGAATGTCAATCACATCATCGTCATATATCCAAGGTTCCATCATCGTCGTTAACAGTATCAACTGTACGTCTGAGTTGTATTTATGTAACACTATTTTTGTCTCTGGGTAGTAAGTGTTATTTTCTAATTGCTTATGCCTCAAAAGAATAGTAAATAGCTATTATTCCCCACAAACGTTGCTTTTGTGACCAGGACTCTATGTGAAGGAATGACACAAATGCACACGTTTTCTCATTGAAAATAGGTACATTTCAAAATATCACTGTCCTAGTCACAAAAGCAAAGTATGTGGGAAATAATAGCCAGTTTCTATGCTTTTGAGGCATAAGCAATTAGAAAATAACATTTACTACCCAGGAACAAAAAAAAAGATTTATTGTCACAGTGAATAATCATCACAGTCACTACCATCACCTGCATGTTAGTTCTCAAGAGTCAAATTGAGTGAACACAGTGAATGTTTTGTGTGATTGATGGAGTCATTGGTGACCGGGTTGAAACTACCGACTCCACTCGACTTGAGAACGTGGTTTCGTCACAAATACATCTACGTGGGTCTATGGGCCTCTGTACATCAGTGGGTCTCTATGCGAGGACAGTACTGGGTATATTGGGTCTCTAAACGAGTCTATTGGATTCTGCGGAAATCTTTGGGTCTCTGCATTTAACTGTAATGAATGTGTTTTGGGGGGTGAGATCGCATAAATATGCGTCGTTAAACCCGCCACCACCCGACTCAGCCAATTAGTAAGGTTTGTCACGTTAACAAAACGTGTCAATTCGTTACTAGTACAGCACACTGGTGCGTTGGATAGTAAACCCACAACATTTACATTATAGATAATATTGGTCGCCACAGCCGACGTGTTAAACTCTCTGTATTTAAGTTATTCTTTTATTTTTATTAATTTAAATTTCATTTTTTCCCTACATGACTTTACTGAAAAAACTAAGAGTATGAATCCTTGCAGTCACGAAAGCTTCAAATCTAGAATGTATTTAAGTAATTGTGGTGACCCGGCTGTGACCATCAACTTGCTCGACTTGAGAACCCGGTGTCATCAAAGGTGACCGAAGCTCGCACACAGAAGTCTGAGCCCCATGATCTCTCAGTGGTGCCCATTCGGCACCCCCAGCACACGGCAACTACGAACCCCGAGTGACCATCCCACCTCAAGCCTGCGTAGGATCTGCCTGCCGTCTTGGAAACCATTGTCCCCTCTACGGGGTGGTCCAGATGTCTCGTGACCTCTCAATTAATTGACCCCCCCCCCCCTAAACATTGCACGTTAATTTATGTTTTAAATAAACATCACTTTAACAAAAATAGTAAATTTTAGAGAATTAAATGGGGGGGTCTCAAGACATCTGGACCACCCTGTTCACTAACACACCCTCTCTCCGAGGCCACGCAGAGAACGAGACGAGGTGCCGGTGTGTTGGCACGGCGCGGCAACGATGTCTGCCGCCAAAGGGCCCCCCCGAAGGAGAAAGAGCCCCCCAACGAGGTCCACCAGAACGCGATTTTGTGCGAGTCGATCCGCAAGGAGGAGCGAAATCTGCGCCTCTACACCGAGTTCAGCATCAACCCCTACCGGAAGCGTGAGGCTGCCACCCAGACATTGTTTAAAGTGCCCCCCCCTACCCACCCAATGACCCCCCCCCTACCCCCTACCCACCCACTGCCCCCCCCTACCCACCCACTGCCCCCCCCTACCCACCCACTGCCCCTCTCTCTTGATGGGTGCGCACCCCACAACACACAACACGCACGCACTAGAGGTGCGATCTCGATGTTGGGGTTAATCTGAAACAATACAACAACAAACATTCGAAAATCAGGCCTGGATACGAACCGTCGGACTATCCAAACGGCAGTGACGTCACACTGTCCCACCCCCTACGCTGCTCTGCTCTGGTCAGTGACTCAGATTTCTGTTCAGCACCCAGAACACCACGTCCAGTATACACCTCTTGCGATAGCTGTGGCTTGGGTTGCCATTGGAAAATAGCTTCTTAGCTCAATAGGCCTTACCCGAAATAAAATGACTGGCTGCCAATCACATATCACCTACTCAAGTTTACCGGCAGCGCAGAAAAGTACTCAGCGAGAAATTAAGCCCTTCGCATATTATCGGCAACAGGACAATTTTGCTGACCCCCCACCCCAGCCACTCATTCATCCCACACGTTACTCCCACTCGAGCTACATTTCAGTTTCAACGAGCTCAGCTGCTTCTACATGGAACCACCCCAAGGATCTGGGGCCTGTAACCCGTCCGCGTGGCCCTCTTGCTCGTGTGTTGCAGTTTACGCCATCGCCGACAAACCGAACGCTCCCTGCAACAGCCAGAGCTACGAGGATGGTACGTGCGTGTTGAGTTGGCCATTGTGGAACAGGAGGGGATCGAATTGAATCCTTGTCCTATATATGTCTCGCACACGTGTTCGTTGTTTTGTGTTTCCAGTTAGAGGGTGGCGGTTATTGGGGGCGCTGGGCGGTGGTGGCGCAGCGGTTCGCGTTCTGCGTTACAAAACCCGGCCACCTGCGTTTTATTTCCCAACCACGGATAACATCTGAACCAGTCTTGGTCTTCAATGCGTACTTAGTGTGCCGTGTAAATATCAGCACTGGGGAAACAAAGGTGGGCGGGCGTGATGCCGGTCACACCACCCTCCCGTGCACCCTGTGCCTCCCTGAACAGGTGCTCGCAAACCACATTTGCCCCGTTATTCCGAATTACTATACGGGGCATCTTCGTTGGTGTTTATGGTAGTGGTGCGAGTGGTGGTGGTAATTTTGGTGACGATTCTGGGTGCTTATGGCCGACGAGGCAAGGAAGAGAGTTCGATACCAGGACACTGCCGGTCTGCACACCTTATCGCTTGCAGCTGTAGTAGCATCGTGTGATAATCACCCCACAGCGAGCATGCCCATGTACTGATGTGTACAAGAAACTTCTCCAAATGTCAGTCGGGCACAGCATTCACTTAAGTATCTTGTGTTGTACAGAGTCGAGACAGGGCTCATTTGTTTGACGATGACCAACGTATGACCTTTGACCTTAGGGATTGGTTAAAAAAAATCGCGACCTATAATTTCCCCTGTTTTAATCTTAATTGGGTTTAAGAATCGTCGACTATGCTTACAAACCGCACAATTGAGTTTAGAGTTGCGATTTTATTAAGTGTAAAATTTTACATTTCATGACATGTTTGGGAGTCGTTTGCTGGGGAAGGGATCTGATTCAGTGAAATGTCACGCGCATTTACCAGCACTCTAACACCAGACACGGTAACGCGCAATGCACCTGGTGAGTCGGGGGATCGTTTGATGTGATTTTTGTCAATGAGCCAGGACTAGATATTTCACTTATCAGTACCACCTGAGATGGCAGAACGGTTGCATTTCCTCTATGTGACAAATAACGATGAATTGTGCGATAGCTGTTTGCAATGAGTGGCTTATCAAGTACTTCACTCTCAAATAATTAACTCTCCAATAACCCCGAAAGTTGTGCCACCTAAGCTGGTACCGATTTCAAAATTGGCCTCACTGACTATATCGCTCGCTCGCTCTGCCCGTCCTCTGCCAGCCGCCTTCACCGCGGCGTTTCGCCGAGCGGCGCAGGGACCGCGGGAGAAGTTCACCTTCCCGCAGACGGAGGCGCAAGAAGTGGGGTGGAACAACACTCCCCTGGTACGGGAACCCTCACGGCCCCTGGGGGAACCCGTCACGGTCACACCACAGCGAGCGCAACCACAACCACCAGCCGGCCGCACCGCAACCATCATGCAACCACAACACAAACACCACCCATAGAGCTTTCCTCCAGAAATCGCCCGACCACAAGTGTCATCCAATGGCTACCACCCAAATAGTCTACCAGTGATTACCTGGCTACCAACACCACCCAGCCACACCACAACACGAGTACCACCACCTAGCCTGCCAGAATTATAGCAACCGTAATCTTCGTCAACAGTACCATCGTGCCCAACTCGCCTGACCACATTGACAATAGACCACGATCATCATTATCCAGTCTTGCCACGACCACCATCTACACGACCTCCCACAACCCGCATGATCAGACTGGTGTGCATTATGATTCTAGATTTGAAGTTTTCGTGACTGCAAGGATTCATACTCTTTGTTTTTTTCGCTACGTTGTCCCCACCTGAAGAAGGCGCTTTTGTTGCGCCCGAAAAGTCGTGATTAAAAAAAAAATTACCTACGTGACTTTACCGAAAAAACTAAAGAGTATGCATTACGTTTCGATTTAATGCTTTCGTGACTGCAGGGATTCATCTTCTTGGTTCTTTCGGTAAAGTCACGTAGAAGGGAAATAAACAAATAATACAAATAAAACATAATAAAATACAATTCTCACGACGTTTCGGCCACAACGCAAGCAGCCGTCTTTAGATGAAGAACAGGTCTGTCGGAAAGACAGCGTCTGAATGAACACCACCAAGCTTGGCAGCGTATATTTAAGCTGGGTTAGAGGAGGAAGGGCGCCTTGACATGCAAATTCCTTTGTCAGTGTGCAGCAGGGTGCATACGTTTTCACCAGAGCGCAGCAGGGTGCATACGTTTTCACCAGAGCGCAGCAGGGTGCATACGTTTTCACCAGAGCGCAGCAGGGTGCAGCAGGGTGCAGCAGTCACACTGTGCCCCCCCCCCCCCCTCCACACACTCAGATCGACACGGACCGCACGGACCGCAGGCTGAACTTTCCCCGCCAGGGCTCAGAGATCACGACCTACATGGAGGCGGCGTGGCGACTCAAGGAGCAGACCCAGAACCTCAAGTGACGGAGCCTCGTCCACCCACCAGCTCCCTGTTCACTCGTGGGAGAATCGTCCGTCCATGTTCATCCGTGCGCAAGAAGTCTCGCTCACCCTTACTCTCAACCAGTGTCAGCGGTGTGTGCACTTGGTGGTCTCAGAGGCAAGATAGGTGCTCGCCCAACCCATCCGCAACCCCCCCTCCCCATTAATTGTTGAGCTAGGGCGCAGCCTCTTCCTCCGTCGCCTGAAAAGCGGTTCTCATTCGTAAAGTGACCCAGTCAATGCGTTGCTTCATCCCACATGCCCAGGAATCCAACTCTTGTTTTGCTGATTTGCTGACGTGTCTGTCGGTCATCCCTGCGTTCCTAGCACGAGACCCCCCAACATGTTGCGCGGGGATGAGCGATGGATTAAACATCGGCAACGATCACCTCTACGAAGTTGCAAGTTCTGTGAGAGAGTGCGACCTGACCTGGACAGTGCGGACGATGTGTAACGGATCGATTTGATTGGTTGTCCTTTATAGAATGATATTGGTTAACACTTTGCGTTGGTATCATTGTACTGTGATTAATAATATCAACTTGTAACGTGCACAGTATGTTGAACTTCTTTCGCACCGTACGTAGCCAACCGTGCTAATCGAAGGTGCGAGGGAAGGACAACAAACTAAACACAAAAAGCAGTTCTAAACACATTAGTTCGTCAATATAGATGATTTAAAAGTGCATAGCTCCTGTGGCTTCCTAATATCGGACGGAAGAGCGTTCCAGACGGCCGCAGAAGTGCATCTGAAAGCGCCGCGCTATGCAGTGAGCGCCGTCTTTGTTCGATGGCCAGCGAGGATACACAAACATGCGGGAAGGCAGCCACGCGGTGAGTCATTGCTGAATTTCTTCCCGAGCTCTGTGGACCTCTATCTATTAAGCTGCTATCATCAGCCAATTAATGAGTTCATACGGTGCCAGGAAAACTGAGCATCTGGATAAAACCCACGCATTACGAGGTGGGGGGGGGGGGGGACACACACTATCCCATACACATGGAGACATTATTGGCTTTACTGCCTTCTCCTGGCGAGCGCGTGTAATGGGCACCTCGATGCGCTTGGTTAGGAAGTTTCACAACACTGTGGTGGTGGTGGTGGCCCACCAACCCTCCCCGCCTCCACGGTGCTGGATCACAGACCGCCGTGCGTAGAGCGACCATCGCCCCGGCAAAGTAAACACATGTCCGTCGTTCCACTATTAACTGGAAAATCAAGAGCGGTACCAGCATTACCGAAAGAACCAAGAATATGAATCCCTGCAGTCACGAAAGCTTTAAATAAAAAAATAACAACATCGTTTTAACTAATGACCCCAATCAATGTCTTGCCTTTGACGATCCCACTCCCGCTCAGATTGTGGTGATTTTAGCGCCACCACGTGGCCAGGCGCCAGAGTTGCCCTCTCGTGAAGACATCGTTCTGCTCAACATCATCACGCAATGGTCATGAGCGTCGAGTGGCCAATGGGATGTGTAAATAAACAACCCACGTGTTTGCGTGACGGAACAGATGTGGTGAAGGAGGCAAAATGTTCGCTTGTTAATTTCTGTGTTGTGTCAATTTTTCTGAGTCGCGGTTTGCGAGATGTTAACTCCCTCGCCGAGTATACAGGAGGTCGTGGGCTCGATCTCGACCCTGACGCCTGCTGTATATTTGGAGATTGCACGACTCTCTTTCTCATCATCATCACGGTGGCTAGGGAGATGTTAACTACCTCGCCTGGTATACAGGAGGTCGTGGATTTGATCTCGACCCTGATGCCTGCTGTATATTTGGAGTTTGCGTGTCTCTCTTTCTCATCATCATCGCCACGGTGGCTAGGGAGATGTTAACATCCTCGCCGGGTATACAGGAGGTCGTGGGCTCGATCCCGACACTGACGCCTGCTGCTGTATATTTGGAGTTTGCGTGTCTCTCTCTCTGCCCGTGGTTGCGTGGATTTTTCTCTGGCACCTCCGGTTTTCCCCTCCACGTTTAGAATCAACATCACGCGTTTTTTTGGCTGCTATACATTTCCATACACGTCACTTGATTGAACTGACATTTGTGGCAAGGTCGCTTCTGAAAAAGAAGCTATATCGCTCAGTGTGGGCCTTACCTGATAAATATTTTTTTATAAACACAGTTGAGTTTTATAAACTGAGCGAGCATTTGTCGACTCATAAGCCAAACGGCCTTGGGAGCTCCGGCCGAGACGAGGAGGATGCTTCCGCGTTGATGTCGTTGGGGGCGTCGAAGCATCACGGTGAAGATTTGAAAGAGAGACTGAGAGACCTTGGGGAGAGAGCTGCTGTGACGGGCCGACACCGCCAGGGAGCAGAAGCGATCCGTCAGAGTCAACAACGGAGGCGGAATCAAAGTCGTTCGAATCTCAACGACACAATCGTCCGTGACACCGACTTACCCAAAAAAAAAGAAAGAGAACACGTGTATATTAATGCACGAGCGTGTTGAGTTGTGTGTTTGTTATGTGTGCTTGTGCACCGCTTGCGAAAGCAGCAGCAGCATCACCGGATAATCTGTCTCATCAAAGGAACACAAAATAATCGCAATCATTGGTTTAAGCTGATGAGACGCTGCATGTCGAAGCAAACCTGACTCTGCTGATGAGACAATTAATATCGAAACCGGTCCTTAGTTTGTCCGTTATTAAATTAAACCGACGCTGCTGAAACAAAGCGTTAACATCGGAACGAGGAGTGTTCCAGACGGTCGCGGAAACGAATCTCTGAAAGCGCGCGAGGCAAGTGGCCGTCTTTGAGACTGGATGAGGCTTTTTTGTTGTTGTTTTTGCAGGGTAAATAATAAATACGATGACGAAAAAAGATGAATCTAAAACGCACCGTGTAGGGAAAGGAACGCAGCGTGTGTGACGTGGGTAAAAAAAAGACCACGTGAGTGGTTTAACCATACTTCATCACGGTCAAGTATGGTTAAACCATAGTATGGTTTAACCATATGATTTAACCATACTTGACCGTAATGAAGTATGGTGAAACAACACCCATGGCCGACACTTCATGTCGCTGTGGATTGACTGACTATTTACGACAAAGATCCCCCGTCATGTAGCCTTAACAGACTGTTGGGGCAAGTGCTGTTAGCGAGCACCTATGAAGGCCGATACGGAGCACGAGGGGGTGGGTGGCCAGCCACACGCCCGGCCGCCTTTTTCTCCCTCGTGACGATGTTTACACACCGCACCAGGTACTCATTTTTAGGCTGAGTCGACCTTGGGGAGGCCCAAGACCGGTACAGATCATCGTCACTCTGTGTTAGCCGTGAGCTTGAATCGAACTCGGGTCGCCGGGTTCATAGCGCAGAGCAGCGCTAACCGCTGCACCACCGCTCCACGCAGACAGACGCCGACGCTGAGAACACGCACCGACAAGCGATAACGCGCATGCCGTACAATGAAAGGCACAACACGAATAGCAGGCGCACAATGAACCACACGGACACGCGCGCGCGCAGTGATAACACGCGCGCGCGCGCGTACACAATGCAAACACACAGACACGGGGCTGAAAAGGCGGGTTTTGGTCGACGAGAGCGGACAATGGAGAGACACCAAAGGAGATTCGTGTTTATCTTGGAGACGTCTGGTGAAGACAAGGGAACGCGAAACCCTTCCGCACTCTTATCCGTCACCCCGACTCTAACCCTACCTTTACAACTCAAACCCTATCCCTTAATCCTCTCCGTATCCCTTTAGCCCAATACTTTCTCTGACCCATAACCGCAAAACAATACGCCGTGGGTTTACAAAGCATCTGAACGCGACAGCACCTAAATAAGCTGCGCACTATAGCAGTGGACGTGTTTATTTTACATAGAGGCAGCTTGCAGACGTCAGCAGAGGGAACAGGACAATATATCGAGCCTGGAATTGAACGTCGGACAGGGAGTCAACAGCACGAACGGCAGAGGGGAGGTCGTTCCAAACCGCGGGTGCAACCAAGGAGAAGGAGCGATCTCCCACGGAGCCCAAACTGGAAGTGCATCCCGAGCACTTTCCGTCCCATCTGAGCGATGCTTGTGGCGCGTCCCTTACCACGCCCTTAGTGGCTCAACGTTGGCTCAACGTTGCGTGTGTTACTGGGCAGTGGCGTGGTAGGAGGGAGTTGTGTGGTGAGCTGTGGTCGAGGGTAGTGGAGAGTAGATTTGAAGCTTTCGTGACTGCAAGGATTCATATTCTTAGGTTTTTTCGGCAAAGTCACGTAGGTAAAAAATTAAACTTAATAAAAGTAAAATAAAAAAATAAATAAATATCACGACGTTTCGGGGGCAACACAAGCTTCCGTATTCAGGTGGAACCGTCACAGCACGATAGCTGTATCAAGTGCCTCCGAAACGTCGTGTTTTTTATTTTATTTTTATTTTACTTTTATTAATTAAATTTTTACCTATGTGACTTTACCGAAAAAACCTAAGAATAGTGGAGAGTAGTCTGTGGTACTGTGGAGAGCTGCGGTGGCGTGGCCTTCCATGAGTGATGTGGAGTGGAGTGGTCTGTGGACGGTGTGTACAGGGAAGGTTCAGATGTCTTGTGACCCCCCCCCCCCTAAAATAAATTAACCCTTAACATTTTTTTCTTTAGCATAATTAATTTCTGTTTTAAAGGAACCTTGCTTTAAAAGCAATATGAAGTGTTAGAGAATTAAGTGTGGGGGGGGGGGGACAAGGCATCTAGCCCACCCTGTAGACTGGTGTGGCGAGGAAGTGTATTTTGTTTTGCTAACGGAGTGGAAGTGCAGGGAGGTTAAGGATGCGGTCGATGTTGTATCGTGCGTTGGGCAAAGCATACCAATAAGGTCAACGTGTCGTGCGCTCGCTCTCAATGCTGATGTTGACACACCGCACCAGATACTCGACACACACTGACGGACCCACACAGACGGACGCAACAACAGCAACCGCCATTCGCCACTAAGTGGCGGTGACGTCACCACGACGCTTGTGCCAGGCTATGTGCACCTTGAGGCCACGTGAAGTGTCGAACGCCCGCTAGCAGGAGGTCACAGACGGACGCGCACACAGACGGACCCACACAGACGGACACACACACAGACGGACACACACACAGACGGACCCACACACATACGGACACACACAGACGGACCCACACACATACGGACACACACAGACGGACACACACAGACGGACACACACACATACGGACACACACAGACGGACCCACACACATACGGACACACACAGACGGACACACACACAGACGGACACACACACATGGACACACGCAGACGGACACACGCGCCCCATCAATGTCGCGTCTCATCTCGTGGCAGCGGCGCGCACGGAGCGAGGAGGAGGAGGAGGCGAGAGTCTGGACAATGACTCCGCGCGGCGCATCCCGCTCCTTTGTCTCCGTGTTTTTGACGCGGGACCACCGCGACAGCGAGGTCTGCGAGTCACTGCGAGGGCACGATCGGGGGGGGGGGGGGGCTCTGTGTGACTGCTGCTTCTGCCCCCCCCCCTGCCCACCCCAAACACAGCGACAGCTGCTGCTGTCTCGGCCTCAGTGGCGCGGCCTTCAAGGTACAGGGACAGCGCGCTCAGATTGATCGTGTTGTGGTGGTGTTGTTGTGGTGGTACCGTGGTGGTGGTGTTGTTGTGGTCGTACCGTGGTGGTGGTGTTGTGGTGGTGGCGTTTTTAACAGGACCCTGCTTGGGGGAAGTTTTGGCCAATTCCATCAATGGCCTAATCTGGGAGGACATTTACTGGACATCTGTTAAAAAATATATTCATAGCTCATCGGATTTCTCCAGTCTCAACATAGATTCTGATGCATGCAAATGTATGTTCACCTACTTTCTCACCATGCGTAGCCAACCGTGCGAATCGTAGGTGCGGGGGAAGAACAATAAACTAAACGACTCAACGCAGTTTTAAAGAAATGCGTTTTCTCCACTTTCCTGATGTGGGAGGAAAGCGAAGAACCTGGAAAAAAACTTCCACCACTGCCACCTCCTGGCCACACCTGTCAGACCACGCGCCTACAACACCTGGCAAGCCACGGTGCAGGCCACCCATCCAAGAGACGAGTCAGGTTAAAAAAAAATAAAAACTCTGCTTAGCTTCTAGAGATCCGCGACGCGTTCACGGTGATTTTAGTCGAAGGCAAAACGTCAGGAGTGCAACCTCCCACGTGTACCATCAATTCACTCGCTCAAGGACATCCGGTACCGGGGAGAGGACAACAACGGGATTGTAATGATCTCGGCGAAACGAATGTCACGGCAAACGTTTCGCAAATTCGTGTCGTTGTTGGTCTTTGGAGTCACAGTGATGGGGTTGCGAGGACGCCACAGACGTTAGCCAACAAACAAGACGAGAGTGGAACCCAATTTCGATTTAAAGCTTTCGTGACTGCGAGGATTCATCTTCTTGGTTCTTTCGGTAAAGTCACGTAGGAAAATAATAAAATAATAAAAATAAAACATTATAAAATATTTTATAATGTTTTATTTTTTTTATTTTATAAAATATTTTATAATGTTTTATTTTTTTATTTTATACTTTCCCTTCTACGTGACTTTACCGAAAGAACCAAGAAGATGGAACCCAATTTTCACGTCTCCCTGCTCAAACAAGCTATGCGGGGTGGGACCCGGAGCCAGTGGTGAAACATTCCACGTTCCTATGGCGGGGTGAGTATTCCACTCAAACGAACCTGGCGGCATCAGTTTGATTCCGGGCCACGGCTAACATCAGTGGCGAGTGATGTCTGAACAGATCCTGGGCCGTCTCTTCGGCCAACCCGCACCGACCAGAGTGGTGAAGTATGGTCAGAAGGTAACCATAATCGACACGGCGGCAGGAGGCCTTCATCCAGCTGTGGATAGGCAAGGCGATTGGGGGGGGGGGGGTTCTGGCTGCTACGAGCCATGGAGACGTGAATAATAATTATATATATTTATTCTATATGAAGATTATTGATTTATTCTATGTAAAACGCATTTCATAATGAAAGCACACAGCGCTGCAGCGTACGCAAAACAATTCAACCTACCATCCCAAGCATGAACACATTCCAAACTAAGTACAATAAAAGGCGACGATAATAACAACAACAACAATAACTCAACGCACAATGTAGATAAAATTCAGACATACGATAAGAGCCAATGAGAAGGATTTTTTTTTACAACAAACGCGCAGACGGAGTACGACACGCTTGGTGGACGTGATGGGCGCGGGGTGCGAGGGGAAGGGGGAGGGAGGGGTAGGGAGGGGTAGGGGGAAGGGGGTAGGGAAGGGGGGGACACGCGGGGTCTCTTCTCTCCTCTGACACAAAGACCTCCCACGACGTCGCCACGATCTCGACACAGATAGCTCCAAGCGACGTAACGAGCCTCACAATGCGATCACCCTCCTCGCCGCGGGGGGTGGGGGGGGGCAGCAGCTGCCCTCCCCCCCCCACTACCACCAACCCCGCCCCACCTCCCCCCCCCAGCAAAGGGGGTTGAGGAGGTGGATGGAGACGGGGGTTATGGTATCCGTGAAGTTATTGTGACGTTCGGGATGGTGGTCGATTGACGATTCCTCAATAACTGCTCGGAATATCCGCCTCGCTCGAGCAAACACCTGCCTCGAGCGTATACCCACTCATCAGAGACACACACACACACTCACTCACGCACGTGCGTCACTAATCGGTGGTAACGCCACCACCGCGGTGCCGGTGCCACGCTAGGTGCACTTTCTTAGAGACTATCACGTGAACTGTGGGAGGCAGGTCACGGGACAGGCCCAGGTGGTATGGGTTGACTGACTGGGATGACGGAATGGGATGAATGGCGGATGCACCGCCTGATGTACTCCAGTGTCCCACCTCGCTTTCTAACGTTTTAGACGCCCGGCGCTTTGACGACAATCGTTGTTTAGAACGTCACTCACAGCACCACGCATGGCCCCCTTTGTCTCCCGCGTGCCGACGTTTACACATTGCACCAGGTACACATGTTGAGGCTGAGTCGACCTTGGGGAGGCCCAGAACCGGTTCAAGTAATCGTCACCGGTGTTGGCCGTGAGCGGGAATCGAACTCGGTGTCGCCGGGTTCGTAGCAGAGGTCGCAAACGGGTTTTGATTCCTTACCCGTACCCGGCCGCACCAGGGTCGCAAACGGGTACCCGTATCCGGCTGTACCCGTACTCTACCCGTACCCGGCCGGGTACGGGTGGGGTACGGGTATCGGTTACCTGATTGCGACCTCTGGGATGAAGCCATGTTGCAGGCGCGGGTGGGTTAATTCTAGGAACTTGAATTGTGAGAAGAGACAAGACGTTGGGAAATGAGTGACAAAACAGTTACTCACCAGTGACTCACGGCCTACCCGTACCCGTACCCGGCCGCACCAGGGTCGCAAACGGGTACTCGTACTCGGCCGGGAACGGGTAGCCGGGTATCGGGTAGGGTACGGGTATCGGGTACCCGGTTGCGACCTCTGGTTCGTAGCGCAGCGCGCTAACCGTTGCACCACCGCTCCCCTCGCCACTCGCTCTACGCCAGGGGGCGATGTCTCCTTACTCGCCACTCCGCTCGCACTCGTCCTGCATCTGCTCCTCACTCGTGCGCCACCCACGGTGCCAGTGCGACCACCGCTGGCGGACGTCTCCGATCAGACTGATCTATCTGTTCCATCAGGCCCCAACTGTACCGTACGATGCGTGTGTGTATTGGCAGTGGGGCAAAAGCACACGCCAAAAAATACAGATTGCCACCCCGACATTAACACTTACTCATAACAGTGCAGGGCTATTGCTGGGTAGCTGGGTAGTACAGAGCTAAGCTGGGTAGTGCAGGGCTAGGCTAAGTAGCTGGGTAGTGCAGGGATGGGCTAAGTAGCTTGGTAGTGCAGGGCTGGGCTAAGTGGCTGGGTAGTGCAGAGCTGGGTTAAGTGGCTGGGTAGTGTAGGGCTGGGCTAAGTGGCTGGGTAGTGCATGACTGGGCTAAGTGGCTGGGTAGTGCAGGGCTGGGCTAAGTGGCTGGGTAGTGCAGGGTTGGGCTAAGTGGCTCGGTAGCCCAGGGCTGGGCTAAGTGGCTGGGTAGTGCAGGTCTGGGCTATGTGTTGCTGGTCCATGCTGAGAGGATGGGTAGTTCAGGGCTAGGCTGGGTAGTGTAGGCTTAGGCCCGGGTAGTACAAGGCTTGTCAGGGTAGTGCAGGGCCACGCTGGGTAGTGCAGGGTTAGTCTGGGTGGCTGGGCAGCACAAGCCTTTACACTGATCTTCAGTGGAAGCTGTTGGCCGCACAATAGGAACTTAAAATAAACAGCCTCGGCCTCGGTGGTGCGAAGAAAATATCGGGGGCTGGCTATGAAAACAGCCTCACGGCAACACAAATAAACAGCACTATCAGGTGAGCCAGCTGTAGTGAAGGGCCACTGATTGATGTGCAATGGGGGACGGCAGCCAAGGCGGTTGGGGCAATAACTCATTTTTTAAGCAGTGGACGAGCAGAGCACCCCGTTCACCCCCCCCACCACCACCGCCCCAACCATCTCCTTCTGGTTTTCAGCAAATAAAACCATTTGGCGAGAGAGCCGCTCCATCCCTCCTGGCCGGCCGGCCGGTGTTTGCCCCCCTCTCTCCCTTTCCGCGGGGGCTCGAATTGTCCTCCTGGGGCACGGAGAGTCAGCGAAGGCTGCCGCTGCCACTATTGCTGTGTTTTTTTTTACCGAGGTTGATTGTACTGGTGGCTGCTGCTGCTGCTCGTTCGCTCGGATCGTGGAGTTTGAGAAGGAACCACCACCACCACCACCATGGTGGTCGTCTGATTATTAATCCCCACCAGTGGGGTGAAGATGAGGATGAAGCTGGCGGTGAGAATGACAGTGGTAACCATAACGGTGAACATTTTGAAGGCGATTTTGAGGTTTATAGCGATGACATAACTTGCAGCTTGTGCAATCCACTGCTGGATGAAGGCCTCTCTCCACGCTGTGTCAGTCGTAGGGGTTGTCTGACCATATCTATACTTCACCACACTGGTCAGCGTATCTTGGTAGAGGGGCCTGGAACCGGTTCAGATGCCAGTCTTTGCTCACGTTTGCCATGGCCTGGAATCCAACGCGGGTCGCCGGGTTCATAGCACAGTGCGTTAACCACTAGCGCCAATGCACCTCCCAAACTATGAAGTAATTATGATAAACTTGGGAAATTGTTTTTTTTTTATGTTCTACATTTCAAACGGCCTGAGAAATTGTGCGGGCGGTCACCACCCATTTACAGCAGCGAGTTAATTCACCCGGTGCCACACAGCGCGCTGCTACTGCTGCTACCGTTGTTTGCATCACGGCCTCTGGCTGCAGGAGCCATCCTCGCTCACGGGCCCGAGAGCAAACATCAACACCAGCGAGCGAGCGAGAGAGCCACTGCACGAAGGCAGCTGGGGCAGCAGTTGGATCCCACCCACCTTGCCGTGCGCCATCGGCACCCGATTAGCGAACAGCACCGCGGCGTCACAGCAACTTACGGCGAGCCGGCGAGGAGAAAAACGTGGATGTGAACATTTGGCGGCTGCGGGCAGAACTAAACTTTAAGCCTCGCGCCCATCGGCCACGTGTGTCGGTCGATTTTTCCATATGGCCACCGCCGCGCCGTTTTAAAGGCTCGCATCTGGAGAGGTGTCCGGAGCACATGGACGAGAAGGCAAAAGTTTTTCCGTAAAAAAAAGGTTGATGGGAAAACCACATTGCAGCGGAGGCACGCCAAGCTGGGTGAAGGAGAACACACCGCGACTGGCTGCTCTTCACCCTCCAATACCGGGGCCTCAAGCGGGACCGTGGCAGGGGTTGAGTGTTAGGGATGCGACTGGAGCTAGGGTTACGATTAAGTTCTTAAACTGCTTTCGGACGTTTGTTTGCCAAGTTCATATGAACTGAGCTGTCGATGATGGTTGCGTCACCAGGTGAAGAATTGATTCCGAACTCTCACAGAGCGGTGTGTCAGAGAACGGCCCGTGGAAGGAGCTATGGCAGAACTACTCCTGAGATTGTTGTAAATGACATTATCCATACTCTAGATCAGTGGTTCTTAACCTTTACTGCAGCCTGCTACCCTTTGGATCTCAGCAAGGGCATCTCACACCCCCTGGGGATGCGTGCACCCCAGGTTAAGAACCACTGCTCTAAGATGGTGCACTTTCTCACCTGCCCCGAAAGAGAAATATGTTCATTGCATGACAGTTGCACGGATTTTTTTTTTGCGTTTCATCTGTAAGATTAAGTGAAACCCCAAATTTAATATGATGGGTTTTGTGCAGTCATTGGTGACCGGGCAGAGATCATCAACTCGCTGCACTTGAGAACCCGGTTTAATCATGGGAAGCTGAAACCCAAATCTGACCCCAGGATCTCAGAGGTGGCGGCTCAGCGTTGTGACCTCTGAGCCTCCGGGCCACTGCAGCTCAGCCTAATTTGAATGAGACGCTTACTGAAGCCTTGGGAGATGGTGGGCTCTATAGCTGAAGGTTTCTGTGAGTGGTAATGGTGCAACGGGGGAGGGGGGGGGGGTAGGGGGGCACTACCACCAGATGCACAGTGGCCGAGGTTTGGACCAGGTGTTGGGCACTGCCCACCAAAACGAGGGGCTCAAATCGTAGAGTAGGAATTTAGTAAAAGACAGCGAGCAATTACAACTGAATGTGTGCAACCCAAAGACATTCTTGTAAAATTTGTTTGCCTAAAAACTAAATAAAATCGTTACCAAATCGGTTTGTAGGTTATTGTTGTAAATACGTACGGATGGAATTGGCCAAACATCTGAACACAAGGTCCGTCTTGAAAAAATAAATACGTATTATAATAATATATAATTTTAAAGTCTTGAGACTCGGCGAGGCTTTCCCTGGTAAATAAACGCCATCATAATTTTATACAACAACAACAACAACGTTGCCTGTGCCACAAACACGCGGTCTCGCGAAAGAGCGAGAGAAGCGAGGGTCACAATAAGACGAGGCATCTCGCGAATTCTGGCATGCACGCGGAGGTGCAGCAGAGTTTGTGTACAGTGGCGAAACCGCAGTTGGGAGCCGGGTCCGGGGCACTGGGGGGAGGGGGGCACTGGGGGGAGGGAGGGGGCACTGGGGGAGGGGGCACTGGGGGGAGGGGGAACTGGAGGGAGGGGGGATCAGTGGGGGAGGGAGGGGGCACTGGGGGGAGGAAGGGGGTACTGGGGGGAGGGAGGGAGGAGCACTGGGGGGAGGGAGGGGGAGCACTGGAGGGAGGGAGGGGGGGTACTGGGGGAGGGAGGGGGAACTGGAGGGAGGGAGGGGGGCACTGGAAAGAGGAGGGCACTGGGGGGAGAGGAAACTGGGGGGAGGGAGGGGGGAGCACTGGGGGGAGGGAGGGGGGGCACTGGGGGGAGGGAGGGGGGGCACTGGAAAGAGGAGGGCACTGGGGGGAGGGGTAACTGGGGGGAGGGAGGGGGGAGCACTGGGGGAGGGAGGGGGGGCACTGGGGGGAGGGAGGGAGGCACTGGGGGGAGGGAGGGGGAACTGGGGGGAGGGAGGGGGTAGCACTGGGGGGAGGGAGGGGGGGGGCACTGGAAAGAGGAGGGCACTGGGGGAGGGAGGGAGGGGGGAGCATTGGGGGGAGGGAGGGGGGAGCACTGGGGGGAGGGAGGAGGAACTGGGGGGAGGGAGGGGGTAGCACTGGGGGGAGGGAGGGGGGGGCACTGGAAAGAGGAGGGCACTGGGGGAGGGAGGGAGGGGGAGCATTGGGGGGAGGGAGGGGGGAGCACTGGGGGGAGGGAGGGGGGGGCACTGGGGGAGGGAGGGAGGGGGGGCACTGGGGGAGGGAGGGGGGAGCACTGGGGGAGGGAGGGAGGGGGGGCACTGGGGGGTTAGCTGGGGGGGGGGGGGGTAGGGGGGGTGTAATGACGCGTGGCGGGAGGAAGGAGCGCGGCGATCAGCGAGCCGCTAGCGAGATCTCGGGGCCCTGCGAGCGGCGAGCGGACGGCAGTGCCCGAGCCCTCCTCTTTGGGACTTCAAACGTGGGAGGCGAGCGCAGGAACATCAACACGCGGCTTCCTGTGCAGTCGCGTTTCTCCGGGGCCGCTCAGAGGCCAAGCGGCGTGTGCGTGTAGCAGCAGCAGCAGCAAGAGCGCGCACGTCGAGAAGGGGATGGAGGGACGAGACGCTGAGACGTCGCTCGCTCGCTCTCTCCGCTTGCAGCACGCGGGTTTTTGTTGTTGTTGTGTTTCTCGCCGTGTTTTATTAGCGGTCACGCGTGTGCCAACCCGACGGATTCGAGTCGAGCGGGAGAGCCTGCCCAGTCGAAAACCCCTTTTGGCCGCGTGTTGAGCTTCAAAGCCAAAGTTGCGCCTCGACTTTTGTATGTTGCCCCCCCCCCCCACTACCCACCAGAAAAAAACACAGTTGGCTCAAGCGATGTGGGTTCGCGTCTGAAATGGCTATGCGCGGGATTAGGGGTTTAACGTGATCGGGTGTCTACCGCTAAACTGGACATCTGTGAGAAAGAGCTTTTTAGCTCGTCGGATTCCTCCACGAGAAATTTCTGATTCTAAACATCGGAGCAGGCGGCGCTGGGGCCAAAAGTCTCCCCCCCCCCCTTCTCACTGCGGGATGGTGGCACACACTCCGCACGATGCCCTCCCTGTCGGCTCACACAAATCTTGTTGTTATTGTTGTTGTTTTCGAATATATAGGAGCACTGATCCTCCCAGGGGAGTTCAATTCTCATTGTAAAGTTTCCAGGTCTCTGTTAGACCGGGAAGAATGCTTGTGATGAACACGCACAGTCAAAGGGAGAGGCATACTGGATGTGGTGTGCCAGATGGGGGATCTTTTTCTGGGTCGCTTACCCAGAAACACGCGATTCTGGATACCCCCCGTGGTGTGTGTGTGTTGATGTGTGTGTGTGTTGATGTAGTGCGGCAAAAACAACCCCCTACCTCCTCGTGGTGCCGGATGGCAATGCTGTGGTGGGCAGTGCCATGAGGGAAGGGCCAACTTAGATTGGCCTTTCCCTTCATGGCGTTTGGAACCACCACAGCGGCCAAACGGGGGCTCTGGACGGGTGCGAGGGGCTGGTAACCCCTCCACCTTCAATTAACTACCACTAATCTACGATGTAAAAAACTTATGAAGCTGGTGCCGGAGGCCCCTGGGGGACCGGCGTCTATGACGTCTCCTGGCGAAACCCCATTTGGCGGTGCCAGGAGACTGAATCCTTACCCTTGGGGCTCCTCCAGAAACAACAAAAAGTCACTTCGGATGGCCACGTGGAATGTTCGAACGCTCACTGCGGAGGAGAGGCTGCGACTCCTCTGTCGGGAGTTGGACCGGTACCGCCTGGATCTCTGTGGTATTCAGCATATCTGGCTCTTGCCACCATGAGGGGTGGACAGTCCTCTACTCGGGGCAGGAGACTGCCATACAACGGGGAGTGGCTCTTCTTCTGAACAAAATAATGAAGGGGGCGTGGGAGCGTGGCGGTGAGGTTTGGGAAGCTGTAAGCCCCAGGCTACTTTGGGCTCGCCTTCCCATCAACCAGAGGCGAGGAGAGGTGGTCGAGGTTACTTATGGCCCCACCGAAGACGAACATTCGTGGAGGCTGATGAGTCAGATGCCTTCTATGACCTCCTGTCACAGGTGCTGGCTAAAGTGGCCCCTCGGGTTAGAGTCATCTTGTTGGAATGACTTCAATGCCCGAGTTGGTCATGATGCTAGCACCTGGTCTGTTGTGATTGGAAGGCATGGTCCAGATCAGCTAAATAACAACGGTAGGAGGCTGGCTAGATTTTTGTGCAGCTCATGTGCTTGTAATTACCAATACGCTGTTCCTGCATCAGCGCATCCACACAACATCATGGATGCATGCCGGGTCAAAGCAAGAACATCTGCTGGACTACATAGTGATAGAACAGCAGATGCGGGCCCATGTCCTTGACACCAGGACCTACCGTGGAACTGATCTGCCCACTGACCATCGACTTGTCATCTGTACGATGCGCCTGCCATTCTTACACTCCGGTGGTGGGTATACACCCAGGACCCCATTCAAACCCATAGTGGCATGGTCTCAGCAAGCTGATCATCGCTTGCGGCTGGGGTTGGCATCGCCCCCAACTTCTCCTGATGTCGCAGGGAAATGGGCGAGGTTTAAGACTGTGGCTCATACAGCTGCAATGGCTGCTTTGGGTACACGGTCCAGACCTCCTCAGAGACCCTGACTGACAGAGGAGGTGTTCGGGCTGGCTGAGAAAAAGCGACAGGACCACTCTCATCGTCTACAGCATCCCACGTCAGAGAATGAGGAGGCTTACCGCAGTCTTCGCTCGGAGGTTCGGAGAGCCGTGAGGTGCTGCAAGGATGGTTGGTGGTCACGGGTTGCTGAGGAGATGGAGTCTGCCTCAATGGGCCGTGATCAGAAATCGCTCTTTAATTCAATCAAAAAAGTAACCTGCAGCGCCACACCTATTACCATCATTAGGGGAAAGAACGGTGATCCAATCTCCGATCCAGTCTTCGACCAGGAAAGGCACCGGGCAGAGATGATCTCCCAAGCGAAATGCTGAGGGAGGGTGGCGTTTGTGCACTAACTGCCCTACATGACATCAAAACAACAGTCTGGACCACTGGACGGGTTCCGCAGGATTGGAAGGATGCCCTGTGGTCCTCTTCTTTAAGAAGGGGGACCGCACAGACTGTAACAACTACAGGAGTATCTGACTCCTCAGTGTGCCAGGAAAGGTCCTGGCAAGGATTATTCAACATCGCCTTGCTAGGCACGCTGAGGAGAGGCTGGCGGAGCCCCAATGTGTGTTGGTTGTGGAGAGAGTGGAGAGTTTCCCATACCTGGGCAGTGTGATCATGACGTGCTCCGGTTTGACAGCAGAGGTCTCACTCCGAATCAGTCGAGTGGCATTATCTTTTCATCGGCTGCGTAACGCTGTGTGGAAGCTACCTGGTCTGTCGCTCGGCACGAAGCTTCAGGTCTTCTCGGCCACGGTCATTCCCTCCTTTCTCTACGCTTGCGAAACGTGGACCCCCCTAATGGAACATCTTCGCTGGTTAGAAACATTTAGGCTGGCCTGCCTATGATCCATCTTGGGTTTAACCAGGCTGGATTGTGTAAGTAGCTCACATATCCTTGAAAGATCTGGACAAAGTCCCATCGGTGAGCTCCTCCGGCAGGCAAGGCTGCGTTGGCTGGGTCATGTAGCCCGCATGCCCAGCCACCGCATGCCTAAACAGCTTTTGTTCGGCCGGATCGAGGGGGCTAAACGGTCGCGGCACGGGCTAGAGAAGAGATGGAGTGATGTGGTACAGAAGGATGTGGAGCTGAGTGGACTTTCCGACGACTGGTACCAGCGGTATCAAGATCGGCCTCTGTGGAGGAGGCTCGTGAAGGACGCTACTGGGCAGTTGGAGGCAGTCGCCCTCCAACAACAATGGAGGGCGGAGGAGCGACGCTCACAACAACGAGCGGAGCGCCGGGTGGCTGAAGCACAGCAAGTTGGCATAGTAGGGGGCACAGGTGGTGCATTAGCCAGTCGTCTCAGTCAGTCGACCCGTGGCACCTGGGTCTGGCCCGTGACCTCCTGCCTCAACGTGCACATAGCCTGGCACAAGCGTCGTGGTGACGTCACCGCTACGAATGGCGGTTGTTGTTGTGTGTGCGTTTATGATGCTTGGCTCCGTAAATTCGTGTAAACGGCCCACGCGCATCGCTCGATTTCGAATGCCATCTCCCTCACCAGGGCCATCTTTCACGTGAATTCCGTGAATGAAAATGGATTTATGTTTTTTTCTCTCAACGTGCCCTAATTTCTTTCATACAGTCGCACAGAATTCCTCTATTTTCTTTAAACCAAAAAAAATACCCAGCTCACTTATTTTCTTTTCACATTTTCCTATTTTTTTCCCCCATACTTTTCAGCATGTTCTCATTACACCCAATCCGTCCTTCGATCCACCCATCCATCCTCTGTCCCCTCCGCTGGTGTCTCCGTCGCTTTCTGCCCGTCTCTCCGTGCCCCGCCATCCCGGCGGAGGTCACCAACCCCCAACCCACCGCTGCCCCCCTCAGGTGCGTCCACATCGTCATCATCATCATCGTCGTCGTCATCATCATCATCATCATCGTCGTCATCATCATTGTCATGATCGTCGTCGTCATCATCATCATCGTCGTCGTCATCATCATCATCGTCGTTGTCGTCATCGTCGTCATCATCATTGTCATGATCGTCGTCGTCGTCATCATCATCGTCATCATCATCATCGTCGTCATCATCATCATCGTCGTCATCATCATCGTCGTCGTCGTCATCGTCATCATCATTGTCACGATCGTCGTCGTCGTCATCATCATCGTCATCATCATCGTCATCATCATCATCGTCGTCATCATCATCATCGTCGTCATCATCATCATCATCATCGTCGTCGTCGTCATCGTCGTCATCATCATTGTCATGATCGTCGTCGTCGTCATCATCATCGTCATCATCGTCATCATCATCGTCGTCATCATCATCATCGTCGTCGTCATCATCATCGTCGTCGTCGTCATCGTCGTCATCATCATTGTCATGATCGTCGTCGTCGTCGTCATCATCGTCGTCGTCATCATCATCATAGTCGTCGTCGTCATCGTCGTCATCATCATTGTCATGATCGTCGTCGTCGTTGTCATCATCATCGTCATCATCATCATCATCGTCGTCGTCATCATCATCGTCGTCGTCATCATCATCATCGTCGTCGTCATCGTCGTCATCATCATTGTCATGATCGTCGTCGTCGTCGTCGTTATCATCATCGTCATCATCATCATCGTCGTCATCATCATCATCATCGTCGTCATCATAATCATCTACATCATCATCATCATCATCGTCGTCGTCATCATCATCGTCGTCATCATCATCATCATCGTCGTCATCATAATCATCTACATCATCATCGTCATCATCATCGTCGTCGTCATCCGCCAGCAAATGACGGGCAGCGGGAGGGGTCAAGGGGCAGACCCCACGAGGTTTTCTCATCGCAATTGTGACGACAGCGGCTGACCCCCCCCCCGCCCGGGCTGAATACACCCCCCCCCCCCCCACATTTGGGTTGGCCGGGGGGGCACGTGGGCCGGTACACGACGCTCACTGCACACTTTTCAACTCGGTCACAAATCTCCGCAATGCGCCTTCTCGCAATTATTTCAACAGAGATATTTTCTATGTTTGGGGTTAAAAAAAAGGCGGGCCATCGTAAAGTTTTTTTTACATTTTTAACGATGAATTTATGTGTGTTGTTGTTGCCGTCACTGAGAGCGCAATGGGCGAAGGGGCCTTTTCCTCGCGCTCCTCAAGCAGGCCTCTCCTCGCTCAAAGTTTGCTACATCGGAGCGGCTGTTTGAATTCCCTATTGCTTTAACGTTATCGACGACGCGCACGAACTGATCGACCTCTTCAACTTTTCCATAAATATTTAACAAAAAAACGTTTCGCGAAGCTTCTGCACGAAAGAAGGCTTGTAAGGGGGTTTCCTTCTCGAATGTATCGGTGGGACGGGCGCGTGTGGCTTTGTCAGACGCCGGACCCATTGAGAAGCAGCACAATTGTTTGGTCTTGAACTCTCCCCGAGACGAGCCAATGGTAAAGTCCAAGGGAGTCGCCATGGCAACCGGATCCCCTGGTAACCTTTGTGTGTGGTTCACCCCCCGCCTTAACCTCGCACGCTCAACTCCCTCCACACCCCCCCCCCCCATCGCTGCCCGGACAAAAAAAGTTTCACTAGCACACGCGGACGCACGGATGTGAGCGAGCGAGCGCGCGCGCGCACGTGCACGCGCACGCACGTGCACGCGCGAGCGAGGTGCGCTCAGCACACTGTGACCTTAGCAGAACTCGCATGGGAGGCCACAAAGGGCCCCGGGGAGGGTTAGAGTTCGGGGGTCAGCCTGCCGTTTTAAAGAGGCGTGTCCGAGCCGTTCCTCTTTCCTCGGCCTCGAGTGCGCCAGAGAGAGCGGTCCGTAACACTCGCCCAGTCAATCACTCGCCCAGCCACTCACCCAAATAGTAACTTCCCCAGTCACTAACCCAGCCACTGGACCAGTCGCTAACCCAGTCACTCGCCCATTCACTAACCCAGCCACTCGCCTAAACAGCCACTCTCCTGGTCACTCGCCCAAACAGCCACTGACCTAGTCACTCATCCAGTAACTTACTCAGATTTCTCCCAGTCACCTAACCCAGCACATTCGGTTGCGGGTTTCCACTCATGTGAGTCGGACTGCACCGAGTTCACCAAGGAATAACAACGAGTGAAATAATATTTTAAATTGCCCAGACCATTATCACCCAATCTGTCTAATTTGTTTAACATTTCACTTTACTCAGCGGTGCCCATTGTAAAAAAAATCTCATTCATTCATTCATTTCGCCACAAATCAAGTTGACCAAATCTACAGAACAGAGAGAGAGAGAGAGAAAAAAAATGTACGCGCACACACACACATAGCCCCGCAACGACGTTAACCACATTCGGAAACTAATTGGCTAACTAAATCACTCCCTTAACGGATTACGCACAATGAAAAAAAAAGGTTGAACTTTTCATTCATCCCTGAGCCCCGGTCTGCCGGGGGCACTTACAGTGACGGCGGCGCCGCGCTTGCAGATTAAATGAGAGCTGACGCGTGGGCAGGTGGGTCGACGGCGACGCTCGCCGACGACGAAGCAGCAGAAGAGAACCAACGCAGCGAGCCCCCCTCGCTCCGCACCGCGCTCCCACATAATTAGCAGCGCGGTAATTGAAGCCTCGACCCGGCTATACCCGAACCAGCCCTCCGTTCCGTTCGCTGGCCCCCCCCCCCGCCTCCCCGCACGCTCGCCCGTTCCATCTCCGCCACAAGCTTAGGAGGCGCCACTGCGGAGACCCTGGAGTTTGAATCCAGGATGTCGCCCCGTGATTAAACCGCATTCTGAGTTGATAGTTTTCGCCCCGGTCACCAATGACTGCAGAAAAAAAATACGAATCCATCGTGTTAAAATTGAGTTATGCATAATTTGGCCAAATTAGAGTTTTGAGAATTAAAATATCGGTCATGCCGTGAACTTTACTCTAAATTCAGAGCGGGTGGAAAAATGGTTACACTCTAAATTATGTGTGAACCAGAAGTCACTTGAACGGTCGTCATAGGTAGCTCTGTGGTGTCTGCTTCCGTGGGATGTTCTCTAACACAAGGGGGGGGGGGGGGGTTGCACTGCTCAGTGAGATGCGAGTGGATTATTTGTTGTGTTTAGTTTGTTGTCCTTCCCCCGCACCTCCGATGAGCGTGGTTGGCTACGTACGGTGCGAAAAAAGTTCAACGTCGTACAAAGATCCCCCGTATAGCCTTAACAGACTGTAGGGGCAAGTGCTGTTAGCGAGCACCTATGAAGGCCGGAACGGTACACGAGGGGGTGGGTGGCCAGCACCACGCCCGGCCGCCTTTGTCTCCCCAGTGGCGATGTTTACACACCGCACCAGGTACTCATTTAAGGCTGAGTCGACCTAGGGGAGGCCCAGGACCGGTTCAGATAATCGTCACTGGTGTTAGCCGTGAGCGGGAATCGAACCCGGGTCGCCACGTTCATAGCGCAGCGCGCTAACCGCTACACTACCGCTCCCCACAACGTCGTACATACACATACATCTCGTGAGACGAAGCCTATGGCACAATCGGCATAAACTTGGCGAAGTAAATAAAAATAAACGACCTTCACGTGAAGATAGAAAGGGGTTAAACAACCCAACCGAGGGGGCTTGCGGCCCATGGCCGGGCTCCGAAAACGACGGCCAACTTTGCCGACTTCACTTCACTTGCGATGCCTCTCGCAGCGTGAAATGGGGTTCCCTCGCTGCATCGAGCATCCACTCCGTCTCATTCAGCGACTGCGATTTTTGCTGCCGGAGTCTAAATTGCGAGATGAGATGAAGATTAAATAAAGCCGGGGTTTTTTTATCTCCTTGAAAGCAAATAATTGATGTATAATAATTGTTGAAAGTGCATTGAATGTTTGTTATTTTTATTGTACAATTTGTCGAACGGAGTTTTCCGTGTATTTCTTGTTCACACACCGGATTGTTTTGCTATATGTATAAATGACATATACTCACGTCTCTCTTGTTAAAGAGACTCCTGTTCTCAACGAGCTCTTGTGCCTATACCGGGCCCCCTTTTTGTCAATCCACTGCTGGATGAGGGCCTCCCCACGGTGTGTCGGTCATGGCGATTTGAGTGACCGTACTTCACCACACTGGTCAGTGCCGATTGGTGAAGGCGGAGAGAATCTATAGACGCTGGAACATAGAAAAGTGCAGTACAACGGTGCGTTTTGCTGCACCGTCCTCTGCTGCCCCCCATGAAAATATGTTCTTGGTCTGAATTAGAGGTCATCTACGACCGACACCAGCGTCGTGCACAGTAACCGCAAGCCTACTCCAAGCCTCTTCCCAGCGAGACCCTCCGGTCCAAGCCATCTCGGTCTCACCGTGACACCATCAGCCCGGGGCCCCGTTGGCGACCGGATAAAACAATTCCGCTTGTGGCCGTTAGTCGCATACTTGGGGAAGTAGCCGTCCGATGTGACTTGGGGTTGTGCCTCTTCGCGACGATTTCGTGTGCGACATCTGACCTTTGGCTCCACGTGCAGGAAGCTTCTATTGACGGTACTCACCCACGACACGGACGAAAGTCACTAACCCAGGGGCAGTCGACCGGCGAGCTGGAGACGAACGCCTGCCGAGGGAGAAGGGAAAACCTTGCTCCGACTCCCGTGCGGACACGGGCGGCAAATGTCACCATCCTCGCTCGCGGCTTCACGCCCGGCGTCTTCTCGGGGCCTCCACGGAGCTGGGAGAGGGCGGCTGTCCTTCCTCCTCCACCCCCTCGGGCCCCGTGGCAATCATTTGGGGGGGGGTGGGGGTGGACACCCCCTATCCACCTCCCCCGCCCCCCACCGTTATCCTTCTTTCCCTGCCTCCCCTGTGCCCCACGCCGCCGACTCAACGGGGCGATTAGCGGAGGAGAGCGATTGAGCTGTGGGTGCGGAGGAAGATTGGGAAATGGCAGCTCCTTCACGCCGCGTGGCCCCCTGGCTGGCAGCCGGACCGTCCAGAGGGCTCCGTCCATCTCCCAGAGAACGCCCCGAGAACCGGCAGGGAAACAGGGAATCGGGTATCAAGGGGTCCAGGAAAGCAGAGATCCAGGGGTCCAGCAATCCAGGGATAAAGTGTTCCAGGAAAGCAGAGATCCAGAGAACCAGCAATCCAGGGAACCAGGGGAACATAATTCCAGGGGCCCAGAAATCCAGCGAACCAGAGATCCAGAAATCCAGGGAACCAAGAAAACAGCGATCCAGTGAAAAAGGGAACCAACAGTCCAGGGATCAAGGGACCCAGTCCCCGTGCAAATAACAAGTGCAAAGGTTCACGAACGGCGCGAGCAGCCATACCGTCGTCCCTGACACGGTTCGCTCGGTCGATTCCACAGCAACGAAATCACGTCACTGCGACACGTGGTGGCACGGCTGTCTAACGGCGCAGGCGGTGCCACTGCACCTGTGCACTGGGCCACACGGGCCTGAGTGACCCTGGCACAGGGCTACGAATAAGAGGGACATTGGACATAGGCGGGGGGGGGGCTTATTTAATTCCCTGCATGAGGATCCATGCCCACGCCTCTGCTGACTATCACAACATGTAATGAGGTATAAGCATCATTCGGGCTTTTATTGCTCCTTAACGCTCCTACACAGCAGGCTGGCAGCGGTGCAGGAGAGCCACTTTCATTGCCATGTCTAATACGCCGGCATTGTTCTAGCAATTCCGTCGCCATGGAGCTGCTCACATGCACGGAAGATATAGGAGGCCGACGTTAAGGCAGCCATCCCCATTCAGAGCGGAGAGCACACGCAACAATAACACAACGTTAGCTCACGACTCTAGACAAAGGTGGACGTGTCGAGCAACGCTCATCCCCGAACCACTCATGGAAATTCCACATTTCTGGTGGCCGGGAACGAGCATGTCCAGGGCCCAGTTCAGATATCGATCTCGCCGCTGACGGTATAGCCCATAGGCGGGAATTGAGATCAGGTGGCACGGTGACACCCCACACCACACCACACACACCACACACGCCACACACGCCACACACACCACACATACCACACACACATACCACACCACACACCCCACACACACCACACCACACACACCACACACCACACACAACACACCACACACACCACACACGCCACACACGCCACACACCACAATACACACACCACACACACCACACTACACACACCACACCACACACATCCACACCACACACACACCACACACGCTCCTTCGCCGCTGTCCAGCCAGCCAGAGAGAGAGAGCGTGAATCTCTCACCCATTCCCACCGTTGTAAAAAAATAACAGCCATTGCCTGAAATGTCAGCCGCGTGTATATTTTCTGTTTCAAGGCAGAGTTGGTGATGAATGTGGTGAGCGCTTTGTTTTGTTGACACAGGCTGGCTGGGAGAACATTTTATGACAAAGACTTCACGGAATGTGAAAGTTCGAAGATACGGCGCTTGATTTGTTATTTTTTATTATTGTTACTTTTTTCTCCCCCCCACCCCCCCTCGCCGCCCCCCCCGGCCGGCCGGCGTCTAACTTTGGGCACAAAGCGGCACTTTTCAGCACACAAATTGGGTGAGAGAAGCGTCCGTCAGCGCGTGGAGCGAGTGAAAAACGTCGCGTCTGAACAAATGAAGCCATGCGTACGGGACGGCACGACCCGGGCCCTCTCCGCTGCCGCAGTCGCCGCTCGCTCGACCCAGGGGGACATCAAGAGAGCGGCGGAGGAAGGGGGCCCTGTCACGACCGCAGCCCTGGCAAAGCGGATTTTTAAGCCCTTCACTCCCCCCCCCCCCCCCCATTAGGGCACCTGTCACCTTTGAGGACCTGCCAGGTGGGGCATTATCCTCCCCCGCCCTCCGTGCATTGTGCTGCTCTTCCCCCACCAGCCACCCCCCGACTCTCACCGAGCGCCGAGTTACAAACTCAACTGCCATGTTTTGCAACTTGCCTTTCATTTCTGTTTTTTAAATGAAGAATTAAGAGGAGAAGAAGAAAAAAAGCAGTTTCAAAAAAAAAAATAAAGAGCGAGAGAGAGAGAGTGAAGCGCACTTTTTTTCTTGCGCCCGAATGGAAGTGCATGCCTGGTGGGATTTCCTGTCAAAATAGCTCGTAGGGAGCGGGGATGGGCGAGTGAATGTGGCGTGAATCGGCGAGGAGGGAGCGGGGGGGGGGGTAGAGGGGCTGGAGCAGCAGCAGCAGCGGCGGCGGAGAGAGAGAGAGAGGCCGCATTCCTGACATGAAGTGCCCAATGAGGACAATGCGGGCCCACACAGGCGGACGGGCCAGGGGGTCCAGGGCCTGCATTGGGCAGACAAAATCTGCGATTCCAACCAGTTAAACACTATTACACTGTAGCGAGCAACTTCATTCCTGTGAGCCAAGTGCGGAGCCTCATTATCCTGGCCTCGCTCCTCCGCATTCTGCTCCTATTCTGCCTTTCTTTCCATTATTTCCTTGAATTTTTTTTTTACTTGCGCCGGGGAGTATTTTTTTTCTTCACCGGGGTATTTTTTTTCTCTCTCCTCTCTCTCTCTCTTCGGAGGGATTTTTTTTAAACCCCTGAAAAGGGGCTGGGCCCTCTAATCCCTCCAAACACATGCGCGCGGCCGAGGCAGGCGCACAAAACCCTATTTACGTGGCTCGTAACGAGACCACAAAGCCTCGGCATCGCCGGCTCGCTCGGACCTTTGTGAGCGCTTAAAAAAAACGGGCTAATTTTCTTAGCTTTTTTTCTCCTTTTTACAACGCAGCACAGTTGGAAACACTGTCGTGGGAATTCAACAAATTTAAAACACAAAACAAATCGGGCAACTTAAAAGGAGGGGGGGGGCAAAGGGGGGGGGGGGGCGGTGAGTAGGAGTTGTGTGTGTGGGGGGGGGGGTACGGACAGACAGAAAAGCGAAGTTGATTTTCTATTAAAAAATAAATAAATGAACGTTTGGTTACATTGAGGAGTGGACCATCCCGCATGCACTGCCACAATCAGATGCTGCGCTATGTTTGGTCGGAGCGGTAGCCGAGATTTGGAGGACAGTCACTGGGACAACGCATTGGGGCACGCGGTTCTGCTTAACTGGAGATACACACGCACACGCGCGCTTACCGAGTGCTCGGTCAGTCCTCTCCACAGTGATGAGTTCGGCTCTAATTCCCCTGTGCCCCGTGTGTCCACATTTCCTGGGCTTCCGTGAATAAATAGGACATACAACGCAGGATGATTTCGTTCGCGGTGAAGAGATAAATATATATTCTTGGTTCTTTCGGTAAAGTCACGTAGAATGGAAATAATAAAATAATAAAAATGAAACAATAAAATAAGAGGTCTGTCGAGAAGACAGACTCTGTCTTGCGTTGAGGCCGAAACGTCGTGAGAATTATTTTATTATGTTTATTTTTATTATTTTATTATTTCCATTCTACGTGACTTTACCGAAATAACCAAGAAGATGAATCCCTGCAGTCACGAAAGCTTTAAATCGAGAGATAAATATATTTGCGGAAGAGAGACACAACTGGAATAGAATACAGTTAGGTTTTAAATCGTGTCTGTATCTGACCCCCCCCCCCCCCTTGCTCTGTGCAGAAGAAGTCGGCAAAGCAATTTTACACATCGAGTGTTTGAGTCACTCATGGGCAGAGTGACACAGAAGGAAGGTTGTCCGGAGCCTGGACTTGAACAGGGTCAGGGAGTTGACAGCACGGGTGGCTGGGGTGAGGCAGTTCCAGACGCGGGGGGTGGGGGGCAGAGGATAATAAGTGACATGGGTAACACATCACGGATAACACATCCTGGATAGCATATCACGGATAACACATCATGGATAACACATCATACAGCAGTGTGTACACCCTGGATCTTGATAGCGGGTCGGGATTACATTTAAATGTATAATCAACGCACGTTTCTAGTATTTGGCTGCTATAAATGTCCACATGATACGCCACTTGGGTTGAGATATCATGTGTGGCCAGGTGGCTTCTGAAAAAGAGCTTTAAAGGTCGGTGGGCCTTACCTGCTGAAATAAAATAAAAAGTTTAGTTTAGTTAAAAAAATAAAGCGAGTCGGAGTGCTTTTTGAACCTGAACTTGAAAATAAAAAAAAATCTTAATGTCCATCAAGAAAGGAATTAGGAAGCCATTTGGAGCAACCATAAACGCACGTGTTGCAACTAAACGTGAAACACGAATACGCAAAGCCACGAACAGCAGCTCACCGGCCATCAAAGGAGCTGCGAGGCGATCGCCACCGTCCCCTATCCTCTATGCGAGTCGGATACGTCTTTTGAAAGAACGTTACCTAGTTTTTCTGAATCCATCTCATAAATATTTTTTTTCCTACGAACATCGAAGCGCATTTTAACAGCACGTCCACTCAGCGAGTGTCCACCCGCGCTCTTCGCTCGGCCACCGTGAACGGGCAACGATAAATGTTCGTGACGCGGCTCTTGGCCCGCCAGGACGCGGTGAAAACACCACCATCGACCACCCTCGATTTCTTGTGTTTCCGTAGACAGCTAGGACGTGTGGATCAGAAGCACGAAGATGACACCGAGAGGCAGGAATAATAATAAGAAGAGCACGTGATTCATCAAGTCAGGGATACCGTACTGACAAAAACACAAGTGGGGTTTGAGCGGGACATCTTATTGGCGAGGAGAAGGAGTAGATAAGACTGTTGGTGGAACTGACACCACAGGAGAGAATGCGCCCGAGAGAGGGTGACCACCACAGAGTGTGGGGTGACGAGGTCGGCTCACGCGTGGGAGCGAGACGGATCGTGGCATCGCGTCGTCTTGACGGACGACGAGGGCACGCCGATGGGACACGGCTCGCGATGACGACGATGGAAACGCTCCACGCCTCGTCACGATTCGGTGCTCGCTCAAACATTTTGCGGAGCTCTCAAGCTGGGGAGAGGGGCGATGCACGAGTTTAGCCAGCGGGTGGCGTGCGATTGACTGGCATGAGTGTGAGACCAGCAACGAGAGACGGGAATCAATCGTCCCTGCAGACAAACGTATCGATTGTTGATGGTCACCGGGTGGCTCTGGAGTTGGACTGCTGAGATCCTGGGTTCGTTCCGGGATTCAGCCACATGTGATTAATTGCCGTGTGACAAACGCTCTCTCCCTGGTGCGGACAAAGAGGCGACGTGACATCAGAAGCAGTTCTGTGACCTCATCTTTCCAGAGCCATTCTCTGAGACACGCTCAAGTCTCAAGTTGATTTTGTTTAGCCAGGATGAGCTTCATTGCCAGAGTGACCTCACTCCGTGAGGTTCAGATGGGTCCAATGTTTGTGAAATTAAACTCCAAATTCCTACAATCTGGTGCTGCAATCCCAGAACGTGTGCCTCGGAAAGTCAACAACATTAGTCAATAGTATTGCCCTCAGGAGGGAAAAAATAATAATTAAATGCAATGTTTAGGTTTATGGCTCTTCTCTCTGCTATGAAGAAGAGCCATTGCCCAAATTGTCACCTATAATATATGTTTAACTTTTTACGGCAGTTTTTATTAATACATGCATTATATTTCCTTTGCGTGGGCGTATATGCACCACTGCCCACGCACATATCACAACATATTCTCGTTCGACTCTGTCTCAAATGTGACGATCGGAGAGGCTACATCCGGTGCCTGGCCTCAGTCCGGCCGATCGCAGGGGGCAGGGTCTGGGCCCAGCTCCAGGACTTGACCCGGGAGCTCTGGAGGACCCACGAGGGAGCGTTTGGCTGCGCCGCGCGATTTTTGCCAAATTCCACAAAAGCGCGTAAACGACCGCGTGTTTTTAAACAGCGCCGAAATTCCAGGCCGTATGAGCGCATTTCAGAATTTCCAAAATGCGGGGCCGGCGCGTGTGGGAAATGAGCGCTCCCCTTCCAAAGCCGAGCGGGGGGTGGGGGGGGGGAGCAAAAGTACAAACTCAAATATGCATCTGATAACTCGATCCGGCATTTAAGCCTTTACCACACGCGTATTTATTTGCCGTGCAAAGCCACTGGGCGCACAATCAGAACGATGAGAAATGGGCCCCCACTTACTTACACGAGCGCAAATATTTCACCTACTTATTTGCTGCGTTAGAAATTCATTCGAAAACATTAAAAGGAATTTAAACATTTTATGTTGCTCGTGAGTGAGGCGTGGTTTTATATGAAGCTTTCGATCATGGGAATGGATTTTTCAAAATGTAATTATACATCACTCATTCTCGTAAAATGCAAACTGTAAACCCCATTGATGGAATGGAGCAGTGATGGCGTGGTGCCGTGGTATGCGCACTGCACTACGACCCTGCCAACCTAAAGTTCGATTTCTAGCCACGGCTGATATCTGAACCGGTCCTGGGCCCTAATTGATCAACTTGTACTGACCAGCGTGGTGAAACGTGGTCAAACAACCACCGTGACCAACACAGTATGGTGGGAGGCCTTCATCCAACAGTGGAGTGACAAAGCTCTTGTACTACATTGCAATATTTTTCAGTGATATTGAGCGAGGGAGAAATGGCAAAATATTTTTGAGACGCATCCACATTTTTTTTATGAAACGGCCGAAACACAAACCCTTGGCGATTTTTCCGGTGGTATTTGGTGGTGGTGGTGGTTGTTGATGACATCGGCGTTATTTTTTGCCAGAAAAAAAACTACAAATATTTTGCGCAGGTCACCCCGGGGCTCTGGGCACGGCATCCACCGCTCGTGAAACCTGTCGAAGTGGCTTGATGAGATTATCGTCCGTAACGCGGCTTTTGCCAAGAACGCAACGTTCGTTTGTTGAATGAAAAAAAGAGAATAGTCATTTTAATTGGTGTAAAAGGTGGTGCGTGCGCTCAAGGCCCGTAATGAACGTTTCTGCAAAAGGGAAATCGCATTATGATGCCGATTCATGGCTTCCTTTCAGTGGAGGGCATATTTCCCGTTCCGCAAAGTCCTTGTGCCTGCCTGGTCACTAAATTAACTTAGCCGCAAATTCAATTATCGGCAGCCTACTGCTTTGGCTTGAGCGGAGGTCCGTTTACCTTATCCAGAAGCCGAATTTCTCCTTTAAAAAAAAATCACAAGCGAGGGTGATAATGTGATTTGCGCCCAATTGGAAACCCAACGCTGGGAAACAAGGGGAGTAAAGACACAGAGTCGCACAGACATGAACGTTGATGGGACCGAACCGCGGGTGTGGGTCACGCTGGGTCTCTTCCTGTGGATCTGGTGGGAGTCAAATAGCGTTACAATCCCAAGCCTTCTGCAGCGGTGTTTCCCACAAAGCCTTTGTCGAAGCAAACCAACAATCCTGCTCGTCAGCAGAGTGTGGGCCTTCTCCTCCTCCACGCCGCTTACGTGTTGGCTCCGTGTAACAACTCACAAAGGCCGCGTAACTTTCACGTCATTCTTCGGACAACGCGATGACGCGGGTGTGGCGACGGGCGGACCGTGTCCGCGTTTATCATCCCCCACGCGGCGGCCCCGTCACACGCGTGACGGCGCACCAGACGTGCTGTGCCCGCGCTGCCGTGCAGTTTTTCTTTTGTTCCAGGCAAACGTTGTCCCCCCCCCCCTGCCCAAAATAAGCCAGTGGAGGATATGTCACGTGCCCATGGCAAGGGGCTTCAACGGTGATGTCTAATAAAATAATGAAAAATCATAAAACATAATAAAATAATTCTCACGACGTTTAGGCCACAACGCAAGCAGCCGTCCTCAGGTGAAGAACAGACTTGTTCTTCACCTGAGGACGGCTTCTACGTGACTTTACCAAAAGAACCAAGAAGATGAATCCCTGCAGTCACGAAAGCTTTAAAACGGTGATGTTTAGCTTGGGCGGTGGTGGCGCACGCCTGTAACATCAGCACTGTGGAGGCAGCGAGGGTTGGTGTAAACTCCCTTGCTGTGGTGGCGCCGAAGAAGGAGCCATTCCCCGGCTTTACCAGCAGAAGGGAAGCACAACAAATGTGGAGTCCATCTGTTCCATCTGTGCGGGATACAGTATTTCCCCCTCGCATGCGGAGGTTTTCTCCGGGTGCTCCGGTTTCTTCCAACACGTTAACACTCATCGAATGGCTAATAACACCTTCATTTTTATAGGGAGAGGACCGCAGAGCTTGGAGTGGAATTGTACGCAGGTTCACCACTTTCCTGCGGCTTTTCCGGCTCTTTTGTGATTCCTTCTCACGCCCGAGTCGTTCTCTCTTTTGGAGAACGAGTGGATATATTTTTTTATTTTATTTAACCAGGTAAGGCCCACTGAGCTATTTCGCTCTTTTTCAGAATCGACCTGGCCACAAATGATAGCTCAATGAAATGGCAAATCACGTGGAAATGTATAGCAGCCAAATACTCTAAACGTGCGTTGATTCTAAATTTCAATCTGATCCCAATCCGCTTTCAATAAATATCCAGGGTGCACACACTGTGTGTGGTGTGATATTCATGTCACTCATTATCATCTGCCACCTCCCCCCCCTGCGCCTGGAACTGCCTCACCTTGCATGTTTCTAAATTTGGGGAAAATCCGGAGGAACCAAATAAAAAAATAGACGTGATCACGCGGAGAACATGAAAATTACAAATATACAGCAGGTGTCAGGGTCGGGATCGAACCCACGACTTCCTATTCATATTCTTAGGTTTTTTTCGGTAAAGTCACGTAGGTAAAACATTAAAATTAATAAAAGTAAAATAAAAAATAAAAATCACGACGTTTCGGAGGCAACACAAGTCTCCGTCATCAGGTGGGACCGTCACAGCCAGATTTGCTGCATCAAGTGAGGCAATGATTCAAGATGTAATCCCTTAAAAGTAAGTTGAGGGCGGAGGAGAGGGGGGGGGGGAGCTCATCAGAATGTGGTAGCCAATGAATGGAACGTATCGGGAGGGAGGGGGGCGGGGCTCACGACTTTCTGTATATCAGGCAAGGGAGTTAACATCTCCTCGCCATATTCTTGGTGCTTTCGGTAAAGTCACGTAGATCGACGGTGGAGGTTGACAAGAAAAAACACAAATCAAGTCATGACCCAAAGTGGCTGATGACATCTTTCCAATGATTGCTGAGTTTAAAACCGTCGTCTCGGTTGAAATTGTGTCTGTGTCTGCATATATGGATGGCTTCGTGAACGAATCTTTGTTGATAGCCAGTCGGCTTGCAAAGTACCATCGTCTTAGAGGAATCAATTTCGTGTGAGCCAGCCGCATTAAGGTAATGATCAGCCACGGCAGAAGTATTGGTCCTTCCGTGTTTCAGCTCTACCTTGTGTTCACGAACACGGTCCGAGACATGTCGTTTTAGCCACCGCGGATATCGCATGGCGGCGGTGGCGCGTCTCAGCTTAAGATCCCCACAACACAATCCTCGTCCGTCCGCTCTTCGGCTCCTCTCACCATCAATAGTTTTACCCAAATCCTAACCGACGCCGTTCGCTCGAGGAGGAATGTAAATCACAAACGCTGTGTGTTTGGGCTCTCTACGTGGGTTATTTAAAAGGTAGGAATGTCAGCTCACGGCAAAGTTTGGCAGACCCACACAAACGTGCATCTCTCTGTAACAGTTAACTATACCAGGCCCATTCCCTATTAAACGATATAAACGGGCGCTCTTGTTGGCTGTGAGAGCCAAACCAAGTCCCTCGGTCTAATATGAATGAAGTAATACGTTGCAGCGCTTTGTCAGCCTACCTGACTACATGAAGAAGTTGTTCGAGCATGCTTCAAATACGGTGGTCAGTGCGGGTTAATACAGGCGGGGAACATATACAGATCATGGTGCAGTCCAACAATGGTATTTTGCTGCCCTGCCCTCTGATGATGATGGCAATCTCACTCCAGCACGAGGCAATCTCAAGTTTTGTTACTCCCCCCCCACCTCCCCAAGCATGCATTCCTCTTCGCTAATCAATCAATTCCAGGTGAAGATCGTCATTGGTTTCACGTTGGTATAACATTATGGTGAATATAGCGGCCTCTAGTGGCTGCAGAGATCACGTGAACCCATTCCATTCCATACAACATAAACGAAGCAAAGGTAACAGCTGGGGAAGTGAATTCACCCAGGAGTGAATTGATCATGGTGATCGCTGATGATTCCCGGATCCGGGAAGCCGTCTCTAAGGGAGGCACAAAATCCGCGTCTCACTCACCTGAGCTTGCGTGGGGTGGTGATCATCAACTTCCGTTGGCGGCCCTGGGGAAGTGGTGGAAATTCCACGTTCCTATGACGGCGGGCGGCAAGTCTCCCCAGAGGAAGACATCATTTGACTTGACGCTGCACAAAGCGCTCACGCGTGTCCGTTGGGAAGGCTGGCAGGTTCTGTAATGTACACTTGAATCTGTAATATATGTGTATGTAACGTATATTATATCTACACACACTTTCTCGCTCCTCCAGGGCTCCCAACGAGCAAACTACCAGCTCCTACCCACAATGCCCCCTCACCCTCGAATTGATATCACCCATAATGCTCTTTGCATTATGAAGGAGCGGTGGCGCAGTGGTTAGTGCACCGAGGTGTGTAAATCCGGTTACGTGATCTAGAATCCCGGCCACGGCTAGCATCAGTGGTAAGTTAAATGTGAACCGTTCCTGGGCTTCCCCACTTCAACAACATGCATTGACCAGCTTGGTGAAGTATGGTCAGACAACCCCAACGACTGACACTGCGCAGAGAAGCATTCTCCCAGCAGTGGACTAATGAGATGTACATAATATTATATTTGGTATTGACAATACAGAACTCTCTTATCGATAGTGCCCTCTCACCCACCGTGCTACAGGGTTGCCCTCCTGCATGTTCACATGCGGTATCAGCGAGACAATTCACGCACTGCCCGGGTCAGTGATTGTCTCAACTTAAACTAAAATATTTTTTATTTTTTACTTCACAAGGTAAGGCCCACCGAGCTGTGTAGCTCTTTTTCAGAAGCGATCTGGCCATCACGAATGATAGCAGCTCAACGAAGTGGCTCATCGTCACGTCAACAATTCTAGCAGCCGAATACTCGAAACGCGACGTTGTTTCTAAATGTGGAGGGGGAGAAAACCGGAGGACCCGGAGTTCAAGTCCACGCGACCACCACTCGGAGGTGCGATTGTTCAAACATCGTCTGGACACGTATAGTACAGCCGTTTTGCTGGATGAGGGTCTCCACACGCCGAGGGTTTATTTGACCATACTTCACCACCCTGGTCAGTGAGGGTCGGTGTGAGAGCCAGGAGCATAGACGGGGGAGTATTAAAGTATGGTACAATAGATGTTGCTGTACTGCCCTCCTCTGCACAGGCTCGCAGATACCTATGACAACCCAGCGTGCATGGCGGTCGCCCATCCAAGCACGTCACGGGCTCAACCCCGCTTAGCTTCCCAGAGCTGACGAGCTCAGGGCGAATTCTCGGGTGAGTTGGTCACGGGCCAGACTGCTTATCCAGCGTGAACAACCGTGGCTGGGGAAATCAAGGACCATGGGAACAGAGAAGTCATGTTTAATATTTCTTCATGTTTATTAGTTAGACCATTTACTATCGACATTTGAATATTAATATTCATTATACATCTCTTATCAACAAATAAAACAAACCGTTGCATCATGTTTTCAGAGCTGTAGAGGTATCACTGGGTCTCCACTGTGGGATTCGGAAATGTCAAAACCTTTAATATCCCATTATAATAAAATAAAAAAGCTTCAACAGTCAAGATTTAATTATTCTCCCCCCCACCCCCCACCCCCCCCGCAGGACATGGCAGTACAAAGTTACACATGTACAAGGCGATCCGCTCACAGACACCCCGCGCATTTCTAGCGGCTATCTTCTCACTCTCCTCTCTCGACAGGTGACGGAATATCGTAGCGACAACGGTGGCGGCCACGTCTTGTTGCGGCGAGGGAGAGAAGGGGCATGCGTTAGAATGTTCGGCGTTAGAATGTTCAACCATTGAGATTGGTTGGACACGCGCAGAGGCCTTGGAAATGCGCTGCTGTTCTCCCTACAATTCATCATGGGGTATCCATCAGCGAATCGCCCTGCATGTCTGATGTCGAACGTAACAGTGACATTTGTATTTAAAATGTAAAAAAAAAAGAAACTCTTTTAAAATAAACTTTTGTCATCAGCTGTCAGCTAATCTGTACATGCACTACAAAAATAGATTTCTCATATAAATAACTTACGTGCCTTATCAACACAAACTCCCAGCACATCGCACATGGCAAATAATAATAATAATATCGACCGTCTAGCGTAAAACTTTTGTATTTTCTCAGTAATATATATCAAAAATCCGCAAAGTAACCAGTCACATAAAAACTATACATTTGATATTTACCATTAGTTTGCTCAAACACTATGCACTCAACTCAAGAGGAGCATATTAATCTGGAGGCTGAGAAACGGTTAAGGAGAAGAAAACACAAGTGTCCCTGATATGTGGTACAAAAGAAGGCGACGTGGGGGCCAAACTTTCAAACGAAAAACCGATTCGCGGAGGTTTGCTCTGCGTTGTCGTATTTTGAACTCGCCATGCTCTTGGCAAAGTCGTATATATATAACTTTTTATTTATTTTGGTCGTTTGAAGCTTTGGTCCCAGGTGCCGCCGCAAGCGATATGGCAATGCCATTATTTTGTTCTGCAAAGTAATTTAAATTTTTATTTACTTATTATCTTTAATTAACTTTGAACAATATAATAAATATTCAAAAAATACAACTTTTTTTTTCTATATACGTTTTCGCTGTGTCCGATAGCAAGCTCCCCGTTGCGTCGCGTGCACAGGGGGGGAGGGGGGAAGGGGTGTGGGGGTGGCCGATATCAGAACAATGCCTTCCCTCTTCGTACAAAAAATAGACTTTTATTAAATTACGACGGAGGCAGCGCTACCTGGCCACAGGCGTTCAGTGATGGACAATTTACTGCTACTGCTGGGTTAGCACCAAACGGAGAAGCCCTCTCTCGCACAGAACGGGACGCGGGCACACACACACACACTGCATTCGTTTCCATTATAAACACGATACATTACTTTTATTTCCCTTTATTTATTATTAAACTAATGAACCTTTTTTTGTTGAATTTTTTGAAACTTTTTCTTTTTTTGCATAGAATAAAATTTTGCCAGCAAGGTTTAAATACATTATTAATAAACTATGGTACAGAAAACAGCAGCAGGACTTCTCCAACGCGCTAAGAAGCATCTGTGTAAGAAAATAGTTACACTTATCATCCGTACATGCGGTCGTACAATATTTATAGTCTTAGAGCAAATCGATAGAGACAATAAAACAACGACTCAACGTTTGCCCAAGTGTGTGCTGTACAGATTATTTTACACGCTCGTGTTTACATCATTAAATAATCTTCGCGACGAGGAGTGTGTGTGTTTGCGTGGCGTGTGCGTGGGTGCGTTACAGTCTACGTCTATCGAGCGCGCCGCCAAAACGGCGCTCCGACCGACGCTTCGTCCGTCTCTCGCCCCATAGTCCGCGCGCGACCAGCGGAGTGGACGCAAATAATATCGCGGGCGGCGGCGGTTGGCGCTTCCGGCGGAGCTCGCGTCTGCGGGTCTCCCGACACGCGTCGTTCAAAAGGCGCCGGCGGGGCCGTGCACGCGCGGCGCGATGCACTCCAGGTCCTCCACGCGTAACGAGTCGCGGTCCTCGTGCCCGTCCGGCGTTCCCGGAAGTCCGGGCGACCCCGGCGAGCCGGGCCGCGCTGCCTCCGGCGAGTCTGGGAAGCAGCCCTCGTCGCTGTCGTCGTACGCCGCGTGCGCGTAGCCCTCAAACGGGTTCGTCCTCACTTTGCAGCCCGGCGCCCTTCGGCCTTCCCCGGCCGCGGCCGCCGCCGCTGCCGCGGCCACGGCGGCCCCCAGCGGCGCGCCCGGCATGCCCCCCGTGATGGCGACCGTCACCGAGGTGGTAGCCGTCACCGTGGGGATGACCCCGCAGCAGCCGGGCGGCGCCGGCGTTTGAGTCCTGCGCGGCTCGCGGGCCGCGGGGTCGCCCGACCGCGGGCGGCGCTGCCGACGGTAGTGGTGCTGGTGCGGGTGGATGTGCTGCTGCTGCTGCTGCCACTGCTGCTGCTGCTGCCACTGCTGCTGTTGGTGGCTCTGGTTGCGGAGGTTCTCCTGTGCTTCGCGGCTGCGGGCCGAGTGCAGCTGGTGAGCGGAGGCGCCGCCGTTGTGCCGGTGTGGCTCCTGCAGGATGTCCTGGGCGCCGTCAGCGTCTGGGATTTTGACTTGCATCAGCTGTGGAGACAAAGACGGCGGGCGGGCGACCGTGAGACCCTCGAACGTCGTATCGCAAGTCCATGTTTACCATTCGTAATGAGGTCAAGGGACTGATTGAGCAACACAAAAGGACATCACGACTCGAGTTGAAGCAATAGGCCCTGTGCTTTGCGCAGCTCTTTAGGTAACGACCGCACGTGCGGCATTAACGTGCCGTGTGCGCAACACGCACGAGCCGGGTTGCTGTTGGCTTTACGGGAACATCGGTTCTCACAGCCGTATTCACGCGCTGCGTCGTCCACAGCCGTGCTTCGCGATAACGAAGCCACTCGGCGCACGAGAACTGCCTCGCGGGTTTCCGTGCGCACGTGCACCTAGGCCGGCGCCACGTGCGTGTGCATGAGCGACGAGCGGGTACGTACGCTCACGCGGGGCGCAAAGCCGCTGTCCGAGGCTTCCACCATGACGTGCGGGAGCGGCAGGGCGGCCGCCGGCGCTCCTGCGTGGCCGGCGCGCTCGCAGTACGGCCGCAGCTCCTCGCCCGTCTCCTCCGTCCCGGCGCGCGGGGCCTCGGGGCCATCGAGGTAGCGCAGGCTCGCCGCGTAGGCCGCGCAGCGGCACGCGGGCCGCGCAGACGGGGGCGGCGGCGCGTCCACTCGTACTCCGCCCGTCCGCTTGCGCGCGGCCTGTGGGTACGCACACGCACCATTCGCACTGTTAGTCCGCGAAGATATCAAAAGTGATAAAGATAACGTTTTCCCTGAGCGGAGATGCACGTTTCCCTCGCCTCGCTGATCGAGCACAGTGCACGCTGGGGGAAGCTTGTTTTTCGTGGGGACGGGAGCCTTACTCCGATGGCAAAGTGGTCGCTCGGATTGAGAGTGTGGAACAGCCTGCCTTCCGCTAATTAGACAAATTAAATTTCCTCCCCCACTGGTATTTACCGTTTAAGGAACCAGAATTTCCTTCAAAATGATCACAACAAAGGCCACTTGTTTGCACTCGAAGCAAGCAAAAAAATGCTTCGGCACGCAGTGCCGAGGAATGAGAGTTGGGCGCCGAGTGCCTGATGAGCTACAAGGCGGGCGAAGCCGCTCGTGCGCGGGGAGCATCTTGCCTGGGAGGGAGGGCCCAGCACGGAGAGCAACACGGGCAGCAGCACGAGTCCGTTGAAAACGCCGAGCAGGGTCATGATTGTGAGCACGCCGAAGAAATATCTGTATTCGCACAGCGGAGGGGAAACGCACACGGTTAGGAATTGAACGGATCGAGCGGCTTGAAAATGTCGTGCCCGCGCGAGGACGGGGCACCTTTGTTTTTAATTTTGACGCGAAGCCAGACAAATAAAAATACATCGTGAAAAAGTTTAAAAGTAAAACAGTGACTCCAGAATTGGCCTTTTTGATGGTATGTCCTGAACTTCATGGAACATTAGCGGGTAATCACTTGCAGACCTCTGAGCAATGCAGCATTGGTGCCTCCCACAACTTACCACCACCATCACCACCATCACCACCATCACCACCATCACCACCATCACCACCACCATCACCACCATCACCACCACCATCACCACCATCACCATCACCACCATCACCACCATCACCACCATCACCACCACCACCACCACCCGTCGCACCGCTCACACCCCCCCCCCCTTTCTGTCCCCCACCCACCATGAGACACACCACAACACACGCAATGCAACGCTCGCACACACGAAAGCACAACACGGCTACACAACGCCCTGCCACATGACACTCATCAAACAAAAGCAAAGATACCCCCCCCACCGTATAGCCTTAACAGACTCTTGAGGCAAGTGCTATAAGCGAGCACCTATGAAGGCCGGCACAGCACACGAGGTTGTGGGAGGTAAGCACCAAGCCCAGCCGCCTTTGTCTCCCTAGTGGCGATGTTTAAACACACCCATGTACTTATTTGAGGCTGAGTCGACGTAGGGGAGGCCCAGGACCAGTTCAGATAATTTACATAATCGTCACTGGTGTTAGCTGCTAGCGGGAAACTGAACTCGGGTCGCCAAGTTCGTAGCGCAGTGCTACACTACCGCTCACCACAACAAACACACGCAACACAGAGCCACATCACAATCATCTCGTCACCCACAGCTGCCACCAAAGACGAGCACTGCCCCGCACCCTACCTAGAACAGAGAGATACTTTTTTTTTTACGAATTCGCCACACACTCCGCGTGGCTTGGGCCACGCTCCCTGGACGTTGATCAACTGTGTCTCGCTACTCGCCGTGTCTGGCTGATCCCCGGGCCTCTCGGGAGGCCGTCGCTGCTCTGGCACCCTGCCCACCTCGGCCCGCAGCTGAGGTCTGCCCGCGTTTGCTCGCGAGAGAGCGGCGAGTGGAGTCAGTCGAGAGTGTGTGTGTGAGAGCGAGCGCATCTGTGCGATATCAGCCCGCTCCCCTCCCTGCAGCGGGCAGGCATGTTTATTTTACTAGGCCGGAGGATAAGCAATCTCTGCGGCACAAATCCACAACCGGAAAAAAAAAGTAAGGAATGGGAGGGCAGCGACCACGGGAGGTTATGCAGGTTAAAGCATAAATAAGCCGAGCGCTTTTTTATATCTTTCATCCTTGAAGACACAAATATCATAGTTACCGGAATGCCACCGTGGTCGAGATGGGCTCAACAATCAGCGCGTCTCTTTGGGTGTTCGTCTTCGCTGGGTAACCGTGAGCCAAGCATTGGAATTCGCACACCAACGACCCCGACGGCTACTTCCCCAGAGCACCGCTGACCTACGAAGGAGTACTCTTAATTTATCAACCTTGCCACGGGCTACGAACCGAAACTCGCCACCTTGAAATCTGGCAAACCTTACCCAACTCCCTATGGCCACCCACCCAGAATAGTCGGCTATGCACGCGACGATTCACTGCAGTGACCGATTGAAGAGCATGGACGGTGGTGTCCGGCAAGTGACCATACCGAGGCGTGCACCCCCCCCCCCCCTTCACCCAAGTGCCGAACGCGGGGAGAGCGTTGCGGGGAAAGAGCGAATCCCACAAATGCTTTGTTTATGACGGTGGGGCCCGGGCTCTGGACTAAATATTTACACACACTTGTTTGGATTAGTTTCTAGGCCTCTGGAGTTCATCCAGCGCCTCAATAAACAAGCCTTCACTTACCAAGAACATTCTTACGGCTGCCCCCCGCCCGCCCGCCCGCCCGACCCCCACCACCGCACCCTGCGCGTCTCTCCCTCGCCTGCCTCACCAAACAAACTGTTATTAAAATTCTAAATCATTTCTGAAATGTAAGGATGCCTTAATTCCTGGCTCTCGCAGCCCCCGCGTGGCATTTGGCAGCAGGATTGTGCGGAGGGGGGGGGGGGGGCGGGGGGGGGGGGCCCGCGGGTTGGTGCGCGGGGGGGTCAGGGGGTCACCGCTTGGCTGGACACCGCTTGGTGTGCGCGGGCCTCATCCATACCCCCCCCCCTCTGCTCCGCTCGTTCGCTCGGTGGAGTCCACGGTGGGAATTTGTTTACGTTTTTTTTGGAGACCAGCGAATGTCTCTGAAGGACAGCGAAGTTTCCTGGAGTTGATGAATTTTGGGGTTTAAAATTGTTTTTAAAGAATCTGTTCACGCGGAGTGGTGAAAGCGCGCGGGGTAACCAGGGCAGATGGGCACCACCAGCACCGGTGCCGCCGGTAATCACCCCGTGACGACGCGGGAGCTTTGCGCGAGTTCCAGTCGCTCAAAACAAAATCTCCAAATACAACTTAAATCGATGCCGTGTGGGTTTCCACAAAAGCGTTTTTTTAATCGTCGGAAGCATTAATACGACTTATCGTTGCCCCCAGGTTACAGATGGACGGGACAGAGCTAACGCCTGAACACTCTCAACCCCCCGGTTGGAAAGCGTTACGCAAAAAAAAACACATCGGTGGGGGTGGTGGAGGGGGTCTCTCACACCGGCGTGCCTTAACCCCCAAACCTCGCTCCACCCATCGGCACCCAGCATGGGGCCCCACACGCCATGGGGGATGGCGGGGGGTGGTGGAAGGGGGGGGACCCCCTTGCGAGCGGGCGGCCCTAACCCGTCCGGCTAATGTGTGAAACAAACGTGCGCCGCGTTTGCGTTTAGTGCCGCATGGCGAGGTAGGGGGCCCACCCCGCCCCCCCCGCCCCCCCCCGTTGCCCTTCGTGGGCGAGCACGCTGGGGCCCCCGGCTGTTCGTTTGCTTCCCTCGGGCTCCGCGGAGCAACGCGACAAGTCGGAGATACGCCCCGGCAGCTGCGCCGGACATCACACGCCGAGCCGCGGACGGGGAGGGACACGCGGGGGGGGGGGGGGGGCATCGGTGGCAGCCGCGGCCGCCACCCAACAGGCAACCCTCGATTTCTCATCAGCGTTGACGAACCGCAACACGCACGCACGCATCGTCCACATGCAAGATAAAGATGCCCTGTATAGCCTTAACAGACTGTTGGGGCAAGTGCTGTTAGCGAGCACCTAGGAAGGGCGGCACTGTGGCACACGAGGGAGTGGGTGGCCAGAACGGCGCCCGGCTGCAAACACGCACACACACAGACCCCCCATGCACACACACAAACACACACACACACAGACCCCCCATGCACACACCCTACACACAAACACACACACACACAGACCACATGCTTCCCACACCCACACACACAAAGCCAAAGATCCCCCATACACACACACCCACACGCACCCTCGAGCCATTGTAAGGCTACACCAACAACGATCGCACACGTGCAGCTAAACGCAGGAAACGTCACGATGGCAGGCAGGGAGGGGGGGCAGTGTTTTTGTAGTTGCTACGCGCAGACAAATTAACGTCCACCCATTACCTCGGCACATCAAACCCTACGCGCGCACGGCGACGCGACCCATTGACCCATGTGAAAAAGAGCTTCATAGCTCATCGGATTCCTCCAGTATAAATACAGATTCTGATTCTGACTGCCGCCTGCCGCCGCACGTGGACGCGACGCGGCCCGCGACCGCGTGCCTCTACGCTCGTACGCGGTGTTACATAATCAGAAACAGAATATTTATTTGCACTGGAGGAATCCGATGAGCCACAAAGATATTTTTTCACAGACGTCCCAGCAGTTTCACAGATGTCCACCGCCGGGTTGGAGGACGCCCTTTGGTCGTGCCGTCCGCCGTTTAGATGCTTGTCCCGTGCAACCCGGGGTGAAATGTTTTTAACAGAGTCTCTCTGCGCTTGCCAGGACGCGCGCCGTGATGCGTCTGCCACAGGTGGCTCCTGTCCCTTTGTTTGTTTATTTATTTTACGCGAGCTTCGCGTCCCGTTGCAGACGTGAAAACACTGAACGGAGAAGCCGAGAGGCCCGTGAACGTTAGCCACCACCAGTGGGCGGACGAAGGTCTACTCTGGTTGCAAGTCGCGATTTGTAACCAGAGTCTTCGTTCGCGCCGTACCACGTCGTCACGCTGCCGTCCGCTTTCCCTCTCTGCTCTTTCGCTTCCTTCCTCCTTGTTGTTGTCTCATGGCTGAATAAAAAAAATCCTTAAAAAAAGCAAAAAACCCTCTTCAACTCGTGGACACTCTGTTTGGGTTCCCCGCTGTTTGTGCCGAGCCCTTGAGACGTGGTTGCATTTTCGACGCCCGTGTAAGTCCAAAAATGTGTCGCTTTGGCCCGGCAGTTGAGGATCATTTCTCAACGAAATATTCCCCAGGTCACTTCTAGACTGTAGTGAGTGGCAGTTGACCGGTACCCCCCCCCGAGGGGAACGCTGCAAATGGGGCCGAAATATTGTGCGGGTGGGCGAGCTGGAGGGGCTCGTAGGAATTCCTGAACCAGCGCCCGCTCCAGCGATCGCCGCAGGTCACTACTTGCAAAACCTACATTCTCCCCGGTCTCTTGAGGTTTCACCGGGCTAAATAAAAATAAAACAACGCGAAAACAACGCGCCCGCCCGCGCACACGCGGCGTGCGGCGTCCTCGCTCACCGGACGATGAAGTCGAACTCGGAGGCGGCGAGCATGACGACGCCCAGGAAGGTGGAGGCGGCGCCGTGGAGGACGGGCACCAGCGTCTTCTCGAGCGCCGCCGCCACGCGCCGGTCGCGGCCGCCCGTCGCGTTCGTGAAGGCCTACGCCGGCGGGGAGGAGGTGGAGGGTGAGGAGGAGGGTGAGGAGGAGGGTGAGGAGGAGGCCAGACGGCGCCCGTCACACACGGGGGGGAGGGGGCCTCCTGGAACGAGCCGTTCGACCCGCACACGCACCTATCCGTTACGGCATAGCCGGCTCGCTAGAACAGCCCCTCGCTACGGTCACCCCTCGGCCGTCGTGCCGACCGCCGTAGCATCTCGCCTTGAGCACCACTCACGCCGAAAGTCTACGTAGGCCGTTACAGCACCAAATCACAACAATTATATCGAACTCTCAGGGCTCGGGAAATCATTGCTAAGCTATGTATGAAGGCACAGGTTGCAATTTTATTGACGTAGTATTGTTGTTATCAGGAGGGTCCTGCCTAGTTTTTGCTGGTAGGGGGCGATGGTTGCATTGCGCAATTCCGATCGAGTAACTTGCGAAAGAAAATTTAATAGAAAACCCCAAATGAGTAAAATACGGTGGTGGAGTGGGGTGAGGGGAAGTCAGAGTAAGGGGCGCAGGGCGTGGGGCGGCGGGGGGGTGGGGGGGCGGGCACTCACCAGCGCGGTGTGCACGGTGAACTCAACGCCGATTCCCACGGAGAGCACGAGGGTCACCACGGGGCTGGCGCTCAGCCTCACGCCCAGGAAGCCCATGACGCCAAAGAGCTCCACCGTCATGGCCGCCAGCACGAGTACCTGGAGCGGAGGAGCAGCACACGGAGCGAGCGGTCAGACGTTGGAGTCGCGGCGACGACGGGGCAGCAGCGACGCGACGGCGCATCGTTTAACACCACGGCGACGATACACGCATTGAATCGTGAGAGAATCCGTTATTTTCTGCCTATGCAATTCGCTCGCAAATTATTGTGCACATGAGCACAAGCACAACGAGGGAATTACGCGACAACGACGGGTGGAGCCTGAAATGGAATCGAGGCCCTGGGTCGTGACAATTCATCAAACTGCTTTGTAGGCCCAGGCTGCGGCCATATTGCTCTCTCCAAGACTGGGTGAGTTGTTTGACAAGGGCGGACACCGGTAGGGCACGTTGTGCTGGGATCGTTCAGTGTACATGATCAATAGAAGTGAATTGTGTGAAACTCCACTCATTTTAAAACTCGGCCCACCCCCCCCCCCCCCCCTGATTCAACGTATGAGTCACCCAACAAAATTGGCGCCACCAACGTTTCGCCAACCACGACGACGGAAGTGGCTGCGAAACGTCTCGTCTGAACCCATCGACTTGAGCCACTGGGGTCGCATAGGGGTCACGGCGGCCATGCTCATTCCGAGGCGGCTTCACCTCCCAAGACCCCTTTCACCCTCTCCCTGCCACGGTGAGAGCTGCTCACTCACATCGGCCGTCAGCCACATTTTGATGGTTTTTTTTTTACCCCGCGTTGTTTACAAATTAAGAAGGGCCACCTGTTCCTGTCTGAATCTCTCCGCCTCGCCCCACGTGATGGGGGTGGGGGGGTGTGAGGGCCCCTCTCTCCACAGTGGGGTCGTGGACCAGCAAATGGCCTTTGCAGTTTTACACAGGAGGGGTGGGGGCGTGTGCGGGGGTGTGCGGAAGGAGGGGGAAGTTGAGCATGTGGAGGGGGGTGGGTTAAGTGGCGAGGAGGAGGAGGTGGGGGGTATCCCTTTAACCAATCGGGCCTGCTCCCCGACACAGGCAGGGGCCTTCTGCTGTGCAAAACATGACGAGGAATTGGTCCGGATCTCGCTCCGCATTTTTCTTTCGGGGTCACCAACATCCTCGCCCTCCCCATTCCTACCAACTCACTCACAACTTCAGCCTCCCCCCCCCCCCGCCGCCCCCCCATAGTCCCCCCCCCCTCCCCATGGAATATTTAACCCCTGGCACCCGCCCTGACCTCTGCGTGCCCTGTGAGCTCGGGACAGGAGATAGTCGTATGGCAGTAGCAGTGTGCGCTTCCCAACTTCACGCATCGCCGCTGCCCGTTATTCATTTACCAACCCATCTCCTGAGTGTCGGCAATTTCGTTGTAGATTAGCACTGCGGCAACAGCTCCGGCATCACGGTTACACTTCCACTTCCACCGATGGCCTGCCCAATGTTTGCCGGTTTTCCCATCCGACACTGGACGTCAACAACCCGAGCTGAGTTTTCAAAGCCCTCTCCGGCAGGAATGTCGTTTTTAATTCCACATTTTCAAGGCGCTGTTTAATCCCCCCGATTCCGTTCTCTTAAGCCACTCGCACGCTCAGTTAGCTGCCAGGCCGTGGCATACCAGTGCCATGATGTCACTTCCTGTGTGTGTGTCCACTACCCCACAAAAACACAAACGATCTCCGAAATCCCACACACGCACAGCGCCCTCCCTGCGCTCCCATGCCACACACACGCGCGCACCCCCTGTCATCCCACACACACTCGCCCTCCTGTTTGACATACACGTGCGCGCGCACATACTTCTATTTTTCGTTGCCGCAAACACCTCCCATCCCAAACACACACACACACGTGGCCTCTGTCTTCCCACAAACAACCCCCTATTTGACACACACACACACGCGCGCGATCTCCCACACACACACCCCGCAGCCTCTCCCATTACTCATACACAGACATACACACACACGCTCTCCTCCTCCCCACACACACACACATACCCCCTGTTTTATCCCACACACATACACAACCTACCTCATCCCTCATACCTACACAAAGACATCCGCTCTCTCCCATCGCTCGCTCTCACATGCACACACACTCCTATCACACACAACCCTTTTTGTCATCCCACACATGCCTGCATCCTCTCTCTAATAACAAAGACCCCCGTATAGCCATGAACAGGCTGTTGGGGCCAGTGCTGTGGGTAAGTGAGCGCCTATTAAGGCCGACAGCAAACGAGGGGGTGGCATGGCAAGCGCCATGCCCGGGGCAACCTTTGTCTCTCCAAGGATGACATTTACAAGGTGCACCAGGCACTCATTGGAATGGTCGAGTTATCCTAGCAGAGGCCTAGGACAAAAGTTGGCTGTTGCTGGGAATTTAAACGCAGATCAGTGGATCTGCAGCACTGCGTGTGAACCACTACTCCCCGTAACACACAAAGACAAATACAAAGATCCCTCATATAGCCGTAACAGACTCTTGGGGCAAGTGCTGTTAGCGAGCACCTATGAAGGCCGGGGGTGGATGGCCAACACCACGCCCGACTGCCTTTGTCTCCCCAGTGGCGATGTTTACACACCGCACCAGGTACTCATTCAGGCTGAGTCGACCTAGAACCGGTTCAGGTAATCGTCACCGATGTTGGCCGTGAGCGGGAGTCGAACTCGCGTTTCCGGGTTTGTAGCGCAGCAATCTAGCCCGCTACACTACCACACACACACACACCCACGCACACACTCATGCACACCCCCCCCCCCCCCTCTAGACAAAAACATGACCTCTTCTTTGGCATGAATTTACAAACAGGAGGAGGAGGGGTTGGGAGGAACTAACACGGATCTCCATCTCGACGTCGTCAAAAGCGCAACGATAACTCCTCGCGGCACCCACAGCTGTGGCGGACCCCTGGCCAGAAGGAATCATCATAATTTACCCGGCGATGACCAAGAAGTATTAACCGTGCACCCAACGTTAAACCTCCGGGCAGCTTTATGGACTCTAAGCTTCGTTCGCGAAAAAAAAGGGAAATTTTGCCGCATTTCAACCAGGTAATTGTTTGGAGAAAAAAAGTTCCGTTTCCGTGCCACTAAAAAGTGCAAGCTGTAGCAACAAAGAGGGTTACGGGGGGCTCGCTGTGGGCTAGTGGCGGTGGCCGGCGAGCAAGGAGAAAGAGAGAGAGAGACGTGCAAGGGCTCAACGCTGGTTTTACACAAACACAATCCCTTCGGCTCCGGGTCCTCCCCCCCGTGTCTCAAGGCTGCGCCGTTGAGAGACCATCGCCGTGGTTCATGAGCGGTGCGGATTCCAATAATTTTTTTGTACGAAAAAACCACCAATGCACACGCAACGAAAACAAAACAGCGTGCGAATGAGCCGTCCTGAGCGAGCGTGGATAGACTCGTGCAACTGCCAGACCGCCTCCGAACGGATTAACGCGCCCGGATATTTTCCGATCGAGTGAATTAACACGCAACAGATTTGCATATGAAAAACATACGCTCAGCTGGAAGTGGACCAGGTGGCTCAGGCCTGAGAGAGACACCGAACCGGCGCAGCCGAAAGCCCGAGTTCGAATCTGGCACCGACGACACCGTCGTGCGGGAAGGTGCCGTCCGACGGCGGCGGCAGTTGATCTCCGGCCCGGCGCTCGGCGTTCTGGCCGGGGGCGAGAATGCAACGAGCGGGCCAAGCGGCTGACTCACCACGATGGCGGCCGTCCACGGGCTGAGCAGGCAGGCGGCGGTGACGAGGAAGGCGGCCGCTAGCGCCAGCACCACGGACAGCAGCAGCCACTGGCGCAGGCCGACGTACTGCTCCCAGAAGAGGAAGGGCAGCCCGCTGGGGTAGCAGGGCACCCCGCGCTCGCTGAACTCCTCGGTGATGGCGCGCACCGTCTCGATGACGCTCAGGAAGTCGGGCGTCTCGCGCAGGCCGCCCAGGAAGAAGGAGAAGTGGGTGTACTCGATGGGCGCCGCCGCCTGGACTGCGGTTTGGCACAGGGGAGGGCGGGACAGGACAAGACATCGTTAGGTGTCGTTCCCGACCGTCGCGGGTTATAGAGCAGGCAGATTTGCGTTTGCGTGTCCACGTAGAAAAAAACTAAAATTGCTTACGGTGAAATTGCTTTGCGTTAAAGCGACGCGGCAATTGATCGTGATCAAATTTAGTTGAGTTAAAAATGAATCTGAGTCGGTTCGATTGCTCCCGACTCAAATAGTCGAGTGACCGATGTGGACACAACAAAAGGCGCGGGGGGTCAAGTTGCCTACATTTTTCTTCATTTCACAAAGTCGTTCCCAACTCTCAACTCAAACAAATTAGAGGAGTGGGAAGAGACTCGAGACATTTTTAAAACCCCATGCGATCAGCGTAACTAAGGTTTTTTGTAAAAAAAAAATTTTACCTCGGTCGAATTTCGTCGTTTGTACATAGGTCATCATCAACGCAATAGGTGCCTGGGTTCATTGCATTCAGGGAGAGGCCGTGCTCATCTCCGAACGAAGAACATCACTCAACAGAGCGTTGTGACCAACAGACCGACTCGCAACAAAAGATGAAGATATTTGAACAATTTTTTTCTGTCTTGAAACAACTTGATTATTTTACAACACGGCCGCTCAGATCGTCCACAGGCCCCCATCTGGGGCGGGGCGGGGCGGGGCGGGGGACGCGGTAGCGCGAGAGTCCCTCGGCGTCGCGGCTCTCCTCCGCCGGTGCTGCCGGTGATGGCGCTTTGGAGAGGGATGAAGGATGTGTGCGGTGACGCGAGGAGGCAGTGACCGATGCGGGGCGTGCGGCGCCGTGACCCCCCCCCCCGCCAGCCGCTCCCGGCTTTCATCGTCGTGCCGCGGGGGCTCTCGCCGCGGGCCCCGCGTTTAACGGCCTCTGTTACGCGTCACGGCCAGCCACGGGAAGACCTGAACGGACGCCGCCCTACGGAACAGACGCCCTCTCGCCCGCCCGCCCGCGCGTTTTTACGGCTTCGTTTAAAGAGGGGGTGGGGTCGGGGGAGGGGGGCAGCCGTGGAATTTCTTGACAGTGGCCGAGCATTGGTCATCGGCACGTCGAAATGAAATGAAAAAGAATGTAAATGACCAAGATGAACAAGGAGCAAAGTAAAATAGCCTGATAAAAATCTGCGTACAAAACAAGCCCACACTGGTAGGCCAGGCAGGGCCACTGCCTGCTGCGGTGCTGGCCCATACATTTTCATTAGCATCGCGGGTTCTGGCAAGTGTCCAGTGGAGAGGGATGGAAAACAGCTAGCCCGAGGCAGCTCACCTCGGAACCCAGGCTCAACCCACCCACCCACCCTCCCCCTCTCTCCCTCCCTCCCTCTCTCTATTCATCGCAGCCTGCTCAATTACACACGAGTCTCTTCCGCCAAACTCCCTGCCTCACTTTGCCCGAGCCCAAAAAGCCGTGATTGATTTTCGACCACGAAATCCCTGGTGCGTTCTGGGAGCAACACCATGGGCCTCACTTAGCAGCCGGGCCCCCTTTTTTGCCCCCCCCCCTCCCTCAAACGCAACCCCCCCCCCTCTCCTCCACCAGCCCCTCCTCGCCCTTCCTCCCCGCTAATCCCTCCAGCCGCCCGCGTTTTCCTCCCCGGCCACCGGACCACCGTGTGGTGGGAACAGGTGCCAAAACACTCACAGTAGCCAAGCACACCCCCTTCCGAATCGATGGGGCTTTTCCGATCCCGTAATCTAAAACACATCCGCACTTGTCAATAACCTTAAGTTTTTTTCTGGTCTCCCTCGCTCGCGCAGAGGTACGCGTGCACGTGCGTGTCGCAGAGCGGCGCGCGCGTGCGGAACGATCGCGATGGATAATTAAGGGCCCGACGGGAGGGTAACGAACTTTTTTACTTCCCAAAAAACAGGAAAATATTGGGGGGGGGGAGGGGGGAAACGCGCTGACCGCTTGAAGGAACGCCGTCATTCTATCGCAGCGTGATTTGTGTCACTCATGGGTTACGAATAAATAAGTAAATAAACAAACGCATGATCTAAATTACATCCCTCCAAGTAAGACATTATGTTTCAATCCGTCATCCGATCGGTTTAAATATCACACTGTGGACCAGTTGAAACCAGTCCCGTCAAAACGTGCGCGGTGATACACACCTTGCCCGTCGAATACGTGCCACAAAAAAGGAACTTCTGATTTCCGGACACGGCAGCGTGGTCCAAAACCGGATAGTCAGGTCGAGCACCGGACGGTCGGCAACCCTATCCAGCGATCGGAAGAGTTTTTTTCGTGTGTTTTTTTTTAACAACGTGAGGCCTCAACTCTGGCCCCGGCTAAGACCATGGCTCGGGAGGAACCGCTCAAGACTGCACAGGGATAGTTTTCCCCAGTGCGTCGTGCCGCGTTATTGAACCACTTTAATTTCGGCTGCGATTGTGCATTCTTTCCTCCAGCTGACCTTTCACGGGTGGGGGCGGAAAAAAAAAATCGGCCTTTAATTTAGTTTCTTTTCTTCCCCTGCGACCGAGAACTTCTTATTAATCCAACATTTCCTTATTAAAGAGAGACTGTAACATTCAAAGCGGGAACTTAAAAACATCCCCGCTGAAAACAGACCCTGAACTTTAAACCAGACACCGAGGGCCCTTCCACCAAAAGCAGCCGGCATTAAACCGGGCCGGCTACATCACGGAACGTACGAGCCGTGATGATCGCCCGCGTGGCTCCGTAACCCTCACCACGGAAGGGGGGGAGGGGGGTGGGATGACTAAGCGTGTCCAGTCCGTTTGATTGAAATTTTGGGGGGTTTTCGATTTTGGGGCAGAGACGACCGATCAGGGGGCCCATGGGTGACCTGCCGGGTGAGGCGCTGGCCTCGGCGTTACGTCGGGCGTTTTTGTTTTTTTCCGTTACGTTTCGCTTTAAACAAAATGCCACACGTGCATCGCATAATGGAATTATAACGCCCGCTCCTCTTACAGTCGAAAAAAGAAAAAATGTCGCCCGCTACATGTGCATCCCACATGCGCGTTCGTTAAAGACTCAATTTATACCCAATACAAGCCGCAGGAAACACAATCCGCACGCAAAAAAAACCGGAGAAAACGTTTTAAGAAAAAAGATCAAATGTAATAAATTGAATTGTTGTGACGGAGGAGAGCACGGAGGGGATGGGGGGGGGGGGATGTTTTGGGACGCGTGCGGGCACCCTGCCCACACTTGCCCCCGGGTTCAGCGTCGAGCCTAATAGGGACGCGCCACAACCTCGTGGCAAGGTGCCCGCACAGGCCTTCCGAAGCGCTGTGAGGAGCACGCGAGCGTGCACCTCCGGCGCGATGCTCGTTAAACGACGCGGTGGCCCGCACACGCGTTCCAGCCCTTCGGAGGCAACGGTTGGTCGGATCACGTGGAGATTCGTGAAACTCGGCCCAGCAAAACACTGCCTCACTGGCTCAGCATCTCAATGCAGGACGCTCCTGACGACGAGTCCCGAGACTCGGCAAAGCTTTTCTGGATAATTGACATTGCTATCATACGTAGACGTGCATGCGTGCGTGTGCGCGTGCGTACGTCTCTTACTGTGCATGCCCTCGGGGTCCGAGTCGTACTTGTCGTGGATCCACTCGGGCAGCTGCGGGTGGATGGCCGCTTGCGATGCGGCGTAGCCCAGGGGGTCGCTGCTGGCCCACGCCGTCAGGCACTCGTAGAACGTGTCCGGGTCGATCATCCCGTCGGAGCCCACCAGCCGCTTCGCCGGCAGCTGCGGGCGAAAGCGCGGGGGGGCGAGCGGCGGAGTCGCGGTTGAGTTGCGGGCGCAATAAAAATAATTGAGACGCGTACAAAAATTAGCAACTGACACAGCACTACACAAAACAACTGAACTGTGGAGAAAAGAATATCGCACAGTACCTACATGCGAATGCATCATTGTCTGGAGCGGTGCATTATCGTTACGCAACTGATAACAACCGGGACTTAATGTCCCTCTTTTTGGATACCTCCGAACGAGGAAATTCAGAACAGGTGGCAACCCCCCGCTTTGTGCACACGACCCGATCGTGAGCGAGGGGCAGACGCGTCCCGTGTGTGCCTCTCCCAAACGAGTCGCTGAGTTCACCTTCCGTCCACCTTCTTCCCACCTCGACTCACTAATTAAAGACACCCGTTGGAGCACCCGGGGGGGCTGCTCTTAGGCAAACCGGGTCGGCTGGCAAAAAGTGCGAAGGGGGGGGGGGGGCTTAATGGTAACTGCTCGGCTCTCCTGTTCCCTTCCCCCCCAAACCTTGCCCCCCACCCCTCACCCTGCCTTTCCCACGATCGCCGATGCGGTGCGCCCACCACGATCCCGGCAGCGCGGCACCGGTAAATTTCCCCGTGGTTCCGAGCCACTGAAAGGGCGCGGGGGAGAGGGCTTTCAAACCGCGGCGCGGAAATCAAACCCGATCCGCTCTCTCCTCCCCGCAGGCCGCCCACGGCTCGAGTGGTTTGTTTTTTTTCTTGCAGGATTTGGAGAGGCATTACCCCGGATTACGGTGGGATCTTTGGAACTCAAAAGGAAAGGTGTCGTTTATTCGGCAAGGCCGCTTTAACGGAAACGCGAGAATCCAGCGATCGGTGTTCAGCGATGGCAATAATAATAAGATACGAATGCAAAGATTTCACCGTGGCACCGCGTTCAACAGAAGAACTGTAAATTGCGCTAATAACCGTTGAAACTAAATACAAGAGCTCGTTGAAACAGCTGCCTCCGCTTGTGGCGCCCGCACCCCGCGCCCGGCGGGCACCGGGCACGCTCGGTGTGTCCGCGCCACCGCCTGGGGAGCGTCGCGTGGGTGCGCGCGTGCGGGCGGTCGCACCTGGCCGTAGTTGATTGGCTGCTCGCGGTCGCCCGTCTGCACCATGAGGTGCATGGCGAGCACGGCCGCCTCGGAGCCGTTGCGCCAGCTCTCGCGCGAGATGCGCCCCGACGCCCACTCCGCATCAAACGCCTTCTGCAGGTCTGGGGTGGCGGCACACACACAAACACACACACGCGCGTAAATACAAAGACAAAGGTGCCCCCCCCCCCGTGTAGTCTGTCACAGACTGTTGGGGCAAGTGCCGTTAGCGAGTGCTTATAAAGGCTGGCACGGCTCGGCACCGACGTCTGCCGTTCGCGTGAACTTGGGTTGCTGGGATTGTAAGCGCTACACCACGCGCGCACCAATGCGCCAACGCTGATGCAGGCGCTGCGGTGTCGTGTCGCTTCTCTCTTGTCGCCACCTTGAGGCGCGACGAGCCGTTCAACGAGCAAAACACGAGCGACGGCGTTTGTGGCGAACGTGGGCAATGAATGACCGCCGAAGAGTCATCCAGAGACAAACCTTGCCTCTTCGCAGGAGCACCGACGATCATTGGTACGGCCAAGCCATCTCACCAGCTGCCTAACATCCACTCGCGTCACAATGCACGGCGGTAGCCACGTGCGCAAATGAAGAGACGTCGCGGCCGCCCCATCGCTACCCCCCAAACTTGGTAGTGGCAGAGCCATGTAGAGTGCTGCTAACTCCCCGCATTAGGCCGAGACTACTGCTACCCCCTATTTTATGGGCTGTCACTCCGCTGGACGTGTTTGGAGGCTGACAGGAGCTCTGCTCGTGTTTCCTGGCTTAAAGCCCTCGCTGCCAAATTTCCGTCCCTGCGCTGCGCCCCGACTCGACACCCTCAACCCCGCGGCCGCCCTCCTTCATCCCCCCCCCCACCCACGGCCCCCACCCCCCCATCCACGCACCCCACCCCCCCCACCGCCAGGCTCACGGCGGCGCGCTCTGCACGGCGCAGAGCGGAATTCCACATCGCGAGATTCGAGCGCAAATTCCCGGCCGCCCCCGCGCCGCTGGGGGGGGGAGACGTGGGGCTCGTGTCGCGGGGGGGCGATGATCGCCCGGGCTGGCTCGGAGCCAGGCTCGCATGTTCACATCTTCACTTCATTACCGACCGACCGCCAGCCGCAGCCTCAGCTGTGAGACCCGGCCCTTTTTTTTCTCTCTCTCTCTCTCTCCTTTCCCTCTACAGCTCTAAGGAGTTTTTTTTGCCATCATCTGAGCGGTGCGAGGTGGGTCGGGAGGAGAGGGAGGGCGATGAGTTTTTTTTCTTACTCTCTGTTTTTTTTCGTTTTTATTGTTCTTCTGCACAAACGCCGTTTGGCCGTCGCAGCTGCAGTGTTCCTGAGAAGCGCTGCCGAGCACCTGCCGAGGGCGCGCCCTCCCCTCCCCGCCCGCTCGCCACCCCCTACACCTTACCACTCCCCGCTCCCCACCGCTTCCTATCCCACGCCGCTCCCCCAACCCCCGCCGCTATCGGAGCCCCGCGTTGAACAGCGGAGTGGCTCCAACAACCACCGCCTCCGCCAACGCCACGAGGACCTCACGGCGGCGCGAGCGACATCGACCCTAAAACATCCTCGCTCTCTTCCCTCGCGTTCCCCGGCGAGCGCCAGGTGACGCGGCGCGGTGCCGTGCGGTGCGGTGCCGTGCGGTGCCGTGTGCGGTGCCGTGCGGTGCTGTGTGCGTAAGGAGGAACGGGGAAGAGGCCCTACAAGAGCCGGGGCGGGCCGTACCAAGCAGCCAGTCGCGGAAGTAGTGGAGCCACATCTTGGGGATGGCGCCGTCGCGGTGTCGCACGGCGTGCCGCACGCGCCCTACGCGCTCGTGCAGCGCGTAGAGCTGCGCCTGCGCGCGGGGGTAGTCCACGCCGGCCGTGGTCACCACGTGCACCGCGTACAGCGAGAAGTGCCGCGCCTGCGCCTCCAGGAAGGCGCGCTCGCGCGTGCCCCGCGGCACCACGTCCATGAGATCGAGGCCGTCGCGCACCAGCGTCGTCCCGTAGAGGCACGTAGCGAGCAGCGCCAGCGACGACACCACGGCCACCACCTGCGCGCCGCGACCAGGACGGTTGAATGCGCGGACCGAGCAACTCGACGGCGGCGGCGGCGCCGCAGACGAACCGCGAGGACGAAACGAGGCGGCCGCGTACGAGCGGCGGACGCCGCGGGTTGCCGCTCACCTTGACGGGCGTCCTCAGCAGCAGCGGAGCGTAGCGGTCGCGCGCAAACTCCGACGCCGTCCACTTCCCCAGGCACCCGGTCGCTCGCGGGGAGCAGTCGCCGCACTCCCCGCCCGGCGCCGGCGCCCCGGCCCCGGCGGCCCCCGCGGCCTCCTCCACCTGAGCGATGAGGTCGCGCGTCGAGGTGCAGGCGTCCGGGCCGGGCGCGGCGGCGGAGGAGGAGCACGAGGAGTGGCGCGAGCACGGCGACGGCGCGGCCGCCACCTCCACCGGGACGGCGTACGCCGTCACGCGCGGGGCGGCCGCCGGCAGCACGGTGATGACGTGCTGGCCCGACGGGTCGCAGCGCGCCACCGCGGTCACGGTGGCGCGCATGGTGAAGGCCGTGGCGTGGCCGTGCACCGGGAAGGAGGCGGTGGTGGCGGCGACGGCGTGCGGGGCCACGACGCTGGCGGCGTCGGTGCCGCCGCTGCTGCCGCCGCTGGCGGTGGTGGTCGTGGACGAGGAGGAGTGGGAGCCCAAGCTGCCGTGCTCCTCCCGGTACTCGCCGGGCTGCACCGTGAGCACGCGATCGGCGCACGGGCTGTGGGGACAAGCGTGCAGGCTCGCGTGTTAGGCTCGTGCGGTCGGTGCGAGCTCGTGCTGCCATTCGCTCGCACACGCACCATCTCACGCACGCACCATCTCATGCACGCACTCTCACGTGCTGTACTGTCCTTAATAGCTCCGCGCAAAATGCACTTGCCCCGGGTAGTCTGCATGCCTACAGAGGGGGGGGGACCTCTGCCTGTGTTTATACATGTATAGAATAGTTGGAAAATGTGTTTAATTTTAAACTGTGGATGCTGCAACCGCACAACGAACGGCATGTCCCTGCCGAGGCTCCAGCCGCAGCCACGTTCGTGTCGGCTCCGGGGAAACCTCGGCCTAATTGCCGCGCTCCCTCGTGACCTCCCCATCCCCCTCCTCCCCCGAGCGCTCGCGGGACATTCCACGGGCCACAGGCCCGCCATGCAAATGTCGCAGAGAAAGCCACGCAAGCAACTCGCTGTCTGCGCTGCGTTTAATCACGCCGCTTCTCTTTCCTTCCCATCTTTCTTTTTTCCACAGCCCGACATTTTTTGGTTTTGCGAGCAGTCTCGGGGCGCAGGCAACAATGACACCACGTGAGAAGTTTCTCGAACGTTTACGTCGATAATTAGTTTAAATCTCGCCGGTTCTACGGTGGGACCGGCTATGAAGTGCTTGTTCGAGATAATATCCCAGTAGACACGCGACGTTGGGCCAACGTTGGCATGCGGTTGGGACCGTCGTAGAAACGTCAGCCCAACCCTTTGTGGGTGTGCCAGCTCCGACAGCACAAGCAAATCCCACGATACGACAAGACTCCCCAAAACCTCCGGGCGGATTCTTCCCGGTTAAACCGACGCGATCCGGCACGGCAGCGAGCGGCCCGGTAACGGTGACGCGCGCGACGCCGCGGGTCACGGCGATGCTCTCACCTGGGCAGGCAGCAGAGGAAGTCCATGCGGTTTTGCCGACGTCTTCGCAGGTCCAGGGCGAGCACCGCCGGGAAGACGAGCAGCATCATGGCGAGGTTGAAGACGATGACGACGGCGGCCTGGGAGCACGGGGGGAGGGAGGGAGCGTGAGCGCCGGGATCGGCGGGGAGACGGAGCGCGCTCCAGGTACAGGCAGTCTCCGAGTCTCCGAGTCTCCGACCGTCCGACTTACGAACGTCGAGATCCCTCGCGAGATGTGAGGAATCCCAACATCCCGCATGATGCACAGCGCCCCGTGCTGACAAGCAAGCCAGCATAAGTGTTTTTTATCTTTTCGTGTTACTTTATTTCATGTTTTATTTATTTTTCTTCGTGAGTTTAACAATGCTTGCCTTTTCTCTTAAAACCATAACACATGTTATAACCACTGAGCGTATGCATGATTAAAACAAATCCACTTACGCACGGGTCTCACCAACGTAACCCATTCGTAAGTCTAGAACTGCCTCTCGTGTACCCATTTGATGCGGAGTCAACCTGGAGAAGGCACAGGACCGGCCCACATATTTGTCACCGATATTGGCTGGGTTCATAAGGCAGTGCAACTAACCACGACACTACCGCTCCCCAGCATCTACACACACGCTGATGCATAGACACACACACACGCTGATGCATAGACACACACACACACACGCTGATGCATAGACACACACACACACACGCTGATGCATAGACACACACACACACACGCTGATGCATAGACACACACACGCTGATGCATAGACACACACACACACACGCTGATGCATAGACACACACACACACGCTGATGCATAGACACACACACACACGACGATGCATAGACACACACACACACGCTGATGCATAGACATACACACACACACGCTGATGCATAGACACACACACACACACGCTGATGCATAGACACACACACACACACGTACACAAATGCACTCAGAAACCAATCGCACCCTTCCCAGCCTCGGCCCCACCCCGGCTCCCTCCCCCTCCCCATGCAGCGAACCCCCGTTGCTCTATACCCTGGGGGCTCACGGCTAGGCCGGGCTGAGAAGTTATTATCTCAGGTGTTGCCCATCAGACCACCCAGCCAGCCCCATTCACACACACACACTCACACGCACACACACACGCGTACACCTAGCTGCACTCATAAACACACCCAGCTACACACACAAAGACAAAGATCCCCCGTATAGCCTTTAACAGACTGTTGGGGCAAGTGCTGTTTAGCGAGCACCTATGATGGCTGGAAAGGTGCACAAGGTGGTGGGTGGCCAAACACCACGCCCGGCCGCCTTTATCTCCCCAGTGCCGATGATTTCACACACCACACCAGGTACTCATTTGAGTTTGAGTCGAGCTAGGGGAGGCCTAGCTCGACTCAAACTTAAATACAGCCATGCCCAGCATCTTGAAATAAATCGTCGTTATCGATTGTCTTATGTCGTGGTTGTTGTTCATTGTCACCGTTATTATCGTACACATGACGAACAAAGGAAAAAACGATTGTGTGCCGCTACCGCCGGTCGGAGGCACCGCGACTCCAATCTCAGGATCCACGTGCGAAGGGGACGTTTGCACGGGGAGATGGAACCGTGCGTGCAGGCCCATGGGGTTCGCGTCTCCCTGGGTTCTCCAGGGGTCTACCTCCAGCCAACCACCGCCGGTCCCTCCCTCACCCACCCCTTCCTCCCACGCCGGGTCCCCCGGTAATCAGGCCTGGCGGCCCGCAGCCCCCTTTGTGCTGGAAGGCCGAGCCCATAATCCGTCGCAAACACGCAACGGCGATAGACGCCCAACGGAGCCGAACGCGGAGCACGGCGCGAGGCGCTGGCGGCGGGGGTGGGGTAGCCAAACAACGGCGCGGGCCCCCTTATCTGACTCCCCCATCGGCACGGACGGCCCGTTCTGGCCCTCTGAACGTCAAAGGGAGGCCTCGAGAAAACTCGTCTGTGGAGTCGCCCGCCCGGTGGGTGGGTGGGTGAGAGAGAGAGAGAGGAGTCGGCGGTGGCGGTACGCCGAAAATCAAACAACGTACACACACACAAAAACCTTTCCTTTTCACGCGAGATAATACGCGGCTGCCATCGGTGGAGCGCGGTGCCCCCCCCACACCGCCTCTCGCCGCAGGAATGTTTAGGAAGCGAACTGCGGCTCACTCGGGCGCGTTCTGAGTTTGGAACCTGGTTTTACACGAACGGTTTAGTCGAATCGGTCGTGCCAAACCGGCGCAAAAAGGTGAGCGTTCTGACGGCAACTCTCTAATATATACACATGACACCCGGCAAAACAGTATAGCGTGGCAGACATGACAAAAATCTATTTTTAAAATATCACCATCTTCATCATTACCCCTGCCTTGTAACATAAACACTCAGCGCTCCTGACGAGAGATGGCAGAGAGATCAACTGAATTACAGCCGAAGATCACAAAGTTGTGGCTCAAGGGGCTTATGCGATCAGGAGATGTCACGCCCCTCGATAGTGTTCGCAGGCGGAATTGTAAATCCTTCTCAAGACTCTGGAAGCCGAGAAGCGACTGCATGACTTGGCGGACACGAGGAGGTGGAGCGGTGGTGTGAATACACTCCTGCATCGACGCCAAAATATTCAGCCCCTGTTCCGCACTGCGTTCACCTCCTCCGTAGAGAGTGAGTGAGTGAGCGAGTGAGCGAGTGGGTGCGTGAGCGAGCGAGCGGGTGCATGCCAGAGAGTGAGTGAGTGCGTGCGTGCGTGAGCGAGCGGCCCACCGGCACAATCCACTTTCATGCCTCGACTGCACGGTGCCAAGTTAGGATTTCAAGTAATTGCCACTCTCGGGTTGCGGCTGGGCACAAAATGCCAAAAAAATAACGGGACCCAGCGCGCGGAGCTGTCAGAGGGTTTGTAACTACGTGGGGTGTTTTTTTGTTTTCGTTCGGCCGAGAGAAATTGGTTTCTGTTTGGACCGTCCGGCAGCGAGACCGCACGGTGCCAACCGTGGTCCCCGGTGGCCACGGCTCAGAGCGGAAGGCGTTTTGGCGCGGTCCGCGGCTCGTAGATCACCGCTTCCTCGCCCAGAGTGAAAAATTAACCCGCATCGGCCGCACTGTTCTCACACTCCTCTCCACGGCGCGGCGAGGCCGCAGGGCCGAGTTTACGAGTTGGGGGTGAGGGGCGGTGGAGGGTGGGGTGAGGGGCAGGGTGATGGTGCCACTGCCCCCCCCCCGCACCACCCCCCCCCACCCCCCCGCGTGGCGTTGTCTCGAAACAAAAGCCACGACCGAGCTCGCTGCAGATGTCACCGCTTGCGCCCGCTGCTATAAAAGTTCCACATCTCCCCCCCCCAACGCCTTCGCGGTCCTAACTTTCACCAATCGCGAGTTGTCGCCACCTCCACAGAGGGTCGTGGCGGATTTTCCCTGATTTCAGTGCAGCCGTTCAGAAGCTTTGACGAGAATCGTGTTGGTTTTTTTTCTAAGCCAGGATAGGCCCGCGTCAAGCAAGCGCGGCCTACCCACGGCGAGGCCCACTGCGATTCCGCCGAACTCGCGTCCCCCTCGGCGTTGCGAGCGCGCGCCAAACGGACGCCATGGGGCCGCGTGGGGAGCGGCCGCCGGGCCGCGTGGCAGTCGCCTACCTGAAGGGAGAAGTTGCGCAGCGCCGGGATGGGGATGAGCGCGGCCATGAGGAAGGCCACGAGGTTGTTGACGGAGGTGAGCACCACGCTGGTGCCCGTCTCGCGTAGGCACTCCCCGAGCCGGTACTGAGACGAGAAGACAAAACAAACAACAAAAATATAAATAACCTCACGATCGCGGCAACGACGGGGAAGAGCGCGCGAGCGAGCCGGCACGCGGTGGGCCTCGCGTGCGCACCCCCCGACGGCGGCAAGGAGGTTGACCGCCTCTCGGAGGGCCGATTTAGATGCGCCGTCTTTAAAGGGTAGTCGGTGAAATTTCCAGAGCCATGAAGTGAGAGACAGAGAGAGAGGGTGGGTGGATGGGTGGACGGGTGGGGGGGAATCGAGAGAGAGAGCACGAGAGAGGGAGAGAGAGACCACCCACACAGTCCCGAGCTGCGCATTCTTTCTGCGCCTGCTTTCGCCTTCAATTTCAAACTGCCGCCCCCTCCCTCCCTCCCTCCACCACCCCCTTCCTCCATGGCTTTTCCTTTCCCGAGCAGTGAGGCTCAAAAAGCCGCTTGCTATTGTTTACTTTTTTTTTTGCCTGGACTTTGGTTTGAAGGAAGGAGGGAGAAAAAAATGGACAAAAAACACTTGCGAGCGAGTGACGTAAAAAAAAAATGCATTTTTGGAAAGTTGAGATGTTTACTCTCGGCGATGAACTTTTTTCACGAAATTACAACACGTCGGCTGCGCAAAGCCTTGGCCGAGCCGGCCTTGTTCTGTCCCTGACAGAGCCGAGTTGTTGTGAGAAGGGACAGCGACACAGACCGCCCGCAACCCTCACGGGCCCCAGACCCACCCCCCTTCCACTGTGAGGGTCTGTGTCCATTCAGCCCACAACTCATCGTTTTTCGTTTACGGGATTTTCGCTCGGACCAGGCCCGGCTGGCCGGCACTTGCACGCCGGCGTTTTTTTTTATTACCGCGCTGCTTGCGCTGCGACGATTTGGCGGCCTCACCTTTAGTCGCGTCCTCTTTTATCCCAACGTCATTGCAATTGCGGCACGAGCATCATGTCACGGGACGACATGTCCGTCCAGAAGAAGATGTAACAGAACTACTTCCGAGATCCCTTTTAAGTTAACTTGTTATCCACACACCAGGCGGTGCTCTTTCACACACGCGGTACTACGGAGAAATGTTCATCTCTCTGGGTGGTCAAACCAAAACGTTGAAACTTTCAGAGCTAGGATTCAGCCAAACTAAGTGGAGAAAGCCAAATTTTATATCGTAGTTGTTTTTGCGCAACCGTTACTAACGCGGCCGAGACCATCGTCGAATCGCTACACTTGGTTTAAGCGCGGGCGGCTAGGCAGGCATCTCACCTTGAAGGGGATGTTGTCGCTCTGTCCCACGAAAGCATGAGCCAGCAGGAACATATCATCCACTCCCACCCCAAGCGCCAGAAATGGGAGGACCTGGGGGATGGCGCAGCGAGAGTCAGGGGTGGTTGTGGTGCGTGGGGGGGGGGGTACGAGGGGTGCGTGCGTGGGGGGGTGCAGAGGGCAGGTCCCATTTATCATGAATCTTCAACGCTTACCCACGGTGACCTGGCTAACGATCAGGATGACTGTGTTTTCGGCACACGCCGTGCTGAGCGCAATTGATGGAGCTGTAAGTCGTGGCGGTGGCGCAGGTGGTGGTCTCGGTGGCGTTGTGGTTTCTGGACTTCGTAGTGTTGTGCTCTACTGCAAGGAGTGGTGGTGTTGACAGGTGTGACGACAACGACGTTGGTAGTAGTAGTAGTGATACTGGCGGTAGTAGTTGTGGTGATGCATTTACAGACTCCTATTATCCGCAGCCCTATTTCTTCCTATTATCTAAGGTTATTGACGACGTTACCCACAATGCATAATAAAGTGGCCTCCTAATACTCGTGGGTTTTTCTGCGGAGAAAAATCGAGCAGCTAAGAGAAGTGAAATTGCGGATAACCCTGTGGATAACAGGATCCACACACAGCACTGGTCCCCGATATCACCGCGGATGAGAGGAGTTCTCTTGTAGACGCTGTCAATAGCAGCAGTGATGCTCGCAGTATTCATAGTGGTGGTACTGGTAGTTAGTGTTGGTGGCGGCGGTAGTGATGCTGACAGTAGTTCTAGAAAGGGCTGTCGGTGTGTGGCGTCGATAGCGTTGTTGATCATGGTCGTAGTGCCGGCAGCAGCAGCAGCATGGGCAGCAATCGTGGTGGTGATGGTGCGATGTTGGCGCCGCTGTCGGCAGCAGGGAGCAGGCACCTGGGTGGTGGCGGCGTTGAACGTGAGGCCGACGATCGAGCAGAACCCGAGGCCCGAGGCGACGGAGAGGGCGACGAGGAGGACCCCGGCAAGGCCCACGGCTCCGTGGGACCTCCCGCACTCCCAGCGCATCATCACCACGCACGCGTACACCAGCTGCAACGGCACACACGCCGTCAGATTCCAGCGACTCCGCTCCGCTACGCCCGCCAAACGGCCGCCTCCACGCATGTGAGCATAACCACGCGCCTGGTACAAGCGCTGCTGGGACGCTCGCCACGTGAAATTAATCTACATTTTTATTTCAAATGTTCATTTTTTTTTTTTACGCGGAGAAATGGGCGAGTAGGCTCGGGCCTGGTTAGTCTCTAGTTAGTGTGACCACCAACGGGGGCTGCGAGATGCCAGGAGATGACAGCACAGTCTTGGGTGTGGTCCCACAGATAGATTCGGTCCATGGGTAGGTTAGAGTCTGTGGATCGAAACTATCTGTAGAAATGTGAAAAGTTATCTCACCCCTCGTAGGCGTGGGTTTTCCTCTGGGCTCTCCGTTTTTGACCCTCACTCTTTTCGTTAAACCGGCCAAACATTCCAATGCATGACCTTCTTTAAAAACAAAAGCCCTAAGACTGGGCAATGCTCTCCTTGGTAAGTAATTGTCGTTATTGTAGCTGTTCCTGCCACATCTCTCAATTACACTCGGTCTACGTTCACTCCAGGTGCTCTCTCTCTCTCTCTCGTGGCCTCCATCGTGTGTGGTAGGATCCATTATTGAACACCGCATCGTGCACGGTTTCAGATGCGCTTCTGCGGCCGCCTGGAATGCCCTTCCTTCCGATTTTAGGAGGCCACTGGAGCTTTGCACTTTTAAATTATCTAGATTGAAAACTCATTTCTTCAGAAATGCTTTTTACGTTTAGTTTGTTGTCCCCCCCCCCGCACCTCTGATATGCGCGTTTGGCGAGAGAAGTCCAACGAACGCACATGCGTAACAACAACGCGACTGAAGATTTAAAAAATATATATATTTGTCAAAATACTTAAGTTCTCTGGCTGCTCCAATCTACTGGGGGCCAAGGGCCTGATGTTTATCTGGAGGATCCTAACGAGACCCCTCCCTGCTACCCGGGGCGCCTCCCTCTCCCCCCCCGCTCCCCGCTGATGGGGACGGCGATGGGGGCAGGGCGGCGGTGACGGGGGGAGGAGGGGATGGGGCCCCCTGTAATTACGACTGAATTCTTCGTAGAAAATGCGCAGAAAAAAAAGAGAGGAGGCAGAAGAGGAGAAAGAAGCCACCGCCGTTTCTGGTCGCAGTCTGCCGAGTCCGCGGCAGAGGTCGCAACCGGGTACCCGATACCCGTACCCTACCCGATACCCGGCTACCCGTACCCGGCCGGGTACGGGTACCCGTTTGCGACCCTGGTGCGGCCGGGTACGGGTACGGGTAAGGAATCAAAACCCGTTTGCGACCTCTGGTCCGCGGACTGCGGCCTCGGAAGCCCCAACGCTCCCCGGAGCCCGTCGATGGAGGCGCTGGCGAGAGCCCAAACTCAACCGGGTGCGACTTTGGTCAACGAATACGTAGAAAAAAAATGTTGCGGTTGTTACAGTATTAAGTCATCTTCTTGGTTCTTTCGGTAAAGTCACGTAGAAGGGAAATAATAAAATAATAAAGATAAAACATAAGTCACGTCGAAGGGAAATAATAATAAAAATAAAACATAATGTTTTTTTTTTATTTCCCTTCTACGTGACTTTACCGAAAGAACCAAGAAGATGAATCCCTGCAGTCACGAAAGCTTTAAATTGAAAGTATTAAGTCACTCGGATAGAAACGCATGTATGCGTATAAATTACGCATGACCAACCTGTTTGGTGATGGAACATGATGATGATGATAATCATGGAAATGGTATAATCCTTTTGATCATCCTGCTGTCAATAAACTGCTGGATGAAGGCCTCTCCACTCCGTCTCGGTCATGGTTTATGTTTTTTTTTACACCATTCTTCACCCGTGGCTCTCGGCCATCACTCGCCACTCGTGTTAAGCCACGGTTGCGGAATCAAACTTGGGTCGCTGTCCCACCGCTAAGCCGATTCGCAACGTTTGATATCGCTCTCTCTCTCTCACACGCACACATTGGCATCAATGCCGGATTAAGCTAGTGCGGGGCCTGTAGCAAATGTTATAAAGAGGCCCTAAATTAATAAAAAAAACACATAAATATTAAAACACGCATTTTTACTTGCATAGTAAAGTAATTGAATATTTTCATTTGCTATACAGCCAGATAATGCGACAAATAGCTAACCTTAAACACCCAGTCGTTCATAAAAAGTTGAAGGCAGTATAGTACTATAGTGATAGAGCAAGTGCAGAATCACTGAACCGGAATTTATAGCTTGAAAGCATTTAGCGCGAGGCCCTTGAAAGTGTGGGGCCTGTAGCATATGTAGCTACTTTTGCTACTAGGATAATGCGGCACTGATTGGCATGTGTTTCAGAGAATACGAGTGCACATTGGAGTGACGAGACGAACCGAGTCTGATTCAATCTGCCAAACCGATCGTACCCGTACCATGAGGACGTATCCCCCGGCGACACGCATCACGCTCATCTCCGAGAACGACTTCATGATGCCCTCGATGGTGGCGGTGGAGAAGGGCAGCACGTCGTGAGCGGAGTCGGCGGGCACGCTGGCGTGCACGACCTGGCGCGGGGAAACACGCCGCGTGATCGTCGTCGTCATCATCATCGCCGTCATCATCGCCGTCATCATCGTCGTCGTCGTCATCGTCGTCGTCATCATCGTCGTCGTCATCATCGTCATCATCGTCGTCGTCATCATCATCGTCATCATCCTCGTTATCACCGCCGCATCATAACCATCATCACCACTGCATCATTAACATCATCACCATCATGGCTGCATCATCACCAATATCTATACACTCCTGGATGAAGGCCTCCCCAATCTCTCACAGACATGGGATGTAACAATCCAACTAGCACCTGATTTAATTGCTCCATCTCCATAGTGCACGTCCTCTGTCGGGCGTGTTCCCTGCTCTTGCTGTCATTCCGTCGCCAGGCTCGACAACCGGAAAGTCAATCCTCCTAGCCGCGACGTGTCCTGCCCAAGCTTGCACAAACATGTGCCTCTCCACGCTTCATCGCGCACTTTTCAGCTTTCGTCTCCACTTGCCTCGTCAGTGTCCGCATTTCGGATCCGTACGTCAAAGCGGGGAGTGCTCGCCGATGGAAAACCGTTCTTCTTTGCCAAACCTCCCCCCCCCCCTCCAAAAAAATACGTGTTTTTATTTTAATTCGGTGCATGTATGGCCTCCTTTTTTTTGCCTGCCTGCCGACGGCGGCGTTACTCTTCAAGAAAAGCAGCACAAACTCAAAGAGACTAGCGAGGCATGGGCTGTTGTGGATCATTACGGCTAAAGGCCCTCACTCAGGCCTGATCTGCGATGTTGTCGTTGGTTGCCAGCGGGAGGCTGTGAATGGGCCGCACAAAGCACGATCCACTAATTGAGTGACACGCGAGCCCCACCTCCCTCTCTCCCTCCCTCGCTCGCTCTCTCCCCTCCCTCCCGCGGCTGCCTCCCTCCCTCCCTCTCTCCCTTCTTCAGCAATTCTCCTGCCCCCCACCCCCCAACCTGACCAGCACGCTCAGCCTGAGACCCTTTTCTCAAAACTATTTTCTCGAGGAAGCCACTTACGGGCTTAGGCGGGCTCGCAGGGCCCACAGCGCTGCCACCGCTGCCGCCGGTCAGCTTCAAAACAACCGCCGGGAACATCGGTGGCTTCCCAACCCCCGCACCGACCCTCACAGATGCTCCAAGCATCGCTCGGCGTTGTTTAGACGTAATCTTAATTTCCATCATTAATTTTTTTAAACAATTAACACGACCGTCGGGGATTGCAATAACACGCAAATGATCTGCGATGCTTGTTAAGCCGATCTCCGTGGGGAGGTAATTTTTTTAATTCAACAAAATGACAAAACTGTAGAAGCTAAGGATGAAGGGAGTCAAGCTGCATGCCATCGCTGGCGTGTCGGACGAGGAGGCGTAATTCGTGGGTAACACCTGACGTAGGTGAAGTAACGCATCGCATTGACTCGGCAAAGGTTACGTGGCCTAACCCAACAATGAATTATTCATTGAGGTGTTTGTAAATCGTGAGAGCGGTTGTCTTCTTCACACGGCGCGGCACGTTTTTCGCGTCTCACCTCGACGAATTTGCGCTGCCAGGAATCGAGGATGGCGGCCGCCTTGTCGAGCGTCCAGCGCAGGTCGTACACCTCGTAGTTGTCCTTGTAGGTCTCGTAGAGCTGCTGCGCGTTCATCAGCACGAACATGGTCTGCAGGGCCTCGGCGCTGCGCACACCACGACAAGCACACGACCCGCTCGCTCCATCAGCACCGGCGCTGCCGCCTTCGACTTTACAACAGCAACAACAAAAAACCCGGGACGTCGTCGTGGGAAGGAGAATATCTCACTGATGGCAGAAGAGGGGAGCGCCTAAATGCCTCGTCTCGATTGGTGCATTTTGTTGTTACTATTATGACGCAATCTGACAAAAAATAATGAATGTCCCGGGAAGGCTTTAGTTTTCATTTCCCGGGACGGCCACTGCAACAAGAGGATGTCCCTCGGGAAAACCACGACAGGTGGCATCCCTAGTTGCCACCATCGCCTACGGGAGTGAGGCTATCACCGGACCGAACGAGCGAGATGCTCACCTCGCCAGCGAGCCGCTGCTGTTGTGGCGCGCTCCGCCGATGATCAGCTCGTCCTGCCAGCTCATGAACTTGCGCGAGAAGCCATGGCAGCCCTTGGACAGCTCCCGCCCAATGTCCAGAGGCTACGGCGGGCGGGCGACGGAGAGAAAGCAAGCTGTGATCGTCGGCTTGGGACGAGGACAAAAACGAGTGCGATCTCCCGCGACAACAGAGAGACAGATGTATGTCCTGGATGTACGTCCGTCGGATTCACTTCCAACCGACGTCACCATGAGATGGCGCGACCCGAGAGGCGTTCGCGAGAACGGGAGCCGAGTGCCCGACGGCTTGAGGGAAGAAAAAGTCGCGCGGTGACCTCTCACCTCGCGGCGCTGCTTGTTGGGGGCGCTGGCAGGGCAGTCGGGCTCCGTGGGGTCGAGGCAGGGCCGGTCCACGTAGCCGCGGCCGACTTCGGCCCGGGACAGCAGCTCCTCAAGGTCGCCAAGGTCGAGGTCGCGCAGAGCCTGGAAGCCTTGCAGGAAGGCCTGCGGGTCCAGGTTGGTCCAGCGGTACTCCAGTGTGCTCCTGCCGCAATACCGGAGGAGGAGGAGTTAGTGTAAATGTGATAAGATCAATGCCAATTATTAACCCAGGAAATCCTCACTGTCTAGATTTTTTTTTCTTTCAGGAATGTCATTTCTTGTGATATTTGGACAACTACATTCACGAGAGTTTGGCCCAGAACAAGTCCACGCATACGAGGGGACAGCACCTGCCCGCACCGTCACCACCTGAGACCTCACGCTCGGGAAGATGCAGAGCCCTTCTGAGGCTCTTGATACATTCCTGTCAAAAGGAGTTTCAGCAAACAAACAAAAAAATGTATATCGACGTCGCAGACCGGTGTTGCCGCCGTGCGTTAACGTTCGACGACAAAACCCCACGTCTGATTTTCTGGAGCGCGTTCAGGAGGCAGCGGGGGGCACGGCCTCCTTCCCCCTCTTTATTATTATTATTTTCTTCCTCCACCGAACAATTTCACATGAAGAATTATCCGTCCCCGCGGCGCGGCCGAGCGTGGCGGCCGACCCCGTAATCGGCGGGGATGATCTGTCCGTCGTTAAGAGCCCCCAACCCGCGGGGGCCTCGCCGCCCTCCCCAATCCTCGCCACCCCGGGGTTTGTTTTTTCTCTCTCCCCTTTTCCCCTCCACTCCCTGCGATCGCCCCGAGCCGTGGCGCTGCCACCGCCGCCGCCGATCCGCGTGCGGCGCGTGGACCTGGTCGCCGAGATAGACGCCAACGCCCGGCAAGCGGCCGCGGCAGGACGAACCCCCGCGCGGACGCGCGCTCTGGGAGAGAGAAGAGGGCTGCCGTGTGTTGAACGCGATCAAACATAATTGCTGTTATGCTGAAGTCTTGAGGGTAAACGGAATGTTTTTTTTCCCTCCTCCTCCTTGGCAGCCGGGCGGTCCGGGCGGGGGTTTCTCTCGGGGAGCGGCTGCTCGTAAATAACTCACTGGGAAAGATGGGGAAGGGAGACCACGACTCCTTTCTGTTCCCTGCCCCTTCTCCCCACGCAGCTCCCCCCCCCCCGCCCCTGCCCTTCGCTCCGTGTGCAATCCCCACTTTTGTAATAATGAGGGGACCAGGGGGGACACATGGGCGGCCGGCCGGGGATGACAGCCACCACCGCACACACACACAAAGACAAGCGTGCAGGCGTGCTCACACACGTGAGCGCACACACGCGGGCACACGTGCACACAGACGCATTCACGCACGCTCACAGTCACACTCACACGTGGGTCGTGGGAATAAGAATGTGCAGACAAATGGAGAGAAGTCTCTATATTTTGAAAGGGGAATCGGACGGCCAAGCAAACAGGGCGCTGGGTGTCAGTGCTTCTTCCCAGCCCAAGGAAAAAAAACGCAAAACACTTCGAAGCTTTCATTCAACTCACGAACAAAACATCCATCCTCAAAGTTTCAAACTTTACATTTTGTAGCGCACACTGACACACATGCGCATGCACATGTACACGCACAACAAAAGAGAGCGAAGACACACGCGTGCACACACCTACACGCGTGTAAGTGCAGGCACACGTGCACATCCAGGCACGAGTGCGCAACCCACGCGCGTGCACACGAGAGAACGACGCGTCCGCGCGTGCACACAAAACTCACGCTCGCCCGTGTGCTCGGGTGTGCGCGTGTGCGTCGATGCACGCGCACACACGCACGCACGCACACGCGCACGCACGCTCGCCCCCCACGAGCCCCACATTCCCACACCCGGGCAGGGCTGTTTAACATGCAGGTCCATGGAGGCCGTTCCCTGGCATTTTGTCTGCTTCATTGGCCTTGCAGAGCCCCCTTTGTGTGGCCTGCGCTTAGACGGACGGAGCACGTCCTCGCCACTAACGGACCCTGCCTTTGTGCGCTCCCGGCCGGCTCAGCCCAATCAGAAACTCGCAAAAAAACTAAAATAAAAAGTGCGCGCGTTTTTTTTGTTACGCCGCCACGAAAATAAAACTAAAACAAAACCGAAAGGGCGAAAAAAAGAGAGAGAGAAAACGAAAAATGGCCGGAATATAAATTAATAATTACTTGAAAGCTATTTCTTTTTCTAAATATAAACTTTTTAAAAAGTAGAACTGGAAAAATGCAAAACGACTAGAATTGCTACAAATATCCCAATGAAGTCCTGACGCTCAGTGAGACTTTCCTGGATAGATAAATTCCATTAGTGTAAAAAATAAATGCAGTTTTATATTTCGTCCGTTTCCCTTGTGCATCCGAAGTGAACTCACAAATGTGTGCCTTATGTCCACGATCAGGCGATGCCGATGACAAATGCGACGAGCGCTTCGTGAGTTTCGTGAACTGTGCCTGAGCATCACTGCAAAACGCGGTCTCCTACATACTTATAGTTTTATAATAAACCAACTTTGTAAGCCACTCTTCAGTCATTCCAGCAGGGAGTTCGCGGAGGTAACTGCATTATAATCGCGGTCTCAAGCGCTGGGCCCTTACGGCTTCGGAGAGAGCTCAGAAGAAACGTGGGGGGGGGGGGGGGGGTCGCTGTGAGCAGTCGTGAGCTGCGTGCATCGAGAAGTCTCCAATTAAAAGCAGTTTTTGTTTGCGTCCACCCAAAACCCCTTATAGAAGCGCCGTTTGTTGGCGGGGTAATTAACCCACGCTTGAGTGACGGCCAAAGGTATTTGGCCCTGCGATTCAAGGCCACGATGCTCACGGTTCGAGGGGAACAAAAATCCTACTCAACGTCCCAGCGCTGGCTCACAGCAGCCCATTGAAATGAAAGCCATCGGCCGTGCAGCGGTAATAACGCTCTGCCGGACGACGGACGATGTGCATCGTGTTTGTACACCTAAAATCCTAAAATTTCCCTCGGCGGGAAGTGGGGCGCATGACCGCTGCCCATCATGAGCAGCCTAATGCCTTTCTCTCCAACCAGCCCACAACCACCCTGAGCTCTATCCCCTACCCCCACCCTTCCCCTTCCACCCCCTTCCCACTACCACCACCCCGAAACTACCAGCCGTGAACTGTGACCTGTGCTGCGATGAGAGCAGGGCCACGTCGCTGGGCCTGTGGCATGATTCACAAGAGCCGCTCGCATTGTGGGCCGTGCCACAAACCGAAACTGTCAACGTTGTTAAAAAGACCCGTAGTGGAATTCTTACGGTTTTTATTTAAATAAGCGAGGAGCCAATGTTCTGAGCTGGGGTGGGCAGCAGCTGGCGTTTGGTGGAAGAAAATAAACCCATGAGATGGTTTAAATCGCAATAATGAGTTTTTAAGTGGCCACTCAAAATCCAGGAAGAATTAACGAGTCCTCCCCCCCCCCCACCTCTCAGAGTTGGCGGGGACCCAGAGGTGATTCGTTACTCGGCCACTGTGAGCCATAACCTATTCCAGAGCTACAATTTATCTAGCTACTAATTTGATTACGTTCTAAAATTATATTCTGCATCATTGTTCATTTAATGGTTGTTCTTTTTTTACGCCCGTCGTTCATTGTTTTTTGGTATAAGGTTTACGGTGTTAAATGTTTCACATGCTTACTGTATTACTTTGCAGGCCCAGGTCTCCCTTTAGGCTGCCACCTGGCACAGATAATGCACGTGTGTGTGCGTGTGTTTGCATGAATTTTTTTATCAACTTACGAGAGGTAAAACTTCCCTCCCTGAAGCTTGGCTCCATCCCAGAAGCAGTCGAGCGGCGTCACGATCACACACGGGATAAGCTTCTCCATCGCCTGTCAGGGTGACAATGCCACGCGGCCGGCGAGAGGGTGCGTGGATTAGCACGTGCGTGCGTGAGCGCGTGCGTGCGTGCGTCGCAGATATAAGTAATACGCAATCCGAAAAACTTTCGATGCGGCGACATCACTTCCGAGCGGTGCGTATGTTAACGGCAGCATGAACGAGGAGCTTCCCCACGGCCACTCGAATTCGAGCCGAACTGCTCCATTCACCAGCACCGGGACGTGCGCAAGACGATCGTGCGTCTGCGCCCCCCCCTCCCCACCCACATACCTGATCGAGCACGCGGTTCTCCGTCAGCGGAATCCCAGGTTTGTAACAGATTTTATTCAGGTCCCAGTTCCTGGAAGCAGAACGTGCGGAGGGGAAGGTGGGGGTCGGAGGGGGGCAGGGGGGGGCGGTCAGTCAGTTGGCGGCGAGGCCGCGTTTGGCTACGGCAGCTGCAATCGGTGTCTGCTGTGAGGCCAACACAACACGGAGACACAAGCCGTGCGCGTGTGTGTGCGCGTGTGTGTGTGTGCGTGTGTGCGTGTGTGTGCGTGTGTGCGTGTGTGTGTGTGTGTGCGTGTGTGTGTGTGCGTGTGTGCGTGTGTGTGCGTGTGTGCGTGTGTGTGTGTGTGCGTGTGTGTGTGTGCGTGCGGATACGTTGATCGTGTGTGGAGCAGAGATTTAGGGGACCGTGTCCTGTACTACACTCACAGTGATGTGGGTTTGATTCAGTGGCAATCGGTGCCTGAAACTGAACAAGACCTCGATTGTCGATCAAAATAATTATCCATAATAAGAGGTTAGATCGCGTAAATATCTAATTATGATGATGATAATAATAATAATAATAACAATGTTGTTGGTTGTAGTTCTTGATGATAAGGATGCTAATAATAACGATGATGTTGCAGGTGGTAATTTCGGAACTCAAACCCAGATAGCCGGGGTCATAGTCCTGTACAATAGCCACCGCCCTACCACTCAGACACAAACTGCCCACACATGCAAATACAAAAGATCGCCCATGTAGCCCTTAACAGACTTTGCCTTACATCCGTACGTCCAAGCATCCCTCCCTGCCTCTTCAACAAATTCCCCACTAGCTACCCAGGTAACCTACACCGACCTGTTGGGGAAAGCGCTGCTAGCGAGCACCTATTTAGGCCTGCACGGGACACGCGCCGCCTGAAACGTGGCAGCAGCGGGGCAGTGCCACCCGGCGGGGCGGGCCGACGGGCACGTACCGGCCGTAGAGGTTGACGGAGACGCGGCTGGCGGCGTGCGCGGAGCGAAGGTGCTGGGCGAGGCCGTCGGGCGTGAGCACGCCGGCGTTGCCCGCGGCGTTGCCCTCGTCCTTGCCCCCCTCGTTGTTGGCCCCGCGCGGAGTCTGGATCAGCAGCTGCAGGCCCAGTGCGGAGTCGGGGCCCAGGTGCTCGTGCGTGTACGACACCTCGCGGCTCAACCGCCCGCCCACTGCGGAGGGAACGACGCGCACGCGGACGGACGCGCAGGATGAGTGGACGCACGCACGGACACGCGGGTGTCAAGCCGCTGGGGCAGGAGTGACAGCATTGGCACCGCGAATGATGATGTAAGCAGAGATAATGACAAGTGTAAGGATGATGATGACAGTCATGGCTATCCTCGTCTTGGTAAGTGGTGAGGACGGTGGCGCAGACCATGATGATTTAATTAAAGACGACAATGACAGCTGTAATTATACTGGTGACAGTGATGGTGGAAAGTATTTTGATGATTCCATTCGGTAAAAACTGAGGTGACGATCCCAGTTAAACGAGCCAACATGATGCCATTAATGACTGCAACGATTTGAGCATGGCGATGGCGGCGGTGCTCTTGACGATGGTAATGACTCCGTCACACCGCCGTCTGCGCGCCGCGTACGTGGCGTCTCGGCGCTGCGCGTGCGTGTGCGCGTGGCCGTGTGCTCTGGGGCCGGATTACCCGGATTACCCCTCGGTAGAAATGGCACCCCCGCTGCTCCACAGGAAATCTCCCGCCGGGGGCCATGCGAAAGATTTCTCTTTTTTTTGGGGGGGGGGGGGGGAGGAGTTCTTTTTTCTCTTTCTTAGTTTTTTTTGGTATAGATGGGGGGTTTCAGGAACTGAGGTCGTGAGCGACAGCGCAATGAACGGCACCGATTCGCCAACCCGCCGATCCACAAACGATACCAAATCACCAACGGTTACCCATCCACCCAGCTACCAAATCATCCAGCCGCTTACTTACCCAACTGCCAACCTACACAGCCACCAAACCGCCACTCCAACGGGCCGTGAAACCAGCCATGAATTCACCCATTCACCCAGCCTACGAATCCACCTCGCTGCCAACCCAGAATCCTACCAAACCATTCAGTTACCAAACCACCCAGTCACCCAGCCACGAACCCACCAAGCTACCAACCCACAATCCTACCAAATTATTCATTCAGCAAACCACCCAGTCACCTAGCCACCTACCTACACAGCCACTAACCCACTCACAGACACATACCCTACACAGCCACTAACCCACTCGGCCACAGAGAGACCCAGCCATCATCAGACCTAGCCACCGAGAGTCACGGCCACCATCAGACCCAGCCACCATCAGATCCAGACACTTAGAGACCCAGTCACCAACGCAGCCACCATGAGACCCAGCCACCATCAGACCAAGCCACCATCTGACCCAGCCACCATCAAACCCAGCCACCGAGAGACACATCCACCAACGCAGCCACCATCAGAACAAGCCACCATCTGACCCAGCCATCAGCCACGGGGCCCAGAGAGAAGCCCCCCCCCGACTCCACCCCCTCCCGCTGCCGTGGGGTCTCTTTCTCTCGCCTCTACTGAGGCATCGCGGCCACCCCCTCCTCGCCGAGCCCTCTATTCACGCATACGTCAACTCACTAAGGGATAAATTTGTCACAATATGTTGCTTTCAATTCAGGCCATCGCTCATTAGGCCAAAGACAGAGACGCAGGCAGAGCACGGAGCCCTCGCGAGACGCTGGACCGGGGCGGATTTCCGCCGTGGCCGAGGCGACGCGCGATGGCTCCGCTCCCTCGAGCACAAATCGCGCTGTTCGTGTTTTCCAACACAAGCACACGTGTCCGTACGTACACACACGTGCAGCCGTACACACGCAAAGACAAAGACCCCCCTCTATATATATAGCCTTAACAGATTGTTGGGGCAAGTGCTGTTAGCGAGCACCTATGAAGACCGACACGGCACACGACAGGGGTGGGTGGACAGCACCACGCCCGGCCGCCTTTGTCTCCCCAGTGGCGATGTTTGCACATCGCACACACGTGCAGCCGCTCACACACAGAGGTGTGTGCACACATACACAAGTCAAAACACAACAGCCGCAGTTTGCGACGTCACCACAGCGCCCGTGCCAGGCTAGGTGCACCATGTCCGCATATACACAGAGTATATTCACACGAACTCGTGCATCCCCATGTACACAGGCAGGGCGGCACACATGTATCCATACACACACTCTCTTGAATGTGCGTATACACCCGTACATGTACACAAACACGTGCATCCAAACAGACGCACGTGCTGGTCCATACACAATCACTGTTGCCATTACACTGCACAATGGAACACAAACTGCACGCTCCCATTCTCGCTGCCTCACTCGCAAAACATTTATAGTTCTCTTCGCATCTTGGCCATCTCTGCTCATCTCTGGTCATGCATTTAACGCGAATCCTTGAAATGGCCGTTGTGACTTTTCTTTGCTTGTTTTCTCCGTCTCATTATCTATTCCCAGTGGAGGCCCAGCACAGGTTCAAGATGCTACTCGCCACTGATGTTGCCCATGGCCGGGAGTCGAACTCTGCCACCCACCCCGCGATCACCACCGATCTCAACGCGGCTTGACAAATCTCATCCCCAAAAACCCTAACCAACCCACTGATCAGCACACATGAAAACACAGTATTACAGGAGCAGCAACACCTAACTGATCGACAACCATCACAATATTAAAATATGATCACATCCCCCCCACACTCCCCCGTTACAGCTTCTCTCATGCTCTGCCCATCTTACACGGCGCCTCCACAGGCTAATTTGCGTAACAATGAGGAGCCGAGGCTAATTAATGCCGGTGAGGGCGAAGTGGTGGGGTGACGCTGTGACCCCGAGCCTCCTCTGTATTTGTGCGCCCGTTAAATTTAAATTTCCAGTAGAAACAAAAAAATACGAATGTCATATTTTTGTTGTTGCACGGTTGTTGTTTTTTTACAAGATGTGGCGATGTTTACACACCGCGCCTGGTACTCGTTTGAGGCTGAGTCGACCTAGGGGAGGCCCAGGACCGGTTCAGATAATCGTCACTGGTGTTGCCCGTGAGTGGGAATCGAACTCGGGGTGCCTGGGTCCGCAGCACTACCGCTCCCCACCCACGCATTCACTCGCAGGCACGGCAGATACACAAGCAGACCAAGCGTGCCCACAACCTGACTGGAGCCCAGCGTAAGCGCGGATATCTGGGCATAACTCGCGCGGTCTCTCCCCGTGTTCCTCGCATCCGTGCGGCCACGCATTCCCTTGCCAGCGTCTGTCATCGTCAGCGAATTCGCGAGATAAACACCCACGCTCCACATGTTACACACAGGGTTACTACACACGCAGGCTGGGCATCTTGACACGTAACACGCACGTACACGTGCACACACTTAGCCACATTACACAATTGCACCTATGCACACCCATATAGGTGTACACCTAAAGTAAAGACAAAGATCTCATGTGTAGGCTTTTTTTGCAGCGCCTTCGTTAATTTTAAGCCCCCTGTCAACCCACTGCTGAATCTATTCCTCCCCACGTTTGTTCGTCATGGTGGGTTGTTTGGCCATACATCGCCCCCACATACATACCACGCACACACACACACACGTAGATACATAAACAAAGACAGAAATCCCCCACGTGGCCTTGAACAGACGGCTGCGGCAAGTGCTTTGATCGAACACCACGCTGGGCTGCCTGCGTCTCCCTCGTTGACACATCGCACCAGGTACAGCACTGATTTGAGGCTGAGTCGACCTAGAGGAGGCCCAGGACTGGTTTATGAAATCGTCACGAATCGAACTCGGGTCAGTGCCAGCTGCTGCACTATACGGCTCCCCACACAAACCTAAACAAAGACAGAAATTCCCTGTACAGCCTGGAACAGAAGATTGGGACCAGTGCTGTTGGCGAGCATTTATGAATGCCGGCACGGCAAACGAGGGGGTGGGTAGCTAACACCACGCCCGGCCGCCTTTGTCTCCCCAGTGGCGACGTTTACACACCGTACCAGGTACTCATTTGAGTGACCTCAACACGCACGCGCGGACTCATTCAAACACAATGTCTGCGTAATACGAAGCCCTAATCGATTATAGCCTGGCCAGGTTTACAAATCCCCGTCGCATCTCGGGAGAAGCTTCCCCCAGGAGTTGGAGATTGTAGCCTTTGCTCAGTGGCAGGACACAATCACAATGAGGCGGGGGGGGGGGGTCGTCAAGGAATAGTGGAATGGGGGTGGGGGGCGATCTGAGCTACGGGCGAGGTAGTAGGAGGAGCAGGTTGGGTGGTGGTAGGAGGTGGTGGTAGGAGGTGGTGGTAGGAGGTGGTGGGGAGGCTGGGTAGGTGGTGGTGGTGGTGGTGGCGGTAGTGGTAGCGGTTCGCACGGACCCGGGTTCGATTGCCGCTCACGGCCAACACCGGTGACGATTATCTGAACCGGTCCTGGGCCTCCCCTAGGTCGCCTCAGCCTCAAATGAGTAGCAAGCGCGGCGTGTAGGAAACATCGACATCCACCCCCTCGTGTACCGTGCCGGCCTCTGCCATAGGTGCTACTCGCTAACAGCGCTTGCCCCAACAAATCTCGTTACAGGCTACACGGGGGTGGGGGTGGTGGTGGGGGTGGTGGTGGGGGTGGTGGTGGTGGTGGGGGTCTTTGTCTTTGCTTTGGTGGTGCAGGGAAACCGGAGCAATTCCAAACAAACCGGGCAGCGCGGTGCAGCAGTCAGTGGCCATGACGTGCGGAGCTGGCGGCGGTGGCGGGGGGGTGCACAGAGTACGGCATCTATTCTCGCAGCATCTGCCTCTCCTCCTCCTCCTCAATGCTGCAGCGAGGAGGAGGAGGAGGAGGCTTCTTTCACTTGCAAATTTGCATTTTTTTACAAGGGGAGGAGGGTGGTGGCGAGGCGGTGTGTGTGGGGGGGGGTCGCCCTCTTTCTCTCTCTTCGCGGCTTCCTCCCAACAATAACAGACAAAAGACATTGTCTAGTGCCTTACTTCCCCTCCCCCGTCTCTCCCCCTCTAACCACAACTCTCCCCCCCTCCCCCCCACGTTACTACTCCCTGAATGCTAAGCGCTACGGGAGAATGGAGAGAGAGAGAGCGAGGCAAAGAGAGAAATGCGGAGAGACAGAGGAAGACGATGAGAGACACCGGGGAGGGTGATGGGTGAGACGGTGATGACATCGCAACCACACCTCTGATGGTTAGTGGCATGGCGATGCGTGTGGACGAGGCAACGCTCCTGCTGAGAGTGTTGCGATCACCAAGAATGAGTGACAGGTGAAGCGGTGACATTGACAAGCTGAGTTCTCTGTCGCCAACGAGATGACAAAGGCCCCGAACAATGGCATCCTCGTCATCTTCTCAATATAAGGCGCCCCGGGTCAACTTCCGTCCGTGACTTTGCTCTTCCGCAACGCCCTTTCGTGCGTCCACGAAGCCACTCAACTCGAGCGATCGCCACGACTCGGACAGATTTTTAAAATATATATATATTTTTATATAAAATCCCGGAGCAAGGAGCGCTGCGTAAAAGTGCGCGCGGCGCCTTTAAAGCCGCGACCACGACAATGGAAGAAGCGCAACTTTGTGTCGGCTGGAGAGGAAAAGAGCAGCGGAGAACGGCTCTTCCTCTCGCATACCCCCCCCCCCATCTCTCTCTCTCTTCCGCATCCCTCCTCCTCCCCGCATCCTGCTCCTGTCCATCCCGCATCCCCTTCATTTGCACTCTCGAATCCCTTTCTGCTCCCTCCCGCATCCCTCCCAGCACGAATACCCCCCCCCCCCCACCACCACCCTACCGCAACCTTCCCGCATGCATCTCTCTCGCTCTTATCTACTTGTGCTTATCGCGAACCAATCCAGCCACTCTATAGGCAGCCGAGAGCCCACCGACAAAGACAAAGATCCCCCGTATAGCCTTGGGGCAAGTGCTGTTAGCGAGCACCTCTGAAGGCCGGCACGGCACACGTGTGGGTGGTCGCCCAGCACCACGGCTGGCCGCCTTTGTCTCCCATCGTGGCGATGTTTACACACCGCACCAGGTATTAATTTGAGGCCGAGTCAACCTAGGGGAGGCCCAGGACCTGTTCAGAGAATCATCACTGGTGTCGGTGACCCATGAGCGAGAATCGAACTCTGGTGGCTGAGTTCGCAGCGCAGCGCGCTCACCGCTACAGTGCCGCTCCCCGAGCCCATGGACACACACGCACACGTGACACACGCGTGTGTGCGGCAATGCTGGGACGCAGGCTACACGGGCGGGTGGGGGGCAGAGACAGGGAGAGTAAGCAGAGAGCGGGGGGCTGTGTCGTCAGCCCTCGGCGCAGCGCGCTGGAGCCACCAGCAGAACACCAGAGAGCGCACAGCTGTGAGAGAGCGCGTGTGTGTGTGTGTGCAGTGGTAGTGCAGTGCGGGTGTGCGTGTGTGTAGATGTCCGTGCGTGTGTGTATGTGCAGTGGTAGTGCAGAGCGGGTGTGCGTGTGTGTGCAGTGGTAGGGCAGTGCGTGTGTGTGCAGTGGTAGTGCAGAGCGGGTATGCGTGTGTGTAGATGTCCGTGCGTGCGTGTGTGTGTGTGCAGTGGTAGTGCAGTTCGGGTGTGCGTGTGTGTAGATGTCCGTGCGTGCGTGTGTGTGTGTGCAGTGGTAGTGCAGTGCGGGTGTGCGTGTGTGTAGATGTCCGTGCGCGTGTGTGTGTGTGCGTCTCTCGTGGCGTGGATGGTGTGCATGGCCCCTGTAAAGTTCTGTACATTTGTGTGTAAAGTCTGCGGCGTGTCTGGCTGGCTCCGTGTGTATAATTGTTGTAGTTACGTGTCAGGCGTGTGTGTGTGTCAAGTGTGTGTGTGTCAAGTGTGTGTGTGTGTCAAGTGTGTGTGTGTGTCAAGTGTGTGTGTGTGTCAAGTGTGTGTGTGTCAAGTGTGTGTGTGTCAAGTGTGTCGCGTACGGTGTGCGCTCGTGCTGTTTGTCTGTGGCTCGTGGTGTTTATGTGCGAGCCCTGTGTTTACAGTTTGTGGTGTGCGCTTGTGTTACCGCTCTCTCTGTTTGTCTCTCCTCTCAGCACCCCCCCAACCTCCCTCCCTCTCTCTCTGCCCCTGTGCGCGTCCTCCACCCTCCCCACCCCCCACACTCTCCCCCCACTCACTCACCCTCCCACCTCGCTCCAAACCCCAGCGCCTGATCCCCCCTCCCTCCCTCCCGCCAGCCACACGCACGCGGACCACACACGGAGCGCCCACTGGCCCGGGCTGAGCCGGTGGGGTAGGAGTCGTGGAGAGAGGGGGGTGGAGGTGGTAGGGGGGAGGGAGAGCCACGCATCCACACATCACACACATCACAAGGCTCTCTCTCCAAATGGCGCCGCTGGCGTTACCTTCAACCCAGAGCGCCTCCACGTCCGTCTCCATCCTCGCCGCGCGCAGCCCGACCGCGAAGGCGCAGAAGGCGAGGACGCCCACGAACAGAGCCTTGCCGCAGTTGCGCTGGAGTTTACATCCCAGCGAGAAGGAGGCGGCCTCCAGGCGCTCCCGGAGGCGAGCTGGGGTGCAGGAGCGAGCCGGGACCCCCTGCGTTTGGCGAAGCGGCAGAGCGAGAGGCACACGCACGCACACACGCACACGAGCGCGCTGTTAGTCACTGGTGCTGCCCGACAAATGGACCGATCGCGATACCGATTTGTGTGTTCATGAAGCCGCCCTCCTTCTCCTCCTCCTCGTCCACGATGCGGAGCTTCGTACCGATTCCCACGTCACGACATCGGCATCATCCCAACACGTGTTTCAAAGGGCACCCCCGGTGGCAGCTGTCCCTGTGCGCGGGGTGAGGTGACCCAGCGCCTGGCCAGGCAATAGGGGCATTAGTTTGACAATAGAGAGGCCGATGACTTCTGCTGCTACTGCTGCTGCTAAGTGTGCAATCCCAATCGAGTGATTTGAAAGATGCACAGACAACCTGCGCGCTGTCTCGTACAGACACGTGCTCAAATCACACACCAGTGCGGGGATATCGTCTCACGTCTCGCAGCAATACACAAACTCGTACTGAAGACACAGGCACACACGTTCTCATACAACAAGCATTGCTGCTCAAAGACACGCACAATCACAATCACACACACTCATTCATGTAACGAGTTTGCATAGTTGCATTCTCACACTCAGATGTACACACGCCAACATAACAATGATGCGAAACTGACATTCACACGCGCACTCATTCGCCGACAAAGACAAAGACGCATTCCACAGACACGCAGCCTCACAAGACTGCTTGGGGAAAGTGCTGTGAGCGAGAACCTACGAGGGCCGCAACGTTCACCAACACGCGCTCTTCCAGAGGCACACTCGTTCAATAACATCCCCACACACAGACACACACACACGCGCGCGCGCACCATCGCACGCACGTGCGTGGAACAGTCACACCGACGCGCACGCGCATTCATACACACAAGCGCGTTCTAATGTATACACATCTTGACATGTGTAATAATAACACACGCTTACGAGATCCCCAACATTCAATCTGCACACTCGTACACACATTTGCAGATACAATGAAAAATGCAAAGCTTCCACCGTGCTGCCGACATTGGGCTGTTGGGGCAAGTGCAGTTAGAGAGCACCTATTAAGGTCCGGAACGGCGCACGGGATAAAGCCAACACCTCGCTCTGGCTGCCTTTATCTCCCCAGTGCCAATATTTACAACCGGCATCATGTGCTTATCTAAGGCTAAGTCAACCGACGAGAGACCCAGGACCTGGGTTCTGATATCACTCGCAGCTCTCACCGAGGAATCGAACTCAGGTAGCCGGATCCGTAGCGCAGAGCCACAACCAATACATCACCGCTGCCCATATTCACGCTCACTCGTACATCCACCAACAACATTCACTCTCATTCACTCTCACACCGGCACGCTAACTCATTCGGCAGCACGTTCACACTCTTTCAAACACAGGTATACAGACACCCCTATAGCCACACAGATTCGTCGGAGCAAGTGTCGTTAGCTATCATCTCTTACGTAAAGGCACGCAGAGCACGCGAGAAATACTGATGTATCAAAATAAACAATCGTGAACACACATACAGATACTGTACTGTCAATCACACGCGCGCTCACTCATTCATCTCCACACTCCCACGTTCATTTAGCAACACGAAGATCCCCCGTGTAGCCTTGACAGACTTTTGGGGCAAGAGCTGTTAGCGAGCACCTGTGAAGGCCGGAACGGCACACGCGGAGGTGGGTGGCGATGTTTACACACCGCACCAGGCACTCATTTCACACTGAGTCGACCTAGGGGAGGCCCAGTACCGGTTCAGATAATCATCCGACGGGAATGGAATCCGGTCGCGAGGTTTGTAGCGCAGCGCGTTAATCACTGAACCACCGCTCCCCATACAATCTCTCACACACTCACACGAGAGTTCAAGCATCTTGTTAATTCACATACAGAGTTACACACACTCACATTCACTCGCTCAATACTAACATATATACATATTCTACGTAGTTAACTCCGACTCGCAGATAAGCACGGACAAACACGTATGCAGGCACTCTGCCACAAATCACGATATCGCACGCTCACTCTTACACACTCTTGCTCACTGTCATACCCGTTCACACTCTCATTCTCACACTCTCATTCACACACTCTCACACACTCATTCACACACTCTCATTCACACACTCATTCACACACTCTCATTCACACACTCTCACACACTCATTCATACACTCATTCACACACTCTGTCTCGCACGCACACTCGTTCACACACTCTCATTCACACACACTCATTCACACACTCTCACACACTCTCACACACTCATTCACACACTCTCTCTCGCACGCACACTCGTTCACACACTCTCACACTCTCATTCACACACTCTGACACACTCATTCACACACTCTCTCTCGCACGCACACTCATTCACACACTCTCACACTCTCATTCACACAATCTCACACACTCATTCACTCACTCACACACTCTCACACTCTCATTCACACACTCTCACACACTCATTCACACACTCTGTCTTTTGCACGCACACTCATTCACACACTCTCTCTCGCACTCTCACACTCTCTTTCACACGCTCTCTCTCTTATTCACACACTCATTCACACACTCACACTCTCATTCACACACTCTGTCTCGCACACACTAATTCACACACTCTCATTCACACACTCTCTCACTTTCAGCACGAACCTCTCCGCGGAACAGCGATGCAGGCAACGTTTTGCGCGCGGCTCCGGAACCGAGAACCCCGGGGCTGGGACCCCCTCATGCCCAGCAGTCTCCACCGCTCCTCCCCGGGTCAGACCCCTGAGCCACGGGGCTCCTCACCCCTAAGCCCCGAGCTCTTCACCCCGAGACCTACACCCCTCACCCCGGAAACCACCACCGCGGCGCTCGGCTCATCCGAACCGCGCACCGAAACTTTTTTTACGCAAACCCCGCAGAAGCAAACCCTGGGTCCCCTTCAACGGCCGAGCTCGCCGTCCTCCTACCCCTCTCCGCGAACATCAACCCGAGGAGCCGTAGCGAGCGCCGACTTCAACACGGCGCCAGGCACCTTGTAGGATGATGACGGCGGTGGTGGTGGTGGTGGCGCACCGGGGGCCTCCTGGTACCGGCGCGGCCCGCCCGCCTCCGCCGGCCGCTGAGTGTCCATGTCGGGGTCGGGTGCGCGGCAGTGGTGATGATGGTGGTGATGGCGCACGGCTCCCGAACTTTAATTCCCATCAAAGAGCCTCGTGCAGGCGCAGGAAGCCAGCGCAACCCGCGACTCGGCAGGGCATGAGCGGTGGCGATGGACCGGTCCGGGTGGGCGCGACAGTCCCGTTGCGTTACGCGCGCGCGTGCTTCGCGCGCAGAGGGGCTGTGCTACACCCGGCGCTTATAGTTTACAAGAATACTACTCGAAAGAATAAGAAAAAAAACTACGACAAATACACGCGTGGACACCGCACGTGTGTCTACGTGTCCGCACGGGTGACTCCGAGAACGTATCACGACGCTAGCATAAGAGTCCCCGCAGTTCGGAGTCGCTCAAAATCCGCCTCGTACACATCTTCGCTGCCTCCGCTGCTGCTGCTGAGGCTGTTGTCGCTGCTGCTGCTGAGGCTGTTGTTGCTGCTGCTGCTGAGGCTGTTGTTGCCGCTGCTGCTGCTGAGGCTGTTGTTGCCGCTGCTGCTGCTGAGGCTGTTGTTGCTGCTGCTGCCGAACGCGGCTCAATGGGTGATCCACAGGGCGATTCATTTGGAAAAGGGGCTCCCTCCCCCCTCCCCAACCCCCCACCCCGCAACAGCCCCCCCCCCCCGATCCCCCGGCCCGCCCTCGGGCTTCATTGAGCTTCCCAGCCCCACCGCCCTCGCCTCGCTCCCATTGGCCGGAGGGAGGCTTTGGGGGGAGCGAGGGTTGAAGCAAATTACTCAGCAAACATGAGCTATTATTAGGGAGCGACCACCCAGCTCGGCAGTGGACGCGCGCGACTGCGTGTGCGCTCCGCGGAGGAGGATGGGTGGGGGGAAGGAGGCAGGGAGGGAGGGAGGAGGGATGCTGGAGGGGGGTAGGCAGGCAGGGAGGCAGGGAGGGAGGAGGTGGGGAGGGAGGGAGGGAGGTGGACCGAGGAAGGCATGCATGAACTCCAGCATCGCAACACACGCGCTCGCGGGAGGAGGGGTGACTGGAGGAGGAGCGGCCCAGCGCACGCGAAGCGTTCGCTTTGCGCTCTCTTCTCCGCTCCCTGGCTGAGCTCAGGGAAGTGCGAATAGGCAGATGTGCTTCTGCTATGGAGAAGGGCCATTACCCGAAACGTCGCCTATTATATATTACGATTAGGGCAGTGTTAATGACGAATGTGCTGGGGCTTTCGTTTGTTATTTGTGCTTTGTGCACCGCTGCCAACGCAGTGTCACGATTTTGTTGAATCGTGAACACTCAAATTCCACCTCCCCCCCCCCCCCCCCATAGATTGTAGACTGCAGTGGTAAGCGATGTTAGCGAGCGCCTATTAAGGTCAGAACCGCGCACGAGGGGAGGTGTCGGCCAGCACCACTCCCAAGTAGTCTACTCATTTGAGGCTGAGTCAACGTAGAGGTGGGACAGGACCGGTTCAGTTACCGATTGACATCGATCGACTGTCCAATTCGCTGTTAGTATATTCAAGTAAAGTGCAGTTTACAATCAAATAAACTGTTGCTTGTCACATCGAAAGGAGGATGAGAGACGTAATACTTCGGATATTTTCCCACCAATTTAGTTTGAAACTCGATGAATTGTTCTTCTTCTTAAAGCGGCTATGATCCACTAAACGCACACGTCACCCAATCACAGTCAGAATAAGGATCGGGATATGCATTTAGACCGATCGGGGCATCGCTGTCAAAAACATACGGCGCGTAAATCACAGCACGCCGACCCCAGCGGTAGCTGATGAATGGAAACATCTCCGTCTTGGAGAAAACCCGTGGGACGTTCCCCATCCCATTGTGAACCCCGGTGACCCCAGTCAGCCGAGATATTATTCATATCTTGTTGGAACTACCGGACATATGTGGACAAAAAAATAAGCTTCATAGCTCATAGGATTTCTCCAGGATAAATAAATATGCTGATGCTGGAAGCCCAGCAGCCAAGGCGCATTAGCGTGGTGTGCAAACCACTGCGCCACCGCTCCCCAATATATTCACAAAAGTCAAACACATCCGCCAATAACTCTGCCTTCAAAGGAAAATAAAAATATGAGTGGTTATTGAGTTGCTGTTGTTGTGTTGTTTGTGTTTATGCGCCGCTGCCAACGCCACAGCATGGCTAAACCATTTTCCCAATAAATTGCATTCATGCACACACGCACACACACACGACAGAGTGTGTGTGTATGAATGTAGCATGCACACACGCACACACATAGTGTGTGCGTGTGTGCATGCTACTCGCGTGTGTTGTCGTATAAATACCCATATATATACAACAAAAACACATTTACTATTAAGCGGGATTAAATACGAATTGTCTCAATCGTAATGTATTTTCATACTGATAACAAATGATGAGTACAATGTTTAATTATGAATGGTTGTTTGAGTATATAGTGTGTGTTCTCTTGTTAAGGCGCTTGGCACCACAGCCATGAGTCTAACTTGACTTGAGAACCCTGTGGGAAGGTTTGGCTCACAATGTGCCGCGCTCGGTCGCGTGCTCGTCACGGCGATCAGCTGCGCCGTGCCAGGCGCGGTGCAGGACACACGAGGTCACACAGCACGCAAAACCACCCACCCTCTATCTCCAAAGGAGGAGGGGGCAATGCTGGCGAAACTGTGGCGGTCCAATTAATTTTGTTAGCCGCCTCCATTGTCTCACAGAAGCGAGGTGGAGAGGGAGAGGGAGGAAAAGTTGCAGGTCTCTTTCTCACGGGAGAGTTCGGGAAATTGAATCAATTAAAATGTGTATACATCGGTCGAGATGTTAGTAAGTTGTGCGCCAACGACTCCTGAAATAAGCAAGAGAAGTCGCCTGATGGTCGACTGCGACTAAGGACAACCAGACATCGGTATCGATTCTTTATTCACTCCGCTACTTGTGACATTGGTTTCATGTTGATTGCTTTTACATGCAGAGAATTGCCTGATCGACTTGCCTTTTTGATTCATAACCAATACCTTCGCAACGGTATTGCAAGTTGTACCCAACACCGGTTTGCATATTGACGACTTGTATTTCTGGCTCGGAGTATAAATAAAATGTTTGCTTGCGTTGAAGTCCGTGTGTTCAGCCAGGCCGCTGTACGCGACGATTTCAAACTAAATCCGACTTCCATGGGTTACTGCCATTGTTCAAGTATACCCCATAGACAAGGCAGCACGCAACTTGATTGCCAGATACCATTTGGAGAGCGCAGCCGGTGAGTGTAAATGCCGAGCAGAGGGATCGCTCTACACACACTGGAATTAATCCCCGAATCCAATTAATTAGAGATATTGATGAGGCCATGACCAAACGGCCAGGAAATGCACACGATATCACCAAGCTAAGCGGGTTTTGCACCTGGATAGTCCTTGGCTGGGTGACTACAACCATGCATATACAGGTGTTATAGGCTGTTGCGAGGCTACGCGGTTCGTAACAGGTCAATACACTGTTGTAATATGAATCCACGCAGTCACGAAAGCTTTAAATCGAAATTTCTCACGCCTTCATCAACCCGTATCGACCAGCGTGGTGAAGTATGGTCAAATAACGCGCACAGCTTGGAGAGACCTTCGTCCACCGGCGGATGCACACACAGTTGGCTGTGCGCTTCGAGGAGAATGGAATCGGTGCGTGGCTGTAAACAAACAGCTGAAGCCGAATTCCTGGAGGCGCAATCGCTGTAATTGTACGAAACAGAAACGTTCAACAATGGCGAGTGGGGCCAACGTTACCAATTGTTAACGTCCACACAGACACACGCAGGGGTTTAGTGTCGCGCTTTGTCCGTCTGCCTCTGCCCATCCTGTGACACATTCGCACGAGGTTCACTCTGAACCAGGGACCCCTCCTCGAAGGGGCGGGCGTGGCGGGCGGGGAGGTCAGAATCTCTTCCCGGTGAGCACTCGGCGGCGGGAGAGCGACCCCTAGCGTCGCTGAACCCCGCGCGGATGAGACCCCCCCTCGCTGAACAAGGGGGGCTGATCTTCTTATTCTTAGGTTTTTTCGGTAAAGTCACGTGTGTAAAAAAATAAAAATGAATAAAAGTTAAGTAAAAATAAAATAAAAATCACGACGTTTCGGAGGCAACACATGCTTCCGTCTTCAGGTGGAACCGTCACAGCACGCTTACTTGATTACAGCAAGTGTGCTGTGACGGTTCCACCTGAAGACGGAAGCTTGTGTTGCCTCCGAAACGTCGTGATTTTTATTTCATTTTTATTTTACTTTTATTAATTTAGATTTTTTACCTACGTGACTTTACCGAAAAAAACTAAGAACATGAATACTTGCAGTCACGAAATCTTCAAATCTAGAACTGATGTTCTTTCGGTAAAGTCACGTAGAAGGGAAGTAATAAAATAATACAAATAAAACATAATAAAATAATTCTCACGACGTTTCGGCCACAACGCAAGCAGCCGTCCTCAGTCGAAGACCAGGTCTGTCAGGGAGACAGCGTCTGAATTCATTCAGACGCTGTCTCCCCGACAGAGGACGGCTGCTTGCGTTGTGGCCGAAACGTCGTGAGAATTATTTTATAATATTTTATTTTTATTATTTTATTACATCCCTTCTACGTGACTTTACCGAAAGAACCAAGAAGATGAATCCCTGCAGTCACGAAAGCTTTAAATCGAAATTTAAGGGGGACTGACTCCCCTTCCAGAAACGACAACCGCACCCCTCTCTCTCTCTCCCCACCTTGTATTAAGATCTCCTTGCGGAAGACGCGACCCCCCCCCAATGCGAATGAACGAGAAAACCCACCGTGGAAATGAACCCATAAGTGAATAACAAGCCAACGTGCTCTGCCTTGCACAGGAGTATACGTTTAGAGACACCCCGCTGCTTTATAATGACCCTCCGTCACATTGTGAAACACCCAACGCAGAAGATCCCCGGGTTTTGAATTTCCGCGAAGCTCACGGTCCACGCTAAACCGCATCCGCTGCACAACCCGTGGCAGCAGATGCGGATACACCGATGCACACATTTAAAATAAAGTCCTCCAGTAGCGGTGCGACTGTGGGCATGCAGAACAGACCGCACGGCGTCCAACGACGCAATGTCCGATCCACAAATACGAAGGAGACGTCGCAGCGACGACGCAACGACTCCGCTGGCTGGGCTTGACCACCTGGAGGTGAAATTGGAGTCGTTCCTCTGCGTCGAACATCGATCGACCGTGCGAAACAAGAAGATCGCATTGTTCTCAGCAGGTGAGTGGGCATTGTTCTCAGCAGGTGAGTGGGCATTGTTCAAGCGACAGCTTCACGTCTCAGAGCTCACGGAGCGAGACGATGTAACACGTGGTGCATCGAGATTGGCGGAAGGCGTGCGGAGGTTTCGCCACGAATGCGCCGCTGTCTCTCTCCTAACGTTTTGTCTGGCATCGAGAGAAATGGGACCCCTTGTGGAGGGGGGTGAATGAGACCCCCGTGGTGAAGGAGACCCCTGTGCGATGGGAGACTCGGGGAACCCCCGCTTGGTGACCCACAGGTGCCACATCACCCGTGACGCCATTCGCAAGAGTCGGGTCGACGCGCGGCCCAACTTGGAGCATTTTTGCCCGCGAATTGCTCCAAAATGGGAATCTAACAGAGCGATCATCGCGAGACCTTGGCAGGGCCCTCCTCGAAAGCGTGTCCTGAGACTCCGCGAGGCTTTCCTGGGTAAACAAGCGGAATAAACAGAACGCGCCGTGCTCCGTTCGGGCCGGAGTGACCCGGCACCCAGACTAAAGTGCCACTGCTGCTGCTGTTGTTGTTGTTACCGCTTCGTTGTAATTACACACGGGCATCATTACTGTATTCTCCGGAATACAAGACACACTCTGCCCCCCGCCCCCATCGTGTCTTAAAGCAAGTGCGCGTCTTACAATCCGGCAACAACGTGCGTGTGTGAGCGAGCCGGTTTCGTGTGGGGAGCGACAGCGCAGTGGTTTTTCGTGCACCGCGCTAGCGAACCCGGGCGACTCGAGTTCGAGTGCCCCTCGAGATCTCAACGCCGGTGGCGAATATTTGAACCGGTCCAGGGCTTGCCCGTAGGTCGACTCAGCCACAAATGAGTGCCTGGCGCGGTGTGTTAAACGTCAGCACCGGGGAGACAAAAGCGGCCGGGCGTGGTGTTGGCCACGCAGCCCCTTGGTGTGCCGTGCCGGCCTTCATAGGTGCTGGCTACCAGCACTTGCTCCCAACAGCTTGTTACGGACTATACGGGGGGGGGGGGGAGGGTCTTTGTCATTTATATGAATCGACTGCATTGACGACCGTGCACGAGATGCGCGGTGCGTCTTGCAATCCCGGAGGAAGAAAAAAAATCTTCTTCTTAAAATCACGCGAACACGGCATTACTAATTTGCCGTGCGACGACTACGATTCACACGAGCGCCGTCAAGGCCGCCGCTCTTGGCATCGGTAATGCGTAGAAGCGCGCGGCTCAACTTAACACACTCGCCGTGTGATCTTATCAGCCGCCTTTACCAACACGCATTGCCCATTCATTGTCATGTTTTTTGTGACACCCCCAACCCTCCCTCCATCGAACACCCCCTCCTCCATCCCATCAGCCGCACATCGCCTCCTGCCCCCCCCCCCCACCACCACCACATCCTACACCCCCCCCCACCACATCTCGCAACGGGAGAGCGAGGAGCGGAGGCAATGGGTTGGTGTGATAAAGGCGGAGCGTGGCAGGGCGCGGTGGAGATGGTGGATGATGGTTGTGTGGGTGATGGTGGGGCGTGGAGATGGCGCGCTGGGGGGGGGGGGTTGGGATGCTGGGTGGGTGGGGTTGTGCGGAGCAATTTGTCGGGATGCATGGGGGGGGTAAGAACACCCAACCGCGTGGGTGGCCGCGTTCCTCTCGACCGCCCCACGCCGCCAGAGCAATGCATTATGAATCTATGTCGAAGCACAATTGTCTTTGGTATTTGCATTTCTAAACGCTGCTGGGAGGGGGTGGGGGGCTATTCCTTTCTCACCCCCACCCCCCACACACTTCCACCCCACCCCCAAACACAACCAGCAACCTCGCTTCTTCTTATTCGCCGTCCTTCTCTTCTTAAGATACTGTGATGTAAAAAAATAAAATCAGTGTTGTGGCTAAATCCCTGTGTTGCCTCGTTCGTTCGCCCAACCCCCCCCAGCCCCCATCCTCGCGTCTCTCCCTCCCACCCTCCCCTCGCTCCCTACCACCACGATGAGCGGCATAGTCACCACCAGGATCACCAACCACTACCAACATCAAAACCACAATCACCACCACCACCACCACGACCGGCAGCAGCACCACCACCAGCACCACCAGGACCACCGGCACCACCAGCACCACCACCAGCACCACCACGTTGTAGCGTTCTGACCCGCCCCAACTGGACGGCTGTAAAAAAAGAGCTTTATAGCTCGTCGGATTCCTCCAGTAGATATACATATTCTGATTCTAACGGCGCCGTTGCCATCGCCAACGTCACCACCACCACGTTAGCACCACCGCACCACGTGGAACAAGACATGTACGGAATGAGACATTGAGAGGCTCACGATCACGCAATGTTAACGCGAAGCGTCGTGTGTTCGTTTATGGCTTACAATTGTCGTCGGGCGTCCACCGCTCGGCCGGTGGTGTGATTACATGCAATACGAGATACAATGTTAATCGCTGCGACTGATATTGTATTACACAGTGTGTGTCTGGCGTGTGATTCCGTTCGCGTGCCAATTTCCCAAGCACGATACAAATTACACGCGCGCATAGCCACGTGCGACTTGCTGCAGCAGCAGCAGCAACAACAAAACCCAGCCTCTCTCTCTACATAAACCCATTTCTATATTTGTAGCCACATGATAAATGCGGCGTTATGTAACACGAGGTGCGCGTTTCCGAAATTATTTCATTATTTACGTGACCCGCGGAGAGGGGAGGGAGGGCATAGAGAGCGGCGTACTTAAAGTTACAAAAAAGTTCGAGGCTAAAATTGGAGGGACTGTTGAAAATGAATGAGCACGACTTTGCTCGCGGATGTAGCGGCAGATTTGCCAACGTTTGCAGGGGTCGACCGAGCGAGGCGATGCCATCACAAATCCACGGCGCGCGAGACCCAGAGGCTCGTCACGTTCAGCGCTCCTCCTCTGGTCGCGTGCGACGATGCGAACGCCACGGGGCATTGCGTGGCACAGAGGGCACTCTGACAACGGCACATTCGACTAGGCAGGGTTGGCTACGTGCGGTGCGAAAGAGGTTCAACATAGGTACATCAATCATGATGATGATGATAATGGTGATGACAATGGTGGTGATGATGATGTGTAGGCCTTCATCCAGTAGCGAATAGAGAATGGATGATGATGGTTGATGATGATGATAACAATCGGTGGTGTTGATAAAGGTGGCACGATTTCGGTAAATAAATGTCATTGAGGTGTTGATCACAATAACAACACTTCATAATCATGGGAACGTGTGGCTTGTCACGACATCCTTTGACACGAATTTTAAACACGCTGAGAGGTTACATATATATGCGTGTATATATTTAAAAGTAGTTTTTTTTAGATGCCGATGCAACTTTCCTTTACAGTGTGATGACAATGGTGACCTCGATACAATTTGGTGTTGACAAAGATGATGATCAAAACATTTGCATGCGCTATTAAGGGCCATCACCCGAAACGTCGCCCATTGTGTTTTATTTTATTTTAAGGCACTCGTGTTGAGTTTATATATGTTGTTGATTGTGTTTTTGTGTACCACTGCCAACGCAGCTTCAACATCACCAATTTATTTATCGTCAACGGAAATAACTTACACTTAACAATGGCCATGATTCGTATGATTTAATGGTCATGATAATGCCAACTATTCAGTTTGAAGATGATGATGATCAAGGTGATGATGGTTGATATTCCAGATGATATGTCATGCAGAAGCGGCGATGCTACGATTGTGCCACTCGCCTTTTCTACATTCAACTCACACATCTCCACTGTGATTACCACTCACGCATCTCCACTGTGATTACCACTCACGCATCTCCACTGTGGTTACCACTCACACATCTCCACTGTGGTTACCACTCACGCATCTCCACTGTGATTACCACTCACGCATCTCCACTGTGATTACCACTCACGCATCTCCACTGTGATTACCACTCACACATCTCCACTGTGATTACCACTCACGCATCTCCACTGTGATTACCACTCACGCATCTCCACTGTGATTACCACTCACGCATCTCCACTGTGATTACCACTCACGCATCTCCACTGTGGTTACCACTCACGCATCTCCACTGTGATTACCACTCACGCATCTCCACTGTGGCTACCACTCACACATCTCCACTGTGATTACCACTCACACATCTCCACTGTGATTACCACTCACGCATCATTATTATTATTATTGGCCACTAATTAAGTCATTGATCAATACCCACAAATGAATTACAACAGGCGAGCAAAGTGACAACCGTCCCCTGAGCTTGGGACGATCAGAGAACGGACCACGGAGAGGCGTGGAGTCTCAGTGTTGCTTCGCGAACAGGATCATTGAGGAGCGTAGCATACTCGTGTCTCAACACTCGATAGCAGCACCATCATTAGCAGCACCATCAGCAGCAGCACCATCATCAGCATCATCAGCAGCAGCACCATCATCAGCAGCATCATCAGCAGAATTACCATAAACACTAGAATCACCGATCTCTTCATCATGTCTACTTCCATCAATATCGACACCAAATGTTGTCACCGTCACCACCATCACAACCAGCACCCTGTGACACCACGATCAGCACCAACGCCACGGACACCCATGTGACCACCAGCCACACGCATTCATCACAGTCGACAGCACCACCACCACCACCACTAACTACCACTACCATCAAAACGACCACCACCACCACTACCGTTATCAATGGCAGAAACATTATCCACACGACCACCACCATCATTATTTCTCGTAACTATCAGCAGCACCAGTAGCATCTCCCACATTATATCGACACCTCCACCACCACCGCCGCCGGTAGCATCGTCAACATCACCACTGCCACGAACGCCATCACCAAATACCGCCGGCAACAATTATCAACATCATCGGCGTCACCGTTCGGGTCACTCACCACGCACGGCGCGGCTGTGATCTCATATAATTTCATCGTTGTCCTCGTCTCTCTCCTCTCTCCTCGTCTTGCCCGGGTGATGATGATGATGATGACGATAGGAGCAGCAGCAGTAGCAGCGGCAGGAGGAGCAACCCCCGTGCTCCCCGGCGGCGGCAGGGGTCACCGCTCCCTCGCCTCCTCGCCTTGGGATCCCCTTCTCGGATCTCGCTGGCAGGGGGCCCCCCCACCAACCAACCAACCACCACCACCAACCCCACCAAAAAAAAACTTGCGCGCACAAAAACCCCCTTGCTCTCTTTTTCACCCCCGGAGCTCCGTCTGTCTTTTTGCAGCCGCGGCTTTTGTTTTTAAGAAAACGTGAAATCCTCGGAGCTTGTCGTCATTGTTGCGCCCTTTGTGCGCGCCACCACAGTAGCTGCGCTCTTTCCATCAAAACGTGGATTTGACTGCGGCGTGGTGTGTGGGGTGGAGGGTGGTGGTGGTGGGTGGTGGTGGTGGTGGGGGCAGGGCCGGGTGTGTCGTGGTGGGGCGGGGGGGTGATGGAAGGGGAGTTGGTGTGATGTGTGGCGGCGTGTGATGGGTGGTGGTGGTGGTGATTGGTGGTGTTGGGGGAGGGAGGGGGGAGATGAGGTGTGGGGTGACGTGCGTAACGGAGGACGCGGTTTGTGACGAGTGCGCGTGATGGTAATTGTGGTGGTGTGTGCGGTATGGTAATTGTGGTGGTGTGTGCGGTGTGGCTTGCGCGATGAGTGTGTCTGGGGGAGCGGGTAGTGCAGTGGTTATCGCGCTCACGACCCACATCGGTTATCAATATCTGAACTGGTCCTGGGCCTCCCCTAGGTCGACTCAGCCTTAAATGAGTACCTGGTGCGGGGTGTAAACATCAGTGCTGGGGAGACAAAGGTGACCGGGTGTGGTGCTGACCACCCACCTCATCTACCGTGCTGGCCTTAATCGGTGGTCGCTAACAGCACTTGCCCCAGCAGTTTGTTAAGGCTATACTACAGGGGGTGTCCTTTATCTTTGTAAAATACTACGCGGGGATATTTGTAGTTGGTGTGTGTGATGGGAGGCTGTGATAAGGATGTGGTTGTGTGTGTGTGATAGTGACGTGGTGTGTGATAGGGATGTGGTGTGTGTGTGTGTGATAGGGATGTGGGTGGGTGTGTGATAGGGATGTGGGGTGTGTGTGTGTGATAGGGATGTATGTGTGTGGGTGTGTGTGATAGGGATGTGGGGTGTGTGATAGGGATGTGTGTGTGTGACAGGGATGTGGGGTGTGTGTGTGTGATAGGGATGTGGGGTGTGTGTGTGTGTGATAGGGATGTGGGGTGTGTGTGTGTGATAGGGATGTGTGTGTGTGTGTGATAGGGATGTGGGTGTGTGTGTGATAGGGATGTGGGGTGTGTGTGTGTGATAGGGATGTGGGTGTGTGTGATAGGGATGTGGTGTGTGTGTGTGATAGGGATGTGGGTGTGTGTGTGATAGGGATGTGGGGTGTGTGTGTGTGATAGGGATGTGGGTGTGTGTGTGATAGGGATGTGTGTGTGTGATAGGGATGTGGGTGTGTGTGTGATAGGGATGTGGGGTGTGTGTGTGTGATAGAGATGTGGGTGTGTGTGTGATAGGGATGTGGGGTGTGTGTGTGTGATAGGGATGTATGTGTGTGGGTGTGTGTGATAGGGATGTGGGTGTGTGTGTGATAGGGATGTGTGTGTGATAGGGATGTGGGTGTGTGTGTGATAGGGATGTGGGTGTGTGACAGGGATGTGGGGTGTGTGTGTGTGATAGGGATGTGGGTGTGTGTGTGATAGGGATGTGTGTGTGTGATAGGGATGTGGGGTGTGTGATAGGGATGTGTGTGTGGGATAGGGATGTGGGTGTGATAGGGATGTGGTGTGTGACAGGGATGTGTGTGTGATAGGGATGTGGGTGTGTGTGATAGGGATGTGGGGTGTGTGTGTGTGTGATAGGGATGTGTGTGGGTGTGATAGGGATGTGGTGTGTGTGTGATAGGGATGTGATATGTGTGTGATAGGGATGTGGGTGTGTGTGTGTGATAGGGATGTGTGTGTGTGATTGGGATGTGGGTGTGTGTGTGTGATAGGGATGTGTGTGTGTGATTGGGATGTGGGGTGTGTGTGATAGGGATGTGGGGTGTGTGTGTGTGTGATTGGTGTAAATGGAGATACGCTATAACGGCTCTTTGGGGAACATTAGTTTTTCGAGTGGGTGTGTAATGGGGCTGTGTCGTGAGGTGTCGTGCTGGGTGTCGGGTGTGATGGTAATCGTGGCGTGACATGGGGTGTGGTGTGCGATGAGCGTAATGACGGAGGTGGTGTCTGTGAATGGTTTGCTGCTGGTTGTGTGTTCTGTGTGCGGTGGGACCTATCTAGCGGGAGGCTTGTAGATTGGGGTTGTACTGTTCATTTTAGAGGTGGTGTCGTGGAGGCGTGCGTGGAGGTGTACGATGGAATATAGTTATGGAGTGGTGTAGGTGGTGTGTGATGGAGGTGTGAGTGTGCGCATAGCGTGGTTAGGGCGTTCTAGGATGGTGTAAGGTGTATTGAGGCTGTGTGCTGTGGGTTTGGGGTGTATCTTGTCATGTGGTTTCTGGGTATGTTTCAAAGGTGTGTGTTGTTATGGGGAGCGGTGGCGCAGCGGTTAGCGCGCTGACCTGCGAACCCGGCGTCCCGAGTTCGATTCCAGCTCACGGCCAACACCCACTGACGATTACCTGAACCGGTCCTGTGACTCCCCCGAGATCGACTCGGCGTCAAATGAGTGCCTGGTGCGGTGTGTAAACATCGTCACTGGGGAGAGACAAAGGCGGCCGGGCGTGGTGTTGGCCACCCACCCCCTCGTGTGCCACAGTGCCGGTAGCCTTCATAGGTGCTCGCTAACGGCACTTTGCCCAACAGTCTGTTACAGGCTAGACGGGAGGTTTTTGTCTTTGGAGCGGGTAATAGGTGTGTTGGGTGTGTGTTGGGTGTGTGTTGGGTGTGTGTTGGGTGTGTGATGGGTGTGTGATGGGTGAGTGATGCAGGGGGTGGTGTGGAACGTGTTAGTTTTTCAGTGTGTGAAAGAGGCGGGTGTGTGTGTTATAGGGTGTGATTGTGGTGTGTGTGATTCGGGTTTGTGTGTTGTCGGGTATGGATGTGGTGTGTGTGCTGTAGGGTGTGAGTGTGGTATGTGTGTGAGACAGACGGGTGTGTGTGTTGTAGGGTGTGAGTGTGACGAGCGATAGACGGGTGTGCGTGTGATGGATGTTGGTGTATGGAGTGGGGTGTGAATCAGCCTGGGCGCGCAGTAATGTGGGAGAGCCACACAGACAGACACACACACACAACTCTCACACCACACACACAACTCACACACAGACACACACACAGACACACACAACTCACACACCAACACACACACACAGACACACACAACTCACACACAGACACACAACACACACACACAGACACACACAACTCACACACGCAGACACACAACACACACACACAGACACACACAACTCACACACAACTCACACACACACAGACACACACAACTCACACACAGACACACAACACACACACAGACACACACAACTCATACACGCAGACACACAACTCACACACGCAGACACACAACACACACACACACAGACACACACAACTCACACACAACTCACACACACACACAGACACACACAACTCACACACAGACACACAACACACACACAGACACACACAACTCATACACGCAGACACACAACTCACACACGCAGACACACAACTCACACACACACATAACACACAGACACACACAACTCACACACGCAGACACACACACAACTCACATACACAACTCTCACGCACAGACAAACACACAACTCACACACACACAACACACAGACACACAACACACAGACACACACAACTCACACACACACACAACTCACATACACAACTCTCACGCACAGACAAACACACAACTCACACACACAACACACACACACAACACACAGACACACAACACACAGACACACAACACACAGACACACACAACTCACACACACACACAACTCACACACACACACACAACTCACACACATAACTCTCACGCACAACACACAACTCACACACACACACAACACACAGACACACAACACACAAACACACACAACTCTCACACACACAGGCACACACACAACTCACACACACAACTCACACAGACACACACACAACTCACACACACAACTCACACACACACACAACTCACACACACGCACACACACACAGACACACACAACACACAGACACACACACAGACACACACACACAACTCACACACAGACACACACATACACACAACTCACACAGACACACACACAGACACACAACTCACACACACAGACACACACACAACTTACACACACACACAACTCACACACACACAACTCACACAGACACACACACAACTCACACAACACACACACACAACTCACACAGACACACACAACTCACACACACACAGACACACAGTGGGGCTGCTCGCGCTGGGTGGTCTCGCGGCCACGTGACGCAGCCCATGCGCTAATGCGGCTCCATTATGCCGCTTTTACTAAAGTCCTTGTAAACAGTCCATGCCGCGGAGCCTTGTAAACATTTCACGGTGGTCTGCAGGCACACAGCGATTGTACAAATAAAGACGAGGATGGAGGAGGGGTGGAGGAGGGGGGCTGGGTGGTAGGGGATGTGAGAGAAGGCGGCATGAGGTGGGGGGGGCAAACAAACCCGGAGTCTCTGTCGGGGATGAAGATGGGGGGGGGGGGGGTAGCAAGAGACTTGGTGGAAGATTGCTCCAGGGGCAGGGATGGGAAGACATCGTGTGTCGCGCCACAAGCACCGAGACGCATTTCGTCATGATCACGATGGTTTTAATCGTCGTCATCATCGTGATCATCACCGCCAGTATCGTGGCCGGGGTCATCATCGGGTTCTTCAGCGCCGCCGTCGTCATCAAAGAACATCGTCCCCACGATCATCACATTCATTTGTTCACATCGTTAGTGCCACCATCATCTTGAAACAACACCATCATCACCACAAGCACCCATCGTGACACATATCATCATCACCGCCATCATGATGTACACCATCATCACCGCCAGCAATCATCGACATCACCAGCACCATTATCATCATCGTCAGCATCATCAAGGAACAAAAAAGCACCATCACTACCATCATCCTCATCATCATCAGCACCACCACCATCATGACATACAACACCATCATCACCACAACTTCCATCCACATCGTCAGTACATCATCATGAATAATAATCACCGCCAGCACTCCCACAAACATCACAAGCCCCCATCGTCATCATCATCACTCCCATACCACCATCACGATCATCAGCATCGTCATCATTATCATCATCACCATCATCACCATCATCATCATCGCCATCATCACGATCATCATCACAGCATCATCACCATCATCACCATCATCATCATGATCACCATCATCACCCCCTTCACGATCTTGGGGGCTAATAGCGGCAGACGAGGCTCGACTGGGGCTGAACGATTTGGGGAAAATATCTAATTGCGATTTTTCTGACAGATATTGCGATTTGATTTGCGATAAAAATGTTTTAAGTCAAACTTCAGTTGAATATTCACTGTGTAATAGATTTAAAACATGTGATGGAGCATTACCACATGATACCATCAAAATATGAACTGCTCTTTGTATTCTAATACAAGGATGTGAACTTAAAATAAATTAATTGCTTCCAACATGTATTTCTTAAAATGTTTTTATTGAAATAAAACAATCAAACATAGAACAATTGTTAAGTTAAACAAATAAAGTTTTAATGATTAAAATAATAAAACAATTCCAACAAGAAAGTAATAGGACTTTTCAATTCGCAGCCTTTGCGATTTCCCAATCGCATTGTTTCAAATTTCGATTTGAAATCGATTAATCGTTCAGCCCTCGGCTCGACTGCCACAGCCACCCTCCCCCCGCTGCCCCCGCCCCGCCCCCATCCTCGCGTCTCGATTCCAAATTTTTTAAAGGGTTCATTTGCGCAGAAAATTGGGCTGTCATAATTGTTTAGAAAGCACGGCTCATTATCGCGAAAGTTAATGTACTGGCACAAAGTGTATTACATATTCGGTATTTGTGTGCGCGCGTGTGTGTATGTGTGTGTATGTGTGTGTGGTGCAGTATGTGCTCGCTCGCTAACAGCAATTGCTCCTACATTTTGTCCAGGCTATACGGGGGATATTTGCCTTTGTTTGATTCCGACTAGCGGGTGAGGCAGCGTAGGGGTTAGCGCCCTATGCTACGAAACCGGCGACCAAAGTTGAAACAGTTCTGGGACTCCCCTAAGTCAACTCGGCATTAAATGAGTACCTAATACAAAGGCGGCCGGGCGTGGTTCTGCTCACCCATCCCTTCGTGTGTCGTGACGGCCTTCATATGTGCTCGCTAACAGCACTTGCCCCGAGTAATTTAAGCCTCTATGGGGGATCTTTGGCTTTGTTCCTGCTAAGCGTGGTGATTTTCAGATCCAGGGCCTCACTGATTCTCAACTCTGCCTTCAATGAGTAGACCGTGTGCGGACATCACGCGTGGCCAATCGAGAGACAAAGGAGATTGGGCAAGCTCCTGGACACATCACACTCCCGTGTGCCATGCCGACCTAAACAGGTGCTCGCTAACATAATTTGCCCGTCGGGTATCTAACTTTTGTTTTCGGCCGTTACAAAATAAAATGAATGGAGGTAATCGTGCACAGTGCCGGATTATCCGAGTAACAACAGGAGCTACATATGCGACGAGCCCCGCACTTTCAAGGGCCCCGCGCTAAATGCTTCCAAGCTATCAATTCCGGTTCAGTGATTCTGCACTTGCTCTATCACTATAGTACTATACTGCCTTCAACTTTTATGAACGACTGTGTGTTTAAGGTTAGCGATTTGTCGTATTATCTGGCTGTATAGCAAATGAGAAAATACAATTACTTTACTGTGCAAGTAAACAAATAGGGCCCCTTTATAACATATGCGACAGGCCCCGCACCAGCTTAATCCGGCACTAACCCCGTGCAGTATATATATTCGTGACCAAATCTATTGGCCACAATTTCAAATTCAGGGCCCTCCTGACAATGAGTATTGAGGCTCTGTGGCGCTTCTCTGGGTGTATTAAGGGGCATTAGCCACAACCGGGACAGCAACGCAGACACCAGCTGGGGCCTTCAGCTCTTGCCTCCGACGGCTGTCAATCTCTTCCCCTCTCTGCCTTCATTCGTGATCCCATTGACACTTTAATCTCGTTCCATAAATGAAAGCTGGCGTTCCCAACCCTTTTGTTACAAACAAGAGTCCCAGCCGTCCGACAACTCCAGGTTCAAGAGGTCACCGTGATCAATGCCATTGATGCCACGACACCTCGCTCTTGCACCCCCTCCCTTCCTTACCCCTTGCTCGATCGCGTTCTATTCCCTTAAATCAACGTCCACGTTTCCTATCGATTCGTTAAATGTTCTCCTCGAGGTACGTTGGTTGTGTCCGTTGCTTTTCATGATCAAGTTCAATTCCCCCCACCCAACCAAATCACTCCTGCAACCGTATCTCGTCCACCACTTCATTTTATAATTTTGGATCCCGGTCCGCCTTCAATAACTGACCCTCGGCTTATATCGTGACCAAGGTGTGGGCCCGTTTACATCATGAGTTTGTGTTTGGGAGGTCGGTCGAAGCGGAGCAGGCGAGGTTGGGTGGCTTCTTCACACCTCCGCGGGTAAGCCTCGTGGCTGCTCGAGCCATCAAGGCTTTTCTTTTTCCAGTTTCCGGAGGGAACCGTGTGAAGGACGCTCCGTTTACTGGAATTCTCGAGACTTTAAGTGAATTTCACGGCGCAACTCGGCGGACCTCCCCCAACTCAGCTGCAGGAACAAAGCGCGGGGCGGCCCAGCGGCACCTGTCAGCGCTTAGGCTCAAATATGCGGCCACAGATCTCCCGCGCTGCTCCGGATGTGCTCGCCACCTGGCTCGCTCTGCGTCCACACTCTGCGGTGGCAGCTCCAGCACAGAAGCCACACACAGACAGATACAAAGACACGGCTCCCACCCACCACCATATCTCCAGCTCCCCCCAGACTGTCGGCGAGGACCGACAATAGGCAGCACGGCACACGTGGGGGTGGTGTGGCTGGCACAACGCCCGGCCACCTCCGTCTCCCAAGTGATGTTGACACATCACACAAGGTTCTCGTTTGAGGTCAAGTCGTACCAGGAGATGTCAAGGAGCCGTCCAAATATGTCACTGATATTGGCCGCAACCAGGAATTGAACCCAGGTCGACGGGTTGGTAATGCACCGCGCCGACTTTAAATTACCGCTCCCCAGACGGGTGAGGGCCCGGTTCAAATATTGAATGGGGATCAAACTCGCGCAGCGCTCTTACCTATACACCTTCACATATCCATCAATAAACACTCTCACAGACATACACACAGGCACGCAGCCACAAATACAACCACCACGACCACCCGGCACGACGTGGCATTGACGTCGGCATGCTGCTTGTACCAGACTAGGTGCACTTTGAGGCCCATGCCAAGTGTCGTGGGGGTCTCGCTGGCACGAAGACTCCCAGCTGCCCACCCACCCACGGACACTGACAAACGCACGCCCGCTCCCACGCACTCTCACTGGCTCGCACACGTCGACTTTTACAGCCGGGACTTTATTATTAACGGGCAATGCCTGTGGTGGCGCTACCGTACAGCACACGGAGCGGTGGCCGAGAGCCCAGGCCAAGAGCCCAGGCCGAGAGCCCAGGCCACCGGCCGGTTGTCCAAACTCGACGGCCAAGCGGCCATAACTTCAGTCCGACGTTCAACTTTATTTTTGTTTTAAATTAACTAGCAACGCGCGCGTTCTTTTGGTCGTGGCCGTCCGCCCGTCCGTCTCCTACTCCCTACCTTCGTCACGTCCAGTCAGCCAGCAAAGCTTTTTGTAATGTAGTACGAACTTGTCATCCAATGTGATCCCAATTCTGCTGGCATTGTCATGCACAGAGAATAATATATTCGAAACTCTCGCACAGCAGTGCGACCCGAGGTTAGGGAACGGCCCGCGGAAGCGGATTTCATAGAGCTACCTCCGAGTGAACTCTGGTCTGCACAGTAGAGGGCAGCACTACCTCACCCGCTCTGCATTCGGGAACGTTCTTCGTGACACCGGTGTATTCATTCCCAGAGCTGAAACGTAGGAAAATGTAGTTCAGAACCAAATTTAATGCGATTTAATGTTTTATGCAGTCATTGGTTAACGAGCCGCGAGCCCATCAGCCCGTTACACTTGATGAGCGGTTTAATTAAATTTGGCAGTTGAAATCGAGATCGAAACTCGGATCTCAGCAGGGCCGGCTCAGCGCTCTGACCTCCGAGCCACCCGTTCACCACGTGACTTTTGACTTCATGCAACCAAAAAAAACCACCCAAAAGGCTATCTCGTAGCTCCTACGCACGAGGGCTGCGTGTCAGTGGCTGTACGATGAGGGTCAGAAGCTTCGCTAATGAGAAATAAAGACTTTAATACCACCGCTGACGGCACTCGGGTTAACGTCACCACAGCGAAGTTATCGCGTCGGCCGTGGGAGCGATGGTCATGCCAGCAGAGCGCTCCGGGCTGCGAGGTCTCTTTGTACGATTCATGAAGATGCCATGCCAGACGGCTCAGGGACACAACAGCGTAGGAATCGCGCACGTGACGATTCAGCACCTCTCGCAATTCCGTGAACCATCCGTTACAATTCGCGGTCACAAGATTCCCACATTGATCATTATTGTTTGGCCAGCGTGGCGAACACAGTGGCCTCCAGTGACTTGTGGGAATCACGTGAACCAATTTACAATACACGCGAATGAAATGCGATTCTCACAGCGCGACTGCATAGTACGGCGAGTGCAGGGTTCGATCTTAATCGACGAATCCAGTGCATCGCCGCACACCTTCAAAGGACGTATCCACAACAAGATTTATGTATTTTGAGTGGCATCTCGTCCTTTGAAAATAAAAAGTAGCCTCAGAGAAAATCGAAAGGAGCTTTAATATCTTTTTTTATACACGCACGTGAAACCACCCGTGTCCGAATCGCTCGGACAGCGCCCGATGTCGTCCGATCTCGGTTGCCAGGCCGCATTGGGCCCACGCGGCACTTGGATGAGCAATGGCCGGTCATAAAACAGGCGATAGAGGACGTGAGGGTTGTGGGCAGCAGACGGTAGTGCAGCAAAATCCATCGCTGTATTGTAGCTCTACGCTCCCCCGTCTTCACCAACCCGCACTGACCAGCGTGGCGAAATACGGTTAAAAAAAAATAACAACCTCCATGAACAGCACGCCGTGGGGGCCTCCATCCAGCGGTGGATTCACACGAGCGGCAGCTGTTGAGGTGCATCGTGGATCCAGGCAACGGTGCGGTCGGCGCATGCGATAATGAGAGCGGAACGGTGGCCGATGTTAACCGCCAGAGGGATGGCCCCACGCGGGAGAGCGACCCGGCGACACGAACCTCCCTCAGATCTCCATCATCTGCTCGCTGTTCACGATCACCTCGTTCGTCCGCTTGGCTGCGGTGGGGGGGGGGGGGTTGGTGAGGCAGTGAGAGAGGGATGGGGGGAATGGGGCGGCGGAAGAGGCAAGGCGAGCAAAGTTAACGAGCCACCGACAGCTGGTGGAAGAACCCGGCGCGTATTATTGGCTGTCCGACAAAACCGGTGCAAGCACGTGGCGTGAAAGATTACAGCTCACAGGACGCATTCCTTTGTACGGTCGCACGCTTACAACGTGCCATGCGCCCACGACAACGTGCGAAACGCCTCGAGACGCGGTCGCAAAGAAAACACGCGCGCACATGACGGCACTGACCGCGCGCTTCCACCAGGACCTGGCTTCCCACGAGGCAGTCTTTGAGCTCGGCCCCCTTCTCGATGACGGCGCCCTCGCACACCACGCAGCCCGTCAGGGTGCACCTGCGTGGGGGGAGGGGGCAGGGGGGGAGGGGTGGGGGTCACAAACCAAGTGAGGATGAGGCAGGGACATCTGGAATATCCAAATAGCTCAGCAATCGATTGCTCTCCCGATCACCTGTTCGATTACTCGACTAAGATGGTAACGCGCGTGCCACTGGACGGGAGGTGCCGGGCGTAGGCCTGGGCGATGGAATCGCCGTCATCGGCTGCACCGTGGCTCGAAGCGGTTTCCCGCCTTTGGGGAAAAGTCGCCGATTACGATTTAAAGTCGACCGATCGGTCCGCTTGTCCCAGCGCGAGTCTGCTCAGCGGCACGAGATGAGGATCCAGGAATCCACCCTCCCTGTGATACGATCAATCGCCGTGGTCCGGGGTCGCCACCCAGCTCCGGAGCACCGTTGCCCCCCCCCCACCCCCCCCCCCCCCCTCGGGGGTGCCGCCCTGCCTGCGAGCGCCGCCTCACCCCTCCTGGACGGTGACGCGGTGCATCAGGATGGAGTTGGCGATCTTGCAGCGCTCGCCGATGGTGCACACCTCGCCCACCACGCTGCGCTTCACCGACGTCCGCTCGGCCAGCGTCGTCTCGTGCCCGATCATACTTTCGGAGCCGACCTGGACAAACAGCCACCGCACGGCGTCACACCGCCAAAGACAAAGATTCTCCGTGTAGCCTTAACGGACCGTCGGCAGGCCACGTAACTCGCCCGCCGCCGTCGAGAGGCTCGACTCGTTCACCATCCGACGGGTGTCCCGTGATTAAAGGCGGAGGGGGGCCACCGCGCGGCAAGGCGGTCAGGCTCACGACCTCGCGGAAACGGCTCGCGCGTGCGTCGGCGGGAGGGCGCGCAAGCCGCTCCGTCGGGTGGCGCGGCCCGGCCCGGCGAGGCGAGCGCCGCCCTCCGAGAGGTTAAAAACACGGGGCAATCGGCGCAGCTGTGAACAAATTGAAGATGCACCCCACCCCGCCGCGCCCGCCCGCCCGCCCGCCTCGTACTCGCTCGAGGAACATCTGGTACGGCTTAAGACACTGGAGGCGAACGCTCGGGGAGGGGCGGACGGGTACGAGGGAGGGAGACAATGGCCCCAGGGTGAAGGGCGGCACTGCCGCGAACGGCGGTGGTGGCATGCGGGGGAAGAGTGGCACGCAGTAGCGACAGAGGCAGGGCTTGCACACTTGTATTTTTTTTTAAACAATCAAAATAGAATAGTTCACTTATTTAAGCAGGATAGCCACACCGAGTCGTGGGACTCTTTTCAGGAGGGTCCTGCATTGGGTGTTCCATTTTGTTTTCAAACAACTAGAGAGAGTTCTTATACAAATGGGTGGAAATCGGAGCACCCAGCGAAAACAGACGCGCACGAGGGGGCGACACTCTATCCCCGTGCAGATGGAAACAGATGGCGAGTGGTCCACTTGGTGTACTTCCATCTCCTGGCGAGCCAGGGTTACGTGACACCTTGACGCCCACGGGATCCACAAACCCTCACTGCCTCCACAGTGCTGGATTACAGGCGTGCGCCACCACCGCACGCACACGCACGCACACGCACGCACGCAGAGATGGGTACCTGAGATTTATCTCCGAGAGCGGCGCACGGACTGATCATGGGCTCGTCTGCGCCCAGGATGAGTGATGGTAGAACTTTGGGGACCTGGCAGATATCCAGGCACATGAAAGAACATGCCAAGAGATGGGTGAACAGACCAGCACACAAACACACCACGATACCACCACACAAATACACGAACACACAAACACCAATACCACCACACACACCAAATACAAAGATCCCCCATATAGCCTTAACAGACCGTTGGGGCAAGTGCTGTTAGCGAGCACCTAGGCACCACACAAACACACCACTACACAGGGGGTGCCCGGGACGCTCAGATTGCAGCGCGCTGAGCTGGCAACGCCGAGACCGTGGGTTCGAACCTGGACCCCAGCCACTCGTGATTCAACGGAGTCCTCGAGCGTTTGTGAGCTGACCGACTGTGCCCAAGGAGTGCACTGCACAAAAAATACCATCAAATGAATTTAGGTTTTTAAATTGAATTTGTGAAAAAATTCGAGCTCTTAGCACGCAGCACCAATGTCACCGTAGCGTGAGCGTGAAAGTGCCCCCCCGGCCCCCCCCCCCCATTGTCGAAGGGTGACAAAAGAGACCGTGAGAAAGGTGTTTCAGAAGTTCTGTGAAAATCTTTTGCGCAGCTGCTGTCGGGTTCATTGTCCCATGACATGACGCAGAGTGTGCACCAGAAATATAGTTGGGAAAACACAAAAAAATACTACACAAATACACAACCGTAGAATTCAATACATGACCACACCACCGTACACCCACACAAAACATAAATAAAAAGACAACGCAAAACAAAGACAAAGATCTCCCGTATAGCTTGTAACAGACTTTTGGGGCATGTGCTGTTAGCGAGCGCCTATGAAGGCCGGCACGGCACACAAGGGGGTGGGTGAGCAGAACCACGCCCGGCCGCCTTTGTATCCCGTGTGTTATTTACACATAGCATTAGGTACTCATTTGAAGCTAAGTAGACCTAGAGGAGGCTCAGGACCAGTTCACAAAATCGTCGTCACTGGTGTTGGCTGTAAGCGGGAATCAAACTCGTAGCGCAGCACGCTAACCGCTACACTACTGCACACACAACCACACAAACACACCAACCAACCCATAAAATAACTAAAACTCGGGCAATGGCAGACCAGCAACGACGCCTGCAACTCGCGCGCCTTCTCCAAATCATCGGCTCCTTTTGCTCTATCTCAGCGCGAGTCCCAAGCATGTCCCCCTCGCCACGTTTCTTTTGCACATTTTTCAGTCGCCGGTTCCAAATTTCTTCGTCAATCGCCGTGTTTGGCGACCCATGAGATACTGCACCGGTTGAAAACTTTCTTCTTCCGGTACATCGGGACGTCGCACTTTTTCCCGAAAATGAAAAGGTTTTACACGGATCGCCCGGCGCTGCGATGAAGAGTCTCTCCCCCCCCCCTCACCCCCCGTTAATGGGGTGGCAGCCAGGAGGAGTTTCGCTGCTTCATCTCCAGGAGTTGAGAAGGATCCAGGTTTGCGGCGCCGGACGATAAACATCGCGGCGGAGAGAAGCAAAGGGTCTGCCGAGTCCCACATCCGAACGCCAACGTCAACAGCGGCGGTCTCGGGGCCCCGGAGGCGGCCTGGCGTAGATCGCCGCCACCACCACCGCTGTTTGAAAAGTCCTCGCCGCCATCAGTTTGACGGTCGTGTAATCTTAAACCGCATTTTTTACGTTATTATTACTTTAATTCTTTTTTTTTTCATGACCCGACAGCAGTTGATATATCACTTTTTACCAACACCCACCGCCAACCACCATCACCACCAAAATGCTCTGGGGGATGGCCGTGTGTATGTATATGTTATATACATATATATAGAAAGTGACTCTGCGTAAACGTTTAAATGGGTCACACGCAGGTGACCGTGTGGCGCTGGGGACACGGAGCACTGACCCAGCAGTGCAAATATCCTGGGTTGGAATCTGGATCTCAGCCACTCGTGATTACAACTGGGTTCTCAAGCCGTAGCGAGTTGATGATTTCAGCCAGCACACCAATGACTGTACACAACAAACAAAATAACAAACCCATCACATTAAATTTGGATTTTCACTCAAATTTGGCTAAATTCCAGCTGAGCATTTAAAAAAATTATATCAGTTTGACCGCTACGCAAGGATAATTTCTCTGCACAGCAGGGTGCGTTAAAAGGCAGGTTCTCTCGTGTGTGTTTGGATAAAAAAAGGTCACTTTAAAGGAATCTCATGAGTAGTTCTGCGATATCTACTTCTGCACGTAATTCTTTAACACACGAGGCTCCCATTCCCCCCCCCCCCCCCCCCGTCTCCTCCTCAACCGTTACTTCGCAAGGTGACGACTTTCATCTAGCAGTACATAGACCATGGCTGATGATGATAACGTTGATAACAATGAAGAACTCTTCCTCGATTAACCACTTTGATCGTGGTTAAGAAGAGCTATCTGAAAAGCAGCCGTCACCACTGCTGCCCACGAACCCGGCTTCCGTGACCCCACCCCGTGTGACCCCGTGAACCCCGACCTCCCGACCTGCTTGTTGGCCTCGATGTAGGAGGCGAGGGAGTTGGCGCGCATGCACAAGGAGCCGGCCGGCGCCTCCAGCAGGTAGCAGCGCAGGCGGTCGCTGGTGTCGCGGAACGACGACTTGTCCCGCGCCAGCGCCTGCATCGGGTCCTCACCCACGTAGTCGTGCACATCTGCGGCGCGGGGGTGGCGGCACCGTCAATGACGTGGTGGCGGTGGTGCCAGGGAGGCCACAGCGGTAACAGCGGCAGAAAAGTAGTGACAGGAACACCAACAGCAACAACAGAAGCAAACACAGTAATAGTAGCAAGGGCAGCAGCAGCAACACAATTAACAGCAGAATCAGCAGCGCAGGTAACAGCAGAATCAGCAGCGAGCCCGTCTAGGCGGCGGGGGGGGGGGGGGGTCGCACCTTTCTGGCCGCACACGGGCCGGTCGGCGCCGTCGTCGTCCTCCAGGCCGGCGGAGCGCCGCGGCGCGCGGGAGAACTGCTTGCGCACCAGGTACGGCACCAGCTCTTCCTTGATTGTCGATATCGAGCTGCGTGGACGGAGCCGCGGGGGGCGAGAGAGGGGGGGGGACACGTGAGCAAGCGCGACGACGGTCGTCCGGCGTCGCCAAGCGCCGCACGGCTCGTGCCGGTGCATCGCCATCATCACCACCGTCATCATCGCCATCGTTAGCCATGTCTTATCCACTGCTGGATGAAGGCCGCTCCACACACCGAGTTGGCGGAGGAGGTCTGTTTGTTCGTACTTCACTGAGCTGGCGAGCGTGGGTTCGTGCAGTTCGCAAGATAGATAATATGTCCGAAAACAAACACACGCCAAACGGATAAATCTTACAGCGACATGTTTCGTGGAAACTGCTAAAAAAGTGGGCGCTGTAATCTCTGCACTGCCCTCCACCAACTCCTCTCATCCAGGCCGGACGGTCACCACAAGGACACGGCCACGAGCAATACGTGTGTGGTAGTGGTGGCTATCGTTGGCTGTGGTGTAAATGAACAAAATACCCGACATTCGATGAGTTCTGATCAGCAATCTGACAGATGCGAAATGTAAAGAAACTCAATTGGGTTGTCACATGAAGCGCAGATGCAACATCGTTTCATGTGCAGGAGGCATCGTGTTTAAAAATATTAAGGGCCCAACCATGGCAAATGCGAATCGGCGAGCCGATTTCACAACCAAACTAATGAACCCGAGGAGGTTCTTCCTGTCAGGATTCATCGGGAACAAAAAACTTTATCAGTGGACATTTTTCGAGATTCCATCATTTGGACCGGCGGCATCCACGCGAGGACCGCCCCGGACAGCGAGACACGCTCGCGTGACGCCAGGGCTCCTTACACCTCCGATTAGCACTGCTGGCTACGTACGGTGAGAAAAAAGTTCAACATACATACGTATACAAACACGTCCGCCAAGCGGAACGCACGCAGCGCGCGGCAGCTGTACGGGCCACGTCGGGAGCCTGACATTTGGCCCCCGGGGGTCAACGTAGAATCAAAATAACGTGTTTGCGGGGGGGCGGCCGCCTGGATGACCCCGCGCCGTGGATCTTTCCCTAACGAGCCGCGGGGTCGGCAGCTGCGGGCAGCGTATTTTTGACGGCGCCGGTCGGAGGTTCGTGTCCAGTGTTTCCCGTGTGCCGATGCCCACCCCCCCGGCCGCTAGGGGGGGGGGGGGGGGGGGGGCAGCTCGAGGGCACCTATATCGGGGTCGGTGGTCGAGGGGGGCGGGTTGGGTGGGGTAGGTGGGGGGAGATGAGCGAGGGAGCGAACGGACACGTCGGGGGACAGCTGGCGATGCCGTCAACGCTCGCTGTTCGCACGCCCCGCGCGCCGCGCGCCCTTGGCGGGGGAAACTATGCCAGGCATGTGCAGTGCTCAGCGAGGCTGTCGCCGGGCGAGAATGAAGCCATCACTCACGCGCGCGCACGCGTGCCCCATTTAGTGCGGGGGGGGGGGGGTCGAGAACACGAGCCGAACGCGGGAACGGGACTGACGGTCTGCGATCACGGGATACGTTTGCGACTGCGTTCGTCCGTGCCCGCGTGGCGGTGGGTAGTAGGGGAAGCGGGCGTTATTAGTAGGGGAGGCGGGCGTTATTGGCGGATCCAAATATCCACGTTCATTCGGAGAATCTGCTCCCGTTACCCGTAGGATGATTCGCAGATATACACAGATAACCGGATGAATTTTGCTGCCACATCAAGCTCACTCATCTAACCTGCGTGAAGGTATGGCATTTTTCAGAGAGGCCAGTTCCAGTCACACGTCTTTTCTGCGAGATTAAGTACAGAATTTGTCGCCACCGACAAATAATCATCGATGTACCGATAACAGCATTTCTGAGAATCGTTATGGGGGTGCAGATATTGGACAACAGGAACAACGGCTGTTCGGGGCAATGTAAGAGGAGTCTCACTGTTATTATTATTTCAATTTTGTGCTGATTGTCTCTGCTGTCATATTGGGGGGGGGGGGGGTGGGATGATTTACAGAAGATGAAGATGGGAGGAGCTGGCAGGGCCTGAGAGAGAGAGACAGACAGAGAGAGAGACAGAACGGAAAGGGCTCCAATTTGGCCGAGATAAAAAGAGCAGAAAGTGAAGGAAGAGCAAAGCCTTGACGAGCTTCTCCAGAAACACGGCGCGTCAGCCGCCACCGCCAAAGAACACACCAGCTCGCTGGCGCACAGCACGGCACGCGCGTCACCAACGTCGTAATCCCAGCGTCCATGCGTCCGCCGAGGAGACGGTTGCGCCTGAAATCAGCTCATTGTTGTGTGCGGGATCCTGGGTGGGGTTGTTACATCGTCACAGAAACGTTTTTTGAGATGATGATGATGGTGGTGGTGGTGGCTTGGGGAGGCATTAAACATGAAAATGTTTTCCAGCACGCAGTCGTTATTGCGCATTATTCTTGGAGGGGAACGGCGGCGATATTGCAAGTCACGAGAGTGCGTTTTCATTCAAAGCACCAGGAAATAAACCCAGATTCCTCATTGAGCGGCGAGACGACTTCTGACTGCAACACAGACAATTGCCGTCTTAAGACCGCAAGAAAGCCCAAAGGCTGGAATTACTGCACACACAAACACACGCGGCGTACAAGTTATTTACTTATAATATCAGTGCATTTTTCTGCATTTGCACATACAAATATTTCACAGATAAACAAACTTGAAAGGGTGGGGGGGGGGGTAACCGAGTTGTTTTTTTTTATCCAGTAATGGAGTTGTGAGCGCGAGAGTTTAAGTGTGACACACACCAGCTCGCCGCTCGCTCCATATTTTTCCAATCTCCCCACTCGCTCCTCCCTCGGGTGGGTGGCCGCCACCCACCGCGGAATTTTCTCTACAATTCTTACACAGCGGCCTCCAATTCCCATCCATAAATGACGCTTGCGGATCACGTTTGCCAGCACCGCGGAAGAAACCAATTCATTTCAAAGGATAACATATACGTATATATAAAAAAAAAGAATAATAAGCGTTCGCAAGCGCTGGCGAGTGCGCTACGGCAGACAACCCTGACTGCTGCTGCCCTCCTCCTCTCCTCGTCACGACGAGGAGGCTCTGACACGTCGCTGATCGTCACGGTCGCGCGTGCGGTAACGGCGATGCCCCCGCGGTGGTGACTACGATATGGCCGTGCGTGTGGCATGGATGCTCGTCAGAGGATCGCAACCGGGTACCCGATACCCGTACCCTACCCGATACCCGGCTACCCGTATCCGGCTGGGTACGGGTACGGGTACCCGTTTGCGACCCTGGTGCGGCCGGGTACGGGTACGGGTAGACCGTCAGTCACTGGTGAGTAACTGTTTGTCACTCATTTCCCAACGTTTTGTCTCTTCTCACAATTCAAGTTCCTAGAATCAACCCACCCGCGCCTGCAACATGGCTTCATCCCAGAGGTCGCAATCAGGTACCCGATACCCACACCCTACCCGTACCCGGCCGGGTACGGGTACGGGTAGGGTATGGGTACGGCCGGGTACGGGTACCCGTTTGCGACCTCTGATGCTCGTCTCCCCCGCCGCCCGCACGTATGCGCTGGCGCATCTGTGCATTGTTGGCGGTGTCAACTTTGACCCCCTCTGAGAGTCACGAGAATCTGCGGCATGGTGACCACTGCCCAGCACCTGCTGCGTGCCGTGGCCCGGGCTGCACCGTGGCCCCGGGCGGCCGAGGCATGTTGCCAGGTGGCGGTGGCAGTGGTAGTAATGGAAGCGGCCGGTCGAGTGGTGTCCTCGTGTGAAGGGACTAAGGCCTCTGAACCCGCGATGCACCTACCGCCCACAAGCTCGACTGAATATTTATCGAGAAATTCCTCACCGAGCCTCAAGACTCTACTTTAAAGTGGTTCCGGCTACATGTGGATGTTTGATGACATCCATTCATGAGTGTTGGGCTTTACGTGGAAGAAAACCTGAGAAAACCTATGATGCACATGAGCAGATAACATTTACAACTCAGCACAGACGGATTCAAGAATTTATTTTCTGTACTTGCACCTGCTGGCGAAGTTCACCACACTTCCCATCAAGGTGCTAACCAGGCTCCTCCCTGCTTAGCACCCGAGAGCTGGTGGAATCAGGCACCATCAGGGTGATTTGGTAACCCGCTAAATCACCTGTGCTGGCACGAAGAGCACCAGGAGAAAAGCCACGCTGCGTGAGGGCATGACACTGAGAAGTGCGCACGGACAGGTTCACAAAGTCGCTTCCTGAACTACGGTAGCGGCCGTGGGCACCATGCCGTCGACCACACAACAACCTCGTGCAGTGGGGTTGGTGGGTGGTTGATTGGTTGGGTGAGTCGGTGGGTGGGTGGGTATATCTGCAATTCACCGGCTCTCAGACAAAGCAACTGAATGGCCAAATCACTAAAACTGGAATTCTTGCTCTTCATTGGCCACACAAAATCATCATCATTAGCAGCCCAGCGTGGCTTGGGTTTCTACGATTTCTTTATTTGTTTCGCCTCTGCACGATTGACCGACCTTGCGTCCATAGAGCGCAACAACGTGCATGCGCCCCCATGGCCGGATATGAAAAACGTTCTTTAGCAGGTGGCGGGAACATCGGTGGAGCGTCAAACTAAGCAAAACTGAACGCAGGTCAGCGCAGCCCTGACCTCTTTGCGGGAGATCTCCCTCAGTGTCGAGCAGGAGAGAGGAGGAAATGGGATATTCATCGGCTCTCTCAGGAGCCAGGACGTGCTCATGCGCTCGCACCACAAATACCCTCGCGAAAAGCACCGCACGATAAAACGCAAACAACAACTTCCATTTGCAAGGCGCTGAGTGGCGTAAGCAAGCGTCTCGAAGGTGCAATGATTCACCCAGCTACTCACAGCCAATCCTGTTCAGAATCACAATCCAGGGTCCTTTTTAAATTCAAGAATCCATTCCTTTTTTCCAACACTCCGGTGAATGTAGCGGCCTCTAGTGGCTGCAGTAAGTCACGTGAACCCGCTGCGTGCGAATCGAAATATAGACTCTTACGCGTGCGCGATAACGTGTGCGTCGCAAGCTCGAGATGCTACACCCGATCGATGAAACGATGATTTAAATCGTCTTCCACAGCCCAAACTCGGCTCGAATGCGGCGTGCGTGAAGTATGTTGAGGCTTCTGCCAGCAACGGAAAAGCCTCCTTTATTTGCGGTTACGTTTGGAGGTGAAACTTTACTAGCCGGCTCGTTTTACAACCGTGTCGCGCGACGCGAGCACGGACGTGCGGTTTGGCCTCAGCGTCGCCACGGGAGCTCCGGCTCGCCGCTGAGACACACCGCTGGTCGAGCCGCGTAATTCTCATTCCGTTTCTTTTGGTCTCACTACTCGAAGTGCAAGTCGGAAGTCGAAACCCTGGCCCGACGGCTGGCGACAAAACCACAGTGGCAAACGCTCACAGAATACGGACGTGGCGCTCACTGCGCGACCCGCAGCCCGTTTACCTCCGGGCATAACTTTTCCCGAGTGCCGCGGTTATGGGCCTAAGACCAGGGGGGGGGGAGGGGGGCGGCTTTCGCGTCGCTGCCCCGCGGGTTTCTCGTTATGAAAACGGCATGCGCGACGCACGGTCTCGCTCCGTATTTTCGTTGGCAGCGCCGCGTCTCACGCGAGCGCAGAAGGAAATGGAGAAACGAACGTGCGCATACTTCAATTTCACGTGTGCCCACTCGCACACGAGCACGCGAGCCCACTCGCACACGAGCACGCGCGTACACACGTGAAATCGGGCGCGAGCTGACAAGCATGCGCGCGCACGCGAGCCGAAACGCGCACGTCTGTTCACGCTTACGAGCGGGTAAAAACTTTTAAAGGGACAGGCTCGCTAACGCGTGCGTGCGTGCGTGCAGGCTCGCTAGCGCGCGTCGGCACGGAGGCCCCCGCCGCGCCGCGCCAGCACATCTGGCGGCGTCGCGAGCCAACCTGGCCCAAGCGTTCGCGTGTATGTGCGCGCGTGTGATCCAACGTGCGCGCGCACGCGCGGGTGTGCGTGTGTCCGTGCGTGCGTGCGTGGATCGCTGCTGGCGGTCTGGCTGTCCGCGTAGTTGGGGTTAGTTCAGAAAGCAGCAGCCCACCCACAGCCGCTCAAAACACTACACTAACCCAAGCCACCTCGATCCCTGCACCCCTCCCTACGCTCGCCCTCCCTCCCTCCCTCTCTCCTGCTCTCTCTTGCTCTTTCGCGCACTCTCCGCCCTCCCTGCCCCCCCCCTCCCCCCATGCTCCCACCGCCAGGGCCTGTCCTCCTCTCAGCCAGCCTCTCTAAATTCCCAAGCCTCGTAAAACTCACTCCTCGGCAGTCACGGGAAAGTGGCACGGCCTCTGCACCAGAGGCCGCATCCCTCACTCGAAAAGGCACCGCGAGCAATCACCAGCGCAAAAATGACGACCGCCGATGCGGCGCCTCGGGTTTTAATTTAGTGCTTGTTTTGTTACGTTTTGGGTTATGTTACGTTTTGGGTTCTGTTATGCTTTTGGAGAGTGGAACACATGTCGGCCTCTTCGATTCCCCCAACAACAAAAAAACTGAACCTGTAAGTTGTGCCGGAAGCTTGGCCGGGTTAGAAATAAGTCTGCAACAAGCGGAGCTGCAAGCCCCTGGGCTAAACCCTCGGTGTGAGGACGGCGAGTGCTAGGCCACAGGGAGGGCTGCAGAGAGAGCAGCCACACATCCCTTCAATACCAAGTGACCAGCTGCGAATGAAAAAAGGCCGATTTGTTAGAATTTTAAGAGAAGCGCGACGCGCGAGAGCGACACCGCACACTGCAGGCTTCCGCCGCAGAAATTGGGGGGGGGGGGGGGGGGAGGCGTGGGCGAGCGAGTGCCGTTATTTCTTCGTCACTCACGCGGCCGCGGAGACAACTCCGTTGACGCAGGTGAAATCACATCCCCGACTCCTGGCAGCTACAGACACGACGGGGCCCCCTCGCGGGGTTGTCCATCAGCTCGCAGGCAACGCAGCAACAATAAATTCATCACCACACTGCGCCCAAACCCGCCCTGAGAGCGAGCAGGGCTCTGCGAACCCACATCTGCTCTGTACCGTTGGGGCTGCTCCCACTGTGGCTTTTACCGCTGTGGCTAGTACTGCTGTCTCTTCGCACGACCGACCGATCCCTCTGTTTTTTTTCCCCCAAGTCCGGGTCCACCCCTCGCTTTATGCGGCCCTGTGGTGCCTGCAGCCGGAAGGGACTACCGGTAAAAGCACGGGGTGAGAGCCATGCAGGATCTCTTCACCCACCCCCAACTCCCCCCCCCCCCCCCGGCCCCCGTCTCCGAGCCACTGGGGCCCGATTAATACTCTCTCTTTACCGTTACGCTTGGCGTTTAGTTCATCTCTCAGCCAAACGGAAGGGTGACCTCAGCAGGCCCCAAGCCTCCCTCAACGCCAGGTCAGACGCAAGTCACGCGATCAGCGCAAATATTGCAAATGCCCAACGCGGCCGTGCATCACCGTGCATCGCCATGCATCGCCAGGCCTCGTGGCTCGCGAGCGCAACAGAAAAATACACGTGAAAAAAACAGGAAGGTCTAAGTGTTGGAATTGTATTCCAATTGTGTCACGGGACAACGTGTGGGCTCGGAAGTCTCGCAGAGCGGTGCATGACCCCGTGTGTCCGAGAGCTGCCCGCGGAAGGAGACATCAAACTAACTTTTAATATCCTTTAAAGACAACTACTGGACTCATGACGTCCCGTTCTCATCTTATTCACGCCGGGAGGGGGGCGGCGGGACATTTTTCACGGATGTCCAGCTAAAGGGAAATGTTTCTTGCACTACTGTCAAAACCGATATATTTGATTCTCCGAGCTGAGATGCATACAAATCAAGTAGAAGACAAAATTAATGGCGATGGCTGTCGTTGTGAAGCGATTTGTCACCTGGCTGTGACCGGCAGAATCAGAATCTCTGTTTATAGTGGAGGAATCCGATGAGTTATAAAGCTAATTTTTCACAGATGCCCAAGAAGGGCAGGTCAGAAAGTTACTGCCAACTCACTTCACGCGAGAACCTACGTTAATCACGGGTGGTTTATATCTGGATTCGAACTCGGGATCTCAGCGGTGCCAATTTAGCTCTCTGATTTGCAATCGACCCATCCAAATGTGTTTGTTTGTGTGTGGTGGTGTGTTTGTGCGATGATCTGTACACTCATCTCTAGGGGGGTGCTCGCTCATGTACCCCAATCTTTCTCTCTCCCTTGTCAGGTCCCCTCAACAGTTCAACCGTCACTCACGCAGGGCGCAGAGGAGCCCACGCACAGCCCCGTGTGTGAGCCACTCTAGGAGAGAAATCTCAGGTGCCCCTTTGGCCTCTGATTCACTCCGTCAACTCGTGCATTGTGCATGATAAAAATAAAAATTGATTCAAATTCAAATCCTACGCAAGTCGCCGGAGTTGAGAGACCCCTCAACCCATAACCCAAATCCACGATATGAGCAGTGTGCCAGAAAGGTCAAAGCCAAGTCTTCTTTTTTCATTATTTTGATACTGGCAAAGATGTCCCACAGATACAGCAGCATGGAGGTTGCTGGGGAGGTCCTCCATTATCTTAGGTCTTTTCAGTAAAGTCACGTAGGTAAAAAATAAAATTTAAATTAATAAAAGTAATAATATCAATAAAAAAAGCATATTATTATATTATTTCACATTATTTTATTTCTATTATTACTTTTATAAATTTTAATTATATTTTTTACCTACGTTACTTTTTCCCGAAAAAACCTAAGAGTATGAATCCTTGCAGTCAAGAAAGCTTCAAATCTAGTATTAGGTCCTCCATTGTTCATCAACATCATCTCCATTTACATTCCCGGGCCACCCATGTTGAGGACTCGGTCCATCAGACTTGACCGCTCCAAATCCTCACCTCTTCTCTCTTGCACATTCTCTTTCCTCCCCTCGGCCCTCCACTCCTTCCCGTCACCTTCCTACCGAGTCGTGATCTCCTCGGTGGCCCTCAATCGCGGTCACTCATTCCTCAATCCTCGGTAGCATGCCCCTGTCATCCAAATCACTCTAGTCGCTCACCGTTTATTTTTTACTTTGCCAAGCGTCTTGAGTGAAGGCTCAACCACCACACTACCGGTCAAAACAGTTTTCTTTCCGCTTCTTGCCTTGCAGGGGCTTGAAAATTCCCTTCCATCATCTCTTTATCCCCGTCGTCACAGAAAATAACCCCGCTCAAGTCAAGAAACGCGTTAACTCCGTATCTGTTACAACTTCGCAAGTGCCCGTTTGTCGCTGGACGCTTGGCGTTTTTTCTGGCTGGTGCTCAGAAACTGTAAATTGAAAACGGTGTACCCACTGCTGGGTGAAGGCTTCCCCACGCCATCGCCGTTCAAAAAAAATAAACCGCTAAAAATTATTTCTCAATCATCATCCGCTACTCTAATGTTGTAAATTTAACTTCTTTCGCACCATACGTAGCCAACCTGTGATGATCGGAGGTACTGGCAGACACATTTGTTTGTGGGCCAGGTATTGAGTCGCCATGCGGCACGGGCAACTTTCTACCCAAAGTTTGCTAGACGCGGTTTGAATCCACTCAGATGTGGGACAACATTGTGTGTCTTCTTGGTTCTTTCGGTAAAGTCACGTAGAAGGGAAGTAATAAAATAATAAAAATAAAACATAATAAAACAATTCTCACGACGTTTCGGCCACAACGCAAGCAGCCGTCCTCAGGCGAAGAAGTTCTTCGCCTGAGGACGGCTGCTTATTATGTTTTATTTTTATTATTTTATTACTTCCCTTCTACGTGACTTTACCGAAAGAACCAAGAAGATGAATCCCTGCAGTCACGAAAGCTTTAAATCGAAACATTGTGTGTGTATATACTGTGTGTTTACTGTGTATGTACTGTGTTTGTACTGTGTGTGTGTACTGTGTTTACTGTGTGTACTGTGTATGTTTTTTGTACTGTGTGTACTGTGCGTGTACTGTGCGTGTACTGTGTTTGTACTGTGTGTGTGTACTGTGTGTGTGGACTGTGTGTGTACTGTGTGTGTGTACTGTGTGTGTACTGTGTGTGTGTACTGTGTGTGTACTGTGTGTGTGTACTGTGTATATATTGTGTTTCTACTGTGTTTACTGTGTGTGTGCTGTTTGTGTGTACTGTGTGTATTGTGTTTGTACTGTGTGTTTGTGTACTGTGTATTTGTGTACTGTGTGCGCTACTCGGCAGGCAGCTGTCTCCCCATGCAGTGTCACTTTGTTGCGCCCTTTTCTTGGAAGGCATCGACGACTACGACTACCGCTGCGTACAGCGAGGGAAACCTGCAACTGAAGTGTGATGCGACTCGTCGCGTGTATGTACGTTCAACGTCTTTCGCGCCGTGCGTAGCCAATCGTGCCAATCGGAGGTGCGAAGCGCTCCGAGAGGCATCAGCGATTATTAATGTTAATATCATCATCATCATCCTTCGCGGAGCAGGGCTGCGAGCATCCATCTCACTTGCGCGCTTACGAGCGAGTCGATGGGGGAACTGGCTTGTTGTCCTCCAAGAAGTCGAGCACCCACTTGCGCAAGCAGTACGCGTGGACGTCCTCCAGCTCCCACTTGATGTGGATTCGCGCAAAGCTGGGGGGGGGGGGGGGGCGGTAGGTAATTTAGAAACATGTGTTGAGATCATATCAATTATTTGACTGCTAGAAATGTCCACGTGATAAGCCACTTCGTTAAGCTATCATTTGTGGCCAGGTTGCTTCTGAAGAAGAAGCGAATATCTAAGTGGGCTTTACCTGGTAAACTAAACACATATATATATTTTTTAAAACCTACCTTTCCTATACTTTGGACTCATATTGTCTTTTTGTATTGTTTGTTGTTGTAACTTTCAGACGCGCCCCTACTGGACATCTGTTTAAAATAGCTTTATAACTCATCGGATTCCTCCTGCAGTATAAATGATGATTCTGATTCTGATAATGACGGGAAAGGTGCACGACACAAGGGAGGAGTTTAGAGCAGGAACAGAGTTGTAGGCGAGTGATCACTGGGTGCGAGCGAGTGATATCCGAGGGAGAAACGGACAGAGAGGTGATTTGGGCGAGAGCTATAACGGAGCGATGGACAGCGAGCGAGTGGTAAAGGTGGACAAACGAGCGAATGATCGCGAGTTGGGTACATAGAGGGGCGACTAACCGGCGCGCGACCGCTCTGGGGATGAGCAGCTCCTCCTCCAGGTCGGCCTCGTGGGAGACGAGCAGCAGCCGCTCGCCCGACTCATCCACGGCAATCAAGTCCCGCTGCTCTGAGAGGGTGGACACACGGGGGCATGGGGGGCCGGCGGGGCGGCGGGGGGTGGTGGACACGGTGGAGAGACGGCGTGGTCAGAGCGATATGAGGAGAGGCGAGGGTAGACGTGGGTCTGACGAGCCCGCGTGATGTGGGATGACAAAGGGAGACTCAAGGTAAATGTGGCCAGGATCAGAAACAGAGGGACACACACAGAGAGAGATCGCGTGGGTCAGAGAGACACAGGGAGACATGGGTAGCCATGGTCTAGGTTAGAGACGCAGGGTGCCATGGCTCTGTGTTCGAGACACAAAGGGGAGATTTGGCCCTCGGTCAGAGAGACAAAGTGAAAAACAAGACGATGTAAACTAGGTTAAGGAGACGCAGGTAGACGTGGTCTGACTCAGAGACACAGAGAGACATAGGGCGACACCACGTGACTCGGGGAGATGCACGGAGACACGGCCGGAGTCAGACATATACAGACTTGGCCTTGATTAGGGAAAGAGGGTGGATATTGGATTATGTCAAGCACACGTGCTGTCATGTAGTTATAAAAGGGCAGCAAAAGAAGAATGCAGAAAAACCCTGATATAGACTGCAGCATACTTTCACAAGTCGCCACAAATGTAGTGTTGCTCCAAAGTAAACATTTACTATAAACCCAGAGCCTGCAGTTGTGTTCTATGGCCTATGCCCCATACGCGAGGCTTCCGTGTCCTGTTTACATTGACGTATAAATTAATGCCGTTCCATGTAAGGCAATGTTTCCCCCTAATGTAAGCACGGAGGCTTGCAGCCAGGCACTCCGAGGCACCACCAAAGCTTCGCCACAAACAGGGACGAGCGGCGCTGGGTTACGAGCGGCAGCAGACGAGAATCGCCGCCGCATTATCAAACGCGGGGTGCACGCACACGCTGCACCACGGTTTTACTCGGAGCCTAAGTGTGACTGCAAGCACCGAGGTGCTGCCCGCAACTCTGATTAGCACGGTTGGTTACATACGGTGCGATACATACATACGTACGTACAGAAAACACCGGGCATAATTATGGTAAACAGAGACGGCCAGAGGAATCCATCAGCCTCGGGGTCCCTACGCTGGTGTACGGGGATGGGTGTAGCACAGCGCGATGTGCCGCAGTGCAGTGTGGTAATGTACGGCGTGACGCGGCATGGTTTGGCGCAATATGGGTCTTGCAGCCCGTGCCGTTTAAAACCGTGCGGTTGTAACGCACGTGGTAGTACAGAGCCACCCTCTTGCCGTGCGTGCACCGCACGGTCTCCCCCCCACCCCCCCCCCCGCGCCCCCCCTCACCGGGCTTGCGTTTGCCCTTCTGTCCCGGCACGGGCTCGCCCGAGTCTTGAGCGCGGCGCGCCATCATCACCACGGCGGCGTCGCGCAGGCGGAAGAGATCGAAGAGTTGGTGCAGGGAGACGTCCGTGATTAGGTCGCAGCTCAAGACGATGACGTCCCTCTGCAGAGGCAGCGCAGAGCACGCCGTGTCTCGTCGTACCGCGTCTCACCACAATCCGCTGCGCCACGCAATTCCACAGGGCTGTGCGACACCATCGGTGCCGAGCCGAACAACGCTGTTGCCAGTTGCTGTCCTTCCCCCGCAACTCCGATTATCACGGTTGGCTACGTACGGTGCGGAAGAAGTTCAACGCACTTACATACAATGCGGTGGCACACCACACAGTGACACGCTGTATCGCTGTCACAGCACACGCACAGTGCGTAAGTGTGCACACAAAAACACGTGTGCAGCACGAGAACAAGAGGTCTAACTTGGCAGCGCAATTCATTCACGAGTCCCATGCAGTTTACACCACAGTGAGAACGTGTTGCAATGCTGCACACGCATCAAAGGGACTAGCGGCTCCTCTCAACGTTTTTTGCTCAGTGAGGTCACTTCTTTATATAATAGAAATAAATAAACAGTCCTTCTGTCGATCCACTGATTTATCTCAATCATAGGGGTTGTCCGTCCATACTTTACCATGCTGGTCTGTGATAGTTGGTGAAGGTGGTGCCTCAAGAGCTGGCTCAGATATCACTTTCCAACTGATGTTAGCCATGGCTGAAAATCGAACTTTGGTGGCCAGTTTCAGAACGTGATGCGCTCACCACTACCGTACCGCTCTTTATCAAGAACCATTTCAGGCTTAAGATGCAGCAGCAGTGATTTTTTAAATGTCTGGTCATCACAGAGTGTCAGCACTACCGGATAACATTTCTTAACCTGTAGTAGAGTTCAGGTGAGAGTCAGTGGTATAGCTATTGAGTAAGCAGCCAGTGCAACTTTACCAGAGGCCAGGTACTGGGCTATTAAATGGGATGGGAATTTGGACAGGGGGCCCAATTTACTTCCATACACCGGGGCCCTTGCAAACCTACCATGACATACGCCATGTGCGGAAGGATGCATTTCTAAAAAATACTAAAAAGTAAAATGCAAAGATGGAACGAGGGAGGCCACGAATTTCATCGCTTCAGACACAAAAGCAAACGAGCTCGGAGTTTTGCGACCAGGTGGCCGGGAACGTGTACAAACTCACGAAGCTCGGCCTCGTCCCGGAGCAAACATCGCCGGATTCCCACCGCGGACCGTGCCTGGGCCGCGATGTGTGCGAGTCGCTGCGAATAAACAGTTTACGCCAACGCCAGGCGGGCGGTCGTGCCGCGTGTAAACACGGCGTGGCCACCGGGAGCGCCATTTACATTCCCGGCCACGCTCGGATACAGAGGCTAATGTGCGCGCTGCGCCACCACCTCCACCCACATCTACGAGACCCACGGTTTCATCGTCTAATCCACACGCCGTCGTGTTCAACCACCGTACTGCAGGTCACAACAACTCACTCACTCACCCACCCACTTCTTCATTCATTCTGACACTCACCCACTCACATCACTGCAGGTCACAACACCTCCCTTTCTGCTCCTTCCCTCGCATGGTGTCATTCGGTATTTTAAAGAAAAGACTTACATAAGGACCCACAGACACACATCAGGATCTTTAGACCCATAGACTCAGAGAGGACGCAGACTCGCCAACCGCTGCACCTCAATGAAATAAACAGGCTCACTGTGATTTAATAAAAATGTCCCACCACCGCTGAGCACCACCTCCAGCTGCCAGGGCATGCAAGCGGGCGGGCAGGCGAGCGGTGGTGACCTCCCCAGTGTGGCAGGCACCTTGATGCGGCTATGGATGAAACGCAGGGAGTCGGCTGTGCCCATGTCGGCCTCCTCAGGGATGCACACAATGTCGAGGCGGAGGCGCGTGTTCAGCGACGCCTGCCCCAGCAGCTGCGCTTTCACGTCCTTCGTCGTCACCACGATCACCTCTGCAACAGAGAGCGCACGCAAACGTGTGTGCACGTCTGTGTGCGTGTGCATGCACGTGTGTGTACGCATGTGAGTGTGTGTGCTGCCCGTGCATGTGTGGGGAGCAGTGGTGCCATGTTAGCATACTGCCCTTCAAGCCCGGCAACCCAAGTTCGATTCCTGGCCACAGCTAAAATCACTGTTGAGTGATTGATGTCTGCACTGCTCTTGGGCAGCCCCTTCATTAACCCTCACCGACAAGTGTGGCGAAGTTTGGTCAAACAGCCCCAAAGACTGATATGCAATGTACAGCCCTTATCAATTCATCCAACAATGAATTGTTAAGGGCTGTACATTGCATTACGTACACTGATACTGCACAGTACAAACACAGCCCAGACACCGTGTATACGAATGCAGGAATATTCGTGCACAGCTCCCAAGTAGCCACGCACGTGAACAACACAACCAGGGGAAGAGTACCTTCGAAGCCAGTCCTCTCGAGCAAGTTGAGTGGATACCAGATCATCGGCTTGTTGCCAATGGGCAGCAGCGGCTTGGGAACGCTGGTGGTGAGGTCCGTCATGCGTGAGCCTTGACCCGCGGCCATCACCACCGCCTGGAACTCCATGACGGGCAACGGCGCGTCCACACGCATGCGTGGTCGTCCCTGCCGCACTGCGCCCACAGGCGATGGACGGATGAGGATTCTGCGGCCATGTGCGCGCCCACAAAGCCACGCACACACGCACACGTGCACCACTGTTGTGAAAAGTGGTGTAAGCGAACATCTACTCAATCCGGCATAGCCACCACCATTGTCCCTCCAGTGCTGACTTTTTGAAAATGTACTGTATCAGGTCCAGTAATGATTTCAGGCTGAGTCGACCTAGGGAAGGCACAGGACTGGTTCAGATATTCGCCACCGTTAGCCCGGGTTGGGAATGCAACTCAAGTGGCCACACAACATTGTGGGTGATTGTGTTTTGTCTCGGTTTGAGTTTGTAAATACATTAGCTATGTCCATCTGTCTGTCTGCAATGTAGGCCACTAGTGTCTCCAGAGTTGACGAGAACCCATCACAAAAACATCAGCCATGGTCGATCCACTGCTGGATGAATGCCTTCCCAAGCCGTTGCCATCCCTTCCGCCTCTTCGTCGTTGTTCCTGGCCACGGCTCATCCTCATCCCTTCTAGGAACGAATCCTTGCCAGCCCCACTTCCTTTTGTGAACAGTAAATATGGTATCATTAACCTGCGTATTTTCTCTAATTTTTGTTCGTATGTATGTCCTGTATGTTGAGCTTCTTTCGCACCGTACGTAGCCAACCGTGCTGATCGCAGGTGCGGGGGAAGGACAACAAACTAAACACAAAAAGCAGTTTTAAAGAAATTAATTTTCAATCTAGATAAAAAATTTCATAGCTTCAGTGGCTCTTAATGTCATTCCAGACGTGCATCTATCCGAGCTTCTGTGGATATTTTTCAGTGTTTGATTCCATCGTCTTCGTGAGTGTCCACATACCTGCTCCGTATGTCATAGCCGGTAAAAACGTATCGAATTAAACTGAATTACTTCCTCTTTTGGAACGCATGTTAGCGTGGCTCCCAAGCTATGGAACGCCTTGCCACTTGACATCAGGCAATCGGAGTGGGTAGATATGGTTAAGTCTGCTTAGAAACCCCATCTCCTTAAAGTCGCATTGCCTCTTTAGTTTGGTCGGTTGCCCCCGATTCTGTTTTTGTTTCATGCATTCCATGCAGAGCGCAATGGGTTTCTAGGATATAATGCCGCATTATGCATTTTTATTATGTTGGGAACAAATTGATTCCAAGAGTGTGCATGATTTGTATTCCTTGTTGACCCTCCCTTGAACTGGATTGAGCAGTCACCTCAATGGTGATTGGCCGGCAATGTTTTTGAATGCAAAGTGTCAATCCAGTTCTTCTACTTAATAAACACAAGTGAATAACGACCGGATCGAGGCACCGATTGGGGTGCAGTGGTGGCGCGTTTGTTTTCGCGCTGTGCGCGATGAACCCGGCAACTTCAGTTCAACTCCGGGCCAAGGCTATAAACATCAGCGGCGGGTGACATTTAAACCGGTACAGGGCCTCCGACTTCACCAACCAGCAACAGGCCAGCGTGGTGACAAACCCGCACGACCGACACGGCGACGGGTGACCCTCATCCAGCCGTGGATTGACATAGAATGTGTGTGTGTGCGATACAGTGTTTTGTGTTAATGGTGGCATGACACTGCAGGCCATACCGGTTGAACAAGGCGGCCCAGTCTAGGCTCTGGGTCTCAGCGGATTTTCCTCGCCACTGAGCAGAGTTCTTGAGCACGTGAGAAGACGCACGCGCGACACGCGTGTACAAAGAACACACGCGCGCCCCCACACACACACACACAGGTGATCACACACACACACAGGCGAGTACACACACACACGCGCGCACGTGTACTCACAACCACGTGTCTCTCACATACACACAGCAACTGCTTTACGGCACACTTTACGACGTCTACGATGACAGCTTCACGACAGCGACCGACCGCCGTTTTCGGTACGGTAATTTTACGACAGCCGTACGACTCCCAGTGGCTTTGGGTCATCGACCTTTACGGCAGCGAATGTCGCAAAATGTTGACGCCGTCCCGAAGCAAACCCCGCGGGGGCTGTCCTCAGCTGATTGTCATTTAATATTTTGTTGTTTTAGAATAATTATTATTATCGATTATCCACAGAAGAATTTTAAACACACACACACACGACGCTCGTAGGTTTCAATTGGTTAACGTGGACGTCGGCTTTGCTATTCACGGCGGGGTTGTGACCGCGGGCTCGGCACGAACCTCGTCTGCTGTGAGTGGGGGCCCCGGGTGAGGTGAGGGGCAGTGTCAGGGGATTGGGGGGCAGTGTTCGGGGATTAGGGGGCAGTGTCAGGGATTAGGGGGCAGGGTAAGGGCAGGGATTAGGGGGCAGGGGTAAGGGCAGTGTCAGGGATTAGGGGCAGGGGTAAGGTCAGTGTCAGGGGATTAGAGGGCAGTGTTAGGGGGCAGGGGTAGGGGCTGTGTCAGGGATCAGGGGGCAGGGGTAAGGGCAGTGTCAGGGGAGTAGGGGGCAGGAGTAAGGGCAGGGGATTAGGGGGCAGGGGTAAGGGCAGGGGATTAGGGGGCAGAGGTAAGGGCAGTGTCAGGGATTAGGGGGCAGGGGTAAGGGCAGTGTCAGGGGAGTAGGGGGCAGGAGTAAGGGCAGGGGATTAGGGGGCAGTGGTAAGCGCAGTGTCAGGGATTAGGGGGCAGGGGTAGGGTTTGAAGCAGTTAGCGAGTATGGGGCAGGGGTAGAGTTGGGACAGGGGTCAGAATTAATAGTAAGTAGTAAGGTCAGTGTTATGGTCAGAGGGGTAGGAAGGGTTAGAGATGAGAGAGGGACAGGAGTAGAGTTGGGATAGAGATACGGTCAGGTATTGGAGACGGGTAGGTGTAGTGTTAGGGGCAGTTTCAGGGGTTTGTTAGGGATTCATGGAAGGGATAGGGTTATGGATTGGAATAGGTTTAGGGGTTTGATTAGAGTCGGTGGTTGGGTCAGAGGCTAGGAACGGGGGTAGGATTCGGGTCAGCGGTAGTATAAAGGGTAAGGTTAAGCGTAATAACTGGGGTCGATTTAAGGTTGTGCTGGGGTCAGAGTCTCCTTTATTTAACCCCGCAGGTTGATCCCTCTGGGATGTGAGGTGATGACCGCGACCCCGAGCCGGGGGAGCCGAGGCCTTGAGAGAAGAAGCGTGGGATGTCACTGCTGGCTGGCCGCAGGTCCGTCCCGACCACAGAGGAGAAAACAACGGGCGAAACGACAGCAGACGATGCAACGGTACGAGGTGGAAACAAGGAAGGAGGGTTCGGAAGCGATGACAGAGAGAGAATCGGAGCGGATGAAGAGAAAGGAGAGGGAAGGCGAGAAGAACCACGGCAAGGAGAGAGAAGACGAGGAGGACCATGTGGTGAAGATGACGGTGGAGGAGGACGAGACTGCCAGGGACTGGGCGAGCGCTTCCTGTGCCGTCACTTCGCCCGCGGCGAGGGCTGCGTGATGGGAGACGCGGGGCCAGAGAGCGAAGATCAGGTCCTCGCCAGGGTCAGGGGTCAAACACTGGCACGAGTCTGTGTGATAAATGTCCGTGATGAATCATTGCTTCTATCACCAAGTAGCCCCGTGTTCAAAGGCTACGATCAACTCTGCTGGTGGTCTTGAGCCAGTGGTAGAAATTCAACATTCCCATAGCGGAGGCTAGAATATCCATGTAAGGACCAATGTTGAGGTTCAATATTGTGGTACTTGATTGAACTCGGAGGCATGATGGACTGAGCTGTCCCCTGCTTGGCTCAGACGGAACCCATTACAATGTGTTATTCATAAATGAAAATGTCACGTAAATTTGGCTGTTACTGGCGCCAACGTGAGATCATGGTCAGCATTCCGTTATGAATATCATCGTTGACCGTTTACGACTGGAATCCTGTGCAGAAAAGTGTAATTTTCCAATAGAGTATTTGCGAGATCCAAAGGGCTGAACGGATGAAAGTTGCGAGGCTGTCAGATGTGGACTGTGTGGTGGATGGGGTAGCACGATCCACCCAAACTGTGCAATCGCCTCTGATGTTATACTGTTATCAGGGTCGTGTGTGGTCTCGGGAAGGACTTCTGCTATCTTGGAAATGTTCATGACATGACATTCTCATGAATGAAAGTCATATTTTTCCCAGTTAAAAATAAATTATTGACAAAAAAGAGGTATTACTCTTTTTGGCTGTCAGAATTGACGTAATGTATAAACGAGGCCATAATGCCACCATTTATCAAGTATGGGTCTGCCATTGAGATTTTTTTTACAGAAATTGGATAGTGAAATAAGCGCTCATGCAGTATTTATTCCAGATTTTACCATTAGATGGCAAACATGGCAACTATGATGGTGCTCTTGCACACCTGCACATCAGAAGTTGTTACTAAGTCCATTGAATTTCACTTTGTTTACTTTGCCCACTGCCGTGTGAAACAATTCAGATTTTTCTTTTTAATTGGCCGCCACAACTAAATTTGGCTCGGGTCCCAAGGACATTGTAACTGGTAGGATTAATCTAAAGGAAAGGCCCATTGTTAGGGGATAGGGCTTGGATTAGGGTTAAAGATAGGTCGAGGTTAGGAATATGGTTGGATTTAGGGTTGGGGTTGGAGTTAGGGTTAGAGTGGGGTGTTTTAGGGATAGGGTAAAGATGAGGATTATGTTAAGATTGAAATGATGTTTAGGTTGGGGCTATGGTTTTGATTTGAATTAGAGATATTGTTGGGTTTATGGTTGGGTTTAGGGATAGGTATTGGGTTGTGTTTAGGGATAGGGCTATGATTACTGATTGTTTGCAGAACTATTCTTCATGCCTTCAGTATTTCGCACGATAGCACTGCTCATTTTTTCACTCCCTTTGTGCAGGTGGTGATGTTCTTGGCAGGTGTGCTGGGCAGAATGGGCCACGGACCGCACCAACCCATGCAGACCGAGCTCCGGGAGATGGCATTCACCTCGACAAATTCTCAAGATGTGAAGGTACCACCTACAGCGGGCAGGGATAGCGGTCACATGGGTGTGGACATGGGCAAGTAAACAGTCTACTGCTGTGTTGCCACCAGCCTTCTGGTAGCTTGCGAAAATGGCAAACAGGATGTGAAAATCCAACACCTGGTCATGCGAGGGAGGGGCACTTTGCTCGGGGGTGCAGCACATCCTGCCAAATGCTTGCCTTACCACGACCAGTAGTAGGTATGGTAGGTGCACCAATTACAAATAAATTATCATGCACACGATACATACATTGAGCTGTGCATACATGAATCAATTACGTTGAATTAACATTTTATGCAGATGATATGCTAATATTATATATAGACAAATGGTGTGAGCCTAACTATACAAACAAAACAGAAAAGAAATGAGAAAATACAAATGAGAATGGTAAAAACCAGATAAAATTTAGTCCAGCCTTGCATTGAATCGTAATCCCAAATCATGAACAATCCTTCAAACCACAAAGGTTGGTGAATTCAAACTAGCCAATACCACTAACGCCAGCCCCTACCCTTGACCCTAGCGCTACCCCTGGCGCTTAACCGAGCCCGCTTTTTAATTCGTATTTGCTATTCACTTTCGGTGTGTACAGCACAGCAACATGAATCGCACAACAAAGGGGGTCCATTTGTTCTCTGCATACTTAACAGGAACGGTTGTGCGTGGGGAACAGTGGCTGTCGATAAGGCTTCACAAAACGTGAAAACGAGAATCGCGAAGGAAAAAATCCAACGAATTAAGAGGTTGTAAAGAATACATTAGACATTATTCCCAAGTTTTTTTTTTTTACTAAATACTGAATCAGTACATCGGGGAGAAAATGTACCCGCAGCAGAGTATTATTCAGGGCGATACAAACCGACGCCTTTTCCCGCCTTTGGAGAGGGGAACAATCCCCTCTTGTTTGGACTTGCTCCGCTTTTACAGAATAACCCCTTTTAGGGGAGCCACGGGGAGTGACCCCCCCCCCAGCCCCTGCCGCCCTCTGCCCCCTCCACCCGCCGCTTGCTGGGCTCCTGTCACTTCCAGGATGGCTGCTGCACCCTGGTGTTTTGTTAGCATCACTGACACTGGCGACGCCCGTCGGCGAAGTCGTGCTGGGCGTCGCTGGGGCCAGGGTCTGGCGCTGGCTCCCAAGTTGCGATCGCCAGCGAGGCCATGTGTTTGAATTTTTACAGGCCCGGCTTGCTGGTCGACAGTTTAAGTTATAGCAGCAAACAAACGCGATTGGCGCTTTGGTGATTGAGCGCGATTCAGAGTAATTCAATGGGGATAACATCATAAAACCGTGACAGCTGTGAGAATGCTCAGCGAGAGTTTCTTTTTACAACGCGAGTCTGCTCGTCTTATTACGTAGCAGCAGGGGTGTATATACCCGAGTGCAGGACGAGCGCGGCTACTGCTGCCGTGAGGTTGTGTTTTACCCATTCCCGTCACCGCTCGCGCTCCCAGCGCCCCTGATTGAATCCCACACGACGCGAGGTGCAAGCGCTGCCAGTGTGAGATACCCGCCTTCCAGAAATTACAGCCTCGGCCTGGTATACAATTTACTTAGAACAGAAAACACATCCCCGCAGCAGTGAGGACCCGCATGGAGGTGAAATTTAGCTGCCCTACCATTAAAATATAATCGTGGCACATTAAAGAAACAATGTGGGTCTTTTGCCAATTCAGTGATTTTTTTTTACTGCGACTGCCGGCGCTTTACCGCAGGTATGGATAAGAGTTTACCGTTATTGCACGCGCTCGTTTGTGCGCAATCTGACCTGTGGCATGGTTGGGCAGAGTGCTGGATTTATTATCGGAAGGGTTGTGAGATTGAATTTCAGTTCATGGTCAAGTCGGCACTTCATCTCTTCTGGATCGAAAAGTTGATTTGCTGCTTCGTGAAGAGTAAACGGTCATCATCCGATGGAGAGACAGGGCATTTGCCGTGAAAATGTGGAATTTCCAATGCTGACTTAGAGCCACCGATGGAGATGAACACTGCCCCAACACTTGTTTGGGCTGGGAGAAACTTGATCTGAGGATATAGAAGTTTTCCTCTTTTTTCGGAATTTTAACAACTAAAGTACACATTCTGCTGTCTTTTTTAGTAGTGTTCTTCTGATATATATATGACATTATTTAGAGAACTTGCTGTATTTGCTATTTATCTTCCAATCCAAATTTACAACCTTAACCCATGCAGAGTTTGGCACAGATGTGGCTATCCACCTGCCCATGGTCTCTGTCTTGCTGGTACCAGTGGTGCATCGCTGCTTACTTGTGCGTAAGCCAGAAGAATATTTGCATCGTAAAGCTGTAGTTTCATTTTATTGCTAATTGGGAATTTGCAGCGGGGGAAACCTTACGGAGTGTAATCCCAGCGATGAAGTAGATTTAGGAAGTATACTTTTAATTGGTTTCAGACTACCGCGAGAGGCTGTAACCTCCTCAAGAGTGGCAACTTCAGTGCGAGCTGTTCTCGACCAACGCACATATGACAACAATCAGCTGATTTATGCACGTGGCCTAAATGCATGGTTAGCTCTTAATTATACGTGCAGCC